>NC_139762.1:113528833-114728833 GCF_965231275.1 Zosterops lateralis
CACCCCAAACATTGTCATTCTGTGTTTTGCTGTGAAGTTACTTGAGGAACTTAAACATAATGGACCATAATGTTCAACTTGAAAGCTGCCTAGAGGCTTGTATTCCTGCATTTTAGCTGTGTCCAGAACCTCCCCAGCACACACACAGCCTGAGTTCCGTCTTATTTATGTCCATTACAAACCAGATGCTAGGCTGCTGTGGCACCAAAATCCCTTAGTGGATCCAGTTGGCAAGCATTGTGCAAATCTGCTTTATGAGCAATGACAAGCTTATATCCTCAGCAAATATTGCAGACTCAGCCTTGTTTTGTAGTACTGGAGAAATTGTCCCTTGTGATTAGAGTATTTGCCCAGGTTTTAGGAGATTTGAGTCCACTGCCCTTTCCAGCTGTGAGGGGTCAGTTCCTGTCTCCCTGATTGGTTTCTGCACTGATGCTTAGGCAAGGCTGGATGGGGACATTTACTGCCCTTCCTGCTGGAGCTGTGACATAACACTGACAGAAATGTCATGTTTGTGAGGCCAAAGAGGAAGACCTAATAGGGCCTTGTAGTGAGACCAGAAACAGATTTCTTTGTATTTCTTCTTTATGCTTTAATTATTTTTTACTACCTTTTCCCACCCTTTAACCTTCTCTCTTTCTCTTACCCTAAAAGTACACTACCAGTATTTCTGTTTACAAACATTCAAGCTTCATATAAGTATAACTAGAGAGAGCATCATAATACAGATCTCCAGCCTGCTTAAGCTTATGGGAATAGCTCTGAGTGAACTGAATTAGCTGAAGGATTGGTTTATTCTTTTTTTTATCAACCTTTCATTGTCATATGTAATCAAACTTAAAAAAATGTGTAGAAGAAAGCTGTTTTTGATGTATGCACCCAGTAGTTGTTCCACACTTTTGCTCTGCCATTTCTTGCAAAAGTGAATTAAAGAATATTTTTTAAAACTGCAATTTAAAAATTGTTTGAGTTCCTGGTTCTTGCTCTGAGTTGATTCCCTGATACCACTTTTTGCAGTTGATTTTTATCAATGTAAGCAGAAGTTTTGTGGCTGAAATAAAACCCTATCTTCATGTCTCAGCTTCTTATTTCCCAACTCACCTCAAGCTCCACAGAAAGTGGAGCCCAGCTTTTAAGTATACATAATTTTGGTTGTCTTTTGCTTGCCTTTAGTCTGTGTTTCAGAAATTGAGAACTGCAGCTCCCTTTAACCTCAGTTGGAGTGGAGCTTTCTATAATATTTTTTCTTAAAAGAGAAGAATATTTAAAGTGACTCAATTTGAGCAGTCAAAAGCAGAGCATACTTCTGAAGATGTTATTCTTTATTCATCTAGTACATATTTTCAGTCTAGTCTATGAATATTATGAAGCCTTATTGTTGTAATATACTTGGAGATACTCAGGTGGAAAATGATCTAGGTAGAAACAATTCAAAATCAATTATCATTTCAATGTGTCTGTCAAAACAGGTTTTAAGTTAAACATGTTGAATACATGAGCATCTCTCTATAATGGGCAGTACTGAGCTATTAAAGTAAGATTTTAATATTTTAAAGATTTCTTTTCACAAGGCTTTATGCTTATTTCACCCAGAATATGCTATATAGCTTTAAAAAAGTTCTGTCCTTCACCCCATTTCCTTCAACTACTACTTTTGCTTTTGAGCTGTTTTACTTATTTGTTAGTTTGCTTTTTAAGCTGGATCCAGCATGCTGTGGAAAACTGGCCCAAGGGTTAGGAATTTTTCTAAACAAAGTGGAGGTGCTTGAATCAACTTCAACCTGAAGCTTCCAAGCACTGGACATTTCAGCTTCAGAAACAATGAGATGTGTGGGTGATAGCAGACAAATAGGCTGGGGATAGAACATTTCCAGTAGTACTGGAAACTGGTCTCAACACAGAATTAGAGAAAAAAAACCACATAAATGTAAAGAGAGCTCATAGAATATTGAATGAAGGTGTTCTGTAAGTAAAGATTGAGTACTTATAGAAGATTTACCCAAAGAAAGCCAAATACACTGCAGAGGATAATTAATGGGGCAAAGAGAACCCAATAATAACAGCTTTGAACTTTTACAATAGTGTGTTAATGCATGTGTCAAAAGGAGGGATTGGATTTACAGTCAACAACTGTTCATTTGCAATTTTTACCACACAGGCAAATTAAGAACTCATGATAACATTGTATGAAAATTACCTTTTTGAACTAAGGGCTGTGTTTAGTCCTTAAGTATGCCATTCATTATTTTCTTTTCTGTACCTAAAAAATAAAATTTTGGATGTGTACATTTTTCAACATATCTACATTTTCTTTGTGCAACTCCTGTGAAAGAGCTACCTATTAATAATCCAATTGGGTTAGAGAATTAATTAGTTATTGGGAGTGTTTTCATGGTTGGATTGAATCAAGAGGGCTGCTGAGAAAACTGGCATAGAGTGCAAAGTAATCACCTATCAGTTCCTGAGTTTGTCTCACAAGAGGCTGACTCAGCCCCTGATGGTGGGTTTGGAGAAGCAGAAGATGAAATCCCAGGAACTGCAGAGGCTGTAAATGGACCTGTTCTCTTGTCACTTTGGACCTGTTACTCATGTGCTGTTGGGTAGAGTGAGAGTTTTGGCTTGTTTAGTGAGTTTAGGGATGCTTTGCACTCATCAGTGTAAAAGTATAGCTACTTTAGAGAGAGAATGCTGGTCTCATAACCAAACTGGGCTTTGGGTCATTGAAGGTTCTTTAAGTGGGACTTGCCTGAGACAGCTGAAAGCAAGCCTTTAATCTTTGTGTATCCTTTCCTCTTCCAGTAGAACTTATAAACAGCTTCCAGCCTCACCCATGGTGAAAAGGTGGCACACTGGAAGAGGGTTCTCCTGTTGCCATAAAAAAACTTCCTAGAACAGCAGGAGGATGATATTATGTGCGGGTTTGGGGATACTTCTGTAACAGAAGTAATGAGGAGTTGCTACTACTTCTGGTGGTTTAAATGCATGTTTAAGATAGAGGAGTATTTTTGAGCAGGTGCTTTTCCTAATTGATCCTGAAGTAATTTTCTGACCTAGACTCAGTCCTTTTTCTTGAATCTAGCTCTCCTTACATTGCCCATATCTTTATAACACACTACGCACACACAAGGGAGTCAACCCATTCTCTGTTAAGAACCAGAATTTTTCTACGGGTTTATTTTTTATTAGGACAGGTGTATGCAATAGCATACTGCGTCAGAATTCACATTAATAAGTTGTTATCATTAATTCTTATGTTGTTTTAAAAATGGGACATTTATATAACAAAAAAATATATATACCTTCATATCTTTCTATTTATTAACTATCAGGTACTCTCATTGGCTTTCTTGAAAAAAAGTAAAAAGTATTGGAAGGAAGGAATACTTTGAAAAATGTTGACTGTCACTGTAATTAACTATATTTCAGTAATGACATGAAAAATTTTCCTAATGCATACTCTAGGTGGGAAATGGAGGTGCATTACATGAAAAAACCCATACAATTTCAAGTTTTTAAAAGTAGTGCTATGTCTTAAAGGATTTTAAATTTCCACAAAATGATTCATTGAGCTTTGAAACAATTGGCATTTAAATAATCAGCGTGTATTAACATGGGATATTTTCAATACCTCAGCAAAACCTATATGCCTAGTTTTGAAATTTATACCAGCAGGAGAAAAGATGGCCAACAGCCTTATCTGACAGCTAGCACTAATATAGGAGTCAAACTTAAAAGGACACTGTACATACCCATAATCATAAGAAAAACCTTACAAGTATTCTTTTGAAGTTCACTTATGAATTCAGTTTGACTGTGTTAATGACTTGTACTGATTTCTTCAGCTTGAGCTTTATGAGTGCAAATACTTATGGAAGGTGTATTTTAAGCCTGAGTGCCAGAATATTAATCAAAACCTTAATTACATATTCAGTAGTAATATTCACAACTCATATGGGTCTTACTTAATTTCATTACTCACCCAATCAAGGATCAGAAGCAATGACATATGATTTAAATAGCAAATTGTTTTGGATATTTCTAATTAGTAGACACAAAGGATTGGTTATCAAAGAAATTAACTTTGGCACCTTGAAAACTGAAGAATAACCTTGAAATAAGAATAAACTCAACATTCAGATCCGTTCACAGAAGATTTACTAAATGTTTTCATCCATGCTTACTGCATATAAACTATTTGCAAATAAATAAATGACAGAAATATAATAGAAATATGTCTTCTAATGGCATTTCATAAATCATTCTTTGTAGAATTCTTCATGAATAGCAAACTTAACAGATGTGGAGAAGACAGCAGGATTTATGCTCATTTCAAGCATGGTTTTGGGTATAAATATTGCCACTGTGACTCAAGAATGCATCTTATTGTGAGACTACCTCTTTGAGCAATGAAATTCTAATTTGGTCATAATGGAGAATGTCTCACACTGGATTTATCTTACTATGTGGGAGCCTGTCACTCCTTCATCTGTGCTTTCAATTCCCCATCCTCAAAAACATGTGAAGTCTTTTGAGGGGACAAGGCTTTGAAAAGTCTGTCTGCAAACTTGAAGGACCAGTGGGAGAACTAGGTCCTTCTCTCTGTCCTGCTGTCACTCCATGCTCAGTTTAGTGTCCTTCATCTGCACTACAAGCCAAAGGTCTTTGATTCTGTGATCTACCACTCGTGATACCAGAGGAGGGCTGCTCTGTGGCTCTGTCAAAGCTCTATTTCTATGAGCAGTACTGGATTCTAAAAACAAGGAAGAACAAAGCCATGGGAATAGTTGAGGAATAATATTAATTGCCATCACTGAATGTGTACGTACCTGGGATTTGTTGCAAGCAATTTCCTTACACAGGCTGTCCCACTTTTTCTTTCTTTTTTTTCACATGAACATCATTTTTGCCTATAGACTTCACAAAGAGAAGAAATCCATGACGAAATAAGGTAGAATCTCAGAACTGTCAGTCATGGAAGTATCTTCTTTAATTTCCTTTTTCTCTTGGCAAGTATTTTTATCATATTCAAGCATTAGCTCTGAGAGAGAAATAATGTTCACTTCAAAAGCCACTTCCTCCTCAATAAATAATTCAGAGTCATAGATTGTTCATGAGGAATTATCAACACACTGGTAGTAATTTAATATACCAAGCAATCGCACTCACTTTAGCCTACATATGATTTAAATAGAATATGACAGTTTAGGGTCTCCATTTGCCCCATGGCATGTTGGGATCAAACTTGGCAAGTGATTGCAGTGTTCTCATATCTTCTGAAGAAGTAAATGAAAGTTGCATAATTCAGAGAGGATTTCTTAATTGCATGCTAAATCAGAGTTTGCTTGCTTGTGTTCTGAATCCAAATTGTAGCCCAGCACCAGCTTTAAAGCATGTGAATATTTTTCTCTGAACCTCGTTAACTAGAATCTCACAAAGTTGTCCCTTTTTTTTTTTAACTTGTTGAGTTATTATTTTGAGGCAGTGTTTCAGTATATTAGTTACCTTTGATTTATCCCATGGGTGAAAGGCTGCAGCTACCCTTCCTGAACTGTCTGACACATGGGATCCATCAGCAGAGGATAACCTGCTTTCTGGAAGTTTTACCTCTTTTGCTTTTTCAAAGAGTCAGTTTTATGTTTTTTTCTCCTTCCATTCCCACTAGTAACCCAACACCACTGAGTGTTAGCTACGGGTTGACCTGGCAAGATTTGTTTTTCTCACAGTCATAAATTGCTGTGGTGAAAAAGAGACAAATTCCTTCTCACTCTAATGCTTTTGCCTGTTGATAGGAAAATGTAAAACTGGTGGTATATCAATGGCATCATGTGCTACTAGAACTGTCATATCTGAACTCAGATTGGGACTTCTCGTTTCATACATTGCTTTTTCTGGAGTGGCTCAAATGTATTCACGCTGGTTTGTCAAATTTGGCATAAATTTTCTTCTGTTTTGGCTGAATGACAGTCAGCACTCCCACGAAGGTTTAGGGCTATAATCATTTAAACCATAGCAATTTATCTTATATCCATGGAAGTGGGTTTGTATGGAAGGCAAGGGATGCCTACAACCAAGAGAAGTTAGGTAAAATGATTAATTTTATGCATTTGCCCTTTGTGTTCTAACAGTCTGCGTCTTCTAGAAAGCCTTTTTTTAGGTAGCCTTCTATCTATGACAGTGTTTATGTCAAAGATATATAATGAAATCATACATAGAAACTTGTAATTGTCTTCCTGATAAGAGGCAGTCCAGGACTGTATTTCTCCAGGAAAATAGCAGATTGAAATTGAGACTGAGGAGTAACATGTTTTCCTGTGTTGTTGTGAAGAGAATAATTGCTCTTCAAACTTCTACAGTATTCTCCAATTCTTATGGCTGATAAGATAAAAAAAGCCAGGACTTCTCTCATAACCTGTTTGCCTACAAGGAAGGCTCTAACTGAGTAATTCTTTCTCCAAAGTTCCACTATAATCTGAATAGATTTAGGAATGGTTCAAGGGGAGCCTTACCATCTTCCTAAAAATCCCTGCTTCCTGGAGGGAAGGTAATGCCGCAGGTTTTGGCTTGTTGCTGTGAATGTAATGCTGGTCATGTTATTTAACTTCCTGGTTAACCTGGCCTTTCATCTTTACAAGAGATTTTCATTTTGGAAACAGTTTGCTGATTATGCAGCATGCATGGAAGGAGCAAGAAACATTAGGTCAGTGACATGTAGAAGTAAGGAACATTAGGTCAGTGGTGGATGTGTTTCTACTTTGATTTAAAGTGCCTTTAAGATGTTCGGAAATTTCCTTTATGTTCCAGTGGGATAAGAGATTGGATGCATGATGGCGCAATGGTGACCAGCACATAACTCATAATGCAACAAGGGACGTGTTTTGAAGCATCAGCTGTTACTGTGCAGCTGGATGAAAGAGACATCCAAAGATGTATTCTTCTTGTCTGACTTAAAAACTGATCTCAGTTTGGTGCTGATACAACTGGAAGAAAGAGTTTAAACACATTATATATGCATATATATATGTATGCAAAAAATATGTGCAAGAGGAGGAAAATGGGGAATTGAGGATACAACACTGGAAATAGGATTGTTAACAGGAATTTGGTTAGCAAAGAAAACTCGAAGGTGCTGATAAAGTGTCAATGGCACATTGTTCCTAGGATTGTGCTTGATCGGCTGAGTGGCTGAATGTTGTCCCTAAGGAAAAAGGTGAAACATGGATATAGACCCATCAAAAACCTGTGCAAGAAAAGAAGTGAAAACACCTGTGCAGGACTTGAATCATGTGAATTCATGACTGGAAATAGGGACTTGAATGCTGTGTACTACCAAGAAAAGAGAACTGAAATAAGTGACCTGCTGGTATTCTACTGAGTATTATTGATATGACTACTTGAAAAAGTGGGATATATGTGTTTAAAAAGTAATTTTTTAGAAGGTCTGCAAAGGTGGTTTAGCTGGCCTAGCATTGGGCTGATGGAGTAGTGTTGTGAAAAGGAAAGAGTGGGCATTCCAGAAATCTGTGAAAGTGTTATCCATTGTGGGGGATTTAAACTGCTTAAATGGATACGGCAGAGCACAACATATTAGCAACCATCATAGATGTTTTCATGTGATAGCTGATAGTCTTCATCAAGTAGCTAATGTATTAGGATGTGTCACAGTGTTCTGTTTTGGATGGGGATATTTTAGAACTTTTAGAATTTCTCAGTAAGGAATGAGGATGAGATGGAAGACTGATAACACAGAATAGCCTTCAACAGCATGATGACAGATAACTTCCATTTATGTTTCTTGAAGAAATAAAGTTGCTAAGTGGTTTGTTCTGTTCTGTTTTGTTTTGTTCTGTTTTGTTTTCCCCAAAAGAGCAAAATTTCATAACTAAGGCAATTGGCTAGTAAGAGAAATTTGCTTCCACAAATATAAAAAGAAATTCTAAATTCCTTTGAAATTGATAATGCTATCACTGCAGGGAATCTGAGCATCACAAAAAAGAGATGAAGTTGTAGGGTGTAGCTTTTAAACTAAGTGTGTGCTTGCAACACCATTAGGAATGTGCAAATAATGGCTTGCCACCTTGCCTACTTTTCTTCCCAATTGTTTAAGCAGCACTAAGGCTCAGAGGTCAAGAGGTCAAGAGGTTTGGAGACAGAGTGAGACTTTCCAAAACCAAGCTGATCTGGTCTTTACAGAAAAAAACCCAAACAGCAAAACACTCTTCAGCTATGTAATAGGTACAAAGAAAGGAAGAAAGACAGCTGCTATTTTATGAGAAGAGATATTAAAGGTAATCTAGATAAACTTGGTGATTTCCCTAATTTTTCAGTAAAGACAATTCTATTACCATAGTGGTAAAAGGACGACAGACAATGTATATGATAATAGTAAAACAGAAATAACCACAACTGCAGTGAAAGCAACACTAAATTAGTTTTTCTTTGAAAAATCAAAGGGAATTAATAATTCCAATTCCAGAATACTAAAAGAGCTAGTGAATTGCATCAATGTTTTAAATCTGTTGATATAAATGTGGCACTATAAGACTGGAGAACAGCTACATATTTAGGAAGCTGAGAAATAAAATTATTCATCAACTATCCATCTATGAGTAAGTGATGCTATAAGTGTGCTTTCCTTTAAAAACTTTAATAAAGACATACAGTTAAAGGACAAGGAGGGGAAGAAATAAAGTGTAACAGGGGGTTACTAAAGATCGGCAGTGCCAGACTGACCAGGGAACTTTTCCAGTACTTCACTGAATTTTATAGGGAAAGGAAGTGTGCTGCATGTTTTCTGTCCTGCAAGGAAAATCATGTAATGCACCCTGGAAGTTTTCAGTAGAGCTGGACAAGAAGGGGATTAGCAAGAGACTGTAGAGTATGACAGGAACTCATTCACTGGCAGATGTGTTTAAGTACAACCATGCAGGTGAATTATGAGGGGCACTGTGTGACCACAGCCAGTGCTTCACTGAGTGACCCAAAGCTCGTGGCACACTGAGAGCTTACATACCTGCTGTTAGTCCCTTCCTTCCCAGCCTCTCATCCAGGAGACATAAGTTTAAATCACTGCATTACCATTCTGCCAGAATTTTCAAACTATAGCTCTTTTTGTTTTCAAAATTCTGAATTTTATATCAAATAGAAGTTTGCATTTCACAGCCTAGCCTGAGCATACTGGGATTTTGTTTATTCTCCAGGCATGATATGAACAGATAAAAAAAAGTGCTGGTAGAAATACAGTCAAAACTAATTGAGTCTTTCTACAGTTTAATTTTGCTCCATAGAGATGTATTGTCACATGCTATGAAATCAGGGGGTTTAAAAACTTCAGAGTCAATGATTTAAGCTTCCGTTAAACATCTTCCCAAATAGGATTCCAGCTTGTATATTTGTGGCATTCCCTGAGACCACAGTTAAACTGGAGCTTTCCATATGTTGTGGCATGCCAGAAAATCTTGCTTAAGCTTTGCTATGACAGTATATTTACAGGACCAAGTTTTTTCAAAAGGTAGAATACTCAGTTTAGATACCTAGTCTTGGTGAGAGTTTACTGGCTGCTCATCACCTGGGAGCATTCAGGTGTTGAGTTCTAGATCTGCAAAGTGATGGAAAAAACTGCTGTCACTGAACATTGAGTAACATTATATCATTTAGATGCAATGTGTAGGGATAAACTACTCCAAACAAAAGCTAGCCTGGGTGTTTTACTTGACTGTGTGCCTCATACTTTGAAAGACTGCCTGCTTGGGGTTTCAGGGTACTTTCATCAGTTCCTGCAAATTGAGGTGCTTGTGAGTTTTGTATGTGTTGAATTTTGTACTATCCTTAAATTAAAATGTGGAAAGAACATCAGGGTACTGTGGAAATATCTTTATTTTAATACTTTGAAACATTCTCACCTGCTGTTACAGAATAAGCACGACAGCCAGAGAATGAGGCTAAATGAGAAAAAGAATGGTATTGCATCACTGGGCCAGAATATATATTCCTTGTCTACAATTGTAATGACACAGGTATATGTCAAAAAGTGTTGAAGCACTTTCTTTAGATGGTGCTCGGTAGTGTTTGTTGACTGGTTCATACTAGGGTTTTTTTAACCTCAGATGTGGATGTGTCTCCTTTCCCTTGTGTTATGTAAATCTAGGTGCTAGGTGATTCAGAAACTGAGTAAATCTGAAAAAGATGCTTATGTCTGAGCCTAGATTGCCTTCCATCTTGTGCAGAGTGCCACAGCCCTAACTAATTAGGTAGTACTTTACTGAGTGTGGGACTGGTTTAAAGTACAAAAGGTGAGTGGGCACATTACCCTGCAAGGCTGCAGGAGAGTCACCCTTGCTTTAGGCTCCACAGGAAGTCTCCACAGGCTTAATAACGTGTCTGGCTCCTTTAACCAGCCTACTGACTTCACTTCAGAAATTCACAAACCACGTACTATCTTAGTCAACCTAAGGGGAAAAAGAAAAAAATAGAATCAGGCCATTAAGTTGTATAGTAAGGTTGCTAATAATAGTTGCAAAAGGGATTACTCAATCACTGAGAGCAGTAGAGCAGTGGAACTTTTTTTTTTTTTTTTTTTTTTTTTTTTCTTTTTTCCAAAGAGCTGGGATTTTAATTTGATGAGTGATGCTTCAGCAGCCCTCACAGTGAAGAGATATATATACAAAACTCTGGTCCTGCAAGCACTATGCCACCTCTGCTTAAATAGACATACAAGCAGATGAGGAATCTGGCCTGTGCTTACTAAACTCAGACAAAGTCAGTCACTTGAGTGAGACAGAGAAATAGATGACTAAATAAATTGAGTAGTAAGTGTGTGTAATGGGGAAAAAAAAAGTTGGGGCTCACTTTTTTTTTTTCTTTTTTTTTTTTTTTTTTTTCTGTTAAGGAAGATAACTATCACTCATTCAGATACAGTAAAATATTGTTGGACCAAAAGACTTGGGCTCATGAGTAGACATGAGGCACCTTGGATGGCAGATTAGTTTGCCCTGCTAAACCATCCAGACTTGTATAGTCTGCTGATATTTTGTATTTATATACTTGATCTTAAAACCAACTTTAAAACTTTTAGAAGTCAACAAAACTTATCTTATTCCAGTTTTGCTTTATACTAGTGAAATTTTTGCTGAAAAACAGGACGCATTTCAATAGGGAGATTAGCTAGACTGTGAAATATTACCCCTCAGGGAAGTCGTAGGAGACCAGTTGCACGGATCATTTAAATGCAATTAGAAAAACCAGCAGAGGATGGAGCCAGGCAATTCCCCCTCCCCGCCTTCCTTTGCTTCCTCCCCAAATAAGTTTGAAAAATGTCATTTGGGGAAATAATAATGGAGTCAGGTTGAATTTAGCCAGTAGTTTTGGCTGAGAAGGGACAAATTTGAAGATCTTTTATTCCAGTAATTTTGCGAAAATGCCTGCACATTAGGGAGGAAAGTTTCATGCTAAAAATGTAACTTGTCATTTCAAAATTTAGTGCTTTCATTTATGAATTGGGCCATACTTGTTCCAGGTGGATGCAAGAGTACATAATTATATTTTTCTTTTCCTGCTTCTTTCCTTTCCCAACATGAGATTTTAATTAAGCTATTCTTTTTTTTTTCCTTTTTTTTTTTTTTTTAATCATCTCATTCAAACAAAGAATCTGTTATTTGCGTTCTTCTAGAAAGTATAATGAGAAGTCAGATTCAGGCTGATAGAAGGACAGACTTTATGTCTTTTCCTGGGAGATCACTTTTGTTTAGAGCCTGTGATTTACGAGTTGAGTTGGCTGTCTCAGCTTAAGTAATGCCTTTAGTAGCTTTCAAGTTTGATTTTTCTGAAATCTGGTGATGTGTATCAACAACTTCAGTTTCAGTATGAGGTACATTTTTGTATTCCCTCTCAAGGTTAGGGTTTAAATATCTCAAATTTGGCGTTTAAATCTTAAGCAATTCTAAACAGAAGTAAAGACCAAGAGGGGTTTTAGTGGTTCTTAAGTCTTAGATTGCTTTTCTGAACAGGGAGGAATTTTACCCGCTGAGCCCTGGAAGGTTTTCTCCCATGCATCTTCCATTGTATGGATGTCAAATACTCTGACAGATGGAGAAGAAATTGAAACCAGTGAGGCTTCATAAAAATAAGAATTTTTGGGGCTACTGGGACTAACACTTCTATATTTAGCAATCTATTGTGAAGAAGCAGATGTATAATTTGATATACATAATGTCATTAATCATATTTCTTTCTTAAATGGTGATTAAAAAGAAGTGCTTAGAAATGAAAGTTGTCTACAAAAGCTCTGTTTTGTCTCATTGCTTTAGAAAGATGGTGGTTTCCCCCCTCTGTTGCTGTCTGTTGTTAATTAGGGATGTAGAGATGGATGTGTAGAATTAGGTTGCACATAATCTCATCTGAATATTTAATCATAAATGATTAAGATGAAGATTTATAGCACAGATTTTGACATCTTGGCTGATAAAGCAAGGTTAATAGAGCTATATTCTCCCCAGCTGTGGATTGTCTAGGAAAGCAGGCAAGACAATAGTGCCTACAGACATTAAAGGGCAACAAGATCTCCAAGAATATTCTTTCCCTTCTTTATTTTTAGGAAAAACTTTTTTCTGAATGTCTGATGTAATACTAAAAGTTCTGTGAAAGAAAATTTAAGCAGAAAAACCCCAAAATTTAAAGGCAAACTGAAACATATGGCTGTGGATTCTAACAAAAGGATAATAGCAGATTTGTTTTGTTTGAAAACTCTAGATGTTATTTTATGGAATAAGCTGCTAATGTGATACAGTATGACAAAGGTCACATATTTTCCTATCCTGTCTAGTTGTACTTTTTTGGATTGAAGATTACTGAGTTGCATATTCATCCACTTTACAGAGTATAAGACCATTGATGTCTCCAGGACCACTTGAGTGGTTGCTTGCATTTGCTACACAAATAACTGAAAAGTTGTTAGGAAGTGCAGTAGTAACACAATTATTAGTACATTATTCATACAATATATTCTCTTGTAATCTTCCTAACACGAAAGAATAATTGATTAATTATAACACAGCTCTGGAGAACCTGAACTATCATTAGATAATACTTGATTTGCTGGAGGAAGAACTGAGATAAGTAAAAATATGCTACCAGTTAAAAAAAAAAAAAAAAAGGAAGAGGAAAAGGAAAAGGAAAAGGCGAGTATCATGGAAAATGAGGATCTACATCCAAAATTCAATCTGAAATTCAGTTCAGACACTATCTCTCTGGAAACGTTCTCTCTGAGAACATTGTGGGCATCTTATTTTAAACTATACATTTAAGACTAACAAAAGGAGAAAAAAAAAGACACATAGAAATATCTCGGCATTTATACAGCTGGTCAGCTTGTTCTGGGTCACCCTAGCCCTGGCAGGGATCTAGAAATTAAGAAGTGTTCAACACATCTATTGTGGGGATCCAGTGAGACAGAGAGTCTACAAGGTTGCAAGTGGATATTTCTGGGATCAAAACCTCTGAAATCATGAGCTCAAGTATTGTTTCAGGTTCTGTGGTAGTCTTTGTGCAGGTGTAGCACCTGCTACTGATCACCCCGTGGTTGTCTCATAGTGAGACTTAGGAGAGGTGTTGTGGTTTGAAAGCAAAACGAATGAGAGGCTCCAAGTCAGAGATATAATTTAATAAAAAGAAAGGTAAAAAGGTAAAAATAAAATAAATGCAATAACACAAAGGACCACTGACAGAGTCAGAATACAACCTGAGCAGGATGGTGGAAACAGTCCAGGTGAGGTGCTCTTCCTGAAGCAGTGATCCTGTAGAAAGGTCTGGTAGCCCTGCTCCTCTGGGAATCCAGTAGGTAAGGGCTGCTTGCACTGTCCCACATACCAGCTTATATCCAGGTGAGAATGCTTGGCTCCTCCCCCTGGGCAGAGCATTTCACAATGGGATGATGAGTGTGAAGTATTGATGGCCCATTAAACAGAGATAACTCCTGGAGGGAGTTACCTGTGACTCATGGGCAAGGCGTTAATGGGCCATTAGCAGAAGACACCCCAAAGGCAATTAGCAGAAGACACCCTTGGGAAAACACTAGCCCACCTGGTTTAACAGTTCATGAAGATGGTGATAGAATAAATACTTTGTGTACATCCTACACTGCAACCCAGGACAAGAGGGTACTCACAAGTACTGTGCCTTGGCCAAAGTGTGTTGCCACTCACATCAATGAGAATTTTTACCAGGGCTTTTAAAATCAGAGCTAGGAGATTGACATTTTTGAAAATCCGTGGTATGGGAATTCACAAAGACTGAATTTATCCTAGGAAACCTAATCTTGCATTCAGCTTGGAGGAGGGAGTCTCCCCCAGGAGGGGAGTTGATGGCAGAGGACTGGTTATAGCTGCTTGGTGCTTTGAATTATTGCCCTGGAAGAGCCCATCTTCTCTGCTGCCTGTAGGAGGAACCCAGGGAGCATGGGAAAAAGTCAGGCGCTGTAAATATCTCCCCAAGTGGCTTTCCCTGCTGTCTTCCTTACTTCTGCATTTCTAGCCCTGGGCTGTTGTTCTGTCCCTTTCTTGCATTTCCTGACATTCTCCCTGCCTACCCCTATCATTCTTGTTCCCTGTTACCAGATTAAAGGTGGAAATGTTACTTTTCTTGTTCAGAAATGCTTTCTGTGTAACATTGATCCAACACTGGTGGTCATATCCTGTGATATTGATCATGTAATTTGTGTGGAGGATAGAAAGATAACTGTTCTGTACCATAGGTAGCTGTCCTTTTTCATTTTGTAGAGCATGGAGAGGTTTTTTTTACCAGACTTCAAAACTTACAGCAGTAAATGAGCTGTTTAAGCCTTTTTGTAAAAGCCATTGTTCTCTCTCTGTAAAGTCAAAAGAATTGACATATCTCATTAGTCTGTTAAGCAGTACAAAGATATATGCTTTATATATAAGAATGAATACAGATGATGATACCAGTTATTTGCTAGGCTTCATAAATGTAAACTATAGCGTCTATAAAGAGCTTTTACTTACAAATTCTCATTATATATTTTGGGTTTTTTTCAATTTTCATAGATAATTTGTTTTTCTAAGTAGATGAATACTAATATTACTTGGTCACAGATGAAAACTATCTACAATAAACCATAAATATTGCCTGTTCTTTGTTAAGCAAAAACATGTTTAACTTCTGTTTTGTTTCCTTCTTAAACTGTTGGAGATTTTGATATAATAAGGGTTTTAATGGCTTGGTAAACAAGATATGAGATGTCTGAATTCTCATAGACAAGTTGAGAGTTATGATCACTGTTCCATAATGGCTGCAAATTAATTATGAAGGTAAGCCATGTTAAAATGTTTGAAGCTTCTTTCTGTATTTTGTTCATCTGGATAGTTATTTCCTCGTGCAAAATGAAGTTTGATACGCAAGCAAAATCTTGGTGTTTTTTCTCAAATATATGTAGATATATGTAAGGCAGAAAATGTGTTGTCAGCTCCCAGTTAATTTGAAATTCAGCCCTTCTCAGCAAATTTTGCTCCCTTATGTGTTTGTTTCATTTACCTCCCAAGTCTTGTCTTAAAATGTGTTTCTATGGGTAATTACACTAAGTAGCCCCATTTGAAAGCCTGCTGAGCAGGGCTGGACCTTTAACCTGTAAACTTTGTCAGGCAGAGACCATAACTAAAGTGCTTATAAATGTGTATCTTAGCAATGATGGGTAATATGCCTGGAATCAGAAAATAATAGCAGAAGCTAATGAGGGAATTTCCCAGAAATTAACGCAATCAAGTAAGGTGTCTGAGCTCCTTATGATAGAGATGTCTGCCTTTTTTTTTTTTTTTTTTTTTTTTTTTTTATTCAGAACATTGTTTTGCATGGGAATTGTGTGATGTCAGGTGAAGGGACAGCAAATCATAATGATTGGCTGCTTTACCCTGTGTATCAGCAGGACTAATAAAAGGTCTTTCCCATTCCTACAAGCCTTCATGCCTTTTATCCTGAAGCCATCATGCCTCCAGCAGCACTACCAAAGGACAGTCTGAGAGAGATTTGTGTTGCCTGCTTGGGAGTTAGTTAGCAGCAGTGAACTGACAGCACTGACCTGTGACACAACCCAGGGGTGAAGGCACTGAAGGCAGGCAAAGGTGAATGATCAGTGTGTTAAGATATTTTCCCTATTGCAGTCCTTCCTATGCAGTTCCTGAAGGGCAGGTGTAATAAATTCAGATGAGAGAGCTGCTGTTTTCTATGCACACTGCTACATTCATAAGGGAAATATAAACACTTTTTAATTTTTTTTTCCTGGTGAATTCACAAAACTGCAGACAAGTGACAGCATGACTTGGCAAAAAATAAATAAATTGTTCATCTGTGTTGCCAATGTTAAAAGAGCAGATGTGAAAGATTTTCCTAAAAGAACTTTCTATTCATATGCTGAAGTCAGGAAGAGCATAATTAGAACTCAACTAAAAATAAGAGCCAGTTTTCTTATTGACAGCTGTCAGCAAGCATCTGTACAGCAAAAAATATTTGACCCCAACATGTACTTCTAAAATTGTTAGCTTCTAAATTTGCTCAGATGGGTCATGGTGTTGTTGCTTTTGCTGCTAAGAAGTGACACTAATGATTACATTTCCATTTTGAAGCAATTTTTGTTGCAGTACTTAGTAACTTAAAATTTTTATTGGTACTATTGGCAGGAAAATTACTTTTTCAAAGCCATTCTACTAAATGGAGTAAAATTTCCTAATAGCTTTTGATTAAAATAGTCTTTTTAAAAAATTTTCAATTCTTTAAATATTTTCTGCAAGTGCTTAATTGCATTACTTTAACTTGAATGCTGTCAGTGCAAAATTTCTCTTTAAGGGACACTTGAATTCTGCCAAGAGGCAACACCCTTTCTATTCTAGACAGTGAGGTAAATAAAAGATTTTTCTCTTTTTAAGAGATAGTTCTATCCAGGCAAAAAAGCCCCATATGCATCTGTATTCCTGCAAGCACACACAGACCTTCCCTTCTGCACACTAGTTGATTGTCATAAGAGAGAGCCTAAGGATTAATGCACAGACCTGCATATGATAATATTAACCACATTTATGTCCATTGTTTCTCACTATTTTTACAGCCCTCTTTCTGGTGCTGTGCGATGGCTTGAATTTCAGACAGTTACAAATGTTGTCCCTTTATACTTGGACCAGTTCCAATTTCCACCAGTCATATCTTGAAGCCTAACAGCAGTTTTCCAGCAGTAATGGCTGAGAAGACAAGAGTTGCTTAATAACTGTGTATCATTTCAGTGGATGAAAGTTAGGAAGCCTCCATATGAAGCCCATTGATCCTGCCTGGTGTAGGTGAGGAGGTATAGTGTGCACATTTGTGGGCCCAGAGTGGTGTGCATGGTGGCTCTTGGGACCATCAAGCTGCACAACACCATCCCTAGCCCTTCCTCCTGCTGTTTTGGTATAAACCCTCCTTGGGGCCTGCCTTGAAGGAGAAATAAACTCTGGAAAATCATCTCTGCTGCTGCCTTGCTGGAGAGCCTTTGGGACATGTATGAGGCTCACTAAATCCCCCTGTAAGAAAAGCTTTTCAGACCATTCACTCTCAGCCAAGGAGATAATTGTGTCAGCCTGTGGTGTGCTGTTACTGGTGAGCTCTGCCTTGGACAACTCTCTCTCATTGCAGGTGGGGAGCAGGTGCCTCCAACAGTACACTGAAAAATTATGAGACAAAAAGAATGGTAGATGAAGCAAACAGTCAAGAATGAGGGCAGGGGAAAATCAGTTAAATCTTATCTAGATTTGTGAATGATATGGGTTTCCATCCATGCCAATAATAAACAGATAAATTTCATCTGAATTTAATTCCAGAAAGCTTTAAATATAATGTTTCAATGAAAATGTTTATCAAATGACTTCTTCTGTTTTAACTCATTGAGTTTAACACTTCCTAAATTACAGAAATCAAATGAAGGTAGCTATCTGTTATGAATTTTAATTGTATCACTGCTCCATAGTTTATTTTTAAATTCTGAGAATCCTGGCCCAAGTCCAGCATCACAGCTACTGTGTACTGGAACCCTCCAAAAAGGTAATCCAAATTAAATAGAAGTGTGAATCCACAGTGGATTAATTAAATGACATTAAACTCTCATGTGGATACTATGAATCAGAATTAAAAGTGTCTTGATTCAATTTAACTTAATTTCCAGAGAAAATGAGTTAATTAAGTGTGCTGCAATTTTGAATGAAAGTGTCTACACAGACGTTTAATATGTTTTGACTAATCCACTTTAAAAATTAATTCGGTTAACTTTCCTGGGTGACCCTTGCACTGGCAAACCTTTGGTAACTTGATAAGAAGTCAAAGAAAGGCTAATGCTCAAAAAAATGAAGACTGTTATTGCAACCAGTAGTTGAGACTCGATTTTTGTATTGGAGTTTTTGTTCAATCAAAAAGCAGCTTTATTTCTTCAGTCAGAAATTGTTCCTCATTAGTATGATTCATTCTGTCAAAGAAAAGGAAAATAGTTGTACAGCTTCAGAAGTGAAGTACACGTGATGGTGTAGTTGGTTTTGCCATAGGAGGTTGCTATACATGATTTGGTCTTGAATATCAGAGCAGGGAGATACCAAGTATTTCTGCTATTACAAGAACAGAGTAACAGCATTTCTCAAATAGTGAGGAGGATAGGGATGTTCAGTTAACATTTTTTTTATTTTGGAAAGAAATAATAGACCACTATGGACCTAATCCTCTCTTGATAATAAGCTGGAAGGGAATAATTTAAGTGAAGATGTCAAGAGAAGAGTACTGGCTTGGTATAAAGAAAAAGCAAAATATTCAGTAGCTTTCCATGGTCAAATCATGTGAGTTAGGAGGGGTTACAGTACTGCCAGTTAGGACTGTGAATATGGCTTGACATCTGCACAACAATGGAGAGGGGAATGAAAAGGAGGAGGAAGGGGAGGAGAACAGGTCTTTCAGTGGTGCAGATTCCTGTGGCAATGTCCCACCTCAGCCTGGGCCATAGGTCTCCCAAATGAGCTATGAAGCATTAACTGGACCTGACAAGGCTGAAGCTGGGGTGAAAGAGATGAAGAGTGACAAACCTCAGTAAGCCATGCCCATAAGGGCCTCCCTGAGCCACTATGTTCATCTGTCCCATTTTTCCTGGCACTGCTGTGATGCTTTGGACTTTTTACTATCTTGGCTACAGGCACAGAGAGGAAGATGTTGCCTCCTCCTTTAGCTGAATATAAAGAACATGTAAGGAAAATCCAGTTTGGTGCCATATGAGACTCAAGTACTATCAAGCAAAGAGCAGAAAGGCATGTCCACAAGTGGGATGAGATAGGAAAAATATCAAGAAAGAGGGATAAAGACTTAGCCGCTGTCTTGCAGAAGTAGTGCTTGCTCCACTGATGCAGAGACTAACATATTTATCTTGGTCAGCTTTTTTTCTTTATGATGTTTTATCTTAATTTTTGTGGTAAGTAATTTGTGGACTCCCGGAGACTTCAGGACTCGGTGCTTTGTAATGGTAACATGATACAAAGAAGCTACAGAGCTGAGAAAATATCAAATGCATGCTTTAATTGTACTTTGAATCTTTGTTCTTATTACCCACTTTTGTTATCCTCTGCCCATTGCAAGAGCCTTTAAGACCAACTATCATCCTCCAAGCACTTACAGAAATTACAGCAGCTATTGCTAGTAAAATGGAGAAACAGGTGCATAAGAAAATGAGATTTTGAATGCCTGCTTTAATTTTACTGCAAGAATGAGTTCTGGAAACAAAGCTCTGATTGGAAAAGTGCAGAGAATCAAAAACAAGTTGCAAGAGTATCTTCACTACATCTTTTAATTATGAGGAAATTTTGCCACATTTTCATTCTGTATTATTATCAGAGCACAATTTTCATGCCTTTCATATTCTAAAAACTCCAGAGTGACACACACATTTATTTCTAGTATTAAATTGTGCTGCTAAAGCACATTCTGTTTGGCATGACGTCCTTTCAGTTTAATTTTCTCCAAAAATCCGTTTCATCTTTTCAGAATATAAATGGCATACCATTGACCCTTCAACTTCCTGCTATTCCCTCCTGTCTTCAGTACTCAGATGACTAAGTTGGGAACGTGTTCAAGTGGTGGCATCTGGCTCTTTGGGGAGCTCTGTGAGCAATTACGTTGGCAGCTTTACAGATGGCTCTTCATGCATTGTGGGGTGAATCTGAGCTTTTATCTTTTAGATATCTGTGATTTGGAAGAACTTGCATGCTGGTAAATAACCATGCTCTTTCCTTCTTGAGTATCCGTTCAAGGCAGCTGCATTAAAACTCATTGCTTTATGAGCCAGACACAAATAAAAGACATACAAGTGCTCAGCTACAAAGTTGTTTTTAAGTGCTTGGATACATGAATGTCATCCTCCTTGAAGATTCTGTTCTTTGTCTTCCATAAAACAGACATTGTCTTGGTAGCCAAGTATTTCCCAACTAGAAATTTAAGCATTAATCCTTGAAAGAGAAACTGTTAGCTGTTAGAAGAAAGTGTTTCCTTCTACTTCCCTTTAAAGACTAGTTGATTCAGGTGTGTCGGGAGGATCTTAAACCTGGATGCTTTGGAGTACTTTTTTTAATAGATGTAGATATTAGACCTATTTATAGCAATCAGAAGGTGGCCTTATCAAAAGGTTGCACCTTCTCAGAAAAATGTCAGTTTATGCTGAAGTGGAATGTGGGGACTAGCTGAAGTTCAGAGAACCCTGATGGGTGCAAGACAGGGAGAGCTTCCAGATTCCACAGCCTTTGTTTTTTTTTAACCCAAGCTAAAATAAGGAGACCCATTTTTTTGTATTTTTGGAGCATATCTGACCTGATGTCATGCAATTTTTTCATGTCTTTTGGGGACATGGAGTTGTTTAGATAGGCAAGAATAGGGCTTCAAAATTTGTCAGTACAGGTTACAGAATTAGCTGGAGCATCTAAAAGACATCCAAATGTTAAATAAGATGTCTTCAACTGAAGATGTCTAATTTCATCCCCTTTCTTAGCTGAGTTCAGAGGACAGCAGTGAAACTGTCATGACTGCATCTAAGACAGCAGATTCAGGGATTTGTGAAATCAGAGCAGAGGAGTAGTTTTTGGACCTCTGAAGTGGTCCAAAGTTTTTAATTTGTAGCCTGTAAAGGGAATTGCTGATAGGATTTGCCTGCCATTCTGCCTAACTTCTTCCTGTCTGGAAGCAGTGCTTTTAACCAAACAAGAGGGCACAAGAGAAATCTAGACATTGAGATTTTGCTTTAGTGATTTCTCTAGATAATGGATTTATAGATAATATCTGCTTCAAATAAATCTGGCCTGGACCATAGAAAAACATTGCTAGTTGCATTACTGACAAGATTACATATTGCCTGTTGGGACCAGAGAATGGTGAGATCGAGAGAGTATTTTTCAATAATCAATTTTTCTAGTTGCATGACTCCCTCAGGAGCAAAATGAGATCCTTGGATTTGGAAACGAGGGAGAGAACCTTCCAGAAGTGCTGAGGAAATGTTTGAGATATATGATGTAACCTATAAAATTCTGGCATCAGGATAATGTATCATTTGAGACAATTCTCTAGAATTGTCACTTTGATTAAAACTGCCTGATTATAATATTTGATTGTAAAAATTTATTTTTATTATGTGTTCTTTGCGAAGCATTCCAGGATTGAGGAATTTTGCACAGCATTTCTAATGAGATGGATTTTGAGCAAATACACCGTATCTGAGTTGCTATGAGTCCATAATCTCTTTTAATGCTTAGAAATAGAAACTTCTGGCTAATCTTTTTCCAGTTGTAAGACTGTAATGTACTCATTTGAAAGATTAGCTGATATTTTGTAAGGATACCTAAAGTAAAATGTGAATCAGCTTAAAGGACTTAGCAGAAAGACAGAATTTTTGTATATCCCATAGAAGATTGAATTACAGCCTTTGAGGATCCTGTGTTCACACTCTGTCAGAGGCAAGAGACGGTAAAAATCATTACTGACTTTCATGTGTCTTAGACAATTTGATTATTGAACTGTTACCTGGTTTTAAAGAGTTAATTTCTCCCTGACAACTGACACACAGAGGAAGATGGCAATGGCCTTAAACAACCTTTCTGCTGGCATTTTAGGGTAAAAGTAGAGAACTAGCTAATTTTGAAGACGACTGTGACTCTCCATCCTCTGGGGGAGAGAGAGGAACAAAACTGTCCAGACTCAGAAGGGCCAGACAGGGGCCTCAGGGAGAACACTGAAGTTAGGGAAGATAAGATGTAACCTGGCTTTTGTGTCAGTGTTTTCTCCAGTAGCTTATTCTTATGCTTTCTAAAGAAGCTGTTCTGAGCTACTGTATTTATCATCCTGCCTTCTCTCCAGAGAGATGTCCCTTGCAGATGTCAAATTCATTAGGACCTGCTGAAAAATGCGGCTGGTATGCAGTGACGATATCTAACTGGTGAAGAACCCAGGACATTTTTTTGCTTTTAGGGTGCTCACCCTTGGAACACACCTTGATGTAATTTTGTGATGAAACCTGGGTGTATACCCCTGGTGTCTCTGAAAATAAACCTGGGTATATGAGTGGAGAGAAAGTTAAGGTACATACCTGCAGATCAGCTGATCTTGGTGACAGAGGCTTCAGATAGGATTGTGGTGTGCACTTACCCCACATGTTATAAGCAGTTTGGTGCTCTAACTCTGTTGTCTCCAAATAGGGTCCACACATGAGACAGTCCATTGAAGTGTAGGCAGAAAATACATTTTGTATCATTAATAAGTTAAATAATAGTAGCTTATTTATTTATTTAATAATATAACAATTTTAATAGTATTTATTTCATCTTTAGCTCATACTTTTAGATTTTAATTTTTTTGTATGCTTTGAAATATGCATAATATACTAACATGAGTATAATTAATGTATGAATGAAATTTATTTTGCTGAAAATGTTTTTACTGATAGGTGTTCACCATCAAAAAAGTTTGGAGACCATTGCTGTAGCTTATTTCTATAGGTGAAGGAAGATCAGCCCCTTCTGCAAAGCAGGAAAAGATAAGTTCTGTATGTAAGAGGGTTGCCTTAGGAAAAGAGTCTGTAAAATCAAATGTACAGTCTCTCTGCTGTAGGTCTGCCAAGAACATGTAAGTAATTTCTAAGGGTAGAGTGTAACCAGGGAAAGATTTAGAAGAAGGAACATTTCCATCAGCATTGAATAATCTTTATTTGCATAATGTTTAACTACTACTTACTAGAAGTTAGTTTAAGTCTCATTATAATTATTTTAAAATTACTTCATTTGCTCAGAAACAATGAATTACTGTCTAAAGGGACTTAAATGCAATAATTCATTCTCTTAGGCAGATAAGTTTCCTGATGGAAACTCAATTCCAAATTTAAAACAATAAAAACCAGTAAACAATGATTTTGAGATATTTCATTTCTGATGCTAAGTATTATTAAAATAATTCTGCGTAGAATTCTTTTTTCACTTACTTGTTTCTTAAAAATTCCCTAGGCAGATGAAATCTCATGCATTGAGTATAGTAGAAGCATAACCAACTGCATGGAGTTTTATCAGTAGAAAAAAATAGTAAGAAAGAAAAATAGCAAGTAAAATTCTAGCATTAATCAGTAGGATCAATTTTGCAAGGCATCTCTCTGTACTCAACTTAGAAAACAGTATGAATACCGTGAAACACTTTAAAACTACAAATAATTTATTATTGCTTTAAGTACTTCAGGTTCCAAATACCTGCTTCGTTCTGCACTGGAAAATGTCCAACAAAACTTTCTATGCCCCCAGGTCTTAGGATCTAACTATAAAATAGAGAAATCCAGTGGAATACTCACTTCTCATCTCCCTTTTGGGTTTTAATCTATGTCGTTAAATTGAAATACTTGAACATAAAACACAAGCTGACAGTGACACGCCAAAGTCTATCACAATGTGTATATGTAAGGTCAACCAGCATCAAAGCCTATAAACAATAATTTCTAAACTCTCCCCATCAGCTCAGAGAATAGAAGAGATGCCACAGCCTGCAACACACCCTAGCTTTGACAGAGCTGGGTCTATTGACCTGCCAGAGTAAAAACCAGGACCACAAAGGGAGGGAATCCTGAGGTCCTGGCTTATGGAAGTGGACTCTGTCAGACTGTGCCTTTCAGCTGCTTCCAGCTGACATTGAATCATTTGGAGAAGTCAATTCTGTGATCGTCTTGGCCCAAACTAGTTTTATGTCAATTTCTTTATCTTACTATTTGTTTATGTAATAGTACAGAATTCACATTCTACATTGTATTGGCCTCTGGAGAGTTTCTGGATATACATATGAGGGTATCTGTGTAGCATGTCCATGCTTTACTAGCTTTGGTTTCCAAATGACTTAGAGGTATAATGTGTAGACTGTTTAATCTGCAGAGTCGTGGCATGAATAGCTAGAATAAGTTACCTGATGTTGCTTTAAGTTAGGTGAGCAATCCTGTTAAAAAAGGGTCTAGAAAATCGAGGGCAGGAGTCTCTTACTGTACTTGTAAGAACAATGTAAGTATAAGAGTGGATGATTTTGGCGATACACTCATACTTCTATACATGCCATTGTGTAACTCAAA
Source organism: Zosterops lateralis (assembly GCF_965231275.1). Classification (NCBI taxonomy): domain Eukaryota; kingdom Metazoa; phylum Chordata; class Aves; order Passeriformes; family Zosteropidae; genus Zosterops; species Zosterops lateralis. Next base: position 113,553,465 of record NC_139762.1, read on the forward strand.
GAATTTTGGAAGTGGTAAAGAAGCCTGTTTGGTGAACACACAACACAGTAGCAAAACTGCCACTAGCAATATCTGATGAACTGAAACTACAAAACATTTCCAGTAGTCACTATCTGCTGTCAGTCCTGCTGCACTCTAGCTTGTGCCACATAATTCTCCTTTGAAGGTTTTGAGTCAATGATGCTTCTCCCAGACGCCTCATGCAGTGAATTCTTTCCTGCTCCCTCTCACATTGTCAGTTCTTTCACTGGCTTTCCATGTTGTTCCACTGAAGAGGGAGAATGCACACAACCCTGTAGTCTTTTGTTTGTTAAGCAACAGCAGACAGTGTCCAGTTAATAAAAGAATTAAATTACTGTAACTAAATAAGATTTTCTTTCCCTTCAAAGACCCATATTGAACTTGTGATATGTAGCTAAGACAAAAAAAGCTCCAATCCAGAACTGATCCACATAATATGTGATGGGGAGGCAAGCAGAAAATGTTAACATTAGTTGTGGTGTGGAAATGGGATCATTAACTGTGCTGACATTCCTGCAGTGCTGGCAACTTGATCTTTAGGTGGTCTCCATGGCCTTAAAAAGGACAAAATTTTAACTGTAATGAATTTCAGAATTTGTTTCCTTCTATTTGTTGGCTTTTTAAGATCAAGAGCAATTACTTCAAGATTTTTCCTAAGCATATGGCTCAGAATTGTATTAGTTTTTAAAGACGTATTATTTTTATGTAATCTCATTATACCAGCCTTAGGGAAAATACCAATTATTGTGTGATTTGCATGAGTTGGCAACACTGAAACGGTAGCGTGGTACAGTGCAGCGTATCACATGCTAATATCTCAGCACTGAGGTGACTAATCTGCTGTGTTAATTCTCTTTCCTTGGGGGATAGCTTGAGAAACCCCTTTCTTGACAGTGCTAATCTCACTGCTGACCCTTTAAGTATCTTAAAAAAAATAATTCTAAAAGCTCACAGAGAGTAATGTGACAATATTTTCTGTTCTCTAGTGTGGATCCCATGAGAACTGATAAAAAGAACAGATATCAAGCAGACAAAAGAAAACCCATAGGTTAATGTCTTTTTTGGATTACTTCATATTTTAAACATTACCACTCTTCACAGAAATCTTTCTAGAATTCTTTTAAATAATATTCATACCTCTCAAAATAGGCAACCCAACATATCTATCTTTACCAGTTCTGCTAACACTCATGAATAATGAGTTAAGTCTCATTTTATATGTTCATTTAGTGCTTCGGTTGGCAAGTTGAAGAGTTTTATGGCTTTAGAATATACTGTGATTTATTGTCTTTATGGATTTATTGTCCAAGGTAGAGACTGAGTAGACCAGTGGCATGCAAAAGACCAAATTCTGTTGACATTTACCCTCTCATAAATTTGAGGTAGCTTTGCTGATTTTAATTAGTAATACTGCAGGTTTGCACTGAGATCATGTCCACATTCAAAAAGCTTTCCTGATTAAAGCTAAACTGAAAGGGCAAATTATGATTTGTTTAATTAATAGTCTGTAGTTCAAAATATTATAATTCAGGATGAGATCTCCAAGAAGACTAGTCTGTGAGCTGAGTTCCCAGACCACTCAGTGAAAATATTAATGCCAATCAGTGTGGGGAGGCTAAAGTTCAGGGCCTTTGGAAAGCTCCACTGGGTTTGTGTTAATATTAAAGCTTTTGAAGTAAAAGCATCCCACGCCTGGGTATTTTTAAGGCAGCGTAAGAGCATACAAGGCATTCTGATGGTAGGTATAACGTGGAATTATACCTTGTAATCATGGGGTCTGATTCTGAAAAAATAGAAGTTGCCTATGTGGTCTTGGGGATGGTGCTGTGCAGGGCCAGGAGTTGAACTCAATGATCCTTGTGGGTCCCTTCCAGCTCAGCATATTCTGTGATGCTGTGATTCTTGTATTTATTACATATGCAACTATTGCTGTATGCATGATTTCATTTCAATATTTACTTCACAGAAGTATTCAGGGGCCCTGTCAAGATAAAGGAGAGAGAAGATAAGTAACTCTTCCAAATGGCTATTTTAAGACAAAAAGTAATCACTTGCACTCAGTGGCCAAGACAACCAAGAAATCTTCAAATTGGAATGACTGTTAGAAAAGAATTCCTGTGCAGGAAGAGGGAGCAACTGAGTGGATAAGATTGACTTGCCCAAAAAGTCGTGCACAGCCTCCATGGTGGTGGTAGTTTGGGCTGTGGAAGGGGAACAACAACTGGGACAGGTTAGATAATATTTGTTGAGGTGTTTGATCTTGGAAAACCCTCACAGTTCTACTGAAATAATTATAGTATTCTGGTAAGAATGACTAGGAAAACATCTCATTTCAGGCAGCTATCACAGCAAAAAATATTTATGAAAAAAGTAATGTATGTATTCCTGCAGTCTCTTTTCAGTTGAAGGAACAATGATGCTGAATGTATTTAATTTGAAATTAGAAGCCTTCTGAATATTGGGATAATGATAGTTCTAGGGGTATATTAATGAATCTGTGTGAAGGAAGGCAGGGATGAAAAATGGCTAATCAAAGCACAAGCTATTTTAAATGGATTCCAATTTTATCTCATGACCTTCATGAAAAATATGCAATATCTGGATCAGTAAATACTCTGGCTTTTTTTTTGCTGGCTTGACACTTCTAAAAATATTTTCCTCCTTTATGCTCAGGAAATAGAGAATACATAGCACTTTGGACTAAATAGGGGTCAAAATACTTTTCTTATCATCACCTGTATTTGCAGGGTTCTGCCAGTGGTTGGAAACTACCAATTATTGTCAAGAAAGGTGGATTTGGGCAACTTTAAAAATCATAGAATGCTTTGCATTTGAAGGGACCTGTAAGGATCGTCAAGTTCTAACCCCCTTCCATGGACAGGGACACCTTCCACTAGACCAGGTGGCTCAAAACCCCATCCAACCTGTTCATGTATTTTTCATAGGTGATAAAACAAGAGGGGAAAAGAAATCCGTACATAATAACAGTTGGGGTAATATCTGACCTCAAACAAACATTTAAATATAGAAGTAATTTAGTTTTATTTTATAAATGTACAAAGCCATGAATCACAATCATCTCCTAATTAATGGCTGCCCCTTGTGGCTCTTAATGTTGTCTGAGGATGGAATTGCTGTGCTGTTCTTGTGAGGCACACTGTCATTTCTCCCCCAGTATAGAATGCCGTGGTAGTACAACGAAACTAATAATGGTCTGACAGCTTTTGCTTCCTTCATTTGTATTCTTATTTGTTGCTGTTGGTCACGCAAATGCTATGACTGATGAATTAAATCCTAGCTGTGGTGCTTCATGAATCTAAAAAGAAGTGGTGATCTTCTGGAGCGAGAGAGACCCTTTACCTGTACTGAAAACAATAGCTGGAGATTGTGAGGGTGGATTATGCTCACAGTTAAAGATTTTGGTGTATTTAAGGGATACAATAGAGGAAGTTAAAATAGATCACCATCACATATAGATGTTGGCAGCGTTGCCACCTCCTCACAGATTCACAAAAGCTCTACCCCATGCAAAGTTCTGCATTCTGCTTAGTGTAACACTTAATATCAGATAAAATGAAAGAGTTTTCTGCTTAGAACTTCTAAGCATGTGGGTATTTGTTGTTTCTTCTGTGAGCCACTGAATTCCATCAACTCCTAGTCAACACAATAGAATGTGAAAGTACTCAGCACCTTACAGAAATTCTTAATTCCCGATGGAACTGGGTAATTTTGGTTTTTGCAGGGGTTTTGTTCGTTTGTTGTTTGTTTTGCTGTTTCGTTTAAATGCGGGAACTCCTTCCTTTTCTTAGTTCTTTGAGTTTTGAAAGACGGCATGCTCTTCCTCCATTAAATTTCTGATACTTAGAGCATTCCATGAACAGCCCCAGAGTCAGTCATGGTCAGAAGAGCAGTCAGGTGATCCTTGGCTACTGTGACAAGGCAAGGAGAGAAAACAAAATTATCAAATTATCGCAATTTGCTTTTTTTTTCTGTCACAGGAAGAGAGCTAAAAGCTACAAAAGGAAAAAAATAAGATCTGTTGCATTAGGTTGCTTGGTATATATTATCCTCCATTCTGTTCTTTGGTAATGTGCTAATTTTTTAATAAACCTTTTTAGGAAAACTTCTCAAAATATTTTGATCTCAGATGCTGTTTTGATAAAAGCTGGAATGTTTTCTTAACCTGTTCATTTAAAAAATAATTCTTAGTGATTTTTTATGAAATCCAGGATAAAATTCTTGTTGAACAGCAAGAAAAGCCGGTAGCAGTAGTAGTAAAGTGATCCAGATTTGCTTTGGAGATCTGTGCTCAACAGTCTGGCTTATGGTAGACACAGAAATGGATCGTATATGTTTCCCCAGTCAAAGAATTGAGCAGAGTATAGGCATGAATTTGGGTCTCCCTTGGACTGTCAAATTGTTCCACTAAGTGTGTCTAGGAGAGGTTTATTTGGTATCAAGTCAAGCTTCAGGGAGATCCCTCACTTTCATTATCCTGTGTACCTACTCTCTTTTCCTGCCTCCCCTTGTCAGTCTCTTATTTAGCATGTTATGATTGTATATAGGAGTGGGATAAATATAATTTTTGAAGCCTTGTATTTTTATGGACTTTTTTTACCGTGGAGTTTTAGGTTTTAAGATGACAATGAAATGCATGTCTTCTTGCATATTTTACTGAATCACAATAAAAATAGTACTAAGTTTATTTGAGAGTTCATTCCTTTAATGTCTAAACTGTTTTTTTCTAAGATCACTTCCAATAAATATATTTTATGATTAACTCTAATATAGTACTTTTCTAACACATTCTGTCTGTAAGCTCTTTAGCTAATTTACAGAAAGGAAAAAATTTAACTTTATACCTTTGTGATAAGTAATAACAAATATTTTCTTGTATAGCTTCCTTTTTTTTTGACTGGAAAGCTGAGAGAAGTGTTTCTGCTTCCCAAGTCTTTGATTTCACAGTGGTTTGGCTTCAATGATTTGTATCTTTCAGGCAATAGACAGCAGGGCCTTGGACTTTTGGATCATAGGTTGGAAAAAAATACAAGATCATTTTAACCAAAAACCACAGGCACTTATCACTGGAAATCAAATAGAATTTCCATTAATGTGTAATAAAACTTGTCTTTTAGACTGAATACTAGAGGGCAGCATAGCTGAAGCAAGCTCTGAAATGTTATTAACGTGGGATTCAAAACGTGCAGTAGCCTGTACTGGATGAAACAGAATAAATAGCAACTGGTGGCAGACCTGTATAGAGGGACTTGTTCAAGAGCCAAGGAGAGCAGAGCTTTAAACCCTGCCTGATGAGCTTCCACCCCTGATTTTCTTGGTCTTGAATCCTCCACAGAGGGATCTCTGCTGCCCGTGGAAAGGAAAGCCATGCTGGTTCATGCCATATTACGTGCAGTCACCCATCTCCAAAGGATGCCTTAAGTTTTAGCTTTCATGTTTTTCAGATTTTGTGCTGCCTAGGTGTGTGGTTCTGAGCCTCATATTAAATGTTAGTAAACTCTCTTCACAGAGTAGGTAGACAAAACAAATCCTTTTCCTGCTGGAGACCAAGAACAATGGTTACAAGTTTTCAGGCCCAGGAGCATAACCCACAGTGGACTGAAGAGAGAAAACAAGAAAGATGGGACTTCATAATCTGAAGCTGCAATTGGACAATTAAAACCAATTTGCAAATGGACCAAAACTTATAAAAGTGTGAAACCTCATGACCAGTTGTCCATTTTGTGACTATTTTTGGTCCACCTTGGGTGTAGCCCTGGCCAAGCTCTTGTACTGCCCAAGGTACATCCTTAAAGGTCTTTCAATAAATATCTACTTTATTTTCTAGCTCTGTCCAGTCTCTGTTTCAGGTCAGCCTTCCCAAGGCATCAGTTTCTGGCACCCTGGATGGGACAGTGAGGAATCTGGAGAATGCCTCACAAGCATCCCCAGCCAAGGTCCCTGAGTATCTCACAGCATCCATCACCTTGAAGTAAATCTCTAGGATCTTCCCTGACTTCCAAGATCTCTCCTCCAGCCAAGAGCTTATACTGCTTTTTCCAGGCTGGAAGATGTACCTGCCAATGGAAAGAGTGAGGGGGTGAAACTACACAATCTTTAGGGTCCTTCCAATCCAAAACATTCTATGATTATGTGATTCTTCTTTCTGAGACCACCTCCTCTGTTCAGCAATCCTTTCTGACAGCATCTGTTTTATCCAGAACCCAAACCCTCTGTTTCCCAGTCTGTGTAGTCTCTGCGCACAAGTACAAGGTGCAACCAACCTCCTAATTGGTGTCTCTTTCTCCTATCTTCCTATTAATAGGAGGATTCAGGATGTTCCAGTTTTGTTTAGCCCAGGTGTTACGGGCATTTCCTCCCAGCTTGTACTAGTTATAGTTAGTGAGAGTAGGCTTTTGCTCGAGGACTCAGAAGTTCAGTTTTGGACATTCATACACTACAATGTGCCATGCATTCATTTACCATCCGCCTGTTAGTGTCCACAGGCCAAGCTATTTTTTCACCTACAATACCCATTTACTTTTGGTAAATCCAGGGAAAGTCTAAGGATTACAGGCTTTAGGATACCACTTTCTATTTTCACTGTAACTATTCTCCTAGCTATAATATTCTTAAACCAAATTGAATTTGTATCTGCAGAGACTGTTAGCACCAGCATTTCTTATCTGTAAACAATCTGTTGTCTCTTTCTTTTTTGTTCTCATCTCAGCCCTTTATAGATTATGACAGAATTTGAGTTTCTCATATCCTCCTGGGTCTGTTCCCAAATCAGCCTTCACATCCAATGTTCTCTCTGCTCTGCACGCCCTTTTTAAATCTCAGCATTCAGCTATGTTAAGGTACCTTTTCTGGTCTGAGAAGTGATTGATATCCTTGGGTGCATTTTAATTGCAGCGTACAAGGATGGGATCATGTGATTCCCATTAACATTTACGGGAGATGTATAATTAAATCCCTGTGCAACACAATGAAAAAAATGTACCGTTCTATCTTATTTCCTTTGTTGGACAGTTGTATGTCATGTAGTTAGATTAGTCACAATGTGTTAAAAGAAATGCAGAGGTACCACTTTCTTCTTTCTTCCTCTCTTTCCTTGCCACTAGAAACTGCCCGTTTTTAGCAGAGGAAATTCTTCCCTGTCAGTACTTATTATGCCAAAGTCAGGATGTGAGTTTTGAGTATAGAAGGCTGTTTCTTGCAGTTGCATGACCCTGATGCTGTCATCTTTCCAGGACTTGTGCAACTTGGATTTTATCCCAGCAGCTGCCACGTAGCTCCACAGATAATGGAATAAGTTTAATTTAGTGGCCCTATATAATGGAAGGAGGTCAAGGTTTTTACTTTATTTTGGTTCTTGGTTTGAAGCCACCCAGGTTGACAGTAGCCAGAATCGTTACTAATTTGCAATTGCTTATGAAACAAACCCAATATTGTTAATAGAGCTCCAAGTGGACAAGTGTCCATGTGGCAATTAGCAGTGAAGGAATGATTAGCGCTGTTGCAAAGAAGCCAGAGATGAAAAAGATCCTTGGCGCTAGGCAGACCTCTGACCCAAGGTCATGATTACTCATGGTAAATGGTGAAAGCAAAATACTGGTATTGTAAAGAAGGTTTTAGTGTCATTGCATAGGCAACTCTGATATTATGGCTAAATTAGATTCTTTTGCTGGTGCAATTATAGGCTTTCAGAGACTGTCACTTTATTATTTGTATATTGTAAAGAGAATGGGTAAATACCATTTATTCCTTCTCATTATAAGAGTCAGACTGGTCTCACTGTGATTTCTCCACTTCTTATTAGCTAATTGCACACTGTACTGTGCCAAAAGGAACAGTTTTTCCACTGCATAAAGAATATTCCTCTTTCTCATTTACAGAAACTATAACTTGCCTTCTGATTCAATGCAATGCCTTAGCAGTCATCTGCTATTAAATGCTGACTCATTTGATTGCTGTTTCTGCAGTCTTTTGCTGACTCCAGGGATGCTTCAGCTCTTTGCTTCCTGGTCAAAACAAAGACCCGAATCAGAAGTGGCAGAAGCCAGTTAAATACCATGACTATATTTTTAAATTAGAGAAGTCCTCACTAGGAACAAGTTTTCACATGTTCTGAAGTCAAAACAAGCTTCAGGGAATTCAGATGCATCTTTTATTTCCACCTGATTTCTCAGGTCTTTTCATGTCTTCTCATATATATTTGTATGTGTATATATCTTTTGGGTTAATAACTTTTATCTCAGTGTTGACCGAAGTGGTTGTTATATAAATTATGATCCACATTAAAAAATAAGAGCATATTTAAAAAAACCCCAAAATGGTAATCTCAAGGCTTAATTCAAAAAAACCCACCTACAATTCATTTGCTAAGGCAGAACCAACATAAGATAAAGTGGATCTTGGTCTCTTGAAAATGCAGTTCATAATTTTTAAAGGTTGTAGGGATTTGTCTTCCCTTTACCAATTAAGACTGGAAGTCTGGTTTATATAAATTGCATACCTTGATATGAGAGTAGAAAAATCCATATGGACAAAATATTCTAAACCTATTACTTTTTTTATTAATTTGACTTAACATTTTGAAGCAATACAGTGTAAAAACTAGGCTAATGCCAAAGAAAGCTTTCCTAGAGTGATAAAAACAAAATATAAATTCCTGAGTGATTACTTAAACCTGAATAGGCTATTAGTAAGCCCATCTGTTTGCTTATTCTGCCTAGATTAATGTAAAAGTTGACATAAATAAATTTTATTGTTTAAGTTACTTAATGCAATTTCTTTCAAATCCCAACAGAAATATTTACTATCCTGATAATACATCCTGTTCTCCCTGTGTGTTGCTATAGCCACCATTAGTCCTTGTAATGAGCAGGTGTGTATTAAAATCCTCTTTCAAACACACAGGAATTCATTTTCAGTCTTTAATTTCTGTGGATTTTCTGCATTAAATAATAATCAATTTTTATGACTGAGATTTTTATATTTTAAAAAATGCCACAGAAAACTATTTGCTCAAGCTTTTGATCAACTAGTAGGAATCACAGTTCAAATACAGTTATCAAAATACACTGGTTCTTCAATATAAGGCTAGTACATATTACAGCAATTACTAGTATTTCATATGTAAAGCAACTCTTGCCCTCTGATGACACACTTTTAAAATTCTCTATTCTGTTCTGTAATTCAGCAAGTCATGTAAACATTCACCCATCTGAATTCAACTCTAAATAAATGAGCCTTTGCCAGTTCAACAATGATCAATGCCTTTTAGTGAGTGCTCCGTTTAGCCATATATACAAATTTTAAATTTTGGTGGAGAGGAAGTAACAACACTTCCAATCTTTTTTTGTGACTCAATCTGTCTTTATATGATGTGTATATACTGTATAGCCATTCTTACTGTGTATTATCTTATGATTTTAACTTGAGATTTTACTGAAAGTAGAAACATCTGTCAAGCCTGCTATCAAAAGCCTCAGAACTTAATTTACTAGTCAGTTAATGATTTCAGTGCATTTAATAATCCAGTTGGTCACAGAAGAACAAATCTATTAATGACTAGGCATTTGGTTTGAAACGTCCTCTTTAGCCAGTCTTCATGTTCTACTTTTAATAAATTGTTGTTTGTTAAACTAGGGTCTAGTGAGTTAATGGTCATTAATATGAAAGCAATAATTGCTTTTATTTTGCAAATACTGCTGTAAAATATCTCAGTGATATTTCTGGCTGGAGAAGGTTTTTTTTTCTGTGAAAAGCAGCAGATTTTCAGCCTTCAGAATTTTCTTTTCCAATATGCTGAAAACTAATACTCTTCTCTTTGCCTAAGACCAAAATGTGTATGCTATTAAACATAGTAAGATCAAAAAACATCCTGTAGTTGTGTCTTCCATTAACACCTTCCCTGAACACAGGTCAGCAGTAGTTATGTTCCTGCTAACAGAGGGAGATACTTTTTTTGATAATGTTTTCACACTTAAGCAGTTACCTTTTTCCATGTAATAAGGCACTGCATAGTGTGACTTGGGTTCCGGGACCCTGACTGCTGAGGATAATCTGTTCCTATTTGTGCTAAGAGGAGATGGAGAAGATGAAAACTGCCCAGTGGCTCTGAGGGTGTGTTCTGTGAACACATGGACTTGTTAGAGCATATACGCAAGGTAGTTAGTTTTTGGTGATTCTCTTCTGTTTGAGGATGCCTTCTACAGTAGTGCTGCCTTTGTTTTTTCTTTGAAAAAAGATGAAAGAATGAGCATAAGTATAAAATATGGTAAAGACTAGCTAGTAGACTTGCTACTTGCAATGCTGCCAGGACTCATCTGCTTATGTTACTGAAATAAATTTGTTACTACAGTTTGTGCTAGCATCAAAGTGCTGATTAAACTACAAGGGAATGTATTGGATTCTGTTATAGCTTAAGTAGCATAAACAGTAGTTAAGCTTTGTTAACTACTTTGTTGCTAGATGCACATAGCTATGCTTCATTGCAGTATTGAAGTACTTGAACTAAATTAACTAGCAATTTAACTAACTACAACCCCCCCCAACTAACTAACTAAGTAACTAACTAACTAACTAACTAACTAACTATCTAACTAATTAAGGAAAATACACAAAGGCCACACCTGCACAATGAATGACAGTTTACTTCTCTTTTTGGACAGTTTGTTTCAGAGCATGGTGAATTTGGCCCTTCTGCGCCATTACTCCAAGTTAGCTTGGTACCCAAGGCATTTCACTGCACATCCAGCCTGGGCATCTTAAGGCTATCCTGCAGACTGCACTGTAAACTTCAAAGGAAACAGGGAGGATGTGGCCACCAGAAAATGCTAAATTTGGCTTTCCAAACACAGACTAACTTTAAAAGGCCAGAGCTTTTATGATGTTAACTTCCACATAACTAATCTGGAGACACAGCATTTAACTCAGTGCAATCATCTTTCCCTAAGGGAAAAAAAAAAATGAAACATACATCTGTAACAAAACAAGAGACTCTTACAAGAAATGAGATGTTCAATTTATTGTATGGCAACAGTTATTTTGCTCAAAAAGGAAGGGAGAAAAGGAGTACTGTGTGCACCAGAAGGAAAGGCACTTTATTTAACATTCCTATGATACATAATAGAGTTGTCTGCTGAAACCCCTAACTACCAGTTAGCTCCTCTCAACTTGGCCACAAGAAGAAGAGGAACATCTGAACGAGCCTGGCAAATGCACTTCACACAGATTCCATGTTAGATATTTAGGAATGCTCTAGAAATGCTCAAAAATATTTCTTTTAAAAGAAAGAATTTTTTTGCTTTGTCTGACAGAGATTAGCTGAGATAAAAGCAACCCTCAAAATGGGTTTTACTTATCTTTTACTGCTAGATAACCACTTAAGCTCTCAGAGTTGATGAAGGTGGTAGATAAGCAGTTGGGTTAACGTAGCTTCAATAAAACCTTAAGACAGATGCTCTCTTTGTATTTACCTACACTAAATTTAACAATTATAAAGCCTTGTCATATACAATATTGGCTTCAGTTAAGCTGTTCAAGAAACATAGATCAGTTTCCTTATGTAATGTCTCTCTCCTAAAAGTGACAGATACCTCTGTTAAAACAATTTCACTCCTGCAGTGTTAAAAATAAGGGTGATCTGGGGCTTTGTGCAACTCCTAACCCTGATGTTGCTTTCTACCAGTGAAGCAGGACAGCCATATCTCTTCTGACTTTTATGAGCACAAATGAAGTTAACTGGAAGGTTTGATCTCTCTAAAGCAGTGTGTGCATATTTAGTAACACAAATGATTTAGAGCTATTGTTAAATCCCCTGAAGCATGCAAATTTTTGTTAAGCTTGATTAGTATTTGTTAGTTCCATATGTTCAAAATCTTTTCATTTTCGGCCGTCTGTTGTTCAGTAAGAAATTAATTTTCAATTTAATCTTTCTATCTACAGAGTGTCCTTTACAGGTACAGTCCTACAATAAGATAGTATCAGTGCTTGTTAGAGACAGTAAATTGTACTATGCATATTAAAATACAGGCTCATTTTCAAGACCATGTGCCACAAAGCTAATGGCCTACAGGAAAAAGTAGCTCTGTGCCATCTACACACATATTTTAAGTAGTATTCTCATGCTTTCATAAATTACATCTGGAGGATTTAATTGTCAGTTAAGAACTCTCAGTGTCTGTGGGTAGCAATTTTTCTCTCTTAGCACAAAGTTTTTCTCAAATCTCCAGTTACAGTGAGCTGTACATTTTAGAAAACTTCTGCTTTGAATTTTAGCCACTACTGTTGCAAACAATCTCTCCAAAAGCAATCTTTAAATGAAAATATAAAAAAATTATTTAAATTTCATCTATGCTCACTGTTACTGAGCATCTGAAGTTAGCCACCTCTATTAACAAAATTAGTTGATAATTTTAAGAACTCGAACCCTAATGAACAGGGAGGTTTTCATTTCTGCTTCTCTCTGTGTAGAATCCAGGTCTGTACATTGCTGGAGAATGCAGCTTACTTGGTATCCAGTCCTGTAGCCATTTACAGGAAATATGTATTTCAGGAATTTGGGCATTATCATTTGCTAAGTAGCTAACTGCAATTAGCACCTTTGGAAAGAAGTTTATTACCACAAGGTATGAAGGGATAAAGTCAAGCCTTTATTTTATGATCAACCTGCTCATTGATAGCAAGGCTTTGTATCAGTTCGTACTATACAATAGAATAATCGTTCCTCTGACCAATATTGAGAGCAGACCTAGGGGTTTTTTTGGCTATAGGCTTAATAAAACCAATGGACAACTAATTGTGGGAAGCTGTTTGATTTTTGTTGTAATTAATAACATTGGATAAACTTTTCTGTCTATTGGGCCAATGTACTTTTTAATTTTTTTCTGACACAAACCTGCTTATTCAGTCTGCAGTTGCAAAATGATTAACTGAAAGGTTAGAACAATGGCCAGATTTGCATGAGCTTATAAATGTCAGAGGTTGGTCCAGTCTGGGTTGCTATTTAAAGTTATTTTCTATGGGATTTTTTGGTGTTAAATATCTGCATTTTCCACACACGAGGGGTCTTGGGTTGATTGGTTTCCTTGGTAACAGCTCTTTGCTCTGATTGCATAAGCACACTGGAGTGGTGCAGAACAGATTACTACAGAAACACAGTAGAATTTGATGTAATGGGATGTTGTCTAAGCTGTTACTGAGTTCTTAATTCCATTATCCTTTATGTTATTCCCATTAATTCTGCATTGTAGTGAAATAAAAAGTAGCTTACTTAAGATTAATCAAATTTCCTTTAACAAGTTAGCTGTTGGTTTCTGAAAGAAAATTTTAAAATGAATGAAGTTAACCTCACAAAACTCGGAATAAAATGTGCTGTCATGACTGGTGCAGAAGAACACTTAATTCCTGGCAAATTAGTTTGCAAGATAAAAATATTTATACAGCTTAAATTTATGTTGATGGATTGTCTCAGTCATTCTTTCTTCTTAGTCCACAGAAGAGCTCCCTTGTGTAGTTTTAGCAAATACTCTATGTCAGTCTCTGAGAGTCTTCAGGATGCGTGTATTTTAATAGAAATTGCATTATTTTGGAGATTATGATTAAATCTAAAATGGTAGAGAGTTATTTCAATCAAGTGAAATATAAACACGGCAGTGAAATTTTTGAAATGCATAAATTTAAAACCAAAGGGCATTAGCTGCAAAAATTAGAAGAAATTGCATGGATGTGTTCTCAGCTACCACATGCCAGGTTACTGCACTGGAGGCTTTTAAGTTTTCTGGAGTCTTGTGAAGCTTGTCAGACACAATCCCCAGCATTACCCTGATGCTGAAATAAAAGCATCTGTGATCAATCCTACAATATCTGGCTGTGGAAACGTGTAAGGATGTATTTGCAGTAGCTGGCATGATACTCTGGAGTGAAACTGGCTGAAGTCCTCATGTCCACACTGCCAGAATTTCCCCTGTTTTTCTTTGGACTAGCTCACTTAAAATTCAAGTGGGTTAAGTAGACTCTGTATCATGGCTTTGGGGATTTTTATGTCAAAAAGAGGAGTGGTTGCAGCCCTGAGATCTCTTTGTGACCAAAAGATAATGTGCCTTCTTAAAGTAAATGAGAACAGCTGTGGGGTTTGCTTTAGAAACATGGCACTGATTGAAGTCAAAACCCCAAAGGAAGGACATCCCCCTAAACATCCCCCAGAGCCCCAGGAATGTGGTCATTTTAATGTTTGTAGATCAGTTGGCCAAAGGACATTTGAAAGCTGAACTGACCAGAAAGAAAACATTTGAGCAGGAAGGAAGGGAAACCTCTCTAACTGATGAAGGGAGTGTATACATTTGAAGAGAAGCAGATCCATATGTATTTTCCTTATTTTCATCACCTTTTTTGAATATAATTAGTATTAATGAGAGTCATGAGTGAGATCTCTGACTGGTCCCCTCATTATTCTCTTTAGAGTAAAAGGATACTTTCTCATTCCTCTGTGTTGCCACTTTACCTCATCCATGGTCTGATAATTACAGTAGACACTTTTGTAAAGGCAACAGAGCTGTCGTCGTTTCTTTTCCTGTGACATTGAGAATGTCAGTTCCTTTCAAGTTGTTCACGCTTTGAGGCCTCTGAAACCCAGGAATATGTCTGGGTTTTGTTTTGCTTTTGAGGAAATTCCACTCCTTCTAGCCCAATTCCTTCAAAGAAGCTCTCCAAGGGAGATTTTCTGAAGTATCTCATTATTATGGGGTGCTTCCACTTAAATAGGTCTTTCTAGCAAGGGACCTTTCCTTACTCTTAGCTAGAGAGAGACATTACACAACCTTGAGTCAATTCTATTTACTCAGAATTATTCAGTAAAACAGCAATTTCATTAGCACAGGCAGGATTTGTGAGCAATACCCAGGAAACCATACCACCCTGTCATGTAGATGATCCTGAAAATCCCTCAGGTTAAATACTGAAATTGCTCTTTGAGTCAACTTCAGAGACTCAGATAGTGTATTACCAATATATAGGATAATGACAGCATCTCTAAAAGGATGTTAGAAATTCTCTCAGCAGCTGTGTTTATTCAGAAAATTTATTATATATATATTATATCTCTCCTGAACTCCTTCTTAGTTGCAGTTGTTAAAACAAGGTTGGATTTGCTCTGGTTGATTTTTGTGACCCTGTTTGTGGAACAGCCCATGGACAGCCATACTGTCACAACTCAGCAGAAAATAAACTGTACCATAAGGGCAAGAAATGAGCTGTGGGTAGAGAAAACCACTTAAACCCTCTTTATCATGCTAAGAAATGTGAAAATGCCTATGTAGAAAAAGAATGTTGACTTCCACATAAAAACACTATGTAGAGGCAAGGCAAGAGTCTGAACTGACTCTGGCTATGTACTTACACATAATGGAATTCCGTTTTGTGGTTCCAACTCAGGTTGTGTGGTATTTAGAGGGGAGCTTTCTCTTTAGGAGAATATACATTTCAGTCAGATAAGATGTAACTCGAATCTGAGTTCATAGAATCATCATAGAATGATAGAATGCTTTGGGTTGGAAGGAACCTTAAAGCTTTTCTTTAGTTCAAACCCTACCACCATGAGCAGGGACACCTTTTATTAGACCAGAACTCTGTCCAACCTGGCCTTGAACACTTCCAGGAATGGGGTATCCAAAAATTCTCTGGGTAACCTGTTCCTCACCACTTTCACAGTAAAGATTTTTTTTCCCAATATTTAATCTAAACTTTCTCTTAGTTTTGATCCATTCCCCCTCGGTTTGTTGATTTAGCCTGGACCTCCTTGAGTAGAGACTCTTCATACAGGGAATGTCTTGTGACAACCAACTATATTCAGAATTCAAAAAGGTCCAGATTATAAATATTATTACTATTTAATATTGGCTATTATCTATTATTGTTTAAGGTGATGCAGCATCTGATGTTAAAATAAACAATTTTGGGCAGGTCGCAGCTCAGTCAGAAAACTTAATTTTTGCTCAATATCAATTTTTCTGGAAAAATCAGATGGTAGCTACAACTTTTTAGAGCCAATCCTTTCCATGCTACCCATTGTCACATTAGGCTGGTACCCTAACACAGACCAACACAAATCCAAAGCAGCAACAAGTCAGTGGGCTTAGATTTGCTTGCAGCTTGTGAGAGGGTGGATTTAGCCTATCTCTGCCAGGAGAGGATTGGGAGCCTTAAGCTGCCCAGAAGCCATCAGCTGTGCAGTTGTGTTGCTGAAAGGCAGATGGCCTGTACAAGATGCCATAACTCTGCCTTTTCTTCCACTGTCAAGTGCAGGGAGACACAGGCCTTGAAGCTGGAGGCTGCAGCACAGTCATTTTCTGTACTGCTCAGGCAGAACAAGCAGGGGAAATGTGTTCTTCATCCAAACTTTTCCTCTTCTTTCTTGGTTATCAAATTTTGCACCTAATTACTGAGCATACAGGGTGGAACCTAATCTCTTTCTGTCCCTAATGATGTTTAAATATCTTGAAAGACATAATATATAGTATTCCTGATTATTTCTCCTTTGTAATATTTTTGCAAAAACAAATATTAACAATAGGTAGTGTGATCAAGGTCCATATGAAAGGTCAGAGTTAGGAAGGGAAAGAATAGGTAACCCACAGGAGGAAAGAGGTTATTTGCTGCAGCAATGAACAGTGCAGGTTCACTGTGTCTTTCCTTCAGTGTGGTAAAACACCTTACATAAAATACAGCCTCTACACAGGCAATACCAAGGTTCCTCTGAAGGATTCTGAAGGGATTAAATAGCCTATTCAGACATCTTGATGTCAGAAAAAAATACAATGGCATAAAGAATATAAAAGTAAATTGCACATTTTAGCTGTTAGACATACTTAAAAATGGGAGACAGTTATGTCTGTAGCAGTGAAATGTACCTGAAAAATTATTTGTCAAGTCCCTTCTAGAACCAGCAGGGTTGGCTATAAGGACTGTATTATTTGGCACAAACTGCTGAATAAATTCTGCTATTTAAGGGTATGAAATCTGCCTATGCTCAATGTTCCTGAATGAGAAATTGCATCAATAATATCACATTACTTGATACAGTGTGTGATATAAAGATATTTGAACAAATATTGTTGTAGCCTGATAGAGAAATATAACACTGACTTTACTTCATAAACGTTATGTGTCCATTAAGAGTTCAACAGAATAGGTTTTAATGCTTTAAGAGAACACCTCTGTGTTTAAAATGTCTGTCAATAGTAAAAATCGACTGTTGAAATTAAACAGAACCCCATTATAGCTGCTGTCACTCAGTGGCTTCCAAATCAACATTACTCATTCTATAATTAAAACTTTTACCCCATGAAGTATGTGCAGACTACTAAATACAGTTGTGGAGTCTGACCACCTTCAAAGAGACTTTTTATTGGAGAACTCCCTAAAGTAAAGATTCTTCATCAAACTTTGCCATTCTCTATTTATCTATACCAGCATAAACAAGCTCTGATGATAAGCCAAGGAAAGTTTCATTACTCAGTTGATGTATATATTCTACTTTATCTGTATTTATATGTTATTGTGGGTGGACCTTGGCCGGCTGCTAGGTGCCCACCAAGCTGCTATCTCACTTCTCTTCCTCAGTGGGAAAGAGGGAAAAAATAGGATCAAAAATTCATGGGTTGAGATAAAGGCAATTTAGTGAAGATTTAATATCAGCTTTCCATCAGCAGGTGATTCCATCTGAGATCTCCTACATGCAGTGATTGCTTCAGAAGACAAACACCTTAATAGTTAATGCCCCTTCTCATAATTTACAATTATGAATAAAGTGTTTGAATGAAACATTGATTAAGAATGTGGCATTTTCACAAGTTTAATCTACAGGTTGACTTTTTCTTGTCCTTGTGCCTCATCCCATTCTCTGTCTCTCAGTCTCCATAGCTGAACCCTATTGGTTTCTGGAAATTTTACTGTATGAATACAGACCACTGGCAAATCCAGCTTCACAGCTACAGGAAATTGCTCAGGCTATTTTTACCTGTAATATTTACATTCAAACTTGCACGCAATATCAGGTCAATATTTAACTGCAAAAATCTTTTTTGCAAAGCCCTAGATACCTCAAAGTTAAGGCACAACAAACTTTGTTATACTTGCCTATTGTCGATAGGGTTTTTAAAAGACTTTCATCCATTCAAAGGAAAGAAACGGCCCCTTTTAAATTAAATATGGATTGAAAGTGATCGTGGTCTCAGGTAATTTCAGGATTTTGAGGGGCTTTTTTACCTAAAAACAGAAAATGAGGTTATTATAATATACAAGTAGGAGGAGAAAGCCACTTCTACATTATTTTTCCCATTGACTTTTAAAAAGCCTCTACTGCTTTTAATGAAAAATATTTGAAGGGAGTCAGGAGTTAAAAAACAATCCAAATTTCAAAGCTAGTATAGCCACAGAACCACACGAGACATTTCAGTGTTGACAGTAATCAGAAAGAATCATCTTTAATGCTGATTTCAAAGATATCAGAAAAAATGCTTTTCTTTGAGGGAAGAATATAATTTGATAAAACATGCTGGTAATATTACTTGTTTCCCTTAACATTGTTAAAAGCAGATTACAATATGTAACTGAAAATTAGCATCTGTCTTCTCTCTGAATTGACAGAGAAGGGTAAGGGCTGCTGACCAAACAGGGGTGCAATTGTGGCTCTTAAACTTTTGCAACTTTGAGTGGAAGCATGGGCTGTAGGATGCATCAGAGAAGTGTTCCTACCCAAGGAATCATTTATCCCTCATAATGCCAATAATACAGGTATATTTCCAAAAAGACAAAATGTCATTTTTAGACCTATGAGGTTTTTAAAAAATAAAGACCATATATGGTTTAATGATTGTACACAGTGTTAACTCATATGCCTTGTGTCTTCTCAGTCACTCCTGACCAGGGGTTCAAACCAATAACTTTGTTTTGGATAGAATATACAGAAAAAAGCCCTGTAGCCAGATGCAAGGAAGACTTTTCAGCAGGGGAAATACTGTCTGCAAACCTCTAGATCCACCCTCAGAGTATCCAATTGGCCAGATATAAAATAGCTTTCTCCTCCTGGTCATAAAAATTGCTGTACAACCTTTTTTACTAACCCAGCTGACAGCTTTCTTATCCAGACAGCAAAAAATGGTGGAGAAAACACCATATTTTGGTGACTTTTCATATTTAAAAAAAAAAAAATGTTTTACTCTATTGCCAGCAGTGTTTAGTTTTCTAATGAATGACAGTGAACCTCCATGGAGGTGCTCCTCGAGATCTTCAGTGACTCTGCTGTGGTTTCTCAGAGCTACAGAAGCACCATGGGCACCCCATGGTCACAGGAACTTGGGAGGTCCTGCTCTTAGTTATGCAGTGCCTATACAATGCTATAATGATGATTAGGTGACTGCTGGGGCAGGATTTTTGTGGTTACTAGAGGACATTTGAATAGAAAATTATTATTGTTCGAAGCCACATTTACAAGTTTGAATTGTGTTGCTCCTGAACAGGAACCGTGCCTGGCTTTTTTTGTGTTGATCATAATAAAGAAGCTGCCAAGGGAGTAAACAAGGTTTTACTGAGCTGATTCTGTGAGATTACACAAAGTTTTTATGGAGCAATTAAAAGATATGATAATTCATTTTTATCAATTATCCATTAATTATTATTATTATTATTACTACTACACGTTATGTATTTTTATAATGTGTTATTATTACTACAATTTATTATTTATTTATTAATATATTAGAGTGCCACAGTCTATAGCGCACTGATTTGAACTGTGGATAAATATTGCTTATTGTTCCTTTCCTGAGGTGTATCATAGTACTTTCATTCTATATATTGGACTGCTGCATAAAGGAGAAAAACTTACTTTTTGGATAAAAATATGGTACGATTTTTAAATACGGTTTTTAAATCAAAAATATGTTTGAAAATGTTATGCCGAACTTGCACTTTATTCTTAGTTTTGAAATGCCCTTAATTTTTTTTCAAAAATCAAATTCTCAAGGTTTTTTTTTTTTTTTTTGCTTCAGGAGCTGGATTTGGGTAAGGAATGGATTTCAGCAAGAAAGGTATAGAAAGAATAGGAGCAAAAATAAATAGAAAGAATTTCTGCAACGTATACAGTTCCATTTCTTTACTCTGTATGTTGTTTTGAGTGACTTTTCTTGTTGAACTTTATTTTATTCTTAAATAGATATTGACTTCCTTAAATGAAGTGGGCATGAAAATTCTGCCTATTAGGTCTAGCACTGTTTCTTCTTAAATTTGCATACTAAATAATGCCATAGAAAACATGTCAACATTTTCTAGTTAGCAGCAAATGATGATCAATGGTTCTATGATAATTAGTATGGCTCACAGTCAATCAAAGTGATGAAAATAAAATGTCTGATCAAAAGACCTTTTCTTCTGTGCATTGTAAATTAGCATAAACATAGCTATCCCTTCATAATGCCAGTCAATCAGAAAACACTGCTTTGGCATGAAAAGAATTCTTATATGGTTAAAGGACAATGAATTTAATCCACTGCTATTTTTTTCTTATTTCTTTAATTTAGATAATTAAAAAATAAAAAAACCTGTTCTTTGGGTGAGGAAGTTTGCATTGCTTGTTTTTAATGGCTGTTAAAATGTATAAATTGGCTGAACAATTGTTTATGAACCAACCAAAGTTAGTGAGGTCTTAGGAACCAAGTGACTACATCAAGAGAGAAAATAGGGTAACTTAGAAACACTTGTTCCCTGCTTCTATCCCTAGGTGTCTGGTAAACTGTGGAAATGGAGCTTTGACAGATCCCATGGATGGGATATTTTTACCTTTTAACCATGTTTGTTTTCAGCATACATAGCACCTGTGACTTGGATTTATTTAACTTCACTGCTGTTAGTGGGATGACTCATTATATTTTTAAGTACTCACATGATTGAGTCCTGCAGTCAAACAACAGTTTGATTATTAACAATAATAAAGAAAAATACTGAGGACAAAACCTCAGTACAAGATCCACCTTGGTAGGAATTTTACTTTTAAGACTGAGGGGATAGATCTTCTACGAACAGCCCTCATTTAGGACATTTGTGTCTCCAAGGATTAGAATTGGGCCTTTAAGAGCTAAGAACATTAAGCATGGTGAAAGATCTGTTTTACCTGACCTCTGTTAATATGCAGTGCATCCCAGCCCAGCCCATAATTAAGGTACTGCAATACACAGACAGATGCACAAATGTTTAAGGAATAATCCCCATTTCTGTATACCAAAGTATTTGTTTCTCTTTCATTATTATTAGTTGCTCATAACATAAGCTACCAAACATATAATAATAACTCCATCTCTCTCACTCCCAGCTTTTGTAGCCATTACATGTTGTTGTTTGTTGGGCTCTTAATAAAATACCTGTACTCCACTGTAGGTGTTTGGTACTTGACCTTAGCAACAATGAAGGTCTTGTTCTAAAATGTCAGGTGTCAGTTATGAGTGCAGCCAAGTAAGAAAGTAGGGCTGTGTCCTGGAAAATTGCCATTCACTAACTACATCCTTTGCTGTATTTTGCTGTTAGGGATGGGGCTACACAAGAAACAAAAATATTTGAATTTTTAAAAATATTTGTTTATATTTTGTTCAGAAGTATGTGGTCAGGTATGGTCAGGTTTTCATTTAATTTATTTGCTTCTTTTTGCTTTTTTTTTTTTTTTTTTTTTTTTTTTTTTTTTTTTTTTTTTCTTGCCTGGAGACTGGTGTGTAACTGAATAGATAATGAGCAGATAAGCTACAAAATTTTTTTTCTCTTAGCAACTATGCTGCATGCTTTGAACTTTTCTTTATGCCAATGAATGTATGGGCAGTGCAGATCCTATGAGCTTCGGACTTCTATGTGTCATTGTAGTCAGTTGGCTTCATGCCTGAAAATTGTGAAAATGGTTTACAAAGCAGAGTAGAAATCATTTTATCCTCTGAACATGATTTCAGAAGTGTAATTTACCAGCAATTAAAACCCCCCAAAATGTAAACTGAATTACTCTTCTCTTGGGATTCCTAACACCATTTAATTTGTGTTTGTTTTATCCTTTGGCATTTTATCTTCTAATAAGCCTTCAAGGGAGAATGGAGTATTAGATTTCTATTTAAAGGAAAGGACAAATAGAAGTAGAGTAAGTACACTCTAATGGCCAAAATTATTCAAGATTTTTGACTTCAGCAGCACGCAAACAAACATCTGTATTTACTGTGTTGGAGAGGTTTGTTTGTTTTACAGAAGCATTTGCTAGAGATTTATTTACAGGTAATATTTATTTACTATCTCTTCTCCGTTTGAGTAGATACAAATTTCCTAAGGTTATTTATTTGTGGAACACCAGCTGTGTCGCTATACTTCCGAGTCCTCTTTCAGTATTTCTGTATTCTGATACTTTGAATATTTCCTTAACGGAGAAGCTGACATTTGCCTTAAGTTCTTCTAGTTGTTTATTTATCAGGCCTCCCGTGTCTGACTCACACAGTTTATTGACTTGGTCATCCAATGGTGAAAAGTAAATAACCAAAATACTACCAAAACCACCACTAAAAAAAACAGGAAAAAACAGAATTGTTTTTCTAAGATTCTATTACCTTTTTCTAAACACATCTCTTAACTGGTTTTCTATTATTATATCCCAATTTCTAATTACAAAATTAGAGGAAAAAATCCTGATTTTATTTTGCATGATTTTTCACCAAGACACTTTAATGTCTAGAAATACAATAGAGCACAGTCTCAGCTTGAAAGTGTTTGCAGTGGTATTAGTTTAGAAGGGTTTGCACTTGGTTGTACATTCCTTATGCTTTTGTTGTCTTCAGGTCTGCTTTTTATGCATCAAAGTCCCAGAGATTATTCTGTCTTCTGTTTTAAACTGTCTTCTCCTTGGAGACATATTCTGAAGAGAAGATTTGGAAGACTGAAACAAACTCATTAAAGCCCCTAGTCTGCAAATATTTGCTTGGTATTCATCTATGAGTTGCTCTGTTTTCTCCCCATAGTAGGATGAAGCATTTCCATAAATGTTCAGTTGGGTTTTCCAGCCTGAACTCCCTTCAACATGCTCCATGCTGATGGAATCTGACTTAGGGCTTGCTTCATTATGCATTAGCTGGAGGTCTAGATATGGAGAATTTCTTGGCTGCCAGATATATGTTCTGTATATTTGAAGGATGCTGGTAGGTCGGTGCTTTGCAAGCACATGCACTTTAAAATGACTGTAGTGTAGAGCTCACAGGGTAGAAACTCCTTCTGCTTTTGTGACATACCTCATAAGTCTCTCCTGGTATGGTTCCTGCACAGCCACATGATATCCAGAGGTGTATGGGCCAGACTGTGAGCACCTCCTATCCAGGGAGAGAGTCAATCTTCCACCCCACCTACAGTCAGGAGCTGCCCTGGGTGTGTGGATGGGAGTAGACTTGCACTGATGGACTGCTTCAATTTGAGTTTTAATCTGAGCTCTTGCTTGGATTATGTTCAAAATGCAACCAGAATTAATTTTTTGTACATTTGAGGAAATTTACATAAAATGGTGCCTATTTATTGGCTCATTTCTTATGCTTATCTTGGAAGGGGCTCATGTGGCTACTTAGGGCCTGGAATGGGAAAAAATTCTGCCCATACAAAACAACACTTGGGGTTTCAGTGCGTTTCCCCAAGTGACTACAATATTTCCTTGATACTGCTTAATGTGTTTTTCTCAAAAGAGGAACAAAACTAATTGCTAAGACCTTTGTGTCCTAGGGGATGTGTCATGGACAGAAAAAAATATTCTTCACAGCCATTACCTTCTCATAGTTATTTCTTGCCAAACCCTCAAGGATAAGCTGTCAGTGTCCGTATACAACAGATTATATAAGATCATCATTTTCCACTCCATATAAGATGTTACTGTGAAAGCTATATTCTGATATTAAATAAAAATACTTTGTGCTATATTAAGTCTTTCATCCAAAGACATAAAAGTGCTCTCCAGCGTTATTATTCATGTTGAACAGAAGATTAAAATGAGCCATGCAAGGGTGAGGCAATCTGCCCAAGGTTACAGGGAGTCAGCAATTGTTATTCCAGCCCAAGACCTCTCCTGTAGTATAAGCAAAAGCGGATGTTTTGGTTG
The DNA here is from genome assembly GCF_965231275.1 of Zosterops lateralis. Taxonomy (NCBI): domain Eukaryota; kingdom Metazoa; phylum Chordata; class Aves; order Passeriformes; family Zosteropidae; genus Zosterops; species Zosterops lateralis. Next base: position 113,577,643 of record NC_139762.1, read on the forward strand.
TGCAGAAAACTCCTTCTTGTGTAGCATTACCACAGCAGGAGGAGTTAGGGGAGCCTACATGTCAATAGTTGGGATCAGATTACAAGATAGGGCTTTAACAGGCGGCTGTGGTGTAAATCCAGTAGACGTGCAAATACAATTGTTGGGCAGAAGTGTAGCTAGGTTTTACAGGATATGAATTAATACAAGACCCAGATGCAAGCAAATTTTCAGTGATCATTTGCCAAAACTTACAGACTCGTTTTAGGCAAAACTCTTTGCTAATCTAGCTAAAAATATTTTGTGCAATTTTTAGTAAATTATTTTATTTTTCAGTGGTGCTATCCTCCCTTTGAATGCTCATCTGAGGTTTTCTGTGTTTTCTGTACTCACCCAATATTTTGAATCACCAAACAGAAAAGAAAGACCTATTATTTTTAGTATAGTAACTCAGGGAATAATAAAAATTAAAAAAAAAACAAAACAAAACAAAAAAAAAAAAAAAAAAAAAAAAAAAAAAAAAAAACCAAAAAAAAAAACAAAAAACCTAGAAAAATTTTACTTGGAAGTAACCAAAATAATTGTAGTATATTTTTGACAGATAACCAGTAGATTAATTGTACCTGATGTAAATAGGCTTATAATAGTAAGTATACTTTGAGCAACATTGCTAGTATGGTGGAATAATGTCTCTGAAGCAAAGAAGCAAAGATAATAAATTCTTATGGGCACTAGATATCACTTTGGATGATTATAACTACCAAGAGCTTTCTACACCCTTTTTTCTTCTGAACATATCGTCTGTTCCCATTTCCACTTATTGCATGAGAGAGCTGACCCCAAACCCCCTTCCCTATTCCTTTGCTGGCAAGGAGCCTTGTATAGCTCAGGAAATTGGCACAGCCATCACCAGCTCTGATGCTTTGCAGAGCCAGGGTAGTCCTGTGCTGGGACCTTCCCTCTTGCCCTAGGTTTTGGGGAATTTTGGCAAGGTCATGCTTCAGTGTGTGTGTGCCCCCACTCCCTAGGCTGGCACCATGCTCAGAAGGGAGCCATCCTCCTCTTCCCACATATAGTTATGTCCATATACATTAGCTGACTTACCTGAGTGGCTGTCTTGATAATTTACAGTGACTTTCAGGGCTTGAGAAATGTATGCCACATAGCATGCTAATCTGCTGTATTAATGTGAGTGATAAATTAGGCTTTCAGTCTCACTCTGCTGGCTGGAAAAAGACCTTTCTCATGCACTCAGTGCATTCCTCTATACCTGGCCTTTCAAAGAGCCTCCATTTAGAATATTTCCATAATTCTGAGGGTTTTAGAGTAGTGGAATTTTAAGACCTCTGCGAAGCTTTTTCACCAGCCATCATATGTCCTAAATTTCAAGATAATACATCAATCCTATCATGAAGTAATAATCTTAGCACCATAATAGCTAAAAAACACATAGAGGTATTTCTGGGGAAGGAAACAAATAAACAAAATGAAACTCCTTTTTTATGTTAGACAGTGGCTTCTGGCATCCACACATCTGTAGAAGGTTTGTTTTCTACAATGTTAATACCTTTAAGTAACAGCAGTTAACAAGGCTCATCAACAGAGGGTCTTGAATGCTTGTTATTGCTGTAGAAATGAAATTGCAGCATTTAGACACTATTGAGATTAAAATTTGCTGAGCTACTGCTAACTTACATCAGGTAACTGATACATTTACATTCCTGTCATGGAATCTGTCTATCCCCCTCCTTGAGATGCTAGCCTTGACTTGTCTGACCTTTTAGAGGATCGTCTGTGCACCCATCTGCAACTTCTGCTTCTCATTGTGCTAAAGAGATTTTAAATAAATAGTATTCTTACTGAAGAATCTGACTAGTACGGAAATAAATATGAGCAGTAGTTTTGCAGAATAGTTATATGTAGGACATAGAGAGAACTTTTATAATCCAGTGATGATATTGCTTGGTAGTACTCCTTGTGTTAGCTTAAGTTACTTTTTAATACTCTCACAACCATTGCAGCCTTCATCAGCATCCTTTGCCTAGCAATCAATACAGAAAGTAACCGCAAATCCCAACAAACTGCATTGGCCAAGCAAAACCTGTGTCTGCTGTTACCCTGGTCATTTCATTAGCCCTCATGGTCTAGCACATGCTTATGTGCTCATGTCAGGCTTTGTGGACTTGAGGATGTTGCCTCTTTTGCTTCCCATTTTCCATTTATGACTTTGTTTTTACAGCCTATGGACTCATCAGGTCAGGTATCACCACACAGTGTATGTAGAGAATGGCCAAGTACTGGAAGAAGCACAGCGGTGTGAGCTTGGAGATCCTACAGTCCTGCTAATGCAATTAAGGCGCACACTCAGATCAGGTTTAGATCATTTAGCCTTGGTTTGGTGTCTCAGGGTGGTGCTGCATTGCTTCGCTTTGGCTTTCCAGTGTTCATCTGGCTAGCATAAGTAGTCTCTATATGAGATCAGACAGTGATGCATAACAGAATGTTGACCCAGCATACACTGAGCAGGTATGATTTGTAGGGCTTTTTAAAGAACGTGGTTTGATACAAGATGGAAGCACAATGATTTTTTAAATTAACAGAACTTCCAACAAGCAAAAATAGATTATTCTGTGGAACACTGTACCTATAATACAATCTTTTCTTGCCCAGGACCTTGCTACATAGGACCCCAGTCTCAAAAACTGTGCTGGGGAAGATACTGAGTGATGTTCTTTTGTATTAGGGATGGGCTGTACACAGATAACATTGTAAATACTGGTATATTAAATATCATGCTTTTCATTTCTGTATTTTTTTACTGTAAAGAAAGAACAATGATTTATTACCTATTGATATAATGAGGTTGTACAAGCCAATAGTTATTACTCTTCACTAGAGTGCATTAGCTGTATACAGGAATAAACCATAAGGCATTTGCAGACTACTCTGTGCTTTACAGATTTGAATGCCTCGAACATTTATCTAGAAGTTACCTAAGTATGCTTCAAGAATCTAATCCCTGAAGGTGAGGTGAAAAGAGCTTTCTGTTAGACGTCATTCAGCCAGAGATGCAGAATGAAGGGTGACAGCATCATGTGAGAGCCATTCACCAGAACTGTCATTTTACATTTCCAGGAGGGAAAAAGATTTAAACATCCACTTTATATGTGTGATTGTTTTCTTATCTTTCTTATCTTCTCTCTTGACCCTTCTGGAATATATTTTCTCCACTGTTTCTTTGGGGCAAAGCCTTTGCACCCTGTAGGTTTTCTGTCAGACACTCTGGTTTGCACTTGTGACCCAGCTGAGTGAACTGTGAATGTGTAACTAGATAAATGTCTGAATCCTCACTAAATAACAGCTGTTCTCCACTAGTACAATGCTAGTTACTGAAACAGAATCACTGTAGGTTTGTACTTAAATATGTGTCATAAGAAGTTTGATCCAAAAATTACCCTTGCCAATACCTTATCTATTAGAATAAAACAAATGATACTCAATCTGTTGGCATGTGATTTACACCCCACTCTCCTCTCTCCAGCCTGCAGAGAAAATTGCAATCCAGATTGAGGAGAGAATGCAATTTCAAAAATCCTCTGGAGTTATAGTTTTGCTTATTTCTTGTCACAAAACACATTCATGTGGCTGATGGTGAAACCAATGCCTCTCTTTTGGCATTTAATAGTTCAAGATGTGGAGAAGAAGCACGTGTTCTTTTGAGGTGTGGGTCCAGAAAAAGGAGCTCTTTCCAACCCCTTTCCAACCTGTGCTACCCCCTCCATTATGTACAGCTCACCACATCTGGTTCATTAGTGAGGTAGCCATTCTAGATGAACACTCTCTGGTAGTATTAAGCTGCAATGTAAATTGTGACAGAGCTGCTGTGCACCTCTCCTCACCATGCAGATGTTCTGAGCACGTGTGATGTGACATGGAGATGGCTTAGTGGATTTTTTTATCAAAAATGCTTTAAAATGTCTTATAGCACCACTTCTCAAGCTGTACACAAAAAGAGAAATATAGCCAATAGTCTATTTTACAAAGAAAAAAATATTGTAGCATTCAGTCTGTGTAATAGTTTGTAAAATGAAAGCTGCAGATTATATTTTAGTCACTGAGGGGTTCTAAATAAACTGCTTTGACCAAACTAGGAAAACCTGAGCAAAGTCTGAAAATGTTTTCCAAGCCAGATCTTATCCCTGATCATTTACAGAGAGCAAAACTGCTCTCTGACTTCAGATATACCATGGTAGAGGACAAACTCAGAGGTGTGCAGTGAAATAATGAGAAACAATGGATGAAAATCACTGCCAGGCATAAGGAACAAGATCTTTGTCTTAAAGGCAGTCAAACAGGAGAGTGGGTTACACAGAGAACTTGTGAAATCTCCATTCTTGAAGACATTCATGTGACTGGAAAAGGCCCTGAGCAACCTGATATAACTCCAAAGTTGCCCCCAGTTAGAATCAGATGACCTCCATTAGGCCTTTTCTACTGGCATTATTTTGCACTTCCACAATTTTGATTTCTAAATGGAATTTTGAATTTCAGCAGATATCTCCATTTAGCTCTCATTCAACATTGAACACCTCATGTATGCAGAAATGTGCACCATGGTTCATGTGTGCAAGGTCACTTGATGGAGAAGGCTTAGGTTGTAATGAAGGAAAAATTTGGATTCTGCTGGAGTTTCTTCAAGCAAAGAGCTGCCAGTTCACACTCTGCTGCACTTCAGCATGGCAGGCCCCATCTGCCAGGGCTCTGAACCTTTGGAAAACATGAGTTATGGAGCATGACATTCACTGAAGAGTTGTGTCTGGCATATAGGATCCTTAGATGAGCATGGGAGAATTATTAGCACCATTCTGTAAGCTCAAGCCAGAGAGCCGTACTCAGCATGCCAGACTGAGGCACACACTCCTCTTGTGACTGGTACCATAGAGGGAGGCTGAAGAAGTGAGTCTCTTGCTGAATGCAGATTGCACAAGCCAATTTGCTCTGGCTGTGCTTCACACAGAAATATGTTCCTCTCAGCTGATCTCAAGTATTTAATTCAGTCACTGGGTTCACTCTGGAGCAGCTCCCCAATCTCTGTCAATGAAGGGTGCTATGGTGTAAAGTGCTTAGCCTCAGTTACCCTGGTTGAGACATTTAGAAGAGTTCTGCAGGTAAAGAAGCTGAACTTCTCTAAGCTTCCATTTGGCACAGGAGAAATAACAATTTTTTTCAAAATTTATACTGATGTTTAGTGGATTTATTTTCTCTTAAAGTGTCATTGTAGCTAATTCTCACTGTATCCTTAGCTATTCCTCTCTGGAAAGTCAGCTCCAAATATTCTAATATCTCACGAGCAACATGGGAGGTGGAGAGGACCCACACAGGTATACTTCATTTCTTTTCTCCCATACCTCCCAACAGCTTTGAAATTCAATAGGGGTATCAATTGCACATCCTTTTGTGAGTGTCCTCTTGCTTTTTTGAAGTTAAAAATAGTAGCAATTTAATCTCAGAATGTATTTGTACTAAGTTGAGGTATTAGATATGTCAATGCAGTGTGTTTTCAGTGTTTCGTTCAGAAATATATTCTATGATCCAATTTCATATCTGAAACTGTAAATATATATATATATGTGAGAATATATAAAATAGCCTTTAGATTAAATAAAAATTTTGAAAAAAGATTTTTCTCATCTTCAAATAATCTGAAAAAAATTTTGGTTTAATTTGGCTTTCAGAGTGCTATTTTATCATAAATCTAAGATAGATTTCAGTATCATTTATGTTGTTATTTTTAGTTAAAAATAGGTTTTATTTATGGGATTCTTTGGTCTACCTTAGATTATGAACTCCTTGGGTGGGAACTGTCTTTAGTAATGTCACAAAAAAGCTCTAATGGGACTTTTGGTATACTCTTTACAATAGAAACAGGATTAAATAATGCCTCTATTTTTAAAATGGGGCTTAGACTGGTGATGGTGGCTTTTTTCTGCTTTCTAAAATTATCTTTTCTTCATCAGTCTTCTCAGTGTGTGTATTCAGAACTAAATTGTAGAACTTTCCTTTTAATAAGAGTCATTCTTTTGAAAACCTCTTACACTTTCAGTGGTGCTGATGGTGATGTTGCCTTGCAGGATAACAAGATCATTGGTCTGTCTAGTGTCACGGATAAAGTTATTTAATGAAGTTGTGAATGTCAAAATCTTGCTGATAAATGATCCCGATGAACACAGCTTGCTTTTCAAACTCCAGACTTTATTTACAGGGCTAACAATAATAGCTGTCTCCCTGACTATGATATTCTTCATCTGTGATCACTGAGAAGCAATAAACACGGGCAAGAGGCATCTTTTGAAATATTATAGGATTCAAAGTATGAGACACATGCTAGAGTTCATTCTGTAACTCTTTACAACTCTGTAAATCAGGTGATGAAATGCTCTATGTTTTCAATACAGTGCTGCATGGCTTGCTGAAAACAAACCATGGTAACAAATTCTTTTTAGATTTTTATTGCTTGGTTGTGAATTTTTTTGTCATTCCCACTATTGCCCAAGGTAAGTAGGACTCTTCTAAAAGACACTGCATGCCTGTAGTAGAAATTTGACAGGGCATTCATTGGTCCTTCAGGGAGTGTAAAAAGATTTCTAGTAAGGATGAATGAAAAGAGAATTATGCCAATATTGAAGTTAAAGCCCTTCCTACTTGGGTAGTATTTTTAATGCTACAGTCCCTTAATCAACTCTCTTTCCTTCCCTTTTGTGTATCTTCCAGAGAAACCAAAGAAATCAATTTATCCTGTGCTTCACTGTCTCTAAGAATAAAGAGTTAACTAAATACAGTACTGAAAAGTGCTTTGAGATTTACTAATAAAAAGCTTTAAAGCAAGGTTATGTTTATTAATAAATAACAACAGTCAAAGAATAGGGATGTTGGTGTAATAGGTGAGTAAGCAAGCTGATCTGTAATTTTAAATGTATTTGGTCTAGCAACTCCAGAAGGCACTTTGCCCCAAGAAATCTATGCTGTAACTACTTGGGTTTTTTGTCTTACTGGATCTTCAGCTGTTCAGATTCACAAATGGGCAAAGATCCTTGCATTAGTGGGAAAAATGTATCCTGTTCTGTAAGGCAACATTCCCCTTCTCACTTTTTTATCCCATGTGGTCTGTATACATCCATCTTTGAAGAAGGCTAAAATACCTACTGGCTTAAAAAGAGAGAGTTTTGCTACCTTCATTTATGATGATATAACTTAAAATCGATATAGTATCTGTAATAACTGCCCCTGCTTTAAAATATGCTTCATTTGTCTACAAAAAGATGAAAGTTGCCTGTATAATCAAGCAAAGATGGTCTAGGTCTTGAAGCAGTTGTTTCTGCAGTAACCCTTTAGAAAACAGGGTATACTATGCCCTCTCACTACTTCTGGTACCACTAAGTTCATTTAGAATTTATATATCCAGCCACAGCACTACATTTTCATCTTACCTTGTGATGGTGTTTCTTTAAGCAGTGTATTACCTGGGTACCTCCTGATCTGCCATGCAGCTGTTTGTTTGCTCATTTCTGGTTGAAACTCAGGAACCGTGTTGATTGGATTCCCAGGTAGCATTGATGTTCTTCAGGTGGGAATTTAGAGCACTGGGTTACTAGCAATAGCCTTTGATTTTGGAATGCTTTCTCTTCTTATTTAGCACATCTTCAAGGTGCTGGTGGTCTTCAGGGTATGCAGCCTCTCTGCCTTATCATTTTGCTTTTGAGGAAGGTTTCAGGACAATTCATAGAAAATAGGAAAGAAAAAAAAATATTATTGAGAGTTATTTCTTTTATGAAGCTATGAACTGTATGAACTATGCATTGTTCATGGTGGTGAACTTATATGTCTCACATGTGAGAAATAGTAATTCTTTGCTGCTGGTAATCTAGGTACCATGTTTTATGATTCTTTTGTGTGCTTCTCTGAAAACCTCTCCAAGAAGGGTCATCAAGCCAAATTAAGTCAGTGGTGTCTGTCCCTCTCCAGCTATAAATAAGAATAGCACTTCATGTTTGTCATTCTAACAAGGGAATTTTTATGACAGCATTTTGTACTTAACGATAAAGCTTTAATTATGTACTGGACAGCAGTTTTGTTGTAGCAATATATCTAAAGGATTAGATGACAGAATCGAATATACTTAAAAATAAAAAAAAGTGTGAACACCATACACTTGATACTCCAGTTAAGTTAGTGCTCTTAATTCAGTTGTATTAGAAGGGTCATGTGGAAATAATATTTTATTAATGAAAATACGTTGGTTTTAACTTTTTCAGAGTCTCATGTTAAAAGATTTGACCAGTTAAGCTTTCAGAAACTAGTGTGTCTTTTTCAGAGAGAAAATCAGACCTTGAACATTTCAATGGCCAGGGAAAGGAGCTTCTATAGTGTTCCAAAAAGGCTGCTGTTTTTAAAAAAATAAACAAACCCAAACACTAGTTAATTAAACTTCACAGGATGATGCATGTTCAACTGAGAATTTATTTTGGGAGCTGTATTTCCATATTTAAAGGGAGCATTTATGTGTGATATTACTAAGTTTCCTAATTTGCCCTTGCCGTCTCGGGTAGCACCTAACAGAATGGAACAAAAGGAATATTATTTGGCAATACAGCACCGTGAGAATTTTCTGGCATTCAGTATTGTTCGACCCTGTAAAACTTTTTGGTATATATTCAAAGGAGGCTAATAACAGAATTTTGGAACCTCCTTATCAGCATATGTTACAGAATACCAATAAGCCTCAGTTTATTGGAATACTAACTTGAATTTTTCTTATTAGTTTCTAGACAGTGAATGTATGAACTGAAGTTGAACTGTTTTGATAGTGAACTGTCCAACTCTTCAATGTCTATTCAGATATTCCTCCTATCTCCCGGGTTCCTGTGAGACTTTTTGCCTGAAATCCCATATTTTTCCTTCAGTTTGATTCGTATTTCTTTTGCATTGCTCTTTATCAATAAGTATTCTGTTTCATCTCTTCATCCACAAGAGATCAGTGCTCTTTCTAACTCTTCCTCTCTAAAATTAGGAAATTTGACCTAAATAATCCAGGTATCTAAAACTCTTACACTAAATAATGAACCTCATGAAAGCATGATTCATTTAAAGCAGACACATATCCAGTGTTCTATGTTGATATTTTAAAAGTTACCTCCTTAAGGAAGAATGACGGAAGTAAATACTTTTAATGTCTATGACAATTTTATTAGAAGGCTTCAGTGTGGAATTTCAGGAAACCAGAATTCTATCTTCATTGGTAATGGGAGAATGGCATTTTGGTATGAACCTTGCTACTTGCTCAACTTTTGATGTCATCAGACAGCATTGGCTGATTTTAGAAGAAAAGTCAGTTTCGGTAGGAAAATGTTACAATCTGAGTCATCTATTGGACTTAAATTCATCTTGGAGATAAACTGCTTCCTTTGAAACCCTGTGAAACATTCTTGTGAAGTCTTTAGATGATTTAGAAGTAAATTAAATGCTGATCTCCTGAATACTTCTCTTGGAAGACTGATGCAAGTCCTAGCACAATTTTTTATAGCAAAGGAAATTTGTGATTCTGAAATTCTTTAAAGATGATTCAAATTTTGCCATTCATATTGACCAGCTATGCTAGCTCAAAGACCCAACTCTGACTTCCTCTCCTTTCAGACATTATTTCAAAGAGAATTGTTTGATTTTGGCACAAGAAGCAGTGGTGTCTCCCAGACTACATTCAAAAATTACTGAGGCACAATACAAGGATGTGCAATGAACCTTCCCTGAAATTGTCGTCTTTCAGGTGAGGTGACAAAATCATTGAGACTTTAGTTGAAAAAATTCCTTCAACATCTATCACATTGAATAAATGTACCATTCATTGTTTTTCAGTCTATACTTGTTATTTCCTGCTTGCCTTTTTTTTTTTTTTTTTTTTTTTTTTTTTTTTTTTTTTTTTTTTCTCCTGAGGGTACTAGCTGGGATATTTTTTCCTGAATAGTTAAAAGGTGTTAGTGAATCACCCCAGTACACTGAGTGATCTCTTTCTGTATATGTTGGCAAAAAACACCGTGGAAGAAGCATCATCTAATTCATTCTTGTGGTTCAATAGATAATTCTATTGATTGAATGCTACAAGCAGTGTTTCTCTGTAAAGCTTGGTTAAAGAAATATTCTGCTTGGATTCTGCTTGGGTTTCACAAAGGCAAAAAGTATTTAGGGAGGGATGAATCTGGCAAATGTATTCCACTGTGTGTCCTTTCACCTGAGGTGTTTTTTTATAAGGATCTTATTAATGAATCATATTTTTAGAAGGATAATTTTTAGAAGTAGTACGTGCAAATCAGATTGTCTGTGTTATACATTGGGACAGGAAGGGCCAGATTCCCCTTATGTGGCTGGTGCTACCAAAGTAGATGGATTTACAGCAGTGCCAAATGGACACGCCTCTCATTCCACTGGTAATGAAGATATGAGTCAGAATAGCCAGTAGATGTCAGTAAACACAAATCTGAATGAGAGAAGTCTGAATACACTCTGCCTTTTGGAGAGTTTGGCTGTTCAGTATTGAACAGTGATTAACATGGATGGTAAAAGACCATCAAGTGTCTCATAAAGGACTTGATTATTATATTTCTTGTGTACTGGAAGTGTATATGATAAGAATTTTTTCTTTTCTTTTTAACCGTCTTTTCAAGAGTAGAGGGAAGAATATTCAGTTTGTTCTGGCAAATTCAATTTAGCAGATGGGCAAGATTACTTTTTGAACCCTTCCAGCTCACTATGATTTTATGATACCAGTGCTTGACTTCAAAGATTGGGAATGGGGAGCTGCAGCTTTAACTCCCAGGAGCTTACCCCTGCCCAAGCCTGCACTGCTTTGTTCAGTCCTTGCCTTCTCTCTACAAAAAGAAAACCACTGAGGGAATGAATCATTTTAACCTACATCACTTCAAGGCACTGATAGGAGTTATAGGAATATTTGACTCTTAAATTGTTTCTTTTCACACTGAGCACTGACAGAGTTTAAGACAAGTTTTAACACTGGCGCCATTCAAAACTCTTTTCAGAGACTCCAGCCTCTAATACTTTTCCAATTGCAGAGATTGAACATCATCAGCAGTTCTTCTGCTGATAAGAGGATTTTAATGACTCTGATTATGAGAAAAATACTTTTCAAAAGGTTTTAAAGAGCAGCTGAAGGATGCGGCATGGTAATGCATTTGTAGTACTTCCACCACACATTATTAATACACTAGGATAACTGTTGAATTAATTAATAATGGATTCAGGCCCTTCCCATGAGGAGAAAGGCTGTGCACTCTTTTAAATGGACCCATCAGAGAAAGTAATGATGGTGCCTGTCTTTTATATAGCACTTCTGTTTTGGGTAGGAACCATGCTGGGAGGAGTCAGTCCTGGAGGCCTTACTCTCTTCTGTGGGTTCATTCAGCAGTCTCCACCTCAGTAGGAAAAAAAAATATTTTCAACCCCTTTTAACTGAGTAGTCACAGCACACTCTTAGCTTTGAAATATCTCGTACTGGAAGAGGAAAATTGGATGTCTACTATTCTAATCATGAAGGTGTTACCTTATAGACTGGTCTTGGCTGAATATAAAGCATAGATGTGGTTTAAGATGTAATTTAACATACTTGCTCATTTGAAAAAGGAAGAGTGTATTGGGCTGGATTTTGAAGGCAGTTAGCTCTTCAGCAGAGAATGAGGGTATGTGGGTTTTGGTGGCCTGAGATCACAAAATCACAGAATAAGATGAGTTGAAAGGACCCACAAGGATCATCAATTCCAGCTCCCAGCCCTGCAAAGCACCATCCCCAAGAGTCACATTATGTGCTCAATAGTGTTGTTGGTGTAGCACAGAATCAGGCACTTTAACTTAGGAAGAAATAGGACATCAGCTGCAAAGTGTTTCTGGTAAACAAGCTCTGGGCGCTTAATTCTTTGAATGTGTTGAGTTTTTGAATTACTATGCTGAGACGTTTTGCCTTGTATTTTGTACTGCATGTGAAGCTTCTATGCTTAATGCAGGTTTCTCAATACTACATTTCTGTGTTGGCTATTGAATGGAGGGGCTATGGAGCAATAGTACGTGATTGAGGCCTCTGAACATTGGATTAGGTTCTGTAAAACTGCAGGTGAATTTTCTTCTGTGATGTTAAGAGAAGTCATCCATCCATCCATCCATCCATCCATCCATCCATCCATCCATCCATCCACATTAAATGGCAATGGAAAATGCAGAGGAAACTCCATTTTTTTCTTATTACTGTTGCTGCTTACAGCCTTTGAGAAGGTTATTTTAACTGTATTTTAGATGTGCTTCAGTCACTTCGGGTAAAAGAAGGATAAAATAATTTTTTATGTGACTTTTGAAGGACTTCACTTCTGATGTATGCATCTTTTCCCTCCATATGCTATCTCAGCTATCTTTCTTCTTTTTTTCATACCTGCAACTAAATTAAAGCAAGTCCAACCTAATTTATTCAAAACAGAACATTATTTAGCTGCTTGATTAGAGGTCATCAAAACAAATGGTAAAAAGCAAAAAAACTTCAAATCACAGCTTTTCCTTCACAAAAATCTTAATCTTTTCTCCCAAGCTTTGGGAAATGCTGTTAAGCTCAGCTGCTTTCACGAAAAACTCACAAGCTGCAGATATATTGTGAATTTTCCTTTTCAGAGCTCTCTCAGGCTTCTGGTGATAGCCCCATTCATCTTCATCACCAGTCTTTCGTTTTTCTCTGCCCTCTTCCAAAAGGGAAGAAGAAAAAAAAAAAGAACAGTATTTTCTAGAGTAGTTATAGTCAAGCAGCAATATTCTCCAATTAAAAGCTCCAGGCACCATTCAATGAAAAGACTTCATCTCTGATTTTGTTTGGTTTCCTGATACCTTCATCTACACTACCCTCCTGTGTTTTAAAATTATTGGACCACATAAACTGAGGTGCCTATGGTGTATTTTTTATGTCTAATATAACTATTTAAATGATTTTCCTTTCTCCTCACTGTATTTTTCTTCTCTCTGGATCTCTTACTTTTTGATTTGACTTGATAGAATTCATGTGCCCTTTGCATCTATTTCTGTTAACATATGGTTTCAAAGATTTAAACTGTATAAAAATGTCTGGTTTTGGTCCATCAAGACTTAAGATGAGAGAAAATCCTGGCCTTAGGTTTTCCATGAGTCACATTAGCCATACTAGAATTGAAACATGCATGCCAAGTTACACTCATGTGAAAGCAGACTATTCTTTTTCCTCTGCTTCTAGATTTTAGTTCATCTTAATAGGAAAAAAAGGTAAAAAGTTATTACCTTTGTGTACATGTATATGGATTTTCTACTTACAATGTGTCTTTTACTTGTAATTTTACAACAAGGAAAAAAAAAAGTGGCCAGGAAGTCTCACAACCAATTTCGAAAGAAGAAATCAAAAACAGAGTGCAAATTGAACTCACACAAATGAACACGTCAGGTAGGATTGTATTGGATCAACTGCACTGCTCTGAGTGAGAGGAATGCAATGCAAATGTCTGGTTTGCTTCTGCTTTACCCAGTCAGATGGAAATGTGTCTTGTTGCTTGCCTTTCGTCAGGAAGGTGGAATGAATGGACCGGGAACAAGGGTCATCCATTAGAGTTGCCAAAGAGAGTGAGAAGTAGATAAGATTCTCAAATGATTGAAGGCTGTGTGATTACAGCAGCAGTGGAAAAAACATCCAAGAAGATTACATTTCAGTCCTTTCAGGGAGGTCTGAAATAATGTTGCAGCATAAAGAACAAGTACAGTCTACTAAACACAGTGAAAGTAACAGAGACTAAATTCACAACAATGCTTTGTAATTATACACATAACTTAACCAGAAAACTAGCTAGTTCTGTTTGGAAAAATATGTGTAGCTGAAGATTTGAAAGTGGCAAGATGAAGGTATGCCTATCAGTTTCTGAGTTTCCCTATAAATTACAGGCTTATTATTTCTATTATTTTTTTCTTTTTCCTGAAATTGATATTCTAATGGCAGCACTGCAAATGGAAAAGAAAATTCTCTGTCTTTTGTTCAGGCATGAGGAAGCTGAAATCACTTCAGTATTTCAGCAAAATGCAACCTTTCTTTAAAGATGAGAGCATATTGTATACACTTTGCGACCATTACAAAGAAGTCAACTTTAGATATATTTCTTACAAATCTTCTGTTTTGGCCATTTTTCAGTTCAAAGAAGTCCCTTTTCTTAGATTTAAACTGCTTGCATTTTTATCACTTGTTGCTCAAGCTATTTTCCCATTGAGACAACACAGTATAAAAAAGCAAGGCATTCTTGCTGTTAACAGAGAGGCACACTGAAAATTAACTTTGTTCTCATGGTATATTTGCCTAAAAAGAAATTGAACCAAACTTCGGAAGTAATCAGGATTTTTTTTAAAATAAGCAAGTCAATATGTGAATGAAAGCTCTAGCCTCTTATTCAAGTACAGGAGGTCCTATTAGCCTTTTATTCTCTGCAGGGCACTCTGTTTATGAAGGTAGGACTGGAGTGCAAGAAGTCAGCAATGGAACATGGCCCAGCCAAGCTCTTCCCTTTACAGGGACTGCAGCCATGGGCTGCTCTCTGAAGATGCAGCTGTGGAATGTACCTCAAGATCTTCAGTAGAAGCTGTGAAATGGTCTTGCCCTCTCCTGTGAGGCAGAGATTGGCTTACATAGCATAAAATATGTGACTGAAGTCTGTTCAGGCTTGAACAGAGAGGGTACAGAGATTTACTTAAGACAATTTTCCCTGAACCCTGCCACCTTTGCTGGAAGGTTTGAGTTCTGTGGTTGGCAGCAAATATGCATAATGACACAATGAAGACCTGCCCCAGAATGAGGGCCCTTCCTGAGGTGCTGATGCTCCACTCTATGTTGAACCCTCTGTATAAGACATCTTATGATTTACCTTTAACAGCTCAAGCTATGTCTGAATACAGTGCTCGTTTATGGGCCTCTCTCTCCACACTCAGCACCTACATCTTCCTGCTGTGAATGCTGGGGGTTAATCCTAACCTCAGGAAGCCTTCCAGGAACCTGTTTATATAATTCTATCCAGATGCTGCATAACAGCATTTCAAAGTACTGTATTTACATGTATGGGTCTTTCACTAGTCTAGGAAAAAAAATAGCTGAAAGTGCAGCCATCTTAGTGGATCAGTACTCACAATTGAATTATTATTTATATGCTTAAGGTGTCAATATTGCAGAAGACTTAGATAATTTAGTAAAACGCTCTCCTCATTTTCCTCATTAACAACTGTCTTTATATGTGCACTATTTAGGTGTCCCTCTCTGTCCTTAGTCCATGTTGAACCAACATAAGTCTTCCAGTTTTTCCTTACAACATTGTGTTTCCAAACACCATATCTAACAATTCCTGTTGCTGAATTTTCCTCAGTCTGCCTATCACTGCCTTACTGTGTTTTGGGCAACAACAGACATGGTATTCCAGCTGTGTCAGCACTAATTAGGCAGACCAGAAGGTTTTCTTCTGGATATATATGTGCAACATTGTCATAGTCTTAGTCCCTATTTGTCCATAATCTGTTATTATTCCTCATCCCACTACTGTCTGGCAAGTTGTTACTCATTTATTGATACACTTCATATTTTTTGCCAAGCATCCTTGGATTTCATATCGTGGAGGTAATAGGATTGAATTCAGGCTATTCCTTGAAATTCCCAGTACCACTGAGTTTTCATCTTTCCTCTGGAATATCTGCAATTCTTGCCCCTTTTGTTCCATCATCCATTGAAAAAGACTGATATGGGTTTCAGGTGAAACCACACAGAGGTCTTTTTGGACAACCATTTAATTTAGACCAAACCCTATTTTAAGAGGTCTTTGGGAGAGCTTTTTTCAAGCAGAAAGTGCCCCATTATGAGGATTTCATCTAGAGCACGTTTTCTAAGTCTACAGGAGTGTCATACTGCTTTCTTCATATTATGGGTTGTTTTGCATAAAGTTAACCTTAGTGACCTACTTAAGAGTGGAATTTATGTTTAGGAGATAGAGAATTCAGTTATATTTTGGGGAGTTAGCAAAAAATGCTTGGAGTGCTGCAGTACTAAGCCACAAATTGAATGTTCTATTTAAATCTTTCTGCAACAGATCTGCTGTAACCCAGAACCAGGACATGCATATTCCAAATCTTGTCAGAGTCTGATTCACTCAGAAATTTTAAAACTTTTCTTTTTTTTTTTTTTTTCTTCTTTTTTTTTTTGGAAGTCGAGAGAGGCTTTAGTCATTTTAAATTTATTTTATTCTGTAAGTATTTTAGGCAGTCAGTGAAGCAAGTGCCAGGTTATTATTGTGGTGCAGGCTATACCAAAATAGAAAAAAATATTGAATGCTGAAATTTCCATAAATCTATTTTCTTGAATGTATAGAAAACAATGACACTTTTGGAAAGCCAATGTTTTGAATAAAAAATGAACTAAAACCATTTTAATTATATTTAAAAATATATGGGATTATTCTTGGCTTGTTTTGTTTTTCACAAGGCAAGTGTCATTAACTCCAGCACAGCATTGTCAGTAAGTCCTTCAGTCAGTGAGATCTGTGTGGCACAACAGAAGAATTTAGATGTAATTTATAAGTAAGTCCAGCATACAGCTGACAAAACCACCAGGTAGACTAGCAAATTGGCTGGAATTCCTGGATTCAGATCTCTGGGTGAGGTAATGGGTCTTGGCTTGACAGTCTATGCTGCAGAAGTGACATTTTTTGCTTTCAGTGTATGCAGAACTGTAGCTTTAATATTTGCAGACTATTCTTAGCCTTGTCTCAAAACTATTCTTTAATGATTTTTTTGTTCAGGTCCTGCTTCAATCAGTTCTACTGGAACTTGAAATGCAAATGTTTTGAGACTTTTGAGAAATATTTCTTTTATCAAAGGGCATGAAGGTACATTCAAAAAGTTCATTCATGGTTACATGCATCATTCATGATTTTTTTATTCACATTTAATCTCCTATTTGTTTTTAAAGCTTGCTTCCAAATACTCTATTGTGTAGTAAATGCCCCCAGAGCACATTCCTTTTACAAGTAATACAGTCTTTATAGGTCTCTTCTAATTTGGACACTTCACTGAACACAGCTGCCACAATTAGAGTCAAATTTGTGATTTTCTTCATTGTATGGTACCAGTGTGAATGATACATAAACACAGCTGGCCTGAATGCAGATTTCTTCACATGATGTTGCCTATCAGCAGCAGCAGTATTTCTGAGGCACTGACCCACGGAGGCCAAATTAAAAATCAAATTAAGCATCATAAATGCAACTTCATTACTATTCATGCTTTGAAAATCATGAACTGATGTGATTTATATAATAAAACTGACTGGATGTCCTCGACTGAAGAAGTGCACAGGTCAACAAAAGGTTTCCTCATACCCCCAGAAATTTAGGCATAAACAATACCCAAAGAAATTTAGGCATAAACAGTCCTCAGCTCTTGCAGATATAAGAATTCTTTCAACAAAGGATGATACTGTAAGGAAGTCTCCTTCCCTATGTGTGGGCTATTGAATAAAAATACCAATTTTCACTAAAATGACATGAAAGTTCCATTAAATTTATTTTAAAGATGTTTATTTGTGCATGTGCCAGGCTCTAAAGTGGCCAGCAGAAATTGCTTACTCTGGGAACTTAGTGCCTGCATTGTCTTAGTGCTTCATGGATTGTCTTTCCAAAATTTCACCAGTTTGGAGTGTGTTTAGAATAAAATTATTCTGCCATCAAAAGTGGTAATAGCGGGAGACACTACAAGGAGAATCAAGTGGAGCAGAAGGAGTCAAACAATGAACACATTACCAAATTTCTTAGAGTGGGTGAGGAAGATGGAGTGAATTTGGACTGTGCAGTAACAGAGCTTGGGTTTTTTCTGTAAAATGCCTTTTAATCTTCTGTGAAATATGAAAGTTTCTGAATGGCACAAGGCAGCTCAGAAAAAGAGTTTCAGGCTCAAGACAGCTAAATTTTCCTTTGTGAACCTGGATTCTATACCTTCCATAAGTTCTATAGAATACTGGATAAGTCTTTTAAATCAGACCTCCACAAATGGACACTGATTGCATCTTTTCTTTTTTTCTGGGTGCTCAGATGTATTCATTAACCCTTGGTTTATGCCCACTCAAGGTGAGTGGAAGCTTATACCTGAATTTCCAGGCAGTTCCTCACATGCCAAATAGGATATATATATATAGCTATATATATAGCCAGAGAAGTGCTCAAAAAATAAATCGTTAATGTATGTGAATAATTTGAGTATCACAGTGAAGAACTGCTGAAAATGGAGCGAGGATGCTGACTCTGTTACTGGAGCAAGGGTGGTCAGGAAGCAGTAAATACGATGGCACAGGACCACATATCAACCCTGGAAGAAAACACAAATGAGAAACTGAAGCTTGTCCAGCTGATTTTTAGCAGAGCACTCTTCCTTCCTGCTAACTGAATACAACAGTGGTCCTGAGGGAAAAAAATAGTGCATGAATGTGTAATTGCAAGCCTGTATCATAATGTGTATAACCAAGGGGACTGGATTAATTTTGCGCAGGCAACCTTTCTTCTGACATTGCCAAACTGAAATGCATGATTAGGAAGGAGGAGTAGAGGAACTGCTCTTTTGGTAGTTCTCCCACGTTTTCAAAAAAAAGCACTCAATAACAGCTCTGAGGCATTTAGTTATAGGCAATAACATCCCTGATTGCTTCAGTCCTGGAGTTTTAGGTTTGTTCATTTATTTTACTAATGCTGTAATATTTGTGTTTAATGTAGCAATGTATTAATTATTTCAACAACCTGAACTTCAGGTTAAACAGGTGTTTAGCAAGTGAGAAGCAATGTATGTAGGACAAATCAGAGTAATGCAACAAATTTCTTCATAGTCTGCAGGGCCAAGCAGAATGAAATTGCTTGTTTAATATTCAAACCTGCTATGAGATACTCTTAGCAATCCTTTCTCCAATAGCTCCTAGAGCTTACTCAGAGACCCTGGATGCCCAGGAGTGGGAGGAGGCATTCATATTTCTGTTTGTTATGAGGTACTCTGTGAGGCTACTGTGTGGAGCAATGAGTATTTTCATTAGGGGATGCTGAATGTGACTATCCTACATCAGACTCTGTTTCTCTTGTGGCCTCTGTGTGTCCATGGCTCTGTGCTCTGAGATCCTCCAGGGTTCTTTCCTAATCAGTAGCATCAATCCAGGAAGACCTGCAAGAAGATCACTGATGATTGTGAACATCCAGGTAACTATGCCTGGGTTTTAATTTATATCAACGTCTTACTGCGCTACCATGTGCTTAAAATTCCAGATTATCCACGACAGAGATTGGCTTAGGTGTTTGTTCTGTTTTCTTTCACCTGCTATGGATCCTATGAGCAGCACTTTTAGCCTTGTCCAATATTGTCTCCAGCATAATCAGATGATCCACTGAGTTCAGTAAAACATGTAATTCTTTTACACCTACACTTGAACTTTGGGCCAAATATTTAGCAAGAAAATAAAAATGTTAATAAAACCCCAGAGCACTGAATGTAATCACCTTGGTTTTGCAGAGTTGTTCCTCTAGGAGTGGAAGATTTTCTTTATTTTCAGTTCAGAATTAATTATGACATTTTAAATTTTTATCAATGCAATGTTTTTAAAAAGCAATTTAAGTCCCAGTTAAAGTATTTGTTTTACAGTCAAATTCATGATTAAGTGGGGGATTTTTAGCTTTCAATTTCAATAATTTCAATAATTTCAATAATTTCAATAATTTTTTTTTTCTTTTCCAAGATAGGCACTGAAGCAGCTCCAGCAAGGAGAGTTATAGAGTAAGTGTACAGCAATTGTAGCTCACACTGCTACAATTTGCTTTTTTTAATGAAGAAAAAAGTGCTATGATAGGGATTTCTTCCCATTATCTTATACTTACCACTTAGATTTCTTCATGATGAGAAAAATTTTCCTCAGATTACCAGAATGTCTGGCTGTTTCATATTATTTTAGTGTCCTTTGATTTGGTCTAGCTGCTATAAGATCATATTAAGAACAGTCCAGCCAGCAGAGGAGAATGCCAGGTGGGGTTTGTGACATACTGCCATAAACATTACAGCCATTCTATCCCACAGAGAGATGAGCAGTATGTGCATATAGACTTTTTCCTTTCTGGAGGGCTCTGAGGTAATGCAGTGTGTGTAATGGAATAGATATCTTTGAATGTCTTGTGAAGATGCTAAAATTATTAACATTTCAACAGAGGGATGGAGAGGAGCCCTGTAGTATCAAATGTGCTTCTGTGGTTTTCATTGTGCCCAACTTTTGTCTAGCCTTGCCATAATCTGATTTCTTTTGCATGCATTTATATCTGGAGATTTTTATGAAAAGTTGCATGTAATATTCTGTTTAAAAATAATGCTGTCTGAATCTCCTATTTTAGAAAAATATCTTGTATTCCTATGATCAGTGACATTTCAGCATTTAAATTTATTAATGGTAACTTGGTGAGATAGGAAAGCTATATTGTTTCCTCTTTGGGATAGCAATGAAAAGCAAAATGACATGATGGCAGTCAGGCTTGAATACTGAAGTAGAATAGGCTAAGTAGCAAGCCAAAGTTTTTGACTTAAATCTGAATTCACATTACTAGTATAATATTGCTCATTGCTCAAACAATATCACATACTTAAATGATAAAAGCCAATTTGACTACAGTCTAATCTACTTTGTGATGTGCTGACTATAAATGTATTTCAGGTGTTTGACAGCTGGAATAAAGAGAAGGGCTCCTTTCATGAATAGATGTTTGTCTTTCCAGGATAATCTTTCCAACATGCTTCTGCAAAACCACTTTCCCACAAGATTATCCTGAAAACTAAGCACTCTTCCTATCCTTTGCACTTTTTTGGCTGTTTTGTTTTTTTTTTTTTTTTAGGGGGGGGGGTGTCGGTGAAGTTTAGTTGGCTTTTTGCTTCTTTGATATTTTTAACTACTGGTCATGAGCAAATCAATTGGCTTCAAAATAAACCATGGCTGTGTTATAGTTTGGCTGCATGTACAGAGAAGCTACTGACATAAAATTTAGGCTCAAAAGAATTTGGCTAGTAATATTGACTAGAAGTTGTGTTTATGATGTCTTTGACAAAAAAAAAAAAAAAAAAGATAGACATATTTGTTTTATATCAGACCCCATGTTAACAGTCTAATTATTGTGAGACTCTCTCTAAGGCTTTTTTTTTTTTTTCCCAGAAAAAGGATGTAAGAAGGAAAGACAAGTATGAAGACCATTTTCAGTTTCCTTCTGATTAATAGGAGTTTGACACAAATCTGGAAATTTGAGAGTCAATGTTGCTGCTAAAAATTACAGCAATATTATTTTTTCTGTTTCACTGGGTACCCTTTCATTTCATGTTTATGATTTCTAACATGTTTTCACACTTCCACCTGAATTATTTTGTATATTTGTATTCTCCTCTGCTTTAATAAGTACAAATTGAAAAGAACTGAAAAGTGGTTCAAGTATCTGCCATTGAGAGCAGTAGTTAACAGAATCTGGGCATAAATCGAGGGATTTACTCCTTACTGGGAGAGTTTCAGCCCATGTCCTTTCCATTGGAAGAGAACACCTTTAACACAAGTCTGCATAAGGTACTGGGAAGAGCTTATCTTAGTCTCTCTTCTTGAAAATTGTTCCTTAACTTAATCTGATCTGCACTGAGAAGAAAGGAAGAGTCCAAGAGCTGAATTCTTCCTTTTATATCAATAGGAAAAATTGAGGAATGAACTGAGGTTATAGGTCCTTACATGTTTCTCAAGTCTTCTCAATGTAACCCTCTGTTCAGCAGGCAAAGCAAAACATCAGGTCTGTTTTAGTATCATTCCTGTTTCTTTCACTAAGCTGACAGTATCAGTATTTTCCAATTATAATCATGGACAGAAGATTTTTCTTTTCCAAAACATGTTCTCGTTTCTCTTCCATGAGCACCTCCATTGGTTCAGCAATATTCTTTTTGAAAGGAGTAAGTAACTCAGTGCACAATATTGCAGTTGAGAATTACAGAGTCATACATTTGTGACTCCTTAGAAGTACTTGCCATTTATGTATGAAGCTTCTTGTCTTAATAGGGGTGAGTTCACAGACTGAAAGGAGTTTAAGCTCAAATCTTCAGTGGCTTTTGTAGCAAAGATGCTTAAATTAGCAGGTTTATCACTTGATTTTGTGTTTGAGAGTCTTCTCTTTTGGGAGGTGTGATCAATAGAAAGTACAGTACACCTTAGTAAAAGAAAGTACCATTAGGTCTAATGAATGTGAGCAAGGCATAATATCACAGATTTTTGAAAGAACAATAGACCTGCATATATATATATATCTGGTTTATTCCCTTGTCCTACACTATAAAATGTTAACTGCTCAGGAGTTCTGTCTCAGGCAGTAGAATAACTGGTATCTGACTTTTATAGAGACAGTTTTTCATTTGTTTTTATCCTTTTGATATACAAGCTTCTAACCATGGCAAACATGCTCTGCAGCATAACTAGCAGAGTGGGAGCAAGCTGTTCCTGTTTGATAACTCTGGAGCTTCTTAACCCTTAAAAACACGTCAGCCTATTTTATGTAGAGTTTACATCAGATCTCAGCTGACTACTGATAATTTAAGCAAACATGTATATGCATATGAAGTCAGAAACTTGACTTCTGGTGAAGCTTGTCTCTGTGCACTCTTATAATACCTTGTGGACTATTTGGAGTATTTGTTGCAACTTCTTGATTTAAGGACGTGAAAAAGAGAGGCTATGATCCAGTCTGCCTAAATCTTGCCTACAATAGGATTAGAATGCTTTAACCCTGCTGAATCCTAGACACTGATCCAGCCTGCTTACTTAGTAAGGCTATTAAATCCAGGAGGCTTTGAAATTCATTAGATGCCTCCCATGTAGTCTGAATGTTCCCTAGGCACTAACATTTTGTCAGCCTGTGTGCACAGAAGAGCCTTTCTTTCTGGGGAATTGAGTGACAAAAGATATATTGCAATCTAAGACAAGGCAGAAAGGTACCAGAAGCCAGAAGCTCCAAATATTAGACTGTGTGATATGTGTGTCTGGCTTCATCTTACTCAAGAAGTGTGCTGGGAAGGCATAAAGAGATGGGATTTAAGTTTCTGCCCCTGGATATCAGCAATATGACAAAGATGTGATTTAATGAGAAATGCATAAATTAATTCTCTCACAACTGAATGTTTTAAGTAATAACTTGGACTCGGGCTTTTCCAGCATTTGCTCCTCTTCAATGTCTGGACATAGTGACATGGTATTTGGACACAGCATTTGGACACAGCTCTTGGTTGAGTAGTCACTAGGCCACTTTTCTGAGACATGACCTCAGCTCTGATCAGATAGCCTGGCATCCAGATCTTCACTTCTTTCACACATTTTTAATTGCCAATGCAGTTCTGTGAAGTGCCACCATTCTGTGGACTGAGTGAATGGAGCAGTGCAAAATTTTCATTTTAGTTTCCCGTGATCTCAGTTGAAAAGATTGTACACATCATTTAAGCAGACAGCATTGATGATATCTGGAAATGCCTGAATTCCATCAATTGGCAGGGAAAAAGAAAAAATAGATAAACTGGGAAGACCGCATATACTTTTCTAGGTCTTCAAAGGTATCTGACTCCATTGACTTGTAGAGAAGCTGGGCAAGCTAAACTGCCTTCCCTCGCCAAACACGTAAAACTGAGATGATGCAATATCCAAATTTGAGCAGACTGGATAATACCCTGAAAAACAAAGTTCTGTGGCCAGATGGTTGAATGAAATGGCATGAGTCTCCTGCGGTATGAATATTGCAAATGGCAAAATTTCATGTCACCCTTGCCAAGGAGAAATTTTGTATAATGAACCTTATTGCTGGAGGGAGGAGTCACGTGTATAACCTTTTCTCAGACTCCACATGAACTCCTTCATCCAGAAGGTGCAACAGTCTATTTATTCCTTCTGCACTGTTTTCAATGTACAGTCCTGTCTGAGCAATACAGCTTGAAAGCAAATTGTTTTGGTGAATCCAGATACATTTCTTTATTTCATCACAAAGAGCGTATCATGATGTTCAGGGACAATGATTAGCAAATCAGTATATAAATTAAAATCAGTATATATTACACTACCTCCACAAGCCAGTGGGGTTTTTTAATGTTATTCCTAGATAACTGCTAACCTAAGGTATAGATGAGTATATGCTTAAAAGTGTGAACAATTCACACATGGAGGGGGCTCTGAATGTTTATGAGGGTTAAGAAAGAAGTAGTTATATTTGTTTGGGAGGGGGAGGGGATTACTTTGTTTTTCTCTATTAAGCATCACATTCTTGCTTCTGTTTTAAGGAACTAAAAAAGTCAATGACATTGAATTTTGCATACCTTACCAAATTTGACCTATTTGAAAAATCCCACATGGACTTCACAAAATGCTTTCTCACAGAGAAGAGTTTGGTGAAAACATAGCATAACCTACTGAACAGTCTGTTCAGATTCCTTAGGAGTCCTTGAATATTTTCCAGGGTCACCAAATGCACTGTCACTGTCTTGAGCTGAGCTCACAGATGCTGCTTTGCTTGTGTTCCAATAATCTTTAAATTAATAATATGGTTATCCTCCATATGCTGAGGAAGAACTTCATCCTTCCTGCTCTCAGGTCCCTTTGGATATGAGTGACAGAGACATTTCTTTTATCTGTGAATTCTTCTGTGCTGTTAAAAATATTTACTTTTTTTTGTCTAGAGTTTTCTGAATTGCAGTTGCCCATTTGCAAGAGCACATAAAGATTTTGAGTTTGTATCAATTTTTATAGAGTAAGAGTCCAACCTGTGAGAACTTTAATGAAATCTCTTTTTTATCCTAGTTCCATATAAAAATAGTGTTTTGCTTCTAAGAAGAGAGATGCAAATTAATTTAAGTTTATAATGCATAGCAATCTCTAACACTTAAAAAATCATTATACTGGGGATCTTTTTTCAATCAGAAAAAAGGACTAGACTACTACTAATCTGCATAAATCTTTCATTTTGTAGGCTTATAATTCTAACCTTTAACAGGGAGTTCCTGTATCTTCATTGAGGTTTGGCCTTGTCATGACATTATAGAGAAGCTGTACAAAAATCTCTGCTTTTAAGACTTATCACTCCTGGTTTTACACTTTTTTTCCTTAATGGTGGATATTAACTCAAAGGTTTTAACACTGTGTTTTCAAGGCATTTAACCACTCTGGTATAAAATATTTGACATCCCTGTTAGCTCTTGATCATTTGTTAATGTAAGATTTGGCATGCTAAGTAGCCCAAGACTGAACTTTATGCCTCCTGAAGATTTTAATGTGTTTTTATGGCAGTGGAATTCTCTTTTGATTACTGGTTAGAATAATTATTTGTCTAGACAATTAAAATTAACGTTTTCCTGATATTTTGACTTTTGTATAGAGTACTGATGATGTTGCTATGAGCCTTTAAGTAATTCTCTGTATGAGTTCATTTCATCCTTAACTTTTTGATTTATGATATAAATAAAGTAAATTGACAGAGAAGAGTTATGAAAAGAGTTCATTGAAAAGCCAAGTCACTTCCTCTCTGAAGACTTCTCAGGCTTGGTCAAGAGCATTTCCAACAACAAAAAAAATCCCTTTCTACCACTGAGGGTTAGGAGGAGGGTCAGGGAAGGCTGTTTGCTGAAACACAGTGTTCTAAAGGATTGGGTCAGTTTGTTTTGGTGATCCCCTAACCAGTGAACCTGGTTTCTTCTTCATACTTTGCCTCAAATAAACCCTTCCCCATACTTCTCTGGTCTTCTGCTCAGAGGTGGTCTGAGCCTGAGAGATGGTTGGGGAGATGCAGGGTTTTGTCAGCCCCACCAACACCTTGAGGTGTCTGGGAATCAGGACTGTGTGGAAGCCCACAGGACTGTGTCCTGCACAGCCTGGCTGTGTGGTGCTGGATCAGGAGGGAGTATAAACACACCAAACAAGTCAGAACTAGGCTATCTGTAATTTAGGATGGCTTTGCAGCCTCAAGTGGGCTTCATGCCAGCTGCATAAGGACAGGTGATATTAGCCTGATAAATGTTTATTTCTGTGTATTTTCTTACCAGGATGAATGCTTTATGTGCTTTATTCATTTATATATTGATATTTCTAATTTGAGATTAACAGGAGCTGTAATGCCAAAGTGTCAGGATGTATTGTTTGTAGCATTTCATAACTGGGTTCTCTACTTTTATCTTAATTTTTACAAGTCTGACTAACATGTGTAGTTCTTTCTTTCTCCCCAGCAGCCATTCTGAGAAAGCCAGAAACATTTATCTTTCCAATTTGAAATTAAACTTTTCTTAAATATTAACTTTGTCAACATGTATGTATGGGAGGTGTGAGTTCTGAACATCTCTATTGATGATGATGATGATGACAAAATTAATTTTCTTTAGGGATGCCATGTTACTGCTTTTAAAAGTCTAAATGCCTTTTTGGAAAAGAGAAGGTACAGTTCTGTAAGAGCCTGAAAAAATCTGGCGGTTTGGTTTTTTTTCTTTTCTTTTTTTAATACCTTATAGCCATCCTGTGGTAGAATTACAGAGACACGGCTCCAGCTGTGCTACTTAGCTTCTGTAAGCAGAATTAAAATTGCATATAAATGGTTTAATTGCCCTTTAGTTTTTAATATTACAAACTCAAGCTGTGACTTAATTTTTTTAAAATCTGTAAATATAGAACCTACATTTATTAATGCTTTATGGATAGTTGTTCGTATTTATGTTGTGGGTTGTGGGCAGAAAGATAAGTTGTGTACCTCAGAAGGCCTACTTTTGGTGGATGCAGCTCTTCAAAGCTGGTAATTGACACAATTTTCATACCTAGGGTGACTCACTGGATTTTGATTAATGTTTAAAAAGAAGCCAACACTTATTAAATACAAAGTCGCTGTTATCAAGCTACTATAAATTAACCCTAATGGAGGTTATTCAATTTCATTTTACATATCAGCAACAGCTGATCTCTTCAGAGAGTTCCTATTCAGGTCCTTACAGTAGTAATAACCTGATTTTTTTAAAAAAAATACAACTGAGGGGTCAAATCTTAAATGTTTTTGGGAGTAGAGGCTTCCTGGTGTCACTGGGAAATTATAGATGTAGGTAAAATCAGGGACAATAAATTAGGTATTATAATACAAGACATCATCTAATTTATTATCCATGATTTTGAGTAGAGTAGAGTAGAGTTCATTGAGTAGATAGTTTCTATTTTGTATTCAAAGAAAGCTTTCTCCAGATGAAAAGATGCAGTCAGGCTCATCCTTTATAGAGACTGGTCCTTCTGTGAAGCTCTAGATTAAGCAGATATTTTTCTGTCTTGGGTGAAAGACATTTTAGTTATTGCTATGAAGAAATAATGTGCACATGGCCATACTTACATATTTATTTTGACAGGAAATTATTCCGACTGCTTTTCTAGTTTAATTTTCTCCTGAAGGGAAGGAAGGAGAAAAACATCTACATTTTCTCTCTTTTAGTGTTCCCTTAAAGTTGAATGAGTATTCAACCGTGGAACTTCATATTGCTAAATCAGCAAAAACCTGTTCAAAGTCTATGAAACTATGGATTTCTGTCATTTCATAGCCCAGAAGATATTATTATTCTTTTAGCATAATGGATAGAATGTGATTGCTTATGCTAAATAACCTAGACATCAGCCATATGCCATCACAGACTTCACAAAGGGGTGTAGTGAGTATAATATACTGCTTCTATAATGGAAAAGCATATGTTTTTCAATTTTATTGCTAGATGAGGAAAGCATATTTAGCTCATCCTATCCTGTTTGGGTACTGAGATAGATAAAAGTATAGGCATTTTTCATGGAAACAGGAAAACACCTGAATGAATTATGGCAATGTAGTGACTGGAGATTTCTATTTATAGTTCAACAGTGGCCCTAAAGACTCAATAAACTCCTCTCAGGGAATCATACCTTTTTCTTACAACATCATTCCATTTTTCATCTCCATATCTTCATTAAAATATAGAATGGTAGCACACTCCTCCTGTCAAAATGCTATTCAAATGAGTTGGATAACTGTTAAAATAGAAGACTCTTCAACCAGAATGTAGCTGCTGTTATTAATAATATGATTTGCAATTGCAGGCTAAGGTTCATTCATGTCATGTACATCAAAGGAATGGTGGCAGAATGGAAATTCAATGTAGTCAGACAGTGCTGTCTTATTTCTATGAATCTCTGTTGACTTTCTCTCTTTTTCCTTTCCTCCTTTTCCCTCTTTTTCCACTTCCTATCTTTGTTGTGCTTTCAGAAACAAGGCATTACATGAGGTTTTCTGAAAACAAAACTGCTAACAGTGTCTCCCTGCTAGACCTGTGTGTTATTTAGTAGCTTAGAAAAGACTCTAAAGTACATGCAGCATTGATTTTACTTCTTATTCCAAATCACCACTCAGGTGATGGACAAGCTTCTTACCTTAAAACTACATCTCTCTGCAGAAACCTAGGATCATAAAAGCAATAAAACCATGAGAAACTGTTTAGGCTTAAGAGGAGACCACCATTCCATATCCTTGGAGATAGTTTTAAAACCTTCATCACACTGCAAGAAGCAAATTTGTGCTGTGCTTCTCTCAATTGCTGTTTTTATGAAAAAACTCTGCAATGAAAATCATCTCCAGTGCATCTTCCAGTGGGAGAATATAACTCCCAATAAGTGATTCCCAACAAAATGCAATGCTCGGGTGATGGGAAAGTCTTTTATTCCAAATAAGGGCTCTTTGGATTTAGTCCAGTTTGAGTAAACACAGTTCTGTCTGTCATCTTCATTCTACACTCTGGATACTCTTCATCTAATTCCTATTTATTACGGAAGATTAGCAGATCAAACCAAAGATCTGAACAGACACACACAGAGAATATTTTCTATTGTAAACCACCCAGGAACAGTTGTTTTCTGATCTTGACATGAAGTCAAATTTCATGACATTAAATTAGCAAAGGAGATAAAAATAAATGAGTGATAAACATTATTCTTGTTTTATTTTCATCTGAAGACATTTCCCAAGTGAATATGCTGTTGGCTTAAATAGAAATGCCAAATAGTGTTAGGACAATTCACTTATCAGACTCTTCAACTGAGCAACATTTCTCCTTGTTTTCTATTCCTCTTTGCAGATCTTCTTGTGTTTAATTGCATGCATAGAAAACTGCCTAAAGGTCTTAATTTAACAAATTTAGTCTAAACCAGGCAGCAGCTCTCAGCCTCCAGGTAATGAAATGTTTCATGGCACAACATTATCCTGTGTTATACATGTGAGAGCATGGCTGAGATGCAGCTCCTTGCTGGGTAGACTCAGGCAATGCAATTGCCCTGAAGAGCAGACGTACTCCTTCCAAATCATATACACTTCCACATTTCTACATCAGGTCTGTAGGAGCACAGAAATATTTTATGTATTTTATAAAGTGAGACACCTTGATTATGCGTAAGTGTTGCACTTGAGGTTTGGGTGAGGTGGCAATGGCAGCTTGCTGGGTTTGGGGGGCTCTGTGATATTTTTGAATATCCATGACAAGTACTTCTGCTAAGTGATTGCACCTTACCATACAAGACATTTCTAGTTAAAATTATCGTAAGCCAAAGGATATCCAGGAAAACATCCTGGTTTAAGGCGCTGTCACACACTGAACTTGTCAAAGAGTGCACTAATGCCAAAGGCAATTTTGCAAGTAGTAAGGTTCACAGAACATGCTACAGCAAGCTGATCGTAAGGAATGCTTGATCTTTGCAAACTCCCATTTTAAGCTGACTGCCATCTTCTTATGCATTGTATCCTGGATTTTTCCAGAAGAGGTAGTATTTCAGTATCAAATTAACTAGAAAATATACTACATAATTATGCTGTAAAAGTAGTCTTGATTAAAAAGTGACCAGGTAAGATTAAAAATCTTTAGCAAAGAAAAGAGCAGGACACCAAAACTATGAAGGGAATAAAAAGAATAAAATTCTAGTTACATCTCCCTTTGAGTGCAAATACTGAGTTTGGGTCCTGATTACTGAAAAAAGTTTCTTCCTACTCATATGATGCAGCAGTTGCTGAGTGTCTCTGAGTACCATGTTAAGGAAATGTCTGACAGAATAAAGTTTCATTCTGAATTGCTCATTCCTTGGGGCAGAATTGTCTGATTCAGAATGTGTTATGTTTGATTAAATCTTCCACAAAACCAAAGCAGAGTTCAAAAGAGGAGCATCTATTTCCCTGACGGCATCAGCAGTGTCTGATGGAAAATCTCTTTCACCAAGCAGCTGCAAGTCTCAGGGGAATTCTGGTTCTCTGGAAATACGGAAACATTTGCATTTAGTCTCCTTTTGACCAAAATAAGACTCAATAACAGGAAAAAATACCTCTTTCCTGCCATCAGGAAATCCTGCTTGTCAACAGCTCTGTCTGCATCTCATGTTGGAGACAACACACTTGTGACATCCAGAGGTTGGGCTGC
Organism: Zosterops lateralis; assembly: GCF_965231275.1. Taxonomy (NCBI): domain Eukaryota; kingdom Metazoa; phylum Chordata; class Aves; order Passeriformes; family Zosteropidae; genus Zosterops; species Zosterops lateralis. The sequence goes on from NC_139762.1 coordinate 113,608,213, forward strand.
AGGGAGTTTCCAAAGAGGAGCTGGAATCCGCATTAAGCCTGTAGTTGAAGTCCAACTGTGCCAGCCCCTGCTACTTGTGAAAGGCTCGCTTATTTCTTTCACAAGAAATTTCTTTTTCTTGTGAAGGGAGCAGTGGTTAGCACATTGAAGGCTTTGACTGACACAGTAATAGGAACCATAGTTGGTAGGAAAGACATTTCAAATCTGTGCATAATTCCAACATTTGGAGCGTAGGTTGGTGGCAGATTTGTGCTCATATGAAATGGAAAGAAACCCCAAATTTCAGGTTCTTATGAAAGAAACGTTCCTTTCTCGTCTCATTATCTCCAGTATGAGTGCTGATAGCTTGGGGTTTTTTTCATTGGTGCAACATCCATATAAAATTTTAAAATTACATCAGCTGTAGGCATCTAATTAGTATTAAGATTTAATAGCTTAAAAGCATGAATCAACTACTATAAAAATTTGACTTTTGATTTTCTTCCATTGAAAAGCAACATTGACAGTCAACATAATTTCACAAAACTGATAAATTTCTCATAGGTGCATTTTTGAAGGAAAACTATGTTGCTTCATCATAACAGATATTTTCTTGGCAGTTGAGAGCCAACTTGTCAAATACTCGATTTCTAAAAGTAATATTGCTTGTTTAGTTTTGTATTTGGCCAAGGCTTCCATTTCATATGCCAGTGTTTTATTTAAAGATGATTTAAAAATCTAAATTAATGTATTTATGGGTAGATATTTGTCAAGAAACTGAATGTTACAAGGAGTATTAGCAAAGCCCTCTGATTTCTGCCAGGTAGTAAATGATTAATGTATCCTTGATGTGACTAATGCTTGTGAAAACGCATGTTTGCAATGTCAACTTGAATCTTCCTTTTACTTCTTTAACAAGTATTTGTGCACAGGACACATTTCTGCAAAGATGTATGCTATGGGTGCAGTAAATATAGACAGCAAAAAAAAGTGATTGTAATACAATTTTTAACAAAGATAAAGCCAAAAAATCTGGACTACCACTAGTGCCCAACCTCATGAGTAAAGGATTCCTACTCCTTTTTTAAAAATGAGAGAAGGAAAGATGTGGAGGACCATATGGAAGTGGAGATGAAAAATACTGAAGGGAATAAAGCAGAAATTCTTGGTGATATGGCAGTCAGGTTGGGTCACTTCCCTCCTGGGAAGAGCCAAAAGGACTGCAACAGGAGAGGATGGAGAAGAGGCAGTGGCAGACAGTTCGTACCCCAAAAGAAGAAGCAGTCTACTCCAGTCGAATTCTTGTGCTGTAGTATGGTGCTCAGTAACTTTCTAAAATCACTTCGACAAAAAAGAACACCCATTTGCAACTGGCAGAAGATAAAAAATAAAAAAAAACAAACCATCCAAACATCCTGACAGCCACGTGTCTTGAGAGTACTTTGGTTCTTAAACATACATGGTGCTCATGCCTATGTGTTGTGCCTGGTGCCAGCTTTTATCTCACTCATCATGGGCTCTGTCTCTTTCTCTTTCTACCACTCCAGGGTAGATGTGCCAGAATAGAACAATGCTAAACAGTACTCAGCTTTAAGACAAGTGTCAAATATACATTTATACTAGGGACTCTATCACAGCCTGACAGTTCATTAATATGTAGGGGAATGTATTTGCTCCAGCCTTGGCATCTTTCTTTTTTTTTTTTTTTTTCTTTTTTTTCTGTTTATTCTTTTTTCTAAAGAAACTCAGCATTAAAATTTCTCATCCCAGCAGTAGCATTCTCTGATTTAATTTATTCTGCAGCATTAATTACTTTCTAACAGATAGTCTGACAAAATTCCTTCCAGGTTGCAAATGCCTGCAATTTGTCCAGGGAACAAGGTCAATGAAAGCCAATGCACAGTGATCATTTAGCCCTACATGGGGTTTTCTGGCTGGAGTCCTCCACTACTGGGATTTCTTTTTACCTTTCTGATGTTCTTACCCACCATGTAGAAGTTTCCACTAGCACACTGAAGGTGTGTAATCACCTTCAGATGCATTTCTGTGTGGTCTATGATCACTTCACCCAACACCAGACAGATTTTACCTGCTCTGGGTTTGCAGACAGCATGGTTGCAGCATGCCTGCACCAGCCTTTGCACTCAGGCAGATTCATTACCCTGGGCACAGCATCAAAGCAGCCCAGTGGCAGGGAAAGATCTCTTGGTGCTCTTCCTTCCCTGTGCTTTTTTCCCCAGGAGAGCAGTGCAGATAGAGGGAGGTGTTGGAGATGGAACAGAGTGGGCAAATTTGTCCTTCTGACAACCAAAAACAAAAACCACAAACAAACAGAAAAAAAAAAATTAAAAAAAAAAAAACCTGAAAAATACCACAAAAATGAAAAGTGTAGGGTGCAGCAAAGTGTAAGGTAGATTTTATGAAGATTTTTTGAATTCTGCAGATGAAACACTGTAGATGTCTGCACTGAGTCAGACAGGCAGACCTAGAGGCACTTGGGAATTATGCGTGTGGTCAGGCACAGATCTCTTGCCTCCAGGGGAGGTCTTTGACTGGAAGTGCCCTGGGAGCCTTGGTATTGCCATGTTAGAAGGCAGCTGTACTGGAGTCTTCACAAACATTTGGAATAAGGTTTTTAAATTACACTTTTTAAGCATTCTCTTTCTTGTCTAGTTTGTAATTATTTCACCAATCATTTATTCCAGATTTTCAGGAAGCATGCCAGCCTTGCCTTTTTCTTTTGCTCCTTCTTCATCTTCCAAGGAATGGAGTTTTACCAGTGAAATTCTTTGAAAGCACTGGTGTGAAATAATATGCCTGAATAGATGAAGCCCTGTTGTTTAGCACAGGTGAAGATCTTGCACCACAAAGATGACTGAAATAAGATTGTGTGAGTTGTTTGACCAATGCAGTGAAACTTCACTGTTCAGATACCAAACACAGCAAATAATGTAGTGATTAATAGACAGAAGAAAAAAAATGCATCAAATGTATTTGAATTCTAAACTGTAGGGAATTACAATCTGCTTGCAGGTATTTTGCAATGTGTACATGAGGGTACAAATTATTCACTCACTCATAATCACAGTCAAGAAAAAATACCTTCCTCAAGAAGAATAAGCACAAGAATAACATTAATCTTAAGGTAGGGTTGAATCACTGAACCTGGAAACCAGATCAGTAAACTCGGGTGATGGAAGGCAGCCACTGTTCTTTGGCACCGAAGTGCTTCCAGATTGCACCAAATTATCAAAATTCTGCAGAGAGCTGGGAGGATGGCAGTGACCCTCAAGCCATTTCACACAGAAAGTTCCAAAGCTTCTCATGTTTCTTATGATAATCTGATTTCCTCTCACCTACCACACAGGAGGAAAAAAGTACAAGAAAAAAATGTCAAAATAGGTTATGTGCTTTTCCATTATGATAAATTTAATTTTGTATTCCTCATTCCCTTTCAGTTTCTGTTATCAATATTTACTGCTCAACTCTCATTTTTCATTAAATATCATTTATGCTGAAACTGGCTTAGTGGTAGGAATATCTATGCATGAATATTTTGTCAAATTCGAAATTGCTGAGTGCAGCTCTCAGTAAATTCGAGTTCATTACTAAATTAAGGTGCCCTGATTACAGTTTTATTTTGTGATGGTTTCTACGTTTGTACTAGATATGGGGCCAGTTTGAGTGCCACGCATTTTCACAGTGCAGATTGGGCCTTAGCATATGTTGATTACAATTGTTTGATCATATCCATTTGGCCACATACATGCACATTGACAGGATATCTCCTTGCAGGTTCCCAAAGTCCAGATTTACTGGCATTTAACTGTCATTTTTCTCCCTGTTGCAAAATCTTGCCCTTACTGACTTCAATACAGAGACACAGTATGTGCATGGAAGGTATTTCAAGGAAAGGCATGCAGAAAATGTCTAGCTGACAGAAGTCCTGTGAGTCAGAAGTGAAATGGGAGAGATGTGTTCAACATGGGGGGTATCTCAGTACCTGAGGTTGTGAAGATGGCTGGTAAGCCAAGGTGGATGCCACATCTCTTGTCTTCACATCTTGTCCTCAAGCATCCATAACTGCTGGAACTGATCATCTAACTCAAATCAAGTATTTAAGTAGCCCATGCTCTGTTGTCAAACCAGTTCAGTTTCATGCTCCCTCTTAGCTATTCACATTTACTTACCTGTGTTCCCTGCTCTGCCTTGGGTGGCAAGCTTCCCAGCTGTGACATACCTAGTGCAGGATGTGAAGGGTATTTGGTCCCCTCAAGGCAAGCCCACAGGAGGAGGGGTGATGACTGGTGTTGAAATATGTGTTCCTCCACCTGGACCATGGTCCCCTGCCAAGTCTCCCTGGTTCTCTGTGTCTGAAGACATGGGACAGAGCTATGGGAGCTGAAGTTTAAATGGCTTTTCAGCTCATCAGTGGTAGAGACATAGGTGTCTGGGGAGTATTCCTAGGAATCCCTAGTATTCCCAGCAATCTAGGAGGATTGGAAGCTGGAAAGCAGTTGGGTGACAGCTCAACATGGCAGTGGGATGTCCTTGTCAGACATCAGGAGCTGGATACCAGGTTTCACTGGCTGTCTACATAGTCATAATGAAGCAAGGCCAAAGCACCAGCATGTGATGGCCCTCACCATTAGCCTCATCCCTGAGAGCTTTGGCATGGGCCAGCTGTCACCCCTATACAAGATCAAGGACAGGCATTGATGTGACTGATCACTAACACAATCCCAAAGGACAGTTGACTTATAGGTAAGGTCTCAGACCACATTGCTTTCTAGAACAAATGTAGCCACAGGTTCTCCAAAATGAAAGAAGAGAGTGTTTCTAAATCTCCCAGCCCTGATCACTCAGTCATGCTCTCACACTGTGCAGTGATGATACAGAGCTGACTGTTATGAGATGACCATGCAGTGTCTTTGATTTTCTCTGTGAATACTTCTTTCCAGATTATTGGCCTGACCAAAGCTTCTAACAGAGTGGAAACACATGAGTCACTGCTACTTACCTGGGTCGATAGATAATGGGACCCCCTGTTTAGCAAATGTATTATTGAAGAGGCTTTTGGTTATAGATTTTTCACAGATCTATGATTTCCGTGAAAATGTAGTAATGAAGAACAGCTTTGTCAAAAGAAAGCTTTTCTCCTCATTAGACTATAACAAGCAGGAAGAAACAGGTCAAAAGCCAAAATTTAACATCTATTTTTTTTTTCTAAATGTACTATTTTTCTCATAGAATTAAATAGCTTTCTCTCAGCCTTGATCCTCTGTGTCCCTTCAAGATCTCCTGAGTCTGACCTTTCAACTTTTTTTGGGACTTGTATTTGAGGAGTACCTACCAAAATAATGTCAGGGTTGCAGTTATGAAAATACACAGTCTATCTGCATGATTCTCAAAATAAGCTCTGAGGAGTCATCATCTTGGTTTTCAGAGCAACTGAGGCTGAAGACATTAACTTTTGGATTGTACAGTCAAAAGCTGCATGTAGATCTAAACTGTTCTTTAAATGTTGACACAATAACTCCGAATCTATCAACTCTCAATTTAGCAAGATGATTTCTTGCATCACATATGCTAAAATATAAAGTCAAAAAGTAGAGATATACTCCTTCACTTTTGCTTCTCAGCAGGGTTTGGTTTTGTTTCTTGGGGTTTAGGGTTTTGTTGGTTGGTTGGTTGGTTGGTTTGAATTACCATGCTAAATTTTCTAATTCTCACCCCCTCCCTCATGAAATCCTTCATTCCAATGTTGAAGTTATTCTGTTCATACGGAGTTTAATTTTCAGCTGAAGTTTTCCTGGCTCCTCAGATTTTGTGGACTCTCTGAGCCAAATGCTGGGCCAGCAGGCAGATGCAGGGATGCTGAGAAGCAGCCTACACTGTTTCACATAAGACTGTCCCAGGAGCATCAAGCCAGTCTCCAGAGGTTACCTCAAGGGCACGGCTAGGCTGCAGTCTTGTGCCTTAGCAATAAAATGTTACCTGGCAACTGTCCTGTCAGGCATACCATTTATTAATTGCAGGCTATATCTCCCAAACTGGAGCCACACTGGAGATATTTTCAAGCCACATATAGTCGAGCAATTTCGGCTTGGTGATTCTGAAGTGAGACACATTGCATAAGGCGTGTGTGCTAATATGTGTGGGAGGAAGTGTGAAATGGTGCATACATTAAATTTTATTGCATTAGGGTGGTGCCTATGATGAAATCTTGTCTGAGAATAACTGATACTACAGGGTCTCCCAAATCTAGGTTTTGGATGCTTGATACAGCTTCCTGCTGGCAGTTGAAAGAAATGCTAATATGGTTTATAAATTTATAGCGGTATTTCCATTGTCTTGCCTGTAGAATGATTTGCAGTCATACTCAGCTGTTTTCTTTCCTTTTCTGTTTTTTACCTCTCCCTCTCCCAACTCTGATCAAGATTTCAGTCACTAAAATTATTTCAAGACTTTCCAGAAATTGATAAGTCTGTTTCAGATTCAGATTTTGGCCTATAAATAGAATAAAGGATGACATTGCACATAATGAAGAGTGCACATAACATCACGTATTTAATATGGTAATGGTGCTGCAAATGGGTAATTGAGGATTGGTAACATGAATCATTTACAAATGTGTTCTCAATTCTATGAATATTCTTATGGGCTCTGTATAGAGACAGTGCCAATTAACAGGGACACCTGAGCTCCAAGACAAATGTGTTTGTAGGTATCTAGGACATGAGCATTCTTCAAGTTAAATCTTCCTCATTTAATGACTCCTAGATTAGGAGATAAGCTGTTCCTTGTGGATAGCTACACTAGGAAAGTATCTGCTATCATGTCGAGTAGTAAATCTGACTGATCAGCCATGGGAATCTGATTTACTTGCTTATTTATTTACGAGTGCTGGACTCTTTAACTCTACATAAAGCTGAGGGAACTCAGCCACTGTGAACATCAAGTTTAAATTAATACAGACAGTCTGAGCCTCACATGAGAAAGCTGAGGTTGTGTATTTAGTCCCAGACTGAAAATACCTGACATAGTTCAAGTCTCTTTACACTGTGTGTAGAGAGGTATAGGGAAGCAAAGTATGTGTGCAGTCTGCATAGAAATTTCAGGTTTTCTTCTCAGAAAATATTTATATCTCTGCCTGGGAGGCTAAGACCAAAATTCCTCTATGATTAAATAGTAAGAGCTCCTGTTGGCAAAGTTGTCGAATGTGTGTTAATATATGGTGCTCTGGTGCAGTTATTTAGGCTTTTGCTACTCACTAAACTGCAAAAGATTTGTTTCTCAGTGGTCAGATGTCATCTTTGATCCAGTAAGATTTATTTTAAAGACCTTTTCCTCTGTTCTTTGGCAAGCAATCAAATCCAGCTTTCTTTCATGGTCTTCTGAGAAACACATCAAGATTATCTGGATTTCTAGTGCTTCATGTTTTCCATTGTATTTATTGAACCCCACAGATTCCAACTTGTTCTGCAAAAGTATATGAGGAGCTGGAATTTCATGTTGTGGTAAAAAAAGAGTCATTTTCAACTAAAGTATAAAAAATTGGCAATTAGGGGGTATTCCTTGCTAAAAGCCTGTGGAAATTCTCCAAGGTTCTACTTCTTGATCAAATGAGCTGAACTGAATATATTAAATGGTATAGGATATGGTTTACAGCACTACTTTGCTCAGGAATTTGGAAGAGGACCTCAAAATATAATGCCTTTCCCTCGCCTATCTTGTCTCTTGATCCAGTATTCCATCATTCCACAGTGTGTTTTGGTTTTCTTAAGGCAAAATGAAAAGTCAGGCAGTCCATGGTCAATGTATTTGACCTAACTATTTCTGCAGAGGTTGATTCTCCTCCTACCCAGGACTACTCCAGTCAGATTGTCAGATTTCCCTTCTGCTCACTGCCTTTCTGAAAGGGTTCAAATTCAGTGTCTCCATTTTAGCACATTTTAAGCAGCAGTTTTAGATTTCAAATGCTTTTTTTTTCTTTGTGAAGCCTTGTCCTTTTACACTCTGTCCTTTTTCACCTTCTAATCCTAGCAGTATAAACTCTTTGTGTTCAGAATGTTTGACTGTCCATCCATAGGCCAAAATGTGACTGGAATTTATTAAAATTACTTACTCTGTTCTTCCTGGAATCCTTTGGAAGACCTGGCTGGGAGCTTGGAAAAAGGAGTTGCTCCAAAAAGCAGGCTGTAAAGGAAATAGAGAAGTCTCTGTGAATGTATGGTTACACACTGATGATCTTCTTCCATGTGTTTATTCAACAAAATTATCCCATTATGTGTAATAGGGTTGGCAGCACGTTCATTGCCTTTGCAGGGTCTACAGAATCCTTTTTCTGACCTACACGTTGAAGGTGGTGGGTACAAATACAGGTGTAGAAACCAATGTATTTCCTTGGCCGGCATTGTGTTTCTAGATAATGAATGACTTAAAATTGTTGGGAGATGTAGCAAAGGTTATTTACAGCTCTATTGATTTTTGTTATCATGAGTGCCATTATTGCCTTTTCAGCCTTAGATGAATGATCAGTAACTTGCACAAGTGAAAACAGCATATGTTTGTACTCAGGGAAGGAAGACAGCTAGTGCAAGATGTATGACCACTGACAATTAAAATGAAAAATTAAAACATTTCTTTTTAAAATGATGTACCCAATTTGTAAGTTCAGCTATTGACATAGATTCTGTAATTCATTTAAGCAGCAGAGAAGAAAAAAATGTGTAAATAAATGAGGCAGGTGAGATGAGATGATACAAGACTGGAGTGGGGTGTTTGAGACCTGAGGTCTATTTCCAACTCTGCCAGCATGTGATCTGATGCCAGACTGTTTGAATTTTTTTCTCATTGCACATTCCTTCTGCCATATATAAGCTCTTTTGGAGCATAGTTTACTTAACACCATGAAACTTTTGAAAAACTGTAAAATGGGTCCTAGTTCCTGCTCAGCATGGGTTAAAATAATGCAAAATTAAAATCCCACACCTATTACTCAAATTTATCTTACAGCGCTAGATCAAGATGGAAAGATAGAGTTCTACTACAATTAATAGATAGATATTACATATGGCAACCCCTCTAATTAATCTGGCACAATGTTCTTTAAATGTTTCCATTGAATCACTATTAAAAGGACTTGTCAAAAAGCTGAATCTACCCATTGTTTTAGGACTGGAGTAGTTCTTTCATTTATTGTTGGCATTCCACTCTTTTTCCAAATGCATCCTCCCACAATGTTATCCAAATGTGTTTATCTGCCTTGTGTCTGAGATGAGCCAATAGTGTGTTGGTTAGAGACAGAGCTCTTTCGGGACAAGATACCTTCTTAAAATGAGATTTTCATGATCTTAACTTCTGTTCAAATGAAAAGTTTATTTGTAAAGCACAGGGTAAAAGAAAAACCAAAACTGTTTCTGAGAAAGAGATGAACATAGGGGGAAAAAACAAAATTAATCCTTCTTAACTACAGAAATCGCATGATCAAAAAATAGTTACTATAGAGTAGTAATTAGTTGTTTAATTTAGAGTATAAAATGTATTTTATATTAGTTTAGAGTATAAAATGTGATTTATGCTTGATTAATTACTAAATTTGTACATTAGGAAAATTATATCACATAAAATATAGGGAATGAGGATAACCTACCTGGATAACTACGTACAATCAACTTAGAGCATTTCTTGTTCTGAATGGTCATTGGTATGAAGTGATAAACAACTAATGATCTTTGAGACAGACACATGAGAAACCATGTTATCTCTTTTTTTCTCATTCCTGCTATAGAATGCCTTATTTCAGGCTTGCAATGCAACTTGTACTTTTTAGAGCTAACTTTGGTCACAGAGCATGGAGCAACTTCTCCACTCAGTGATTTGAATCCATAGGAAGCACAGTCATACAGTCATTTTTCTTTCTAGGCAACAGAGCACACCATCACAGAATCAAATAATGGAATCATTAAGGTTGGAAAGGACCTCCAAGATCATCAAGTCCAACCTTTGGCCAAACTTATAGAAACAAACGTCCCAAAAATACTTGATGTATCTTTCAAGAAACACACTTGGGTTAGATTTCTTGAATTCAGAGTTGGATTTGGCAACTTTTCAGTTTTTAATTTATTTCAGTTAGTGGAGCTTTTTTTCCTGCTCCCACGCCCATAGAATTGCAGTGTTTATCCTTACATTTTTCTGTACAAGGAGACAGAGTGTGGAAGCACACTTTCTCACAATGACACAGCAAATGCAAATGTAAGACTCAACCCCAAGCCTGCTACATTCCATAGATTGTTGTAATCATTAAAATATGGGTTAACTAATGTGAGTGGAAAAGCAGTGTTATCCATGACTAAGCAGCAGAGTAGAAGAGTGGAGAATGAAGGACCAACACAACCATGCGGTGAAAGGAGGGAAGTCCCCACATAGGTCACATATTTGTTTAAATCTGAGTTGTAGGCAAGTCTTCTGTCAGTAAAGCACATGCTTAAGGTTATGTGGTGCAGAACATTCAGGTGTTTGTGAGCAGTCACTCTCCAAAATCCCTGTTGACTTCTTCCAAAAGTGCAGTGCTCTAAATAATCGCAGGACACTAAGTGCCATCAAGATGTGACAAAATTACTGGAACTGCTCAAGGATGGGGCTCTGTGCAGCCTTGTCTAATGGAAGTTGTCCCTGCCCGTGGCAGGGGGTTGGAACTAGATGGTCTTTAGGGTTCCTCCCAACCAAAGCCACTCTATGACTCTATGAAAATTGGGTCAGGTCAGGACACAAGTACCGTGCAGCAAGAATGCCCCATAAATAACCAATACTTGATCACAAACAGAGTCAGCAATTAAGATGGACCTATGGAAAGGGAATAGATAAAAAAATTTGAAAAGCCCGGGGACACAGCATTAAGCTCAGGCTATCTGGTATTTCTATTCTGATGCCAGCTTTCTCACATAAAGCTTTGGAATGCAAGTTGACAGAAGAGTTCTGAGAAAAAAAAAAAAAGCCAGCTAAGGCAGGAAAAAAACATGGGAAGATCAGTGCTTTTGTTCTCCCAAAGGCTTCATTTAGTGTTTTGCTGGAAGAGAACAAGGCTTTGTTTTGGTCTCTCACTTGTATGGTGTAATTTTAGTATTGCTCATAAATGTTCTTTTCACCAATTCAGAGCACTAGGAAATATGTCCAACACTAGGTTATTGCTGTCTAGGCTATTTTACTAAAAATTTCATGCACAAAAATTTGCAGTGGGCACTAGGCTGCGATAAAAAGCAATTCCCAGTTACAGATAACAAATTGTACAGGAGAATGCTTACAATACTTTTTTTTTTTTAAATAAAAACCATAGAATCATACATTTACTCATTTTCTCATTGTAGGCTACTCAGAATTGTAGTGACTCACAAATGGATTATGCAATAAAGTACAGGATGATATAAAAATGACAAAACTGTAGATTGAACTGAGAGAAAACTATACCTTTGTTCTTTTGGGAGCAATAGGGGTTTGGGGTCATGAGGCCTTTTGTGCCCATTCCTTATTGGAATTTCAAAACGTGGGTCTGGTAAAACTAAAGTTATTACAGGCAACTTAGCAAAAAAATAAAATAGAAACTGGTGCATATGTCAGTGAATGCCTTGAATGGTCTCTGTAATTAGCTATTGCTGGCTGAGGGCAATCACTCCCCAGGTTACTGACTTCTGAACTCTTTGGAGAGAAGCTGTGCCCTAAGCACTGTTGTCACAATAAAGACATGCTGGGAACTTGTGGGTTGCCTGGGAATCTGCTCTGACCTGCTTCTTTTGAACATCGCAAAGTGCCTTTTCCTCCTCTTGGCTCCTTACCTTGCCTTCTGCAAGTGTTAATAGATCCGTTGCTGCCTTACCTCATTTATCCAGGGTCTGCTCCTTTTTTGGGATACTCTTTCCTATTTGAAGTTTTGTAAACATCAGGTTTTGGCCGGACAGCTGACTGTGTTCCTAAACTTGGTTTGTATACTGTGCTTATGGACTCTAGCAGGCTCACTTGCTCATTGTATCAGTCACTTTTGCCCCCATCCAACTCTAGGCTTAATCTGCATTTTCACCCCATTTGTTTTATCAGCACTTGGGACAGTATCTCCAGCTGAACACTTCAGCAAGTGTCAAGCCAGGCAGGCTGTGGATTTCTCCATCTCCAGAAGGCACATCAGTATGGCATGAGAGTGCAGATTTTGATTGCAGCACATGTAATTCAAATCACTAATACAGTTAATATTCTTTTCCTATATATGATACTTAAACCTCCAGCCCATAGCACAAATCGGATGGCAGTGATAGTGTGACAGAAGATTGCTCCACTTTGCTGCAATTTCCATTCTGCATTAATAAAAAACTGTTGATTGATAATTCTACCTCATTTCCAGAGATGTCTCTTCTTAGAGGGAACCTGGCATGTACTAATATATTTGAAGATGTTCCCATGAATATTGCTTACAGGAAGATGCCTTCAGGACATTAATGGTGGAAAGGATATTATCTATGTTCTGTGTCTGTATTAGCTTTCTGAATGATCCTCACTCTTGCTTAGGTTCTCTTTTGGCTGTTACAAGTGGTTTACGTGCTTCATGCTCTGAACTAGCAGGCAGAGTCCCTAGGAAGCACAAATGCTTTTGTTCCAGTAAAGTCACCTGCATACTTATAAGGCTTACAGAATGTAAGAATATGAAATGTAGAATATGAAATCTAAAAAGCTGCCAAAGATGCTAAGCAAGGTTTGGTGTGTTAATATAATAGAAATCCACTTTTTTAATACAGCAATTAACACAAGGAAAATTGGAAATTTCAAAAGTGGTGTGAAGAGAAGTATGCATTTCCCCTGTGTATTAGAGGGAGCCATACAGACACTCAGGAGACTCTGCCTAGTAATACTTTCTTTTCTCTCTAAGTAGTAGCAGCAGAAGAATTTACAAGGTAGTAAAATTTTAAAAAAATTTAATTTACCATCAATATCATCTGTTCTGCACTTGGTGCAGTAGGATTCTTGTCCTACTGAATGTTTTAAAAACATACCTGAGAGACATCTAGACTTCTTTTGTCTTTTTTCTTATTTGCTTTAGAAGCACATGTTTAATCTGAACAAGCTGTTGATGATAAGAGTTAAGTGGAGTAATGGAGTAACAGGTAGTGGACCCTTGTCTCCAGGTGAGCATTTAATAGCCTCACAGTGCCCTGGTGTTATACAAGTGGTAACTGGCCTGAAGTAATTTCTCTTGGCTCTATTTTTCTTTCCTCACCCATGATGATGGGGCACCTCCTTCCCCAGCATTGAGTATGTTGCATTATCAATACTTGACTGCTCCTTCTCAGCTGTGTCCCAGTTCCTGCTGGGTATGTTGGCTCTGGGTCGACCTGGACCATGGATTTCATTGTCCTGGTTCTCTATGTGAATGGCTGACCAGGGCAGTGGCAGCAAGACTGGAGGGCATTGAACAGAAGAACATCCTGCCCTAGACAGCTGCTAAAGAGGAAAAAGTGCTTTTATCAGCAAAATCATCACTGTTGCCAAATATCTGGCTGCAGTTTATGAGTACAATGAAGTCTTGTCATGTGTGAGAAGGTAAGATTAGGCTCTAATTAAATAACTACAGGGGAATCATTGCACAAGTCAATGTGCAACACCCATGAGAGGAAAAATCAAATTAGGATGGAAAGGTTTTATTCAGGCAACTGAGACTGTATCTGACATGCTACTTAGACTGATCCTGCTGTGCAGGAGGCAGAGAAATTTTTTTAACATGAGAAACAGTGTGAGAGAGGATGCAGGACTGTCTGAAACTTGTGCCTCCTCTTCTCTGGTAGATTCCCCTATTTGAAAATGCCATAGTAATTGAAATTACAACTAAATGAGACCTTCTCATTGACACGCTAAATATCCAGGGGCATGCAGACTGTGATTCAGTAGGTTGGTGGGCAGGGCTGGGAGGTGGACATGGGGATTTGAGGTTTTGCTCCAAGAAGCATTTGTATCCTTGACTTGACATATAAATTTGAATCCTATATTTTGCAAGGAAAAAATTTTAAACTGGTCCAAGCTGATAATATTTTTTTCATTGTGTAACATAAACCTCATTAATATTACTGCTCTAACTGCATATCTTAGACTGTGATTTTAGATCACAGCAGATCTTGTTTATGTTATCAGTCCATTACACATCCTGAAACAAAGTTCAGAAAATTAACACAAAACCTTTCAGTAAAATATTTTTGGCAAAATTTGAGATGACAAAACAAGGAGTTTCAGAAAGCTTTGAGAATTAAAATAATAAAACATTTGTAACTATTTTTCCATGACACATTTAAGAAAAACTGTATACAAAACCAGTATTTTTAATCTTAAAAATTCAGTTTCAGAGGCCAGTAGCAACTTATATTCTATTTAATGCTCTAAAAGGCAGTAACAAAACCCAGTCAAGAATTCTAATTTTTAAATTAGCTTTATTAGAAAGGGAAATAGCATAATAGAGTTTGTTACACATGTCTAATTGATCTCAGCTAGGAATGAATGAGAAAATCCACATGGAGTAGCCTCAGTGATAATCAGACCTCACCCCACAATGCCCATGGCAGTGCCCTGTAGCTGGATAACTGCAGGGAGGAAGTCTCTTGATTTGCTGCTACACATGACCATGGTTCATACCATGCAGGCTTTCTAATAAGAGAGCTACTTAAATAACATTGAATGTCTCCAATAAATCAGTAAATGAAGAGAATGTTTATAACATTATCTATTTAACTGGTCTCTAGTTTTCTCCTAGACTTCTAAATGGAATGCTATTAAAATTAATGTAATTAATTTATGTTCCAGCCATTTAAAATTAGCTGCTTACCTAAGGACTGTAAGTGCTCTTTAATGACAGCATGGCTCAGGGTTTCATTTGGACTTAAATATGAGTGTAATTAGAGCACTGGTAACAAAGTATGTGTTCCTCAGAAACTAAGAGAAGGCACTTGTCCACCTGTTTACACCAATGACATGGGCCCTTTTAAAACTCTCTTTATGGTCTGTATCTTCTTCAGGCATGTCTGCTCAGGTCTGGGTTTGTTACCTCAGATGCCATTGCTGTGCTAAACTGGCTTTTGAGGCTATTATTCAGAATATGAGGCTTCAGGATGCAGTTTCCTGGATGATGATGATAATAGGTGTATTGGGTTCTTGCCCCTTTGGCACTGCTGTCAGGTCGCCTCATGCTGGAGCAGCTGCATTCCTCATGCCAATCACAGGGTAATGACAAGGCACTGAGACAGCTGCTGCTTGTAAAAATCATATGAGACCTGAGTTCAATGTGAGTGCAGTGTCTGTACTTACGTAATAGGAGAAAACAATTCCTGAAGGGAAAAACTGAGGCCTCCCAGCTAATTGCTGAGTGATCTTTTTAGCTTCTGTTATTCAGGAAATAAAACTGGATATGGTGGTATCTTCAGATTTTAAAATATATGTATGTCTATAGCAAGGCTAAGGGGTAACTAGAAGCTTTTATGTAATTCTAAGTTCCATAAAATTCAAAGTTTTATTCTTAAACCATTATATCACTAGGTGTAAAGTGTGATGGAAGTAAAGTTTATGAATTCAGGTTCATATAGAAATGGTACAAGGTCTATCATACTGAACAGATGTTCTCCTGCCACCAGTTGGTGTGTATGAGCAAACTGCTGCAAATTCCACCTCAGTCACAGGCATGCAGTGTATTAGGGAAAAGACAGGTTAAGACTGGTTCTATTTACTCTAAGTAAAGGCATGGGAGAGAACAAGGGCACAATCTGAATGCTCCTGAGGAAAAAAACTGTAGAGAAACAAGCCTGCAGAGATGGTCAGCATGGGTGAGCTTTCTGATGCCACCTTTGTACTATAGCCATTCTTTTGTGCTCAGTGTGTTCAGACAACACACAATGAGTGGAGGGCTGTCATCAGACTATGAAGGGAGTGTACCCAAAACACCACTGCCTTCCTGGGAGCCATGCAAAGAGGAAAGTGGCAGGCTTTGTTTTGAATCACAGAAGCATAGTATCAGTCAGAGAATGCTTTGAGTTTAGGAGGAATCATAAGGATCTGGTTCCAACCCCACTGCCATGGGCAAGAACACCTTTCACAAGACCACTTTTCTCAAAGTCCTATCCAACTTGTTCCTGACACTTCTTGGGATGCGGTATTCTTTAGTCACTGTAATGATTTCTTCTTTGAAATGCATGTGTAAATTATGAGTTACTTTATTTTAAAAATGGGTATTACTATGCATGACTCAGTTTTGCAGTGCTGCAGAGAGACAGTTTTCCTTTGTCTTCAAGATACTATCGGTGCCCGTTATGTTGTCAGTGAAGTGCTGTAACTTATTCAGAAATAGCATATGATTAAGCTATGGTGAGGATAGAGAGACGAGAGAGAAATCAGACTTCATCTGCAGCAATCCCTGAATTGCCATGAGACTCTGGGTTATGTAACTATTGAATTGTCTGAGATTTCATCTATAAAGTGAAGTCTTGTCATTATGTATTAAGAAATCTCTTGCATCCACTTTATTTATTCTTTATATTTATTCTTGAATCACTGAAACAATCAGGAGTAGGGAATAGACAATTAAAGGGAAAATTGCACTACTGAACACCATGTAGTGATAATTTATTTCAGTAAGAAGATTTTTTCTCCCTGATATATTTGTATTAGATGGTACAAATGCATTTAACTTCTAGGAGAATATCACAGCTGAACACTGTGTTTCCAAAATGTTCCAGGAAATTAATCTATCTCTCAAAACTACTTACAGTTTTATAGGTGAACTGTGAACCATCATCTCTGAATCTGTTCATAAACTGCTATAGACACTTACTCCAATACCTCTCAAATGCCTCATATTTTGAGGGTTGTTGCTCATATTATCTCTAAAGTTACCCACACTCCACCAAACCTAGAATCCCACTAGTATGCCATGCATCTTCTCTGTTATGAAAAACTGCACAATGTAATTAAGAGATGTCAAGGTTCATGTACAGAAAACTATTTATGAAGAAGAACATATGATTTGCAGAAAATATGAATTCTCTGGTTTTCATTGCTTCCTGCACCGTTTTCTGTCGCACAGAGCCTAAGCCACAGGAGGGATGTGTTCAGTTCTGTGCCCCACAGCCTTAACCCCCGGTGTACAGACCTGCCTGGACACAGAGTGACAACTGCATTGTTGGCCTTGGGCTGTCACGTAGCCAAGGTGCACAGCAGAGTCAGCAGATGGGAAGTGCTCCTGGCCTCAGAGTTCAGCTGGACCTATATGTCTTAGATTAAATTTTTTGACATGAGATTTTGATACTTGTCACTCAGATTTCTGTCAGAAGTTAACTGTTTCTCCTGGTGTCTAATTCTGTAATTTTATTTTTAATGTGTGCACAAATGGCCAAACCAAACCATGACAATCTTGGCAGTGTTGAGTGTGTTTAGAGGCTCCCTGGCCAGCAGATCGTTCCCTGTGCAGTTAATCATAATGTGCATCTGGCCATGTAGCCAACACAGATTGTCCTGAAAGCCCAGCTGTGGGTGCTGCCTACACACTGGCTATGGCCACCAGCAATTTAGGCAGGACCAGAGGTAATGCAGTCTGTCAAGTACTGCTGTCTGAATCATAGGCTTTCGGCACAGAAGCAGATCGGAACACATTTTGTCTGCTGGCAAAATGCTACTGTGCCACTAAGAAGTTATGACATGGCTAAACTGACCATCAAAGATCCTTAGATTTAAGATGAAGTAGAAGAAGAGAGGAAGGAAAGAAAGCTGCAGTGGGAAGTTAGGGGGTGTGTTGGTACTCAAGCTGAAAAACCGTCATGGTGGATGTGCAGCAGAGCGACGTTGTTGAGTGGTGACAGCATGGATTTGGGTCACACAGTATCTGAGCAGTGTGGTTGCACACAACTGCACTTTGAGCATAACAAAAGTGGACCTTGACTAGTGTGGTTGCAAATAGTGAATGAAGCAAATATCAGAAGGGTGTGAGTGTTAGGTCCCCTAACCAGATTAGCCAATTTGACGTTTACAGTATTTCTCATCTTGTCTTGGTAGCCAATTTTATCAACTGGTGGTAGAAAATCAACTTTATCAAGGCAAATGCTGAGATGTACTCTCTGTGTATTAAACCCAGCTGCTGCCCTGACACAGAAGCAGTTGTGTACACCAAGGACACATGGGAAGATGATTTGAAAGTGAAAAGCACGCACAAGTGGTTTAAAACCATTCAGCAGAACAAGCACCATCTATGGTTGTATGGGATATATCTGCTAAGTCCACACCAAAGAGGCAGTAAGTTCTCAAAGGCCAAGAACAGAGACCTGAAAATAAATGCTTAAAGAGCTTTAAAAAACCAATAGAGGAGTTCCAGGTGGACCAGGGAGATAAGTTACACACAGTAGGTGCTGAAGAAGGTGACTGCTCTGAAATATCTAAGGAGTTTTGTGGACTAATGCACTCAAAAACAGCACCATAATACTTTCTGCAGTGCAGTCAGCAGTGGGAGGAATATTCTAAAAGTTTCCCAAGCAGGCTGCTGAGCCTCACCAGTGTACTTGACATGGCCACTTACTTCCAAAGTTGCATCTATGGCTCAGATTCCTACCCTCATGAGAGAAATTGCAGGAATGTAAGGCTCAGTGCTTATGCATCCGGCAGTTGGCAGGGAAGGTGAAATGGAGAGCAAGTAGCAAACTCACTACCCACCCTTTCTTAGCAATCATTAAAGTGTCATTTTGCACTTTTTCCCCGTAGCTGCAGGCAGAAACGTTGCTGCTAATTTTCAGCTCCCTGCTAACACTTAAATTAAGGCTCCAGAGAGACTTGGTTGGGTTTTTTAACACCTGAGTGGTTGTTTGACAGCTTGCAAAGTAGCAGCTGAATACTGGTGAGGTTGAGAACTAGGTGTTGTCCAAGGGTAAATATGTGTGGCAGGGAGGCAGGGTAAATTCACAACAAAAATAGACTGTTCTGACCTGGGAATGAGGATACTTGAAAAAAAATTGCTGCAGGCAAACCTCTTCTGAGAGTGTAAAGACCAAAACAGGCTCCTCTGTCTCCTGTCTTGTCTTGATAGACTTTAATATGACCTTGGAAGAATAGTGTGCTTCAAAAACAAGGGTTGAGAGACAAGGGTTTAGGCTGGGGGACTTAAATAGAAGCAAGAACGGAGTTCAAACCCTAAATTTGAATCTGGCATGACACAGAGAATGAATGCCACAATGGTGTGTAAGAGTCAGATGGAGGATAGCACCTCTTCATCTCTTCACAAAAAGCTGCTTTGAGCATGAATTATCAGTGTAAAGAGATCACACCCATTTGTGCTGAAAGCTGCCCTGTTGACCTGTTAAAGCATTCTCTATTACGGGGAAAAAAAAAAAAAAAAGATTTGCTGAACTTGATGTTCCAGAAGCTGGAGGTTGACAACAAGCATTAACACAGGCTGATGGTACCAGGAAGCCAAATAATTTCTGTGTGGATTTAATATGAGGCTTTTCCATTGATACTGCAGCTTTGGACTCACAAATTATAGTGAATTTTGGATAAATTCATAAAGAAAATAAGGGATTATCAGAACTTTTCAAGTTGGGCCAAATAATGAGACTGCACATGCTTATTCATTGTTAAATGGTAGCTTTCAATGGGGGTGGAGAGACATATTTTTGACCCTATTGAAACCCCAAATGAAAATCCACATTGTAAATTTGTGTAAAAGTTTCTAAAATATCGAGAAACTTAGTATCACTGATCCAAATCAGTGATACTAAGAGCTCTGTGTAGCTGTTAGACTGTTATTAAAATTGTGTTAATCAGAAGCAAAAAAAAAAGTACTGTGTGTAAATCCGGAGGTTTACTCTGCTTTTCTAAAAATTTAAATTTAAAAATTATTAAATATGTAAATGAAAAAATCTTCAGAAATTCAGCATTTGGATTTCTGCTGTTTAGAATTTTTAGAGTTATCCAATAGATACCTGGAGAACATGAGAACATCAGGTGTTGCTTTGTCTTGGGCAGAGACGAACATAATTTTAATACTCTTTTATGACATTAGCATAATGTAAGATGTGAAATATTGAACCAAAAGACATGGATCATCTTATTTAAGTGAAGACTTAGCTCATTTACTCATTACTGCCTGACAGAATAATTTATAAATTACTAAGCAGTCATTGACAGGGAATGATACTTTTTTTAAGCACTTGTTTTGAATTATTGTAAGTAATTTCCATTTTATTCCTTTTCTAAATAAAGCAGCACACAGGTACCCCAAAGCTGAATGCAGCCTTCAAGCTCAAATATTAAAAGCACAAGGGAGAAACTTGGGGCAGAACCCTATCTTTCTGCAATCTGTAATGCATTATTTCACTATTTCTTGGCTCATCCCTGCATGTTAAAAATGGAAGCACTGTTCTAAAGCAAGTTAGTTTATAAATTTGACTCAAATACCCACTTGGCACCCTCTTTTCCCGGTGATGATTGTGCAGAATATAGTCCCCTTTGGCCTCTTTTGCAGCTCTGAATGCTCCCTTGCAGGACTAGTGTGACAGCTGCTAAAACAGATGCCAGACTCTGTATGATACCGTATTTTTTTGTGTATAATCCCGAAGTAGTTTGTTTTAAATAAAGCAACTCTGCCACTGCACAACAAGGCCTTTTTCTCCATGGTTTAGCAGTAAAACAAAGTCATTTGTGTGTATGGATGATATGGTGGGAAGTTTACCTCTTTGCTTTTAATACCTCTGTTTCTAATATTGTAGCAGGTGCTTTCTCTTCCCCGATAAGCTCATGTCTCTGCTCCTCATTTTTTGTATTATTAGACTATGTCACAGTATTTCACTGGTACTTAGCTGGTTTGTAACTGTTTTTTTGGAAGTACAGGTGAAATCACAAAATACTGTTTGTCTCATGATCTTCAGCTGGCTCTCTGAAGGTGTCTCTGAAACAGGATTTCCGAATATGTAGGCACTTCAGAGCTGAAGTGGGGTCAATGGGTGTACATGCCATGTGAGAATAATTCTGCTTACCTTTGCTTTATGCTATAGGGTTTTTTTTCTCAGTGTACTCAGTAAAGTATTCAGCATACATCCCATTAGCATAAGTAGGAGCACATAGAAGTATATCACTGTTAAGCTGTACTTACTGAGGCTTTTATAACTACAGTACTTAGAGCATCAAACTTTTTATGATACTTCTTTCTGAAACATAAAAGTGACTATTATTTCCACGTATTGTTATTTAAGCCTAGCTTTTTTCAAAGAAAAGTCTTTCCTATTAACCCACCATTTTCAGCAGCTGTTTGCAGATTAAATATTCCCATTTTTTTTTTCTTAAAACATAAACTGGAACAGTGTTCCTAAGCTTTTTAACTTGGCAAAGTCTTTATCAATTATGTATGATTGATTTCCACTTATTGTAGACATAAGAACAAAGAATATATCCACAGTAGCAAGAAGGACATATAAGCTTATGTTCGTGCATCTGTTTGGAGAGGTTAAGGGATTATTTGACCTTGAATGACTGGGGTATGTATGTAGAATTGGAAACCAGCATTCTCTCTGCTTTATCATATAATAAAATTTACAGTGCTTCAAGTCACCCTGATTCATTTTCACTGTCCTTCTGTGTTTGTGACCCTTTGGTTCAAAAATAGTGCCCTAAATCCTTATTAAAGTATCCTTTGTATCAAATTGTACTTGAATGCCAAGGGACAAATGACATTGAACATAAAGGAGCCAAAATGAAGAACAGTTTGGGTTTAGACATTTTGCAGTATTCTTGGCAGTGTGTCTCACTGAGCAACGCTTTAAAGGCATAGTTCTGCATTCTTTCAAAATTATATTCACTACCACATGAGAAGGATGAAACCCTGAAGTCTACTTAGAGGTTAGTGTAGAAGAGCTAGATTGTGCTTACTCTTTGTGTTTTAGGGCAGATATCAATGCATAACTACTGGGGAAGAAAATCATACATACATATTAGTATCTTTTTTAGACATACATGATGAAATTTAAGGGAAGATTAATTTCTCTGTATAATTCCAAGCCAAATTCTGTATGGGCATGGGCATGTTTACTGCCTTGGAGTATAGGCAAACTAAACTGATGTCTGCTTGCAGCATGGGCAGAAACAACCTTTCATCTGTCCATGGAATGTGCAGACCAAACACATTGACAAAAATCTTCTGACCTGCTGAGGCACACTGAATAAAACACAGCTCCTGGGTCAGTGTTGATGCAGAACTCTACCATGATGCTTGGCTGTAGCTCTTGACTGTATGACAATGTTCTTTAAAATAGGGCATGGAGCAAACTCTAATACCCAAAAGGAGCTGTACACATCTCTATCTCTAAAATCAGGAATTTCCTTTAGTTCAGATTTGTAATGTCCCTTCTGAGACATATTGTGCTCTCTTTGAACATTCCAGTTTACTCCAAGGATCTCAATAATTCAGTGTACCCACCAAGACCTTTTCTGCATAACCTGCATGTAAAAATTCTTGGCATTACTCACATATGTGTCTAGCAATGTGGTGGCTGCTGAGTGCACCTCTTCAATCCTCAGCTTCCTCATTTGTAAAACAGTTTTAATGATATGTATCCACTTCAGAGGCCAAAGTACAAATTCCTAATGCTACATTTATGCAAAGTATTATTAAGATCACCATCTGGCAAAGGACAGATTCTGGCTTGCAGCCCTTTGTTCTTTCATCAGGCCATTCTGTTGCTATTTTTCAATGTCTCTGAGTTCCCAGACAGGTCTGCAAGCCGCACAAACCTTTTAACACCTCTGAAAGCTGGGGAAGCTAAAGAATTCACAGGAACTCTTGCAGAACACAGGGGAAACGAAAAACAAGACTCCCAAATTCTCTAAAATCATAGAGTATTTGTTACTGCTATCCCCCATTATTCCCCATAGGAATAGATGCCAGTGCATGGATCATTGAGCCTGCTGCCTGCAAACACAGCCAACCATATAATAGATTTAATAGTCTAAAAGAGGCCACAGGAAAAGCCAGTCTGTGTGTACTACACCAGCCACCACAAAATTCCTGTCTGTAAATAAAAAATCTCCCGGAATTACAGTGTCACCTAAAGAGAGTGTAACATAAACATCCTGCATCCCTGCAACATTATGGGCTTTGCCAAAGGACCGTGGTATAGAGGGAAGAAAGTTCTTCCATAATTACTGCCTCTCAAAGGATAATGGTCCACAGCCTGTCCTTTATTTCTTCCTCCCCTCAAATCTGGTCACAGGTGTTTTACCTCTAAACACTGGAAACTGTGAGATTTCTCAGCTCTGCCAGGTAACCTGCACTTCCTGCCCACAAGCCCGACATCCTGCCTAAGCTGTAGATGCATCTTCAAAGGATGTTTTCCTTCATCCAATGGAAAAGTGGAGAGTGCAGTTCTTTCTTCCTTCATTGCTGCAGGCAAAGACCTGAGTCAAAGGAAGGCAGGTTTGAAATCTAATTTCAAAGTAGCTTGATTATGACTTTGCATTAGTGCCTATCATAGAAGATGAGACATATTCTCCTACTATAACTCTTCTTTTTTGCAAATGAAATCTAAGCATAATGGGAGATGAGGTGTTCAAAAATTGAGCAGTAGAATAAACTGCAATTAAATAGTGGGTCTAGCCACTGTTCAGGCAGGAATTACAGGAATGTTTGAGAAGAAATGTTTGAGCTGCTGATAAAAATGTGGCTTAATGTTAGAATCTATTACTTTTCTACAGCCCTGGTTTGTAACAAATACTATGCTTCTTTAAAAAAAAAAAAAAAAAAAAAAAAAAAAAAAAAAAGTATGGGGTCATTTGAGGAGCATAAAGCACTTATATTAGGATCCAGAACAGTAGCTGAAAAAAGCAAGGCAGAGCCTATAGAGCACTAAATTAAGCATGATGTAATAGACACAAATAGCTCCAGCTTCCACGAAGAAATCTAATCTTATTAATTTCATAGAATTTAAGTCTGCCTTACAATTGCAGAAAACGTTGTGTCAGCCAGATCTTTATCTGGACTTTTGAAGAAACTTTGCCAAAGTTGTCCAACAGGATTCCATGTCTGGCATTTGTCATACTAGGAAGCTGTTGAAGGCAGGAGAGTAAGCATTGTTGGAGATATAAGAAACAAGGAACATTTGTAGAGGGTATGCTAAGGAGGAAACAAAAGAAATGCTCCATGTATCTGCATGGAGAAACCAACTCTGCCATCCAGCTATGGCCCTGTGATCTTCACAAACTTTTGTCATCAGTATCTAAACAAATTAAGTACTCAAGGTTGGCCAGCCCAAAATAAAGCAGTGTTTTAGACTATAAATTGACTGAGGGAAACAAAGAGGACCAATAGATGTCTTATGGTCAGTATGGAAGTAGGTTAATTACCAGCTTTCTCCAGGGCATTGTACAAAGGCTGATGATCCACATGTCCTTTAACGATCTGAGAGTGAAATGACGTTGTGTAAGATCTAAGAATAACTAAGTATTGGATTATTCTCAAACAAATAATACACTGAAAGTCTGTCTTCTTTTTTAAGTTAAGTAAGGTCAATACCAAATGTGGAAAAAACTGAGTAATATATAGTGTTAAGATTCTTTTCCTGCATGATTAGTCTATCTTAAATCCATACCAAACATTGTAGCCACTTCTCAAATGAGATCATCTTGACATACATTGCCGAGACAGCGGAAGGAGCTGTCAACTTAAAAGACCCTGTTCCTGATTTCAAAGATACTGAAAATCTTGTCTTACCAGTGGAGAATTCAAGTTGAAAGGAAACCTGAAAAGCTGTAAAAGGTTGGCATGTGTGAACAGCTGTCTGTAGAGACAAGCTGGCATAGAAACCCCAGCAGAACTGGGCCATTTTGTTCCAGAAAAATGCAAAATTAAATATGCACACAATATGGTAGTGATATTCTTCTCCTGGAGATGTTGTTTCTAAAGACTTTTAAAATAACTTAATTGAATGAATGATCTTGAGGCTTTTTCTCACTCTCTCATTATCCCAGGGGAAGCAGGAAAAGAATCTCTTGAGTCTATTGCCTTCCAGTATGTGTCAAGATTATCACAAATGCTCAGAAGGCTGCTGCCTGGGTCTGATAAAGGTGCCAAGACATGGTACCTTGGGTAAAGGTACCAATGCATGGAGTTGAAAACCCTGGTAAGATGCACTCTGAGACAGAGGACTGTAATGAGTTGGTTGGGTTAATACAGCACTTTATTGGAATATTTGTGGTAATGTAAGTTCATACAGGCTTGTATGAAATAATGTGTTTTGGAAGAGAAAATTGCACCAGCTCACTCAAGTGCATGACTTCTTCATATTTTTAGCAAATGATGTCCTCATTACCCACCACAAAATGTTTTGAAGTTTATTTGCAAAGTACTAAAGCTTTCGAGATTCAGTAAAAGTCAAGAAAACTGATGTGTCTGCATGCATGGATTTTACTCAGAAGAGGGAAGAGTTTGTCAGTGGCTTCTGATATAGGCAGGCAGATTAGACAGTCTAATCAATGGGGCAGTCCTTGGTGTATGCTCTGTATGCACCAGCTGGGCACTCCAGCAGTTTAAATATTTGTATCATAAAATAAATGAAACGAGAAACCAGAATGTGCATCAGTGAAATGAAAAACCCATGCTACTAAGTCGAGAATAAACAATAATTTAATAAAATTTGGTTTAGTTATACTTATTCTCACAAAGTTTTCTGGTCTGGAACGTGTACAGTAAATGAAATTTCTGGAAAAAAAAAACCCAAAGAAAACAAAAACACATAAAAAATCCCAAAAAACCCCACAAGCTCCCCTCCCCCCAAAAAACCACAAACAAACAAACAAAACAAACAAACAAAACAAACAAACAACAACGAAAAAAAAAAAAGCCCACCAAACTAATAAACACCAGCAAGCTAAAAAAAATTATCTAAGTATCTTTAAAATAATTTTCTTTTTCCTGAAGGAAAGTATATAAGAGTATAGTCTGAATAGATCTGTAAATCTACCTGCTGGTGCCACTAAGATCTGAACACACAGAAAAGCTATATGATATAGACAAGTGCAAAAAAATAGCAGGATATCTCATGCTTTTTCTGTAAATCAAACATGGAATGCAGTCCCTGATATATTTTTTTCCACCCCACAAGCTAGAAAAGTTTAACTTCTGCCTCTAGAATTGAAGGCAATTGTTGAAAATGTGAACTTGACATTTTAAATAGTAGAGGCAGCTGCCAAACACATCCCTTTACTGTATTTTCTTGCTTGCAGTTGGAGTGTGTAAGTTCCTGGGTTATAAAAGAACAAAATAGAGGTGCACTGGTTCAAACTGTGTTTTTATTACTGCTACCTGAATTTTCAGTCTCACCATTGCCTGGAGGAGGTTGTGGAGTGCAAGGGACCACTATTCCAGTAATGTTCCTAATCCACTGCCTCTTTGGCTGATATATTTCAGTTATAAACTCATAAATATATAAGTGATGCTGGTCTGTTGAACCATCAAGCTCATTGACAGCACTAGGCATTCATGTTGACTGTAAGACTAATCAAATGCATGATGAAGAAGTCACATCATTATAACAGAATTTGAAGGAAAAGTCAAGATATTAATAGTGGTTACAAAGTAGGAAGATGTGCTTTAAAAGGTCATAGATTGATTCCCCGTTGAGATATAAAGATCTTCATTGTATGCTAATGATCACCAAAATAGAACTTTGGACTTAATTTGGCTTAGTAAGGTCACCTTAGGACCTGGTGGTACAGAAAGTATGAAGCAGAGGACAAAGGCAAGCTTGCACTCATGAGAAAAATTCTGAAGTAGAAAAATAAGTGTAAAATAGGAGAGTGGGATGTAATTCTACTTCTGCCCTGCTATATGCAAGTCTACATCAATTATTGGTGTAATTTCACTGATGTGGATAGAACTGCTATGAGTATAATAAAACTTTGTATAGTAGGGAAAATCAGTCAGATTTTCGGCCTATTATTTTGCACATAGATAATGTGTGTCTATTTTTTTTTATAAAGGCACTTAAGCAAAACTTCTTTAGAGGAGATACTGAGCTTATGTAGGTCCTGATTATGTCAGTTTAAGGCTACTTTACCTCTGAAAGGCACTAGCCATACAATGCATTAATAGATTTTTTTTCTCTGCCACAGTTTATATGGCCTAGAGAAGCCCAGGCTATGGAGAAAAAGAAAGGGGATGTAGCGGCTTGAAATCGCTGACAAATCTACTCTGTATATAGCTGAATTCTCTTAATTTTCATGAGTGACTGCATTTTAGAAAAGCATTGCTCATTTTGATTCTGTACCTTAATTGCATGCAATTTTAAGAAAGGTTTTAATAAAATATAGTAATTAAAGAGTACAGCATTCAGGAAAAAATATGGGAATTCACCTGTCCAAATTAATTAATGAATTTTAAGTAAGCCTTTTTAATATACAGAGGAACCTATATATTTTTTGTCTGTTCACTCCAAAAGGCACAATATCAAGTATTCAAGCATCCTATCCCCGTTTATGTCAGATGTTGTAATTTAACTGTCAAGAGTCCTAGATTGCCACAATAATTGCTTTCAGCGCTTCTGTTAATGCGCAGTCATTCTTGAAAGGTACACAATTACAGGATATTTTGTATCCTTTAAAGTGGAGGGCTGGAGAGTGTCTGTCTGTAGTTATGCTGCTATAATTCCTCCTGTATCCAACACTGCTTAGGCCACACCTCAAATCCCATATTCAGTTTTGGGCCCCTCACTATGAGAAAGGCATTGAAGTGCTGGAGTGAGTCTGATGCCTAAAGAGGCTACCTGGAACAGAGGCTGGACAGAGTTAAATTAATAAATCAGATATTTATTCAAAGTCCTTCAAAGGATACACCTTGGGCCATACAAGGGCCTGGCTGTGGCTCTGCTCAAGATGGACCAAAATGGACCCAAGATGGACCAGTCACAAGGTTTCACCCTTTCATAAGTTTTGGTCCATTTACATATTGGGGTTAATTGTCCAATTACAGCTTCACATCGTGAAGTCCCATCCTACCAGGTTGCTCTCCTCAATTCACTGTTGTTTATATTTCTTGGACCTGAAGCTGCAATGGTGTCCTTGGTTCCCAGACTGGAAAAGGATTCTTTTGTCTAAACTGTGAAGAGAACTTGCTAACACTTTATATGAAGTTCAGAGTCTCACACTAAGGCAGTAGAGAATCTGAAAAATATGAAAGCTAAAACTTAAGGCATCAAGTCCAGAGAAGGGCAACAGAGCTGGTGAAGGGTCTGGAGCACAAGTCTCATGAGAAGTGGCTGAGGGAACCAAGTTTGTTTTGACTGGAAAAAAGGAAGCTTAGAAAGGACTTTATCACTCTCTGCAGCTGTAGAGAAACCTAAAAGCAGATTCTAGTGAGGTGCAGGTGGGTCTCTTCTCCCAGGCAACAAGGAATGGGGCTAGAGGAAATGACCTCATGTTACACAAGGGGAGGTTTAGACTGGACATAAGAAAAATCACTTCACTGAGAGGGTAGTCAAGCATTGGAACAAGCTGCCCGTGGAAGTGGTGGAATCACCATCCCTGGAGGTATTTAAAAGACACATAGATGTCTTTGGGAGAATCTTGAGTAATGGACTTGGCAGTGCTGGGTTAATGGTTGGACTTGATGATTTTAGAGGTCTTTTCCAACTAA
The DNA here is from genome assembly GCF_965231275.1 of Zosterops lateralis. NCBI lineage: Eukaryota > Metazoa > Chordata > Aves > Passeriformes > Zosteropidae > Zosterops > Zosterops lateralis. The sequence continues at coordinate 113,636,873 of NC_139762.1, forward strand.
ACATTTCAAAGAATTATGTCATGTAGAACCGCATTTTTTATGAGAAAAAGCTGTAAAAATAATTTTTCAACATTTCATTATGTTTACGACAAAGAGTAACAAATTATTTAGTTTATGCATACTGCAGTGCTCAAGTCAGTACCCTTGCCCACTTCTCAGTTTAAGCTTTGCAAGACTAATTTTTCAGGTTCTTTCCTAATTTTGGGGATCTCAAAGAGGGTCGTAATTTATTACAACATTGTGAGCCTTTTAAAGGGCACAATATTAGTTTCACTACCTATTCTGAGTGAATATGACCTAGCATTAAGTATTAACACAAAGTTTCAAAAACAGAATATTTTTATATATTTGTGTCTATAGTGTTTTCTATTTTGAAAATAGTGAAAATTGTTTTCTATTTTTTTTATTTATAAAAAAGCAGAACATGTCTGCTACCAAAACTTAAATATTCAAATCACTGTTGGAAGAATAAATATTTAAATGTTTCAAATCTGTCTGGTATCTATGTAGCTCTGATTTTAGAATTGTAGTTCACAACTATTAAGTTCTGTATAATATTCCCAGATTTTACTAAGAATATAAGTGGAATGAATATTGTGATATATATGTAATGAACAGGATTTTTTAAACTTATAAGTCGCTGCCAAAATCTAAAAAGATATTCAGGATAAAATCACTGGATCCAAGATGTAACGTATAATTTTTTAATATATAGGAATATATTTTTCAGTATCTGCATTAGCTGTTGATTTTACTGGGAAGAGGAGGCCAAATTTTTTTGCTGCAGCCAAGGAGTAAGGTGGGTTTGGATGAATGAAAAGAAATCACAAATAAAAGAAGTCTTATACTGTTCACAGCTAATGTATTTCTCTGGTACAAATTCAATATTAAGTGCAGATTGCAGCTGCAATGGTTCTCGGGGGGATTCAAGAGGATATTGTATCTTATGGGGGATGCTAATTTAAAAGAATGTCTGGTCAGGATGCATTTAATAACCATTGGAAACTGCAGTGTACATTAAAAGGCAAAGGAGAAAATAGTGCCTGATTTGATACAGGTAGCAGTCTTCATTAGGAAGTATCTATGATTGCCATGAATGGAATGGACACATGTAATTTTGATTTATAAACAGTATCTACTGTGAAGTGATTATTTTCTTTGCCAAAATTGAACTGGTAGGAGCCTTATTTGCATCTAGCTCTTTTAGAAGAACTAGAATAGTCCTCTGCTAATTCATTAATTCGCTGAGTAGAAAATGAGGCTTAAAAATAGTTCAAAATGGAAGAACAAGGTGGGCTGAAGTCCCCAGTCATTTCTCTGCTGTTTTGTTTCATTTAACTGGTAATCATATTTCTGTGCATAAATTTATCTATTGAGCATGGTACATTGGCATTCTGTGAGTGTGTTTGTTCATACATGTGTTTGTATATAAAGTGTGAGACAGGGAAGCATTTTTAGCCCTAAAAAGAAGCTTCATGTTGCTTATTTTGATTCTTTTCCTCTTTTAAAAATGCCAGGTTTTCCTTTGCCATTCTAGATACTTAGAGATGGGTGGTGTTTTGAGGAGAGTGGGAGAGAAAAGAGAGGTTTGGGAGGATGGGCTGGTGTTGACAACTTGCTAATGAAATTTCAGCTTTAAAACTCATCGAGGATTTCTGTGAGATAATCTTCTGAAAAAAAAAAAAAAGAAAAAGAAAAGAAAAGAAGTTTCTCTTAGCATGACATTTTAAATATAATATCTTTCACTTATATAGCACTGCTTTCCCAAGGAGCTTGTATTTTGCAGATTCTAATTTAATTAGCCTCTGAACATACCTACAATGTTACTGAACAGTACCATTCCCACATAGACATGATGAGAGATGTGCAAGGAGATAAAGCTACTACATTACACTAGACCTAATGGCTCATCTTGTGCTACCTTAAGTGCAGGAGAATTATTGGGAGGAAATACATACTGAGAAGGTATCTGAAATGTCATCTGCTTTTTGTTATGTAGTGGATGCTGAAAATTAGCTGCTGGTTCTTGGTAATTGTCTAAAAACTGTAGAAATAATAACTGGACCTAGTAACCTACAGTGTGGTGGACAGAGTACAGTGCAGGAATGCATGGGCCTCCTGCAGGTTCTCCCTAGCCTGGGAGATTCCAGCCTCGCATCTCCTGGGAGTTACTAGACTGAGGTTGTAGCCAACACTGACCCCGTATCAGAGTAGCACATATATAAATTTTCATACATCCAGTATGGATGGACAAGAGCAAGGAGAAGATATGGACCTATTCAGCTGGGACAGGGTGGTGGTAGCTCTGGGCATTGCCATTGTTTTGGTGTTCCTAGTGGATGAAACTAGAGATATCATTGGTTGCTTTTTCGTCAGAGGAGTAGTCAAGATTTAGCTAAAGGTCCTTAAATCGAGTTGCATTCAACTCTATGAGCACACCTGCTTTTTGTGAACCTCTGCCTTCTCTTTTGTATTGAATATGTTGTTAGCCTATCTGCATTTAAGTGATTCTGCAAATTCTCAGAATGAGAATAAGGACTGGATTTTGCTCACTGCAGAGGACAATCTTTTGAGCATTTCCTCACTTCTGCTTGAAGTGTTTCCCTTTGTCATCAGGATAGAGCTCAAATCAAGCAAGGAAGATTGAGATGGATGAAACCACATAGGTTTGCCTTGGAAAAGCAGTCCAAATGTGAAAAGCTTAACAGGAGCTTAGTCAAATTCCTCAGTTCATTAAAATTAATTTGGAGATCTCAAGAGCATCATCAGTCTTCTTTATGACTTCTGGCATTCCCTGTGTCTAGTAAGGTCCACCCATTGCAAACACAGGCCAGACTCCTGAAATTTGTTTCATCAGCTTCCAAGCCTGCTTGATACACCAGAGTCCCAGAGGGTGGAAAAAAAATGTTGAAAGCCAGCTAAATGAAGGGATTTTGACTGGCTTATTCACGGCAGGTTTTTTTGTTTGTTTGTTTGTTTGTTTATTTGCTTTTCATTTCAAATAGCAGAAACCAAGTTCACTTCCTTTTAACCTACTCTTCTTTCAGACAAATTGGCCAAGCCTACCTATGGCAGCTTAATGCTAAATGCCAGATTCAACCCTGTGGGCAGTGAGCTGCAGCAGAAACATTTAGAGCCAGACAGTGGATTGTAGCATGAGAAAGGTACCATGAACTCTGGTCAGTCCAGGGAAGTAGCACACGAGCCTGGGGACCACAGGGGGAACTGCACTCTGCAAGGTGGACTGGCATGAGAAACAGCCTGGGGCCTGTTTTTTGCCTTTGTCTGAACTTCCTGAATTTACCATTTTGGTGGATTTAGGTGAAACAGCTTTGATTGATATCGGCTCAGTTCTTTGCCTTCATTTACTTGAGGAGTTTTGTTGAATATCCATCTGTTTCTGGGACAAAAAATGTCAGGACACAAGTGTGCAGAATCCTTTAGTGGGTCCAGTAGATGTATAATGGCATGGTGTAGCATGTGAGTGAGGGTGCATGCATGGAACATGTTCACAAATATATGTGTATGCCTGTATCTACAATCCCAAGTCTGTCCCATTGTATCAATCTCTCTCAATATTTAAAAGAAATTAGAGGTCTCAGTCCTGATGATTTCAGTTAAATTTGGGCCTCTGCCAATGCTTTCTGGGAAGTGGGATGTTTCAGAGTTTGGTGAAGATGCAGCTATAATGTGCTTCTAACTTAAGGTAATCTAGAACCAAATTTAATTAGATATGCATTAGTGAATGGAATGCACTTTCCAAATAATGAAATTCTGGTTGGACCACTCAGTGTAAGATAAGAAAATCAGAGCAGATGCTACCAAAGCAAAGGTGGGAATTGAGGGCAGAGACTGTCGGGAAGCAGTAAATGTGTTTTGCAGAAAACCCACTGATTTTTGTCAGTGGCATTTTCTTTGCTTGCCATCTCTCTGCAACTAATTTTCCCCTAGGAAATTGTAAGGTCACATTGACCTGTATGTTCAAACCATGTGGTCAGAAAAGAAAAAAAAAAAAAAAGAAAAAAAAATCATATTTGTGAAAATGCCTAAATAGTTGGTACAAAAGGAACAGTTTTTCTGCAGTCTTTTACAAACTTAATGTTAAAAGCAAATTAAAAGAGTGAATCATGGTCTTTATCTTGACCTAGGGTCTCAGTGCTTCACAAGTACATCATGCCAGTTTGCAGTTTGGTTTAGAACTTGCACAATAATATGGAAGAAAAAAATCACAAGTCCTTAGAGGCAGCATTGATCATTACTGTGTTTTACAAGGAAAATAAGTATTCTTTTGTAGAGTTCTTTTTGGTCTTTTTGCCTTTATGCCCATTTTGACAAGGACAAGATGGAAAAAATGTTCAAAGAAAGCCATTCATAAATATATCCCAAAACCAGAATGTTTTTATCTTCTTTTCAAGTCATTTATACCACAAAATAAGAGCTTTAATTTTTCAGTTAAAAAATAAAAAATACAGTGCATTGAATTAATCAATGCATCAAGAGCTCTTTATTACCCTTATGTGCATGGTATAAGTTAGTTGATAAGTAGATGGGATTCTCTGGAGCACAGTTAGCCCTATTTGGCCAACATGTCAGTTCAAATGCATTTAGATACCTGTGTTTCAAATGTCAGTAAAAGGTAGGGAGTTTCTTACTAGAAAAAGAAGTGAAGTATACCCTGGGGAAATATGGCAAGGAAGAAAACTGCATCCTTGGAGCCACCAAAGTCTTTCCAATAACTGAAGATTTCCTGCCATGGCAGTGGGACTCCATCCAAGTGCTGGTTGATGTGATTCCACCTTCCTCCTCCCTTTGCCCATGGCTTGTTGTTCTCTTGCCTCTCCCTGAGATTCTAGTGCTAGTGATCCCCATGAAGCCGTTTCAGCATACTAAGACGACAGAAAACAAGTCCAAATTAAATTAGAAAAACAGGGATAGTGGTTGACCTGCATGACATGTTGAAATAGCTTAGCACAGATTCAGCCATGTTCAAGAGCTGGTGTGAAAGAGGGAGTTGATTTGCACAGTCAGGTTTGTGGATGGTGGACATCAGCAGATAGATCAATGCAGGTATCCCTAGCCATGGCTTTAATTGCTTTTTTTGAAATGGCCTTCCAAGCACAGGGCCACATTTGTTACACATCTCTGTAGGTGCAAACGGGAGGCACAAGTAAATGTGAGCAGAGAAATGGAGGACAGTAGCAAGAAACCTTCCAGATCATTATAATTGTCTTCTTACACAAAGAGATGCTTTGAGAAAGCAAAGAAATCCTGCCAGAAGCAAACATGTCAAAGCCCCTAGAAAAACAATGGAATCAAGCACTTCTGGAACTGAGACAATTGTCTTAAAAAGGTGCTTCACTTCTTTCGAGTGTTTTTTTTTTTTTTTCAAAGATCAGTTCTCAAATTAATTAGTATTCCTAAGACACAAAAGACCTTCTCTGGCATGAAAAATGGTAAAAGACATGTAGAAAGCAAATGTGTTACCTTAGCTACCTGTTTGGGGTGACATTTTAAATAGAGAAAATAAAGTTGACAGAATTATGGTGACCTTTCAGCCTGAACAAATGAAATAACATCTGCTAAAACTAAATGGCTGCCTCTAGCTGTAGGAAATGATATGCATCTTTGAACACTAGTACATAGGCCTTTGGTAGAGTTAGCTTTAGTAATGCTTACTAGGTCTTAGAAATTTATTTTTCTGCAGAGCATGGAAGGCTTAAACTCCAAGGAATATGGTGCAAGTACCAAGGAACCCATAGAGACCAGCCATGGCTGTGGGTGTGGCAAAGCCATCTGCATGGTCTTTCACCCTTTTAATCCAGCACAGGTCCCTTGTTTTCTTCAGAGGACCCAGAAGGAGCTGTTCACTGCAACATTGTATATTTTCTTTACATTCTCTATACATGCACATTTCTGTATATAGAAGCAGTTTTATGAATTACATTACCTCTTTTTGAATTTCCTCTGGAAACCAAGGACATAGATGTGGCCTGGAAGCCAGCAGCAATTAAACAGATTGCTGTTAGAAAGGAACCTAGTAGGTCTAAAAAGGGAAAGCTTCTCTTTAAAATAATCTTCATGGGAAAATAAGAAAAGAAAGTAACGTAAAAAATTACTTTTTCCTGCTTTCTCAAGCTCTTTCAGCTTCTGGTCTCATCTTTACCAGCAGATAAAGCAAGTTCTTAATTGTGCTTTTGAAAAGCTGAGAAAAGCAGTTTGTAGTTTTTATTGCCTCCTTTATAAGGCACATTTACATCCCTCTCCACCTTCACCTCAAATACTCCTTAAATTCAGAGTGATCACAAATGTGGAAAAGCCAATTCTGTACTTGGCAACTGGAATACATGGAGGAAGGAAATGTCAGGGAGATGGTGGTATTTTACCTAGCTAACTTAGAAGGCAAGCAGGTCTCATGAACTGCAACTGTAATTAGCCAAAAACACTGAATTTCTTAATGGTTTCCAGAGGTAAAAGGAAGTTCATTCAATTTGCTGTCTGTATTAATACGAATGGTTTCCAATTTAAGCAAATAATGCTAAACAGCCTTATAATTATTATTATTAATAATAGTATTATCATTAGTGCTATGTATTACTTCAGTTGCACTTAGGATTCTGAGAGAATTTTTATTCATTATGCAAAGATCTAGGAAGACATGTCCCAAATTTTCCTTGAAAAAGTCATAAAGTAAAGTCTAGGCTGAGAATCAGACTTGTAGCATGTGGCACTTTGGAGATGAGGTGTCAGTCTAAATAAGGAATTTTATCACTGGCATCTGTCATATGTCTGGGGGATTTTCAGTGGTGGGCATGGATAGTTAAAAGATCTATCTACTTCCTAAACATACTTTTTAAATTTTTTGTTTACTTATAAGCTTTCATTTTCACCAATGCTGTACCTACAAATCTGACTATAAATCCTGCCATACCAATCTCGTCTTAGTATAACCTTCCATGGTGAAAAATGACTGGCCCAGTATGTGAAGGGAGAGCAGTGGATATTTTTCACATAGACTTGAGCCGGGCTTTTGACACTGTCTCCATATGATCCTTGTAGAGAAGCTGGTGAAGTGTGGCCTGAAGTAGCAGCTGGTGAGGTGGACTGAACACTGACTGAACAGCTGATTTCAAAGGGCTGTGACAGCAGTGTGAAATCTATTTGGAGCCCAGCAACTAGCAGTGAACCCTAGGGGTCAGTGCCAGCTCTGCTCCTGTGCAGCATCTTGAGAAGTATTACATGATCTGGATGATGGGTCACTGTGTGTCTTCAGCAAGTTCACTAATGTCACAAACCTGGGAGGAATGGCTGATACACCAGAGGGTCCTCTACAGGTTGGAGAAATGGAACCACATGAAATTCAAAAAAGAAAGCAAAATCCTGAACCTGGGGAGGAACAGCCCCATGCACTAGTATATACTAGGGGAATATACTCTGCTGGAAGGCAGCTTGTCAGAAAAGAACCTGTGCGTCCTGGTGGGCACCAAGTTGAGCACCAGCCAGCAGTGTGTCCTTGCAGTGAAGAAGGCTAATGGTGTTCCACGTGGCATTAGACAAAGGGCTGCCTGCTGGGTGAGGGAGGTGACCCTACTCCTCTGTGTGAGGCCATGGTGAGTCCACTGGTGAGGCCATGCCTGGAGTGCTGTGTCCTGTTCTGGTCTCCCCAGGGCAAGAGAGATGAGTAGCCTGCAGAGTCTGACACAGGGCCACAAACATACTTAAGGGACAGGAGCATCCCTCTTCTGAGGAAAGGCTGGACTGTTTAGCACAAAGAAGAGATGGCTCAGGGACCATCTCACATACCTGGAAGGAGGATGCAAAGAGGGCAGAGTCAGGCTCTTTTCAGTTCTTCCCAGTGACTGGAATTATAGTCAATAGGAGTAAAATGAAACTCAGGAGCATCAGGAAAGACTTGGTGAGGGTGATAGAGCACTTGGACAGGTTACTCTGGTCTGGAATGTTGTGGAGTCTCTATCTGTGGAGAGGTCCTGGACATGCTCTCAGCAACCTGCTCTAGGTGGTGGCTGTCCTTGATTAGATGAGCTTCAGAGGCCCCTTCCAACCTCAACCATTCTGTGATTAAGATTGCAATGGAAGGGTGAAGCAGATCATACTAAGTTTGCCAGTTTCAATTGATATACCATGGGCAAAGTAGGGTTAGCATATCCTTCATAGTTTTTTAACCTTCACTGAGTTTAGAAGAATTAGAACTGGGGGGTGTTTTCTGCCCAGGTGCAAAGGGATAGTGCCAGATGCTTTGTGGAGCACAAATGTTCCCTCTAGAATTCCCAAAGAGCCTTCCAGCTCTGGCATGTCCCTGCTCACCCTGGTGAGGAGCAGATGGCCCTATTGTTCCTGGCAAGTCCCTGTCCAGTTTGACTACCTTGAAAGCATTCCTGTTATACATAAGGCTCTTAATTTCAGCAATTTTCATGTGATAGTGAATTCAGACATGATACTGAAAGTGCTGCTCTTGTTTATACATACACATATGTCCATTTGGGATTTACAGAACACAGATTTTATGTGTATTTAGTTGTATTTGTAGCATTTCAACATGAAATGCTACAGTATGAACTCCCAAGTTTTACAAGTCTTCTTTCTCTACTGGAATAACATGCCTACACTGCAGGGGAATTTCAGATTATACATATGCATATATATGCAAATATGGTTGTGTTTTGTGCTGCAAAACTGATCTTACATCCAGATAAAAATAGTATTAAAAATGTTCATAGACCAAACCTTAGATGAACCTTTTCAAACCTTTCTTCTATTCCTGCCATAGCAAAAAAAAAAAAAAAAAAAAAAAAAAAAAAAAAAAAAAATCTGTCTTAATTATTGTTTCATGGCTGTGTTATCTCTACCTTCTTTCCTGAGTAAGTTTTTAAACAAAATGGCTGTTGAATTCAGAGTCAGTCTCAGCAGATATAAATTCATGCCCTTTGATACAAGCCAGTCCTTGAAGCATTTTTCTTAAAGGCACTTTACTATCCTTCAGTGCTTCTTGGACTTTGTGCTATTTTTTAAGAAGGAACTAATATTGGAATATAGAACTCCAGTTAGACTGAAAACTGTAGATCTCTAATGACCACGGTTTGCTTTCAAGTCCTAAATGTAATTGCTGTCTTGCCAGCTCATGTTATTTTCTCCTTTGGCTTGTATGCTGCCAGCATGTCACCTCTTATATTCCTTTTCTTTTTCTATAATATATTGATAAGGGGCAAACTGGGAGGTCTGTAAATTGGCAAAATTCCCTCTAGATTCATCTGAGTGTTTTTCTCACTGACACCCTTTGGATTTGGCCTATGGGAACTGCTGAAAGTCTGACATGAAAATGCTGTCATTTGCCCTAGAGCTTTTTCCCTAGGCAAAACCCAAGCCAGAAATTTTATTCCTATGATTTCTGAATACTAGGTTTACAAAGCATGCAGATATAGTAAGGTATTCAGCTTGGTATTCAAGACCATTTCTTTGTGAGATGCTTTTCAGCCCTACTAATGCTATTTGCTGGCAAATTTGTTTTTGAATTGATTCTTATATAAAATTCTTCAAGCAGGCAACATTTAGAGAACATTCTCCATTAGTCCAGACAAGTTATAAGCACCAAGAGGAAGTTAGCCTAAATTCCTGTTAAATAACACTGCCAGCCATTTGAATATCACATAAAGATCACGCGAGCACTGCCTGTCTATATCTTAATGAATGAGAAATCCCACATTATTTCCTGAGTGTTTATAGATTGCTCCATCCAAACAATGACCATTCAATTTATTAGGAGTTTTTTATTGCAGGATTAGCTAATGGCTTCTCCTGAATACTTCAAAAGAAATAGCTGAAGCAGAGACTGCTATATAAATAGGATGAATAAAAAAGTTATTTACAGCAGAGATCTTTTCAAACAGAATTCTCAGTTGTGTGTTTTCTCTGAGCCAGAAAGAGCAAGCAGGTCCTATAAAAGCTCTTATAAGCAATTTGGAAGGTTTTTTGGAGGAGGGAAGGGGAAGGTTGGCAATAGTTCAGTTTTACTGGTTAGTGGAGGCAGCTAGCTCCTGCTGTTTCACAGTGTGAGATTACATGCTAGGCCCCCAGAGTGACACAACCCAGATTCATCCTGGCACACACCAGTGGTCATGAAAGAAAGATGTTTATATGGAAGGAAACACATTACACTTTGTCTGTGGGGATAAAGTATAGCATTTACCCTAGCCATTCTGATCCTGTAGTGTTTGTACTACTGTTGCTTCTCTTGATTTTTGCAAAAGATTCTGAAGGCTTCTCCTCTGCTTTAAAAATGCAATTTTTTTCCCTTTTCTTCAGATCAAAGAAATCACAATTGTCTGCTCTTTTTCTGTGAAAGTTGTCACTGGAAAGCTGCATAATCAGCAGGCAGATCTACTTAATTTATCAAAGGCATCAGGGAAAGGGACAAACAACATGGGTTCTTGTGAGTACTCATGTAAAAGGTATTCCCTCTTCCAGATAGTGAGTTTGACCATGACGTTGAGAACTTGCCACTGAAGGGTTCCTTTACAAAGCAGTTGTGACCTGGCACAGGAATGCTCAAGGGTATTTACCTCACCAGCTGCTCTGCTCCTCCACCTCTGTGTTGAACCCTCCCTTGTGAACTGTTCAGATCAATAAATAGCTCATGTCCCTGTGGACCTGGGCTGACAGATGGATGCTGGGAGAAACTCAGCTGTCCCAGAGGGCCCTGAGCATTTCCCCATGTGCAGTGTGAATGATAAACACTGGTACCCAGGGGAAGAGCCTGTCTCCAGACTGCAAGGTCTCCAGCCACACAACGTTGTTTGCAGAGTGTGCTGTGGGACAGACACCTTGCTCCTGTGAAAACAATGGTAATATAGGTAAGGGGTTCTTAATACCTTCTACTGGTCTTATCCTTGTGTGGTGATGAGAGACTGCCTGGCTGCTTCTCCAGGGATCTGAGATATACACCTGGTACCCCAAGCTGAGAACCCCAAACTGTTCTCCATCTGTGCACACTCTTACCTCTACAAGCAGTCCTTTCTTCAAGTTAAATCAAATAGGTGATTGGGACACAGGTGCATCTTCCTTGCCAGTATCACATGGCAGGTCTCAGGACCATTCCCAAGGACTATCATCATAAGTCTGTCAGAACGGGGAGGGAATATGGAAACAATTCAATTCCTGCTGCAGCCCCAGGGGCTGGTGAAGTGAGGATGCCTATGATAATGATTATATTCCTGTGACAGCTGCATGGTACAGATCCTTGGCCATGACTAATTGCCTTTCCAGGGAATGCCTGGAGCTCCTTGGGGTATTCTGTGCTTTTCTGATCCCTGATTCTTCTTGATATCTCCAGACTGAGACAGAGGCAAACCAGGATTCTTCTTCTTCTTGGGATGCTTTAGGATGACTAACAGGCAGACAGGCTTAGAAGCAAATGAAAAATATGACATGGGGAGGAAGGGAGGAGAAGAGAAGAAAGAAAGTAATTGTAAACCACTATTGATTGGGAATCTCAGCTTTTCTTCATAGGACAGATGCAGCCTTCCACTCGGCCTCCCCTAAAACTGTGTAAGGCTGCAGGGAGGAAACGAAAAGGAGACAGTCACAGAGCAGACTGTGAATCAGGATTCTAACAGATCTCTTTAGAGTGCCCTGGCATTTATCAACAGAGCCATGTTTCCCTAACAACTTCAGTGGAATATTGCTTCAGGAAACCCATAAAGACCCTTTCAACAAAGCAGGAAAGCCCTTAGTTTCTCAGAGGACACAGAGGAGGGCAGATATCTAATCTCTGGGGAGGCTGCTTACCCTTAAGGGTTTGATCTCACATGGGTATCACTTCCAGGGCTGCAGCCTTGACAATATATAAGAAACTCTAGTGTTTCCCACAAGTGGAAGCCAAGGGAGCCTCTGAGAACCTCTGAGGCCCAAAGTGATTTCATCAGCTTTCAATGAAGCAGTGCTTGTAGTTAAAGAGCACACAGGTGTGCAATGCCATGCAGGAGATGACAGTGCAGTAAAACTTCTCAGTTGTGCTGCTGAACTTGTCTAAATGGCCTTTGTTCAATGAATGAAACAGGAAAGGCAGCTGTTATGGAGCACCAGTGGCAATGCCTGGTGAAGAAACTGTGAAAAACAAAGCTATACCCATCTGCAGCATACTGTGAAATTTTTTTTATTATTTTACTTCTGCATTCTCTTTTTCAATTCTAGCCCGTAGTTGATAGTGAAAAAAAAAAATAATAATAAAAAAATGCACTGATGTTTACTCCTGAGAAGCATCTGAGCAGCATCTAGAGGAGCTGTGGCCAGTAGCTGTCATACTTCCTGACAAGATTATGCCATCCCTATCGCTGGCAGTGGCGCCATCAGCTGCCTGTCCAATGGGTCCATGGCCACCAAGCTCCATCTGCCCCCTGCCCTGGGTCCCCAGCACTGCACAAGGGGCAAGCTGACCCAGGGATGAGCACCACAGGCATGCCAGGGGCAGCCTGGGCAGCACAGGACTTCACAGGCTGGTGGGGATGCAACAGAGCTTCCAGGCTGACAGGGAGCCCTGGGAAGCAAGTGCATCCTGGGAATATCCCAGTTCTGAGAGGAGAAACATGGAGATGATTAAACTAAACAGCAAACACGCAGGGATACTTCTGACTCATCTGGCAGCATGTGCCAGGCATGCTGTGAGTATATCACCTCACTGTGTGCAGAGGCAGAGGGTCTGCTGCCTGTCTCACCTGAATCTGCAGCATACAGAGAAAAGAAAGGGGCAGTAAATTGCTGTAAAGCTAGAGGGATCCTGGTAGAGGACAGCCCAGCATCCATGCTGCTCAGTGTAGGCATCAGGCTGCGCCTCATTCTAGTACAAGGAGATTTGTTTCCTGGAGATTTATTGCCTCACTTGTGGTTGAATCCCACAGTGGGCTGAGCAGTGGGGCTGAGCAGCTGTACCCCAGGGGTGAGGACAGTTGGTAGGGGAGCAGGCTGCATCAGAGATTTCTTTAGACCATCCTTCCTTCTCCTTATTAAACCTGGACCTAGTCCAACTTAGTTCTGCTCTCTCCTTTCGCCACTGGGTCACAAACTAGAGGTCTGCAGTTTGCACATGTCAGGAAAGAAAGGAAAGTGCTGGGTATGACTGGTTACAGTTGGGGAATTCACAAAGCAGCTAAATTCAGATGGCCATAAAAATTTAGATGACCATAAAATGTTGCTGTAATACGACTCATGGCCATTTTAGAAGGATCACCCAGTCATAGAAGATGCTGGGGAATGCTTTATAGGTCGTAATGAAACAGATGTAATCATTTTGTTTATGCTCATAAAGTGCCTTGCTTTATGTTATAGGAAGTAAAGCAGTTATTTTTTTTCTGATATCTTAAATACTGCAAAGTAAAATTAAATACAAGGAGTTGGGTTGGGTTTTTTTTTTTTTTGGTGGTTTGTTTTTTTTTTTTTTTTTTTTTTGTAATCCTTGTAGGGTATACATATCCTGGAAATCAGCTTTTTAATGTCTCTTATGATGAAATATTCCCCAGTGGGATCTGTCCTCACATGGATCTCATCTCAGTGACACAGATGAGGATGCTGCACTCATAATTTAAAGTAAATTAAGTCCAGACTTTTGACTGCTGGTAAATTGCCAGAACTGTGCTTAGTTGGACAAGTTTTGGTCACTGCTGTGCTCCAGAATGCATTTCAGTTTCCTTTTGCACATTAAACCTTAATGGTCCCATCAAAAATAATTTGATTGGAAAATTAAAAGTTGGCTGTTGTTTCCTTCCTATAATAAGGAATTAAAACTGAAGGGATTTGTTTGTTTCTTCAGAACAAAAAGAATAAGCATTAGCATGTACTGCTGAGGCAGTAAGTATTCCTTCTAAAGAAACTTTGGGGTTTTTTAAGTATTCAGGCACACTTAATAAAAAGGCACATAAGAAGTAAAATAGAACAATCTGTTGTTATTTAACATGGCAAATACTGTTGAGATACAAACACAGTTAAGTTTTCTCTGGTAACTAAGCAACAGAAGAAAATACCACTTATCCGAATTGCTGTTTATTCTACTGATTTTTAGCTCTGCAGTAGTGATTTTCATCCTCTACACCTCAAACACAGAAAGAACAACTGTTTATGGTATGGCTAAATTGTTTAATATAGTGTTTGATGTAAGAGCAAATTAGGCATCAGAATAAGTGTTTCGGACTGCTCCAACTAACCATTAATGACTTTAGAACTTCTCAAAAGTGCTTCACTAGATTATGCAACATAAGCAAGCGTCCTCTACAGACTTAGGTAATTGTAATAAAATGGACTACATGAGGCATGAAATCAGAATAATTTCATTTTTCCAAAGAATGCAAATGGTCTCTTATTCATGTGTATCATCCTAAGGACTTTTTAGATAAAGCACATGGTAACAATGTAGTCTTTGACACTTTTAAACTGAAGACCTTTTTCTAGACCTGTATATATTATCATCAGATGGATAATTTCATTATGGTGAAAATCTGTAGCAAGTGCTCAGAGCCATAGTCAGACTGGACTCACATATGGCTCTGCACTTGCATATGCACATACTTGATGTGCATGCTGTCTAAATGAGAAGCAGATGAACATAACTTTTCCAAATCTCAAAAATCTAAATTTGTAGCTAAAGATTTGCATAAGTTGTGGGACTACAAGAAGGGAGGCAAAAGCAAATAGCAAATTTGGGGTGAGAATCCCAGAGGAGTTCAGGAGACTGGAAGACATTGACTGAGCCAAAGCATGTGCAAGCAAGAACTATCAAGTCCCACATGCTTAGGAAAAACATGTCCACCAGTAATAAGGGTTTGGTTTCTCTTTTCCACTTATAATAAGCCTCACCTTATTGTATGAAAAAGAATGGTGTCTGTGAAGCATAATGGAACAGCTTCTGAAATAATTTCTTAAAAGCAATGGGCATAAATGACACTCAGATACTATGAAGTAAACTGGGGTAAAACTCAAGCTCTGTTAAATCACTGCCAAAAACACCTTTGGTTTCAGTGATACCACCATATTCACCAAAGATCTTTTATAAAAAAGAGTAGATGAATTGTGGGCAGGTTGGAAATCTTTAGCACAGGGGCCAGCAGCACCTAAAAACTCTTCCAGAATAACTGACTCTGAGGAATTGTCTCCTGTTTGGTAGGTATTCTGGGGAGCTCATTGCCTGCCTTGTACCAGAGCAAGACCTGTGGAGATGTTCCTAAGAATAAGGGAGAAAGGAGTTAGAATTTTCCTCACACAAGATAATGGCACATCCTCCTCACATGGGCTTCTGAAATATCAGCTGGAATTGTGTGCTGACTGAAAGTAATACCTTGCTCCTGCAAAAAGGTATTAGGTTGGTCAGCTGCCAACTCCTGAGGAACAAATTCCGTAAGATTATTTTCATCCATCCTAGTTAATAAAGCAGTGGTTGTATATCACTTTAAATATGGAAAGCACTCCTATAAATATTTGGTATCATCGTATAATTACACTACCTCATCTCAATTAAATGCTCAAGTGGGTATGCTTTAATCATATAAGAGAATTGTTACCAGAATTATTTCAAATGTAGGTATCTCTGACTATGCTGACCATCCTCAAGATTGGTATGTGAACCTGGAGCAAAATGAGGGCTCTTGATTTTGGAAATACTGGAGAGCCATTCTCTTATCAGAATGAATGTCTCTTTCCCTAGGATCAAAATACATTTTTTCCCAAATACCAATATAGGCATTTTATTTCTATTTGTCTTGCATCTTGGACAATTGTTGTGGACAGCACAAGGAGTAGCCTGGTTTTCTGCTTGTTTTTTTACTTTACTGCCTTCCCTCATTAATATAATGGAAAAAGAATGCCACTTGTGGTCTTGTCTCAGATTCACATCCTTCAGGGTTATGCTTTATCAATGGTCTGTATACTCTGCTGTGTGATGTGCTGTAAAAAATTAAAACAATTAAATGCTGAAAAATTCTCTACTTCCTTAAAAGGTTAAGGCATTAAGACTCAAATAACAATATATATGTTGCCATCTGATTATTAGTGATACAGTGCTTCTGACTCCGTTGTATTAATTCTGACTATAAGCTTCTTTAAGTCAGCATTGACAACCAAAACAGTGGTCTGTCTCCATATATATACATATTAAAAAAAAAAAAAAGAGTAATTTTAAAATCGAAAGGTTTTGATACTGCTTTTTCATAGTAGTTTTCACAGAATCACAGACTGAAAGAATGGTTTGGGTTGGAAGGGACCTTAAAGATTATCCAGTTCCAATTCCCTGCCATGGGCAGGGACAGCTTCCACTGTCCAGGTTGTTAAAAGCCCCATCCAGTCTGGCCTTGAATACTTTCAGGAATGGGGCATTTAAACTTCTCTGGGCAACCTTTTCCAGTGTCTCACTCTTACAATGAATAATTTCTCCCACATATCTAATTCAAACCTACCCTTTTTCAGTTTGAAGCCATAACCTTCAGCCTCCTTCAGGTACTGGAAGACCACAATATCTCTCTGGAGCCTTTTCTTCCCCAGGCTAAACTTCCCTGTCAGTCTGACTTCACAGGAGAGGTTTCATAATCTTCTAACTTCAAAATCTCTAAGAAACTCATTGTGTCTAAGTTTTTCTTCACAAACAAGAGTGCTATGAAATTGTAGGGTCTTTTTGTGGAGTGGATGGAGTGGTGGGTTTTTTATTTGGTTTTACTGTTCTAGTGAAATAAGAAGCTTTAAGACAAACTTGATTTATTAGACATATTTACTTTACTAGATGGCAGTATTGTTACCACACTTTCCATTTCTACTTCTTTTCCTTTTTCTGTCAGGTGCTCTAACTCTCAATTCTTCCCTCTTTTTCATCTCTTTTCATATCAAGTAAATGCTCTTTGGGAACACAGGCAGTTTTTGGATACTTGTAAAGCACCAGCAGAAGTCTGTAGTTGACTGAATGCAATCACAGCCAAAATAATAACATTCAAATCTGCTCTTTCAGGTTCATTGACACCAATTTACCTAAGACATTTTGCTATGCAGAACTCTATACTACTTTTTCCTGTATCTTTCTGGAATAACTGGATATAGGACTCACAACCTAGACTCACATAAAAATGTGAATTTCCACCAAAACAATACCAGAACACCAAAATGTAAACCCCCTTTAAATCAGGAACTACCTCTGACTGTGTCTGTATGGCATTTGCTGACAATAGGCCTCCAGTGAGGGTGTCTGAAGTGGAATTACATAATGCATATATATTTAAAATGGAATGTGTCATTACTGCAGTGTTAGGCTATATTTGGAAGGCACTACAACAAAGCACTTTCTCCCATTTTTTTTCTTCTACATTTCACAGAAAAAAGTGTCTTTGATATATGAATCATTTTATGAGACCATCTTTTTATTTTAATAACTGCTAATTTCCACACCTAACATCAATTGCTGGTGCAATTAATTGTGAATGCAAATCAGAATGTTTAGCTGTCTAATCACCTGATTGTACCTATAAATCAGTGACAGTAATTATGTGTGTAAATGTTCATTTCAGCCTGCAATTAATTTGGCCAAAATTGAAAGGAGAAGAAAAAAAAATACCACCCTAGGCTGAAATTTGGTCACCAGTGTGTAAAAACAGAAAGTATCTTCCCCCTCTACATCTCATGTTTAAATTGCAGGGAGCTAAGTAGACAAAGAGCAATGATTCCCCAGTCCCCAATAACTCACTGCCAGTGTTTCCCAATAAAGTGCAATGGGAGAGGAAATATTTCCATATGGGTTCATTAATCACAACATATTTGCCACGCACAACCACTCTGCAGAGCAGGTAAAGAACCCTAGGGGTCCTCACCTGCCACAGTATGTCATTTTTGTAATAGGAAAAGTATTTTTGTACAAATGCTGTAGAACTGAAGTTGCAGATGGCTCCACTGGCAGAGCTAGAGCCTCCTGGCACAATTTCCAGCAGCCACAGCTCCTTTAGGAATTTATAGCAAGGGTTAGTGATATCTTAAAAGAATTATGCTGAAGATGCTCTCTGCTTCCTCTATGTGCAATGCTCCAAGGTGTTCCCCTTGGGAGGACATGTTAGGCAGGACAAACAAAGCCCCCCCAAACAATAAGCTGCAGAAGGAAATACAAGCCTTATGTGTCCCTGTTGTGCTGCAGGACTTTAGTGAGAGGTCTAAGAACAATTAAATGGATCATGACTGAGAACCTGTGGGTCCAATGGACCCCATTAACACAACTGTACAGCAAAAGATGCCTTTCCAGCTCAGTGGCTTTCAGATCTGGGCAGCAGGCCATTTCACTTTACCTAACCCCAAAGACACCAGAGAGCCCCAGTTATCCCATCGCACTCTGACCCATCTAGACCTGCTCAGTGTTTTGCATGAGAGTTACAGTTGGTGTCTTGTTTACTGTACCTCTGTGGTCTCAATCTCTGAGCAGTTCATTGCTGCTTCACTCCCACACGGGACTTTGATAAAATTCAAAGCCACCTGGTGTGATTTTAATTTAAATGTGAGTTTAATGTGTTTTCCTTTTATATTGCTGTGATGTGCATTGTCAAGAGAAATGCTGCAGGCTCAGATCTGTCCTCTCAGCTGTTTCTCTGTGTTACTCTCTGGTTTTGTCTGGTGAATATTCCTGGATAAAAACTGCTGCTCTGCAGTAAATTGTGCATTGGGCACAAGGGTGCATTGGGTCATTCTTCAAGGGTGCAACCAAGTCTTGGGCTCTTTGCCAGTCAGAAGCCAAAAGTCTTCTCATCAGCATAAGACACCTCCAGAGTTACAGCTGAGCAGAGTAGAGATTAAAGGCTGCATGAAACCTTTGTAAAAAGAGATTTCACAATTCACCATGCTCCACCAGTTATGAAAAGGGTTTTAAGAGAAGAAGTTGTGGAAAGAAGAAACACTGAAATACTCTATCTTAACTAATTAAAACAATTTATATTGAAAGGGATTAAAATTTACTAAACTTTTCCTAATTAAAAAATAGGATCTCACTTTAGAAATTGCTGTGAAAACATATTGAAAATATCATAAGAAAATGCTGTTCAGGAACAGGATATGAAAGATACCTCAAGAAAAAGAGAAACAAAGATCCACATCAACTGATGTTGGAGTAGCCCACCAGGCTACTACTGTAGGACATGAGGCACCCTGATTCAAGACAATACCATAATCTTCAAAATTTTTCATTAGGTGAGACTGGGTTGGTTTTTTTTTCCTTCAGACAGTCTAAATTAGTTTGGAACTAAAATTGCAGGAACAACGTGGGAGCATTTCTGACACAGAATAACTGAGATCAGATCAGAATAACAGGGTGGATCAAAGGCCACCCAGAGTGATCACTGTGCTGTGGCTCAGGTATGTTATGGGAGGCTGCTGCAAGCTCTGCAAGGGTCACCACAGGCATCACAACATCTGGGTGCTAGCCTTCAGAAGACATCCCTTGCCTCCTAAAACCACTCATTACTCCTGCACCCACCAAAATCTACTTAATGTGCTGGTTGCCAGGTGTTTTTCTTGCTGATTGCCCAGGCCAGGAGAGCTGGCAGGCTTTGCTCCCTTTATCTACTGGTTACTACTGGGAGCAGCAGCTGCCTGCTGGGTTCCTGGCTCCGGCTGCTTCTTACTGCTACTGCTGCCATGGGAGCTACCCTAGTGAGTCATTTCTGATCTCCAAGGGAACCCACAACCAGAGCTCCACGCCTCCTAAAATAGGAACTCGCAGCTACATCTTCTCTCCAACTAAAATAATGTAATGCTGAGGGAAAAAAAACCTACTATATACTTGGCAGTATCTGAAATACTCAGTGCATTAGATGGGTGGAAAAGCAGGACAATAAGCTCAGTCATAGCAGAGCTACAGGCTAAGACCACCTCAGACTTGCAGTGCAGGTGGACATGCAAGTCCTAATAGATCCATGGAGAAGGAGATTAGTTCTTTACGGGCTCTCATTAAAGGGTCAGTTTTGTTCCTCTCATTATTTGCAAAACCGCTGAGGAAGGCCATATAATCGAGATATCACCTGTATATTTCAAATTAGAAAACTGGGCCCCTGAAAGAAATACTATTTAACAAATAAGACAACACTAAGCTTTTTTAACGCCCTTATAAAAGCTAGTCTTGTCTTCAGTTTAGTTTACTCTTATTACATCAACTATTATAAATTGAAATACAACAATCTTTTAAAATAAATGTTCATTATTTTGAAGTACGTTGAACAGAATGTTATTTGCAAGCAGAAGTACAACCTGTAAAATATCA
Organism: Zosterops lateralis; assembly: GCF_965231275.1. NCBI lineage: Eukaryota > Metazoa > Chordata > Aves > Passeriformes > Zosteropidae > Zosterops > Zosterops lateralis. Next base: position 113,657,142 of record NC_139762.1, read on the forward strand.
TTCTGTGCTTCTATAACCACACTCTTTCATTTCCAGGTATTTTCACACGATGTACTTGGGTATCCGGAGTCGACAGAGTGGAGAGAATGACAGATGGCGGTTTTATTGGAAAATGGTGTATGAGTATGCAGATGTGAGTATGCTGCATTTGCTAGCCACCTTTCTGGAAAGTGCACCACAGCTGGTCCTGCAACTCTGTATTGTTGTACAGACTCGTACACTCCAGGCTCTCCAAGGTAGGGGTTCATTTAACCTATTTGTTTTTTATAATTTTTGGAAGATGCAATTTCCACACATACATATTTATCCTTCGTTCAGACTGCTGTGTGCCTTGTAGTCCTGGCATAAGAGCAGATCATGCCTGCTAGCTGCTATTTAGCTGTTAACAAAAACTCTGTCAAGAAAGCCTACGTTATTAGAGGATTTTTTAGCCTTTCTTAATGGCCTTGGGTTGTGGGTAGGATTTATAATGTTTTGCTTTCTGCATGTCCTTGTAATAGAAGGGCTCTTCTGATTATCCACTGGGCCAATGTGAAAATTGCATCAATCAAACTATTACTCTTCTCCTTATGCTTTTTTCTGTGAATGTTCAAAACCCTGCAAACTGCAGTAATGAGGTTCATATGGCATTATGCAAAACAGGAGACAGCACAGGAGGTAACAGCAATTCTGTGAAGAAAATGCCAATGTTTATGCCCATCAGTCCTTGGCCATGGTGGTTATCTGAAATAATACAAATCATCTCTTGAGCAGTACCCCTTCCTTCACAGTCTGGATTTCCTTCTAAGGTTGATGCTTTCAGCAAGTGTGGCTATTTCTTTGAAATGGTAAATGCATGCATATGGCTTTCTCAGTTGATGATAGAGATATTAGCTTATCTCACTCACTATTGCTTTATTCATGCTGCTTTCAGCTCCCTGACAGGTGTCCTTTTGATTTGTGCCATTGTTTTGCCTTATGGCTGCACCTGGGCAGAATTTTTCAGCAAGGGAATGAAGTGAATGAGAACTTGGGATCTAGAAGGTGACAAAAATTCCATGAGGCAGTGAAGAGTAAAGGGAGGAGGGGAGAATCAGAGGGACAGAGGAAGGAAATGCAGAATTTTTGTCATTTGCTTTGCAGGAAGAGTCATGTGCTTACCACTGTATAAGAAGAAAATGTGACAGCACCTTGCTCCAAGAAAATGTTGGGTCTGGTTAGCTTATTAGGAGTAACATGCAGTGAGTCTGATTGGGTAAAAAAGGACTGGACACAAAGTGGGTAACTGTGTGAAAATCTTGATCCTGGGCAGTTTCCTGTGGATAAATCAGAGGCTTTACCTTTAAAGAGCTCTGAACTGTCATGTAATAAAGAGCTGTCCTTCGTCCTGTGGCTTTGTTTCATTAGATCTAAAGCTCTGCCATCTTAATGGGAAAAAAAAAAACCAAAACCACAAAGTTTCTCTTTTAATTGGCTGGTTCTCTGTACAAGGAAGTTTGCCTAAGCACTTCCCTACAGCTATTTTTCAAAATTATAAGGCCCTACACCAACAAATTCAAACTATTATCATTGAGGAGAAGGTATTATCACTTCAAGATTTGTCTTCCCAGAAAAAGTGAGTCCAGAGTGAGACTTAGGAGAGGAATACTGTATGTATGGTCAGCTTTAATTTAGCTATCTTCATAAACTATTAATACAGAATGCCTCTTGTCCTCATTTTAGTGCAATAACGGATCTTTCTCTGAGAAATGAGCCTGGTGAGTAGGCACTAAGCCTATGATACACTCTGCAACTGGTTGTTAATTAGAGAAGACCTGAAATGCTTCAATTTAAAAGACAAAAATGGTTTCTACAGCCTGCAATCAGCTCTGTGAAACCTGTGTATCAGAAACCAGAAAATAATAAAACTATAATTAAGGATTTCAGCTGAGAAGATTGAAGGTATTTACTTATGCTGTCTTCCCCCATTTTCTTCCAACTTCCACAGAGAAAAGGATCCATTAAAAAAATCTAAGAAAATTAAACAAGGTTGTAGTATTTTCTTAAACAGTAATACCATTATACTCTCATGATAAAAGCAAATATGTTTTAGCATCTTGCCAGCTGTGAAAATCCTTTCTCTGTTTTCTCTCCTTTCTTAAAGAAATTATAAGGATAATGCATTGCACCATAGGATGGTGAATTAGCTGTGAGGCTGCATAAGAAGAGCATAATTTCTGTCAGTGGTATCATGCTCCAAAGGGGTGTTTTAAAAGGCCCAGCCATAAGGTATCTGCTTCAGCTAGCTGTCTGAGCCTGTGAGAGGTTTCTAGCATGGATCAATAAACAGGGTGTTTGATTGATTTTCTTTGTTTAGGGAATGCTACTAGTTTTTATTGTTGTTCTTTAAGTTCTCTGTCCCAGAGGACAAAGTTATTATGTGAACTGTTAAGTGACATCGCTGGTCCATGTTCTTAAAAATATATGGCTTTCACAAACCACAAATTTGGCATGGGAAATGAATGGTCTGCAAGTGGGGTATTCCTAATATTAATCTAATAATTACTATAAGAAAAGTTTTAAGTATTTTTATTTATGAAATTCTTTCTTTTCAATTCCAAATGCAACAAAACAGCATCATTCCCAACAGGAGAATGCTACCAGCATTGCTGAAGATTCCAAATTTTGTAATGGGTGTTGGCTTGGTTCAGACTATTTCTTATTTCAGTAACTAAGCCCTGCTAATCAAGGTAAGAAATATGTGCAGACCTGTACATGCATCTTTATGAGGATCATGCAAAATATTGTGCAATATCTGTGAAACCTTCCCTCTCAGTCTCCCATGCACTGCAGGAAGGACCACTTCAAAAGCCCAGAGGATGCACCACAGGGATCCTTTAGCACTTCTCTGGGCCCCCCAAACATGAATTTAAAAATTCAGTGTACTACACACTTACTGCAGTGTAAGCTTCTGGCAAGGACTATGTACCCCTGTATGTGACCCTGCAGCAGAGCAAGGCTTGTCTCGACTGTGCTTATGGAGTGTCATCTCTCTTCTGCATCCTCATCCTGAGATATCCGAGTAATAGTAAAATAGCTATGTTATTATCTAAAACTCTGATTCTTTTTTAAGATTCCATCAAAACTGTCACATTTAGAGGCAATGTTCATTCTTATTCTGCCTACAACCAGCAGCCAGGTCTCACCTGAGTGGAAGGAGTGAAATTGCTTGTGGGAAAGCTGATGATTTCTAGGTGCTAATTTCTCAAGAAGACAAACAACTTCAGTTTGACAGTGGACTAAACTGGAGCTGTGCTAATGCCCCTATTACCTCCATCTTTTCCACTCTGCTGATTCCCTTGAGTTTGAAGAAATATCTGCTCTCTAGAAGACTTACTGATGTGCCTTGAAGTAAGTAATTCCTTCCTCTTTTCCTCAAGGGAGCCTGTTTCTCCTGCCTTTGCTCTGAGCACAGCTGAACTCCCTGGGACAGGGGGATGTCACATAATGGGGAATGCCAGCCCTGGGGAGGCAAGGGAGGACACGGCATCAGGGTAGGTAAGAAAGGTCAGAGCCATCCCTTTATGTGCCACCTCATCTTGGAGTCCTGCCCACAGACTAGCAGTCATCCCTTGGCACTCTTTTACTTCAGTTTTCCTACTATGCCATTTGATTTTAGAAAGGCTTCTCATCTTAAAATGAGTAAACTCCAGCAAGCAAAAAATCCTGCTGACCATCTGATTGGAAAGAGACTCCCATCAGTTGTCATACAGGTACTATTTTCCTATTTAAGGGTACGGTGTTCTAACCACATCTAGATGAGCAGATAGACAAGATTACTCCCTGGATTTGCCACAGATTTTACTGTTTAGACTGTATTAATTAAAACATTGCTTAAATTATAGATTAGCTTCTCATTCCTGTTTACTGCATTGACAACTTTTTCTTCAGCCCCAGGAGGTTTGTTCTGGCTTCTCCATACAGTGCTATTAATCAAAGTCTATATCAAAGTTTAATCAAAGTCTAATCAAAGTTTATGTCATATAAAGCTGCATTTCTTAATAAGGACTGACATTAGTGCCAGAAGCAAAATGAAAAGTTCAGACCAGTTTATAAATTCATCAAATTTCACTGAAGTCCTCACACACCACAGAGTGACTGGATTCTGCTGAAAATGCATTTCCAGGAAATCTCCCTGGCTAAAAATTTTCCCATTTTCTACCAACACTGTTGGAAGCCCTATACTGTTCATATGCTGACACTGCAGCCAGTGTACAAAAGTTTACAGTGCAACCAAGCATCATTCTCCAGTCCTTCTGCTCCAAACAAATTGCTGCTCCTGCCTGAGCTGAAGAAGAAGCTCGGAGACTTGATAGCAGTTTATGACATGGCTGATAGATCCTAACTTTATCTGACAGAAGCAAATTATGTTGTGAACTAGTTGATTAAAAAAATCCTCTGGCAAAGCTCAACTTTGTGCATCAGGAATTCAGACTCTTTTCATATCAGCACAGCAAACTGAAAATCATTTAAGTCTACAACTTTCTGTGTGAGAACGTTATGCTTTTGCACAGCTTTTCTTTTTTGTTACCTTCCCAGCAATTTTGGATTGCTCTGTAAAATGCTGCCTACGTTTGTAGTGCCAAATAAATAAATAAAATATATAAAAATAATTCTGAAGCAATATTTTATACAATTCAATGTACATTTGTATGGAAATCAGGTGCAGCATTTGAGTTCTGGGCAAGTTGCCATTACTTTCCTTGTGTTGTCACAGTTCTGCGCCACTGCAGTCCAGCACCCAACCTTTCCACAGAGAAACTAAAACAGAGCAACCTATAGTTATAGATTCTGCTTGATACTTGGCAAAATAGATTTCCAGTGATGAGGATCAACAAGTATGATATACTACAGAGTAAATGTGTTTTCTGGAAATTAAATGATCTTAAACTGATCTGCAGGTCTTTTTGCAAATTTTAAAAATGCTATCTTGTGCTCATTAGGATAGAGCCATCATATTAGCATACCCTTGTTTCTGACAGTCCAGGAGAGGACATCCTGAAGGCGATCATGTCATATAATCCATTTTGTAACCTGATTACAATCTTAAAACTAGTTATACTCTTAGTACCTAATATACCTGTTGAAATTTAATTCTCTGATTGATAGAGACTTGTTGATGCCTGTCCTGACTTTTTAATTTTATCAGCAGTCTGTCCATGTTTATTCTTGTGCCACCCTTGTTTTTACACTTGTTCCCTAAGGAAATAAGGTTCCTACAATTATATAGCCCATTTCTGTCCTTCAGTCCTGCTTTTAAGAACTTCTGATCCATTGCAGTGTTTCAATCAAGTACAAAAGAACAATCAAATCTCAAAGATAATTATGGTTTTTTAAATGTTGTAAAAAAAGCAGCCAATACAAAGAAAAATAAATAAAAGTAATTATCATTTTTTAAAATATATATTTTTTAAAATTGAGAGCTTCCATTACAGGGAAAATCAGTCAGACTTCAGCCAATTTATTTTTTTTTACTACATATCAGTCATCAGTCATATGCATCCTTCCAGACAAGGAATTGCACTGCTTTCCCCTGCCCAGTGGGACTGTTGTGAGTGACAAATGGGACTAGGGAATAAGAGATACTTTGATGGAAAAGTGGAATCATTCCTTCTGCTGTGTATTCTCTCGTCTCATGAGAGGTTCTGAATTTTCTTCATAGACTTTTTCTTCCTCAGTCCCAGTCTGAATTCATCTTTGGTATATACAGATGACCAAGACTGCACAGAAGTCTCCAGACGGCATTTATCCAGAGCTCCCATATTTCTCATGACAATATTTCACTAGGTATGATCTAGGGCTTCAATTCCCTGTTCCATCATGTATTGGACTAGTTAATTCTAGTTATTTCATGATCCTTTAAAACACACAGGCTCTTCTGGTGTCATGTCACTCTGATAAGGGTCCAATTACATTAAAAATGTATTAGTAACTAAATGCATGTAACAAAATTTCATTTCTTTTCGACTTTTCCAGCCTGCAAGGTGCCCCTGATTTTTCCATATATCACTCTCCTTTCCTACATTGATAACATCTCCCAAACACTTACTGGTACATTATGTTTTGAACAAAGGTCATTAAGATAAATATTCACACAAGATTGGTTCGAAGTGTAATCAGTATTGAAAAGGTAAGAGTTACTCTACTTCACCCCAAGGGTTCTTTATTAGCATTTCAACATCATCTGCAGTATCTTTCATTAATTAGTTCTTTTACCTGCCTTATTTCTCTTCTATTATTCCCTAACCTCTCAAGCATCCCCAGCACTTTCCCATTAGCATTATAGTCACCATTCTGCCATTTGACAGATTAGATCTGCCATATTTTACTTGTTGAGAAAGGGGTTATAAAATAAAGATATAGAGCTATTCTAGTCACTACTTCTCTTATTATCTACTTCATTTTTAATGTATCCATTCTTTTTCATACACTTTCATGTTTCAAGGCCAGGTTGGACAGGGCTTTGAGGAATTTGATGTTCCTGAAAGTTGTTCCTGCCCATGGCAGAAATTTGGAACTAGATGACCTCTAAGGTCCCTTCCAACCCAAGCCATCCTATGGTTCTAGATTAACCTTTTTTTTTCAGTTAGTTGTTGCTTTAAAAGCTGCTCTAAAACTTTGTGTTGTATTGAAGCCTGCACTGTAGTCCTGCTTCAGCCAGGTACTTGTGAAATGCCTCCTTTTCAGTCACATGGCACCACTTCTGGAGGAGGATGCGTAAGATACTTCTCACCAACGGCAGGATTTCATACATTGGCTTATTTTGAATCCTGAGACAGAGAGGTTTAGTTGCACTGGGTGAAAACAAGGAACTTCAAGTTTTCCTTCCATCTATGGTAATACAGATTTCCTTTCTGTCCTTATTTTCTATCAGCTGGCTCTGTCTTTGAGCTCTTATTTCAAGACCCCTTATGGAAAATTGTCGTGTAAAGCACAACCTTTATTGCTCATCATTCTTTTTTCCATTTCCACCAAAGAACAATTTCTGAGGTAGGTTTTGAGGCATGTTTCTGGAAGTTTTTGGGTTTCAGTATTCAAAAGCTCCAGAAATCCTTCTGTGCTTTGCCTCAAAGAAAACCCAAGTCTCTCCCACAGAGAAGTGGGGAACAGAACAATTAACTTCCGCTGCCTTCACTAATTTCTCTAAAATTCTCTCTGGCTTACTAACCAATCTATTTTTGTTTACCCCTCCATTTTATATAAATTAAACCAACATTTATGTGATTCAATGCTATTTTGCTACAATTAGATGTCCTGTAACAACCTCTATACTTTCCATAACTAAGTTTAGAAAGACTCCTCTCTGCTTCCTCTCAGAAAAGCTGTCAGCTGTCACACTCTGGAATATCTGGCCTGCCTTCAGCAGCACTTGTTCTCCAGCCTATATCTGACAAATCAGAGGCTGCCATAATGAGACAATTCTGTGCAGAATTTCTCCCTGTAATAATGGTTTGAACATCTCAATCCATATCCAAATTTAACTCTGGAATTCTACAGCAGACTCTTAACAACTACCCACTATCTTTCCCCAAAGTGATTTTGTATGCAAACAGAATCTGTTTTATCAGGGAACCCTTTCTGAACATGCTGCTGTCATTCCATTCACACACACTGCTTTTGCCATTATTTCCATCTTTTCTGGAAACCAGCTCTCTTTCAGCACTCATGTCCAGGGAGTCATTATGAGACCATGGGTGTTTCTGTAACCCTATAGCTCCTTCTGTAGCCCTATAATGCCTCATGTCCTGTGTTTATTTCCTGTGTTTCCTGATGTCCTGCCCCTGTCTATTCATCTATCTAAAAGTGTGATGCATCAATACAACTTGTAAAGGCAAGAGGCAGTGTACACAGGTACTGTCAGGAAGATAAGGAATTGGCAGAGTTAAGGTGTTGCTTCTTAACAAACCCATTTTACAGGACCTCAACCCCTGAAAGTCAATCAGAGATGAATAGTGAGTATTTTTATTCTTTCTGTTTAACTGCTGTAAAATAACACTAATTCCTCTAGCAGCATTAGTAATAAGGGGAACTGCATCAAACATTATTTCATAAAATAATATGTTCTGGTGACTCTATTTTTTACTGAATTTATGCTGATCTCTTTATCTTTCTGTATTACCTATTAATTGGTCATAAAAAGACCAGAGGATCACACAACACTATATAGACATATAAGTGTGAGTTTGCATTATGATGCAAAAAATATCATTTGTGAAGCTTGGCCACTCATTAAACACTTTTTTCCATTCATTACATCACAGGAAAATGAATAAACTATTCAGGTCATTCTGAGTGAATAGTGATAAAGCTTCATAACATACCAACATGAAATCTGCATATGTAATTTTAATAGAAAAAAAAGTCATTAAAAACAGTATTAAGGAGATTTAGTATACATATTACTGCTACTCTTTTTGTCCTCATTCTTCTGGCATTAGCTATTGTAGCTACATTTCCAGATAAAGGTGTCTCTAGCTAAGCTTCAAAAATTTGTTGGGAGGTCTCAATAAATCAGCTGGTTACCAAAGATAGTAAGTATGTGCCTCCTTCACCAAAATTTGAAAGATCTTGTCATATATTTGGATATTTGAACATAACCTTAGGTACATATTTTGTCATACCTTAGAAGTATTATGCCAGTCTGAAAGAAAAAAAATATAAGTGGTTTGATAAACTTACATTTGCATAGGAATATCATTTAAAGATTGGTTTCTCAAGGCTTTTTGATGCAGTTTGTTCAAGTACCAAGCTGATAATCTCACCTCTGGGTGATATTTCTATCTTACACCAAGTGAGAATCTTGTCAAAGAATGAAAGAATAAGATAGGTCAAAGGGTCCTCAATCAAGCATCTGGTCCAAACTCTTTTGGAAGCACAACCATGTTCAAAAATCAGTCAGGTTCCTCAGGGCCATGTCCCTTTGAGTTTTGTGCACTTCTGTGGTTGCTGAGCCCACAGCCTCTGTGGGTGAACTGTACCAGTGCTCACCACCCTGGCAAAAATCTCTTTTCTTACAGCAAATCAGATTTTTCTTTGCTGCTATTTTGGGCCTCTAAGTTTGATGGGTTTGTATAATTCTCCTTTTAGGCAGGAGAAAATGGCAATTAGATCTCTCTTCTTGGTGTACAGTCCTCCTCAGGCTACACAAACCCAGTTCAGGCACCATGTGCTCTAGCCCCTAACATTGTGTCTGTGAGTGTACAAGAGAAGGGTTACAGATGTTATATACCTGGACTTCTGCAGAGCCTTTGACACGATTCCCCACGGCATCCCTCTCTCTAAATTGAAAAGAGTTGGAGTCGATGAGTAGACTGCTGGAGTCTGATGAACAAGGGAGTGGTTGGACAGTCACATCTAGAGGGTAGTTGTCAGTGCCTCAGAATCCTGATGGACATCGGTGACAAGTGGTGTTCCTCAGGGCTCCATATTGGGACTAGTGTTATTTAATATCTTCATTGATGACATAGACAAAGGGATTGAGTGCACCCTCAGCAAATTTGCAGATGACACAAAGCTGAGTGGTGTAGTTGACACATCTGGAGGGCAAGGTGCCATCCAGAGGGACCTGGACAAGCTCAAGAAGTGGCCCATGTGAATTTTGTGAGGTTTAACAAGACCAGGTGCTGGTGCTGCACCTGGGTCAGGGCAACCCCCAGTATCAACACAGACTGGGGGATAACAGATCCAAAGCAGCCCTGATAAGAAGGACTTGGGGGTACTGGTGGGTGGGAGGCTGGAGGCTGGACATGACCCAGAAATGTGCACTCACTGCCCAGAAAACCAACTATATCCTGTGCTAGATCAAAAGCAGAGTGCCCAGCAGGGCAAGGGAGGTAATTCTAGCCCTCTGCCCTGCTCTAGTGAGATCCCATCTGGAGAGCTGCATCCAGCTCTGGGGTCCACAGCACAAGAAGGACATGGACCTGTTGGAGTGTGTCCAAAGGAAGCCATCAAGTTGATCAGTGGGATGGAGAATCTCTTGTACAAGGAAAGGATAAGATTTAGGATTGTTCAGCATGGAACTAGAGTGACCTAATTGTGGCCTTTCAGTACCCAAAGGACCATTCTATGATCCTATTATTTCAGTGACCCTCCACTGGCCTTGCTCCAATTTGGGAAAGTATTTCCAGTACTGGTGGCCCAAAATGATATGAACATGAAAGGGGTTCCTTTGCCTATGTAAGTCTTTTTGTGACTCCTCTAAGTGTGACAAGAGGGTTTCTGAGATCCCTCTGCAGGGCAGCCCTGCTCTCCTGCAGATCAGCTGCTCCCCTCTGAGGCATCCAGGCTTTAAGGGCGTTGTGAGCCTGAGGGATTGTGAAAAGAAATTCTTTACTGCTGCAGGGAATGGCAAAAAAACCCAACAAAATATTTTCACATTATCTACAGGTTTTTAAATTTAATAGTGCCTTAGCAAAGCTGCTAATGTATACATAGTGGTAAAGACAGCTTGAGACACAAAGTAGTGCATTTAGTTTCTGCAAGCGTGATATATTGCCTACACACTGAATTTTATTTGTTGGGGAATGTCAGAAAGTTGGTGGCATATCCTTCTGCTCCCTTTTTTTTGTGCTAAAATTGAACTTGCCAAGGAAAAAATTTCCAGTTTCATTTTGGGTTCCTGTGTTTTTTTATGACTGGTACGTTTGCTCAGGGAAGGGAAAAAAAAAGTGATGCATGCTTGGCACAGGAAAAGCTTTCCTGTGTCTAATATAGCAGTGAGAAATTTTAGTCGTGATTGTGTCTTACCCAAAGACTGCACAATACTTCAAAGACAAGAATTAATGTGAATTCTTCATCAGGCAGTGACCTTCAAATCTCCAGTCACAAAGCCAAAGTGCATGTCCAGCTTCATGCCAAAAACACAGATCTGAAATTTTCTGTCATTTTCATTGCTAGTGCATACAAGTGCATGTTACTTTGTTAATCTGAAAAATTGCTCCTTTTTTTTGGCCAAAATTAACCAGAAAACTAATCCTTTTTCTTGAGAGTGATTTTAGCTGCAAGTTGCATGTCAAAGCTGGGAATGCAGGTTTTAAAATGGGCCTTGCATGACATCCAGGTTTAGTGGTATTTGGGATATACTACAAATTATGAAATTTGTATGGGATTTCATATCTTGTTTTATACATATAAGTATTTTTCATCTGTGTGTTAGGTGAGTATCAAGCTGCAAATATAAAAACCCATTGCATTTTTGCTTTGTGCTCAGAGTTTTGCAAGTATCAATGAATAACCAGTGTTACAGTGAGACTCAAACAAAAGGTCCAGTCAGGCACAGGAGATTTACCCCTATGGGCACCTTCTCACTGAACTCAGTGGAACCGTTTTAATGAATAAAATCTACTTGCTGGTCTGGGATTTATAGGAGCATTGTTTTGCAAAAAGGTATTAAGTAGCTGTCTTTTGTGTTAAGCACAACATTCTACCTAACCTAATAGGGATAAAAACCTATTAAATGTACTTTATTAGTTTTTTGTTTCCTAACTAAATTATAATGAAAATGAATTTAAAATATTTTTCTTTTTCCAGTGGGTGTTATTTCTCACAGCATGTCAGTTAATAAAGTGGTAAACTGTATTCTCTTCTCTGTATATAACGCATACAGTTTAAAAACAAACCATTAACGGCTTTTGTGTTACTGCTGAAGAGAGAATTTCTAGTTTTAATTTTGAGTGGGGCTTTTAGCATATCATTTGTGCATGGGTGACTAGTGTGCTCTGGGGAGTTAAAATAGCTTGGGCAGGAAGAATCACATGGTATGAGGTTACTCAATTACTATTGATCCCAGGGCCTTATAGCTAACAGACACTGCCTCTGTGTGTTCTTTCCCACCCTGTGGACATTTCAAGACGCAGAGGAATTCTTCCATACTCACATAATTGAGTCAAAAGTGTGAATTGAATCCTCCCTCAGTGTGACTTTTCCTGGCACAGCTGCAAGTAGTTCTCCCTGTCATCCTCCAGCAACCATCCAGGATTGTCACAGAGTTTTGCAGGAGCTCTGACAGCTGCAACCTCCCTGGAGCTCCTACCCAGTGAAACTGGAAACTGGGAAGACCCAATGTAGTGGTGTGATAACCCAAGAGCCCCGTGGCAGGGTCAGAGAGCAGCCCAGGGACTGATTGGGAGCATCCTGCAGGTGCCGGGCCCTGGGACCATGGGGCTTTCAGGGCTCATGTGTAGCAGAGATCATCAGCAGCAAACCCCTTCTGCCAGCTGCCACATGGCTCTGAGCAAGGCTGTTGCCATGTCCCCGGCAGTGGGGCCAACAGAGTGACTCACGAAAAACCTCCCAATTGGCTGCAGTTTTCAGTCTGCAAAATGAAATAAACTAACACCCATCTCATGCTTTATGCTGTACCAAAATCTGCAATAGCTTAGGGGCTGCTTCGTGAGCTGTGCTGTCCTCCCCATCACAGGGGCAAGTGAATGACGGGGTGTCCCCCTCCTTCAGCCATCTGCTGCCACCCCGGCGTCAAAGCCCTCTGAAAGCTTATGCAACTTCAGGCTGTTTTCAGCTTTTAATGAGTGTTTTTGGTGCTCTCATAGTCTCCTTCCTGCTCTGTAGATAAATGTATTGAGTGATTCATTATCACTAGAAAGGTGGATGAACAGATAGATAGATGATAGATAGATAGATAGATAGATAGATAGATAGATAGATAGATAGCTGTTTGAGCACCATCTAGTTAAGCTGGATCTTTTCCAAGTCTCCCATGCTATAGAAAGGCATTCAGAGCTTGTTTTGAGCTCCTAGGTTAGTCACTCTTGGTAATGAAGCTAAATAAGTAAGATGCCCCAAAGCCATAAAAAAATTGAGCTCTGGTGATCTTCTTGATCCTGACCCTAAGTGACATGGTAGCATTTACTCTCTGTATATTCATAGCAACTTGTCATCCTTAAATATAGCTCAAAACATAACTGCTTTCCTCAGTAACTGGGCTCTGTGCTGGTTTTGCTCAGCAGAAGGCAGAAAATGTGCAACGTGAGACCAAGGCAACAGTAAACTGAAAAGGGCTCCCCATGCCTTTCCTTCAGACCCACCGTAGTCCCAGCAGATCTCTCTCACGCCATGAGACCAGGACTCTCATCTAGAGGTTTTCAATGATGTATTTTCACCTGCAAGCACAGTAGACACTAAAATCATTTGCAGTGAAAAGAAATTCTGCTAGAGGATGAATATTTTATATCTTTTTTCTTGGCATTTCCTTTAAAAAGCGTGATTTTACTTTCCACCCCTATGGAGTCAGTTTTGTTATAAAGAGACAGCTCAGAAATGCCTGAAAGTATCTTGAATGGTGATTCAGTAGAAAAGAAATGGGGTTACAATCATTTGCTTGAAAAGAAATCTAAAGGTGTTTTCTGGTTTTGAGGGGTTTTCTTTCACTTCCTTGATAATGAGTGTAGCAGCAAAATCAGGAAAACAAGCTGAGAAATTTGCATGATGGAGCCATACACCTGGCTGACTCATTTCCACACCTGCTTTGGGGTGCTTCACTTCCAGCCACTTCAATGTCATTCCTTGAGAGGCAGAGCTGTGCAAACAAGGGCAGCAACAGGCCTTTGGCTTCAGCAGCAGCACATCCTGTGGCACCAGCCTTTGGAGCCAGATGGGTTTTCTGAGCAAAGCATAATGCATTGCAATTGAATTGATATTTTAAGCTAACACATGTTTAGATCAGAGAGGCTCACAACACAGTCACTTACAATACACGACTGATTGCTTCATGACAGAAGCAGCTAAATGCTGTAATGGGGAAGGTGGTATCAGCATTTCACTTCTAAATTTTGATTCTCAATTACTTAAAGCAGCTGTAAGAATTCACTTTTAGCTGGGGCTTGAACAAGGACATGGGCCAAGACCCAGAACAATCTAAAAAGCAGTATGAGCTGATCTCTTTATGAAAGGCTTCCTAGTATGAAAAAGCTTAAATATAAGAGCGTAGCAAAATCTGCTACCCCCAAGGCAGGATCCTGTGTTTGTTTCTGAAACTCAGATACAATTGAGGCAATGAGAATGAACAGAGCTTTGAAAAAAGCTTTTCTGAAAAGATCAGCTGGATAAAATGTACAGAGCTGCAAATGATCTCTAGGAAAGCACATTAGCTATACTTCACCTAACATGAAAGCTGAAGGACCACTAAGCTGAACAGTGGCAAAATGTGAATTGTGTGTTGAGGAAGTGTTATCTTTAAAACATTTGCCTGTATAAGGTATCCCTTTGTAGTCAGGTATCACTGAGGCCAAGCACAAGAAGTAAAGGTGACAAAGGATTGAAGAACATTATTATTGTTATTGTTATTGTCATTATGAGTACTATTATTATTATTATTCAGCATTCTAACAGCAAATGCTTACAATCTAGCCATTGTGTCTTCCAGAGTTTTGCTTTCCGAGATAGAAAAAGCATTTTTCTTCATGGCAGGCAATTCCTGAACTGTTTATTGTAGAATTTTTTATACCATTCAGTGAAGTGTCTTGCTCTAGTTGCTATCAGCAAATGAAGTAGCAAGTCCATCACAACTGACTTGTGTTATGGTTTTTTGTTACTACACTTGGGGAGCTCTCATGCATTAAGGGCTTTTTTTTCCTCCTACTTGAGGTTTCATCAATAGCAGTCTCAAGACCAAATTTTTCAGATTATATATTCAGAAGTATTTGAACTTATTAGGCAGAACAAAGAAGATCAGACACTTTAAGAATATCTTCTGCTTTGACAGTATCTATACATACTCTGAATCAATTTCCAGATTTGATTCTAAGTAGAGCTTTCTTTATCCTGTCCTGAAACAGAAGAGACAGCTGCATATACAAAAGTTGAAAGTAAGATTGAAAGGTATTATAGAAGATGGTTCGACAAATATCTGAACATAAGTAATTTGTAGAACAAAGTCATCAGCTAAGAAATGCTTCCAGTTAGAGACTTTCACACATTTTTCTACATGTGAGCTTACCTGCTATTAAGTAAAATAGTCCTGCTGGGAAGGCTATAGAAAGATGGTTCTCAGATACCAAATTTCTGGTTTTGAGAACTATATATTAAACTTTGCAAAGTATGTAAGGAGAGAAGATAAGATCTGCAGTCTTCAGAAAGCTGGAACGTAACAAAGAGAAAGAACACCAGGCTTTTTGATTACATCTTAAGGGTGACATTTTGGTTTCTTTCTATAACACACCAATAAACCGTTACTTTGAAAAAAAACTTTTAAAACTCCATGTCTAAAGTTAGGACAAGGGATCCATAGTTAAGCACATAAATATGTAATCTGCTTTCCAAATGGATAAGTATGTGTAACGTAAAGAAAAACTTGGAGTTATGTGTTTGTAAATATATTGAAGCTACAGATGAATTTTCTAAGTACTTGTTGATCCACATGACATCTTAACCCACTAAAAGTCCAAAATCATACATTGTTGAAAACCATGAAAATATGTGGTTTTTTATGATATCCTATGAAATTATTATCTTATAATCTTGTAAAAGTAATAATCCAGTCACAATATATTTTACAACTTAAAGGGTTTTCATGAATCCCTTAATAAGCACTATGAAATCATTACCTAATTTTGAATATATATATTTCTTTAAATAAATAGCTTTGTCTGTAGTACAATTTTGCTCCTTTATTGATGTATCTTGTACATATCAGACTATGAACTTACTTATGAGTCTACATTTTTGTTGCCTGATAAGATAGCCAAAAGGAACAATTTTTTTTCCCCCTAAGGATAGTATTAATTACTTAACTAATATTTAGGTTTTGATTGCTTCCCCCATATGGACACAAAAACAAACATACAATTCCATTAGCACCTCACCAGTGAGTGCTAAAATGTTTATTAATTCTTCACAGTGACTATTTGATGCTGGTTCCAGTTAAGCACTACTGCCTAAATATTCATTTCCTGGCTTATTAATCCACGGTGACAGGTCCTATATTCTCCTTTTTGTCCTCCCCTCTATTCCCCTCCTCCCAAACACACTTTCTCCTCACTGTTGTTTGCAAAAGATTCTTATTTTAATGACAATGTCATAAATTTTGAAGAAAAGGGAGGTAACGCTTTTAACCAGTATTTCTGTTGTCAAAACCAGATGCTTTAGCTTCTGAGTGTCTTTGAATACAATCATTTAAATATGTTCAGCCCTCTAAAGCCATTATCAAGGCTGTAATGGTACAACTCACATTGTGTTTTTATTATGGCCTCTCCAAATAGTTAATGTCAGGTGGCAGATGAGGAGGAATGTATTTGGATCACAAAATTCACTCTCCTGCTATGAAACACAAAGAAACTAACTGAACAATACTATGCTACAAAATGCAAAACAATAATCAACAAAAAAAAAATCATTATGTCATTAACTATGTCCTAAGTGAGGCAAGAATAGGCAAACTGTGCAGAGTGACTCATCTATTTATGTGTGGAAGAACTTAGGACTGAGATTTGAGATTTCTGTGCAAGCTGGAACTGAATTTGTATTGTTCCCCAGCAGGACTGAGAATTCATCCTGCATGTGAGCATCCTAAAAGCTACATGTTTGGCAGAAGTCTGCATCTCTGCTAACATTTTCTTTAAACAACTGCAAGAAAAAAGAAGTTAAAAAAAAGAAAAAAGCAGTAGCTACGTGCATGATCATAAATTGCTCTAGTCTGTGAGTTTCCATGTCCCAGTAAGCTTCAGGGTTTCACCAGAGAATATAAATTGAAACTGACTGCAACAGTTGGCTCTAGATTTTGTTGTCAGGGAGCAGTATTCATTTTCCTCAGTGCCTGATTTCTGTTGCCTTTCTGCTTAAGAGATAAAGAACAAAAGGAGATAAGGAGGCAGATTGAGAGAGCATGGCATAGGAATTAAAATACACTAAAATTATACCTTCGTCCTGCTATGAAGTGCCATAACCCCACGATACTGAAAAACTAGATCTATAATAGCAGAAATGTGCTGTTATGAGTGGGGATGAAAGAGGCGACAGATAAAAGTACTGGCCAGCAGAGTGCAAGCCTGCAACTGAGCTGCCAAAGTTGAATTTACATTTTAATTACATTTAATTCTCCCCCTTACACAAGCTTTGCTCAAAGCCATTGTGAGGCATTGTGGATCTGAGTCCTTCTGCAACATTGCTGAAGAAAAGCACAAGGCCCATATCTTTTCTTCAGCCAAGATTCCATCTTGGAACTGTCACAACACCAGCACTCTGAGTGATACCCAGGCCTCACCCAGGTACCTTGAGCCCTGCTGGGCACTGCCCATGGGGATCCCACCCACACCTCCCACCCTGGTGTAACTCCTGTTTTAAGACCTGGAGGAATCATGAGCAGCCTCCTGTACCCTGTATGTCAGTGCTGATACTCCTGTGAGCCTTGACAGACACACCTGCAACTTTTAGGACAGCCAGCCTTACATCACCCAGGGGCAGGCTGCTCCCTCACCACACTGGAGCTGTTTGAACCAGTCCTGGGCCCCTTTTGTGGGCATCTGACAGAGGAGAGAGAGGACACAAGGGAATTCTACTAAGATTTCACACCAGAAGTTCAGTTTCACATTTGGTCCTTGATAGACAGTGATTTGCCCTGGATTTGGCTCAGGTGTAGGTTCATTTCAGCTCAGTGATTTTCAGTTATGCTTCTCAGACATCATCCATTGTCACAAGGTTACTGTTGTTGCCTTTTTCCCAACCTGGAAATGAAACTCAAGATAATTTTAGTAAGGAGGTAATATAAAAGAAGATCTTTATTTGAAGGCCTTCAGAGGCAGTTATGGAAAGATGTCCACAAAAGCCCCCTCACCAGGGGTGAGTACATTTTATATGTTTTAGGAAATTAGCATAATTGATAAAAAGCACCAATTAGGAGGACAAGTGGTGATGCAATTCCGCCCCAGATCAAGCCCCTTCTCTGGAGCTCCCACTTCAGCACTAGCTGTACTTTGTCCATGAGAGTGTATCTTGAAGAGTTGTTCTCAGCCTTGGTTCCCAGGAAGAACCAAGACGGCATGGAGCCTTCTACCTCCCAGGGCTTGGAGCTCTGGAATTCGTTTTGTCTTTCTGCTTAGGGAAAGGCCATGGAAAAGTACTGGGAAAACAAGTCCCTAATACAATATGTCACAGAGTTACAAATATATGTATGAAGAATACAGAGAACATCTAAAAGAAAAAAGGCAAAATCTAAGTCATCACTGTGAGTAATTATTTTAGAGGATTCTGATGGAATATGCCAATGCTCTCAAACACTACTGATCATCTGGTTCAGGCTCTTCTTCTGACTTGTATATTAAATGAGCTGACATTTGTTTCAGCTAATTTTGTTTTCTGCCAGAATTCCAGCTATCTCAAATGAATTTGTTTTAGGAATGTTCTTTCTGGTCCTTGCTTGGATGGGGGCTTCATATTCCATTGGTCTCAGTGATCCCTTGTTCCTATAGATATTCATCTGAATATCCAATTCTTCTTGTCATCGGGGTTTTGTGCAAGAACATGCATAGTTAGGTTGAAAATAGAGAAAAATTGTCTTAAACTAGGTATTCCTCATCCAGTTGTAGAGGAAAACTTTTCCTGAAATAAACATTATGCCAAATAGAGACATGTCAACTGTCCGAGCATGCTTCTTAGATTGTCATGTAAAGAAATTAGTAGAAGCTGCTCAAAAACTGGCAAAGTTTTCTGTAATTTTTTTTCTAATTTGGAACATAAAGTGTCAACAATCTCCTGCTTACACTATACTGGTACAATTTATGGCCCAATACTTTATTCTCTACCATCAACTGCCATGGGAGCTGCCTGAACAATGGTTCTTCATTATGTGTGGAACATTTCACACCATGAAAGTGTCCCCAAACACTTTATAGAGTTACATAAAACAGTCTCAGTAAATAATAGCAGAGAAAAAATAAATTTAAAAGATTTAGGCAAAGGAAAGCAGGAATAATTCAAACACTTAGTCAAACATGCAGCACAGAGCAAGGCAGTAAATGATGCCATGTATTTCTTTTGAAAATACCTAGAACAGTTGTTTTGTTTTTTTTTTTCCATTTGCTCTCTAAAATACCAACATTGCCTCTCAAGAAAGCTAAAGAGAATTAGTGTCATAAACAAGCAGCCTGGAGTCTAACAGAGGCAGCCATACAGAGTGTTAAGCTTTCTTTTCAAGAAACCATCCAGTCCTGGTGTAACAAGATACTTAAACCAGTCCATGTGATTAGAGTTATTCAGCCGTGGAAAGCTGGGCATGTAGTTAAATACCTTGCTGAATTGTGAAGATGATACTGAGGAAACTGCATGTTAAGGGTGGAATTAATCTTGCTGAACTACAGTTCTGTTTAAAACTTAGATGTTCTGTTTAAGCTACTTTTACAGCCAGTTACAAGACAGAGGCATCTGAAGGACGTTCTTTTTTTCTTGAGGGGCATCTAATATAGATGGGACGACTTACCCTGTAGATCTGATCACATCTCTCAACGGACTAGAAATGGAGCTCAGGTAATTAATTTTCTTTCAGTATCTGACTTAAACATGGCTAAACTTTAGGGAGATGGACACACATTTACTTCTACATCTTATGCTGCAAGATAGATGCTTGAAAATTTTGTGGAGAGATTTCTCATGGCACTGTGCACATACCAGGGGTTTGGTTGCTGTGGGATCTAAGAAATTTTGAATTCCTTTACCAAAGAAGTTTTCTTGCATTATCACACAGGAATAAACTAAAAGTTTGTTGAGTATGTAAAAAAGATGCTGCACTTTAAAAATTTGCAGTTATTTGCAGTACCCATGGCAGTTATGTGTCACATCTGCAGTAACAAGAGAAACTCCAAATGTTTGTGACTTAATACAGCTACAGGTCATGCAGTGAATTATAACATCTATTCTGCCCTAAAAAATGACAGTGCTGCTCTCTGAGGAAGGAACAGCTTGTTCCACCTGCCACAAGATCAGCCTTGTACAGAAAATGCTCCAATGTGATACCTTGGGATTATCCTCATATAACTGGTTTGCCTAATTCAAACTGGCAGACACAAGCTGAATTCAGTGAATCAGAAGATACATGAGATTTCATCAGTGAGATCATTTGAGTAGATTAACTCAGGCACTACCAGCCTCCATCAGCTTCTTCAGAGAACTCTCGGGGCAAAGGACATGAGGAGACAGAGAGGCCAAATAAAACTGCTTGATTGCAAATGCCTGTATCCCACTACATCAGAGGCATCCATAAAGTAACTAGTTTTCTAGGGATGAAATATGAAATTCTGGCCCATCCTTAGAGCCTGGGTTTACAGGTTCTCACAGGCAGACATGTTATTTGCAGAGCTTGCAGTACAACTTAAGTTCTTCTTATAAGAGTCTTAAATGCCTCATTTATACAGTAGACAAAACTTCACTGTCTCAAAGTCTTATTAATGACTGAATAACAAAATGCAAACATTATAGTTTGTCAGTATAAACAAAACAACAATTATATTAAAGATCCTACAGGCATTGCCCATTTTTATTGATAATTCCTGCTTTTCAATCAAGCTGTACAAGATGCCAAGTTAATTATTTTAAATACTTTTCAATCTTGGCACTTTATTTGAACTGCAAGTGGGGAAGTGAGGAGAGAAACAAAGAATGGAGAAATGGAAAATCCTTCACCATCAAATAATTGAGGCATATGACAGAAGAGGATTTAGGAGGAGAAAGCCCTAAGGAAATTTTGGGAGGTATCACTAGTTTGTTCTATGGTGAACCATCCAAAAATGAAATGCCTGAAAAGCTGGAGGCTGAACAGCTTAAGATAGACTGTGCACACAGAAACATTGCAATGTTAACTGCTGGAAGAGGCATAAATTATACATTTCTGATGTGTCTCTATAGGCCTTGTAACCTTCTTTCGACCCTTAGGGTGCTCATTATCTGCAGGAGCAATTAACAAGATAGTATCTTGCAGCTAGCATGATTTCTTACCTTTAGAGTGATTTCAAATCAAATAAAAAAGGAGGCTAATAGAGCCAAGGAGGCCTGAGCTGTGAAGTTGCTTCTGAAGTATATTGGATGGAAATAATCAGTAAATTGAAGGTACATGGTGCCAGGGAGCCTGGATTATGTCTAGCTGGTTTTGCTTGCTGAATCTTTTATGTTTTGGATAGATATTGTTGTTCCTGTGAAACATTATGCAAGTGACACAAATAATGGAAAATGCCTTCATTAAATCTAAAAGGAAAGGCCTAACTTCCCTTACTTCAGCATCTTCAAGCTAATTAATCAAAAGATCTGGTTTTTTAAATAGCAAGAATAAATTAAAAGTAACAGAGGTAAAAAAACACACTTAAGACTGGTCCTAGAAAATGAAGTTCTGATGACCAACAGTCTACTTAACTCCCCAAACCCAGCAGAAATTTTTCAATATTTAGGATATATGAATAGCTTAGGAAAAAATAATGATCAAGTGCAAACTACACAATCCTAAGATAAAATTTGTACAAAACTAATTATTTCAAGTCTCCAAAAATCTAAATTAAATGTTTCTTATCTAAAAGAGAAGATTGTTGAATACAAATCAGTCCTATATTATGATTTCTCTAGACCTGTCCAATTGCAACATGAAAATCCATGACAATGTTTAATACACTGAGCCTGGCACAGTTCTACACATTCCTCTAGTACTAAATGTGATGCATCATCGTTTTCTTTAGCGGTAACATGCTTTATTTTCAATTCCTTCCTAATGCATGAATATCATTCCAAAGGCTACCACCTTATGCACTGAGGTGCATTATGAAAACTACACAAGTTTTAAAAAAAATACTAAATTTTTGGTTTAAAAAAACAAAACAGATTTTCGATATATATACCAAAATGTTTATTATTGCCATATCCCATTAGTCCACACAAGCCACCATTGTCTAAGAGCATCTTTTTACTGTTTTATCATGAGTTTATGCTGAATCTGGAAATGGGATTTGTATATATTCCCATACCTGCTGATTTCACTGAGGATTCAAGTGGAGTCAGGCATCTGGCTTCCATTACAAGGTTGAAGTTTCAAGTTTCAAGTTCTTGGGACTGAGGACACTTTTCTCCTGTAAATTATGACACCTTGAAAAATGCTTACAAGGAAAACCTTGGATTCATTCCATTCACCTGAAGTTCATCATCACTCTTCATGTGGCCAGGAATTCTCTACCAGAATTTCTCTACCATAAGAAGCAAAACCAGATAAGAATTGAGACTGGATTGGTAAAAATCTGATTATATTCTTTTCAAAATTATTTTTTAAAAAAGTTAATGAGCCTAAAAAGCACGTTCACTTTATGATAAAAAGAGACATTTCATCTTACATGTAGGAACACCAGTATATTTATTAATTTCTAAAGTGTAAAGGACAGTTAGATTTCAGAAGCAGAAAATGAAAGGGTTCTATTGAGCTTGGAAGGAGGGGATATATTTTGGCAGAAGGGTTATAATTTAGCACAGCAAAGTCAATCATCTGACTCTGGATGTTGCTCCCCTTTACTATAGGAGTTAGAGAACATAGATCAGGAGGAGGGCAGTCAGAAAGTCATGACTTTGATCTTGGGGGATTTCAGTTACTCAGGTGTTGATTAGGATGACAATACACAAAAGGTGTAGAGCGGAACATAATTTATAAAGGTTGACCAGGGTTGCTTTCTTTAGCCATTGTTGAGGCAACTACAAGATGAGAGCTTATTTAGAAACTTGTCCTAACAGTTGTGAGCTCTGATAAACAGAGTTTAGGAAACAGCAAGACCTTTCTGGGTTTGAAATCTGCCTGGGAAACACAGCACTGTTTTCCCATCATAATTGCAGCCATTCCTTCCAGAAACTCTCTGCCAGCTCCCTTGTGACAAATGACTATATGATTTCCAGAGATCTCTTGCCCCTCCTATATTATCTCAGAATGCATCTACCCTGACTAAACTCCTTAAAAAGTCAAATTTACATCACATTCATACTACCAACAGAGGCTTACAGAGACAAATGTATCCTTAACAGTGTAAATACTAAGTCATCATCCTAATACCAGAAGGTGTTTGGGAGAAATGCTTTATATTCCTTCAAAAGAAGACCCATAATTAAGTGGAACATCCTCGAAAATTACCATGATGTCAGTTATATAACCAGTGTGGTATGGATGTGAAATCATCAAACCATATCCTTTGCCAAATAGGTCAATAGAAATGAAATCACACTCAGTCAGAATAGGAGCCACCTCTACTGTTGAAGACTTTACTCATTGTACACAGGGAGTGCTTCTTAGTCATCATAACAAACACTTTCCAAGAGTTTCATTAAACTGAGGGCTGCTTCAAGGAGCCCAGGTCACTTGTTCAATTAATCTCTTTTTTTTTTTTTTTTTTAATGCTTGAACAGTGTATTAATTTAAGGCTTAATGCTACCTTCAGATACTGAGGCTCAAAGCCTCACTATTACAGCACATTTATTTCTTCACTTTGGGGAAGTAGAATGTGAAAAAAGCTGATACTGCTACTAACACTACTGTTTATTGAGTGTCTCTATGCCCCACTTTAGCCAAAGGTGATTCCTCTGCAATTAAAATGGAATTTCATCTGTTTCCAGCCTGTCTTTCATGCAGCTTCTCTGAGTGCGTAATGAGCAATTTGGGTCCAGCTAGTTGATTCGTGTGTAGAATCAGGGAGTTCCCGCTTTTCCCCCGTACATCAGGAATGCTGTTGTTTTTCAGCTGCTGGGTGTGCATGTTCAGTCAGGGGGGGAAATTCCTACAGAGGCTGGAACAAGGTCTCCATAACAGGTCAGATCTATTTGAGGGGATTCGGAAAGATGCAAAGCATTTGTGAGCACAAGGATCTCCTAAAGCACATTGGCATAGCTCAGTGGTACAATTCAAAACTGAGCTGTGAGGTGATTTCCCACTCCTTCAGGCCACACGGATTCTTGTGCGAGAGAAACCAGCGGTCTCCTCCTGCCTGCTGGAAGGAGCGGCCCAGAAAAATCCTTCTCGCTGCCTCATTCACGCTGGAGGGAGGCAGCAGAACTATTCTGCTGGCAGATCCCGTTTTTCTTTCGCTGTCAAAACGTACGGAAAAGCCTTCCCTGGCTCGCTTTGGCTTCATTGAGACAAAGTTTGAGGCGGGGAGCGCGGAGCTGCCGTGCGGCCGTCCCCTCCGCAGGCCCGCAGTGCCACCTAGTGCGAGCCCCGGCGCCGCCTGTGCAGGGCCTGCCCTCTGCGGGGACATGACATAAAGTCCCCAAAGCCTCCTGTGCAGGGCCTGCCCTCTGCGGGGACAGAACATAAAGTCCCCAAAGTGCTCCTGAGCAGGGCCTGCCCTCTGTGGGAACAGAACATAAAGTCCCCAAAGTGCTCCTGTGCAGGGCCTGCCCTCTGCGGGAACAGAACATAAAGCCCCCAAAGCCTCCTGTGTGCAGGGGCCTTCCCTCTGGGAGAAACATAAAGTCCCCAAAGCCTCCTGTGCAGGGCCCTGCCCTCTGGGGGAAACATAAAGTCCCCAAAGCCTCCTGTGCAGGGCCCTGCCCTCTGAGGGAACATAACATAAAGTCCCCAAAGCCTCCTGTGCAAGGCCCTGCCCTCTACGGAACAGGGCTTTGACTCCAGTTCCCGGTGGCCCCGCCGTGCCCGCGGTGCTGGGAAGCTGTTTTTGGAGTTTTACCACTGCTGAAGAGCGGGGAGGAGGAAGAGAGGATGGAGAGGATGGCTCCAGCTGCTCAAAGCACGTTTTAAGCACTGGCCTGAGAGAACTGTTGAGGAACATTGGGAGAGACTTGGAAGAGCTCTGGTGGTGTTCTTCAGGATGGCTGGGGATTGAATAGATGCCACAGGGCACATAATCTAGAGTTTATCAAGCTGAAAATGGGAATTCAGGTCAAACTTCATTCCTTGCATCTGTGAGAGTAAATATACCACCAGAAACTCACAATATAGCTGGGTGGAGGGGAAGCTGAAAGCAACAGTAAACAGAGAAGGATGAACAGGAGGATCTACCAAAGGAGTAGTCATGTAAGCTTGCAGTTGTTTGGATGCTTCGCTCATCCTGCTGGCTCTTTCAGCTTTCTTGCTGGGGCTGCTAATACATGGTATGCATATAAAACAGTTCCAAACTGCTAAAAGAAAGCGTAGTGAGGCACATTTGTTATACTGCTTGGCAAAAAAAGAAAGAAAAAAAAAAAAAAGCCAACAAACTCCACACATAATAAATAATCAGTGCTTCAAAATCCATACCTGCTGTTTAGGAACAGATATGCACACATTTATTACCAGTCTTAAATTCTTTATAATATCAAATGTAGCTATATCAAATCGCAGAGGGAGTCCCCTGCAGAAAAAGGGAAATATATTGCATCAGTATTTCATTATACAGTCCACTGATCACAAAACACATCCACTCTAGGTTTACCCCAGAGTCCCTACCTAACACACTGCTCACTCAGAACAAATCCAGAGTCTCAGGAAAGGGAGTTTAAACCAGTCTTTCATTGTGGCATCTTATTCCCTGAAGATAATTAGCACACTCCACAAAGCTCTGATTAAAGTTGTCTTTTCCTTTCTTCTTTTTTTCCTTTTCTTCTGTTAATCTTGTTCTGTCATCTAATGGTCTGAACACTGTAAAAATGAAAATGCATTCATTAATTTAATGGTTTTGTGGACTGAGATATGGCATGTCTCCTGTATTTGCTGGCTTCTCTAAGAACTACCTCTGCAACCAGGTGCCAAGATTACATTTTTGAATATAGGAACCTCCAGCTTGATTATAACAAGCTGAGAGTAAGTAGTTTAGGAGCACATGGCAGGGTATTCCCTCATCCCCAGAGGTGCCATCTGGCATGTTTAGACCTCTTTATGTTCCCATCATGATGTTAATATGAAGAAGAGAAGATGGAGGTGCAAGAGTCAAGCAAGACAACTTGTTTTAAAAATGGCAATTTCATATGTCAAGGCACTAGTTCCTGACATGAGTATGGTTTTATGCTTCCAAATATTGACAGATTTAGTCAGTTAAGAGATCATGATGTTTATGGTAATGGACATCTGGAGTGACATAAAGTTCATGTCATAAACTTCCTACTGGATAAAGAAGGTATGAAGTATGATTAAACTAAAAGAGTATTTTTAAAATACCCACTTTGCAGAGGCATAAAACACTTCAAGAGGCGTGAAGCAATAAGAAATCAAACTCCCAGGAATGAAGAGAGCAGTGGTACACAGGAACACTACACTACACAGCAACAAAATGGTTACAGTATAATGCAAATTGTTCACTTTAACATTCAAGTTGCCTGCTCTTGCCCCTGGTTGCATAACAGACTCAAATACTGATTGCTTTCTACACTGAAACAGTGTTCAGCTAAAAGATTACTATTGTTCAGACTTCTTCAGGAAATTTATAAGGGTTTATGATGTTAAATCAAAATTCTAGTTTCCTGTTTTGATTCGAGCTATATGAATTCAGAGCAGAACAGAGCATTTGTGTCAAATAAGTTAATACATGAAAGCATCCTGTTTTCTTCTCACAAATGGTCTGCTAGAGCTACAATTTCAACAGTGTCTCTTTCATGATATCTTGTCTTTTGAAGCTGAAATTCAAAGTGTGACTTTGAGAACATAAAGATGAAAAATTGGAATCAGAGAGTATACCATAATAATTTTTATAGAAGAGTAACAGAAAGTTGAAGAAGTTTTAAGTAAGCAGGATTTTGTCAAGGCACATACAGAAATTACTGTAAGAATGTCTTTCCTTCTCTTTGATTAGTATTTTGCATTGAGTTAATACTCATAACTACTTGTCAAACTTTCCAAACTGGGCTATGTGCCATCCCTACATATACTAAAAGCAGTAACTCATAGTGAATTAAAACATATGGAGGTCAAAGTAGAAACATTAAGAAAATTTAAAGGGAAGATAAGCAGTCCATTTGCCACAACTGAATAAAGTTTCATAGGTTGTCATCTGCCTTACCTATCCATGGAGATGAGATGAGGGGAAGCACAAAAAGAGAACAACAGAGAGTATAGTTTTGTTGTGAATCCAGGTATTTTATTGAAGTTCTCGTTGTCAGTGAAAGAGACTAGGGAGACTATAAAAGAGGAACAAGAAGATGTGGGGTGATGGACAATGAGGAGCTGTATTTCAGGCAAAGCAGAGGCAGAGAGAAAGTAGATGAGATAAGTGCAATGACAGTTATGAGGAGGATGTGACAGGTTTTATCCTCAACAAGATGGTAAATTCATTGGGATAAGGAGAAGAGTATTTGGGGTTTGCAGTTAGTATAAGAAATAATAGCAGTGGTTTTCTTTGAAATAGGTTCAAGAGGCCATCTTGGCTCTTTTTTCTGGTCGTTAGTGCTAGCTAGCACAGTAGAACTCTTGACCATAGTATCTAGAATCTGGATAAAGGAACAAAAGTCAAGGGTCTCTTAGAAACTCAACACTGTAAGAGCTGAATAGCTCAGTACAAGATCAAGTACCTGGAGTACCTCCCTCTGTGGCATGAGTGCAGGCACAAGGGCTCCTTTCCCACATTTACATTTATTTATTCAACCACAGCAGCCTTAGATTTCCCTCTATCATACACTGGTAACACAAAGCACTTTTGCTTTTGTAAGCAAAGCTTAAGAAATTGTCCCCACCCAGACACCTGGGAACTAGAAGCTTTTGCTACATTACAGCTAGGTCACAGATCTGGAGCTAGTTCTGCAATATTCACTTAACTGGCAGCATGACTTTGAAACAAGCATCCACTCTTCCTTTTGCATTCTTCAATTTCTCTTTGTCCTACTTATGTAAGGAGTGTCACAGGGTAAGGCAGCCCCAAGTCTGACACGAGGCACTCCTCTGCATCTTCTTTGTGTTAAGCCCTGCTGCCCTGCTTGCAGGAGGGCAGAAGGACCAGGAAATGCCCTAGGTCATGTCATCTACCTAAAAGAGTGGGTGAGGATGCTCTGTCCTGTTCATAGCAAGTACTAAAACAGTGGGTGGGGATGCTCTGTCCTGTTCATAGCAAGTACACTGCCTGTTGCCCTCTGCCTCCTTTCACTGGGCTGCCCATTATAATTGTAAAGGATGGTGCTGTTAGGATGGAAAAGACAAGCTGAGAGCTATTTCTGTACATTAAACATGGGTAGAACAGGAGTGTATCACCGATAGTGTGGGGGGTTATGCTAGTTGGCTGGACAAGCTCAAAAAAGACAAAAAGAATAGGGTGACCAGGTTGTAATGTGAAACTCAAAGTGTTGAGAAGTTGCAGGTGATGCTCACAGAAGAGGAAAACAGAATCCTAAACAGGAACATGGTGGCACTGGAATCATTCATGTGGAGGATCACAAATCTACCCATTGAGAGAAAGTCAGAAAATGAGATTGCTAAATCAAGAAATGGCTAAAGCATCACCAAATTATCTGTTTTTGAGAGCCAGTATCTGCAGGTATCTGTGAACAGAAAGCAATGGCAAGAATTATTCATGGCTGGAAATCAGGAGATACATGGGACAGAAACATTAAAGATTAGCTTTTAGCTGTCATGGTGACAGTGAAGCAAATGATAGAAAGAACTTTGAAGGAAGAAAACCCCAAGGAGAATTTTGAAGGTTTTTGTGCAATGGAGAGGTGAGTCTTCCAAACTGATATGTCTGATCAGAGGAAGACAGACTGTGCACAGAGAAAGATCTGTTTAGCACAACATCAAGTAGAACAGCTGCTCAGCTGCAGCTGACCCAGCTCTGTTGGGACCAGAAACCATAATACAAAGAGAATCAAAAATGCATCTGAACACTGACAGGAGGCTGAAGCACTTCTGGCCAAAGAGCTTAATTTCATTCATTGGATCCAGGCACAAACCAACTACACTGAACCACTGGATCTACCACCTACAAGGTAGTACATGATCCCTTACTGATACCACTCAAGTAGACAGGGTTAAAATGCCTCCTGAGATGGGGGAAGAAATGACTGAACACCAGTCAGGCCAAGAGAGGGGTCCTGCCATTTCTAGTATTGCAATATTACATTACAGTGCACCATCCAGAAGAGGAGAAAAGGGTCCAGAACCAAGCAGAGGAACATCCACTGCGGCTACACAAACCTTCATGAATCTCTTTTGGGGTTTGTAAATCCATGTTTGCAGATTTGAGTGCCTTGGATAGCTGGCTGCAAAACTAAATGAAAACAAAGGATCCAAAATTTCCTCCCACTGTAGTTATGAGAAGAAACAAACAGCAAATCACAAAATCACAGATTAGATGAGGGTGGAAGAAACCTCTGGTGATAATTTAGTCAAACCCTCTTGCTCAAAGAAGGGCCATCACTGACAGACCTGGACCCTTTTCAGGGAGTTTTTTGGTATCTCCCAGTATGGAGACCACGGCCTCTCTGTACAACCTGTTCCAATGTTCCATGGCCCTCACACTATAAAAAAAAAGTTCTTGTTATCAAAGGGAACATCCTGTGTTTCAGTTTATGCTCATTGACTCTTGTCCTGAACATCACTGAGATGAGTCTGGTTCCATGTTTTTTACACTTTCCTCTCAGTTATTTATATACATTAATAAGATTCCCCACCAAGACTTCTATTTATCAAAATCCTTTATTTAGAAAACCTATAGATTGCCATAAGACTGCATAAACTCTTAATAAAAGATCTAAAGTGTGGGAAAAGGAAAGAATGTTGGGTTGGATGAGGATGTCTTTGCCATGACAGTCCTTGTTCCTGTACCTTTGAGAAGGATAGGAGGATGTAGGCAGCTCTTCCTATAAGAGAGGAAATTGTGCTTACTTACCTGGTTTCTGGGATCTTTGCAAACCATACTTCAGTAATATTTCTCTCTCTGCTCAACAATAGCATATTTATGCTCCAGCCCAAAGGACCCTGGGGGTCAGAGGTTGGATTTACTTACACTGTGGGCACAGAACAGCTGGACTGCTGCACCAGCGAAGGATGAGCAGGTGTCCAGGTATCCAGTGCCACCACCAGGACTTCACATGTTAGGGAGGAGAACTTCTTTGTGGAAAGGCACATCCAAAAGAAAGTGGTGTGTTAAAACAAGCTTCCATTCAGGTAACCATCATAAATTAGTTGAATAGATAATTTTAGATTGAAAAAGGAAGCTTCTGAAGACTATTTACTGTTACAATGACTATAATATAATGTATGGAAATCTGTGCAGTGTAGCATTTCTTTACATTTTTCCATACAATTATTCCTGAAATAAAACATTGGTTGTGTGTTCCTATGCCAATACAGCTTAAGAACAAAATATTGGGTCATAAAATTCTTTCATTGCAATAATAGAGAAATTTAATTTCTTTTTCTAAAGATTTTTAGCTTTCCTTATCCACTCTCTTGGACATGGCTTGCAGATGATGCCTGTGTTTCCTACCACATCATGGAGGTGCATGGTGTCCTGGATTGGGCAGCAACACAACCTGGTTCCAGAAGTCATTGCTAAAACAGGAGTGCAGAAGCAGAAAATAGTATTAGTATAATTGTTGTAAATTAAGGACATAATTGAGCAGAAGTATATTATGTACAAACTTAATTTCACAAAGATTATTAAAAGATAATGACACTATGTCCACTCCAATAAATATGCCCAGTCTGAGAAGTAAAATTTTCAGATGAGGAAGGACATTAATTTTCTTTCTTTTATGCCTTAGTCTTTATAGCAAGTAGGAACTGGAGTGAAAATTTATCTCTGTCTTTAGATATTGGAGGTTTTTCTGTCTCTGTTGAAAAAAATTACTTCAGATGGTTTACTCAATATTTTTCTATGCAGTCATCAAAATAAGCTGGGTATGATGATTAGTGTTACAACCATAAAGGAAAAAGGTTGGTTAGGAAATAGAATTTTTCTGCAGTTTTCTGCACGTTTAAACTTTGGGTTATAATTGAAGAAAACTTTGGTTAAATGTACATTTCAGTGTTAAAAATTACAATCAAGCTGGCAATTAAATCATCCCTCTATTTTTCCTTTTAATTAACAAAATCACATTTTAAATAGGTATCTCTTGTGTTTCTATGCATGACAGAAAAATATGCGTAACATTTCTTTACAGTTTTGTACTGTAAAAAAAAGTTTTACAAGGTTGGGGTAAAGTCCTAGTGTAGTGGGTTGACCATGGCCAGCAGCCAAGTACCCACACAACTATTTACTCACTCCTCTTTCCTTCTCCAGAAGTACAGGGAAAAGAATAGGAGATGTAAACCCAAGAAGACTCCTGATAGTTGACATAAAGACAGCTTAATAAGTGAAGCAAAGGGGAAAAAAACTATATTAGTGTCAAGACTCGATGCTTCCAAAAGCAGAGTGATGACCAGCCAGTCTCTGAGCAACAACCACCTTGGAAGCCAAAATCCCCAACTTTTTTATCCCTGTCCCACAGCTTTTTTTGCTGAGCATAATGCCTTAGGATATGCACTATCCTTAGTTGGTTCAACTCAGCTGTCCCAGCTGTGTCGCCTTCCAGCTTCTTGTTCACCCTCAGCCTGATGCTGGGAAGAGAGGGAAAGCAGAGTAGGAAAAGGAGGAAACTTTGGTGCTGTGCAGGCACTGTTCAGCAATACCCAAATGTCAGTGTATTATCAACACTCTTAACCACAACTCCAGCACATAGTGCCATATGGGCTGGTAGAGGTTAACCTCCATCCCCACCAAACCCAGTACCCCCTTTTGCTGATTTCAGAATGGAAAGGATTGTTACTATCTCTTCCAGTCACCCACACCTCTCAATGACACTGACTCTGGGGTTACAGTCTGGAATGGAAAAGTTCACCAGCCTTCATCTCTGATCCCATCCATAATCTCAGTGAAAAGAGGGAGACCTATAATGGTAGGCAGGAGCACAGAAGGTACAAAAAATTTTTCATCAACTTTGAATGCCTTGTAGCAGGTAAATTCTGCTTCAGTGATCTGATAACTATTTCGTGTATCAATGAATGTTGTTTCTGGGCCATGCCACTGTTATACACACTGCTCACTGATAGTGCCAGGCTAATGAGATGAGCAATTTTATCCTTCTTGTTGCTTTCACCGGCATGAAAGGGAGGTGTTAGACAAGAGTGTGTTTCTTCATTGATTTTGCTTATCATGTCATAATTTCACCTTTAGAGTGAAACTGACAATTTCAAATTTGTCTAAGGTCATCTCTGGTTCAAACTTCAACAACAAGTCAACATCTATGCATATAAGTGGCTTCCCTATCCATTGCTTTAAGGCTGATCTGTTTTCCATTCCTTAGGTGGGAATCTGCTTTTCTCCCTTACTGCATCCCACAGCAATTAGCCTGTACAGAAGGCTGTGCACAAATAGTGCTTTTGTGCTTGCTTCTCCTTTGACTTCTGTGGTCTTTCACATCTGTTTGTGGCCTGTGTTCCCCTCCTCTTTTGCCAACTGTCACATTCTCCATATGTGCATCTACATCTGTACCTACTGAAGGACAAGAAACAAGTCCAGGGTGGGGTGGACATGGATGTACAACTGCCATAGCCCCAGCCACCAGTACTCTCCAGGCAACAGCTTGGCTACATGGGGAATTAGCACAGCCCCAGGGGCTACTTCCAGAAGGCATTTTGGATGGCATTGTCCTCCTTGTCTGTGTTTGGGGTTTTGGGGAGATGGAGAGGAATTAGGAAGAAGATTATAACTATAGGGATGCAAATGATGTTGTTCTCAGGGCAAGACAATGGCTCTTGGCCCATTTTATTCACAAGGTTATGCATGTTCCTGCACTTCATCAAGGTTTTTACTTCTGCTTCTTACTGCTTTATATCCACCATCATTCTTGCTGTCCATTTTCTTGCTTCTTTACATAATCCAGTACCATCTTCTACAATTGTTTGTAGAACCCACAAATAAATCTTCTCTAAGGCCTTTCTGTCTCCCTGGAAACAATGGGAATGCATGCACACTTTATGAGGGCAGCAGAATGCACCGCCAGAGTGTCCACATATTACCTCCTCTGAGCCAGGACTACTCTGAAAATGGGAAATTTTGCAAGACTGAAATAAGAATATTGTTAGACACTAAGAGTTGGCAAATTAAATTCATCTGATGATAAAACCACAAGAGCCGGCCGTGCTGTCAGCTGGGGGCATTTGCCAGCAAGTCCCTATGGTGGCAGATCATCTTGTCAGAGAAGTGCCTCACATCAGGGATGTCTAGACGTGAAATCTCTTCAGATTCCCATACTCTGAACTGTCCCCTTGTTGTGTGTGTTGGATAGCTCTATGCTAGAGGTAAAATATGGGAAAACAGCAAAAGGCAGGTCCATATTGACACAAGTAGGTGGTGTGATGGAGCCCTGGGAAACTGACACCAAGTTTCTGTGGGGAACAGTGACACTGAAGACACATTTAATCTCTGGACAGGATTGAAAAGGGAGGGGGACAAGGTGCAGTGGTGCTAGAAGCCAGGAGAGGGAGTCTGAGCCCAGGAGAAGGAAAGGACAATGGGAAAAATCCTCCTCACCTGCTTCCTTGGTGGTGGGATTGATGGGACACATGATGGGGGCAGTAGAAAAGCCAGAGTCAGGTTATTCTCCTGGGGAATGTGCCTGGGTGTAACCTTCCACCCTTACCCAACAGCCAGGTTGGCAGCCTCTCACCTAAAACCACAAACGTTTGATTTTCAGTGGTGTAATCAACCACACAACAGTAAGAACATTTTACTCTTGGGCTATTAATTACTTTGACCCTTTTGCTTGTTAACATCAGATGTGCTGTATTGAAGTGCATGCATATCTACTGAAATTTTAAATCTTTAAATAGTTTGTATATGTATCTATATATATACACACACACGTGATTCATTGTACCAGTGACTAAATAAATCTATTTTTATCCAGTCCTGTGATTCAACAGACATGCACTCTCAGTTTCCTGCTGACATACACAGATGTAATCAAAATGGCATCAACTCTTTGCCCACCTTTATAAAGGAGAAATGGTGCAGGTTGTGGATGCTTGTAATTTCTACAGTGCATTTCTTTAATTCTCTGGACTATAGCTGTGAAATAATGCCTAAATAGTTCATTAATTGAAAATATTATGCATAGTGTGGTAACTTTTTGGAAAATCAGACCAAGGCCAAGGAACAGCAATTTGTCTTTTGTCTTAAACCCAAGTGGTCTCAGTGGGGGGGGCATTTTAGGTGTTCACAGTAAGTTCAGGTCAGAGCCTGCTTTTGAAAATTCTAATTTGAAATATTCTAAATTGAAAATTTCAGAACAGGTATTATCCTTGTATCAAATTTATTTCAAGACTTGAAATGTTCATGCACTAATCTCTGGAACCACTTTATCTTCTTTAGTTACCCTATCATTCTCCTTCTTGAACCCTCAGTGACATTTATTTTTCCTGACGTCAGCATGTCATCCCTTTGAAACTATGAGCAGCTTAAAAATCAATTTTATTGGTGCCTGGGTGAGGGTTGAAGAGCAAAGAGAAAGCAGTTTGAGACCAGCCTGAGAAATACCTACAATTGGTTTCTAATCATCTTTATCTTGTCTTGACCCTCACAAGACAGCCACCACCTGAGTGCTACAGGTGTTTTCCTAACAACTGTTGTAACAACACCACAGATAATGAGTTTGACCTCACTTTGGTTGCCCTCGTGATGGTGATGTGGGTTTGTTGTGAGGAGCACTCGCTTGTCTGCAAGGAGTGGAGGGAGGGAGTTCAGCACAGAGTACCTGCTGGAGGCCCTCTGCCTCTAGGACAGGCCCCCATTCCTGAGCAGGCTGGAAGTATCCATTCTAAACCTAGCTGGAATGCTTTAGTAGTGTGGTTAATGCATAAAATCATGCTGCTTCATTTTGGGGGACTAGGAATCATTATAGTAAATACCACGTTTCACATTTATTCTTGGTGAATAGCCCCAATCAGGACTAGATTAATTCCCAGCAGACTGGGAAATGAGGTACCAAGATGCAGAACAGTTGACTTTTCAGACATGTCCACCCCTTCTAAACACAGATAATCACTCTCAGTTGAAGACTGGGTGGACAGAAACGGGTTGGGTTGGTGCTGGCCTTTGCAGAAGTCAGGTGAGGTCAGTGTGGGATAAAGGAGTGTTTTGTATCCCTTACATATGACAGCTTCACTCATTTCTTCTCTATGTTGTCTAAGCTGATGAGGAATGTATTACAATAAGTTGGATGTCAGCCTTAGAGTGCTGCCTTGCTACTGGATTTCCTAAGGTTTCTATGACTTTGTTGGATTTTTGCTCTTCAGGAAGTACAAATTTTCCCCGTTCCACACCTTCCCCTCACACAGCAGCAGACAAAACTAAATGAAATTCCTGTGTTTTGGTAGCATTTGACACCCGCTGAAGGGTTATGTTGGCTCACCTTTGAAAAGTAGTGACAGCAAAGTTTCTAGGAGACTGATGTACTTAGAATTTTTCTTTAATGTCATTTTTATTTAAGCTCTGTTTCCTGTCTACCATGTCCTGTAGGGCAAACCTCAAAAAAATCTAAACTTGTCATTTGCCCAGAAGGGGCATTCTCAGATGAAAACACATATTAAATGTTTTGGAATTATGATGAATTGTGGAACTGAGGGCAGACAAGTGTGCACATAATGTTTCGATTATTTTGTCCTCTTTAAAATTAAAGCTTGATGAGAATTGATGTCAATGTCCTCGCCCTTGCAAGAAGAAAGACAGTACTTTACCCAGAAGAGTGAAGGTAGTGCCTTCAAATGGGAAAGTTAAGACACAGAGTATGTATGTAAGAAATACCAGACCTAAAGCAAAGGCACATTGTGCCCACCCACTCTCTGAACATGGATAAAGATGTGATTTTTCACCTGTGTTACTTTATTGAAAATATGTAAGAAACTTTCATGGAAAAGCAGGCTGAACTGGCTATACTTTCCAAAAATGACAGAGAGAAAGTGAGAAAAGTATATCCACAGAAAAAAAAATGGAAGAGATTGTTACATATGTATCTCTCCATCAAATTAAACTTCCACATTTTTTAATTAGTTGAGAAATCTTTACAATTTGCCAGATTTTTAGCTGGCATTTATTTATACCTTAATGTAATGGTATATGGTTCTCTGAATATGCGTATTTTTACCAAGTTGCCATATTGCCAAGTAGATTTGAATCTTCTTTTAATGCAAATACTTTACTTCCATCTTGATACAGAAGCATCTACACATGATAGTAAGTTTCACTTGAAAGTACATTATCTAAATGCATTTGCCTAGCCTTGAAGAGAATGATGAAAAGTAAATCTTAGATTTCTTTCTTTATTATTAATGTTCCAGCTGCTCTCTTAAGTTGGGGGAAAAATCAAGTGAGAAATGTTTTAAACTCCGAAATATGGCATCTTAAAAAGAAGTTATGACAGTTTAATTAAATGAAAAAATAGTAATAGCTGTTTCTGTGGTGGTGCACACGGTAAAATCTGTGTATCTGTTTCAGAATGAACTTTGAAGGTGTTTTGCAAGACAAGTAAAAAAACAGTATCATAAAGCTTTTGGATTATGCCCTTTCCATGTTATCATGCAATACCATACTTTGCATGTACTTTGCTATGGATTTGCTTTAGGAGATGCAGTGGACCATACAAAAAAATTTCCACTTTGGTATACTGAGCACAAGTTTGTCTCCAGAAAGTTTAGTATGCAGATCAGGCTGAACTTTGTGTGGCCTGGTGTGACTGTTAATATTAATCTTTCCTTTTCATATTTTAGTTTTTTCTACCACAACTTGGAAATATAATATAATAACACATGAATGTGTTCCCTTTCTGTTTTTTCTCTCTTGGTCTTCCTTTCCCAAGATCTCTTTTTCTGCTCATACAAAGCTAAATTACAAGATGATATAAGATGGATATCAGCATCTTCCACAGCGTTCCAATTGCAGATGCTGCCAACCAGGGTAAAGCTCATGTTTGTACACCGACAGGAATAACAGTGTTAAGTTAAGAAATAACTGAATAAATAACTGGTACTAAGGTAGGTTGAAATTGGTGGTTCACATGCAGGTTAAAAAAAAAACCAGCTTGTCTGACCCCATAACCTTCTTATATAGCAGAAAAAGATGACAGAAGATAAGCTTAGAAAGACACAGAACATGCTGCCCTTAATACACAGGTTTTCTTTGTGATTTCATCAGAGATTTAACATGTGACCCTGGGCAAGCCATTCAATTTCAATGCATCTCTTTCTTCATCTGAGGTGAGGATGAAGCATACCTGCCTTACAATACAATGGGAAAGCAACACCAGTAATTCATATCACAGGCATTATGGGAGAGTCTGTTAGAATTGAGAAGGATTGATATTTATTTTTCTCTTCAATCCAGCATTTTATCCATCTCTTGAAGTACAATGCACACAAACACAACAAGCCAATTATTTCCTAATATATCCAAGATAGTCATATGCAGGTGTAATACTGCACAAGTGTGTCTATAGAGATCAGCTTCATTGACATCTGATTTCATATATTCAGTGATGCATAATCCAGATCTCTCCACACCCTTATTACCAGTTCTGGCCCTCTAAATGCTTCTTAAACATTTAACTCTTCTCACTGTGGAGACAGCTAAGAAATGTATGCAATACCATAGCAAACACTCTGTACAGAGTAATTTTTGTGTGGGATAAACCTCTCAAGCAGTGATATCTTTGCATATTCACAGCTATAAATACATGACAATATAGACTGTATATATGGAGAGGGACAAACACCATCTCTAGTAATGAAGTTCCTTGAATTGCTTATCTGCTAGTTGTTAATGAAAAGAATGTAATAGCACAGTATTTCCCTTTCTTGTGTTTTTAGGGGTTGAAAGTATTGTGTTTCATTTGCAGACATAATATGCCCCAACTGCGTGATCCTGGAGATAAATAACACACTTCCATATCTCTTTAGTCCATAGCAGAGCCAGTTCAAGCATTCCCTGACTTTCATGTCAATCAAAGAGTCACTGGGGTTGGAAGTGACCTCTGCTCAAAACAAAAGTAGCCGTATGGTCACACCAGGCTGCTGAGGGTTTAACCAGTCAGTTATTGAACATTTCTGAAGGTGAGGACTGTAAAACCACTCTGGACAGCCTATGTTAGGCAACACTGCCTTACTGTCCTTGTGGGGAAAAAGGGTTTTAGTTCTGTACAGTTTGAACTGCCAGTGTTTCAACTTATCATCATTGCCTTCATCCTTCCACCTTGCACTTTTGTGAAGAGCCTGGCTCCATCTTATTGATGATCCTCATGGGTTCTCCAGGCTTAAAAAGCCCTGGTTCTACAGCATCTTCTCACATGGTAAGGGCTACAGCCCCAGCCCTTGGCTGTGTCAGTGAACTTCTGGTGAACTCAGCTCAGTTGATCAATGCATCTTATACTGGGGGCTCCAAACTGGACATGTAGGTACGTGTGTGTGTGTATATACATACACACATATATGTGTATGTATATAGAGATAGATAGATATATATATGTACACATGAAAGCAGAGAACCCCTTAAAAACATGGGAAGCTGGACAGAGCAACACAGATCCAGCCAATATGGTTAATCATACGTTCTCCATTTATTCCGTCTAAAATGGCAGGTTATATCCACTTCAATATAGTTTACAATTACAATTACA
Source organism: Zosterops lateralis (assembly GCF_965231275.1). Taxonomy (NCBI): domain Eukaryota; kingdom Metazoa; phylum Chordata; class Aves; order Passeriformes; family Zosteropidae; genus Zosterops; species Zosterops lateralis. The sequence continues at coordinate 113,695,743 of NC_139762.1, forward strand.
TTCCCATTGGCATACAGCACAGGGAAAAATGCAAACAGACATTGTTTAATTCATGCTTAAGGTGGCTAAAGTGTTCACACTACTAACTATACCTATTTATACCTAGAAAAACCACTGTCCTTCGCTGATACCTTAACACAATTTCTAACAGCGCCACAAGCTTCACAGGGCTGATTTTTGGGGCCCAGGCTGGGGTAGCTCAAACCTCAATCCAAATATAAATCATGCCCTCGTTCTCTGAGAAATTCTGCTACATACATATGTCCAAACCGGTGCTGCATAAATGGAGTCACCAGCTCCCTGAATTTACAGGCTGTGCTTCTAATGACACTACTCAGGATGCCATTCAACCAAGGAACATGGGGCTTATGTCCCACTTACTGTTTACCATGGTCCTCCAAGGCTCTTCATTGGAGCCACTCCACCACCAGTCTGTCCCCAGTCTGCATTTCAGCCAGCCATTCCTCCTTTTCAGGGCAGGACTATGCAGTTCTTACTGAATTTCATAAGTGTCCTGTTGCCCTGTTCCTCCAGCCTGTCCAGGAAGCAGCCCTGCCTTGGAGCGTATTGGCTGGTCCCCTCACTTTGCTGCCACCAACTCATCTTATGAGTGAGCAGTGTTGCATCCTCCAGGTGATTGACAAAGATACAAAGGTCCCAGGACAGACCCCTGTGGTGCTCTGCTTCTCACTAGCCTCCAGGCAGAATACAACCCATTAGCCATCAACCTCTGGGCCCAATCATCCAATCCTCGCTCTCTTTGTGCAGAACTAATCCTGCTGAAGAATAACATGGACAGAAACAGTTTTGGCTGGATGACATAACTGATCCAGTTTGCTGCAGAGCCATGATTTCACATGTGCCATGACAACACTGGGGGAGGTGTGGAGGTGTAAGCCAATTCAAGGCAGGGAGGGTGGCAACTTCTTAAACAAGTTTAAGTGCACCACTTCATGCATAAACTAGTGGCATACTCTAAATGTTAAAATTTGAAATCCCTCATACCACACAAAAATGCATATTGCTTCTTGCTTCTCTGTGGGCTTGTAAAAATTTTCTGCAGCTTCCTAGAGAAAATATTTGTGTATTCAAGGAAAATTACATACTTTCAGCAATTAATATTTTAAACAACTGGCACCATTGCCAGTCTACTGCATGCAGTTACAGTAAACAGAGTAAGATTTGCATTTCTCTTTAGGTCTGTGTTGTACTTGGCCTTCATTTGTTAGGTTATTGTCTGTTCTCAAGTGAAATTAGTATGCAAACAGACAAAGTTTGGAGGAGAGAGGTATTAGATCTTTTAAACATTTGTCCAGAGTAAAAGAGGAAGTCCACAGCACAACTGTGAAGTCTGTATAATTTTCCCATATCCTATTTGCAGTGCCTTAATGATTATGGGTTTTTTATAAGTGCCCAAAGTTATATTCTTCTATGGACTATCTCAATCAGAAACAAGAGAAACCAAACCCCCACCACTATTTGATTTATAAACCAAGCCTAAAATGTTTTAAAACATAAGAAATTAAAATAAAAAAGAGCAAAAGATCTGCCATGCTTTGTGCTTCTAACAAGTATTTACAAGTTACTTTGTGTTTATAATAAACAATTACTTGGGAGTACATTTTGACTTTCTTTTAATTCAAGTAAATGTCCAGAAACGTTTTCTGCATAACCTGTACTTCAAATCTCTTTTTTTTTTTTTTCTGGAAGTGCCAGTTGAAAACTGCTGTGTATGGTTTGATAGAGCCTGTGAGGATCACAGTTCTAAGAATGGCATGCAATCCACTTCTCTCTTGTCTAAAAGAATTTCAAATAACATTGGAATCATAATGCTCTGAGGATATAAATGAAGTTTTTATAATAAAAGGTATTTTTCCCTCTACAGACTTATCCTAAAGTAAATTATTTTCTTAAAAAAGTAGCAGGTTTTACGGCATACGCTAAGAATTCCAAGTATAAAGGAGATGAAGGCAGAGGTTACAAAAGAGTACTGGACAGAAGGCAGTGCATGCAGCCCTTTCTCTTTAAGCTTTAGCATAGAAATCTCAGTGCCCCATGTGCCTCTATATGCAACATAAACTCAGAAATTAATATGACATATTTAAATGGTACATTTGAGCTCACTCTGCTAGTCTGTGAGAACTCTCTGAAGAGATCAAGAGGGTGTGCTCAGATCATAAACTCAATATCAGTACTTTAATGCCTGACAGCAGTTCTGCTTAAGTCCTATTGATCAGTCTTCTTGTCATGTGATAGCACTCCATTGCATTACCCAAACCCTTTATGGTACACATGCTTTTGTCCCATGGTAATAAACCTGTCAGGTCACTTGTTGCAACAACTTCATCTCCAAACTGCACTCTGTCAGGTCTGAGCCTGTTGTTCCTTTCAGCAATGCCTGGGTGCCTCCCAGAGTGGGAGTGGTTGTAATCATGCACCCCCGCCTCCATTGTACCACTTGCAATTTCTTCTTCTTGCATATTTATGTAAGGACAAAGATACAAAGCAGTGGGAGATGATACTTTCCAGTTCAGAATCATAGTGACACATTTGCTAACAAATGCAAGTTTGGCACCTACATGGTTTTTTGCATGTTCTTTCTCAGTGCTCTTTCTTATTCTTCATCCCTGCTCTGTAGTTCACCAGGTTCTGTTGTTAAATGATGTTTCCCATATGTTGTGTTATCAAGAAAATTAATCCAGTTTTCTAGATTACATGCAAGGCACTTAATGACAAACATCTTTCATAATATCTGTAGATTACATCCTTTCTTTTCCTTCATTTTTCTATGTGTTAGTCATTGCTCAGCAGAAGTGTTAAAAAATAGTAATTATTCTTTAGTGGTCTACGTAGAAAAGTGATGGAGATTCTGTCATAGGAACCTGAGGGACTGCACTTGATGAAACTGAAGGTCATGCTAGACCAATAATTCATTTCTGACAGGCCAGTAGGAGAGATTCTTAGGGAAAATGTGTAGGAAATATTACTCCCCTCCTCTTGGTAGGTTCTCCTCTGTGTTGCACAACAGGAGTATGGGAATCAGTGATCATCAATTGAAACAGGAGGTGTTCTGGCTGTATGTAAGAGGGAACAAAAATTCGTCAAGAAGACAATTAATCATGGAACAAATTGTCCAGAGAGGTTGTGAACCCTTCCTCCTTGGAGATTATCAAAAGACTTAAGTCACTTGGCTTGTATTCAGTGTTGATGCTGCTCTGAGCAGGAGTTTGACTAGGTCACTCAGGTCCCTCATTGATTCTAGAAACCCTGTAGGAGTAATTGTCCCTTTTGCAATCAGAGAGCTATCACATCTCTGAGCAGTTCTCGCCCTGATTGCACATGTCTAAATCTGTTTTTCATTAAATGAACAGCTGCAGTTTTGTTTGTTCTAAAGGCAACAGTATTTAGACTATAATTTCATAGAATTTTATTCAGTCAAAGACCATGATTATTTTTATTCAAACATTGGCTCAAATGTCACCTTTAGATGCAAGGACTGGCAGCTGCAGCTGTCAAACAGAAATCAGTGACATTTCAAATATACCTTCTGTGGAAATAAGTGTTCTTGGTTAAAAAGTTTTAATTATGGCCCCACAGGGCAATTATTTTCATTAGTTTTGTGAGATGCATCTGCTACAGGTATTTGCCCTGCTTTCTACAATAGTGCAACATCCTTTTGTTGATTATATGAACACCCAGTAATTGCATCCTGTTCCTCTCTTTATCCACGTGTCCATGGACTTTAATATCTAAAGAAGATAATATCTAAAGACTTTAGTATCTAATAAGAAGTATTTAAGTATTATTAAGTTCATTGCACATTCAAAATAATCTACAGTTTGAGGAAGTTGTTGTTGTTGTTGTTGATGTGATGCTTTGAATTTCTAGAACAAGGTAGAAAATAACTGCAGAGAGGTGTCTTGGCAATTACAGCTAGGATCAGAAGCTCTACTCAGTGTGAAAAAACATATATGACCCATCCAGTAGTTCTGGCAAGACTAAAGCAGAGCACAACTGATTTGTGTGTAAGCACAAGATGTTGTGATGTGAACCTCCATTCCAGAGGAGACCACTTCAAAACATTTTTGCATTGTGAAGGGAATGATTTAAGGAAAAGATTCTGTCCATATATTGATTTCAGACTTCAAGTGAAGATGTGTATTTTTGCCTATTGTTTTTGAAAATAAACCATGAAGCTAAAGGTATACAATACCTGGCAGATCTCAAGGGATATAAACCCGTTGACAATCCAGGTATAGATACATTTTGTTTGGTAGAGCTTGACTTAAGTAAACTAAAAGATTTCCTGTCATGTTTGATGAACAGGATGCAAAAGTCATTTGTCCTTTACAATGTCCTAGGAGGCAAAGAAGGAATTTCAGAGACTGTCCAACATGGCTTTGATGAGAAAGTAATTAAAGTCACTGACTGAGCTGTCCACATGTTTGAGTCAGATAACAATGTAATTGACTGTAATGGTCTCTGTGCTGAAGGACGCTAATCAGAAGTTAGATGTGGCTGAAACCAAATTTGCTAAGGGAAATTTTATTGGCACTTCTAGCCAATGGTAATAAGTCAAAAAGTTAATTTTACATTACTCGAGACCTAAGTAGGCTATGCTGATTTTTGAAGAGAAATGAGAACATAACTCGGTATCTAGGTGGTTTTATCTTTTTTCATTATAATAACCTGCTGTTCATAGTTTACAGTTACTATTATTACCTCTTTCGTTTTGCAGTGGTAATCACATGTGCATCGTGTGTACACCTCAACAGCTCTACCAACAGCAACTGACTTTGCAAGTCCTGCTGATGGGCCATCAAGCCTAAATCACAGACTCATTGCAGCATACAGTAGTTTTTCAGAGCTCATCTCCTCCTTCTCCAGGATAGTTAGAAGCTAATTTTAACTATAGATAATTTTGTAATTTACAGGCAAAGAAGTCAGTTTGACATACTCCTCTTAGCCTGATTGAATTAATTTTAAATGCTTTGGCAGCTTTTCACCATGCTGCTGTTAGAAGAATTGAAGATAATGACACAACTTATAGCTGATCTCAATCCTTCCTCGAAAGGAAGAAAATAGCAACCCCCTACAATAACCACAGCCAACCTAATTCTTTGTGCAGCTTTAATTGCTTCTTTCCTCCCCCTAGTTTTTTGTCAATTTAGGCTCACATGGTTATTTTGGGATGTAAAGTAACCAAGCATACATATTCTGATTTTTTAACAGTGCTAGGTTTTCTGGGTATGCTTAAAAACCAGAGACATTTTCCAATTCCTACATTAATTTTTACAATATTTAATGCCCTCAAGTAACATTGAGAAGTTCCTTCATTGAACTACATAGATAGTCCATTTCCTTCTCCAGTAATATTATTTTAGAGCAGTCAGGGTGCACAGTGTGAATCCAACTACAAACCATCTGTCCTGTTGTCCTTTATTGCAATTTCATGCAGCTGTCATTCATGACCAACCAGTCTAAGCTGTGCAAAGAACACAATAACTAAGCACCACTACAGCCTTTACCCAAATGGTCCTTGAGCCTCTAACAAACCTGCAAGGGGTGCTGCTTTTCAGCTTGTCATCACCTAAATAATTGATGACTCTTTTCTCAGTCTTCAAGCACCTCTAAACAATGGCTAGCAGGGCACAGCAGGACAGGTTACTGCTCCCCATTCTCCCTTTGTATCAGCTGGAAAAAACATCTGGTTTTGGCCCTGAAACTCAATGCATGTTGGAGTATTATGGTCATCATTCTCTATCAGTCAGCAGTGTGTCAGTCCTAGGAAAGCTTTTGCCCCTTATGAAGTCAAAAGAGCACAAAGGCACCTTTCCATGAATCAGGGTTCAGCCCTAAATTTCAGGTGCACAATCCTCATGGTTGCTGAAGACAGTAATGTCACTCTTAAGAATACCTCGAATTTAAATTATTGGCAGCAAAAGCAGTGCACTTTTAATTTGTACATTGAGTTGATTGGATTTGAAAGAAACAAACCATGACCAATACTTTTTTTGCAATATTGTTCTTCCAGTATCTTTGCAGCAAAGATCCATTCCTAAGGCACCTTTTTTAACGAAATCCACAGTCAGCATGTATGTAAATAGTCAGCATGTAATTTAATTTTCATATAAACTAATCATTTGCACACCTAAGCAGTAGAAAGACATACACAAACTTTTATGTATTTTGAGTGATGCTGTCAGCTTATGGGTTCATAAATTTGTCATTCAAATTCAGCCTGTAGCCACAAGATAAGTTTCAAAGCAACCTATTCATTCCTGCCCCCTCCTGAAGCTGATCATTCACATTTGTGCTGTTGTAGCTACTTATGCCATTACCCTCAAAACTGGATAGCTTAAATGATCAAGTTCTTTAAGCTCCTTTTTCTCTCAAAGGCTTCCTTCATAATGTAGATATTTCTGAAGATGATGTGATAATCAAGTCATGTGGGAGAGATAGAATAGATAGAAGATAAGCCAGTGTTGCTAAAGTAAAAAGTATGTGGAATGAGACCTTTACCCACTAAAAGCACAAGTTTGGAAAAAAAATATAACCAATTAAAATATGAACCAATTAAAGAAAAAAAAAATCACCCCAGTACTCTATGGTCAGGTCTTTGTAGATGATCATATTGATCTTTCAAATCTATATTTCTCCTTTAGACTGCTTCAGCAAAATCCTTAAACAAGTATTTGGCCTTAAGTATTTGAATGCCTTCATTGGAGTTTATTACAAATAAAATAGACCTCACTTCAAATACTTCCCTAAATATGGGCACATTTGATTGTTTAAAGTTATATATCCATCTATGCATTCAGCTCAATGGGGGCATTCTTAATTGTCCATGCTAGGGACTGTATAGCTGCTAAGTATCTTTGGGCACATTTTATGGAATAAAAGATCTTATTTTTTCTTGTTCAAATGAAATTTTTCAAGGCAACCTTTAGAAATTTTAGCCCTGCCAAAGCAGAATATTTACATCTTTAAGAAAACAGGGGCCTCTGATCACTGAAATGAAACAGCTGAAGCCACAGAAGATGCTTCACACAGAGATCCAGACACTGCAACACATTAATTCTTTTCAAAACATTTTTCTATTTAGTATTTTCTCAAAGTAGGAAAGTGAAAGTAACCATTATCTAAAAATCAGTTTTTCTGTCCAGTATCTCAAGGAACTCCCACCAGTTTAAAGTCACATTCCTGATCAAGTACTTGGTTCTCACATCCTCTTCTTGGCACTTTTCCTACTTTCTCTTTTCTAATGGTAGGACTTTTGGGGCCACACAAATCCTCCTAAAACTAATGCTGTGCATGAATTGTTCAAATTTTAAACTAGATCATCTTGCCAAACCACCAACTGCAAAACTACCCAAGGGTTATTTCTGGCATAAGAGACATAAGGAAGCAGTAAAAACTATGGAATAGGCACCTGGGAATGCTGTGGAGGAGAGATGGGCGAAGAGCTTATCCTGTTTTCCAGGAGGAGACGCTTCTACTCTTCACCCAAAAAGCTTTGTTTAATAGAAAAGCTGTTAGTTAAATTAGAGCTTTGCTAGGAGAAGGTCAAATGTAAAAGTATTGTGAGAATATCTGAATGTGCTTGAATGAATGAAACCAAATGCTCGTATGTTAGAAATGGTATGGCCAACTTTACTATCATTAGGAAAAACAAAAATAAGGAATTGAATTTTCAGCAGCCTCTTTACCAGGTCAGGACAGTAACTTGTTTTGTGCTTCTGCTATCTAGAGAGAGCAAAGGAGATGCTGAGATAAAGTCAAATCATTGCCTGTATTACAATTTTTCCTCTGGTCTTTTCACATACACACAAAAAATAGTTTTCAATGTAAAACATAAATAATTTACAGTGAGCTTATAGTGTGAGCTATTTATTAACAAAAAAAGCAAACTTTGAGAGATCAAGTCAATCAGCAGCTGAACTAAAAATACCTATTTTTATGTTCTTTAAAGACTAGTCTTGTCTGGTCTGAACAGGATTCTGTATTTTAGTCGTGTTGGGTAATGGTTGATTTTCACTGAGCTTAGCTGTGTAAAATCTGAATCCATACACTTTTCTGTTTCCTTTTTAATTTGTTCCCATTTTGAGTGACCTAAATCAGCTAAGAGAATAGAATAATGTGGAGAGTTAAGCATAATAACTCTAAAATGACCAATTTTCAGTGTAGGCTTAGCCTCTGAATCACTGCAAGAACCTTCTCCCTACCTTGTTTGCACCTGAGATAAAATTAAGACAGTAAATTTCCTTATCCAAACCTGCACAATGCACTCACCTCAGTAGTGACTGAGCAACAGAACTTACTTCTCGGAGGCTCAGCAAGGATTACTTATTTTGCACAGCAGTTTGAAGATTAAAATTATTTGTTGGGTTGTAAGGCACAGTGTAGGCATCTTGCTCCACATGGCCAAAGACCATGGCCAAAAAGAAAAATTATCTGTAAAGCAGCCCTGTTGTCCTTGGCACAGCAGAGTCCCAGTGCTTGCTGTCCTCACTGCATAGATGCACCTGTTGTGGTTTGAAAGCAAAATGAATGTGAGGCTCCAAGTCAGAGATATAATTTAATAAGAAGAAAGGTAAAAAGGTAAAAGTAAAATAAAATAAATACAATAACACAAAGGACCACTGACAGAGTCAGAATACAACCTGAGCAGGATGGTGGAAGCAGTCCAGGTGAGGTGCTCTTCCTGAAGCAGTGATCCTGTAGAAAGGTCTGGTAGCTCTGGTCCTCTGGGAATCCAGTGGATAAGTGCTACCTGCACTGTCCCAAATCCCAGCTTATATCCAGGTGAGAATGCTTGGCTCCTCCCCCTGGGCAGAGCATCTCACAATAGCATGAGAAGTGTGAAATGGGTCCTTGATGGCCCATTAACAGAGATAACCCCTGGAGGGAGTTACCTGTGAGTCATGGGCCATTAGCAGAAGACACCCCAAAGGCGTTAATGGGCCATTATCAGAAGACACTCCAAAGGCCATTAGCAGAAGAGGCAGGGGGCTTGGGAAAACACTAGCCCACCTGGTTTCAACAGTTCATGAAGATGGTGATAGAATAAATACTTTGTGTACATCCTACACTGCAACCCAGGACAGCACCTCAGCCTCATCTGGCTGCAAGCACCAGTCTCTTAAAAAGTTCTAAGACCAGGAGGTTTTGTAATTCAGCTTTGTGTTCAGCTTTTCCAACTGGTTCAACTAGGAATCATGCTGTTAGGGATTGCTCCTTAAGCATCTTCCTTGTCTTGTTTCATACCTCTCTGAGGCCAAAAGCAAGTGATCCATCTCAGCACTGGAAACTGCACTGCAACATTCAGCATCACAGGGACTGTGGGTGAAGTTATCAGTATAATGTGAGCTATTCTTTCTAAGCAGTTTCCAAGAGACTTAGTTTCCTTCTTTGATAGGATGCTGCCCTACTTAGCCTGACCACTTTTCATCTTACACAGCAGCCTCTAATATTCTCTATAATAGCATGAATTTTGCATTTTGTTATTGTCTGTCAGCTGAGGTAGCAGCCAACTGAAATGTTTGTCCAACAGCTTCTTCAAATTGAAATATTATTTACTGTTTTGGATGCAGAGCAAAGGGAGGGGAACTAGACTCTACTCAAACCACAGTCCTAACAAGCTTCTGCATTCAGACAAGTCTCTCCTCATTGTGTTTGGAGTAGTCAGAATCCACAACAGTATCTTTACCTGCTTCATTTTAGAAATTATCTCTTTCTGTATTTGCTTTCTATCCAGAGTAGCTATGCACAGCTTTTTCTTCTTTCCTAGTTTTACATTAAAGGAAGATGATTCCAGCTAAATAAAATGAATATCCTGTTTTCATCAAGCACAAAGTCTAAAATCCAGGATCCCTAATTCCTAAGTCACCAATGTTTACAGGACTTAGAATGCCTCTAAAGTCTGTTTCTTCGTGGCTGTTTAATGTATTTCTATATTGGAAGAGTAACAGAACTGATGGTTATCTGGGCTATGCTGTGCAGGTTTCTTTTCCTTAGAAAGCTCTCTCACTCTTTAGTTTTACTGACAATGAAAATCCATGTTTACTGAGTTTAAAAATTCAGATCTTAAGTGTCTCTCTTTCTGTCCACTCTAATTTTTCCTCCCATATTAAATGTGAGCTACTTCTTTTGAAGATCCTTTATCTTTCCAAGGCTTTTGTAACCTTGGATATTTGGGACTATTAATAACTTCTTTGTTTATTCTTAAAGATGGCCCTATTAAGAGTGGTGCAGGACAAGACAGGAAAGGAAAGACAAGACCTTTTGACATAAGAAGGCCGCCAGTAACAGTTCTCATGTTTTACCTAGTAAAAGTAATAAGAATTTTCTTTTACTGGTAAAAGAAAAAAGAATTTCTCAGTCTGTTGAGAGTATCAAGAAATCAACATTTGAAATGTGTTTAGATATGCATGTGACTGTTACCTGGAAATAAGTGTAAATGACATAGCCTTAGATGAGTAACTTGGCAGAAATTAATCCTTCATTTAAGAATTTATCAGCAACTCTTAATATCTGTAGTGACCATTACATGCCTGCAAACTACTGAGTCTGTCTACAAAGAGCCTGGTTGATCAGTCTTATCAGCACTATCAGAGAAGCTCTTAGAAATGACTCTGACATTCCTTTAAAAAATGCACTAGAAAGATTGCATGTTACCTTTGAATGATGTAACCTTCATTTAGCAATTCCAAGCATTCCATCTGCTGTATAAGTCTTCTTAACAGCTGCAATTGGCAGCGTGATTCAATCCATGACATGTTTATCTGATCCACACTCAACAGGTGCATTTGAACTGTTTCACATCCATGCAGCACCTAAGCAGTGCACTGTATAACTGTGTTTACATCAGCAGGGGCTGAGAAATCAAGGCAGCTCCTTTTGTTACCTTTCCAGAGCAAAGAAAAGGGTTTCCTTTCCAAAGAGATTGTTAACCCACAGTGGGCAAAGCACAGAGGAATGAGGGGAAGGAGAACTCAGCCAGTGTCTCACATACGAGTTGGTAAAATGGCTGATCTCCAGAGCCTTATTCCTGAGCCTAGTGCAACACCCATTTGTACCTGCTTAACCTCTGACATGGCCTTCCCAGGGAACCTTGCTAATAAAGGGGATTGAAGAATGTGATTAAAGGTGATGGAAGAATGGAAGGATGGATGGAGGCCCCAGGGCTTACACCAGTCACTTAGTGCATTGCCCCAGTATTGCAGTGACCTGCAGAAAACTGGGCCAGGCTGGGAACACAAGACAAGACAGCGTTGCCTTATCTTCTGCTTCTGGCAAGTGAAAAATTATGTATTGCTCCATGTACTAATCAGATATTCATCATGCTTATGTACCAAAATCTTGCTGTGTGTCCACTGTATCCCAAATTACTTCTATAAATCAACTATGCTTGTAACTGGGATTTCTAGAGGAGTCTGAAGTCATCTATTTGAAATTTCACTGAATTACTTCTAACCACGTAATGTCAGCAGAACCTTTTAATATTTGTAGAGAAATACCATGCTTACATTTCAACTGCTTTTTCTACTCAGCTTTCAAACATTAGGAGAAGTCCTTTTGAAGTCTCTGTACAGACTCATAGTTCAGCTTAATTGAAATACTTGGACAAAAGTGAGACCAAATCTTTAGCATTGAGGCATTCAACCAGAATATCTGAATTTTCATAGCACCTCTAAATTGCTTCTATATCTGACCTAATCTGGCCCTACTTAGCTTGTAAAATCTTCAGAGGCAAGTATGAGAAAGATCTAATCTCTAGTAGGCTGTGAATAAATCACTGTAAATAAATAAATAAAATAAATAAAATTAATTTACAGTTATGTTGTCAGCTTGCAATGACAAATACAAGCATATTAGCACGTATATTTCATATTTAATTGGAATATGTAAGTATTCTTACATAAGGGCCAAAAGTCCTGAAAGACTTTGCAGTAAAAATGTATCAGTCTAAAATTTTGGTTTAAACTTGGATCAATAATATGTTGTGTATCCCATTAGGAAATATGTAGTAGGAGGTCATCATGCAGCTGTGCCTAGTTTTCTACAGTGTTGCCAAGCAAATCTGTATTATTTAGCTCATGTTGTAGTATTGTAGTATGATTTTTTCTTTTTTTTTTTTTTTTTCTTTTTTTTTTTTTTAGCTATAGTGTTCCCCAGTTTAAATTCTCAAGGGTTTGGCCAGCATGGATATCCTTTTGGCAGTATCAAAATACTTCAGCTACATAGCAGTTCAGTGATAGACACTATATGAAACTTTACCATTATGAAATGCACAGCTTAGACTTTCTTCAGAAGCTATGCTCAACATAAGAATGTAAACAGGACTCATGCACAAATCCAGCAGAAAACCCTTAGGTAAATTCTTTCTAGTTCTGTCACTGAAAAACAAATTGAATTTTTAGACTCTAGGGTCTCTCTCTGATACAGCTTACCACAGACATGCCTGTCAACGAATGAAAGGTGGCTGTTAGTTTAAGAACACTTTTCCACACCCTGATGACTGTCTGATAGCCAGAATCTAAACCAAACAGAGTTTTGTGCCTTGGGCTGTGCCTCTGTAAAGCTTACTGTTTAATTAAGCAACAGTATCAGAGATCATCCACATCATATAAATGATGTGTTACTTCTTTTAAATGTTTACCTGGTACCCCAAGAACACTTGGGAGGTTTTGAATCAAAGAAACATCAGAATTAAAAATTCAACAGCTGTTTGTGAGAAACATACTTATTGCATGCTTAATTGTTCTTTGCATTTAACTCTTCTTATCTAAAAAGCCATTTGGCAGTTAAAATTTGCTAAAATACAAGACTATATTAATCCAGAGCAGAGAAAAGTAAGACATTTTGCCGCTACAATACTGTTTTCCCCATTAATATATATTTGATGCTTGTAGATGGGACAACCCTGGAATAAATATCAGCTTCAATTTCAATTTAGTATTCCCAATGAATAATGTTTACAATCCAGGTACACTATAATGTTTCTCCTACCAAGCCAAATGTTGTATTTTGGGCAACCAGAGTCAGAATTTTTCCTGAGATGATGCTTTTTTTCTGTGATTTAACTAATTCAGAAAATCCCAAGTTCACTGGCCATGGAGCAGCACTACAAGTTTATGTGTTTATTGAAGTCAAATTCTCAGTGAATTATTACAATGGCAATTGGGAATGGTTTTTCTATTGCTGTTGCTTCAATAACAAACAGTAAGATGTTATCTTGAACATTTCTGCAACTTGCTACTATCTTTTATTCTTCCTCATAGACTTGCAGATGAATAGTCAAAGAAACTCTCATATGCATTGGAGGTTTCCCACATCAACAATGGTTTGTTTTGCTGCTCACTAACAGACTTTGAAAGCTGATCCCAGTGATCATTAGCTGGGCTTTCCTCATTTAGTTATTTTGTAGATAAAATATCTCACATCTATACTATCCTCAAAACAGTACTGAAAAGATACCAATCTGATTGGAATCTGAATGTGGAAAAGAAGTGGTGTGACCTATTTCATACCATTCCTGGCAGCAAAAGGGACAAGTTACAAACACTGATTCTTGTAGGGCTTTGAGAAGCTGTGAACTCTTACTGTGAAAGGCAGTGGAGGTCTAACAGGATGGGTGATATGGTCCTTACATTGTTCCACTTTTGTCCCCTGGCAGGACCTAATGAGTAGCTGTGGGTAATTGCCCTCCTGTCATGAGGTCTTTTCAGTATGGCTGAGGAGTAGATGTGGTGTGCTCACAGCTGTGTGGTGTTCTCTAAGAACCGTGCATAAATCCATCCAGACCTGAAAGGTGATAAATGGAGGAAAACTCATAGAGATAGCAAGGGATCTTACTGATATTAAAAAACAGGGATGGCACGATGCAGTGTCTAATCTCACATTGTCATTGCAGAGCTCAGTCTCTCACCACACAGCAGGCACAAAAAATGCTGTCCCTTTCAAGTAACATGCCAAAAGAACAGCTGTTAACACTTCTAAGTTGAGTACTTTGGTGCAACCCATTTCTTATTGTTGCAGCTGGTATTGCTGAAGTACTGCAACTCCATTGGTACAGGTTTGTGCATTTGGCAAAATAACCTTCATTATGAACTTCTGAGCTCTAGGCTGCATCTCCTACGTGATTAAGGCCTGTGTTATCTTATAAACTCCCCAGAAAACTCTTCTTTTCATAAGTTCCTTAGTTTCTTATAAGGATCTATGGTGACTAGGATTTTATTTGGCACAATATTTTTGTTGGCTGGGGGACACGCTAGATTGATTGTGAGATTAAATTAACATGAAAATACCCAGACCATGGGACAAAAACTTATTTGTGCTAAGATTCTAAATAATGCAATAATTAGTAATTCTTCACAACAAAGTAATTATCCCTATGTATGTTTTTGATAGAAGCATGTTCTATCAACAAGCTGAAAGATTTATTTATGACCCATGAATCAGACTTGGCCTGGCCATCAATTACTGCCAAACAGGGAAGCAGAAAAGCCAGACTTTATATGAGACATCTTCAGTGAAATTATGTTGAAATGGGTTAGGACTTATCTGATAAAGAATCTAAAGCTCCATTAGTGCAAAGGTTCCTATTGCCACACTTGGTCACCACAGAGGAGAAAACTTCCACTATGCCATTTATTATATCATTCAGGCAGTGCAAGTAGATCAGAAACATACTATCTCCTCTACTGAAGAAATGTATTTCTTTATGAGATGAAAGTTGATGTGCTGAGCAAGGCACTGCCATAGCTAAGGTGACCATTGTAGTCTATTCAAATAGCAAACCCTTCAGGCTCCATACAATGGAGCTGTATTATTTCCAATAACACAGACTATTCCAGGTAGAAGGTTCCTTCTTTTTTTTTTCCTAACTTGCAGCCAAGGCTTACTGAGGTAAGGTGTTTCCTTAGCATTCATTGCTATGTGCTGTAACAGTACAAGATACTGAATATGGGGTTTTTTTCTGTATATATTTTCAGCTGATGGTGCATACTACAGTGTACATTGCTCTCATTGCAGAATGTCCCGTGTGATGAAGTTCTGCAAAAGCCACAAATTGGCCATCCTTACCAAGAAAACAGTGTCAAATTCAGTCCCTATGACATATATATACATAGCCACTTTTTTAACCAGTGGGGAAATTTCCTATACAAACCATAGAAATATGTTCATGGAACTGCTACAAGAAATGAAAACTTGTGTGGACCCTCATGCTAAGGTACCTGTCACTAATACTTGTCAAATCTAGTTGGAACTGCTGGTTCAGAATATAATACCATGGCAGCTCTAGTACCAACAATTTTTTTAAATGCCTAACTGCCAAAATTGAACCTAGAACAATGGTCTGAGTAAGCAGCCTTTAGGGACTTTGAGGGCAGTAGGTCCTGTACACATCCTATTGATTTCACCATCAATTCAAAACAAGCGCTTCTCCTACAAGGAAATGTCAGTTCTCCATTCTTCTTTTCTGAAGGAAACCAGAAAAAGTAATTTAGTAATGAAAGAAGTTCAGATAAGCAGATTTAACAGCTTCTTTTTGATTTCTGTGCAAGGCCACTGCAAAGCTACATGTCAAAATTATATGGTGTTTTTAACTGTTTTCTTAACTCCTTTGATTCTTCCTACAAATGAAATCAGCAGGCCTCATGTCTCAAACCTTACTGGTTTATAAACAGAGATACTGATATATTCCATTTTATCATGTTGTTTCCTTTCCTGTGTCTTTAAGAAATACATGCAAATCTTCTGACTTTAATCATCCTGGTTATTTTCCAGTTTCTTCCCTCATCAACAAGATGTATGTTGTGTGTGCTTTGATAATTGTACAGTCTCAGAAACTGAGACTAAAGTAAGAAAAATCTCTCATGAAATTTCTGTTGCTTCTGCCAGAAGCTCAGTTCAAATGAGTTGGAAGGTAACTTGGTGTTGTTTGATGTTGGTATTTTGTCCTCCAGAACCTCAGTTTAGTTTAATCTAAAGTTCCTAATTCCTCTAGTTATTAAGTAAATTGAAACAACTCCAGATGAAGAAGGTGATGTGTGCCTGTGTTTGCAGAAATTCTGAACAAATGGTGTTGAGCACTGTGAAATATCCTCTTTTTTCTATGTGTTGTCAGACTTTTAGTGGCAGTTATTGAACTGAGACCTATCTATTAACTATCTCACTGCTCTTTATAGTGTATGAAAATGAAGATGGGCAAAAAAATAGAAAGTATTGTACAGGCAGACATTTTGGGTTGGTCTCATCCTTAGGGAGTTTCTGAAAAGCTGTGTCATCTTTCTCCCTCATCTTTCTGACTGGAACAGCCCACTATGGAGCAGGAAAAACCTAATGTTGGCTTTTGTCCACCAGGGATGAGTCAACCACACGGTGCCTGATTCAGCTCTGCAGTCTCTTTGTCCTAGTGGCAGTTCCTCTTCTCTGGAGAACAAAAGAGTAGATGCATTATTACACTGAAGACATTCAATACATATGGGTTGTGCTTTCAGCCTTTTCTGAAATCTGACAGCTCACATGATGTATGTGAAATAAGAACTTTCGAGTGCAATGGGAAGTAACCAGTGGTTTTCAGTTTAATTTGGTACATTCTCTGATGACTAAGAAGGGAATTTAGCAGATGGTACATTAAGAATGAATAAGCATATGTGGTTTGCATATAGGGTATATTTAGGGTGAGAGGATCTTCTGGGTGGTGTTAGACAAGTCCAGAGCAAAGCTGAGAGCAGTCATGAAAGAGAGAGCATTGAAGGCAACTGACACAAAATTCACATTCGGGGAAAGAGAAGAGTACAGCTGCCTTGTCTGTGTACCTTCCCTTAGGTGACAGATCTGGGCCATTGCCAGAGGCTTCTTGCATCTTTGCATCTTGCATATGAAGCTTCTTGCATTTTTGCCCGAGCCTGTGTGGCAACTCTATCTTCTTAATCTTTCTTCATTGCTGTTTATGTTCTCTTGCTATTTTAATAATAAAAAAATAATGACTCATTAACACTGTTCTTTGCAGTTAATCAGGTACTTTAAAAATATTTGACAAAATTGGGAATAATCACAAAATGGTTTCTGTGTCTGTTGAATCAGCCCTCTAAATATCATACCTTTTCTGATATTTCTCTCAACTAAGCAAAAAGCCACTACTGTAGGACTCTTCAATGGCTATCACCTCTCAAAAGCAAGGCCTAGGTTTCACTCTCATTCCCTTGCCTCAAGGATAGCATGGACTCCTGCAGAAATTACATCAGCCATCTGAAATTTATCCTAACCTTAATGGTGGTCCTGTCAGGACCATTATCTTTGAGGATGCTCCCTCAACATCATCATGGACACCATCACACTCATGTAAAGAAAGTCAGGTGAGCCAGCACAGCCATGATTTACTCCCAGGCAGGCAAAGCCTCATGCAGCCCCTCTCTCACTCCCCCACCAGGAGGATCAGTGAGAGAATTAGAAGGATAAAAGCTGGAAAACTCATGGGTTGAAATAAAGGCAGATTAATAATGAAAGCAAAAGCTGTGCATACCAGCAAAACAAAACAAGGAATTAATTCAGTGCTTTCCATGGGCAGGCATCCCCAGGAGAGCAGGGCTCCATCATATAACAGTGACTTGGGAAGACAAACACCATCACTCCAAATATCCACCCCAACCTCCTTCTCCCCATTTATAAACTGAACATGATGCCATAAGGTCTGGAATATTCCTTTGGTCAGTTGGGGTCACCTGTCCTGGCTGTGTCTCCTCCCACCCTCCCATGCACCCCCAGCCTCCTCACCAACATGGGAGCACAAAAAGAAGAAAAGGCCTTGGCTCTGTGCAAGCCTTGCTCAGTAACAATGAAAACATCTCTGTGTTATCATCACTGTGTGTCCAGCACAAATCCAAACCCCAGCCACTGGGAAGAAAGTTAACCCCGCCCCAGCCAAAACCAGGAGAGCCTGCCAGAAGAAATAGGTGAAGTGTGGGGGGACGTGGTGGCTCAGAGCTGTGCCAATGGTGCACAGCCTTAGCCACACCCTGCAACACAGGACCACATACCTTACCAGCTGGTCTGGAAAGAACACACTGGAGATGACTTCACTTCATTGGTAAGCCTACATTGGCCTGTATGAAATTTGCTGGTTCTTCTGTTTTATCCTGCAGAAGGCAAAACATTTTTCTTCTGAACAAACTTTCTTTTTTTAGTAACCCTTAAGGACAGTATTTTCTTTCAAGGCTTCTTTCTGACAAGACCTTTTTATTTTTAGACTGCTATAAAAACACTCAACAAGGAAAAGAACTGTGTAGATTTGAACTCGAGTGAATGAATTTTCCTTATTTTTTATGGGTTTTTAAATCAATATCTTCAATGATCAGATGCTATTGCTATTACATTTTTATATATCAATCAAGTTGAACAATTTGATTTTGCAGAGAGTTATATGGACAGGTTGTTTGCCTCTCTGAATTGTATTTGTGTGATCATCACACCACATTTCTGTGAAAAAGAGTATTGCATATTCTCAAACATATTAGGTGTCATTAAGAACAGTTCCAGGGGTCTTTGCAATGACCCTGAATACGGCTGCTAATCTAGGAACAGGACAATTCTACCTAGTATAGATAAGAATAGATAAACAATGGCCTACCTCTTCTCTTTAATTCACTGGACATTAATGAAGTGGTGTATTTTAATCCTGGACTACATGTGACTGGTATAAGTTATGCCTTATCTTCTGGGTGAGGGGGTTTTGTTCATTTCATTCTTATATCTTTGTCTCCATGGAATATGCTTTCTGAAATATCACAGCAGTGCATGTGATAGCATGCACAGCAGACTTATTGATGGGCTTAAGGCAAAAAGAGCGAGGCTTTCTATAAAATATTATTGACTGCAGAATTATCTGTTCTTCTTAGCAAGAGGACACAGAACCCTGTAGAAGAGGAAGGACCTTTCCTACAGGGCTCTATGGGAAGAGACATAGGAAAATGGATTAATTTTACAACTTCTCCTGGCGGTCATTATGCTGATTGTTGGAGTTGGAGTTTCATAGGAATTAAGGTCCAACTGTCTGTATATCCCCAGCCATTAAATTTTACTTAGATATCTTTTACCAAGGGCAAAGGCTTGAGTCACATTGCATTTGATTTCTAAAAATACCTAACCTGGCTGCACAGAGAGAATGAGATGAACTAATAGTTCATCACTGCTAAACATTAAAAAAAATGCTTAAGCTCCATTTCCTAAAGAAACCTCTCAGTTTTTAATTTATAAAATGAGAATAGAAATATAATATACTTTACAAGGATGTTTGAGGCTCAGTCATAGATGCTGGGGGAACTTTAACTGAGAGAGTTGCTTGATTAGCTGGAAGAGGAGTGCATACCAAACTGAATTTACTGACACTCCGCTAGTATTTGCTTAGGAGATTGTCTCAGAACAGATGAGTGTGAGACATGTTTATTTTAAGCCTGCACAAAATTAGACCTTGAAAAATTTTTTGAGAGTTTTTGCATGCTTGTCTAGAGTGACTAGGTGCCTTGCCTTTTTTAACTAATACTGTATTTAAAACATATTTATAATAAATGTACTTGCATGCTATCTAATATAAATAATTGATTCCTTAGAATAAATATTCATAATCTCAGACATAAAACTCACTGAGGACTAAGTCAGTTGTGAGCCTGTTCCAGGTCTTAACATCCATATCATTGACCTTCCAACAGTACCCTGCAGATTTTCCATCCTACCGTTTTAAGCTGTAAATTTTCATCCAAATAAGCAACTGTCTGCTTTTCTGACATACCCATAGCTCTTCCTCTTGTGTTGTGCTCAGCCAGTTGGCATCCACAGGATGTCAGAGCATATCACAAGTGAGGAGGGTTAACCTTTCAAAACTGTTTACCTCCATATGTGACCAGTTTTTGCAGCACTGCAGTATTGTGGCACAACCTCTAAGTATAGCCTTTAGATGTGTTTCTAAGAACACTGGCTTATAAATAAATACAGTTGACAGTCTGCTGATCACAAGCCTATATTTACCACAGAGAAGTTGACTTGATATCATGAAGGATTTGACAATTAACCTTGAAAATTCCCCAAGTATGGTCAACATCTATTGAAATTTTTCTGAATAAAACAAATTTTTTAAAAATAAGAAATTTGTAGGATGGGGTTAATTTGGATTACAGAAGATAATCACAAACTGTAAGGAGTAAAAAAATAATTTCACTTCCATCAGAATCATGGGTAGGACTTTTAAACATTTTCTGACCTTGCTATTTGGTGTTTCAGCTGCAGAAAGTGGAGCAGTTTGCCATACTGCTGCTTCTTCTGAGCATTTGTTTTAAGTTGATTCAGAAGAAAAGCTGGCCATGTATACCTTCCCTCCTGGAAGGTCATTCTGATGGTGCTTTAGCCTTATCTTGGATTTTCCATTGAGTTCTCTTCTTTAAGGAGGAGCTTCAGCACAGAAGAAAAGCAAGCTCATGGGCGCATGACTGACCAAAGGAAGAAAATAGATATCTGTGTATCTTAGCTGGATAAAGCCCTGGAAACAGTCTAGGAAGTTTTTAGCGGTTAGAAGAGGAATACTACCACTGAAAACATAGTTCAAGTCTTGGGGAAACTAATTTTCTCAGACAGGCAGTGAACAAGTTCTCAGCAAGGGACTGGGTCAATATGGCCTCAGGTTACATTTCCAAAACTGTGACTGAATTGGAACTGGCACTAAGGATTCAACATAGGGGTTTATTTTGAGCTGTAGTAAGAGTCTTATAGCAAACTTTACATCAATGTTATGTTTAGATGTGGAGATCCTCGCCCATGGGATTTCATCTGAAGTGCTTTAATGTCTAATTCCCACTGACATCAGGGGGGTTCAGCACTTAATTACTGCTGAAGCTTAAGTTACTTTTGAAACTGGAAACCGGACATTTCACAAACTTCTTACGATGGATTTAACATGACTCAAATCTTACTGAGTTATGCATTTCCTTTGCACCTTGTTGTACCAGGGGTCAACAAACAAGTAGTTTTACCCCTAAGGTGAAATGTTGGGAATTACCGCCAGCACAAGAGAGAATTATATTAAAAAACAGCTCTTTATGTTCCTCAGCAGTACTCTTTTCCTTCTGTGTGACTATGTGCATCTACTGAAAAGCTGTTCTGGTGAGTCTTATTTTTCCTCACAGAAAGACTCTCAGGTGTTTTCTAGTTGATTACAATGCATTAAACCTTTGCTCAGCTTTCCTCCCTCTCCTATTGTCTTCTCTCACAAACCTTTAACTGAGGTGGTTTTCTAAGGTTTTAATGCTTTGCAACTGAAGAAAGAGCCTTGCATTGCTTGGCAGGCTGACCTATTTTACAAACACAGGCAATTACGCCCACCACAGAGCAGCCTTTAATTCACAGCCAGGAACTGCAGAAAAGCTTTCTGGTGTGCAACAATCCCCTGATGCCCTGGAAGGCAAGAAGCTGTTCCCTCCTGTGCAGACTGTGGCCTTGGGAAAGGCAATGTGGCTACTCCTCCAAAGCTTGTCAACCAATCAATAACCCTTTAAAACTGTCAGCAGCAAAGGTAAATGACAGCCACCTTCAAGCTCCTTTAATTTATGCCAGGGTAACATGTTGGCAAACTCCCTCAATCCATCCTCCTGCTCTGAAGGCCAAGGATCTACATTTCCCATGGCAAATATGGGTGATTATGTAAGTGTCTGTCTTCAAAAGTGCAAAGGGTTCCTTCATTAATTTCATCCCAGGAAAGCAAAAATGAGCAAGTTACTCGTATTAGCAACTTATTTAGTTAATTGACATTTTAGCTAAGATATGTGGTGTTTGCCTTTCAATGGCATCCTGTGCTGTGGATGCCTGCTACATTGAGCCCACCTGGATTGGCATCCCATTTTTCCTCAGTTCTGTTATCATGCATGCCTTATAAAGTCATTTATTATACAAATTGGCTACTTGAGTTCTTTTTCCTGGATGGTGTTTGCATTTTTAAAATGCCATGTGGAGTGTTTGCTCATTAGTCAGTATTTTTTAGCTGTCACTCAAAATGGCTGTATGACTCGATTCCCTTCTGGTTAAAAAAATATTAACAGAGAAGCTGCCAGTCAAGTTTACCAAACAGTCCAACAATAGAAAAACTGCAAGCCCAGAATATTCTCCAGTTTCTGTAATTATAGACTGAACAGAGTAATAGAATAATTGGCATTCATTACATGAGTTTAAGTGTTCACATTATAGACTTCTATTTTGAGGACATTGTTACCATGCAGTAATAATTCAGTTCAGGTTCATGATACCTAGAATACAATAGCTTTTGTAGAGTTAGGGAAATTTGTTAATATTCTACTTGCAAATATGCCAGTTAAACTGTTGCTTGATTCCTAAAGATGCAAAAAGAAATTTTTAAAGACAAGTAGCAAATCTTAAATATTTCAGAAAATAACTGATCTGAGAAAATATCCTTATTCAGACAGTGCTGTTATTAAATTGCTATTTAAACATCAGAGTATATACCCTGTATAGCTCAGAAGTTCTAGATGTGGATGTGGAATGTGCCATTGGCCAAAAATAATAAATTCAAGTTGCAGTGTTTGATTGAATAATTGCACTGAGTAGATCAGATAAGATATTTGTAAAAGGCCCATAAGGGTTTAGTGAACCAAATTCCTCTAATGACCCATAGAATTTATGCTTATAAATACCAAGTCCTCAAGTCTCTCATATGAGGAAAGCCATTGGAATTTTATGTCTCTGCAAAACTAATCTAAGAAGAATTAATTCACCTAACAGTTATTGCCAGTGAATTAGCACGAAACCTGTTAGAAATTTTTGTGCACAAATGTGAAGTCTTGAAAAAATACATCACCACTATGAAAATCTTATAAATGGCATCTAAGACTGGAAAAACTCCAGGATAACATCTCTTATACTCACCCAAAGGCATGCCGGTGTTCGCAGCAGGTGTTCTCAGCATGCTTGTGCCACGGTGGTTAAACACTGTCTTGGGTGAGCACAGGCACAAAGCATCACTTCCAGCTGTAAGAAGATAAACTAGATCAAGAACTACTTGATCTAGAATGAAGAAAGCTGCTAAGTTGGTAAGATAGCTTGATTTATTAAGCTCTTGAGAAATGGCAGTTGTGATAATTCTGAATTGTGGTTTCTAGCCAAGTGCTTGAAAGAATGAAATAAATACCTGTCACTGCCCACAACTGTCAAAAGCATAATTCAACATTTTCTCCTTCATGCTTTCACCTATTTTCAAAGCCTAGTTGCTTTTGATAAATTAAATGGGACTCTCAACTGGCTTCCAAAATATACAAGTTGTATATCTTTTCAGTAAACTGATTGCTCAGGAAAGAAGGAAATATCCGAAGATCCAGCTCAATGCTGATGAGCCAATGTCTGCAGTGCAGGCACAGATCATAGTGCTGGCTTATGGGCAGTGGTGCTAGATAAGCACAGCACCCATGCAGGCAGATAATTCAGTGTTTGAAAGTTTAGCCAAGGAGTCTGCTGCAAAGTGGCACTGAGGTGCCATTGAAGCCATGCTCTTTGTGCCTGGGATAATAGACTCTGCTTTAAAACTCCTGAGTTCCTGTTCTTGAAAAGGCTTTGTAGACTGATATTTCAGGCAAATCCTTCAGTTCCTTTCTCCCTGGTTCATGCATCAGGAAAATGGATGTCACACTGACATTCTTCATCAGCTATTTTAAGAATAATGCAATGACTACAGGGAATACTAAAATATTTGGAGAAAAGGTGTTAGATCTGCAAAGAATTGTTAAATGTCCCATTCACGGGAACACGCACATTCTAGGAGCTAGCTTTGCTCCTCTTGAAGAGCTTAGAAGAATACAATGGAGCTATAAGGGGAAATTTTGTCACTTTTTCAGCATGGATAAAGGAGAGGGAATCTTATACTGGGGACAGAAATAATGTGTTTTACTAACTGAATATTGTCAGACATCATTTTTTGTACAAACATCACTTGCATTTCCCAGAAGCCTCTGAGGTACTCAGTGTCTGATCTCTTTGCACTGAGAATAGACTGTGTTGAGATCATTCCTATGACTTTATCTATTTTAATGTTAAATTATGAATTTATGGATCTAGGTACTCTGTGAATTGCATAAATTATTTTAATGCAGACAGGAACACAGTGTGACAGCAAATAATTACAAATATATTCCTGCAGTCTACTGAACTTTACCTGATTACTTGACTATTGTATTCAGAGTCTCCTCGCCTCATTATGAGAAAGAAAGGTAATAAAAATGTATAGAAGCACAGGGCAGGGGTTATTCTGATGACATAATTTAGGAAATAGGAGTGCTATTCAGAACAGAAGAAAGTGAATTGAAATGCCCTAGATAATGAAGGCTGCTTTGGAAAAACTAAAAAGCAGTGAATATCCTTGCTGGCTTGATAGTTACTCACACAAGTAGACCTTTGTCCTCAATATGACACCTTGTATTAAAATATGAGGCAGGTAACACTGGTAAAACTTTATTTAAAATTAAGAAGAATATTAGTTTCCTATGAAATTCATTGCTGTAGCAGGATCTTTTACCAAAGAAAATTTTTTAAAATAACCACAGTTAACAGGACTTTAAAAAACCCTGTCTGTTTAAGGAAAGCAGATGAGCTGGCTTGGGGGGAAAGCCTGAAGAACAGCAAATAGGTGCAACCTCTGTATGACTACACACAGGCTGGAAACCAGAGCAGTGAGTTGCTGGGAGAGGATGCTGCTGCCAAGAGCAGTGAGCGTGGGAGGGCAGCTGTCTGCTTTTATGGTGGGCCACAACACATTCCTGAAACAGACAGCTCCCATCTCAATTTTCCAGCCATCAAGAGGTTTTATCTAAATGCAGATACCTGGGCAACCTGTCCCAGTGCTGGGATGGGTACAGGGATGTGGAGATACCAGACGAGATGGACATAGCAAGAGGGCTAAGAATCTGGAACGCCTCTACAGAGAACAAATATATGAGCTGGGAAACCTGCATGAAAGTAAGAAATATAAGGAGCATTGTGAAAAAAGCAGTTTGAAAACCTTGCAGATGAGGTGACAAAGAGAAAAGGAATGTGTCTCAGGGAGTATTTGGGAGGGAGGTGACGCTGAATCCTTTTGGGATCAGAAACAGAAGGAAAATATGTATAACTGAAATGGACAAGATGTTTAACCTATGGTAGTTATTTTATGAGAGGAGAAGGAAGAGTTGAGTATCTCAGAAAGATAAATTAAATCACACTCTTTCACCTTGATAGACATTGCTTTTCAAGAACAGAATAAGGAAAATAGCTAAACAACTTTGTATTCATATACTGTTCAAAACAAAATTTCTGTCTCCTGTTTCCCAGATCAGGTTAAGATTTGAAAAAAAATAATAAGTATATTAGGTTATTTCAAAAGTGTTGCAGTTATTCCTTGGCTAGTATCAATGCCCATAATATGTTGTTTCAAAACAGTCAGAAATAGCAATAGAAAGATCTGAATCTCATTATAGTACAACCAGGCTAGAAGTGCTAAGAGTTCAAATTAAACACTAGGAGCTCAAAATATAATTTATCTTGGTATCCTAACATTAAAACTTGTAGAAAAATAGAGACAATCTACATGCACACTGAATGGATTTCTGATTAATGTGAAATATTTTTTCCCACCAATGCCGGAGTGTTTGGGGAAAGGTATTTTGTGTGTGCTCTAGTAAGAAACACAATTACTTTTAAAAAAAAGAAAAAAATTTGCCTAACCTATTTACTTCATCTCTGTGTGGAAGACCATTTACTCGAATAGATAAGGGCACCTTTTTCTTCTCTAACTGGGAGTCTGAACTCTTTGAAGTGTATTTTCATATTACTTTTCAAATCTCAAAATGGGCTATTAGTTTGTCATGGTGTTGGTTTTGATTCTTTGTTTGGCAGTGTGTTTATGGCATGGCTCAGAGGGCTTTCTACGAGCTCGGTCTTCTAAAGAATAGTTATGTTTATAATTGACTGAGAGGGACAAGTTATCTAAGTGCAGTAGCAGAGATAAGCTATTTTTCTGCAGGCTGAATCAGGAGTCATTCACAGTTGCACATCCAAGCAAGAATCAAAGCTGAAGGGAAATAGCATATCGTCACCTTCCCCCAGTTGAGAGCATGCACAAGATCCTGTTTCCTCTCCAAATCAAAATTAATAAGGTGACCCAGAGTAAAGGTATTCTATTAGTTTAGTGTATTCATCAGTAGGTTTAGAACTTCTGCTTCTGGGCTTTTATCAGTTGTTGCTACTGCTGCTGATGTTGAGAAAATACTGGATTTTTATATCAAATTGTTTACTTAGGTAACTGTTATAGATTGAATGCATTATTATTATTATTATTATTAATAATAATAATAATAATAATAATATTCTCTTTGTTAAAATGTCCCAGTGATGTGAATTGATAACTTCTTGATCATCAGTATCATAAAAACGCCTTGCTAATCTGCTGTCACACTGTATCAAAAAACGATAAATCATATAAATATTAGGTATGCAGCTGGCTGTGACTTCTCCCTTTGTGTCTGCAGAGAATCTGATTTACAGTCACACTGGTGTAAAACTAATAGTGATTCATCTGCACTTTGAGGTAGATGTTCAGTAATCTTTAAAACGTGATCTAAGTCTTTGAGTTCCATTTGCAGGGCCCTCTTTGTGTTCTGTGTCCAGCCTGAGCTATATCATGTTCCAGCCTGGAGGACCCTGTCATGTGTGCCTGTAGACACTGAAACATTACATTCTAACAAAATATTGGAGAAGTAGATGAGGTCAAGAAAAGGAGAGTGCCTATTAATATATGTTCTTTAAGCAGCAGAAATAATGAAGCCTCATTTCCTGCCTTAACCACTGCCCTGAAAAATTTTTTTCTCAGATCCCCTGGGTTGTCACACTGTGCTGTTCATACCCTGCTTTATTCTGAGTTTTCTCTCATGATTTTGGGTTTGGATGGCTAAGAGGCAGTATCTTCTGGGATTAACTCAAAGTTACATCTTTGTGAATTTGCCAGCTGCCAGGGACATATTTATTCACTTACTAATTGGTCCCTAGCTGTTGCAATAAAAATGCCTGAAGGCATAAAAATGCCTGAAATTCAGGCATAAAAATGAAATGCCTGAAGTCCACTATACTTTAAGTATAGCATTTCTTTGAGCCCTTCTCTAGCTGCCATCTTCCCTAAACCTCACAGAATTTAGTATCTTTGAGACATCTGTTTCTGTGTTAAATTCTGTGGGAATTAGTTGGTCATTCTTAACAATTGCCATGGAGCAGACTGATGCACAGATGCATAAAGAAACAAATCAAAAGATTTTAAAAGGAAGTGTGCATGGAAATAAACATTAGTATAGATCATCCTGACTTTAATTCAGCAGAAAATAATAGAAATGTCAACTGTGTACTCAGATAACAAAGAATTAGAAGTGAGATTGTAGAATTCCACAAATCTTTTTTATCATTGGATATCAGGTCATGTTATCCAGACCTGTTATCATTCACTGACAAGCTCAGAAGTTAGAATGATTACAGCAACTATAATGAATAATGTATAAATATTTTTTTAAAGTTCGTGTGACTTCAAATCACATGAGATCTTAAAGCAGGAAGGAGTAGAGCTCATATAACGTGTACTAAAATCTGTCATCTAGATGGATATGAAAATTAGGAAAGAATAAGTGAGGGGGTGCTCAGGAGCACCTACTAAATGCCTGTCCTTGCTCTCATCTTGTTTGATAGCCTTATGGATGATGACAGCTATCATTTGCCAGCTGGGTTTCCAGTGACTGGCCTTCCCAGGCTTTGCACAGAGATGTGAGGGTAGCTGGTCATGCTTAGGACAGCTGCCATCTCAAGTCGATCTGACTGATTGGTCAAAATATTCACAACCAACTAATTACAGTTTAATACAGGACAGTGTATTTTACAACACAGACTACATCCACAGGATGGGAAATTCTCTGTCTTAGAAAACAGTAATTCAGAAGATGGCATAGCAGGAGAGAGAAGACCTTTTTTGTGAGATCTTGGTGTCAAGTTGAGGCTTTGCCTTATATTGATCCATGGATGAAAAGGAAAAAAAATATACAGTAGACACATTAAAACAATCAAAGCACTTCGTCCACCACTGATATAACCACTGTGCCCTTTTCTGTGACTCACACTTCCAGGAGGAAGGAGCTACTCAAGGAAATTCAAAGGACAAGAAAAAAATGGTCTTGGAGACCATCAACCAGCTATTGGCATATAAATCTTTTAGGAACTCATAAGCCTTGAATATTGGGGAAAAGTTGAAGAAGTAATTCAGTCTCTCTCTCTGGGTACTTTTACATTTGGGGGAAAAAAGCTTAATGACAGGAGCCAGGTTAACTTTTCAATCTTCTAGACAAGCAGCGGAAATGGAAATTAGATTCATTTAAACTTGCAAAAAGGTGCAAATTTTTGGCACAAGCCGCAGTTAAATATTGGAAAAGCTTTTCAGAGGAAATTTTGAGTCATTATTTTGATGGTATATTTAAATTGTACCAGTTTTTCTGTCTGTGTGTAGGATATAATTCTAAATATGCCATACATACAGAATGTGTGTAATACTTACCTGCATATATCATGTGTATATATTCCAACTATAGCAGACGTAGGTAGATACATAGCTGTAGAGCTTCCTTACTGATAATAAATAACTTTGCAACTAATATTGAAGACAAAGATGTAAATATGAGACCTAAAATAATGCAAGAATGGCATAAGCTGGAAGCAAAATTAATCTCCAGAATACACTGAATATTCTTCAAAGCAGTTTGTTAGACTTTGCTTCAATTTACATTATCTTCACAGTAGGTTAAAATATGGATTTTCTTTTGAGATGGAGAAGAAGAGGTTAGTGATTGCTTTTCCACTAACAGAAAAATAAGTCTGTTTAATGAATTATTGTGAAAATACGCTTGAACTTTTTCAAATTGAAAGAAACATAGCAAAGAGTTTGATCCAAAGGAAACTTCTTCATGTACTAACATGAGCTAACAGCTCCAATTTTTCCTTTGCTAAGTGGGATTGAACAAATACTAAATTGATTTCTTTTTCAGAGTGACACTAATTGTGTTTTGTCCCAGAGCACCATATCAGGCATTATCCTCAACATCTCTTGTGAGCTTAGAGAACTTAAAACACAAACACAAAAAAATGCTATATATACAAAATATTTCTGAGACAAATTGTGTCAAATAAGGTACTAACTTCAGACCATTTTTAATGTGCCAGTGGGAGAAATATCAGTTCCTTAATGAGGACTGAAATTTATCCCCTTTCAGAAAGCCAATATGAGCCTATGAACCACTGAAAGCCAATCCTAAAATCATGACTTAAGGAGATTTAAGGATCCCATGCTATCTTTGTGTGGAGTCAATACTTTTTTGCCAGTGACCTGGTCCCTGGTTATTGATTTGTAATAAAACTTAGTGTAAGATATTTGGGATATTTTTCATGCCAAAATGCATCTTAGCTTCTAGTCTTGTCTGTTTTGGATGCTGGCCACAGCTAGTGCACTATCTAAAAAAATAAAACCAAAAAAACCCTCTAGTGTATTTGAAATATTGATTTAGCCCTTCCTTTTCCAAATCCTCAGCAGACATTTCTAGAGCCAGTGATAGTGCTATTTGTAGTTTAGGATACTTAGTATCTTGGAAAAAGTACTCAGAAGAGATAGTTTGAATTTGCCAGATACTATTTCTGATGTGTTCCACCATATTGCAGCCAGTATGATCATTTCAAGTTGTTTTGCTTGTGAGATGCTTGTGGAAAACTCATCAGAAATCTTGGTTCGTAGTAAAAATATATATCTTTCACCAGCTTATTTCAGGCTTAGGAAAAATGTCTTCAGCTGTTTAGTACTGAAGACTTCTGAGTAAAAAACCTATGCCCTGGAAACCTTTAATTTTTAAAACTCTGAAGGTCCATGAAATATTATGCTGAAGTCATTTGAACCCTACAGAACTTCAGCCAAATCAATGGCTGAAAACCAAAGATAGATAAATTCAGACTGGAAAAAAAAAAAAAAAAAGTGTATATTTAAAAGCAAATATCCCTCAGAGGGATGTTTTGTCCCTTGTTTGAAAATTCTGAATTCTTACTCACATCTTTGAACACAATTATAGTATTCCCTCAGTGTTCACAATGCAATGCTCTGTGGCTTGTATTTTACACTGATTTTTATTGTGCTATCTCACTTTCAATATATCTCTACATCTATGAAGCGTATTACAGAAGTATCAAAATTTTTACATGTTTTACTAAAAAAAATAAGATGGTGAATTTGTTGTGACTATGTTAAACTAAAACAAAAAAATTTATAGGTACTTCCTTTTCCAGAATTTGTACTTTTGTCAACAGGCATTGAAAAACTGTATTTTTGTTGTAACCTTCCAATTCTCACGGGTATTTGGTGCCTTCTGCTCCCACATCCTCTCATTAAATCTCAGGAAATAATGTGACAGCTTTGATATTCTCAGACATCCATTTTTGAGGCAGCCAGTACATTGTAGGTCACTGGCAGGTGGCAAGACACCCTTCAGAGGAAAGAGGGTTTACAGAATTTTGAGGAATGTTTCATATATCCCTGTACAAGGACAAAATCATTTCCTTGGGTGGTCCTGGAAGGAGCAGGCACAACCTGGCCCCTGAAGCCATGACCATATGTACAGTTTGTGCATGCAAAAATATGCTGGTGTGAGGTCATGCATGTGGTGTGTTGACCTTGGACGGCAGTCAGACTCCCACCCAGGTGTTCATATACTCTGCTTCCTCAATAGGACAGGGTGAGAAAAGAGGATAAAAAACCTTGTGGGTTGGGCTAAAGGCAGGGAGGTACTTCACCACATACCACCACAGGCAAAACAGATTCAACTTTTAATGTAATTTAATGCCAGTGAAAGCACACATGGATAGTGAGAAACACGGATAAATTAAAGCAAGATTTCCCCTCTGTATTTCCTTTTACCAGAATAAACTTCATTCTTTCATCCCTGACCCTTCTGCCTTCCCCTTCCATGAGGCGCAGGATGATGGGGAATGGGGAACTGCAGTCAGTCCATACCATTTTCTCTCTCCTGATTCCTTCTCCTCACACTTTTCCTCTGCTTCAGCATGGTATCCCTCCTACAAAGTACAGTTCCTTCAAGATAAAACTGCTCCAGTAGGGGCTCCCCAAAGGCCATACTTTCCTTCAAGAAATATCCATGGGCTGCAGGCTTTCTGTCATAGTCCTTCACAGGCAGTGGAAAATTACCTGCTCTACCATGATTCTCTCCCAAAGATGCCTGGAGAACTTCGTCCCCTTCCTTCTTCTCTCACCTTAGGGTTTACATGGCTGCTCTTGCATCCTTATTTTCCCCTCTCCTCTCTGCCTATTAGACTTTTTTAATGTCTGTTCTTAAATATGTTTTCCAGAGGCACCAACATATTGGCTGAGGGGCTCAGCTGTGGCAGCTCACTTTGGAGCTGGCTGGAACACCTGTGTCCCACATGGGACAGGCTCTGACCTCTCCTCATGGAGGCCACTCCATGTGTCCCCCTGCCAACATTTGGGCAGCTGAACCCAATTAGAAAACAATTAGAAAATGGTTTCATGGAGAATTGATTAGGAAACCAATACTGTTTGTAGCACTACCATGCTTTTGCTCCAACAGATTTATTTCTGAATTTTGTACCATTTCAGTTCTCATTTTTTATTGCTGCTCTGACAGTTGTTAGTCCAAAGTTTTACTGTCTTGCTCTTTTTTGATATGTGAGCTCAGTGCACACCTGCAGCAGTGTCAAGTCAGCCACCAACATCTGGCAGCCCTGTGAGCTGAGAAGGATGGCATACAAACCTTGGGGCAGGTGACACAGTGACTTTGCAAAAGAAAAAAACGCTAATACTAATTTTCTCCCTATTCGTGCTTAGGCACTCTCATAGACTAAGTACTATATACATATATATATATATATATATATATATATATACATACACATAACTGTGTATTCTTTAATAGAAGAGTTAATCTAAATGGCATTTACTGTGTACATCGTCTGGGGGGCAGGGGGAGTTTCACTTTAATATTTTTTCAAAGCAGTTCCAATAAAAAGAGTTCCATCTGATCATGTTAGACCATTCCATGGAATGAAAATCTGCGTGGCTGGTTCCTCCAAGTCAGTTAAATATAAGTAGATAGAATTTGTACAGAAGCTGCATAAGCAAAAGCATATAAAAGCTCAACAGAAGAGTACCAGTGAAATCACAGAAAGGTGTTTCTTCAAGAGCTATGTTGTAACGTAACTCATGTCTAGTAAACTCCATCCTTTTCTCTTTCTCCTGCTGGGTGTCAGGGAGAAGGGCTGCTGCTGCTGCCTTTGGCACTGTGGAAGGTGTCTGCGAGTGCAGTGCATTGGACAGAGCAGTGCAGGTGGAGCTGTCTCCCATAGATGGTGCCCTATATTTAACTTAGCATGAGGTTGTCATGGTGTTTCTTAAGAGCTAATGGCAGGATTTGTTCTGCTTGGGGTTGCTGTATCCCCCAAATAATCCCTTGATTTCTGTAAGCTTCTTGCAGCAGGCTCAAGCCATTGAAATCCCTGAAATGCAGAAATCATGGAAATGAGCCTGGAGTCAGTGGGTATATTTGTGCTGCACATACTTCACTGGAATAAAAGACACCAAATTACCTAACAGACAAGGAGTCTAGCTGTGAAAGTACAGAATCTAAGTTTAGATTCCTAACAGGCAAAATTATCTCATGCTGTTTTTCCAAGCCTGGCAGCACACAGACTGCACAGCACACGTGAGTACCTTCACTGCCAGTGAAGGACTGGACTTGATTGGTGGCTAATAAGGACTCTTAAACTGAAAGTTTTAGGTATAGCACATCTATAGCAGAACAAGAAACTAACAAATCTTGAAAAAATGTAATTGAAAGGGAAGAGATCACCCAGTATGTTAGCTAATAACTGGCCTTAGCTGGAGTATTCTGGCAGTAAAGACTTACATTCAAGTATCTCAAAGAGCTGATTACTTCTACATAGAGGAAAAGGTAGTGGAGCTTTTGGTGTCTGTGAAGAAAGAGAGACGTCAGTTACTTCCTGTAGTCTTTTGAAAGACAGGAGAGAGCCATCTTTCATGGTTCTCGTGCTCCCTGCATACCAAGTGGCCTCTCTTTATCTGTGTTGATTTTATTCATAATTTCTAATAAAAGTCCTGAAATATTAATGATAAAAACTGGGTAAAAGAGCTACTTTGGATTTAGGGGCAAGGGCAATGGGAAACTGTGTTTGGTTGTATCTTGAAACAAAATTACGACCATCATCCATGTATTTAAAGCTATGACCAGGATTGTCAACACTGTCTAACAGTTAGATTTGCTAAGGTGGATAGGACTCTGAGTGCAGCAAGAGATAAATCATTAGGCAGGTGTCCTGTACAGACCCTAACTGCTAAAGATACATACAATAAGCCAAACTTTTGCCAGTTAACCTTCGTCCTCTACACAGAGTCCAAACTACTGCTGGTAAGAAATTAGGAGTAGGTAAAATGAATAAGGTTGAAAGTAACAAAACACATAGAGTATTTCTCTATTTTCAGGGCAGTGGCAAGTTGTTGTGGAGGGGCAAATTAAAGAAGCAGCTGGAAGTTGCCTCAACAGAAGTGGCTATTGAAAACAGCTGAGAGAAATCACAGGAGAAATTATTCCTATATATATGCTAGCATTTTCTGAGTATTGTGTAACAGACAGAAGTAATATCAGGTATAATTCTGACTTATATTTCAACAAAGAAGAGTTCCTGTCACACGTTATGCTGCATTAATCCACCTCGGTATGCAGTGGGAGAAAGTTAATCTGAATGTTGGCAAGCTGGTGAAACCATGCATGTTTCCTTGAAAATCCTCAGCTATGAATGAAACCTGTGGCAAAAACTGGAAATGTGAACTACTGGAGAATCATCCTCAGACACTGACACTGCCATGTTTCTGGGTAGGAAAGAGTCTGAGTGTAAAACCACAGGAGTGGAACATTTCAGTAGGGTACCCTTTCAATCTAGACACAATCAGATATAGTGAGAGTCAAGAAAAAAGTCCTTTTCTGACCTTATGAAGCTTATTTCAGTTGAACAGAAAGCCTTTGATCTTTATCCAGGATAGCTGTATATGACAAACTTGCTGACTTGGGAAAATAATAGGATTATTTTGGTAATATGTTTATGGGGAAATAGCCCAGGTGAGGGAAAGAGTTTGTATTGTTATCCCTTTAGAAAATAGGAATGCATGAAATGAAAGTAATATTCATATTTAGGTTTCATCTCACAGTATTGGTCAGGGAATGAGATCCATGAGCATGAAACACGTTCTGATGACCTGGCCTTGATATGACCAAAAGCTGCCCTTAAAGCCTTCAAAGCCTCCTGTGTATTAAACCACATATGGAAGCACAGGAAGACAGCATGACATACATTGCTGTCATACACTGTGTTTGGGAACTAAAGAATAGGTGCAGAGACCCACAGACTATTGTCAAGCTGCCTGCAAGGCTGCCTCCACGTGAATCTTTAGCTTGTGCCTATACTTGCAGAGCAGCACGACAAAAGATGTGTAAAATATAGCAAGACATTTTCTGAAACTGGGGGGATGCAGTCATGATATGCTGTTTCTGAAAAGACTAAGATACAAATATTCGAAATCCTTGGCTTTGGTTCAGAGAAGCACCTGGAAGCTTGGATGCATTTAATGTCACTTCTCCAGCTGAGAAGGAAAATCAAAAAATAGGCTTTCTTAAAATAATGTTTCAAAGTCTCACATCCCAGGCAATGTTGTCACACCTAGATGTCCTGCTGCATTTGGCATTCCTGCTTTTAGATGATTTTACTCCTGGAAATGGTGAGATGAGTACAAGTTTTAAAGGAAGGATGAAGCAGACAGACTCCTTGGCAGAAGTTTGATTTCTGAAATCAGGTTGAATGTCAAGGAGCACTTCTTCAAATCAGTTCATTTGGTTGCAGGGTTTCCAGCTGACTTGAGCTGCTCTGTCATTATGCTATATAGGATTTATGTACTAATATGATTAGAAAGAAAGGTCATTTATTTATCCAGGTCATTTATAGACCTGGATATACCTTTAATTTTTCAAGTCCAGATCAGGTTTCTCACAAATGCCATTGAGGATAATTCCATTGATTCTCATTTAGTTATTCAAGCTTGCTTGTTTCATTGCAGCAATATTACATTTGTGAATGTATACATTATCTTTTCCCTCATATGCGTTTCCTTTCACTTATGAAAGTCATGTGAGGTTTCTATCTTGTATTTAATGAGCTGTACTTGATTATAGTGTATTATGTATTATATTTAAAGTATCCACATAGAAATGCCACAGTCTCTAAAATGCAAGCACATAGCATATATGGGGAAATTAATAATTTCAGGGAAAGAAATTAAAATTGTGATTCAAGCAAAGCAATTTGGTTCTTTATCAGACAGATAAACTCTCACTATGTTAAGAACATCTGAAAGTCATCTGTAACTAAAAATATGTCACTCCTTTATACG
The DNA here is from genome assembly GCF_965231275.1 of Zosterops lateralis. Classification (NCBI taxonomy): domain Eukaryota; kingdom Metazoa; phylum Chordata; class Aves; order Passeriformes; family Zosteropidae; genus Zosterops; species Zosterops lateralis. The sequence continues at coordinate 113,731,330 of NC_139762.1, forward strand.
AATTGTATTTGTATTTGATTCCTTTATACAAATAATGTAATTGAGTAATGCAAACCATTCACAGAATAAAACAGGTTAAACTGTAGTTTTCACTCAAAACAGATTATAAGTTCCTGGCAGATCGTTGTCCTGATACAATGCACTATTATATTGCTGTTGTGACTATTGTGGATGGGCTATACTGCAAAGGCTGAAAGTGGTATGTACACTCCCACTCTTTGCTACTTCAGTATTTCAGGTGTCCACTTTAGAACCATTCAAAAGCATTCTTTTTCCTCATGCTAAACATTATATTTTTCCTGTGCATGTCTTTCCTCTTCAGGAAATTTAGAGATGAAATCATATACTGGGGAAAATATTTAAAAGTTCATCTTTAGAAAAGAAAGAAATAGAAACATGCATTCCTGTTTCCTAAGGCCATTTTAGAGAATTCCTGCTTTCAGGTTCTTGTAACAATTTGTAGTGGATAAGCAGATAACTGCTGGTGTACATATTCACTGGCAGTGGCTATTTAGTCTTAATTTCTCAGATCAAGACCCTAAATACAAGACCCTCATAATACAATAGAGCCAAATACACCAGAAAGCTGCTGCAAGTGCACCCAAAAAGTGTGCAGTCACTGCAGATGAACAAATAGGAAAGTTGGTCCTTGTTCTTCATGAACAGTGGCTCCACAGATCTTGTCCAATCTCTTTTCATTCCTGAGTGACAAATGAGTCTTCCTGGCTGCACCTGCAATAAGTCTTCCTGCACCTGCACCTGCTGCACTGGCTAAAATTTTGTTTGATAGTAATAGAAATTTGTTTTTGTTCCTCTTTGAAATAGGGATAAGGAGGTTTATATGAACATATACCTAGAAAATGCATCAATATATTCTAATTAATGAATTATCAATTCAATGCTACAAGAATTCACTTTATTTCTAACCATTCCCAGTGAATTATTTACATAGTGACATTTATTAGCAAACTGCCATTTGCATTACTTTTATATCGTTCTTCTCATTATTAATTTACTTTCAATAATTCTTTAGTGTTTGGTCTCATCAATAAAGAAAAAATGGATGAAGCCCATGAAGCATTTCACTTTATCCTAATTTTATATCCCTAATACCATTGCCAATAGAAAGAGCAGATACGTAATATATTAACTGGCAATTCTTCTCTTTTGTACATTCCCTTTTCTCCTTTTCTCTCCTGTATGTCAGTATCCCTGAGTTTGTGCTGTAAAAGCAGAGGATGATTCCCTATTAATAACTATTTAAATAACAGAATTACATAGCTATTGTACTTGCTTCTTTATGTCCCAGACAATGACTATGAATTAATTAGCATTAGAGCAGTGGAAATTCCTATGAATTTAACATTATATTCCATGTGCATTATTGAATGATTTTACACTTCCTAATGCAAAACTGATGATATCTCTAGAAACCTCTGGGGGAGTGTGTGAGGTCATTAAAGTTAGATTTGCAAAGAAAATATATGGATTTCTTTCTCACATTATTTTTTCCTGTGCTGATAATGCTATTCTTGAGTTCTTGTTCAGAGTGGCTTGTTTGTATTGAAAGATTCTTTATTCTATTCTTCTACCTTCCCCAACTTTTCATTTCATGAGGGAAATGAACTGTGTTTTTTCAATACTTAAAACATTCTTAGAGGAAAACAAGAACTTACATTTTCAGCTCCCAAGGTTGTCATCAGAGATAATGGATACAGAAAGGCAGCCCAGTGTGAAAAAGCAAATATACATGTCAGAAATGAAAACACCAATTTATACCATGTCTCTTTCCTGTCTTCATTGCTGATAGCTTGTTTTCTCCATGAAGGAAGATTCTAGAAATAACTTTGATGGTTTTTCTGCACAGGAAGAAAAATTATGAAGTTTTATTAAAAATTCTCCCTGGAATCCTAAGTTTGCTCTATATTTCTGCTGATTTTTTTGTTATTATTTTTATTTTTAAAATGAAGGAATTTTCAATTCATGGATTCATGGGAGCTCACAGCATTATTAGCACCCTGCCAGAGAGGGAGAAACACTGGCAAACACAATCCCTCTTGAAAGCAATGAATTTCTCAATACTACTTACTGAGCAAAAATATTAGTGTGCTAAGCCAAGTGAATTGTTCAAATGGATTTTAGCTCCATAACTTACTTTTTTTCTCTTTTCAAATAAACTTTCTGGTTTTCTTTCAAAGTAAATAGCAAAATGTATTTAGGCTTATATTTACCATTTTCTATCAATACAACTTCTTAAAATCTATAATACTTAAGTAATATATTCTTGATTGTTAAGTTCTAAAGAAAGCTGTTTAATAGGGAAGAAAAATACCAGCTATGCATCCAAAGGTTGTTGAAATGATTAAACAGCTTTTAACAGCCAACAAAAGAAATGTTTTCTTCATGTCAGTTTGATTTACTTCAATAACTAGTTCAAAGTTAAGGAACCATTTAGAAATAGAATAAGCTGAAGCATCATTATCTTTAAATGGTTTATGAATAAATTCTTAGTCTGGGATCCTGAGACTTATGAATTCATTCATTAGCTGTATGTAAAATTAGCTTCGCTAGTAAACCGGTCTTAGGTATAAAGTGTTTGATATATTTTTCGTCTGTATACATTTATTGCAATTTTATTTAAATAATAAATACACTTGAAAGGCAAGGATTTTGCATTTCAATTGCAATTCCCATTTCCATCCAAAGCAGCTGGATACAAGTAATAAGCAAATAAAAATTAATCTTCTCGTAAAGAAGAATTATCATTCATTTCTTCCAGAATGCTATGTAAGTATTTATCATCTGAATAATTATGCTGAACTGTACCATTTTTGAAATGGGAATGTAAAGTGTTTTTCTGGTATTATATGAAAGCAACAGATTAGTTTAAAAGTCAGATTCATTTCAAAGCAATTTTTTCCCCTAAATTTACCTACTGACAAGAATCAAATTCCCTCGAGGAGAAAAGAATAATACACATTTAAAATAAGCATAGAAAGGTCTATGTGTTTAACAATTGCTTTACAGGTTTTGTATTTTCACAAAACATATTTTAAATCTTATGAGAAATAATTTCATGTTGAATGCTTTAAATATTTGTCAGGTTTTACTGAAATATTTTAGATTAGGGCCTTGTATATAGGCAATTCTATGATATATTGGTGATAGAATGGGTATATAAATTAAAAATATATGCTTTAGAAGCATCTTTACTCACAATTTTAATTCAGCAAAAAATTCCAACATTTAAAAAATAAATTTAATTTTCAGCTGGAAGAAAATAAGTTCTGACATTTTCTACTTATTGAAATTATGTTTAAAAGTGGTAAAAATATCTAAGTGAGCATTTTTTCTCTCAGCAAGAGTAAGGCAGTCAGTTTAAATTTTGATTTAACAAGAGTGACATAAATTTATTTTTAACATGTAGATTTATGCTCACATTATCATTGATTTCGTTTATATGTAGATGATGCTGACATTTTAATTAGAAAGACTTGGTTGCTTTATATTAGGCTTCTTTAATGACTTATCAAAATCAGAAAATTCATATTCTTTCTTGAAAACATTAACCAGAGTAGGTCCCCTTAGATCACACAGCTGACAGAGGCACCTATCCCTGACTTGCTCAAAGTTGTGAATTAATTAATTAGTTTCAAATATGTAATTGCTAGGGAAAAACTTCAGACTGTGGTTCAATAGCTGGTCTTGTTTGTGTGCATCCAGTACCGGGCAGTGAAATCTCAGCAGCAGAGGTTCATTTCTCTGACATAAAGGAGGAGGAAGAGGTTTTATTGAGCCGGTGGTGGAGAACATTTAAAGCAGCAAGGATCTCACTGTTTTCAGCCAAGTGCTAACATACTTATTATGCCTTAACTGCATCTCCTGTTTCCTCCTAGGTCTTACTGCTGCAGCATCCCTTGTATCCCTGGCTTGGGCTTTGGCTTCCTACCAAAAGGCTCTCCGTGACTCCCGCGATGACAAGAAACCCATCAGTTATATGGCTGTTATAATCCAGTTTTGCTGGCATTTCTTCACAATTGCAGCAAGGGTCATTACTTTTGCCCTATTTGCCTCGGTTTTCCAGCTGTACTTTGGGATCTTCATTGTGCTGCACTGGTGCATCATGACCTTCTGGATCGTTCACTGCGAGACAGAGTTTTGCATCACTAAATGGGAGGAGATAGTTTTCGACATGGTTGTTGGGATAATCTATATCTTCAGCTGGTTCAATGTCAAGGAAGGAAGGACACGCTGTAGGCTTTTCATTTACTATTTTGTCATCCTTTTAGAAAACACCGCCTTGAGTGTTCTCTGGTATCTGTACAAGGCCCCTCCGATCTCTGATGCATTTGCCATACCAGCACTGTGTGTAGTGTTCAGCAGCTTTTTAACAGGCATTGTTTTTATGCTAATGTACTATGCCTTCTTTCACCCCAATGGACCAAGGTTTGGGCAGTCACCAAGCTGTGCTTGTGAGGACCCTGCCGCTGCCTTCACCCTTCCCCCAGAAGTGGCCACAAGCACACTACGCTCCATCTCCAACAACCGGAGCGTCACGAGCGAGCGGGATCAAAAATTCGGAGAGAGGGATGGGTGTGTGCCTGTGTTTCAGGTGAGACCCACTGCACCCTCCACACCTTCATCTCGGCCACCAAGGATTGAGGAGTCTGTCATTAAAATCGATCTGTTCAGGAACAGGTACCCAGCGTGGGAGAGACACGTGTTGGACAGGAGCCTGAGGAAGGCAATCTTAGCGTTTGAATGTTCCCCTGCTCCTCCACGGCTACAGTATAAAGATGATGCCCTCATTCAGGAGCGCTTGGAATATGAAACCACATTGTAAACGAAGCAAAAACACAGCTTGAAGCAGCTCCAGTGTTACAGTCCAAATTAAGGGTTGACAGCAGGGCTGTAGGTACAACTAAACTGCATACTAAAAGTAGAGCAGCAAGCTATAGTGTTCTTAGTCTGGCCATCATCATGATTATCATTTGATCCACTGTGTGCAGTCTGTCTGCAGGACACTGATACAGCAGCATCGTCTGAAAGCCTCAAAAAACCCCAAACCCTGACCCACACATACAAATCAGTCACATCAGCTGGGGGAACTCACCCATCACCCCTTACTGCTATGAAACTCTGACTGCACAGTACTTACAATCAAACCAATAAAAAGGCTCTGACCAGAGCTTTCAACTTCAGCCAGTAGTGCATTTTATTTTAAAAATGAATGATTGATATTTCCATAATCAATGGCAAAAACAAAAAAACCACACCTTTTCAAAAATAACAAAACTGTAGCACACAGTGTTACTGTTAGGAAAACTGTTTTCTGGGGCAGAAAACAGGAGCTTAGTAGCCTTCAACACTCCCATAAATCAACCATTCAGGTTAGAATAGGTTTGCAGAATAGTTCTTAATTAAAAAGAATCATGTTTATAAGGCTGTCAATGGAAAATAAACTAAATTCTGATAAATTAGGTCATTAAAATTAATACTACCAGAAGGGTTTGTTTTCTGTGGAATTTCAAAGTCTTTTTTAGGTGTAATTTAACTTCTCGGTGTTATTTTCAACAGAAAGTCTATGCAGCTCACTTCTGGTTTTGAGGAGAAATAAGGAGCTCTAGCGTGTAGTGATATTCATTAAATGATAATCATGATTCAGTGTTCAATTTGCAAAAAAAAAGTAAGTAAAAGAATAAGTATAGTTTTCATATTCTAAACTTTTTGGAGGACCCCATTCAGATATTTCAGAAGAAACTACAAGGAGCTGAACACACTGAAACTCCTCTGTTTCAGGACTGAGAATGCACGATTCAGTGTGTGAATGTATGCAGGTGTGACAAGAGACTGACATGCCATACCCTTCTAGTGCCAAACATTTCAAGGTTGATACTGCCCAAGGGACACAACAAGTGGCACAAGCCCTACCAGAAAAAGAAGCAGGAAAGACCAACCAAGCTCTCAATGTATAGAGACAGCTCTGATTTTTTCCCACTCAAGGTGAAAATGATGTCTTTTAAAGGCTTTCAGCCACCTCTTAGTAAGTATATTCACTGAAGTAAAAATAAACAAGTTATGTGGAAGAGCCTCTTCTACCTGTTCAAGACTGGTGTCCAAACGTGTCTAAAAATTAGAATCTCTTGTAATAGAGTGCTTTTGCTGCAAGCTTTTGGGTTTTAAATACCTCCCTATATCTAGTTAAAGGTATTATACTTTATGTTAAAAGTATCCCCTGATGGTGCTTTCAGATGCATTAAAGGTGCAAGTCAAAATTTGATAGTATTTTTTTTAAAGCTGGTGCAGAGTGAAAAACTCATGGATTATTTCAATATTTTTGTAAAGTAAAATACGGTATAAAAGGTTACTTTTTATAAACCTCAAATCTTTTAATACATTTCATTCTCTTTATAGCTTAGATTTTAATAATTGGTCCATGAATTTTATCAAATGGCTTTTGCAGGTTTACATAAAACCTGGTTTTCACACATTATGGATTTTTTTTTTTTGCAGTGTAATGCCATATGAAAGCCTACATGGGTACTTTTAGAATACTCTATAAACTGTGGATCCTGCTTCAAATGTAAGTGGCTTGTAAAGACACCTAGTGATTCCATGAGAAACAATTTGCTATAACTATTTCCATCCATTTTAGGAGAGCGAAGCAGAACTGAAGAGTTACTGTTGTAAATGGCATTGTCAGGATGGAGAAGACCTGATAATTGGTATTGTAATCTTCACTGTCAGATATATCCAGTGTAGTCACTGCTGTGTATGCTGCTGGGTAAATTTCTGTCTTTCCTATTACAAATATTTGTACTATGAGATGGCCAAAGTTACACAGGCTATGTTTATTTGTATGCGTTCAATTAGCCATTTTTAATGTCGACTTTTTTTATTAGTGAAATATTCAATACCTATTGTTCTTTGCTGGGGCGAGTTCCTCAAAACAAAAACCTGTGGAAGTGCAGGAATCTGCAAAGCAGAGGCAACTTTATACAGATCAGAAAAAAACCTATGCTTCAGGGGTTTCTTAGGTATTTTCAAATTAAGCAATGGCCAACTGCCTCTATAATTTTTTTTAAAATAAAACAAATCTTTGATAGTTCAAACCTGAGGCTTTTTACTAAGTGATAATCCTTTTCTTCATGGAGATACAGCTGATTATTCAGAGAAAAGCACTCATGTCTTTTCAGAAAATATACCACTGCAAGAACCACTAAAAAAAGATTTTGGGAGCAAGTCCTTTGTCCTATCGTATTCAATAGACCCTTCACTCCAGAATCAAATTCTAGTTCACACAAGGGAATTACTGTTTTTCTTTACAAAGAAGGCAAATGTAAGCTCTGTGATCCAAGAAGTGAGGGTTTCTTTTGGAGACAGTTTGAAGTGTTTGCTGCTGCTTTAGCAAATCAGAAATTGAAGCCTGAGTGAAGCACAGTGAGCAGCCTCTTCAAGCTTCAGTCTCCCACCAGCACCTCCTGGGGAGAGGGGCAGCATTGCTGCTGCCAGTGGGGCTCCTCCTCTTCTGATGTCCCTCTCATCCTCTGGCTCTTCCTCAGAGCTCTGAGCCCTTTGGTCAGGCTTACACAATTGAAGAAAAGTTGCTTCATATAGAATTTAAAGGGTTAAGGTCTTCACTAGTGCTTGTATTTCAAGGTTTCTGAAGGAGGTTTGGGATGAGTTTGTTTGATTTGCTTCTATTTGGTTTCGGAAGAAAGGACACAGAGGTGTTATTCATCCATGTGGTTTTTCATGCCTAGCATTTATTTTCTTTACTCTCACAGCATTTTTAATTTTTTAATGTTTGCAAAACTGTTTATCTTAAGCAAACTACTGCAGGGTGTGAGTGCAGAGTGACATATCTATGTGCGTTTGTGTATATATATTTATATATATGCAGCACTACATATATATACCTTGTCCTCAGAATTCAATCCAGTGGTTTGAGGCAGGAATAGAAGTTATTATGCACAAAGTCAAAATTTACTATCCAAAATCTTGCTCTCTACATTCATAACATCTGTGTTACTTGCACTGAGAACAGGACAGTGACTGAAATCTGAACGCTCTGATGACTACATGGACAGTTTCCCAATTTGCATTGCTGTGAGTAGTCACACTAAAAGTTGTAAGAATTTTTAATTGAAATTGCCAAGATTAAACATAGTCCATGCTGAAATTCCATTATGGCCTTATGGACAGTTAATAATCAATATGCACTCTTCTTTTTGCCACAGACAGTTCTAAAATCAATAAAGTTCAACTGAGATAGCAATAGCAAAAATAAAATTAAATAAAGGACTTGTAAAAAAACTGAACTTTTGCTTTTGAAATAATGAAAACATCAGGCCTTTTAAATGTCACATCAGAATACAGGAAAATAAAAAAGTTCATATTTTCATATTTACCTTCTGGTAAAGAAAAGCAATCACATCTATTTGTTAGAAGTAAGACTTACGGGAGGATTGTTCTAATGAACCAAACAAACTTAGCAGCAGACTTAATGGTAATTTATCTGGTTAAAAACTTGGTCCTAAAATTTTGAGAGCTGTGAATTTGTCTGTTGCAGAAAAGACAATTCAACTACTATGACTAATTAAATAAAGGTTATGTATACTCATGTTCATTCAGAAAACATGTAAGAAAATGTAAGAGAAAACTTTTTACTTATTTTAAAAGCTGTTTAATCTGTAATGGGAAAATTTTTCTTAAAAATGTTCTTTACAAATATGTGCAATACTTTCTTTCCATGCATATTTAATAATGAAAAAAACTAATTTCCAATTTTGTTTATGTTAATTTAAATATGCTTCTTGTGACAGAACAATGTTTCTTTGCTTGAGTTATATGGACTTGATGGCATATACAATATTTTCGTTGTCAAACCGACAAATTTTATGTTAATTTTTATAAAATTTGAGAAAAAATTCCTTCCAAAATTTAATGCTAGGCCTCATCTGCCTGATTTTGTAAACTTTTAAGAGGAGGAGGAAAATTACCATTTTATTGGTGATTTAATTTTTAATATGTGGTGAATAGCTATTAAACCTGTATTAGTTTAAAACATATGATGGTCTTTCCAATACATCATTATCTCCCCAAAAGAGCAATGCATAAGTGGTACTAAAGGTAGAAGTGCTGCTTTATTTGGAAAGGGACTCCCAATCATGCAATATACTCATTTACTTTTTATTGGCCAGCAAATATTCACAACTAGACTGTTGGGGTTTTTAGAGCATGAATTAAACAAGTTTGAAGTGTTTGTGGTTCAATCATATCACTCCTAAAGAGCCTTAAAAGGGGCATTGAGTTTTAGTTGGCTCTGCCAGTGATTCAGCCTCCAAAGCCACTGCCCTTTCTCTGCTCCCTGCCTGAAGCTGTGCAATCCAGAGTGACTGAGATGCTGTGATTTACTCTGCACCCCTTGCACTGCCTGCACAATGCCAAGGAAAAGACTTCAGCAGATTCCTGGGGTCCTACTGCTGCCTCTCTTACTCCTGTGCACGGTGGGGAGCAGAATAAATTGCACCTGTGCATCTATTTAAACAAGCCTATGTAACTTAAACCCCTACAAGATGTGTGTGATGAAAATAATTGCAGCACATGTCCATGAATCTACAAGCCCAACACTACAATTACTAATTCTGCAGTGTAACAATGCAGGACATGGGAAGAATTGTCTCAATACACAATAAGCCATTTAATTTCACTACTTGTAGCAATTACACTGGCTCACATAGAGCCCATCCTCTCAGCAGAAAGCCAAATGGAGTAAGTGGCAAACAGCCATTTGTGTACCAGAGACATTAAGTCATGAAATCCTCCCTTGATTGTTTATGGAACTATATCTTTTCATTACAGCATTGAATCCATTCCTCTTTATTCTGATAAAAGAGGTAAAATACAAAATGAGAACAAATTCTTTTATATCTGGGAATTTAAAAAAATGGCACAACAGATTACTGCAGTCCACATAGTGATTTTTTTAAACAAATTCTGCCATCATTTTCACTTGGCTGCAAATTGCTGAGTGATCTGCTTCTAAGATAATTTCTCACATCTGGTATGATCAGACTTCATTACAAGGAGAGACAGAGATGGCATTACAAAGCCCTGTTCGTGCAAAGTTAGGGGAATAGTGTCACTGATAAAGAGATCATTTGCAAAGCTGTTTTAACACGAGGGATCCCCTGGCACCATCTGTTTTACCTCAGTAACTTCAGTGCAGGACTTTGGTGAGATTTCTTCACTGGTATGAATGTCAAAAGCAGGCCCTGGCCTAGAGTGAACTACATTAATTCAGACCATGGTAGTGGAAGTCTTCTCCTCTTCACTCCAAAGTGAACTCAGCTGGAGATTTGCTTAATGCCAAAAGCCTGCATGGCTCTTGGCTCAACCTGAACTACATAGGCTAAACTTAGTGCTGACTCAGCATGAATCAAAGTTTTCTTATTCTTTCCTTTTCAGTTCAAACATTCAAGAATATACCCACTTTGACTGAGCTGCTGTTTTGTGATCCTTTTAAGAAGACTTTGAAAAAGACTTTGGTCTCTGAAACCAGTCAGTTCCAGTGATTCTTACAAAAGCCAATTCTTGACCAGTACATTCATTAAAAGTAACTTTCTCTGACTGTGTAAGCTTGGCTCTTGTACTTATATTTTGCTCTAAATGCTTAGCATTTCATTCTTACACAGATGATCTTCTATACCCACTAGTAAACCATGTGCTTCCTCTGAATCCTAGGGCAACGAGAACAGATATGCAAGATTCAGGGCAAAAAGTCCTCTTCACAACACTTATGAGGTCCTGCATGAGCCAGAGAAGTCAAAGAGAAGCTTGTGTATAATTACAACAGACTTATAGTTGCTATATTCATTGAGAGAGATTTACATGAAATTGTGATGTAAGTGACCAACTAATGGAAAGATCAAGTCTCAACTTCTACATGCAAGGTAGTGTAAAATAAAACCAGCCAAGAAACTTTAAGGTGTAACCAAAAATTTCATTTCAAGGAATGGTTGGAATAAGTTTTTAAATGTAACAGATTTGTCGATGTAACAAAATGCAATATTCACAGAAAGAAAGATTTGACTGCAGTAAGTTTTCTCTATCTGTAGGTTTCAGCCTCTTATTTCAGAGGAAATAACTTTGGAAGCAATTGCTTCTGGCATGCTGCAGCTCTAGGAATGCTAGCAGCTTTTCTACACAAGATCTGTTCTGCTATAGGAAAACCCACATCCTTTTAACAAAGCATTGAGTTTGAGGTAGTTTTCTGCACTGAACTAAACCTCACAAAAGCATTTTTTAGCATGAAATAGGTGTGTCCACTCAGCCACCCAGTGTGTAACAGCACTACAAACCAGAATTTCACAGATCAGTGATTTCCCCAAGGTAAAAAAGCTGCTCGTTGAAGGTCTAGAAGAGCCTGCAGAGACATAACACAGTGCCAAGGCAAGGCATAGACTGTGTGTGTGTGCTACAAGTCTGCTCAGGGCAAGGCCTGGTCGTAGTCCAGCAGTCTCTCCCCCACCTCATGCACCAAAGAGCTCACAAGAGAGAGGGAAACCACGTGCATGGGCTGGATGAGAGCCACACCACTTGGGGACCAGCTCCCTGGCACATTGCAGCACAGGTGCAGATGTCAGCACAGGCAGGTCAAGAGTTTCATACTCATATTGTGTTTCTCCAAACTACACCAACTAGGAGCTCCTGAACATTTCTAATGCCAGATGTTCAAGGGCCTAAAATTTGCCTCCTTGACTTGGTCAGATACAACTTGGTCTTCACAGCACAGTTAGCTCAGCTCCTACCTCTCACCTAAGCCTGCCAGGATCCTCTGAGCAGGTATTCTTCTGTCCATCTTACCTGAAAAAATTGGGTCCTCTGTGGTGCTATCAGATGGAGCTTTGCACTGAAATACTCAAGAGGGCTTTTCCAGCAGTAAATTGGTGGTAAGCAGAGACTAAGGGTAGAGCCAGACACAGTGATCTCTTCAGCTAGCAATGATTCATATCTTTAGCTGCTATCTCTCAGGGGAAGGATATAGGGCTGCATGCGGGTGAGGAGAAGGGCAATGCTCCTTCCCTCATATTTTGAACTGTTCTTCCTCTTTGTGGAGAATGTAAATGTGAACATATAAATGTAGACGTGTGCAGTGTAGACATACTTCTAGTATTATGATGTATTCAGTCCTTTTAGTGTTGAGGACTCTGAAAATTGTTGAGCACATTCAGCGCCATTGCCTACACCCAGCCAGAGTAGTGTCTGCAGTAATCATCTGGGGCAGAAGCAAAATCACTTTGCTCACCTTCCAACCTGACCAAAAGCTGTATGAACATGGTTAGCACTGTGACAAAGCCTGAATCTCTACATGCTGCCTTGAATCAGGTCTATTAATGCCCTGTGTGCTGCTCTGGCCACGTTCACACAATTTTTCTTTGGAGCTCAGACAAGCTTTGTATGGACACCAGAACTACACTGGCAGCTTATCTGTAGTTCTCTGAGCCCAAGTTTCATACACTTTGAGATCCCAGCTTCTTAGCCAAACAAAGATCGATTTGGGCTGAGCAAAGGGCAAACAGGCTTTGTGCTATCTAGCAAAGCATGTGGAGCAGACATGGTTTCTCTGGACAGTACATTTGAACCACAGTTGTGTGCAAATATCCCAGGTCATGGTGAATGTGAGACATTCAGTGTCCACTGCACTCTGTAATGAATAGTCTATGTGAAAGTGTTTGGTTTTACCATAGTAAAAATAGTAGGACCTTATCTCATGCTTGGGAGCAAATTTACAGTTTCAAATGCATTATATATATGTGTGTGTGTGTGTGTGTGTGTGTGTGTATTTGTGTATACACACAACAGTGAGTCCTGAGATTCTATTAGGCTTCAACCTTAGGATTCATAAATCCTAAGCCTAAAACAAAAAAATGATCAGGAACATTGTCATCAAGGTTAACCAAGTGGAAACTACAAAAAACAAAATTATATTGTTGGAAAATACATTCCAATCATTATTGAAAACAGCCTTGTGATTTAGTGTGCCAGCACTTTAAGAAAAAGTTGTGGAGAAAATATGTCTAATGCTATATTTCGTATCTTAAATATTTTGATAAAAGTATAGAGCAGGGATAATTGTGTAAAATAAAAAAGGATTTATCACATTTACTTAATCAAGAAAAAAATCATATAGAAAAATGGCAAAAGGGTCAATTAAACTTTTGCTTCATGTAATGTATTGTTGGTTGTATTTGTTTCACTATCAGTTATTATTGCCAGTAGTTTATAAAGGAAATAACCTGCAATAATTCGGATGGTTTACTTACATTTTGATTGAAGAACACTAATTGGGTTTGTTATCCAACACATATGCAGTTTCATGATGCAAGTTGTTGGAAGGAAAGACTTGCTCTTGCACAGATTACATACTGAAGATAAATTTCAAATGCATGCATTTGAAAATGATACTCCTGTCAATTTAAATGTACCATACATATGCGGTAGCCATTTCTGAAATTCCAACTACTAAAACTTTCAATATGCTCTGCATTATTATGTGTCAATCCCAGACTGTTTCTTAGACAATATTTGACAATAATTAATTTTAAATTTTATGCAGCTGAGGAAGAGACTACTAGCCAGAGAAGGCACTTGCTTCTCTAAATTTCAGATATATGTCTGGAGTTCCTGACCTGTGTCACCACTCACCATTAAGGACAATGTTCGAAAAAACTAGTACGTTTCCAAGGAGATCTGTTATATGGTCAGAGAGAACTAAAATTGTCATGACTGTGTGAGACAATGGCAGTAACTACAGAAGAAAAGTTCAAAAGTAGCCACTAATGACTTTCAACATCATTCCGTGAATTTCCACTTTGGGATACATATTGTCCTCCTGTCAGCCAGCATCCACCTGTGCTGGGATCACTCCTGGCACCAGCACTGTGATGTTCACTGTGGCTGAAAGTGAAGACAAAGCAGGCAGCTTGTTTCCAGCTCAGGTTCTCCCTGGGTTATTGGGCTGGCCCACGGGATATATTTCACTGAGAACACTTCAGCTATCAGTGAGATTGCCACACCAATCTGGGCAGGATTTAGCCTTTAGATAGCACTGTATGGACAATGAAAAATCTTCCTTTGTCAGCAGAGAGGACAGCTGCCACTATTTATAGTCACAAAGTGCCAACATATTGTCATGTATTTGTGTTTGCAATTGATTCCTCCTTTTTTATTTTATTGGAACTGGTTGGAACTTGTCGAGCTGTGCCTAGGTTGATATGCAGCTAATTAATTCAACAGACATTTTTAATCTTGCAAATCCGTAGCTTGTAATACAGTAATCAAGGTCCTGTGAGCAAACATTAATCAGTTCAGGAGATTAAAAAAAAGAAAAAAAAGCCATTGTTAGCTGTGTTCAGTGAGGTACCCACACTGGAAAGTGAGAACTAGAAGTGCAACATTAGTAAATTCATCCTAGCTAAGCTTTCATCATTCGTCTTGTGAAACATTTATCTATTTGATTTGCTTCATATATGCAAGGAGTTGTATTTTAAAGAGGATTACTAGGGTTGAGACAGCTTTAGTTACCAATGTGAAACCAGCCAAATTTCCTTCTGGTAATTTATTCATCTTATCAGCTAAAAAATCATTCTATTAACAGCAGTAAAATTTCATTTTTGAGATAGCTGTACTGATTGTGCATCTCTTTATCCTGTAGAAATTACTGTAATAAAAAATGCAGCATTTAGCAACATCACTAAGAACTGGGTGAATTAATGAAGAAAATATTGGTTTTCATTGCTTTTAACACACAGGTGGATTTTAGCTACTTTGACATGAAGCAGAAGGTAAAAAAAGTAAATAATGCTGCTTGCAGAAATATCTGAATAATGGAAGGCTTGTGATCAGCAAAGCACTTAATTCTTTTTATCTTCAGAAACAGTGTAGGGTAGTACACTCACAGTCTTATAAAAATCAGCAAGAATGAGAGGGTGGTTTAATATTTAACAACTCTGGTACTTGTTGGAACACAATTACAGCAACATGGGACTCAGCAAGAGCCCTGGCTTGGGACCCTCCTGATGCAGAATTTTCAAGTGGGATGATGTCACAGCCCCCTGCAGTCAGGCTGCACAGGGCACACATGTGAGTAATCTGTACGCACATTTTATTGTGGGAGCATCTCCTCTAGTGACCTTAGTGAGGGAGGCCAGAGATCAAAAAGACAGGAAAGCAAAAGGATGATTCCTCTGGTCAAGATTAAGAGATGTTTGTGAAACACTGTGGAAAAGCTGTCCCTGCTGTTTCAGTGGATAAAAGGAGGAGCAGAGTCTTTTAACAGCAAAAAAAACCCACCCAAAACTCAAACCAACAAACCTTGATGCCAAAATACTATTTATGGTGCAATTACTCTCTCCTCGGGGAAAGACATTGACTGAGAAAATTCTTTATGTTACAAACTAACTGAAACACACAAGGAGAGTGAAAGATACTTCTTAGATATAACCTGAAAGATACTTCTTAGATATAACCTGTTGCTATTGACAGGAGTTGTTTATTAGCAATAAGATACCAAAGTGTCTCAAACTAAGGCCCGGGAAACAAGGATTTTGTATGGCAGTTATCCTAGTGATTGTTAGATTTAGAAATGATAGATCTTTATAATAGATTATGGGTCACAGAACCTCATTGCCTTCTTTATGGAGGAGAAATCTCAGATGGCTTCCACAAGAAATATAAGGTTTAGAATAGGCTCAAAAGATGGTCTTTTCTGTATATGAAGGACTATAGGCTTGGTGTTGCTCAACTGGTTGTGCATTTTCTCATGCCCTCAGTTTCTCACACAGTATGTCCATAAGCAAATAGTGGATTTGCAGGTGTGTCTTATTTTTTTGCTAATAATCCTCACATCCACTTCATGCACAGTTGAGGCACACACGCATGGGACAGTATAAAGGCATAGAGCAGGAAAAAAATAGAGAAAATGGATGTCAGTAGATGTGGTAGAAGCTTTATAATCAGGAAAAAGCAGCAAAACTTTAGAGGAGGTGAGCCTTCATAGCATTTGTTCATGCTCAGGTGTTCTGTCACTCAGCTCCTCATGGAAATTAGTGCTGAAAGACTTTCAGTTATATTAGATGTTATCATCAATTCTTGTTTGTTTAGTAGGAGAAACAGTCTCATCCTGACTTCAGTAGAAAACACTGTGGAGTTATCTGTAACCTCATGCATGATCCATAAGCGTAGCATATCACAATAGGTCTGTTTTCTTCAAAGATTTACTCAGAAAAGTTGGAAAAGTTTATTAGATACTGTTCTGATGTTTTTCCTTGCTTGCATTTTTCTCTTGTGTGTATGAGTCTCATATGGAAACCTCACCAGTGAGAAAAGGCAATGCTCAGCTGATCTAAGAAATTTTCTTTACTCATGTCATAGTAGAAAACTCAAAAATTATTTTGCATGACACCTGGGTATGGGACAACTTTTATAGTTAAGATGAAAAACTGAGTTAAAAATGCAAACACTAAAGTAATTTTCACAATTGCAAAGCAGAAATTTTTATTAAAGACAACTGTCATTTCTTGGTTTTACTTAGATCAGCTGATTTTACTTCATCATTCCACAGCCTTGCTATATGCCCATAGCAACCTAAAACTTGGTATCTTTTGTTTCTGAGGTAATTTCTGACTCACAGAACAGCCCATAGTAGAGATCATGTTGGATTAGCAAACAAAGATCTGCCATTCCATTGCAGCTCTTCTTTAACAGGGCTACAGTTCCTTTAAATCAATTCCCATTGATTCTCAAGGGCAGAAACTGTCCCCTGTGTAATTTGTTCTGCTTGAGGGGACAGATATTTTGCTGTCTATTCTCTGAGTTCTGTATTATTAACAAGCTAATGTTTATTCTAACAAATGAGAATCACTGTATTTTCCTGCAGGTGCCATTCTGTGTACAAGGTAGTCTCAACAGGGACAGCCGCCTCTGTTGTTCTTCCCATGCTTGCTCACCTGCCTCTTTAATCAAATGTTAACTTAACAATTGTCATTTCACATGCTGCAGAGCCAGGCAAAACCAAGTCTGACTTCTGGATTTGACCTGTGGCATCAGCAAATGGGACATTCATCTTCTCACCGTAAGCTGAGTGCATTGGAAATGGTACCCTCTGGGATGCAATGAACATAGTTCATTATCGTACTGGTCTTATAGCAATTTTCCAGAGTACAGCTGTGCTTTGAAACTTTGTACAGCTCTCTGTAATCTTCTTGTATTAAAAAAGAAAAAAAAAAAAAAAAAAAAAAAAAAGGAAAAGAAAGAGAAAGAGGAAAAGAAAAGAAAAGAAAAGAAAAGAAAAGAAAAGAAAAGAAAAGAAAAGAAAAGAAAAGAAAAACAACTTTTAATTTTTCTTCTTCAGCATACATTGTTCTCTCGAAATTTGCAATGTGCAAGGAGGGTGTCAGTTAATTCACATTGGATATTTCAAATGGATTCCTACAAGATATATTAATTAACCCAGTAATAATTAAAAAGAGCATATTCTCCATTCATTACAACAAAATTTATATTCAGATAAGGCTAACTAATTTGTGTGTTCTTCCACCCTCCATTTCTTAATATACAGAACTCCAGGTCTTTTTTCAGTTGACTGGTGGGTTTGATTTGGTATGGGAAATGTGCAAAAACTAGGCTATTATTAAAACAAGGGAGCCTTCCAAAGTAATTTCACATGAGGTGAATCATCCTAAAAGACAGACTTGAAACAGCTGTGCTTACAAAAGCATCTTCAGTAATCTACAACTAAGCAAAAATACCTATACAAAACCATCCAAAAGACAGTCTTAGAAGACTGATGGAGAAACTTTGCCTGGTGCACAGTAAGTCATACTTACACCAATGCTCTGGAAAGGAGCATTTTTTATACTGGGATTTACTTTCACTACAGGCAGTTTATAATCATAAAGGGCTTCTGAAGGTCCATCACACCAAATGGATTGCTTTCTTTTGACTTTACTGGAGTCTAATAAGCCCCAGGAGAAAGCACGTGGGTATTTTGCTTTTAAATATCACAACGGCAGTCTAAGTAAAATTTATTTTTTAAAGAATGTCCTTAGTAGCTACTTTATAGTGCACTAGAACTTTACTGTCAAGTGAAATTTTCAGTCTTTGTGCACCCAGTACTGATTTGGCTAGGTTATTGAGAATGTCTGAGGAAGAAATATCAGGCTTTGTATTAAAAAAATAGTCTACTGGAAATAATACTAAGGCATTTCTAGGTCTTAGTATTCCTTAGTATTCCTAGGTCTTCCAATTCTGTTAGTCACTGGATGAGGCCAAGATACCTCACTGGATTCCAGGATAAATTAAAATGTCTGTTAAAGTTTTCAGATGGCTTGTGAATATATTAATTATACTTTAATATTTTCTATTAAATAAAAACTGTCACTTGAGCTATATGTTTCAATTTCAGTTTCAAGACAAATATATGTCTTTCTGTACAGTCCAAGTCACTGGACTCCAGGGAAAGGCTTGGATGATTTGGGAAAGTGGAATTTTATCCTAAGCTCAGGCAAGAATCTTCTTCTTCTACTCAGCCTGCTATCCAGCCCTCCATGATATTTGCCTGTCATTCTTCACCACTGAAATCCCTGAAAATGGATCTAGCATTTGGATCCCGACAAATTTCATCTCACTCTTTAGCAATAGGACAGAGGCAGCTCAATGGCACAAGGACAGGGATGAGGCAGGTGCAAGTAGATCCTCTTCTCTGCCAGTTTCTCCAATAGCTACCAGTGACACAACTGAAGTGGTGATGGGAAGGGGGACTGCTTCTTCTTGGGGCAAATGTTGGTTGTGAGTACTGAGACTTGGAAATATTATTTGTATTTTGAAAGGAAATGTGGCAAATAAAAGTTATGACACAGTGAAGAGGATGTTTACATATTCAAGTACTCACAATGCCAACATACTGAAACATTGAGCTGGACTCTCTAGGCTGTAGAGGATTGTCTTTTCTGTTGTTTCACATGCAGAAAAATTATTTTTACATCCATTGCAGAAGTGTGCCTTTTAGCCTCTTTGTGTTTTATGAAATCAGACCTGAAAAAATATTTCTCCCCTCTTTAAAATCAGAGCATCTTTTTCTGCCTGGGTTTAAATAAAGCTATAAAACCTTGACTTCTCTGAGAAACTCCCTCTCATGCTCAAAAAATATGAGCAGCTGAGCAGAAATTCCTGACAAACATTTTGGGGAAAGCTGCAATATCATGCCACATCAAGAAATCTCACAGTTCTGTCTTCTAGTTTTCCATCTAGCTCTAGCAGGAAAAATTAAAAGGCCATGATGTGCATGATGTCCAAGAATAATGGGCCATTACCATCTCTACCACCACAGTACATACGTTCAGCACTCTGTGAATATTAGTGACTCCTCATTTTGGATTGCCAGAGATTAAATTGGCCAAAATCACATGTCACTTTTGAAAAACATATTTACAATACAGTGAGCTTGGAAGAATAAAATTAAAGGAAAAAAAATTAAAAAGAAAAAAAGAGAGGGGAAAAGGGCTTCAGGATTTCCTTTGTTAATAGAAAATAAAAGTAAAAGATGGCATATGCACACACTTCAGAAGAACAGAACCTACTTTTTCACAGGCCAATTAAAAAAAAAAAAGTAAAGGAAAACCACTCACACTTGAACTATCTCAGTTTGTGATGCTCCCTGCTGTGATGCTCTTCAAGCCAGGTGCAGAATTCATGACAGTAAATTGCATATACCCATATTGTGGCCATCAGCAGAGGGATCTAACAGTAGGGCTCAGAAGAGCTGGCACATTGCACATTTAGTAATGTGATGGTTTTAGGTTGTTGTTACTGAAGACAGGAACACTTCTCCAAATTGATCTGCCTCCTACAAGTAGAAACTTTTTTTGTGAATTTTGTTCTCAAAGTTTGAAGGCTTTCCATGCACATGTGCACTCCATTTGGGCATTTTGTTAAAGAAATCTGCCTGCTTGTGTTTCTAGACAGGAATGGAAGGGAAAGCTAGGTCTGCCTGTGTGCCAGGGCCTATTGGTGGAGCTCTGGGACCATGATGTGAGCCAAAATCCCAATTCATCCTCAGTGGACTCAAGCAAACACTTTCTTGGAGACTGTGCTGTCTGCCAGAGTGGTAACAGAGGAGAGGAAGGTCCCTTCTCCAGATGAGAAAAGGTCCCCATGAGAGCTGAAATGCAATGGTGCTGGGCACAGGCAGGAAGGCCCATGAGGAGCTGTGACTGTGCTCCAAACTGGATCCTCTCTTTGGTGCACAGGGTCACTGGCTGGGTTAGGTGCGTACACACCAGCTCTGCAGGAACATCATGTGTGGGATCCCCACCACATGGGCACATCCCACATGGATCCAGGCACATCCCAGGCAGGCTCCCAGAACATCTATCCAATTAGTCCTCAGGAGGCACAGGATCCCTGGCCCTGTCACTCTCAGGTGAGCTCAGGAGAGAATGGGTGTGTAGAAGTTCACCCAAGGTGAGATGGTGGTGCTCCCAGGCATAGATGGTGGCATGCCTTCAGGCACTCACAGTGTATTTCTACCTTCTAGGAGCTTCAGTCCCAGAGGTGAGCCAGATCTCATATGATGCCTGATAAAAAGTTAATGATTTCCTAATACTATACAAAGCCTGTAAAATAATGCACATGCAAATACACTCAGATACTTGAAATTAAAATTCCAATAGAATATTCTGTTTTCATTCATATGTTATTACTACTTTTTTTTTCAGAAGTCATAAATTTTTCTGCTTTAAGTTGTTGCCTGATATAAAATTGATTCCACATGAGTGGGATTTACTGTATATGTCCTTGTTTTAGTTTTTCAGTTCTTTTTCGTAAATACATTTTACATCTAACTACCTCAGCTGCCTTTTGTTTTGTTTTGGCGCATATGAAGTCATGCACTTTCTATATTCGGGGATTTGGGGGGAGGAATTATTTCAATTTTGAATAACCAGGTTCAAAGCCATGTTGATCAATTTATAGAGGAGATCAGTTTAAGAAGACATGATTATTGACAGTTGCAGAACATACATTTTATTTTTAGGTTGTGTTGGGGTATAGTTTAACAAAAAACCACCATAAGCTGCTTATTAATTTGCCTTAAAAATGTATGCTCTTTCCTATTCAAGTTGTGTTATTTAACTCTTCTCTTGTACACAATTTATGTGACAAAGACTAACATAACAGTTGGCAGATAAACAGCAAATTGAGCAGAGTGGACCAATAGTTTCTCAGTTGTCTGTTGTAAACTGTTGCATTATACACTGATTGTGCTAAAAGAGTTGTTACTGTGCTTATACTCCTTAGTCACCACTGAGGAAATAAAGTGATGGAAGATCACATTTGTGTTTATGGAACAGTGTAGATACCCCTTCTCCCCGGCCCCAGTACAAGCACAGTGACTAGAGGTGAATGATAATCATTGCAGAACTTGTGCTTTGACTTGTAAACATTGTAAAAATGTATTTGGTATTTTATTTGAAATGAAGAATCAAAATAGTTATAAAAAAAAATAGAAAAAGAAAAAGAAATTTTCCTGTAAATATATATATTCTGAATCCATGTATACAAACATTCCTTTAGATTTCAGATTGTGAAGAGTGTCTTTATTGGCTAGAGACCGCTGCCTCCCGTGGCAGAGGTTACATGTGCTATAGTAAAGAACACAGTGTGTGAAGTATTTGATGTACTGCAGTACCATAGTTATTTTGGTCTGTTAAGTAAGTTGCAATTTGTGATGAAATGAAGTTGAAAGTAGTGCTTCATACTAACAAATTTCCTTGGTTACAACTTGATTTTTCTTGTAAAACTTAAAAGGAAAACTTGAAAATTTTATATATTTGGATTTTGTAGATTTTTTTTATTTTATTGCAACACAAGGTACCAAAATCATTAAATAAAGTACACTGTGGTCATTTTACCCTGTCTCTTGAGTTCTTTTTAAAACTCTTTTATCCTGGATCAGAAAAAGGATGCTAAATTTTGAGCTTCTGAAATTATTAGCAAAGACAAACAGTAGTCCAGCTTGGACAATGGTTTGGAACAGATGATATCTAGAGATCTTCTCCACCAGTAATTATTTTATGCTTCTAGGCAGTATTACCACAGCAGCTCCCATCCCTGAATGTAGGAGTGATGCAAGTGGCTCCCAGGTTGCCCCTGGGACTTGAAGACTTCATCAGGGGCTTGGACAGCCTTACAGGTGGTGTCCCAGCAAGGACACCCAGGAAATCATGACATACCCCAGCAGGCATCTCTCCAAGAGCAGCAGAAGAGGGTGCTCTTGCTACCATGGATGAGGCTCTTTGTGCTGTCTAGAAGGACCTCCAAAACCGCTGCCTTCACCTAGGCAGACCAGCAGAAACCCAGGATTCTTCCATCACCTGAGAAGGGCCATGGTCACAAGAGACAGAAGAAGGTGCTTTTTTGTTTTCAAACCCCCTTTCAGACCCCTGAAAGGATCACCATTCAGTGATACTCATTGAGTAGTGGAGAAACCAGAGCTGAGCCTCACCCCTGTCTTGTCTTGACCCCAATAATTGGGAAAAACTCCAGGGAAGATGCAGATGGTTCTACCTCTGCCTCCTGGGTTAACTGCTTAAATCATTGAACTATTACACAAGTTGTTGCTATCTTTGGTAACATCTCCAATATCCTTGATAACCCTCTTGTACTTCATTGCCACATTTATGTGTGCAATGCCACCTCGAGCAGCAGCCAAAGTTTGTGCAAGAAAGGCAAGCTCCTGGCAAGCCTTTCTATCCCGCAGCCATGTTCCTACTCTTTCTCAGATACTGCTTCCTGGCCTTCCTCAGGGGATCAAGAAAGGGAGATGAACAACCCACAAAACAATTAAATAACTGTCATGAGTTCAAGGAGACAAAAGAATATGTGTGTATATGTCTTGGGTAAGAGAATTTGCCAGTAGGGATGACATGTGACTGATCAATTCCCAGAAGGTTTGTTTCTCATGTGTGTCTGTTGTGTGGCTAAGGGTTTGAAGGGAGTAGTTTGTTATTTTAACTTGGAAAAGTGTAATGAAGGGAGCAGCAGCCCAGCAGCACTAGCAGGATTGTTTCACATGAGTCCTAAATCCTCAGTCCCTGTAACCCTGTGAATCCCCACCAAAGGCTCCAAAACCAGTAGGCAAGTAATAGAAACATACTTCAAAAATGCTATTTTCCCTCTACCGTGGTTTCCTACTTCTCTCCCCAAATGCAGACTGCATGGGACACATTAATTGGGTGGGATGCTGTCACAGTGGGGTCTAGTTAGCTTAGGGTAAAAAGGGTTTATTTTGCATGCTTTTATGCAAATTATTTACCTCTAGGGTAAAATTTTTCTTCAGGGGACTTTTAATGAAAACCTACGTGAAAGAATTAGAGCAGCTTCTTTTTAGGCTGAACAAAGGTAGTAGACAGTTTAATTAGATTCTTTACAACAGAAGGGGAGAAAAAATTTGCAAGTGGCTTGAAAAGTGCTTATTCAGACTACTTCTTGTCTCTCCTGCCTTAAAAAGAAATAACATGTCTATAGTTTCCAAGAAAAAAAAAAAAAAGAGAACCTGAAAAAATACAGGGAGTTGATAATAAAAATCCTGGGTGTCTTGGTAAAATTATTCAAGCAGGGTTTTTCTCCTACTTTACTTAGTTTGGGAGCTAATAAGAGGCTGAACTTAATACTGTGCTAATAATGCACCTAGAGACCTGTGTGCATGGGAAGGAGCAGTGCCTTCCTACTATAGCAATGGGAAATTTGGGACTGTAGATTAGAGATTAGAAAGTCTTTATTTTCCTCCTGAATGTTGCACAGGTATAAGACTCATTTGCCCAGTAATTTCAGAAACAAAGCTGGAAAGCAGGAAAGTTTCAGAGCACACAACCACAGGTGAATTTAATGTGAAGATGAGTTGAAAACCTACTCTTGGGCTAAGCAAACTCTCAAGTTCACTACTCTCTACAGTGTGTTTGCCACACAATAATGCATTTTTTAACTACTTTACATTAGTGTTATTCCCAGGTGCTCGCATGTGCTCCATTCCAGTGGGAAGAGAGCTCAGTTTGCTGGCAAAATCTCCGGAGGATGCAGGGCCAGGCTGACTGGAAGGGTGGCTTTCCCTGCCTTTGCTGCCACCTAGCACTGTGCATGTCGTGGGCTTCAGGGGCTGCTCCTCAGTGCTAGGCTTCATCCAAGGCAGAAGGATTTCTCATCCACAAGAGGCTACACAAAAAAAAAAATGATGCTCACACTTACTATGTCTTTCAGCAAATCAGTTTCTTTTTGAGTGCTGTGAGCACAAGCTTTGCTGCCATGATCCCACCCAAGGTATATGTGCTGTTTCCCACTGCTATGTGACTGCTACATGTGCTCACAGGACTTACTTTGTCAACCAAGTTGACCAGTTTATAGAAGTGAAGGTCACTGATAATGTCCCAAAACATGGAAGCATAAGCTTAAGTGCATTACTATTATAAATAATTGGAACTGAGCTCATGATTTATTACAGATATTGTGGTCTCCTGCAGGTCATCACCAAACTATTTCATAGTTTTAAGCATGTTAGTCTTGTACTAATTCTAACTCTCCTATGTCTGTAAAGACAGTAAGCAGTCCAAATTTAGAATTTCATCAATTAATTAAATTCCACCAATTCTTTCAATATGGACCTAACTTCATTTTAGCATCCATGACTAGTGGGTCTCCAGCTGCTGCTAGTAGTTCCTCTATATCTTCACCAGCATTGACCCTACTTTATTCCTTTGTTAGCTCTGTGCACTCTTCCACCAGGCCAGTGGATCCATCACTGCAGTGAAATGAATGTAGTTTCTCATCCCTAGGTGTAGTTTCTCACTCTTGTAGTGAGACAAGAGGCACCACGACCAGCCTCAGCTCAGCCACCCTCTGCAAACCAGCTATTTCACAACTTTCAGTTCAATGAAAGAGGGAACATCTGGAGTCTCCTCCAGACTGAGTGAGCAGCGTTACACAATTCTATTTCACATTTATCCCTACTGATCTTTTTTTCTTGTCTGATGATTTTGTAACTCTTCCAAGATTCCCCCTTTAAGGCATTTTCCTTTTGTATACATTTCTTCATTTATTTTAAATGCCCGTTTGTCTCTGATATTTGTTTTTGTGTTTTCCTTTGGGGATTTGTTTTGCTTTGGGCTCTGCTTGCCATCTGTTATGTTTGAGACTACATTTCAAGTGCTGTCACCTCTCTGTGTTGACTTTGATTCCAGCTGACTGTGTTGGTGCAGCATTTGTGAGGAGCTCTGTGGTTAACATTACAGGTAACATGTTGTGACATTTTGTCAGAGGTTTGATGTCCTGAGGAATGTTCTAACAATGTTCTGATAAAAGCAGGAAAATTAACCCATCTCTCAACTTCCGTGCCTGTTAGTGTTTTGTTAGGTACCCTGTGCCATCTTCTGCCTACAGTTTCACCCCAGGATCTGTTGCGCTGACTTGGAATTTCTGTGACTTTTAATGTGCCCATATTTTAAAACCTAGAGAAACCCAACCCAAAATAAGGAGACCCTTCTTTAGCTGTTCCATAATATCCTACAGCATTCACTATTTCCCAAGAATGTAAATAAATGCCATGTCCTTAAACTCTGCTTTAGCATAAATCACGTAGCATAAATCTTAATGACCTCCTTTAATGACATCTCCAAATATCTTTCCCCTGTGAGCAGCTTACACAGTGCAGGGTGAGCTGTATTTGTAAAACAAAAATAAGGTTGAAGCTTCAGTTCCATTATATGATTTAAAGGCAAAAACGGGCTGCTTTGCCTCCTATGAAAAGCACTGGTACTCACACAGGGGTTACAGCTCTCCCTTCTCTGCTCCAGTTGATAGCAAGCAGGGCATTACAGGCTATGAAGAATAATTGTGCCTCATGGTTATATCTTTCTTTAAAGTGGCATCAACTCCTGTGTGTGACTTGTAACTAATAATGAATTGAGTTCAGCCTTTAGACGGGCTTTTTGTTATATATCTGACCCATCTCATATTGAAAGCTATAATTATCCAACTTCATTCCATTTATGTAGTTATCAGTTTTTTACATTTGGTCCCATCACCTGATCCCAAACTGTTACTCTGTGCTGATAAGACATGAGATTTCAGTGTCAGCAATTTCTTCAACACCCAAATGGGACAGGATTTCATTACAGTGGTGTATAATCCAGGACATAAAATTATTTTACCTTGCCTGTAGAGCACCCCTGTGAGGCTTTGTTGCAGAAAGAATTTCAGGGTGAAACTTCTGTCTTCGATATCCTTGTGTGGACGTCTAGAATCAGGCATCTTCAGAAAATTCGCAATTAAATGAGAAGAGCTCTTGGAAATTTGGGGATCCAAAGAATGTGGTCCTTGGTACTCATTCTCAGTGCTCAGTTGAATGTCTGACACATCATGATGGTGAGACTTTAAAATGTGGGCTGGGCAGCAGGGAATGGAAAGGACCATTTTTGTCCCTGCCTGAACCTGTCTCCCAGTCCTTACAGAAGGTCACCTCCAGCTCCTGCCCATTTTAAAGGCTCTTGTTCCTCCTGCTCAGCACAGGACCATTGCTGCTTTGTCTGGATTTGTCTCACCCACCACGCAGCCCTAAGGAATTGAACAAAGGCAAGCTGGACATAGCACTCCTCACCAGGGCATGGTTGGGATGGTGCCATGGCTAATGGTCTGATCCAGCATGGCACATCTCCTCCCTCGGCAGTGTCTGAAAGTCAGTGCACTGTGTTTCCAGTCAGGTATGTAAGTCAGTGCATGCAAGTAGGACATGAGAAACCTCAATTTTAAATTTAACTTCTTCAACATTGTTTTGAATACAGAGCTCCTAAAACCTTTTCTTTAATTAACTTTTCTTGCATAGATAATTCATTTTTACCAGCAGCCTATGCTACAGGATGCTTCTGACTGTGCACAGAGATAATATACTCCCTTTGTTTCTGCCTGAAGCAGAATTAAAATAGGAAGTGAAGTTTTGGTTGCACTTTTATCCTTTGGAGTAGTTTGTCTTGTGTGCACATGTGCAACCTCTTTTGAGATCATAGCTGTTATGTTTCCTAAAGGAAGACTCAGAAAAAACAGGGCAACCTTCAAGAAAAACAAAAAATCTTGGAAGAACATAAAAGCCTTGTGTTCATTACAGTTTGCCTTGAAGACTTTATCTGACATTCCTCTGAAACCTGAGTTATCAGAAGCAGTCATTTGCTCTGCATTATCTACTACCTCGATTCAAAGGAAGTACTAAAGCGGTGCCATTTGAATTCAGACAGGAAGACAGGCCCAAGGGAGATGCTCTGCCTCTTGTGAAGGCAGCCGGTTAGGGGGAAGAAAGCAGGGAAGTTTCTAGGCTCAGGCTCTCTCTCTTATTTATCTTTAACTGTCTGGGACAAATATACAAAGACTGTGGCTATGTGTCAAGGCATGAGTGCACAGATCAAACTGTGCAGCAGGAGTAAGGAGAGCCAGCAGGGACATACAGCCAGTCAGGCATGGTAGGGAGGGTGAGCAATGGAGCAGGGCACCGTGTCCTGCTGCCTTGCCAGAGCTGAGCTTTTCCCTGTGGCAGGGCAGTGCGCCTTGTTCTGGCACTTTCCAGGTCCCACATGTCTGGTTTTTAAGCAGAGGCTGCAAAGAGAACTTTTTCATCCCGGCTTTTTCAGTCCACATCAGGCTGCAAGAAGAGCAGGCTCCCTGTGTGCCAGCTCACATTGCTCCTGGCTCGAACAGTACAGCTGTCAGGACGTGGATGCAACATCTGCTGTGAGTGCTCAGCAGTGCTCAGTGAGTGTTCAAAGGAATAATCTCTGCTTCAGCAATGTGGGTTTCCACTTGTGCCAAGGCAGAAATGCTTTTAAATTTCCTGTGCCCTTATTGTTCCTGACATGGGAAACACTAACTGCAAACTTACTTACAGCCAACGTGATTGGGTGGGGGGTGGGGGGGGGGGAGGAAAACAGAGGCCAAAGTGTTAGCAAACCTTTTCACACTGCAAGCTTCCCTGTTCAAAGATCCTTCCTTCCCTTGCCCTCAGATGTCAGCAAAGGAGATGCAATGTTTGGGGTTTTCCCTTATTTGCCTAAGAGCATTTGTAAGTGTGAACTCAGCAGATTTAGCTCCATGAGGTGGACAGGCTTTCAGGCTGGTCAGGGGAAACAACTTAAGAATTGGGCATGTAAAATTTTTTTCCTTTCCTCTTACAAAGGGGACTGCACTATCCAAGCCATGTTGAGATATTGTAGAATATCCTGAGCTGGAAGAAACCCACAAGATCATCAATCCCAACTCCCTGGGCCACACAGCACCATCCCCAGGAGTGACACCATGTGCCTGACAGCATTGTCCAAATGCTTCCTGAACTCTGCCAGGCTTGGTGCTGTGGCCACTTCCCTGGGCAGCCTGTCCCAGTGCCCAAGCACCCTCTGAAGGAAGAACCTTTTCCTAATATCCAATCTAAAACTCTCGCGACACAGCTTCAAACCATTCCCTGTCACTGGCCACCCGAAGGAAGAGATTGATCCCTGGCCCTTTGCTTCCCCTCAGGAGGAATTTGTAGATTGCTATGAGGTTTCCCCTCAGCCTCTGCTTTTCTAAGCTGAACGAAGTGACCTCAGCTATTTCTGATACATCTTGCATTTTGACAGCTTTTCTAACTTAGACAATCTGCCTTGATAAGTAATGTCTGTGCTAGTGGCAGCTAAAGTTGGTGATTTTATACTAGGATGGTTGTAATGGGGCAGCACTGCTCATTAAATAAAAATTTATGTCATGAAGGAGGGGAAAAAAAACAGCCCAGCAACCTGTACAGGTTCAAATATTTCCATTCCAGATGTGCTGTTGGATTCTGGGGAGAAATAAACCTTCTGCTAAAATATGAGGCAAACCCAGCACACACAGAGAGCAGCATGGGATACCAGGAAGGGAAATTTGGGTCATGGGCATATGAATTACCTGGAGCCTGTGATGTTTTCTTCATTTGACTTACTAATTTATTTCATGCAGCTGCCAACACTTGCTGCACCTCTTAAAATTGACTTCGCCCCACCCCAGCAGTCGTATATTTATACTGGGCTGAATCACCACCACCTTCTCCAACACATCCTGCCTGTGCTCAGCCAAACATCTTTTCCTCTCTCCAGTTGCAAAATAGTAGCTGCTCCCAGTGGTTGAGCATTAAATCTGATTAAATTTGATGGAAGCAGGCCCTCATTCTGTCCCCAAAGAGCTGATACTACAGACTCACGTGTTTTCCTTTGACTGCCTGTCTCTGCTGCTGTCTCTTGCCTGGCACGCTGCCTGGAAAGGAGGAGGGACTGTTGAAGCAGGACAGCTTGCCAAAGAAATCAAACTTCTTCAGGAGAAAAGCCCCAGTATGAAAATTTCAGTCTTTTTTGGGATGTTCCCTTTCTACAGGTGAAATACACTTTTATATTTGAAAACATCAGGTTTCCTCATTGTTAAATCTGTTGGTCCTGTGTGTCTTTTTCTGTGGAGTGCAGGAATATCCTGATATACATAATATAAAAAAAATTTGTTGAGGCAGAAATATTATTCAGGAACTTGATTGTTTCTGGCTTTATTTAACCCAATGTGAGCGTGCTGTTAACACAGGTGCTGTCTCCTACTTTAGATATTGGAAATGGGGCCCAGATCTTCAGAAATGGGCAAATTAATTGATAAAAACTTCCTATAGACCTAGTTCCAACAATTGCAGACATCTGCATTAAAATTAGGAGGTTGGGCTACAGAAATAATTATTTTCTTGCTATCTATTTTTGCTGCATGGTTTGCAGGGACAATCTGTTATAAATCAGCACATCTACAGAAACTGCTTGGTTCACCAGCTAATAAAAATTATTAAGTGTAATAATGACAAAGCAAGCATGAGTGATATCATCTTGACATTTGCAAAGCCCAGGTGGATTGAATAATAATGGTCTGCTATTTGCCTTGCATCAGCAGCTGAAGTAGGTTCCATGATCCTGTTTATACCAAAGAAACAGGGCATCACAAAAATACATATGCACACTTACCTATGCTGCTGCGTAAACTCAGACAGTATCTGGTCCTGTAGCCATTAATGTAAGATATTACAAGTTAAGAAACTAAAGATGGATTGATGCATTCCAACAGCTGAGATTTTCTGGCTGCCTTTTTAGGTCAGCTCTCTACTCTCATCCTTTCTTGAAGTGTGTTTTTGGGCCCTGGTGGGTGTTTAGCTGCCCACATGCCAGGCTCTTCTGACTCACCTTGCTGCAGACAGCAACAAAAGCTGTCCTCCAAATTTAGAGGCTTGTCAAATTCTGCATCCACTGGCTCAAAAGGAGAGCTTTGCAAATGAAGCACTGGACACAGAGTAACCAAAGCAATTTAAAAGTGGTTTCAGCACAAATTCAGGCTCTTTGCTGCACCAGAAGGGTGGAATAAATCACATGGTATAAATGACTATTGGTTCATTTATTACAGCTGCTATGCAGAAAGCTTATTGCCTCCTAGAAATGGCATTTGTGCATGCTGTAGGATGACAGAAAAATACCAGAAGTTCTTTATACAAAGCTTCCTCTCTTGTTAGAAAAGCAGCCTTCCCTTATCAAGTTTGTTCTCTATGAGGATCTTAAGGAGGTGGTGGGATGTGCACCTAGACCCAAAGTTAATGACATTAGCTCCCCAGCTGCAACTTCCTGTGTCAGTCTGGCCACGCCTGAGCCAGCCCTGGGCTAAACAAGATATTCCAGAGCACACAAGGCACTGGAAACGACGTGGCTGGGTCAGCAAGGCTGCTGCCTCTTCCTCTGACTGCTCTGCAAAGGCAGCCCAGGCAGCACCACACCACGCACTGCTGCAGGCCAGCGGAACCACAGGTGCTTGAGCTTGCTTCACCTCCTCTGACTGCAAAGCTTTAGTGGGATTTAAGCCCTGTCCTGAAGAGTCTGGGTATCATCACAGGGGATGGCTGCAAGAACGATTTTGGCAGAGACAAGTGGCAGAGAGAGGAACTGGGTAGCAAGTATGACTACTAGCTTGCTTTTGAGAGGAAACGACAAGCGTGGATCTGAGGAAATTTTCATCATAACTACTGAGTTACACTTTGCTCCAAACAGGCCCTGAGGGCTGCTGAAGTCTTCTCCTGAGCTTGGTCCTCCAGGATAAGAGCCCTCACCACTGCTCAACTCAGGTGGCAACCTTGGTCCTGGAAATGCCATCAAAGCTGCTGTGCTTCTGTGCTGGTGTCAGGTTTTGCAAGGAGAAAAAGGAGCCGGGAAGTTTTGTTTTCATAAATGTAACTCAGGATTGCCCAGAATCAGGATTCCAAATGCAATATTGGGTTTGTGTGTGCTTGCTTCAGCCGTGAGATTTGGTTTTTGTTTTCATTTTGTTTTCATTAATGCCTTCAGAGACTGAGCCAAGATGCCTTCTCCCTCAAGCTTGCTTTCACAAAGCCAGATCAAATACCAAAACTTCTGTCTGGAAAGTGGAAATCTATGGTAAAAACCATTAACCAAGCAAACCTGCAAATGCTGTTTATATATAGTTAATACTAGTTAATAAAATTAATCCACTGCATAATAAGCAAAAGAAAATTAATTCATTTCTAAATGGATAGGATGCTTCAAAGCTTTTGGTGGATCTGTCAGGAAAGTGTTTTTCAGACAGTAGGGAGAAGTCTGATCATTAAAGAAGTGTCCGGAGAGCTGACAACCCCATTACAGAAATAAGAGCTCAGAAAGGTTTCTAGGTACTTTTGGTAGATTTCAAATAGATCAGGGAGGCTTAAGTTGGACATTAGGAAGAGTTTCTTCACAGAAAGGGTGTTTGGCATTGGAATGTGCTGCCCAGGGAGGTGGTGGAGTCACCATCCCTGGAGGTGTTTAAGAAAAGACTGGACATGTGGTACTCAGTGCCATGGTCTAGCTGACAAGTTGGTATTGGGTCATAGGTTGGACTTGATAATCTCAAAGGTCTGTTCCAACCTAATTGATTCTGTGATTCTGTAAAAGAGAACTAACAAATGTTCATTGAGGTCTCCATTTCTGTTCCCACTTAGAAAGTAACCAAGAGAAAAGTAAGTTGCTCTGAGCAAAGTGCAAAACACTACTGAAACAAAACACTAACAAAACACTACTGAAAGCAACAGAAAAGCAAATCCCTCCAGAATATATGAAGTTTCGCTCCATCTGCATCCCAATTCATCTGCCACAAATTCTGTACAAAGATGACACAAAATTGTAAATTCTTACCCTCCCTGATGTTTGAAACATTGTGTTTCTCATTAAAAGGAATTAGGTAGAAAACAGTTCCATTTCTGGACTTCTATTTTTTTAAACTTCCAAGATCTTCTCTGAATAATAACATGCTTTTGTTAGAACTTTGGCATCTCATGTTTCCAGACCATGGCATGGTTTTAGCTGGAAAACAAGAGCCAAAGGTGATTTGATGAGTTGTGCTGCATTCACTCGTTACAGTAACTGGTATGGACAGACAAGGCCCAATGGAACAACAACTGCTCTGCAACAGCTGACTCAGCTCCATGGTGGGGAAAAAAAATATTGAGTTTGCTTTATATATGCAGTCTGATACTAATTCCAAATGGCATCTCACCTTGTAATGTTTCACATACAGGCAAAAGCGAGAAGTGTTAGTAAACACTTCAGGTTTTAAGAAAATGCTCCCTACAGTTCAAAAGTTTGTTACATCTTTCTGACCAATTTTCTGACATAAAGAGATAATTTTAACCATTTTTGAATGTTTCAGGAAGCAACATATGGTATGCATGCGATGTATGCTGCGACAAAATTCAAGGTTGCAAGTGGCAAATCTGCAACCATCTGCGCAACACAAAACTATGTTTAGAAAAAGCAGACAAGCAAATACTGCAAACAACTCATGATGAGAAAAGTATCATGGAATCATAGAACGGTTTGGGTTGGAACAGGATCTTAAAAGATCATCCAGTTCCAATCCTCTTGTCATAGGCAGGAACACCTTCCACTAGATGAGGTTGCTCAAAGCCCCATCCAACCTGGCCTTGAAGGCTTCCAGGGATGAGGCCTCCACAACTTTTTTGGGCAACCTGTTCCAGTGCCTCACCACTCTCACAGTGAATAATTTCTCCCTAATACCTAATCTAAACCTACTCTCTTTGGTTTAAAGACATCCCTCCTTGTCCTGTCATGGCCTCATCAAAAGTCCCTCTCCAACTTTCTTGTACCCCCCTTCAGGTACTGGAAGGTGCTCCAATGCCTACTGGAGCCTTCTCTTCTCCAGGCTGAATAACCCCAACTCTCTCAGCCTGCCTTCATGCAAGAGATACTCTAGCCCTCTGCTCACTCTTATAATTTTGAGACCATAATTTTTTTTGTCTAGTCCTGGGTTTAAAAAAAAAAAAAAAAGCAAAGAGAATAAAAAAGTGTCATCAGATTGCCTCTTGAAATTTTAGCAGACACATTTTGGAGAATTATCTTACTTTACATGTATTTTTCAGTGCTACTAAGCTTGTGTAGCAATTCTGCACACTTCCAACATTTACTCTTGGCACAGTAAATTTTTGATGGAAAAGTAACACCAAGAAAAGCATCCTAGTGTCTGTGATGGGCTTAATAAGGATTAAGCACTGTAGAGCTAACACATTGTCATCGTAGCTGCATCTTCTCCACAGAATAATAGGATGAAGCAACATAATGCTATACTTGTGCAGCAAACTCCATACCGGATGAGCCACACAGTTGTGTTGACAGTGCTGATTAACTACTCTACCTTGCATGTGCAGATTAATTTCATGTGAAAGCATCCTAATAATAGATGTTCAGACTGAACTCCGCTATTACACAACAGGACAGTAAATTGGCCAGCAGGAGATTTGGGTCTTGCTGAGAGATAATGATGAATACCTGTCAGTACAGCAGTTGGTCTACTTCCAAACAGCCTAAAAATACATACCCTGCTTATGCTGCTCACATGGTGAAACATGTAATATCTTCAGTGTATCTAAAGGCTAACCAGACAATCAGTGGTTTAGTCTAACCCTGCTAAATTTCCCTTTGAATACTTCTGCTTTAGGCACAGTAAACCAAATCAGCTAAAAGGATGCTGGGTCTATAACCTTACTTGTGAGACTCTCTATCCATGTTTGCCTCTTTTTCAATAAAACAAAGGCAATCATTCACATCCCAAATATGTACAAATAAATGTTACTAGACAGTATTTATGGCCTATTTTCTGTTGCAGAACTTTTAACTACAGTGGTACTGCAGTGCTTGTAAAGGCCTTCTGCAGCACAGACTCCAATTACTAAAACTCAGACCTTACTGTTTATGTGACTTTTTTCCATTATTCCACTGTTGTCTGAATTATTTTTCCTTTCATTCCTTCTGGGGCTTTGTTCCTTCCATCCCTATTCAGCCACTGCAAGGCAAGAAGGGCATCTCAGGGATAGGAGATGCTGCTCAAAACCACTCAAGGTTCAGCAGGACAGGTCATGTATCATTCCATTTAGTTGAAACACAACACAAAACTTCAGAAGTCTGTTCCAGTTATCAATTTTATTCGAAAGGTGTCTTCTATATATTTTTAATATATAGAAATAAATATGAAAGGCCTATATAAATATGAACACTTAGAGAGTACCAATACTGCCCTTCATTTTTATACTGATCTTTCAATACTTAAAGGGACAAAATTGTAGCAAATACTGCAATTTTGTTTGTAAAAAGCCCACATACTTAATAAAATAAATCTTACAAAATCTCTGATAACAATGTCCATTCAAGTCTAAAAGAACCTTTTAGATTGAGTTCTCTTTTACATATATGCAACCTCAAGACAAAAGATGTTCAGCTGCCTTTGAGATGTTCGCAACACAGACTGATGTATATTTTTCTTAAGATGGACAGTAAAAAAGAGGTCATACTTAAGTTATACTTCAATGCAGGAATTCAGCATTATCAGTTTTGATGACATGCTGTGGTAACAGTATTTTTGAAACACAGTCCAATAAATTAAAAGGAACACAATCTTGCCTTCAAGTAAAACCCAAGTCAATTAAAAAACTTCAGAAAGGGCATTTGATTTTATATGCCATGATTCCTCCCAAAGCTTTAAAAAAATTATCACCATGTAAAATGTTTTTTGGTATAAAATAATATCATAAAGTCAATGCCTTAAGTTTTAGCTTTCATGTTTTCCAGATTCTATACTGCTTTAGTATGTGACTCTGAACTTCATAAAAAGTGTTAGCAAGTTCTCTTCACAGTTTAGTTGGACAAAACAATCCTTTTCGTCTGAGAACCAAGGACACCATTGCAGTTTCAGGGCCCAAAAAGTGTAAACAACAGCAAATTGAGGAGAGCAATCTGGGAGGATGTGACTTCATAACCTGAAGCTGTAATTGGACAATTGGCCCCAATATGTAAATGGATCAAAACTTATAAAAATGTGAAACCTCATGACTGGTTGTTCAACTTGGTCCATTTTGGGTCCAACTTGGGCAGAGCCATGGCCAGGCTCTTGTACTGCCCAAGGTGTATCCTTTGAAAGCCTTTTAATAAATACCTGATTTATTCCTTTAACTCTGTCTAGCCTCTGTTCCAGCTAGCCTCTCTAGGCATCAAAGTAAGTAAGCCTTTTGCTTCTTGTAAACCACATTTAATCGACTATTTCCCATAAAGTGATATTTTTCTAACATAGCGGATCGTCCACATGCACTTACGCAATGTCAATAATTTACACATTTAAAAGAGCATAAAGCAAACTATGTGTTTAAATGGTGAGAGGAATGACTACTATATTGAATACAACTGCTCCTTCAAATGTTGGTTATTTGTTGGGGGGTTTTTGGGGGTGTATTTTTTTCTTAAGATAGGTCAAACCCCATCAATATTGAAAGGCAACCACATTATATAGTAAAAACCTCTTTTGTCTTTTCTGAAGGAATTTGTCCTCATCCCAGAACTAAAAAATTCCCAGATGTTAATTTAAGAACTGTAGATTAAAAATCCTGGAAATCTTATTTGGACAATAAAACCATAAGCTTTAGCTAAGAAAAGATGTAACAATATAATTTGCTGTAAATGCACAAAAGCCCAATCTTGCAACTCTCTCCTGTTGATTCAACTGTTTTCACTTAAGGAAAGTAGACAGAACTTCCCTCTCCTTCATTATTTAACTGACATAAATAACTGTTAAAAGAATATATTTTAATAGTTTACCCACATACTAAATCTAAAGAGTATTTGGGAATGCCAATCCCAAGTTTTTCAAAAGAACTACTGCTTTTACAGTAACAATTTTCTCTTTCCATCAAAAACCAGGTTTTTGAGCTCATGTTACTAAACAGTACTCCCATTTCCGATGTTTGAATGCTTGCTCATTGTTTCAAAAGAGAACTTGCAGATTAACTGAGAAATAAATGAGGCAAGGCTGTACTCAAGGGAAGATATTCAATATGCCTTGGTTTGGAATAGCAGTTGTGTTGTAGGGTTCTCATTCACACCACTGGAGTGGTTTCCATAACTAACCTCCTTGGATCACTGTCAATTTTCACTACTCTGAACCCTTTCTGAACTCATCCAGCAAAACTAAACACTTTGCAATGCAGGTTTTTCAAGCATTGCTAGAGGCTCTCCAGGCCAAAAATGGTGGACTGCTTCCCAGAAGTATGACAGTAACAATCTCAGGAAAATTCTCATACACATTGTACGGCATTAACCTGGTCCACAAAACCTCCTCACACTGATCGAGGGTCAAGACAATAAGACTGCAGCTCTGCAGAGAGTTTGACATTCAGGTTAGAGATCCATCATGGTGGGGATGGGAGACAATGACAGACCAAAAGGAAGACAGACCGGGCTTGCAGTATTATTTGGAAAAAAAAAAAAAAAAAAAAAAAAAAAACCACCAGAATCAACAACCCAAGGTAGTTGGTAGACACTTCCAAGGTAGGAATGCATTTATCAAAAATTAAACGTCGTCCCATAATGAACTATTTGAAGTTTGGGTTCCTGAGCTTGATAGTGGACAGGGAAAAGGGCAAGGGCAAGTTACCTCTATCTTAAATTATACAGCCATATCATTAGGACAGTATTTAAAACCTGTTATTAGAAGAATGAATAATTTACAAGTGTGACTTTAAGAATATTACAACTAAATAGTAGTTATAGAAGTTTAAGTTCGGAAAACCTTAATCTTCTTTCTTTTGTGTTTGAAATCGTTCCATTAAAGCTCTAAATATATTTCCTGGAATTTTCTGATGTTTTTCTATGAGAGCTTGGACTGCTGCTTTTGTCTGTAGGAAAAGAGAAAAGATTTTTATCAGAAAACCTCATCTACATACTGTTCATATAATAACACAATTTCTAGGCTCTTTTTAATCTTTTCAAATACCACAGAACTATTGCAAATACTGTTCTTCCATACTTAAGCCCATGGGATGTGATTGTGGCAACACTGCCACGAACCAGACCAACAAACTAGTATCTCTTACGTCTGGCACCTGTGTCCACAAGCTGTATTAGTGATATATAAAAGTCAAATGACTACAGTGTAAATTCATGAAGAGACTTAGATGTATAAAACATGTTAAACACCTGCATGATGTACTGCAACTCAAACTCCTATCTGTGCCCAATAAGGTTTGCACCAATAACACTCCCCCAGTGGGCATCAACTTTGCTTCTACGCCTGCTCAGAAACAGCACTGGAAACACCACTGTGTCTCAGCACATTTGACTTGTACAAAGTAATGCCCTCTGGACGCAAGGCCCCTGAAGGAACCGGTCCTGTGACACATGCTCAGGCCACTTAGCATGTGACAGCAGCCTTCACTTTCACTCAAAAAACAAACAGGCCAAGGTGTGCACAGCAGTTACTCTTATTAGATAAAAGCTCTACAGGGAACATCCAGAAGCATGGCAACATGCAAAAGCTGTGGTGAGAACACACTTCCTATTCTGCCTAGAGAAGCACAGGCTAGTGAATTCCAAAGGCCAGAAACAGAAGAACAGAGAATTATTTGCCTTTGTAAACCAGTGGTCAGAAAGGGCAAAGTTTGGTAGAATGTTGTTTGTTGGTACAAGCTCCCACTGTTCATAGGAAGAAAGTGATCAACTGTTAAGTCCTTGGAGGACTTTATACATCTGGTCCTAAGTGACTCTATAGATCTAAAATTTGCATTAGGTAAAAAATTTGAGCCTTATTTTTTGCTCTGTATACTGTGCCATAGCCTGAAACATGAGATATAAAAATCACTCTAACTAAATAGGATACTAGGGAATTTGTATCCTAGGGGCCTTATCTAGCAGAATCTGAACTTAAGTCAGAAGTAAGTGAGGGTTGGCATAAGTGTAAGATGCCAATGCACGTTTGAAAGTAATTTCAACACATTCTCTGCTGAAAGCCAGCAGTTCTGTAGTCCTGTCAGAGTGACCCCACAAAAGAAACAATCAGTTTTCCATAACCATAGCCTACGATATTGCAGACAAACATCTTAAGAGTCTTTTTGCATAATCATAGGGTAAACAGACAAAGAGACAACTGAACTGACACCTGCGTGGTCAAGAAAAGTCTCTCTCTCAAGTGAAGTTTTCAGAATATTATAAGTGACCATCTGCAGAGTCTTCAAAAATACCTGTTTCAGCCCACTCCATCTCACTGCTCCACCACTGAACTGGTTTATGTCTTTGCACTGTGAAATCTATTAATAAACTGAATGAACATGAGAACTTGAAAATCCTTTCTGTAAAGCATCTAAATCTGAATTACAGGAACATTTAGAAGTTAAATTGCTGTGTTAGAAGCTGGACAAAATAGAAACACACTAAAAAAAGCAGTGAAATTATTTACCTTTTTCTTTTATTGTATGTAATTCTAATAGTTTGTGAACATAGATTTGCTATGTTTGAAAGGCTTCCTTAGTATCTTTCCAAAAACACCAGGAAGCAGAATGCTTCCTCTTAGGTGAAGTGCTTCTCTCTAACAACTGAGAGCTGTCTGATCTGATCAAACTTCTTCAGTCTTTACAGCAAGTTGTTTCTCAAAGCAAATATAGGGTGCAATTAACTTTAAAAGACCTAGAAAATCTGCAAGTTGTACTAATAAAAAGACAGTATTTAAGAATGAC
Source organism: Zosterops lateralis (assembly GCF_965231275.1). Classification (NCBI taxonomy): domain Eukaryota; kingdom Metazoa; phylum Chordata; class Aves; order Passeriformes; family Zosteropidae; genus Zosterops; species Zosterops lateralis. The sequence goes on from NC_139762.1 coordinate 113,770,511, forward strand.
ATTCAGAGTTAGGCAAGTACAAAACTTACCACGATTCCACCACCAACTTCTCTAACTGGCTCCTAGACAGAAATCACTTGACAAGACTACTGGAGTAGTTTTTATCAGAACATTCAGTATTTTAAAGGTACATATATAGATACTTATCTTACCTTTGCAGCTAATTCCTCAGCAGTCACGTTTGGTTCATATGGAATGGGTTCTCCAATAAATGTACGTAGCTTGACAGGAAAGCCCCCGTACAGAGGAACTACTGGCAATCTAATACGCTCATATAGTGACCTAAATATTTCTAATGTGAAAAAATGTAGTGGAAAGCAGTGGGAAAAAAGGTGGGGAAGGGAGAAGGGGAGTGAAGGAGGGTAAAGGAGGGAAGAGAGAAAAAGAGAGAGAGAGAAAAAGAGAGAGAGAGACTGGAATTATTCTGTAAAGCTTTTTATTCCCACTGTGTCTTAACATTTAAACTGGCTTGCAAAGTAATCTAGCCCCCAACCCAGACTCTTAAACAATGTGTCATCTCAAATGCTATCCTACCTTGACTTTCATTTTCTAAAAGCTGCATTAATGCTTATATCAGACTTATTTCTACCCTAACTTGGTGTGAAATCTCTCCTCCAAAGAGTAGCTGAAACGAGAACAAAGGAGAGAAATTCAATAGCTGCCTCTCTGAAGAGGAAGAGAATGTTAAACAATACAGGTTACAGGTTCAGCTCATTTGACAGGTTAGCATTAGAAATTAGTAACTAGTATTGGAAAACTGCATGTTCAGCCCCGCTGAGGTCTACAGGATCAGAAATAACCTTATGTGCCTAGAAGTCAGTCGTGCTAACATGCTGAATCGCTCTTTCAGCTCACACACTGGTTGCAGTTAAACAATATAAAAAGAGAGAAAAAACAGGTATTTCAATCTGCTCTAAGACGACACATTCTTCTCCACACAGCACCTTCTAAGTATTTATCCCAAATGAACCCAGAAGAGATTCTTTGAAAAATGTGTAGTAATATTACCTTTCTCAATTTCAGACAAGAAACTCTCATTAACTGGGGTGCTGGCCTAACAAAATTCTTACTGATCAAGATGTGGAGTTTTCTGTAGACAACTGATAAAAACAAAGACAAAACTACTGCAACTGGAGTAACACCTTCAGTGATCAAAAAGTTGCACTCCTACAGCAACTCTGCTGTAGAATGCAAATAGCATAAATCATTTTGGCTTCAATTTCCTCTGTTTGGGATTCTCCCCAACACAGCAACAATTAATTGCTGTTTATTTTTGTACAACATGACAAATGTGTGAATTATTCCAGCTTCTGCATCTGATGCCTTGGCTTTCTCCATGCAATATACAGCTCTTTAATTGAGGGGGAGAGAAACAGAACTGTGCTGCCCTGCAGCCCTCTGGTGAAGGTGATGATGAGGCATTTGAGGCAGAATAGGTGGTGTGGAGACTTGTTCAGGCTCCTTTGCTAGATAGTAACTAAGAGAGTATAAAAAAGAGGGAGTTTAAGACTAGCAAATGAGCAGAGATGTGGGCATCTAATCATCCCAGACCCCTCAGACAAAGACCCATCTATTCATGTTCTGGGTGCAAGTTCCATAGAGATAAGGAAGGAAAGCTGCCAAATGCAAGGTTTTGTGAGGAACCACAAGAACAGTTCTGTGCAGAGCAGAAAAGCAACTACAGATTAAATGTAGTTCAAACCACTCAAACTTTAAGTACAGGTAGAGGTGTAAGCAGAGAGCTTTAGGAGAACAGCAGTTACGTGTCAGTTGCAAACCTGTTTGCTTTGCTTAACAGACAGCAGAAAACCTAGGGCTGGCCTAGCAGATATAAGCAGAGAAAAAAGTGCTTTAAATCTTCCTGCCTTTTTCTGGCTCCTTTTTTATTTTTCCTTCTACTGTTTTTGTAAAAAAACACTGTTATGTGGAAAAAACTTATATAATGCTGATATTAAATCCTAAAAACACCTCTGAACTCTACCAGAGACCAAAAATCAAGAAACAAGCTGTGTTAAATCTCAGACTTATGAGGATTATTTCTACAGAGATAGGCTAAACACATACGGAAAAATAAACTACAGAAAAATAGAAAATATCTTACTTATTCCTCCTAATGTCCTAAAGCCTTCTCGAACATTTTGTGTAAACATAGGAATGATGGGCTAGGAGGGAAAAAAAAAAATTAAGAATTTAAGGAAGATAGCACTATCTAAAAAACTTCTACCTCACTTAAACTCAACAGGAAAATTAATTTTAGAAGTGTTTATCAGACAATGATACATAGAGAGCAAAACAAGTATTCTGAAGTTCTTCTGTGACCTTCTGCCATGAGGTTTCAAACTGGAGAATACCACAAGATTTCAGTGAGTCACTGTTTCAGTAAGTCTATTTTCTTAAAACAGTCTGGAATTTCAGAACCTGTGTAGCATTTAGGCGTCCCTCCTCTACCAAGTAGTATTTGTATAGTTGTGACTTAAGTGTTTAAACCTCTTTCCTAATTTGTAGTTATGCTCAAAGGGAAGGATTCACAGGATTGGGAGACTAAACTTGTTTGATTCCTCTCTGCTATGCTGATGGTATTGCTTCACACTTGATGCGTCATACTCAATACATGTCCATGACTTACTTCTGCTGATGAGTACTTGGAATGGTGTTGAATATTTCAAGTTTTTATTGCTGTTTTTAAAACTGCAAACAGCTGGCAAGATTTACAAGAACTGTGAGGGGGTCGGCTACTATAAAAAGCTTTTCAGTATCATTTTATAGTATGTGCCCACTGTACACAGCATTGTCAGAAATACAGAATTCTTCATGGGATTTTCATGAACTCAAATTCTTTTAAACTTTTTAAAGACAAGCATGGAGACGAGCTAGCACATGTAACTTTTCAGACATGCATCAAATTGAGGTTTTTTTGAGAGGAAAAAAAAGTCTTTAAATAATTACAGAGAATAAAAAGAAGTGCAGTTGCCTAAACTCAATGCATACAAATATCTTTATTCTAGAATAATCTTATCTGGAAGATCTTACTCTTGACATAGAGGTCGAAATTTTTGTTTATATGACAGAAATTCTAGCAAAAAAAAATGCAGAAATAAGACAACTTCAACAAGTTGAAGGTCCTGTTTTAGACACATTTTTTCTGATGTTTCAGACACGTTCTTCTTTCCATGAGGAGTTCTGCTTATGATTCAAGGTGACTTAAAAGTTCATCTTTAATCTAAATAAAGATGTTTATCCCACTTTCAGCCTGCGTCTGACACTTTCTATTTTACTGTGTCTCTCAGGGTTTTTTTTAGGGGGGTGAAGACCCTTGTGAGTGCATAAAGGGAACAAAAAACACATCCAATAAAGTAAATGCAACTAGTACAGTCAGTCTTAGTTGAATCTCATGTATGGCCTTTCACATGCTATTACAACACATTAGTAAAATCTAAACCTGTTGAAAATACCTGTTTAAACAGTGTTATTTTCCTCGAGAGAAAAGTGATGCACACTTGGGTCTTATAAGTGTTCTATTTCTGTATAAAATCCAGAAATTTAACCAGCCTGTCGTTGACAGTAACTAAAGATAAAACTCCTGGTGTGAGATTTGCTTTTAAATTAGGTATATGCAGACTTATGGACATATGCACACATCTTCCAAGTACACATCTAGAACGAGAGGGACTCTGAAATGATTACTAAAATAGCTACAATTCAAATGTATCACACAACACACACTGTTGTGCCTTAACAGTTGGTCTTCTATGAATAAATATCTGCCTGCTGACCAAGCCCCAGTGCTGGGACTTTGTTCACGCCAGTGAGCAGCCCTGGACATCCCTCACTACCATAAAATGCCAACACAGGACAAAGTGGAAGTGAGTCTATACCCTGGTGGGTCACACCACACTTGACAGAAGAAACAGAAACATTGCTGGACTCCATCATCCCAATGGTCTCTCCCAGCTCATCATATTTCATGGCTCTGATATGTAAGGTTGTTTCCCAACCATGCTGGTTATGAAGGGCTAAGCCATCACAATACTAACCAGGTATGTGTGTAAAACAGCACATGCTTTTAAGGAGAAACCATCCTGTATTTCATCCCCTGTTCTTTCAAGCTCTGTATTTCCAAACCACTATTCTTAGCTGACTCTAAAGCCTTCTTATCTATCAAAAGCAACAAAAAGAGTCTTGAAATGTAGGTGTTAGAGCAAGCAGACCAAACTCATGACAGACAGAAATCTAACATCAAATATATGATAATCAAAACAGCTTTCTCTGAAAGAAAGTACTAATAGCTTAGCTTTCTTTACTTCTCTTCCATGACGTGGCATACTTACCACTTTTGCATCAATGGCCACCTGGGCAAAGCCCTTCCTATCACTCCACAAGATAGTATACATCTCATCACTGAAGAGCGCTTCCCGAACTCCGCCCGGGGCAATGGCTAACAGATGGCCATTCTGCAGAGTCCTGACACACGCTTCTTTTGGTCCGTGTAAAACTCCAAGTACCTCAATCAGTATTCTAAAACCTGTCGGGTAAGACAATATCAATTCAGAAAATGTTAATTCATACTACTATTGAGTACAGATTTCCAGCACAGAACACTATGGCTAAAATTTAATTGTCTAACAAGCTGTGCCCCAAGTCCCCAAGAGGGACTGAAGATTAGAGATTCTGGTCTGCAAAGCTGAAGATTTAGGGGTTTCAGTGGCTTTTTATCATAGTAAAGTCAGGTGTTATCCCACATCCAGGATTAAACTGAAAAGAACTGTCAAGCACTCTGGTATCTTTCCCATGTCCCATCGAAGGAGTCATTTGACTCAAGGGCACTGGCTCCTTGCTCAAGCTCTACTGTTCAAACATAGCATAGTCCAAATGAGAGAGCAACAAGAAGCAATACCAGGAAATTGTTGTGGTTCTGTTTTGTGAACTTTGGCAAAGAACAGTAGTGCACAAGAAGGAGAATGACAGAGAAAATGCATTATTCTCTGCATTATGGATCACTGCAGCAACTGACTCTGGTTCAGTCTGTGAGTACCTGGATGGTATTTCATATAGAGAGGCAGCTGGTAAGCCTCAATTGGGTACACTCACCCTCTGTTACTATTGTAACTAAAGCTTTTGACCTAAGGTTACATCAACTCCTCATATCACTTGAATTTGACATGTCATTCAGGCTGTACTCTTCAAGAAACAGCAGAACATCAAAAATTTGCTACAAGCATCACAAGGAACATATCTGATCAATTTAGACAACTAGCCTATCGTTAAAGGACACGACTACCACAGGCCTCTGTTTGCAGGAAATAAGTCCTGTTCAGTTGGTTCAATAGATTTTAAATTTATACAGTATTTATGAGTAGTGCAAACCAAAATGGCAACTTTGGATGACTAGGCAGCAAGGGAAAAATTACTTTTCTTTCTTGAAGTTTCCCACTGAAGCAAACAACCTTATCAACCATGGACAAGGCCAAAGAACTGATGTAGTGGAGTTTGCCTCCTAATAACAAATGAATGGCTGTGACTATAAACACACATTTGTTACATACACACACATGCTAAAGGAGAGCCTGAACAAAGTTAAGAAGACAGAGGTCTGTCTTCTCTTACAGCTTGCATAAACAAAGGGCCTTGGAAGAAAAGCATAAGGCAACACCTCATTAGTTTATTCTTCAGCTCTGATCTCCAGCTAGTCTTTGTATCTGGTGTGAGTATAATTACTCCTAACTCATCTCTATACCCAATCACGATCTGTCTGTACACATGGCCACAGAAGACAAGCTGCATTACACCTGTCACATCTTTTGCTGTACCTGCCTCACACACTGCTGATGACACTCAGTCTTCATCTAGTAGCATTTGCATGGAGGAACACCTGAAATAGAGTTTACCTAATTGAAAATCATTTCTTTCAGCTGCTTTTTTGGTGGGATTTTCAATAGCTGATTTTTACAATGCGTGACATTCCCAAACCAATTAAAGCTCTCTGGAATGTACCTGGTGGTAAAAAGCTGCCTGTCTCTCAGTCCTTTATGTCAGCGAGCTCAGAAGACAGACAAAAAAAGTCATGAAAAGGGTTGAGATGAGCAGGAAGAGACTCCAAAGAAGCGAAGACTGTGACAACATTGTTTCTGCATTGGATACACTGGAAAAGGGGTGAGGGGGAGGGTGTGTGTAATGAAGCAACACCATGAGTCTGTCCAGTTCATATATCAGTAAAAAAAGAAGAGAATATTGACAGAATACAGACAAAAAAAATGTACTGCAGAATAGTTGTCCAGGGAGGTTTCAAGTCCTCACAAAAGTTCTCAACTGTACTTCCTCCCTTGATTTTTAGTATGAGATTTACATTCTGAGCTGTACTTCACAGCCTTGCTAGCAGATCATACATTACTATTGATATATACACCAAGAAGTTCAAACTTAATTTTATTCCACTGTTCAACCTGAACCCTGCCTTTTGCCCTAATATACTCTTCTCCTATTTTCCACAAGACTGTGGTGGCAGAAATGTTTGAGACTACCCAGTAATGCATGTAACACCACTCTCAACTTGTGCACTATGTGCATTTTTCTATCTTGGCCCCAGTGACTGTAACATTAGGGCTGTCAGGGTAGCAGGATGGCAAGGTTGTCATCATTTTCCTATGCCTGACATTCAGGACCTCAAACAGAGAGGAACCATTAAGACCATTGAATCCACCCTTTCATAATTGTAGATAATCACACATATATAACTGCAGAGCATCTAGTCCACAAGATGCTTTGCAATACCTTCTGCATGTAACAGACAAAGCTCCTTTCCTCAGGAACATTACAGGAAAGGGACTGTCTTAGTTACATAAAGTAACAGGCAATCTTTTCAAGAGGGCTCCCAGATGACTTTAGGAAGCAAAAATGGCCCATGCTATAGCAGTGGGCAATGGAGAAGAACCCAAGTGAAATCTCAGTCCTCTCTGAATGCTTTGGGAAAAGGCTTTCTCCTAAACTTAGAGAAGTCAATGTATTTCTGAGCACTACACAGCTAAGAGTCTAAAGGAACCAGAAAGCTGGAATATTTGGGGGTTTTTTTCACTAGAGGTGGCAAACAACTAGTTATAAAAGCAGAAGAAAAAAGAATTCACATTACTGTATTACATATCCTTCTCCAAAATGCAAGAAAAGCATCCTTAATACTGACACAATTCTGACGCATCCATGTGTGTCTAACACACTCCCCAAATGCACTCCCCTTCCCATTTCCCCTTCATTGAGCATAAAAATTTTTGGTTAAAATGTCTTCTGAAAAGGCATCCAATTTAATCTGAATACTTAATCAAGATCAGACAGCCTTAGTATTAGGATAAAATTATGCAGTCTTTCTGGTTTGATTCACAAGAGAAGCAGCATCTACCTGAGTTGCCAGGCATAGATTACTGTGCTCATTTTGAAACAATCCACATTTTATGGGCTCTTTGGACTTGTCCCTCTGAACAGCCTTAATTCCTTCACAGAAACAGAGAATTATGTAGATTCTGGAAGTTCTGGAGGTCATCTAGTCCAGCCTCCCACTCAAACTAGATCAGGCTATTCAGAGCCTCACCCAGCAGTTTTGAAAGTCTGCAGGGATGGAGATTCCCAACTTGCCTAAGCAATCTGTTTAGGTGTCTGATCCCTCTCATGGTAAAATACCTTTCCACATGCCTAATCAAAATTACCTGTGTTGCAACTTGCCTCTTACTTCTCAATCTATCACTGTGCACCTGCAAGAGGAGTCTGACTCCCTCTTCTCCCCACCTTCCCACTTGAAGACAGCAATAGCATCTTTCCCCACCCTTATCTGGTAAAGACCAAACATATACAGTTCTCTCAACCTCTCTTTGTACACTGTGTGCTCCAGACCAAAACTGGACACTATATCCCAGCATGTGCTTGTACAGATGCCCTGCCAAGGGAAAACACCTCTCCACTCAAGCCAGTGGCTACATTCATGCTAAGAAAAGCTCACCATGCAGTTCATCTTCTTTGCTATAAGGGCATCCAGCTAACTCACATTCAACTTGTCTACTAGAATCCTAAGACCTTTCCTGCAAAGCCTCCTTTTATCCAGAATACTGTTGCACAGAATTGCTCCATCCCAGATGCTCAGCTCCTCATTTGCTTTTGCTGAAATTCATATTTCTGCCAGTTGAATTCTATGAAGTCACTCTGGGAACAAACTTTAATGTCCAGTACACCAATAGCTCCTCCAGCTTAGTATCATCAGTGATTTTCCTGTGCAGCTCCAGCCCTTCATCCAGGGGTGCTACAAAAAGACTAGGCAGCAGTGGCCTCAGTATCAATCCCTGAGGAATGCCTGTAGATGTTAATTAGATATTGAACTGCTGAAACCAGTTCTTCAAGATCAGTCACTCAGCAAGATATTTCTGCAATGCTACTAAACAGTATTTGGGGGATTCACAAGTATACTCACACTTCGAGCCTTATTTTAAAGCAGAAAAAGAAAAGGAGTAAAACATAATGTCCTATTTGATAAACAACTGCGCCTATATAGATACAATATGGAGACACAGCTGCACCATGAAGTAGGTTAAATTAGTCATCTGTATGCAAAAGATTTGATAATCACCAACAAATGAATCTGTTGCCAAAGCAGTTGTAGAGACAAAGTGATACTGTGATCAGTATGAAAACATTTTTTTCAGGGACTAAGGCTGAATAAATCTATACCAACAAAAAGACAGCTTTCTAATAAGAGTTGGTTCCACTAAAAGCAGCAGTACACTTCAGAATGTTCCTTTAATTCATTTTGTGAATTGACAGGCCTTTAATCACAAACCAAACTTGGGAAAGAAAGTAGGTACTACTGTATTTCACACAGACAAAAAAAAAAAAAAAAACAACCCCTCACATAATTAATTTCACCAATTGGCAGAGCATTTCACTAGGCTGTCCAGCCAAAATCTTGCCCTAAACATGTTTTTCATTTTCTACCTTCTTCACCTCATGTTTCACACAAACATGTTGAACCCTTCTCTAGCTTTCCTCCAAAACAGATTCTACTTGAAACACTCTTCCTGGGGACAGGTTCCACTTTTCATCATCCTCAACTGGGTAAGAGTTGGGTGGGATAAGAAAATGTATTGTCTCTCCAGACTAGTATTCTTAACTTATAAGGCATTTGTTCCAAACACTTAAATTCTTAATCTGTTCACACCACTCATTCTGCCTGTATTAATGAAAAATAAACATCTTATTGACATTGTTGCTAATGATTCATACAGGGAACACTGCTTCTCTTACGATCTCCTCCTCTTTGTTTCTAAACACTCTGGAATCATTGGAAGGTGTTGCCCAAACAGGACTGTGTCCCATCCTTGCATGGGCCAGTCTCATTTTTGTTTGTAAAGAACATGTCCTATTTCAAAACTTTCACTAAATGTGCCTGAATGTCTGTTCTGAAAGCTGTGTCCCTGCAACATGACTTTTTATTAATTACAATTACAATTGCAAATAAGAATTTCAAAACTGCTTGTTTATAATGAAGTATGTTACCTGGTAATCTAAAGACAAAATGATCAGCTACTACTCTGCAGCGCCTCTTCTTCACTAAATGAAGTCTAGCTGAGAAATAAATATAGTCAACTGGAGTAGCTCCATGATAAAACACAACAAGTCCTGGTCCTTCAGGAATGTTTTCGATACCATGAAGCTCATAACCTGTTAGGAGTTAAAAACATAACAGACGTTAAATTTTTATACAATTCTACCCCAAAGAAACTAACTTGCAGCAAGCTGGCAAACTGAAACCAACATGGATTGAGAAGTGGTAAGAACAAAGTGACCGATTATAAATCAAGAGGTAACTTGCAGCATCTACAGGAAATATTAGTTGCTTCACAGAGAATATAAGTTTCATTTAAGGCACCACACTTTGAGAAAGAGCAAAAAAACCCCAACATTAAAACAAAACACCCAGTCTCACTATCTCAAACTGTATAATTTATCCTACTTTTTTCAGTTCACTGTTTCCAAGGCTGGAAAGTCCTCTAAATCAATCATTCAAGAGAAATCAAAATACAGCTTGGAGTGGTGAAACAACTATTTCAAGCTATTATTAACCTTTCAAAGTTCATTGCCACTAGTGACTGTTTTAAAAGACTTGACATGACAGCACTCATTTTTATGTCTCCTTTTACTCCAGGATATGAAGCTTGTCTTCACTACTTCTCTCCAAGTCATACCTGTTCCAGCTTTCCATCACTATATACTAAAAGCTAGTTGGGACTGTATCTGCCTAGCTGAAAAATACATAAACACACATAAGCTTCTTCCTGATCTCACATTTCTATTCAAGTTACAGTGCAGAATATATTTCATTAACACAAAATGCCAAAATGAATGAGTATAGAACATACTCAGTTAACACCCAGTAGTCCCGTTACAGTATCTTTTTTTAAATAAAATAAGCGAAAAGAAAAACTACAAAAAAAACCCTCAACCAAATCCTGTCACTTCTTACAAACTTAATCAGGTCTACAATTCCTATTCCATTAATTCAATTCTGAAGGTACTCTGGGATTTTCTCCCTCTATTTAACTTTGTACACCTGTGGAGCTGCAACACATTGCAAGTGTATCATCTGTCCAACCCAAGGGACCACTAACTGCACTCCATGCCAGCCAACACACATGGCATTGGCATAAGACATGTAAAGTTACAGGTATCAATCACCAGGTTTGAGGGTTGGTTTGGGGCTTTTTGGTTGTGGGGTTGGTTTTTCCCTTTTTTTTTTTTTTTAATTCAGTTAGATTTCAGGATTGAAAGAGCTTCTTATGATATCCTGATGAATTAAGTGGGGGAAAAATAACTGGAAAACATTTTATTCTTTAGCAAGACAAGTGTATAGATAAGAGAGAAGCAGCTGGCAGGGCAGAAAAAAGTCACAGCTGACTATGAGGGATCAGATAAGAATCTTCTTGCACGAATAAAATGTCAGACCTTATAAAAAGAAAAAGTTACTAAGGATTAAAAGAGTCAAGGCCTTAAAAATAATTTTCTTGTGAAAAAAAAAGTAAATAGCTTTTTATTGTGAAGTGAGCACTTTAAGGTCTTTGATGTAGCTGTTGATTTTGATGTAGTGTACTTCCCTAGATTTGAAAGTTACATCTTAGTCTTACAAAGCCTATCTGATACAGCTGCTGCACCATCTGGTTATCAATGCCTTCAAAACCCGCTTCCCTTTGACTAGAGAACAAATAGAGATGATTTTCAAGAAGGATTTATTCTATATGGAAATTGCTCTTAAGTATCTCTTTCTCCTTTAGCTGCAGCTAGACTGAATGGCTCTGAAAGAGACTTATGATTTCCTTAGAGAGAAAAGCCAAATCATTTATTAAGTCTGTATTTATAAAGAAATAATAGCAGAAGGACAAAGAACAGGGCCCTTAGTTTTGACATTCTAGTAGAGAAAGTAGTAGTCCAAAATACAAAGACAAATTAAAAAGTAGAGTTCTGTAACAGCGTCAGGCCCTGAAGTTAATTTCAAGAAGCAACTAACTGCTCCTTTTAGCCATCATTTGGCATTTTATGTAAGACTGGTTCTGCGCAATTAAATAACACTAATGTGCTGGCTGACACACCAGCTATCAGGGAACTGGCATTTAACTTCCAGTCTTCATATACTGACCTTGAAACAATACAGTTAATTGATCTAGTTTTTTAACACAACACACATTTCAGGTCTTCTTCAAATGAGAAAATCCAGGAATTGTCATAAAAAGTAAAAAATGGGAAAAAAAGCAATTTAAAAGAATTGTGCATATATTTAACCAGAACAGAGATCTCATTTTATAGCAGCAAAGGGATAAATGCATAAGACAAAAGACTTACATTCAAAAAAGTCTCAATGCCTTTTTTTTTTTTGTCTCAAGCACCACTGACAGTGGCTCATAAGACAGAAAAAAAAAACCCCTGGCCTGAATTGGCATCCACCAGCAGCAACGATCAGCAATGATGATATATTGATAACCTTGAAAGCTAAATGAGGAGTAAGAGCTCCAGAAGCTTTTAATGAAAGGTCAGATCTCACTCACCATGCCATAATCTTCCATGCACATCCCAAAGGGTCGCCAACACTTCTCTCCCAGCTATCCAGGGATCATGGGAATAAGCTTCCTTTATTTCATTCTTCCTTTTATAAATATGAAGCCAGAGAATGGAAACATAGAAGAGAATGACAATAACTCCTGGAAGTACAAAGACTACGACAAGTGGAAAAAGCAACCATAAAATGTAGAACGCATAACTCAGATAATCTCCAATATCTTCCACACCAGTCCATTCTTCCAGAACGTAAGTCAGGCAAGTTAAGTAGGACATAGATGTCAGTCCTGCAGTACAGGATTCATTTCCAGCTGTCATCTCCTGTTTAAATTAAAATTTTAGAAAAATACGTTAATAAATCTTCCAAAAAGATATATCTGCCTATACTGTTTAACCATATAATAAACCTCTCTGATGCATTTTATTTATATACCATCTACCCACATACCAGCAGCATCTATTAGAAACATAACAGATCACACAGCAAAACTTTTACTTGATCTTTACAGCCCTTTTCTTTTGTGTACTGAAAATGCCGACAATTTGAATGGAGAAAGATGGTGCAGTTGCTTAATTTCAGGTTAGAATTTTATCTCATTGAAAACTGCTCAACTTGCACAGATCCAGAACATTTATACTGTTACCAATACCAACTAATACTGAATTTTTGAATTTCAGAAAGTTGTATAGATTAGTCTAATTTATTGTTACAATAAAATAAAACCTTCTCTGAAGCACTAACTACAACAGGAAACAGCACAATCTCAAATGCAGTGCTTTAAGGAAAACCTGCTGAACACTTCCACTCACTACAACCATAGGATGACTCAGGAAGAAGACTCTCAAATTATAAAGTCTCAGCCCTGGAAAGCCCTTTATTTGTACCCAGAAATTTACTGATAGCAAAATGTCAAGGCCCAGAGCACAACACTGAGAGGCAGCAGAAAGGACAAGGAAAAAAAGATCACAAAAAGATCACTCCATAGAGTTTTAACTACTCTAACTTTACTATGTCTACGTATAAGAACCTCTCCATCCCAATGCCACCTCCTAAAAAGTTCTGCCCACAGAAGTCAAGTTGCAATATCAGGCTTACTATAACTCTGGAGCAACACCTTTTTTTCCTTAGCTTTGTACAATTTAGGGGACAACTTGCTATTCACTTCACCTTACAAACACAGGACAGCCTGAATGCTTGGCTATTTTAGCTACAGTCATTGAACAGCAAACCTAGTACCTCTGTGTACAAAAATTATTCTAGGTTAGAAAAAACTGGTTGGTCAATATAACAAGTTCTGCTAATTCAAGACCAAGAAGAAAAAAATGTTGCAACTGTAAAACAGCTTTGTAGAGAGAAATGGATTAAGAACAGCATTGTTAAGAATGAAAAGAATCCAAGCTTGAAGTTGCTGTGTTTTGTTTATTAGAACATGACTTACAGCAGGTGTGACTGCAAAGCTCCTATGCCTAGACATACATGTCTATCATTCTTTTACTCTTGCTCTGTTTTTGCAAGAAACAAGAGACTGAAATACAGAAGATAATATTGCTTTCAGAACACCAGTGACTAAAAATTACAAAGCAGATCAATTTTACTCCACATTTGCTAAGAAACATTGAAACACATACAAGAGCAGAACTCATTTCACTTATTTTCCTATCTCAACTTTCCCTCACGTTCTGACAGAGCAAGGATGTCCCTTTTCCTTTGGTTTTGGAAATCAGCCTCTACCCACACTACTCAAGATAACTCCCATTAATGAGAATAAAGCTGATCTTTGCTCCCACAGTCCATGCCTGTTCCAAATTAATTCAGGCTTACAACATTTTACACATCAGCATGTTCTTGAGGACAGTGTGGGGCAGCTGATTTATCTCCAGCCACGTATAAGCACATCAGCATTAGTGTTTATGAAGGGCCCTTCACTGATTTCGTGCACCTGTCTTTGGGGTGTGAATTAGGGGGAAAGGATGGGAGAGAGAGTGTGTGGGAGAGCAAGAGAAAACTCTTTTTCATTCCAGTTGCCAGAGCTGAACTCCAGAACCTGTCAGGCAGCAAACACCCACAGCAAGTATAAGAAACACATCTTGTGAGACCAAGCAAGATTTAGGATTAGCATTCAACACCACAATGTTTACCAGATTGTTATGCCTGGACTTCTCCAGTGACTCCACCTACTACCTAGAGAACAATATGGAGCACGGGTTATGGCGCACAAGCATGTTTTCAAAACTGAGAGGTGATTATGTAGCTTAAAAGAATACTTATAGATATTCTCTCCCACTTATTATATATTTTTAATTGTTTATGGCTTTCCTCAAACCCCAAATCCTCCATCAAGTAAATTTAAAGTCCTGTTCACACACGTCAGTCTTGCAAAATACTACGTGTCCTTTTGCCTGTAATGTTCCATGCAATACCTCAAATGCAATCACCACAGTTTTTAAAGTTTACTTGCATATCTGTGTGCCAACCTGCAACAGAAATTAAGATCTAACATCCTCTGTGCTACCAGCCACAGAGGCAAGAGCTAAAACACTGCCTTCCCTTAGGGACAGTCAACTCTACCCTGAACAATGCTGCTTCCTTATCTCGAAGAGCGTCACAGGATAATTTATACAAGAATTTATACTGTCCAACCTTTTCCTAACTAACCCCTTAAATCAGGTTGCTCAATGACATGTCCAGCCTAGTTTGTAGTATCTCCATGGATAGAGGTCCCACAGCTTCTTCAGTGCTTAAATACTGTGGTGCAAATGTTTTTCTTTATTCTATTCTAGAACTCCCCTTACTACACCCTGTGTCTGTTGCCTCCCGTTCCTTTGCCATGAAGGTTCTGCTTCTCCCTCTATAATCACTCAATGAGAGCAGCAGTAAGGTCATCACAACGTGGGTACAGTGGCAGTGAAGAAGGGAAGGCAGATTATGATTAAAAAAAACCCCAGGAGGTCCACACTGAACACAGGTTCAACATAGTTCCTAAGTGCTACTAGCAGATAACGACACTGGTCTGTTCCAACTTGCTGTCAAGCAGCTCAAATACACATTTTTGAAGTTCTAACTTGCTAACGCAGCAGCTTACATTTTTCCCTAGGTTCACAAAGACGCAATTTCTCATTTGACTAATGACAGTGTACACCGACTTATGCTTACACTTCAGGCTTTATGATGTGGAAACACGGCTAACACACAATTCCCTTCACTGACTTTAGCCCATGACCCAGAAAGCCCTTAACTAAACTCCAAGGGAGGCCTTCAGCTGCAGATGTCGGGACAACTGAGTCCCCAGAGATCAGGATAGAAGGAGCGATTAGGGACAGCGACACACTCAGCTGTAAATGACACACAGCACGATTTCAGCATGCATACACAATGTGTAAGTGAAACCTCTGGAGGACATCCTAGTGTTTCCAAACTAGAAACACACTGCAAAGCAGCAGCTACGCTGTCCCTGCCGACAGAAACACACGGCTACGGGGGGCGTTCCTACCAGAATTAACGCTGCCACCACAAGCACACAAAAATCCTCTTCAAATAAACGAAAAACACCAGAAGAGCCTGATAATGCTGCTAATATCACCTGCGACAGAAGAGATCCTAGACTTTAGAGGGTGGTTTAGCGCTTGTTTTGGCACAAGAATTGGGCTGCCCTTCTGCTCCGGCTGGTCGGTGTCCCCTCTGCAGGCGGAGGGAGGGGATCCAGGCTCGCTTTACTGGCAAGAAGGGCACAGCCCCGGCCCGGCTGCCCCCGCCAAGCCCGGCTCCCACCGCAGTGCTGTGATTAAAGCCAGGCCCCGAGCCCGGCGGTGACAGTGCCACCAGGACACGTCCCCTCCCGCCCGGGCACCCGCGGGGCCCAGCGGGGCCAGGCCCGGCCCGGCCCCTCCGCCCGCCCGGCAGCGCCCGCTCACCTTGCCCTGGCGGCGGCGGGTCCGGCTCCAGCCCCGCGTCCCTGCCGGGGCCCGGTTTTACTCTCCGCCCGCCGCCCCCGCGGAGGCTGGGTGCCCGCGGGGTGGCGGGGCCGGGGCGGCTCCCGGCGGCGGGGCGGGGGCGGGCGGGCTCCCGGCGGCGGAGCGGGGCGGCGGCGGGGGCGCGCAGGCCAGCGGGGAACTCCGCGCCGCCGGGGCGCGGCAGCCGCCCGGACCCGCGTCCGGCACGCACCGCCCGCCGCTTCCGCCGCGCCGGCAGGGGGGCCGTGCGCCGCCAGGGGGCGCGCGTTCCCCGCCAGCGGGAGGGGCGGGGAGCCGGGGCCGAGGGCGCCCCCTGGCGGCGCGGGCGGGAGCCCTCAACCGCAGCATTCCAGAGGGGATTGGGCTGGGAAAGACTTCGACACCATGGAGACCAGCCTATGGCCCAACACCATCGTGACAACTGGGCCAAGCACTGAGTGCCAGGTCCAGCCTTTCCTTAAACACCTCCAGGGACTCCAGCACCCCCTGGGCAGCCCATTCCAATGGCCAGGCTGTGAGGAAACCCCTCCCCTTGTTCAGCCTGAACCTCCTCTGGCCCAGCCTGAGACCGTGTCCTCTCATACTGTCGCTGGTTGCCTGGGAGAAGAGGCCGAGCCCCAGGCGGCTGCAGCCTCCTCTCAGGGAGCTGCAGAGTGATCAGGCCACCCCTGAGTCTCCATTTCTGCAGATCAAACCACCCCAGCCCCGAGCACCCGCTGTTCACCCTCCTGCCTTGAGCACCACCTACCTCCCTTCCCCGGTGCGGCCAGGTGGGTGCAATCCCCCTCCTCCTCCTCCTCCAAGCCCGCTGGGGATGCCACAGCACCAGCAGCAGCCGCAGCCATACCCGGTACCCACTGCAGGACCTCAGCCTTCCAGACACTCTGTGGTTCGGACGTGGCACTCACGGTGCTGTTAAGGCATTCCTGACTGCCCAACAGCTGTGGATGTGATCCCTGGATTTACACATAAAAACAAACAAACAAACAAACAAACAAATAATTATATATTTTTAAAGTATATACAAAGAAAAATCAGTCAAAGAAGTAAGTACTGTTGCAGTGACACCAGGCGCAGCTCCAAACACACAGATATTGTTGCGGTCCCCTACCTGCTGGGATGACATGGAACACTGCCATGGCTGCGCCCTCAGCCTTTGGTGGGATGAACTTGGACAGCTCTTCCAGATCCCCTCCTGCTGTGCTTTTCTTGCTTCCACACGTACATCACCTGCCTCTTGACATGTGCAGCTGTTCAGCTGAGCAGTTGCACACAGTTTACTGTGTAACTCTTTCCATTGTCATCCAATTAATAAATGTGCAGTTGTACACACTCTTTACTGTGTAACTGCTTCCACTGTCATCCAATTAATGACTTGGCCACAGCCCCAAGCCTGCCAGAGTTCAAGAGGAATTTGGACAGGCACATGGTGTGGCTCTTGGGGCTGTCCTATGCAGGGCCAGGAGCTGGGGCTCAATGATCCTTCTGGGTCCCTTCCAACTCTGGATATTCTATGACTCCATGATTTTATTAATTTACTGTGTTATCAGTATATTTTTCCCCAATGCAAAATCTTGTCATTTGAGCTGGTTAAAATTTATACACAAAAAGCTTTATACACAAACCCAGAATTTGCCTGCATTATTTACTGGGAGAACTGTACCTAACAAGAGTCATAAATGCTGTTTTCACTTTGAGGCAGGCACAGGTCACTTGCTGGATTTCTTTTTTGTTGTATGATGGAGAGGCTATAAAATAAGTAGCAAGGGAGTGATTTGGTCTGCAATTACATTTCTGTTTGTATGACAGGAATTCTAGTTTCTATAACACAGTTTTTAGTTCTGGTTTCTATAATATTGCTCTAAAAAGAGTAAAAATTTGAAGCAAGCCACTAAAATAATAGAATAATTGCTTATTATTAGAGCAGTACTATAATGTTTCTGGAAAATTTGTTTACAATTTTTTATTAGAAAAATAACATACATCATTCAAAATCCCCCATTTCTCAGTAATAACTTTATCTGTCATCTTGAGATGCCAGAAAATACTCTTAGACAACTGTGACAGAAGACAACAAATAGAAATTATTTTTTACTCAGAGAAGCTGCAGATAACACAGTGGTGCTTCTAAAAGATGTAAAAGCCCAGGAGAAACTTAAACCTTGTTAGAAAATATTAACAGCTGTCTGAAATAGAGGAGATAGAGACAAAAATCTCTGCTTTGAAAGATAATCAGCGCTCTGATTACATATTTCCTACCCAAGGTTCTGTGCTCCACTGTGAGTTGCAGCACAGCTCCTAGCATCATGTATCAGACAGCATGGCATTTGAAAGGTTGTGCAAATTCTGATTACTGAAGTGGTTAATTGGTCACAGAATCAGAATCATTAAGTTGGAAAGGAAGTTTAAGACCACTGAGTCCAATTAATAACCAAACTCTGCCAAGCCCACCACTAAACCATGTCCACAAGTGCCACATCTACACACCTAATTACCTCCTGGGATGGTGACTGCACCACTGTCCTGAGCAGCCTGTTCCAATGCTTGACAACCTTCTCTCAGTGAACAATTTTTTACTGATATCCAATCAAAACCTCTCCCAGCACAATTTCCTTTTCCTCTTGTTCTGTCCCTTATTACCTGGGAGTAGAGACCAACTCCCACCTGGCTGCAACCACGCTTTTAGGTAGTTGTAGGTGTTGGTCCCCACATTGGCTCCTTTTCTCCAGGCCAAACAACCCCACCTCCCTCAGATTTTCCTCTTAAGACTTGTGCTTCAGACCCTTTACCAGCTCTGTTGACCTTCCTTGGACACATTCCATGGTGGTATGAATGCACTTGAAAAACAGGATGGTCAGACAATGATTCTGTCTAGTTCTTCTACAGTTTCTGCAATACAAAGAAAGCCTTCAGATTCTGGTTACTTATAATTCCTCTTACTTCTTCATCTGTGTCCATTTTAGTATTCTATAACCTTTTCCTTCAGTTCCTTTTTTCCCTTGACTTAAGCTCAGGCTTTGAATTTTGGTTTGTATCACTGCAGTGCGGCACGTAAGACTTCATGGTTTGAATTCCTGCTTATGTCCAGGCATATCCGTCTGCATCTTGATCTGCTATAGTTTATCATCTCCTATGCATGCTGAGTCTCTGCTGGGAGAAAAATCTTTCTGCCTGTATACAGCAGTTATTGTTAAGGTGTTCAAGTAAAGACTACTGCATCTTAAGACAGATTTGAGGGGCTTTTTCAGGACAGGATTCCTGTATTTTTGTTTCAGGGAAATAACTCACCTCTCCATCTTTGTTCCTTCACCAGATGTGCAAGAAATAGTTGTGAAGAGGCAGGGTCAGGGAAGAATTTATTATAATCCAAAGAGCAAATTCAGTTTTCTACTGAAAAATGGGCAAACATTATATATATCTCCTTAGATGCTATGTAACCTTTTAGGATGTTGAGATGAAAGATTATTTACATATTACAAGTACATGAAGGAAAAATAAGGCACAAAAATGACCTATCTTGGTCTTGGAAGTTAAGACTTGGTTGCATTTAATGGCATATTGGATATATTACACAAAGTGGTCCCACTCCCACCAGTAAAAACATCCCACAGCCTGTAAAAGCACATTCTGCTTCATACTTTCAGTTTTCCACAAGTTGCATTAGGAGGACAAGACTGCCTTTCCAAACAGTACTGGCAGTGTTGCAGTACTGCATTTTTAGGCAAACCACCAGTGATGATAAGCCTCAAAGCTGCATTGCCTAAGAAACTCCCCCCAAGCCTGTTCACTGGGAGATTTGAGTAAATACAGCACAGCCATAGTGCACACACCAAATCCAGGGATTTTCAGGCTGGGGCAGCCTCATTCACTAAACAACTATGCTGTGGTGCAATAGAGCATGCACAAACCAGCTCAAACTACTTTCTACATGTATTTGCAATATTTGCTACACTGAACTAGAGCTTTTTTCCCCCTCTCTTTGAGAACCCTTTTTCTGTGTGGGAAAAGTCTTGGATGAAAACAGTCCTCCTTTCCAGGGTATGCACTACTTATCTGATGTGTCTGAAGGGGTCTAATATCAGTTTTAATAGGGTTATGTCTTTTTTTGTAGTCTCTAGGAGAATGGTGAAAGCAGTAGCTGATTACCCAAAGCAAGACAGTTTTTTCTGACATGTCTTGCTTGGGGCCCATTAGGGAAGGTGCCCCCCATGGAGTGGTCTCTGGTGAGACAACACCAACCCTGAGGCTCTGCTCTGAGAGCAGACTGTGCTCAAAATACAAATGCAGACCTAGACAACAGCACTACGGCTCTCTCATGTCAGTACATACTTGTTTTAGGAACCAGGAAAACCTTGGCTGCATGATTTCCTTTGGGGGAATTTAGCTGTTGCATTGCTATTATACATAAGTCATCTTCATCAATCTTTCTTAGTTCAGGATATTCTCAAAGACATGGGGAAACTTTCTAGTTGTTTTCTTCCACCAAATCTGTAGAAATTTGTAAATTAAACTGGTTAACACCAAGTGCTGTATGACATTGTTTTTTACTGTATGCTGTAAAGCAAATGAAATAAACATGAGCATTCTAATCACTTTTACGACGTTTATCAAATCTCTCCAGTAAAGCCTTCCATATGTTGCCTGGGATTGTTTGGTGCTTGCTTATGAGAGCCTGGACAGCAGTCTTTGTCTGAAAAGAGAAGAAAAATTTGCCTTTACAGACCTATTTTATGCATGGAAGAACAGCATAATCACTAACTTCTCAGAGGTTCAAGAGGGGAAATTCACACATAGCTCTACTGTAAAAAAAAAAGTGTTTTATATTAACTAGCTGTGCTATCAGCACATTTTTTGGAAAATAAAGGAACAAAAATGAAGACTGCAGTTTAGGTAGGCTCAAATTATTGAGATTTTTCAAATGTGGTCATTACTTAGTCAAAGTAGCCTTTAACATATGCAAACATTAAGTTTCTGCAATCTCCCATCCCTGAAAATTTTCATCAAAAAATGATGGATAAAGTCTGACTCACCTCATCTGATCTTATAGCTGACCTATCTTGGACTAGGACTTTGGAGCAGGAACTTCTGTCTGTCCTTCCCAACATGAATTCTCCCATAATTTTATCATATACAGCATGCACATAATAAAAAAATTCATAACACTCTTTACATGAGATTCAAATGCAAGTTTAGGAAGAGAATGAATACTGTATTTATAAAAGAAGTAAGAAATTATCTCCTTTTGGTTTCCCTTGTCTACTTAAATTTGAAATAAGGGTAGCTACATACTCCACTGACCTACCCCAGAGTTACAGTGGAGTATCACTGTGACTATAAGAAAAGAGTAGCCAAACCTTTCCTGACAGATTCATGTCCTAACTCCTTTGCAGGGCAGGATCAGACAGAGGCCAGCCAGGCCACTGCTCACCTCAAACCTCATTTAAGTTGCCTTTTTTTAAAGTAGTATCCCTCACAGAAAACCTAACTGTACTCCCACCTAAATGGGAAAGGGGGCGGCCAAAGGCTTGCCTTAGTAAGGTAAATCAATATATTGAGAAATTTCAGTTTTGCAGATACACAAAATACTGCTCCTCTAAAATACAAGAATACAAATAATCATAAGGGCAGTCATATTGCTTCCAGCCTCCTAAAGGTGCTAAGACCAAATTCTACAGCTTGCTGGGGCTGTTCCCTTGTAACAGACCAAACCTGTATTTCTGGTTTCACTTTTGTGAAACTCAGAACAACCTGCAGCAGACCCTTTAAAAAGGAAAGAAGAAAACAAAAGAAGAAAAGCTAGCCTTGTTGCATCTCTTTGGGGCTAGCAAGGTGGTTTTTAGTAAGTGATTTCTGACAGCTGATTTGTTTGTGTATTTCTAGGTTGTAGCTGATTTTTTTTTCCATAAAATCCTCCTTTCTTCTTCCATGAAAATTTTTAAAGCTGTATTTTCAGTTTAGCTTAGTATTTTGCAAAATGCTTAAACTCTAGATCTATAAACACTTTATCTTCCTGGGCATCAATAATTTCAACAAACTGTAGGTACTCTAAATATTTTTATATTTTGGATGCAATATTTTAACATTTTCATTTTGACCATGAGACTGAAGCTCTTGAAGAACTTTGCTTCTAGAGACCTATGCTATTCCCTCAAGATTCTCAAAGTTGTTATTTATGAAATTTATTTTCATAAATACTGAAAACTGCATCTAAAACATAATTTTTGTAATTTCAGTTATCATAATTATTATTAAAGTTATTATTAAAGGTGTGGGAGAAACAAAGTTTAAATAACAAGAAGATAGAGCTCATACATTTTAAAAGGATGAGGGTATCCCAATCAACTGTTACTATGTCAATATTTACTGGTAGGCATTTGTACATTAAATAATCTCAAACCTCAACTGCCCATAGCTTTAACAAGCTAGTAAAAATGTGTATTTGTCTTTATTCAAGCATGTAAAAACTGGTTTCAAATGTACCCATAGTAGATGGGAAAGTATGTAGTTCAATATTGCAAGGAGAGAGAACTTACCTTTTCGACTAATTCCTCTGTAGTTATATTCGGATCGTAAGGGATTGGCTTCCCAATGTATGTGCGAAATTTAACTGGAAGTCCTCCGTATGGAGGAGTAAAAGGCAATCGAGTGCTTTCATATAACTGTCTAAAAAATCCTGAAATGGTTTATGGGAGGAAAAGTGAGATTACAGTCATAGAAAACACAATCCAAACATGAAATCTGATTAACGTAGAAGACTTCTTAAAAATACATGCTTTATTTGACAGTCAGGAAGTTGTTACAGGATTGAGGCAACTGTCCACCAAAACAAAGCTTGATAGACTTAATAGGCCAGAGAAATAAGACTGCATTAAAGAACCAAATCACACACACAAACCAGTTACGCCCAAGCTATTTCTAAATTTGAGCTACCTCTGACCCACAGCAAGTGTGAGAGAATCCAAAGTAAGCAAAAGTCTGAAACGCAAAGTCTAAGATAAAAGTAAGAGAAATCTGAGAGAAAAGAGATTAAACACTCCAAATACATAAAATATATTTTTAAGTTCTTACTTCTTTCTTTAAACATCCTATAGCCTTCACGGACATTTTGAGTATACATTGGAATGATGGGCTAAGTACAAAAAAAAAAAAAAAAAAAAAAAGGTGGAAATGTTATACCAGGTTTGAATTTCTGTTTTTATTGCCTGTTAATGCAGCCAAGAAAATCACTCAAATACAGAGGGTAATTATCAGTCAGTTAAGTAAAGTTAAGTTAACAAGGAATCTTGATATAAAAACCACCAGAACAGAAATAAAATCCTATTTTTCAGCTCCCACGAACACTTGTTTTAAAGTCACTATCTGTAAATAAAATGACTGACATTGTACTAGGTTTTATATAACTTCTCTGATATGTATTTGCTGCAATATCACTGACTGGAACAGAAAACAAATTTCCATAGATTCTCTGTCTAAGGCTTTCATCATGAGTGGTGAATAGGAAAGTATTCAGTTCGTGAAGTCTTGCAGAAAGCAAGCAGACATTCATGGTTGGCTCATCTCATCTGCTTCTCAAATAGAGTCTTACTGAAGCAGTAATGTTTGGATAAAACTTCACTGGAAAAGACTTCTGCAGATCTCCAAGACAAAAAAAGGCCAATTGTGTGTCCTCACTGACCTGGACTACACACCTTCTGGAGGGCGGATCCTAAGGCGCTTACAGAACAAGTTCACTTCATCATTGTGACTGAAAAGAACCACGCTTGAGATACCTGCACTTGAAACAGTCAGGGCTCACAGCCTGAAGTAAGATTTCGTAATTTGGAGACAAACTGACAGTAGTTGTATCCATATGTGCAAAGACATTTTTTTCTCCCCTAGTGTCCCTTTTCCTTTCTCTGAAACTCTAATTTGAACAGGTTGTTGGAACAACTTGTCCAGAAGGTAGTGAAAGAAGACTTTTGTACTGTTAAGAATCACTACCACTGAACCAAAACTGCAGGACAAGAAAAAAACAAGCAAGAAAAAGACCTAACTAGAGCCTACCAAATAACTAATAGTGATACAAAGCATTAAAAGGAAAAAAAACCTGAGAGAGAACAAAAGGAACAAACAAGCATAAAGCTGTAATAGTAAACTTTTCAGAATGTGAAATTAAGGGAAATTGTTAGAAATAAACCCTTAAAAAGTAATCAGTAATGTCTTTTAAAAACATTTAAGTACTGGGCACTAAAAATAACACACTTTGTTTCAGCTACTAATTGAATACTGTACATCTAATTTGTAAAATGTTTGAAACCTATCTGTCACACAGACAAAACACTTTAAATTTTAGGAATATTACAAGAGAACATATGGTAGACTATAAAGAAATCTGGCACCTACAGAAGTTACCCTCATACAATGATCAGCCATTGACCTGCAGGGTAGGCAGCAACATTCAGTCTCTAAGATGGAAAAAACAGGTATACACAGAAAATCTTACACTTGTAAAGCAACACAACCAGATCTGCAGTAACCCACACATTTATATTTGCAGTGCTGGAATTGAGCTGGATCACACCCAGCCAGCTTGAAAGTCACAAAATTACAGGACAGCTGAGGTTGGGAGAGATCTCTGGAGATCATGTAGTCCATACCCCTTGCCCATACAAGAGAATTTTATAAATCACAGTTCCTGTTTATTTTCACCTAACTCAGCTTGAAGGAATTTTTTGGCACAGATTAAATTCAGGGATCTTTGGAAATGATGATCCCTCCCCATTGGCCTGTCAAAACCAAGCCATAGACAGAGAGTATTGCTGAAGGTCATGGAAGAATTTGACTGAGACAAATATATGTCCCAAAGGTACACTGAGTCATAACATTAAATAGTAACACTCTCTGACTCCTGTGAAGCAGAATAGTTACACAAAATTAAATGTGGACACTTTACAGGTAAGGGCTGTGGCTGAAAGTACCTTCCTTGTTTGCTTTTCTTCTAGCTTTTTCAGTGGAAGAACTATTGAATTTCTGTAATATTATGTGATGGATGGGAATGTCTATTCATATAGAAAGTAGGTTTTGTCTTGAAATCCCCCTTCAAGTAATCTGTGACAGGTTATTAACCACCATGTAGTCATTTTGATAAAGTGTGTGCATGGTTTGATGGCTACACTGTATGTAGAAAAAGTTCTAAAATACCCTTATAATTCTATCTTGCTTTTATTCATTATATCTGAGTAACTATTAGCAAATTTATATTAATTGCCACATAATAGAACAAGTTCTGATATCTGGATGAGTCTATCCACAGTGTACTTGGTTTTTGTGGCCAGATTTTGGTAAAGGTGGAGCTGCAGGGGTGGCTTCTGTGAGAAGCTGCCAGAAGCTTTCCCCAGGTGTCTGGCAGAGCCAGTGCCAGCCAGCTCCAGCACAGATAAGCTGCGTGCCAAGGCCAAGCCCATCAGGAATGATCATAACACCACTGTGATAACATATTTAAGAAGGAAAAAAATATTGTGCATATGTAATTGTGGACAGAGAAGAACAGAGTGAGAAAACATGAGAGGAACAGCTCTGCAGACACCAAGGTCAGTGCAGAAGGAGAGAGAGGAGGTGCTCCAGAGCAGAGATTCCCCTGCAGCCCATGGAGGACCACAGCAATGCAAAGATCCACCTGAAGCCCATGGAGGAGCCCCACATCAGAGCATGGATGCCTGAAAGAGGACTGTGTAGCTGTAGGAAACCAGTGCTGGAGCAGGTTCCTGGCAGGGGTCTGCAGACCCATGGGGAGAGAAGCCCATGCTGGAGCAGGTTTCCTGGAAGGACTTGTGACCCTAAAGGGAGACCTTCAGTGGAGCAGGCTGTGCCTGAAGGACTGCACCCTGTGGAACAGTGACTCACATGTTCATAGAGAACCTGTTGCCCAGGGGATGGACTCAATTTGAAGTTTGTCTCCTGTGGGATGGGCCCCATGCTAGAACAGGAGAAGGATCCCTCTCTGATCAGTGGCAGAAAGAACATGTGATAAACTGGCCATGACCCCCATTCCCCATATCCCTGTGCCACTGCAGGGAAGGAGGTAGAGCCAAGGAAAAAGGGAGAGGTGGCACAAGAGGTGTTTTTAAGACTTTTACTTCTCATTGTCTTGCTCTTAATTTGTTACTAATAAATGCAATTAATATCCCTAAGTTGAATCTAGTTTGCCCATGATGGTATTCAGTGAGCAATTTCTCCCAGTCTTTATCTCAGCTCATGAGTCTTTTGTTTTATTTTCTCTCCCGTGTCCATTGTGGAGGGCAGTGATAGAGAGGCTTTGATGAGTGCCTGGCACCCACTACACCCTAGTCTTTGGTCAACCTGGAAGACTAGTCTGGCCAGAATTGAAAAGGATGCAGCAAGCAATCAAACTTGAAATGTGTCAAAAATGGGATCCAGTGACTACTATGGGCCTAACTTTATATAAGAAGGAATATATAAGGTTAATATTGCCCCCTCTACTGTTAAATGCACAGCAGTTCCTTTTTTTTTTTTTTTTTTTCGTTAAGTGTTTAGTTATCTGAGGTTTGTTTGATTCCAGATTTCCAGAAAAATATCAATGATGCCCAAATTAGCTTGCAAGCTAATTACAGCAATGCCCACCATACAGGGATCCAGTCAGACTTCTTGATCATAAAAAACCCAGAAAGCTGAATGAGGGTAATTATAAGAGATATAAGAACCAACAGAACTGTAAAGGTAAGCCCAGGCTAGTAGCTGTCAAAGGATAATACACTCTCTCACCTCCTGGTAACAGTCCTACATAGTGCCTGTTTACCAAATTTTAAAGGACCACAAGACCCTTTCACACTGCAAGAACCTTGCCCTCAAAGAATAACCAATTCATTAAATAAAATTTTAAAACCCCCCATCAAAAACCAAACACAAATTCATGTCAAGAAAAGGAGGTAACAATTTGAGGTACTACTATTCAGTTATTTCCATGTGCTTCTGTATTATGGAAGACTGGTAGAATTAGGAGAATTTACTGGCTAGGATTATTGTGATGTGTTTTAATAAGGGTGACAATCTATGTAAGGGCACTCAGAGTTTTTAATTCAATTTTTATTTAAAAACCCACAACCTGTTACATTGCATTACTGTAAGGTTCCAGGTGAAGGGAGAAGTTGGCAAAAGTTTGGCAAAAGTTTGTCCAGATGTTTGAAGTAGCTTGAAAGACAGAGATGAAAACAAAATCAACAGAAATCTCTCGAGTTTTTAAAGTGACAACCATAACTGTTTCAGCAAATTATTCATTTAATACATAAGGAGACTATTAGGGAACTCAAAATGCCCATATGAATTTGACTGGTTTATCCCATTCACATTCTTATACTTTCCCAGTAGTGGTGGTGTACAGGCCCACACAATATAGGAAGTATTATGACTATCATTTACCCTTTTGTGAAAAAGGACAGGAAAAGGAACAGAAGCACATAAAATCTGACTTTTAAAAGGCCACATAAGACACGTTGTGGAAACAGGATTCCAGCCTAAAATTACTTTATCCATTGGTGCCCCTAAGTTTATTCCAATGTTTAATTATGTCCCTACAATAATTTTGAGATAGAGTTATGAAGAAATATTAACCTGAGGTAGACATTTTGCACCTTCAGATCCTTTGTACTAGGGAGCCATAGCACAAGAGACCAAAACAAAGTTTGAGAAGCAGCAAATTGGATGAGGTGCAAAAGGGATATAAATGCACAAAAAAATCTGAAAGGGATGTTAAGAAATTAAAGTTTCATGGGAAGAACTCAATTCCCTGTGCAGCTTCTCCTATACAGACAGAAAACTTTATGTGGAAGGTCAAAGAGCACTGCAATTGGTGAGGTATTCCTAAGAATGTGAGGAAAAAGTGATGGTTGTGCAGTTCATGAGAAAGCAGCAGAAACTGCGTGACAGAACAGAGAAAGCCTTGATTTGCACCTATATTGTCAAATACAAAAAGCACTAGGTATGCTAAGTCTAAATTAAGGCAGAAAACTTGTGTTTAGAGGTGGTGATGATGATGATGATAAGTGTCAGTCAGCTGTATGCCATCCCAAATAAAATAATTTCCCAGAGACTGTATCAGAAAAGCAGTCTCTCATGTAGATTTAGATACATGAAGTCAGAGCTAGTGGTAGAAGGTTGTCTTTGTAGAGCATCATCCATATGGAAACTGAAACCTTGACCATGAATATGTTGGTGGAGTGCAAATCAAGAGAAGCACAAGTCTAGAGGATGCTGAGAATCTGACATCCACACTGAACACATTTCAGGGCTCTGTTTTTATGCAGAACTAATTCTTCTGAATGACCATTTGACACTGGAGAGTATTGGGTTCCAATTTTGGTTTCATTTCAGCCAGAAGGAATGCAGTTCCAGTGTTCTAACATGTTCCTTGATGTGAATGAAAGCATGGTGAGGGAAATGCAAAAATTTCTTCCAAAGTGCACGCATGATTCAAACTCACGCTGATGTAGACGCATCTTGAGTTAGTTGATGCGATCTTTCACAAACATGAAGAAAAGTAAAGGGAAGGACAAAATCTTAGACCTTCCCAGAATAAATGAGAAGAAAGATAAGGATAATATAATAGAAAAACATAAGAAAATGACTGGCTATGTGGAAGTAAGATAAAGATGTATGTCTATAAGGATAAGGAAAAAAGAATGAAACCTTAGGGCAGCACAGTGCAGATTCCTGAAATACAGTCAAGATGAAACACTGGAAGCCTGCATGATGGAACTGTAGATATGGAACCACAGAGATGGATGCTTTGAAACAGTCAAGAAAAAGTTTGACAGTTCCACAAAACTCTTGTTCTTTGTGAATGAATGTGCTCGAGGAAAGCGATGGGAAAAGGAAATGAAATCTTTATTTCCCAACCATTTCTCCCGGAACATTTCCCAACAAATGCTCCTAAGCTGCATTTTATAATGAAGCAGATATGCAGAAAGCATGAACTGGGATTGGTAACATATGGCACTCACCACTTTTGCTTCCAGAGCCACCTGAGCAAAGCCTTTTCGATTTCCCCACATGAGCTGGTAACTTTCGTCACTGAACAGCGCTTCCCGAACTCCACCTGGTGAGATGGACACCAAGTATCCATTCTTCAGTGCAACAAGACACTCCTCCCTCGTACCTGGTATAACACCCGTCACAGCCAACAATAATTTAAGTCCTGAAATAAATAAGTAGTAAATGTACATTTAATATAACAATGTATCTCCCAAATACTGTTTGCATGTAGGAGCCAGATTACAGCTAAATTAAAATCTAGTAGCTGTACATTTAGGCTAAGACAAATTTTTACAAAGGAAGTAAGACACCTACAGAGCAAATGGTGGCAAAATGACAAATATATGACAATATTTTTTCCCAAATATTATGAAGATGAACCATCTTGTCAGGAACCTTTCAATAAAAAAATTCTTCCACATGCTATCTTCCATAATTATCAACCAAATTATCTCAAAAAAACTTGTGGGTCAGAGCTAGTAATCTGAAAATAAGCATCTATTCCTCTCTCCTTTTTACATATTTTAATACAAAAAAAAAAAAAAAAAAAAAAAAAAAAAAAAAAAAGAATCAATACAATAAAGATTACGACAAAAATAAATACCTGACAAGCAGCTATTTTTGGTCTTCTTTTAAAACATGATGTTTAACATTTTAAACATTGAGGGTTTGAGTTGTTTAATTGAGTATTTTGTGGTTAAATTGCAAACTATATGGATCAATTTGAACTGCTCTAAGACTCTCAAGATGCATGAATGACAGAAACTAGCAGGGCAATTTCAGCACCACATGAATGCATCATGAAGTAATTCATCACAGTGAATCTCTTTCCTCTGTTTCCATGACTGGGATTTCTCTAAAAGACAGATTGAGAACCATAAGAATACTCCATGCTTTTTTATATTATCTTCATATTTTAAACATATCACTTTGGAGCTCTGATAGAAAGCATTTCCACAATCTTCAAATTCCCTGTTCAAACAGCATAGTTTGAAAATAACTTTTTTATATTAATAAATGGAAGCACCAACTCTGGACTGACAGAGGTCTGCAACAAAAACTTTGGAAGACAGTGGATAACACAGTGCTGAACCCTGTAATTTAATTGTATTTAATCTTATTCAAGGTATCATGCTTGACAGATCTTTTTGTTAAAGACAGACGTTGACTTTGTTTAATCCCTTTGTTAACTCAGACACGTTTCCATTTAATCTTAAATCCACATCATTGTTAAGCAAAGAGGTTCTTCATTTGCTTAGCTTTAAAACTTTTGAGAATTATAATGTATCACATGAAAATATTATCACTTCTTATTCTCCTTTTCCAGGTCTCAGAATTTTTTATCCCTCAGTCATGCAAGGCTTCTATCTGATATCCCAGCTCTTCAAAGGAAGCTGTGCCACACCTCTGAATCATCCTTGTCTTTTTTTGTAACTTTATTACTTAGCAGCTATTCTGAGATGGAGAGAATTATTAATTCACAAGAAGAATTCTCCTACAACTGTAATTAATCCTGTAAATAAACAGAACTGAGGTCCAGCATATGCTCATGAGCATTCTTTAAAAAAATCAATCTGTGAAGTGTAACATTTCTTTGCAAAAAGTAAGCAAAGTAGAGCAAAAGAAGGTTAGGGAGGAATCTCACTTTTAGCCACATCTTCTACTAATGCGATGGGGAGGTCTAATTTCAACTATTTGTAGTCTTTCTTACCAGATGCCTTTCTATAGCCTTTTTGAAGATTGACAGAGCATTTGCCACCTTTTGTTGCTCTAGCATGAACGTAATGCAATCAATATGTTATGTACACACCAGTAGTCCAGGAACTGCACAGCCTGAGTATTGCTTATTCCTAACAAATGTGTATCTTATATTTGTAATAAAAATCTGTGCTAGGGACACACTTCAATTTGAACAGTACCCTTTTATTTATCTCTTAAAAAAAGTAGTCTCCTTTGCAACATTTTGCTAAACTTTCTCTTTTTTCTTGAGGGTACTCTTAAAAGCCAATCATCTTTTGATGACTTCTTACTTCTGATGTGCTCAGTACTACAGAGTATTTACTAAGTATGCCTTAAGAAAATTATTGTCATCTTTCTAGGAGTGCCTGAATATGGCTTTAGCATCAAATTCACTTGAGTTTATAATACTTGTTTTTAGGAAAACTTTGTTTTCCAAAGAGTGTCCTTCTACTTCTAAATAGTTTCCTCTATTCTCTGTGTTGAAACAGCTTTCAATATTAGTGGCATAAAGGTGTCTTTAAATAATTGCCCCGTATCTCCATCTGAACACTCTTCTTTATGCCTTGTTTTTCTAAAATTGAATTATCTTTGCTTCCCTGTATCTTTTCCTGACCAGTCAGTAGTGGGTCAATAGTAGAGTCCTAGCCAGCATTTTGTACTGAGGGGTGGCATTTCATCCCAAAAGGATTGTATGTCTATTTGTTGGCTTTGGACAGTTTACCAATGTTTTTACTGAAAAGACAGGATATGCTACCCTGTTACATCTACCATCTTTTAGTTTAAAAATCTAAAAGCAGTCTTTTAGTTTAAAAGCTCTCTTTCAAGTATAGTAAATGTAAAGTTCACCAAAACCAGGACAGGTTAGGTGAACCCAGGAAGCTTAAATGCAAGAGAACATACTCTTACCTGGTAAACGAAACACAAAATGATCAGCTACTGACAGGCAAAGTCTTTTCTTCCACAGAAAGAGCCTAGACAAAAAGTAAAGGTAGTCTATAGGAATAGCTCCATGGTAATACACAAGAATGCCTGGTCCTTCCGGGAGGTTTTCCACACCGTGAAGCTCATAACCTGTTTGAGATGGAAAGCAATACACTGACAATGATATCTATAAATCATCTGGCAGTTTATAGAAAACTTTTTACTGTCCTTTGTTAAATGACCTTCAGAGACTTGTGAAAGCCTCTGTAGTAGCTTTCAAAATAATTAAGTTCTGGATGGAACTTTTAGTCAATAGCATAGAGGAAGTCCCTCAAACGCCACAGCACATCACTAGATTGATTTGTTGGTCAGTTTAATCATGAGATCAGACCAGAACCTCACATTTTCCCCAGTGACAGAAGTAAAGAATTTATTTCCCATTAGAAACTTTTTGTAAATAGTACAATAGTATTAAAAAAAATAATTAATAACTAGTGTGAAAATGCTTTATTTTCAGAAATAGAGGCAAACAGTCTGGATACTTTCCTGAAATCTGGAAGTAAGAGCCTCCATTCTGTGTCAATGAGAATGAAGAGTTTGAGATCGTCCGTAATAAAGTGTCCTTCTTTTAGAGAAGGTGAGATGCTTAAATTAAAACCATAATCTGTAAGAATCTCAAAGAGAGGTTCTCTCCACAAGAGTTAAGTGTATTCAAAGTGGGAGGGAATTTCCTTACAGACATGCACTTCTATGACTCCTTGTCATGACCCTTCCTACATTTGGTTTGTTTCAGGTGGAGCCAGACTAGAAGACTAATGTACACAACAACTTGAGAAAGACCCAGCTTTTGCCAACTAAGAGCTCAGTTCCACCTTGTCTGCCTTCATTTTCATCCCCGCTACAGCTCCTACCATGAACCATTTGGATGGGATTAGAATAGGCAGAGTCCTAGGAGGATGTGGAGAAAGTTTTATACTGCAAGATGTTCAAAGAAGCCATACAAAGTATAATAAATGTAACTTATTTGCATCCATTTGGAAGAGAAAAAATAAAATTAAAATGTCTGTGTATTCACCACTTACTGTAATTCAAAGCTTCAGACAAGTCATGCCATACTTACCATGCCATATTCTTGCATATATATCCCAAAAGCTTGCTATTGTTTCTCTTACACTATTCCAAACATCACTCAAGGGATCTGCTTTTAACTCATTGTTCCTCTGATATATTAAAAGCAAAATATTTGTAAGGTAGATGAAAAAGACGATTGTTAAAGGAACTATAAAAAAAACTAATATTCCACTAATTGTCAGTGAGCCAATGATCACATGAAAAATGTATTTCTTCAAGAACTCCACAACAGTCCATTCTTCCAGTGCAGAGAAAAGGCAGCTGAGGTTGGTCATTGGTATCTGTCCTGAAGCACAGGATTCTTTTCTATCTATCATGTCCTGCATGGAGAAGAAAGAAAGAAAAACAAACAAACAAACCAGCTGTAGTTTCTCAATTTAGGAAAAAAGTTTTCTGTGAATACACCTGATGCTTATTTTGGTATAGCACAGGTTCAAACATTTTGTGTCTCTCTGTTATGCTAAGATAGCTGCTGGCTAGGAGATTATCCATGTATTTATGGAATAGGGGCTGAAACAAGAAGGACTGGAGTTCAACAAAGCCTCAGGATCCCTGCAATGTGGCTGATCAGATGATCTCTCTCAAAAGAGGGTAAGTGGATAGCATTTTTAGCAGCATTAGCCAAAATAGGTCTGGGCTCTCCCTGTCCAGGCAGAGTGTCCAGGGTTTCTTCTCCCTCTCACTCTGCCAGCAAAGGGGTGAGACAGTGGAGTGAGCAGCTGAAGGGCTGGTGAGCAAAAGCAAGGCAGCCATGGCTATTTCACAACACCTGGGTCTGTCTGGGACAACACTTGGTACTGCTGTTAGCACTGGGAAAAGCAGCTTTTTACCCCTCATCCATACAACACGCCTTCCCTTCAGATCTTCCCGCCCTAGCAGAGGCCAGGAGAGCTCCATGCCCCTACTGATATGTTTTCCACATGCAATTCCCTAGTTAGTCTGTTCCTACAGCTGACCCTGCCTGCCTGACAGCAGGTAGTGGTTACACTGGAATGCAAGAGCACTCCAGCATTGCTGGCTGCTTTTAAGATTCTTGAGCATTAGCCAGAGATTTAAACATTGCAATCCAGCTCAGTAATCCAGAACTGAATACAGATTTTTTTTTTTGCCTCGATCAGGTTGCTACTTGTTTAACGAGTGTTTTTTTCTGCTCCAGCACCAGAACAAGTACCTACAAGAAACAAATCTGTGTGCCAAAATCAGTGCCAGGATCATAAAATACAGCAAGCTCAGACTTCTCTGACTTTACGTCTTCAGTTGTGTATTTATATGAGCAAAGCTGCTGTACACTTCTGTTTTCCTACTGGACTGGTATAAAGCACAGCTCCCTTCAGAATTATGGATGACGAGGAGTACAGCAAACAGCAAGAGTGGAAAGCAGCCATGAACAAGCACTAGAGCCTAACATGCATCAAGACAAGCAAGCCCCATGGCAAGCCCTGTAGAACAAGTAGCTGCAGTAGCTATAAATTTGGTCTCACACACACCAATGAAATCTGTCCTTATCTCAAACCTTTTGAACTCCACATTGGCCACCAAAAGAGGACCACTTGGTTTAACCCCAGTAGGCAGCTGAGCACCACACAGCCTCTCACTCGCTTCCCACTGCCATGAAATGGGTGAGAGAATCAGAAGATTAAAACTGCAACAACCCTTGGTTTGAGACAAAGGCAGTTTCATAGGTACAGTGAAGGATAGCAAACAAAAAGGAAGCAAGCACTGTGTTAAAAGATGCTCAACATGGTACAAACAAATGAAATCAGTATGACAAACCAAAACAAGAATTTATATACAATTGTTTATATCCTGATGACTGGTGCCTCACTAAGATATAGGAAGATCTGGACATTTCACTGAAAAGAGATTTTATCAATAATATCAAAGAAAAAAAGGAATATTTTGCTTGATTCAGATATTAAAATGTCTGTTTAAATAGTGTTTAAGAAGGACAAAAGTGACAGTGCAGGGCTACTCTGTAGTAAGTTATTGTTTATAAAGTTCTGATAAGAGCAAGGACTATAAATCCTCAATGTGTGCAAAGCATGCTGTGCTGACAGAGCCCAGGAAAAGGCTGCATTAAGGGGGCTTGCCTTGGGCTACTGAATCAGAAATATTGAGCAGTACTTGGAATAACTTGCTCAGCCTGCAACATAGGGTGAAGGAAGTGAGTGGATTTTGTATTGTTATTGGGGGTTCAGATCTGGAACACAGACTATGACAGCTGGTAGCAAAAGTGTCTTAAAATCACAGATAAAATGTCCATATCCATAGCAAGTGCATCAATAATAACCCCTATATTGGGGGGGGGGGGGGTGGGCGGGTGGGAGTTATGGAGTTTTGGGGATTAATTTAGATATACATATCACAGATGAACAAGGGATCATGTAATCTACCAACAAAATTAAAGATGATTCCAAAGTCTCCAATCACAAGTAACTGCAGACTCAACAGCCAGATAAACTTCTGGCAAGATAACTGAAAAGCTGGCAACTTATGCCACTCATTCTAATTTTGTGGGAAACAGACTTTGTAAACAAATTCACCTTCATTCTTTGAAGAAATTAGAGGTTTAATAACTTGTACACAGGTTTCATGTACATACAGTTTTAACAGGAGCTTCTTAAAGAGTCACTTTAAGCCACACATGAGCTGCTACTTGAAAGTCATCCTTCCACCATTCCTTCACTTTATGTTCTTACCCCCAGCCTGATCTCCCACAGGATCTCCTGGCTCCCTGCTAAAGGGATGCCAGTGAAAATGGTGGCACAAGCAAAATTGCCCTTACGAACAGCCCAAACTTGGCATATGTGTATTATGCAAGTACATTACCAGTGCCACTTGATATTTTTATTAAAAAATAAATCTCTTTTAAATGGAGCACATATGCAATGGATGGTGTCACTGACTAGCATGATGACAAAATATCCATCAGTGGTGGAATCTCTACCAAATGAGAACTGAATCCATGCGCTACATTATTCAGCATTTTCAGAATTTTCTTCTAATATTAATAGGACGTTTACATTGATCAGCTTTAACAATGTAACATTCCACTGATTCCTCTTCCTCCAACCCAATTTTTACGTAGCAGAAAATTACTTGCTAGCTGGAAAACCACTACCCTTAACTTTGTTAGCTCACAGACTACAGTGTAAATTTACATCTTGACTTATTAATTTCTGATTTAAGTTCAATATAGACACCAGAAAAAAAGCTTTACAAAGAAAGTAAAATACTCCAATGTGCAAAATCATATTTTTTTAAAATGTACAGAACAGATTTAACACTACAGATTTGACCAAAGACATCTGAAAGCAGTTGTGTAGACACAGAGTGAGTTCACCTTCTGCCAGTCAGCTGGATGAGTGGGAGACAAACTTATTCAGCATCATTCCAGCTGAATCCAAGGGTAGAAAAAGAATAAATGATTGACTTATTGAGGAAAAACTAGAAGCAGCATGGCTTTTTCTGGAAATTGGGTACTCAATCTTGTTTCAGTTTCTGTTCTCACAGTTCAATTGCACACTACCTCCAATATTTCATAAGAAAAGAATGAATTCCAGTCACTGAAAGCCAGACTCTGGTATTTGGACTATATGATGCGAGTCCAACATGGTAAATGCATCCCTCTACTGTCAGAATAACATCAAAGGGCTACAACAGGACACGACTCCTATTTTTCCATGTTCTACTGGCTATGTCTCACCACCCCCCTGCTGAAAGCAAAAATACAATTTTGAAGCATTCTTTCTATCAAACACCATATATGAAATTATTACAACTATATGAGCGCCTATTGCAAGTCTGTTTTTAACAGCCTCCTTGATTATGCACTAGGAGAAAATGCAAGATTGTTACCACAAAGTAAACACTTGTAATGCCTTTGGTTTGCCCCAAATGTCAAATTTATGAGAGAAATTTCTCTTCTGCTTTTATCAAATCTGAGCCAAGAGCAGCTCCAATGTACTTCAATGCTGAATATGCTCTAAAAGGTTAAGCAGTGGGTATAATGTCGTTATATTTAACAAAAAACCCAAACAAACTTTTTTTTAAATTGTCTACATTTTTCTCATCTTATCTAGTGATAGACTTGAAGCTATTGTTGTGAGTGATTTCATTGTTCTTACAGAGAACAACATGTGTGTTGATATGTGAGGTGTTTGTTTGGGCTCCACCTATAAAGCATATCAAATTCCAGAGTAATCACTTTATCTACAGTATTAATATTACAGGTGATGTCAGAGAAAGACAGAACTACTGTCTCCCTACTTAGACAGGAGCTCCCCTTTCAACAAAATCTCCTGTAGTACAAGTCATTCAGATCCTAAGGTCTTGCTGAAGCATCATTTGCTGATAAGGATAATCTTAACAACACTGTAATCCCAGAAGAGAACAAGGCTGTCACAAGAGACATTACACTAAAATTAAAACCCTGTAGCCAGCTTTCAATCATGACTGAAGAGTCATAATCTTGGTCCTGCTGCTCACTAGTTTGCTCTTGGCACTAAGTTTAGCAGAGCAGAGTGAGAAGATGCTTTACGCAGAGGCAGATGTAAAGTAACTGCAGACTCCTGGAGAGAGAATTTTTTGACACTTGCTTTCTTGTGGCAGGCTCCTACTCTTTGCCCAAATTCAACTGTTCTGTTTCATGAGGGGAGACATCTAAAAGTTACAATTCTACCTCTTGCTTTTCAATGTAAATGAAAATTCAGTTTTATTTTTCCTGGATATTTTGTGGCAGTTCCATGGGAAATAACTCTCTTGCTGGTCTCACCCTGCCACCACCCACTTTATTTATCTCCATAAATCCACCCATCTTGTACTCTCCTGTGTTTGTAGAGCTTCCCCACCTTCAGCACACTCATCCCAAAAGTGAACGGTCTATCCCCTCCAGACAGAAACTATCAGCAATTACAGTGCTCAGTCCCCCAGCTTTTTGCAGCCATTCTACCTTTTTTCACACACTGAGGATACTAAACCCAGAACAGTTTCCCATTTCCAGCCTCAGCAAATACGAATAACTGAATTCCCACTTGTTTTGGTCGAGCATGTGGATATTAGACACTACCCCTGGCTGAGCATCCTTGCTCAGCTTGGTTGCCAGGAATGTGGCAGATAACAGCTGGAAGTATAATAAAATCATAGAATCATAAAACGGTTTGGGTTGGGAAAGGACCTTAAAAAGCATCTGGTTCCAACCTCCCCTGCCAGGGGCAGTGACATCTTCTACCAGCCCAGGTTACTCAAAGCCCAATCCAACCTGACCATCAACAGTGCCAATGATGGGGCATTCACAACTTCTCTGAACAATCTGGTCCAGTGTCTCATCATTCCTACGGTAAATTTCTTCCTGATATTTAATCTAAACTGCCCTCTTTCAGTTCAAAGCATTCCCTCTTGTCCTGCTCATTAGATGCCGTGTAAAGAGTTAGATGCTGTGTAAAAAGTCCCTCTCCAGCCCTCTTGTAGGTCCTTTTCACACCCTAAAAGTCTGAAATGAGATCTCCCCGAGGCTTTATCTTCACCAGGCTGAACAATCTCAACCTGTCTTTGCAAGAGAGTCCTCTGATCATCTTTGTGATGCTTCCTTATGCCTGTTCCAACAGGTCCATGTCTTTACTGCACTGAGAACTCCAGAGCTGGATCAGCACTACAGGTGATGGCTCACACCTGGATCAGAGCAGAGGGGCAGAATCACCTCCCTCACCCTGCTGGCCACACTTCTTGGGATCTAGCTCACCATGTGGTTGGCTTTCCTGACCTGTGAGCACATGTGGTCGGGTGTATGGAGAGGCTGTACAAGGAGCAGCATCTGGATTCAGAACAGCTACCTGTCCCGCTCAGGCACAAGTAAAATACAGCAAATACCCAACATCTACATTTGTCCCTTTTCTTCACCTGCAAATATCATGTAACATTTCCAAACGTCAACACCACAAAGACTCGGGAGATTCCTTCAAAGTCGAGCACTAAGGGCCCCTAAGAGCAGAACGCGGCCGGACCCTCCCCCGGTGCCGGCTCCACTGGGGGCAGCACAGCCTCCCCCCGCCCGCCGCCCTCCGTCCCGTCCCTTCCCTTCCCGCCCCGCTCACCTGCCCCGCTCACCTGCCCCGGCGGCGGCGGCCCCGGACCCGCGGCTGGCCCGTCCCGGGATAAGCGCCCCGCCACCCCCGCACCGGGCCCAGGAGGCGGAGCTGCGCCTGCCAGACGCACCGGGCTCCGCGCCCACATTTCCATGGAATTCTTCAATGATAAGAATCCTGGGACGGGCGCCGGCAGCCCTGCCTGGGCGCGCTGGGATGGAGGAGCCCCTTCCCATCCCACAGCTTTCTGCGCCCTTCCCTTCTTGGAAAAAAGAAGGCTCCTGGGACGGGCTTCCACTCAGTTCATGATCAAGGAAACTTTCTGGCAAGTGTCACTGATTGCTAAGTTGACAAAATGCAAAGAAAATAACCCCTTTAAAGACGTTAAGAGACTTTAGTTATATCCCAGGTCACACAGACTTGGGATGTAATTAAAGCAGAGAGCAGATAGAACATGCTAATATGGCTAAATTCACCTGAAATGTAATAAATACCCTTATGTTTTACTGTTGTTCACCCTCTTCCTTATATGATGGAGGTCTTATTTAGACTGATACAACCAATAGGTATCAAATCTGAAGTTCAGGAAATGGTGAATCTAAGCTGTTTAAGGCAGGTGATTGAATTTCATTGATTTGATTTGATGCAGAACAATAAACTGGTTCCCATGAAGTAAAATGCATGACTGCAGTACACTGCTTCCCACACACATGCAGTGCTGTAGCTGTGGTCCAGGGGAAGGGGACACAAACCTGCCAAAAAAGCATCCACCATTGATGCTTTTCTGTTGGCTTCTGGTTTTTATGACACAAAAGAGATTTGTTCAATACCAGCTTTTCTTGTGAGAGAATAAAAAACTTGATATTGTTTGCCTAGCATGAAAAAACACATCATTGGAAAAGTGGCTTTGCTAGTAGAGAGTTTGATAGAATGCAGATAGAAAGTATTTAAGAGACTAAAGTACATTTAGATTAATAGTGCAGAGAGAAAAAAATGTTGTACATAACACTTACTTGCCGACACCAAATTATTTTGTTTTGTTCACATGTGTTTTGTTTCCTTGTGTTTGCATGATGGTGTCCTATCATCCAAAGAGTCCAGATGGAAATGCAAGAACTAAAACTACTATTGAAGAACAGCTAGAATGAAACAGCAACGTGATAATATGGATATGGAAAAATACCTTGAAATAAAAAGTACTGAATAACATTGTGTGAAGAAAAAAAATAATTGCATTACTATCTTTGCTTTTTCTTTTCTTTTTTTTTTTTTTTTTTTTTTTTTTTTTTTTTTTTTTTTTTTTTTTTCCTTGAGAGTCATTTTGAAGAAAAAGTGGCATGAGGCTTTTTTTCAGAGTATTTTTAGGAATCTCATATGGGCTTCTATCAGCAGATTTGCCTATGAAGGGAGACTTCAATGATAGACAAAACTACTCTGAGGAATCCATATCATTACATGAAATCAAAATTGAAGTGTTTGGATCTCAGGGAGTGGGAAAATATAATAAAGAGACACAAAATTTCCACAGCCTGGAATTTTTAGGTGAAATAATGGTCAAACATTTTAGAAAGTGTACAGCATGTATTATCATTACTGTAAAGATTCAACAAGAAATAGAGCAAAAGGAACCGATTGGTATAAGAAACTGTACCATGTGAATCAGAAGCATATGTTAAACTTCAGCTAAAAACAAAAGTAGCAACCAAGGTGAGATACATATAAACAATTAATTGGGCTGAAAAAGTACTTTGTTCTCATTTTGAATTAAGGTAATGAGATGGAGCACTGGCAGATTGATCATAAAGATGAAGGAGAAGAAATAATAAAACTGGAATGAAAAAATCAAGGTTCAGACATGGTAAGAATAGACCAGTTTGTTTTCTCAATCTATGCAAGAACAGTGCCTGTGAGATTTAATTCCAGTCCCAGTAGTAAGGATTTTCTAGTAGCTTTGTGGAGTTTAGAACACCATGTGACCAAGAATAGCAAATGTAACACTTATATTTGAGAAATTAAGAATAATTAGGAGTCTCCTGTCTTCTGCACTACTCAGTGTGTTCCAGACCAATAAGTGTTAAGAAAACAGGAGTTCAAGATGTGGAGAAATGGCAAACTCTTTTCCTTTTCTAATTGTTAATGTTGCCAGGCAGTCCTGCCAGTGGCATGAAGCTATGGGAAGGGTAAATATAACCTTAGGGTTTATCTCACAAAGTTCCGGGTAGGATTACTGAAGTGTTACAGCTAACATTTGAAGGCATGGCTAAGATCTTCTCTGAAATACTTTATTTAATTCTATTCTTTGTTTGCATAGATCAATTTAGATTGAAACAAAGACAGAAAACAGTCCAAAGAATGAGGAAGAGGGATGTGGCTTTTCTTAACTTATCAAAATGAAATTTTAAATGGGATATACCTGTTGCTGTCAAATAGGTTTGAAAGTAAGAAAGTGAAAAGTAACTCAGTTTAAAGTTAGTCAAAGCAAAAAATAAATAATAGTTAATGGCAGTATAACTTTGTCACTTTTTATTCCAGTAAATTTTCCAGCAAGAATAACTGAAGTTATGAATCTGTTTACAAGAGAAGAAGAGTTTCTACTGCTATTTGAAAGTTGAAAATAAATAGATTACAGAATTTGGCAGTCCCAGTCTGGTCTCGCTTGCATGACACTGCAGGTGAGTTGTGCTGGGAGCTGGCTCCCCTATATCAAGGATGATTCCAGTAGAATATGGAATGATTAATCCTGTTAGTAGCTGATCACAAGTGATGTTTGTTCCCCAGGGCTCAGTATTGAGGCCTGCCCTTTTTAATATCTTCACGTATGACCTCAGTGAGGGTGCTGAGTGCACCTCCAGTCAGTTCACAGACAACACTAAGTTGGACAAGAGTGTTGATTTGCTGGATAGTTGGAAGGCTCTGTAGAGAGATCTAGAGTGGCTGGATCGATGGGCCTAGGCCAATTTTATAAGGTTTGAGAAAGCCAAGTGCTGGGTCCCACCTTTGGGTCACAACAACCCCATTGCAGCTCTACAGGCTGGGGGCAGAGTGGCTGGAAAGATGCCCTGTGCTAAAGGACCTGGGGGTGCTGGTCAGCAGCAGCTAAACATGAGCCAGGTGTGTGCCCATGTGGCCAAGAAGGCCAGTGGCATCCTGACCTGCACCAGCAACAGTGCGGCCAGCAGGGCCAGGGCAGGGATTGTCCCTGTGCTCAGCACTGGTGAGGCCATGCCTTCAGCCCTGTGATCGCCCTTCTCCAAAGCAACAAACAAGATGAGATGGTGTCAAGTTGCACCAAGCGAGGTTTAGATTGGATATTAGGAAAAATTTCTTCACTGAAAAGGTTTGTCAGGCATGGGAACAGGCTGCCCAGGGCAGTGATGGAGTCACCATGCCTGGAGCAATGCTGGAGGTATTTAAAAGGCAAGTAAATGTGGTGCACAGGGACATGGTTCAGTGGTGGACATGACAGTCTTAGGCTAATGCTAGGACTAGATCATAAAGGTCTTTTCTGCCCTAAATTATTGTGATTCTATGCTTAACATAAAATGACAACTTGTGTTTGGAGGCTATAAAGTTTCTTACTAAACAAAACTGATTACTTGGTTCTAAAAATTTGCCTCAATCTTGCCTCCCATCTTTTAATGCTTGCTTGAGCATATATGCCAGAACCTAGACAGGATTAGCAATTGCTACTAACCCCACTGTAGAGCAAAGGCACTCTCAGTGGGTTCTTAGGAT
The DNA here is from genome assembly GCF_965231275.1 of Zosterops lateralis. NCBI lineage: Eukaryota > Metazoa > Chordata > Aves > Passeriformes > Zosteropidae > Zosterops > Zosterops lateralis. Next base: position 113,813,176 of record NC_139762.1, read on the forward strand.
TGGATCCTATTTCAGGCAGTAATGTTGCAGAGTGATGGGAAGAGATGACTGTCTTTGGGGTCTCAAAAACTGAACTTGAACACTTTTTTTTTTTTTTTTTTTTTTTTAAATTGACATTCTAAACATATCACTAAACTGATGCTAAAAATAAGCTCAGCCTTATCCTGTGCTTGCAAATATTGCTGCTGTCCTGGAGGAAAACACCAAGTCACTTGACATTAAAATTTAGCGGTCTAAAAACTAACTCAGTTCATTTGCCTTGAAGCAGAAGATGATAATCTGAGGAACAGCACAGAGTGCTTACTCCTAGCTCCAGGAAGAGCTCCTTCATCCAGTATCTATGTAAACCATCTCTCTTACATATGTAAGATCATGAGAGCCAAGGCTACTGTGCTGCACAAGCCTCCCCATTTCTTTTTCATATCCTCAATTTCATTCTTCTCTTCTACAGCTGTTAGTGTCAGCTGGCTCTAGATTCAGCATCTAACTACTGCCAGGGACCATGGTGTCAGCCTGCAGGGCTGCAGGAGACCTCCTAACCACTGCAGCTGGAGGTTGCCACTTGGCAGAAGGGTATCCCTTCACTATACCACACATTTGCATCCTGCCTTCTTGTCATCCACGGTTTGCAGCACATCCTTTGCTGATAGCAGAGATGTCACAAATCATCAGTATTTTTTGAGTCTCATCCAATTTATAAGAGAAAGTGCTCTCTAGCAGTTATTGTTATCTCTCTTTTCTATATACCTTAATACTTTGAAAGTGTCCTCATTCTTTTCCAATATATGTGCACTCTACTGACATGCATATCATTTTCCTGCTTTCCCTTTCTTTCTTACCTAATTTCAGTCTGCATTATTCTTCTTATTCTTATTCTTATTATTTCCTATTTCTTTCCCAGCACCAGTTTTCTCTCCTTCTGCATCTCTTTTTCTATTCTCAACATTAATCCATCTCACTTGAATGAGCCCTGCCTTGTCTCCATCACCTTGGTTCTGAGTTTCTTTGCCCAGTTTATCACAGTGTCACCTATGGTTTAGGTGCACCTTTCCCAGAATCCTTTCATTGGCCCCAAACTATTGAATGTCCACAGCCTCATTATCTGGAAATGCCATTGTCATTCCCAGCTCTTTTACATGCCATGGTTTGTTTGAAAGAAAGGCTACTCCCCAGCTTCTTTCCCATTCTCGTATTTGTAAAACCCCACTGATGTTTCACAATTCCCACCCTTCCTTCACACAACCTTCACTACTTCCCTTTGCACTTCTCTTTCTCTCCAGTCTGCTGGAATTCAGCAGTTGCCATAAAATTTCATTTCCTCGACTGATAGTCTTGTGCTGTTTATGTGCCTAGAGGCAAGAGAATGGCAATAGGATGAGTTTTCCTGTTTAATTATCATTTTAGTCTGAATTAGTCTGATTAATGCTACATATATTGAGAAAAATATAGCATAGAGGGGACAGAGTCTTGCAGATTACAGAGTCATAGAAAATTTTGAGTTGGAAGGGACCTTAAAGATCATCTAGTTACAACACCTCTGCTATTTAAATATTTAGGTATTAAAAGGTGACACTTTTCTGAACATAAACACACTACATTTTTTAGAGTTCATAGTAAGTCAGCCTAGATTCAGGTTAGAAATATGTGATGGTTTCCCTCCCTTCAGTGCAGTGTCACAGTGGACTCTTTAGCCTTTGAGTCAACGCCTCAAAGGCTAAATAGGCAGTTGGTAATGTAACCAAGAGCAACATATGGTCAAAGGATAGAAATACTTAAATTTGCCTCTAGACCATAACAAATTGTGTCACCCACAACCTGCTGTCATCGAGACCGGAGAAGAGGGAGGAACAAACAATTTATCCCAAATACAAACAGAGGCTCAGAAAGGTTTGCAGTAGTTGCACACTATTTCCGGGGTTGCACCACCCACAGTACCTCGGTAAAACCACGCACACATAGTTTCTCTGATAAATCAGTGCCATTCTGAGCAGAATGAACCAAGACCAGTGTGGTGTGAGCAGTCAAAACACTAGTGATGGCCATAAGTGTACATCTTTTAGCAGGACCGAAGTGTATTTAATGTACTTGCCCTGTGTTGTTGTTACTGAGAGATACAAATGCAAATAATATGGCTATTAACTATTGCATTCACCTCAATAGATGGTTATTTTCTAAACTCCTGTGCATATAGATAGAGTATGGCCTTATCTCATTAGAGATCTCATTTTCTATTACGTAGGGTTGTAAGGCTCATCCCATGGTTGGACTCGGGTCTTTCCTTCAGAATAGCCTGATGGTCCCATTTCTCCTGACTGACTCCTGTACCACTTCAAGCATTATAAACAGCATTTGCCATCAAATCCCAAAATAAACATTGTAACATAATTTAGGTCCAGATTGTCAAGAGGTAGGATGACTTTAGTCATTACTTCAGTTAAATGCTGTAATAATAGCATTCTTTCTATTGCAAGCAGTTGAGTGGGTGTATATGCAGCAATTATCTGAGGGGGCAGAATTTGCACAGATGAAAATGAAGTAGAACAGCTGTAATATCAAGTGTGGGTGACATGCCTCCCTATATACACCCTTTCACCTTGCCCACGCAGGAGGTACCAAACAGGGCGGCCTTCTGAAGGGTTGGAAGGCCATAAAACCTTACTGGAGCATGGGTTTTGTTGAATGGATTTGTCTAGGATGCTTTATGCTTCAGGAATTTAAGAGAAAAGTACTTGTTTTGGACATTTATGAAACTGTAACTTCAAATATTCTGCCTAAAATGAAAAAATTAAGAACGTCTTCTTCTTCATAATTAAGAAAATGTTATGTGAGTTATAATCTTGACTAAACCACAGCAGATAGAAAATGCTAAAACTTATTTCAGTTTTTTGTTTTGGAGTTTTTTGGGGGGATTTGGGGTTTGTTTTGTTTCTTTGTTTTTGAGAGAAACCACAGCTCTTCTCATAGGGGAATATAGTTAAAAACAAACGAGAAAATATTGTAACATCATTTCAGAGTGTGGGTGTGTTTCATTCTTAAATAAAACCAGAAAACTCAGCCTGAAATGTGACAAACATCACCTGTAACTTGACAAGGAGTCAGAAGCTGTAGTCAAGTTTCCTTCTGAGGCAGTTTTCCTTATGGTAAAAGGTACAACAGATTAATGCCTCAATAACATGCTTGGTCCAGTGTCACTAAGACATTTGAACCATCTGTTCACTGAACTGGAAAGGGGATCACCTCTAGAGGGGATCAGATCCATACCCTTGCTTATGGCAGTGCTGCCTGTGTCCATGTGTTCACCGATGTTTGTCTGTATCAGTCTGATAAAAATATCTAGTTATAAATATTATCCCACAACCCTCCAACATGATAATTAATATTATTATTTTGTTATGAGTCTTCTGTAAAGCAAACAAACATTTCAGGAGATAGAGGATTGTCTGTTGGAAGGGACTAAAAGACAATAAATTATAGCACTTTAATATTCCATTAAAATTACTGGTAATCAGAGATACACATTTTTTGGTTGTAATTTTAAATGCTCATTGCATGACACAAGAAAAAATTTAGGAGCTCTTCAGGGGCATGTAAAATACAGTAATCTTCACAATTAAACAATAATAAATCATGATTTCGAATAAATTTACAAAGGCAATTTTATTAGCTGGAAGGAACCTAAAAATGGGGAAAAAACTTTAGCATATATTTTAGTAATAAGAAAGTGAATCAAAAGCATCATCTTTTCTTAATTAGACTAGCTTAAACCTTTTATCTCCCCTGCGTGTTTTTCAGTCCTCTTTTCCGTCTAGAAAAAGTACCAACATGCTTCTTGAACTTCTTTTTTTTCTGGATTTTCAATTTCTAGATTTTCAGTGATCAGCCACACTTAGCACCAAATCAAACAAGGATTTTTCAATATGTCTATGACTAATAATGAATTAAATAGCTGATTTACAACACAGTGACTTTATTTTATCTTAGATTTACTGGTATCTAAGGTTACATTGTGTCATGTTTAACCCCAGATGGCAAATAAGCACCACGCCACTGCTGTTAACTCCACTCCCCAGCCTACAGCTAGGATGCAGAGGAGAATCAGAAAAAGTTAAAACCTTTTGAGATAAGAATAGTTGAGTAATTTAAACAAAGCAAATAATAATAACAACAAGAATAACATCCATGAAATCAGAGTTAACAAGAAGAGATAGAGGAATAAAACCCAAGACAGACAAGTGATGCTCACTACGGTTGCTCACCAGCTGCTGACCAATGCCCAGCCCATTCCTGAGCTGGGACTGGCCCTTTCCAGTCAACTTCCCCCAGTTCATGCCCTGAGCATGACCCTATGATATGGAACATCCCTTGGGCTAGTTCAGGTCAGCCATCCTGGCTATTCTCTCTCCTGGCTTCTTGTGCACCTGCACACCAACAGAGCATGGGAAACTGGAAAGTGCTTGGCCTGGGGTAAGCCCTGCTTAGTAACAACTAAACCATCAGTGTGTTATCAATGTCATTTGCATACTAACCCCAAAACACAAAACTGTACCAGCTACTAGGAAGAAAATGAACTTAATCCCAGCCAAAATCAGGACACATTTGTAACTGCAGTGGCCACTAATAAAAACTTGTTAAAACTCCAAGTTTTTAACTTTGTTAAAAAATTTATTCAACATGATTGTGAAATAGAGTCATCTAAGAAGGAAAAAATACAACATTTTACATGTTTCAGGATAAAATATGAATTTACTAGACCCACTTCAATGTGTTAAACCATATTCACTTTACTTCACTCACTGTACCACAGACATATTTAGGAATGCTGCTGATTCAACAAAACCAGATCCTTGGTTCTCATCCACATTTTAACTCTTTTTATACTGCTCTAGCAGAGTGAGGACACCTGAAAAATCTTCTTATAATTCATTTATCTCTAGGGCTTCTTTAAAGTCTTAGAATCTAAAATAAAGTTTCTCTAAAAATATGTAGTTATTATTTAAAATGCCCTTCACATAATGAAAATGTAATTATAGATGCAGTTCATTCTGAAAATATGTATTGTATTTTCATATATATTAATTCCCATGCCCAACATGTGAATGGGCCTTTGCTTGGCCACCTCAGATCAAATAATCTGAATCACAAAAATCCTTCTCCTAATTTCTTCTGAGGGTATTCTGTAATAAGTACTGCTTTTTGTTGTTTGAACTAGTTTCCTTTTTCTCTCTGGATAACTAGAGGGTTTTTTCCCAGAGTTCATGAAGTGCTTTCCTGGAAGATATTTCTGGATATAGATTCTGAGCCACAGAACAGTCTATTCAAGTCATTGACCAGCAGGACATTAAATGGTGTTTCCCATTAAGGATGCTGGCCTTGATCTGGGCAAATCACTTTGGTGTAGTTGTTTCTTTTGCCTCTTGTTACAGTAATATTGATGGGAGCTAAAAAGCACTGGCCAAAGACATTGTCATCACTGATTTCTGGCTGTGCCTATGCGAAAAAATGTACACGTACTCAGGAAGGTGTTTTTCCAATGATAACAGTTTTTTCATGAGGTTAGAAGAGTTCAAGACTGGTGTGGCTGCTTCTTCAAATGTTGTATTCTTTTTTTAGTTGGGTACCTCTGAGACAATTTTTTCCCAGATGTTAAAATTTAATCAGAGAAATGACCTGTGCTCCTTCCTAAACCTTCCAATTCTGAGACTGAGGTTTATGCTGCAGATACCAAGAAGGACATCCATCTCTTTTTTCCCTCTGCAACACTATTTTTCCCAGGTAGACTGTGTAACTACAGAGCAGCTTGCATCAAGGCTTGTTATGACACTCCTAAGGTGGATGGAAATGCACTCTGCCATCACAGCCCACACCAGCAGTGCTCAAGCTGTATCTGTGGTCTCAGTGCTCTGAGGATATACTGCCATTCTCACATGGGCCATGTCTCATTTGTAACTTTCTGTAACTGCATCCATACTGCTTCATCTACCCTGCCGCTACTGAGCCCTCCAAAAGGATTTACTCTAGGGATAAAGCCTTCCACATTCCTTATTTGCCTCCAGGATTGTGAAACACATAACTCAGTAACTGTGAACAACTCCTGAAATTCTCTCATGAAGTTTTAATATGAACATAAGCAGCCACATGAAGTTAAAAGAGAGAATGACTACTCCCAGCTGCAGTCCTTTAAAGTGCATCACTTTTATGGATATTAGCTTCTTGCCATTTCTCCTTCTCTTTCAGAATCTGCTAAGAATCTGGATTTTGGGATTTTGGCATCAGGAGAGAGTCTGGTTGATGCCAGACATTTTTCCATCCCACAAACTTATGCAGCAGGCATGGAGGGAGCAGGGCAGATCACGATCGATACACTTAAAGAGTGAAAACTCTCCAAGCTCTGCAGACGGGCATGCCAGTATGCAAACCTGGATCACACACCTTCAATACTCCAGTTACTTTGATGCTCAGAATACCTAACAGTTGGCACAGTCTGCCTAGTTCTTAATGCAGCAGCTTTTACACAGGACAGACTCAGGACTGTCTCATGTCGGAAACCATCTTTGCCTACTGACCTTTCACAGCAAAGGAAGTTTGTTAATCCCTAAGGAGATAAATAATTAATTCTGGTGGGAGGGAGATTATAAAAATATCTAGACGTTTTTAAATGCTCTGTTATTATCTCTGATTGTTAGGTAAAAGGCAAGTGCACTCCCTCATGATTTGGTCACGGTATTACAGATTTAATCTTGAATTAATGTCCTCTTTCATCTGCTACCTGAGGCTTTGTGACTGCCTGTGTGCTGCATGATTCAGTCTCCCAGCTGAGATGATTCTTGTTTCCAGCCATCAGGAGTACTGCTTGTCCACATAACTCCAAACCTAAAAATGGAATTGCAAACAAAATACCATTGCTCCTGGTAAGATGTTCTTACTCCTCAGGTAGGAAGCTACTGAATTTTTTACCATTTTTAATTGCAAATATGTGGTTGAATTAATGAGTTAAACAATACCTGAAAAAAAATACATCCTTTTAAAGGTCCTCTTTAAAATAGAGGATATTTACTGAGCAGTTATGCTGTTAAATGCAGCTGTCCTTATGCTCGTGTTTCCTATAACATCATGAGCTGCAGGTAACTTGTTAGATAGCCTACTCAGTTAACAGGACTTTCAGAAGTTCTGTCTTCTAGTAACAAAGTCCAAAGACCCCTAACAAAGTACTTGTCTCCTACACCTTGTAGACCTTTCAGTAGTGTCTTTGAATCATTCACCCAACAAGGCAGTTCTGCTAAATGTGCAGCTGAAAGTAGTCAATAAGAAGAAAACAATATTTGTGTAGATTTTTCTTTTCTTGGTTTTCTTGCCTCAGTGGTGTGCCACCATGCAATGATGCCTCAGAGAAAAAGCATCTCCTGACTTTCACAAATATGGTCAGTATGAGAAACTTCTTAAAGTCAGAGAGTTCTTCAAGATTCAAGACTCCTTTTTATCCTGCTCAGAACTGACCAGGCTCATTAGAGTAAAAGTGAGAGAACAAACCACCAATTGACTTCACATTTGTGAGTCAAGACCATTTTTAAACCAATAAAAATGTCATTTACCTAGACACTGTAAGTCATAGAGCAAATATTAAAGTCCAACTTCATAAACAGTTTAATCAAAGCTATAACAAATAATTAACTCTTGCATTAACACCACCCAGATGAGGAAATAATATTATTATTAATCACCCTGGGAAAACAAGTGCTTGTAAATAATCTTGCATAAGAGTTGACATGGTATAGAGCCTTTCTGCATCAAAATTTTTCTTTATATATTTTATATGCCTAGATACAGACTGAGGCTTTGGGGGTTGTTCCTTTTCTAAGAAAAGTTTCATAAACATCCCTATTTAAAAACAAGGTTTTAGAATAACAACAATGATGTTAAAAGGATTTTAGTTCCTTTAGTGTCTTGATGCATCTGCACCCACTTGCACCAACTAATATGTGAACCTTATGAAAGGAAAATTATGCTCTGTTCATCTACAGAAGAGATCAGCTAATATTGTAGTATTGATCCTGAGCCTGGCAACTTGTGATATTACATTTGCAAATCTTAACATCCTTTCTTGTTAGCCATTGTTTGTGTAAATTACTTGTGCTTGGCATCAGATGCAGCAATCAGGTTCAGGTAGCCTGACTTACATGTAGAGCTTGAAAAATCTAGTAAGGGGGTTGCTCCCAGCATAAATGGAGATTTTGAGGGAAGTCAGAGGCAGTTTGAATAAAATTCATTATCATACTGGACATCTGCTAGGTTAGAAAATTGTGTTCTATTGACATGCCGCTATTACTGTGTAGAGTTCACAGGAGTCTCTCAGGCATTTCCTGAGTTATGCATATTCATACCTGCCACTTTTCCCAATCAGTTATGAAAACAGTTCTTCATTTTGGAGGGTAAAATGCCTTTTTCATCTCTGAAAATGTATACCTCATGGCCACAAAAGGATAATTTTGATCACAAAAGGATCAGCCAGGTGGTCTGAAACTTTGGAAAAGCCCTGCTGAGACTTATAGCATCCTGATATCAGAATATCCACCCTATTATTGTCCTCCCAAATTATCATATTATATCCAAATTATGAGCAGGTTGACATAAAATCCAGTGGAATTCTTGTAAAAAACAAACCACAAAAAAAAAACCTCCAACAAAGCACACACACAAAACCAACCAACCAACCAACCAACCAACCAAAACCCCCTGAGATATATAAAATTATAAAAATACAGTGCAGAGACTCGAGAGGTCATCTTGTTTATCCCTGCACTAAAGGAAGTTCAAGCATCTCTCATTTCTCTGAAAGACAGTCATTGCACATGCAGTCCAGAGGGATCAGGATTCAATCCCATGACTTCCCCTGTAAGACCTAGGGTCTGCCACTAGAACCCATTAACTGAAAGTATTTCCCTATATCACCTTGCCTGCAAGAAAGTTTTTGTAGTTCTTCAGTATCAGCACCTTGGCTGACAAAATCTTACCTAAATATATCTGGCTTGAATTAGTAAAAGCATATTTTAAAGTTGCTGTTTGACCACCAGTTTCATGATGAGTTCACAGATTTTTCTGGCAAGATTTGTAATTTCCTGATTACTTGCATAGTCATAACACAAAGTTGTTTTCTTTCCTTCTCTTCCCCAAAATGTGTATTACTGATTTCTAGTTTGGGGAACTTTTTTCTCAGTCTTCTTTGTGACTTTAACTGTTTTGTCTAAGGCATTTTGGATAGATAGTATTGGCTTCTGGAAGTACATGTTCATGAAGCCTCCAGGGATGCCTTCATGGACCTTCATGCAGCTCCACTAAGTGTCAAGACACTGATCTCAGACCTCGTGTTCCTAGAAAGTAAAAATTACTCCAGAAAGTAAGTGGCATCAGACTTTGCAAAAGGGACAGCATATGCTCTCTAAGAGAAGCCGTCTCTAAATATATTTTGTGGAAGGCTACAATATTACTTTTAATCTACTATTGCTTAAAATATTTTTGAGATTATGAGATTTTTGAGATCATCTTGAAGTCACGACAGTTTCTCAAGAGGGGTTGTGATAAAAAACAACTGATGGACTGACCTTACACTCCTTTTGATCTGCCAGTAGAAGAGAAACCAGGTGAATGGTTGCACTTTGCATGGATATTTCTTCTCCAACATGTAATTTCTTATCAGAAGTGTGAACACAGCCCCCTAAGTTTTCAAACTAAACTAAGTTTAGACAAACTAAATCTGGAATGCATTGTTAACTGGCTTTAATGAAATGAATTCTAGAACTTTTTTTTTCCTTTTCTTTTTTTTTTTTAATCTTCTATAAACTCACATCTTCACTTCTCACACTCTTATTTTTGCTGTAGCAGTTAAGTGCAGGAATAAGATTAATTTCTTCTGAAAATATCTTTTAAGTTCTGTAATCATAACTTCTTATACTGGTATAATGTGAGGTCTTCATATGCTGCTCCACCTTCTTTTGCTTTCTTGCTTGAAGAACGCTGTTTTGATTTTGTTTCTCTCTTTCTTGTAACTTGTTGATAATGAATTTAACGCTAAGTATTTTTTGTCATTTTTTCTTCTCATTAAATAGCAGTGAAGATTAATTGCTTAGTAAAAGCAAACACAGACAGCTTAGGAGTACAAAAATTACTCACTTCACCTGTCACATGAAAAACCACATCAGAGTTTTGAACAAAAAAATGCAAACAGAAATAAAAACTAGCAAGCAATCATTTTCCTTTTTTAAAAAGCAGGATTTTTAACCTTTGGCAAAAAATTGGTCTGGCTGATTTTTTTCCTTCTCAAAGAATATATGTAAGCTGGGTGATTCTTCCTCAGTAGCTTTCTTTTTATACTATTCTTTGGTCTGTGGAGAAACTGCAAGAGACATGAGGCTGCCTGATTCCTCAGAACTGCTTCAAAGTCCAGTGCCTCCTGTCCATAGGGGACCTGTGGTCACCCTTGCCACAGAGAACAGAGATCCAGAACTACAGCTAGTGATTTTCCTTACCCAGGCAAGAGCAGAAATGTCTCTGATAGAATGCTTTTGCCTCATCCAAACTTATTCAGATGAGAAAACCATTTTACAGCTAGTCCAGAGTATGCATCTCTTTGACAGCCCCTTAGCACTGTAATATTCTCCATTCAAATTCAATTTTATTCAAATTTTAGCCAAATTGTGTACTTTATTGAAAAAACATCAGAATCTTATCTGTATTGAAGAGTTGAAAAGCTAGAGGGATAAAATAGATATACACAGTAATTTTATCTCTACTTCTCTTACTTACTCAAAATATCAATTCCTTTAAAAATCTATTATCCTTTCCAGGCTAACCACTGAATTAAATTATTTTCTCCTAATTCTGTTTTCAAATATCTCCCATTTGATTGTCCAAGTATTTTGAGGGATTCAGAATAGTAGTTCACAACTTTGTGGATACTGGTAGCTAATTCAAGCAGGAGGTGAGTCAGAAATCAAGCATGGTTGGTTCACTAGGTGACATCCTTCTTGAGAAATGCAAGGTGTCCAAAAGGTAGGCTGTATGTCCAAATCAAACTTGCTTTGTTGCAACATCTTTTCCCCAAGCCTTCCCAGTGATTAAGTTTTCTCAGTCTGTTTTGTCAGGGAGAGCTGAATCAAACAAATCTAAACACATAAAATTAGGTGGGAAAAATATTGCTGTCTTTCTGTTTCATTTCCATGGTGTTCAGCAGAGACAAAATTTGTACTTTCCAGGGACAAAAAGAGTCATTAGTGTGCAGAATACCTCTAATAGGAAGAAGCTACTCAACTCCCATTTGCAATATAAAAACACAGAATTGAAAAGATCTGTATGAATCCAGTCTCCAGAAAACTCTGGAACAGGCAGACAGCTACTGAAGAAACCCATAAAGCATCTACTCTACTTGCAATGGCACATGATGCTTCCACATCAGCTAGCTTAAGAATTTTAATAAGAGGTCAAGAGCCATAGTAATTAAGTGTCACAGGATTAGAACAGGACAGATTAAGGGAGTTGTCAATGACAGAGTTATTGGCAACAAGAAGGAATTTGTTGAAGAAAACGCACAGATGGTGGGGAAAACCTGTTGACCCTGTCAGACTGACTTAAGGAAAGATTCTCTGTTGCTGCAATTCTGGCCAAAGGTGTTAATGCTGGATGTATAAGGAGTATATACTAGAAATACACCTGGCAGTTTTAATGTCAATATAAACACAAAGACATTTTGTCCTGCAATCCCAGGGTTGGGAAAGAGGGGGAAAGATTAGGAGAGAGGCAGGAAGAGCCTTTTGTTCTACTCCAAAGACAAGAAGCAGAAACTGACACATAGATCAATATAGTGTTTGAATTCCCTTACAGAAATGTAAATAAAAGTCCCTTTTTCTTACTCCTTCAGAAGCAGTAACACACACAATATAGAAAAGAACTTAAATTTCTCCCTGCGAATTTTTTATAAAACCTTTCCAAATGTTTAAAACTTGGTTTTAAAATTCTTTGGATTTTTCACATTCAGGACATTATTCCAGAACCATGTTTTCTGATACTGTTTCCAGATTACATGTATTTATTACCAAGATATGCATTTTATCTTGTGACAACACTGCCCTTTAACTGAAACAAATCTCCTTTATGCTTTCTATGTGAAGGGGTTTTTTTCTTTTATTTTATCTAGGTCAAATGGTCATATACATTAAGCAGATGAAATTCAATTCCTCACCCTTCTTTCCATTTTATCTCAGTGTCTCTGGTGATAACCAATCTGGCTGCAACATTCACTTTGATCTGTATGTTGGTAGTTGATTTTTATTATCAATATGCCTGTTTATCTCAGAGCAGATTTTGGGGCAACTTGGTCTATATTTGGTCAGAACATTATTCTTGAAAGCAAAATAAAATCTCTTCTGATTCTTTCCCAGCAACTTTTCCACTCTTACCTGGTGCTACTCATCAGTGGTGTGTTCTGTGCTCTCTCCCTGTTCCCTCTCTTCTTCAGGGTCTGTTTTACCTCACGTGTAAGACCTAATAAGTATCTAAAAGCACAGAGCCATGTGAACCACTTATGATAAGTTCCAGATATTTACAAAAAGGTCTGCACCTGATCCAGAGAGCAAATGGAAGGCATTCTCAGAGAAAGCAGCAGGGCAAGTAATAACAGAAATAGACATTTTAGTAGGAAAAATTGCACTGTGTATTGTTTCTACCTAAGTTAAATCACAAGTTTAAAGTAGAGAAAACCAAAGGAAATGGCTGTAACCAAGAAGTGTAGAAATGCTGGACTTCTTAGCTCTGGTAGAAGTGGCTACAGGGTGCAACATTAGGCTGGTTTAGGTAACCACAGCACAACAAAATTAAATTAAAATTAGATCTGATAGCCAAGACAGGATGTGACCAACTATGCATATCTACCTCCTCCAGTTTTAATGGAGTTTCATTTTAATAATATTATAAGGGAAATGCTTGTCTTTGAGGCATAGCTCCCTGGCCCTGTGTTTATCCTGGTACTCTCACCTGGAGGTGCAATCGGACCTGCACCATATTATTTGGAAGTTTAGGCAATGTTTATTCCTAAGAGACCAGCCTCCTGTGTATGTTTCTTAACGACTTACATTTCTAGTACCAAGATTCCTATCTGTCAATGAAATTTTGAAATGTCATTAGGGAGGTACTTTTTCTTCTGGTAATTTTTGTCCTGTTCTATTTTATTCTCTATATCACTTTCTCAAAATTTTGGAACAAAGAAGTTCTAAATCAGTTCTAGAGCCAATTCCTTAAATAATTCACAGAGTTTAAGTAACCACACATCTCATTTTACTGATAAATTAGAACAACTGAAAATTGTTTGTGATCAGTTGCAAAGTGCTTTTGAAGGAAGTTACATTTGAACTCACAATTCAAAAAAGAGATTCTGGCATTATCATTGATGGTTGTTTGAAATCATTAGCTGAATGTTTACTGACCTTTAGACAACAAGGTAGATACTGTCATTTTGGGCCAGTGCAAAAGTATGATGCACCCAAATCTTGAGTAATTTTTGTAGTTCAGGAAGTCATATTTCACAAGGGCACAGTCAAGTTAGAAAGGGCATAGGAAAAGGCAACTAAAATGATGAAGAGAATGAAACATCTGTCTTTTGAGAAGACATCAAATCTCTGAGAGTACTGCTTCAGAAGAGAAGGCAGAGAAGAATATGGTTGGGGTTTATTGTGTCATAAAGGAAGCAGGAAAGGTGAACAGAGAACTCTTCATCAACCTCACAGCACTGGAACTAAGGTAAGCTCAATGAAACTAGTAGGAGATTGGTTTAAACAAAGATAAAAGGAAATACTCAATTACACAGCAGACACTGGACTTCTGGAATTCCCCACCAGAGAAGCTCATAAAGGCAGAGGTTATCAATGGGTTCAAAAAGGGCTTAGACAAAGTCATGAATAACTGGTCCTTAAACAGGACAGGCAGAACTGAACCCTGTAACACTCCTAATATTTCTGCATGCTGCAGAAACACCCAGGTAACAGAGAAAATGGCCAGACTCACATGGTCTTCCTGAACAGCATCTGCTATTGCCTCTCTCAGAGCATATTGGGTTAACTGAAATTTCTGGTCTATTGTAGTACCTAATTGTAGTCTAATATTCTTAAGAAAAAATATTGTTTGCCCTCCTCTGGATGCACTTGCTAGATGTTAGTAAGTGCAATTTCCCTTCCTGGTATTAAAGAAAATCTTTGTATGTAAAATAACATAAATTGGTTGGTCTATATTTTAGAGATATTGACTGAAACGGAGTGAATCTATAATATTATATTCTATATAATATAATTAATATAGTTAATATATAATATAGATTACATATAAGTTATATGTATATTATATAGATTACATATGTTAATGAGCTAGACTTGATAGCTGTACACTATAAGCATTAGATACTAAATTACTTGAGATATATTCATAGAAGAATGGGTAAAGAAAGGATAAAAGCCCAAACAAAACCCCGTTTTGGTCCTAGGGCAGAACTGTAGAAACAATGGACATGTCAGTTGTAACAATCTGAGATGTAAATACAGATAAAATTAATTATCACTAGATTATCTGTGCCTCATCCTGAAATAGCAGTCCAATCACATATCTGATGAGCAGGCTGATAAAGAATCAAACATACAAAATTGATACTGTTTAGTGGCACAGTGCCAAAACTGTGCATTGTGAACCTGGTTTGTTTGCAAAAATAAGAAAAGTGCCCTGTAATTCTACAGAAAAGTGGGCTCACAGGATCTTAAACCAACAGTTTATTTCATGTAGAGGCATGGCATGGTTCTAAGAAGATATCTGTTTGCGAAGGGCAAATACAGATGTCATGCAGACATATGCTCATGCTGTAAAAGTCTGTTTTGCTCCCTTGAGGAATCACAAGGCAGAAGGCAGAATTCACACAGCTTTCCAACCAATCCAGCCACTCAGATGGATGAGAGACTGTCTCATGTACATACAGCAGATTATAGTGAGACCGTCACTACCTCTCACTCTTCAGGTTTGGTCATAATTCACCATTTACAGAGATATTTTAGGAACAGTATGTACACAGCTCAAAAATTAGCCAGCAATTATTTATTGGCTAACAAAAAGTATGAATAGCTGGGACTACCATACAACACTGCTGCTCACCATTTTCTTTCAATTCCCTAATTTTTTCTTGCTATTTTCTGTTGTTCAGTTACTAGCAATTACCACCTCAATCATTAAGTTTTAGATGTCTTATTACTTTTCTCACTTTTTATGGCTATTGCTCAGGTCTTGCAGCTCAAAATAATCTTCTCAAAGCTCTGTGTCACCAATGTAATGCATCAAACTGGACTCGAAGGCACAGACAGCCTGAACCTGAATCCTTGAGCTGAGTTACATCTCCTATCTGTGTCATTCTTTGAGAAAGTTGTCTCTGAACTCCTCTTTCTTCTGCCAAGGCTATGCTGTCCCCTGTTCCTTTGCACAGTTCTTAAAACCTGTATTTGCCTTTTCTGCTTGTAAACAGCAGTGTAGCATGATTTAATTACTGTGTATGAAATCAATTTGTCATGCTGATGTAAAAGGTTATTTAAAATGGTGCACACCTTTGCTTGCAAATCTGACAGCAAATGAATTGTAAAAATAATTAAGTCATTAATTCTCCAGGCTGACAAGCCTGTGTCTAAATTGAGCATAAATGAAATACCAAACAGAAAAACAGGAAATCCATCCTGCATATTGTGGTATAAAGGCTGGTGTCTGAAGTTAGATTACAAATTTAGGCCCTAAACCTCCTATTTACCACAGAAGTATTTACCCAGTATCCTGTGGATAAAGTGATCAGCTGCTGAGTGGCAGAGGCAGGCTACGTTAATGCAGAAATCAGCCATAATCTCTAAGAACAGCATCATGGTAATAAGCAACAAGCAAAGGTCCTTCCAGTGTGGTTTCTGCATCGTGCTGTTCATAAATGGTCAGGTGCTCAGAATGCAAAACTTCAAATCACAGCTTCAGGCAAGGCATCCTAGAGTGTAACTCCTCACAACATGCTGAGGACACAGTAATTGAAAATACACATTAGTCAAGATTCAGTGGGCAGTCAAGAATTAAATATTTTCACAATTATCATTGAGCCTTGGCACTCAAATATTTTAGAATGCCAACATGGTCAAAATTCTGTGAAGAAAAACCAAGAGCATAGCATATGGCACACTTTGCTTCTGTAGTGTTCATTTTATTACAAAGGCCTAAAATTTGTTGATTATAGTGCTCCTGTGACACTTATGTAGTAATTACAAGCTAATTCATAAACAGCTTTTTTAGCACCAGTTTGTGTAACTTATGAATACATGAGTACATGCACCATGCTATCTGGAATTTAAATTCACACTTAAAAATAACACCAACATAAACAAGCACATAAAGTAAGAATAATTCTGAAGTCAGAAAACTGAGAAGATTAATATGAAATTGTCACAGGCTGAGCACAAGAGATTGTCCTAGTGAGTTACCTGTTCTTGTGATCAAAATTTTCATTACACTTTGCAAAGAAGCTGCTTAAGAATTCTGCACCTGGGACTTTCTTTCTTTCTTGTTCTATGTACAACATAGTATTTCTGCATACAATACAATCAAGTGCAGGAAACGACTTCCTATTAGAGGTATTAAAATTCATGGGTTTTTTTCCCTGGTCATCATTATTAAAAAGAATGATGCATTGCACATTCATATCCACAGAGGAAGGTGGCCAAAAAAAAATTACATTTAATTCAGAAACAGTAATGGAAGACTCCTAATAAAGGAGTAATTTTAAAAGCAAAACACACACACAATTTGAAAATTCTTTATTGAGAAAAATGGCAAAAAAGGCAATTTACTTATGAACAGTCTTTTTTTTGTTTTCTAGGTAGCACTGTGACCTAAACCCTCAGGCAAGATTTCATTTCCATTTTCAGCTCAAAACCTCAAGAATTCTCAGAGACTTCTACAGCATCTTCTGAAGCTGACAAAGAAGCCTGAACAGTTACAGATTGCTTTGGATTGTTAAATTGTCTTGTATTTGGTGACATATTAGCAACATATCATAGGTGCAGAGGCTTTGGCCAGCTTGAAGAAATACTTTTTCCAGAAAAATACCTAGCATACAAAACCCTTGGAAGGAGAGTAATAACTAGATGATACCAGACCATCCCTATCCTTTTGTATAGAGGAATCTTCATATTTAATTCTTAATTAAAAAAAAACAAAAAAACAAAAAAAAAAAAAAAAAAAAAAAAAAACAAAAAAAAAAAACAAAAAAAAAAAAAAAAAAACCCACCATAAAGATCAGGAAATGTTTTTATTCCTAAATAGCAAAGCTATTTTAAAACAAGTTGTAATCACTCCTTGCATTTTGCTTAACAGTTTAAATAGCAGTGATTTGAAAGAACACTTCCACAGTTGTTCCTTCAAAAATGAAATTCTATTTTCTGACCTGCTGTCATTTAAAATAAGTATGTAAATACATATGTCACTGTAAACCTGCACTAACATTAATTTGGAAATTCCAAGTCAAAATTATTTTAAAGGCACTCTGCTAACATAACCAAAGGAATATTGTGAAGAAGAAGTTTGTCATGCAGCAGGTTACAGCCCAGTGCACTGTAGGCTCTTTCTTTCTTTTTAACTTCTGAATACCAAGTTCAAAGCTGCACAGTTCTCCTGCAAGTGCTTTCTCAAAATGAATGAAGTCAAAAGTACCCTGGTAAGGAGGTCGGGACTGCTAACGGCTATTACAACTAAGAATATCATCAATAAATAGTAGGATTTACCATGCTAAGGCACAGGTATGAAGAAGCATTAGGTGAAAAAAAGGGAAGTGAAAGGCAATAAAAGAACATGGCTAAGGCTTTGACAGGTAAAAGGAGCTGAAGTAAATGAATCTTACTAGGAACAGATAAGCAGCACAAACGATGATCATTTCCCTGCAGTCACTGTGGTAACACCCAATATTATTCCACTATCAGAAAAGACCTTTGAAAGTCATTGGCACAAACCCTCCTGCCTGCAAAGACTCACAAGCTACCAGTGCCCTAGTACAGAAAGCCCTAATCCCATTGACAACTGCAAGGGACCTGAGTGAACTGCACAGTGAAAAATCACTTTCTAGGATTTTTCTTCAGGAGCAGAAGATGAAGCACCTTTATGTACAGAACTGCTCTGAAAGGAGAAAAAATCATGAACTGCTATGTTATTTATCTGATGCCAGCTTTATATGTCTTCTTATTCTGGTTTTAGCGCTACAGGACTTGTTGCAAAATCTATTGAAATGATGCAAGGGTGGTGTTTCCAGAATAGTCTGCTCATGTCTGATTTATTTTTGTTTTAAAAATCAGTTTGGTGGTCTAATCTCTCATCACTTACACAGGAATCCCTGAAGATAAGCAGGATGTCACTTGCAGGCTTTTATATCAGCTATTGCACTTCCCTGATTCATAAAGGTGTCACTTGCTTTACCTGATACCATAGATTCAAATGATACCTTGCCCAGAGCATCCAATAGTACTTGCACACAGTGTGAAAGATCCTGCTTTTTGTCTCAGACCTTTCCAGCACTTTATAGTCCCTTATTTATGCATCCAAAGCTGTCTGTTGTGTGCCCAAGTGCCATAGCCCCTCATTTTTCCCCAGAAATATTCCCATCACTTTATCAGAGCCCTCTCATACCCTGAAGCTGAGCCTCAGAAGAGAGGGAGAGGCCAAGAGGCCAGGAAGGTGATGTTCCCCCTTTAAGTCTCGTAACACCCTGTGTTGAGGGTGTTCCTGCTCAGATCCTTCCATCCTCCACTCTGGCCTCTTGCACCATCTGCTGCAAAGTTCAGGGGAGCAGCACTGGGGATCCTGATGAGACCTCCCTGCCCTACAATAGCATACATGGCTTATTCTTTTTTTTTTCCCTCAGTCTTGGTTAACTACAGTTGTTCATGGCTAAAGAGACTGAGATAACACCCCCTTTTGGTTTGTTCCTTTATGTCACTTTTTTCTTACCAGAATTACTGTAGGTACATATTTATCTGTGATTTTTCATAGAAGTATTTTAATCTAAAATACCTCTTACTTAGCATAATCTCATACAATGAGAATACTTCCCCAGCATTTTAACTGTGAGATGACCAGCAATGGAGTGACAGAGCCTGTGCCTCACGCTGGGCAAACCAGCAATTAAGTAGGAGTCACCAAGGATGTCTCCATGGTGAGTATAGACCAGCTGGTGTTTCTTCCACCCCCACGAAGCTCCTCACCTGTCAAAACCATAAAATGTTATAATAGTAACTTTATACCAGTCAAGTTTCAAGGTAACAAAACCTCCTGATGGACCTGTCTTGAAGAGTAACCCATTGTATGAAAAGAGAGTGGAAACAGCATGTAAAGACAAGACACCCAAAACTGCCCACGAGAAGGTTACCCCAAAACAGGAAATGAATAATGACAATGTTTGCTTACAATAGGGATCCATTGGATTAGCAGCAACCAGGGGATTACCAACAGGCTTTTGAGAAAAGAACCATCTTGAGAAGCATAAAAAATGGAAGGAAACTAGTGACTGTGGGGTAACATGTGGGAGTGGAAGGCACTCAGCACAGGAGTTTGATCCCTGGCTCAGATGCTGCCAGGAGTCACCCCGCTGCCATCGTGTTCTGTATCCTCCCAGGATGGGGTGCAAGAGCACAAGAGCCCACAGCTTGGAGCCCATGGAGTTCCTTCTCACCAGCACACAGACTAGCAGGCAGCAGGGACCTGCACTGGTACACATACTGACACAGGAACCCCCCTCTCCAGCAGGAGAATGTGCATGGCCACAAGAGAGGGGTGCACTTGTCAACCCCTGTGCTGTAAAAGAGGGGTGTGCACACCTAAGTACCCTCCTGTCCTCCTGGAGTAGAAATGGTGGAGATTAGGGAGTTTAGCAATTTATAGGTGTGCTTTAACATCCTGCAAGTGTTTTGCACTCTGGTTTATCTGTCAGCCTGTTGATATTGATCCAAAAGGTTTAAGTTCACAGAGTGTCAGCTAATTATGTGTCATTAATAAATCAGTAAACCACTTAGATCCTGATTTGAGTTAAACCACTTAAGTGAAACAAGTCTTGCCTGCCACAGTCCCTGGTGTTAAAAAAGTCATATGCTATTAAAAACACAATGAGCAATTAGCTTAAGTACTCCTGAATTGCACTCAAGTTTCAATAGGTCTTTAACTCAGATGATTGACTATTTCATTTCCTAGCAGAATTGTAGTTAGAAGTTAACATGCTTCGTCTTGATGATCTAATTATCTCAAAGACAGTTGCTGGCTACAGTCCTGTGCATTCCTGTGTCATTCCTCTCTTTATGTTGTCACCCTAATACGAGCTTGTATTACAGAAAGGAAATTTCTTATTTCCAAATTATGTCTCAGTAGGTAGTTTCTTTTCACATGCATTGGTGTAATTTGCAGCCCAGATGTTGAACCTGGGAAAATACCTCCTAGATGAACAGTCTCTAATTTCTCATAGTTGTCATGCTATAACTAAAGAAATTAAAAATAACTGATGAGCTGAGAGAGTGCAGAAAGAGCAGAATTAAATAAAAGCTTCCTGTAAACAAAAGCATTACAAAGTAAAATGTTTCTAAAGCTTCTGGATCCTCAAGTATGAGCTGAAAAGCAAGAGGCTTCAACAATTACTTTGAGAGAAACAACACATCCCCTATAATTTCATGAAAATATTAATCATGAAACATGGCAAATAAATTTAAAACCTATAATTCAAATGTCCCATAAAAGAAATATACATATAATTGTTATGAATTTAACAGAAAGAAAATAATAAAGCTACTGGTCACCTACAGTTTTCAACCTAAAAGAAGCTCTATCAAGGGGCCAGCCCAGCAAGGACATCCTCTGCAGAAGAGGACCTCAGCAGGAACAAGCTCAGTTTCAGAGGAAGATCCCTGTATGGAAGACCTCTTTCCTAGTATGGAAGGACAAACATTAAACTGCTTTACTGCAGATGGGCAAGGGCATATCCCTAATTTGCCACCCTGTTTCTTGGGAGTTTAGATCCATTACATTCGTTTTGTTACCCTGCAGTTACTTAAACCAGCAGGATCTTGTTTTGTGGTTAGTGGTGGCTGTTGAGGTGAAAATGAATGGTTTCTCAAAACACTTGCCTATGGCCATATCCTTCGAACTGTCTTTCTTTGACACCACTTTTCAGCCTGAAAATATAAAAAATCTTGCATTCTTCATGATAAAGATTCACTCTTTAGATTAGAAACAATCTTTTCAGTAGATGCTAGATGTAGATGTTAGTAAGTATAATGGGTTTATGATTAGGGCTCTCATACAATGCCAAAAAATCCACAAATCCACTAGTAAAAGTTAACAATCAACAAGAGAAACATGAAGTTATCATTTTCAGAGCTATATTGGAAATCAGAGCTCCAATAAAGCACTATAAAACCTACTTATAGGAATATATATAAAAACCCAATTACATGATCAATATGCTTTATGATGAAGAAGAATAAAAGCTACACATCTTCAAACTAAATTTTAAGATGTCCCTGATGGATTCACAGTCCTGTTATTTGGCCTCTTTTGGCTTAAACTACATCAGCAGCACTTCCAAAGGTGAAAATGAATAGTGGCCATTTGTAAAATAAATTATCTGGCCCATTATCTAGCTAGAGCTATAGAACAGGATATGATTTAACCGTACTAACTACCATACCAAAAAAAAAGAGAATAAAATTAAACCAAAGACTACACTGGGCAGAAACAGAAGTACTAGGTTAACAGTGTCTGGTAACTGGCAATACTAAATAGGTACTGTTCCAATTAATTACAGTTCCCACATGATTCAAAGGTGCTTTGACAGCAGCAGGCACCATCAGCTGTTCATTTGGGCTGTGACATATGGAACCAGGAACAATCAAATCCACAGTAAACACATTAAAAAGTCATCTGTTAGCTTTGTAGTATTTCTGGCTTTTGCCTCCAAGTGTGAGCTAGAAGATTCTTTATCTAGGAATTAAAGATGCCAGCAACAACCGGTGGGAATCCCCAGCGCTCCATCAAACCAGTAAATCTATTTTGTGGCAATTTCTCCACTCTGGTAAAATATCACAAATGCTTATTTGACCAGGTTTGTGCAGAAAAAGAACCAGAAAAGACATCACTAAAACAAACAAACAAAACCAAACCCACAAAAAATGCATATGCATTAGAAAAAACCAAAAACAAAACAAAAGCAAAGAAGCCAATAACAAAGAAACCTAGAGCCCTTCAGTATATAATAGCAATTAAAATTCGTATTCTGTCCTAGAAACACAGAATGTGGAGCTGTGGCTGAAGTACCCTTTATTATTTTTTTCCAGTAGATTTTCTCTTAAACACTTCTGTTTTGCTCTGTGAAAGTGAAGTAATTACTGTTTAACAGTATTATTGTTTCACTGTAATTGCAAATACTGAACAACCCATCACAGCTAAGGCAACCACAATGATTACAAGAACCTTCAGCTCCCACAGATTTGGCTAATGACACAATCTGAGTACAGCTACAACATAATTAGAGGATTCTGTCCATTACTAGAAGGCTGAGACTTCAGGTATCTTTAAGAAGGCAATTAGGAGATCAAAAATGCACTGCGTGGTAAGAAACAGACTTAAATAACCTGTCTGGATACCATGTTTGCTCTGTGTCTTTTTGAACATTTGTTTGGCTCAGCCACCTTTTAAAAACAATACCCTATCTATCTGGAATGGCTTCATGTTCAAGCTGGGATTTCCTTCATGAGGAAATGGCCTCATGTTGCAGCAGGGGAGGTCTAGGTTGCATATTAGGAAAAACTTCTTCATGGAAAGAGTTGCCAAACATTGGAACAGGCTTCCCAGAGAAGTGGTTGAGTCACCGTGCCTGGAGGTATTTCAAAGACTTGCAGATGTGGCACACAGGACATGGTTTAGTGCTGGGCTTGGCAGTGTAAGGTTAATAGCTGGGCTCAGTGATCTTTTCCAACCTAAATCATTCTATGTATTTTGAAATAAAAGGAAAAGCTGAAAAAAATTAGAAGAACAGAGTTTTCAGGAGGATCATAGTTTAATTCTCACTGAGATAACATTGCCACATAAAATTGCCTTCTCGTGCACCAGATCAGTCATATCTAAGCATCAAAGGTCTCTCACAGATGGTCACAAAATCATTTGTCAAACAAACATGACCTTGTGATTTGCATTTGCTTAGTGGACTCTCATCTTTACCAAAAGAAGTGTAAAGGAGATATTACTGTGAGACCTCTAATTCTGCAAGTGATGAATAGTATTTGAGTATTTGGTTATTTGTACATTGACCAATACCTTTTGAGAGGATTGGAGTGTGTCTGAAGCTTAATCCAATTGTATGTCCTTCTGTGTACATCTCCAACTGGTGAAGTGACATGTCCTCCATCTTCTCCTCTTTATTAGACACTATTTTTAGGCCAAAAGAAAAAAATCTTCATTCACTTAGCTTGCCATAATTTTCCATACAAGTTCCACAGATGTCACCATTTGCCACCTACTAGTCTGCAGTTCATTGGAATAATGCCCCTTCAAGCCATCTTTTCTCTTGTAAGTGTGAAGCTAAAAGACTGAAAAGGTACAGCACACCAGGAAGAAAAAATTCAAGTACAAAGACCATTATAGCTGGCATTTTGACCAGTCAGAACCAGGGCACAAACTGCAGAAAGTTGTACAGATACTTCAGCTGAATCAATTCTTTCAATATATGAATTACAGAGATTAGAGATTCTCATGTAGGGAAGTTAGGTTTACCTATCCCTTCCTGCTAAAAGAGAATGCAATGCATTGACTTAAATATTCTCAGCTATTTCTCTCAGCTTATCCACCACATAAAGGTGATAGAATTACTTGTCTTTAGAAACATGTAAATTAGAAAATCTTACTGTGTTTAAGTACTCTTCTTAACTTCTTAATCTTATTGTCTGCTTATAAAGGGAGATGTTGATAAACTATTTGATTTTTTTTTATTATTATATTCAGATACATATCTAATCTAGTCATTTCCTTCAAGGAAACAGCAAACACTCTTTTCTGAGAGTTCATACATAAACACATAAAAAGCTTCATCTTGTCTTAGAAATACTTGCCTTATTTGTCCAGCACGATTCTTACATGGTAAGAGAGATGTGAATGTAAGGGTGGAGCCCAGAATTACTTGAATAGGTAAGAGTTATTATGAGAATATGTTCCATTTCATAAACATTGAATGGATTTGCTCTTGTTTTATTTTCAATAGCTAAAGATGTTACTCCTAGAATCCTTCATATTATCATTATTTGGTCAGTATTTGTCATGGAAGTCAGCTTTGAAAAGGGATTTAAAAAGGAAACGGTGAAAAGCTTTAAAGCCTGCTGAGATGCAAGGTCACCTTCTGAGAAGCACAGATAAAAGCAGCACAGCCAGGATCACCACAAAGGGGAGATCTGCACTATCACCTAAGATACAAAAAAAATAAAAAAATAAC
This sequence comes from Zosterops lateralis, assembly GCF_965231275.1. Lineage (NCBI taxonomy): Eukaryota > Metazoa > Chordata > Aves > Passeriformes > Zosteropidae > Zosterops > Zosterops lateralis. Next base: position 113,837,729 of record NC_139762.1, read on the forward strand.
AACAGATAGGTCTAAGAAGTGCTTTGAAGCTGAGCCCCATGACTGCGTGTGAGAGCAAGGAGCAAGAAACAGAAAGAGGTGGGGAGCAGAGAAGAAGCATTTTAGAACAGGATGTACCAAAGGAAGGCAAAGGTATGCAGGAAAGGGCAGGTGGCCTGGGGAACAGGTTTCAGCAATGCAGATTGACTTGGTGCCATCCACCTGATCAAATAAATCATGTCTGGTTCTAGTGGAAGGACATACCAACCCTGTACCAACTCAGTGGGAAGCAGTCCATTATCTTCCTATAAAACAGGCATAGCAAACTTTCATTAATTTCATTACATAGGACTTTTTAAATCAGTAGAATCTCATCAGAGGAAAAAATTTAAAGATGGCTTGTTTTACTTTAATTTAAACATGCTATTTGCCAGTGCAACCTAAAGTGAAACAAGTGTTGTCACAAACATTTTCCTGCTATTTTAAGTGTCACATTTTAAAGTCACTTGGGCTAGAAATCACAGCCCAAGTGCATAGCCCTGCCTAGGTCAGACCTATCAGAGCAGGGGGTATCTCTGCTAGGGTGTAGTACAACAAGAAAAGAGAGTAAGAAAAACCAGAGGTATAGATCAGCTCCCAGAGGAAGAACATTGGATACATTGTCATCTTGGAAGAGATTTTAAGGAATATAACTGATATCTATAAAATCCACCAGCATGGTAGCTATAGTATGGATCAACTGCTCACTTATTCTTCTTATAAGGGAAACATAACTTGAAGCTGGGAGAAGTCATGTCCAAAACAGGAAAGGTTCCTTCTTATGCAACAGCTGTGGGGTAAACTGGACAAGTATCACGAGAGGAAATCCACTGTCTTACTGAACAGGCAGAAAACATGATATCAGCTGCAGGTGGCTGGGGAATGGGAGAGTATTAGGAGATATTCCCACATCAAGTTTAGCCTTACCTAACCATGGTGGCTGCTCCTGCAGGCTGCAGGATATTGGGCTGCAATATTACAAAAGAAGAGGCATCTTGTTCTTATACAATAGTGCAGTTCTCTGCATTTCACTGAAAAATGTTGCATCGTTTCCTTAAAGAGTATCATAATTCTCAAAATATTCTGCAATTCACAATTCAACTTTTATGCACAGCATTTGGCTGTTGCTAAACAGTTTGTGTTGAAAGGTTTTCATTTTACAGCATCTTCACTTTTGAAATATGCAGGTGATATATCATCCTAATTGCAGATGCAGTTATACCCACATTGATGCTAGGACTGATGCAATCTTTCCCTGTGTTTCTAAAGTACTTAACTACTGTAGTGATAGACATATTCAAGCCCTGTCTAATGTTGGCATTTAATATTTTTGTTTGTATCAGATGTGAGATGGTGAGTGATTCAGGATACAATTAACATTTTTTTTTTCTGTAAATGGATGGAATTTGTTGTTTTAGTTGTGTTACTGTCACCCGAACATCCTTCTGCCTCCAAACTCCTCTCTTCTATATGAAATGTCTTATAAATCCTGAGGACATCTTGCACCCTCATGAGGCTGTACAGCCTTGTTACCTAGAATACACCGAGGCAAACAGAATGAGACAGCACAGCAGACAAACTGCACAGCTTAGCATGCATTGAATGCAGGTAGCATAAAACCCAGTATCCCAGCTTGTCAAAAACACACACATTCCAGAGGGCTTGTTGTGGTTTAGGAATGGTATTCTCCATTTTAGCACTACTGCAAAAAATTAACCCTGTCCTGGCTGAAACCAGGACAGGGCATAAAAACAGGGAAGATATGAAGGCTACATTTATTTCTCATACTCTCTCACTGTCCATTAAGCACAGTGAAAGCAGGTAAGAAGAGATCTCAAAGTCCTTAATTTTAATGTGAGAAAGCCCATCCCAGTGATGTCAAGGCAGGCTTTGTAAGGGTCTTTAGAGACATGAATGTCATGCATCTCATAGATAACCCTGAGTACTCTAAGCAGAACTAAACAGCCCATCACCCAGTGTTTCATGCAGGAAACCTCTCAAACCTAGTGCACCATCATACAAACTCTGTACAGGAGATAAAAGGATAAATCTGATTCTACAGGGCAGGATCCCATAGTAACAAAATCTGTGAGCGAAACATGATTATCTGTATCACTGTACACTATCACACATGGATCTTCCCAATGTTTCCTCCCTCCCTACCCAACCCCTGCCTCCAGAGCCTCATCCCGACCTTCCTGCCTCACCACGCCTCCTCCCAAGCCCCTTTTCCTCACCAGGCTTTGTTTTCGTTCCGACTCCCTCTGCCCGTCCTGTCCCCGCTCTCTCACCGTTTGAGCTCCCCTGTTAATTCTGTACCGGGAGAGCGGTGAGGCACCGGGCTTTCCCAGAGTTTCCCCATCCCCGGCAGTGTTCCAGGCCAGGCTGGATGGAGTTTTGAACAACCTGGCGTAGTGGAAGGCACCCTTGCCCGTGGCAGAAGGGTTGATACAAAGTGATTTTAAGGTCTCGTCCAACCCAGAGCATCCCGTCATTCTGTGATGACACTACTCCAAAAAATGCCTGGCTCACTTCTGTTTCCCAACTCCTATTTTTACCGATTTCGGCTGCTGCGCCTTTTATTGCAGACTTTTATTGCGCTGCCCTTTCCCTCGGTCCTTTTTTACCCGCCCTGAACCCTATCAAAAGCTCGTACCCCTCGTGGGGGGGGCCCCTGGAAGCGCCGACAGCCCCATCACCTCGGGCCGCCCCCCGGCACCCCCGACACCCCGGCCCGCCCTGCCCACAGGGTGTCACACACCTCGGGCCGCCCTGCCCACAGGGTGTCACACACCCCGGCCCGCCCTGCCCACAGGGTGTCACACACCTCGGGCCGCCCTGCCCACAGGGTGTCACACACCACGGGCCGCCCTGCCCACAGGGTGTCACACACCCCGGGCCGCCCTGCCCACAGCCGCACACGGCGGGACGGGGCGGGCTCGGGCGGCAGTTCCGGCGGAAGGCGGCGGGGCCGGGCCGGGCCGGGCCGTGCTCGGCGTGGGGATCTTCCCGCAGGGATGGTGCAGGAGCCGGGCCCGAGGCTGGTGGCCGAGCTGCTGCTGCGGGCGGGGGCGGCCGGCGGCATCCTCTGCCTCTGCTCCCGCGCCTTCGTCGAGTGAGTCGCGCCGGGCGCGGCCCGCGGGGGGCCGGGGAGCGGGAAGGGCCGCGCCGCTGTGGGCAGGGGACGCCAGCGGAGCAGGGCTTTGTGCGGCACCACGATATGTCTATCGTGTTTATCACTGGTGGGGGGAGCAGAGAAGGGTGAGAAGAGCCCCCAGACGCCGATCCCGCTGCCGGAGCCCGCGCCCTCCCTGAGCCGGGGCTGGGCGAGCCCTCCCGCCCCTTCGCGCTCTCCGTCCCTCAAGGAGAGGGGCTCCAGAAAATTTAATTTCAGACTGTACTGCGTAGCTGCAGCGTTTCCTGAACGTCGCTCCTATGGGCTTTCCCGTCAGGCTTTAATTAAAGTGTTTCCTTTCCCAGATGTTGTTTATTTTTATCTGTTTGGCAGTCCCAGGGCAGCCCGCGGGGGAAGGGGCCTGGAGAGGTCACTGGGCCCAGCCTTTCATGGGAGCGGAGCCTGGAAAAGCCTAGTACCCATCCAGGATCGGCCTGAAACCTCCAGTGGTGCGGATTTTATTGCATCCCTGGGGAGTTTTTTTCCTCTGAATGATTGCTTTTACTGTATAAAAAAAAAAAAAAAATGTTTGAATGGTGACTTTCTGCATCTTTATTTTTTCAGAGATCGAAAATTATATAAACTGGGATTAAAAGGATTTTATGTCAAAGATGACAATGACAGTACAGGTAAGGTAATACAATGTACTGTGCAGTGTGACATGTCTTAACCTGAGTTATGTGTGGCTATCTGAGTTGTTCCTATTTCTGTGTTGTTTTTCAGTACTTTTACTGTGGGGACAGAAGTGAATAATAACTTGGAACTTACAGAGCTTTCAGTTTACCATTGTCTTGATGCAGAAGTTTGTGTCAAACCAAGTGCAGTGCTTGTTCCTGTCCAGATAAACTGTATCACCTCACGTAATATTGACTTGGTGCATGGACCAGGTTATATCACACATCCCTGACCTTAAATCATAATTTTGACTTAATTCAAAATTGATTGCATAATGGAGGGTCTGTGGATCCTAGATGTTTGTCTCCTGCTGTCTCTCTGCCTCAGCCTAGGACATTAGCTGTTGCTAGTTAATCTGCTGAGCCAGAAGTAGAGCAGAAGCAGTAACACTGATGGGGAAAATTATGATTCACATATATGCAATGAATCATATAAGGAGGACCAGAAAAGTAAGTCTCTCAACTTGGCATGCTTGTAATCTAGGAATTATCATGGTGTATAGTCTAACAAATTCAGCACCATTCCCTTACTCCATCTCCTGAATTCCTCATGGTTGCCTACCTGAACATAATTCTTTTGGTATCTCTTTTTATCACGGCTGTGTTGGTAGATCCAGCAGCATAATAGCTTGATTTGAAAGGAAGTCTGAGCAAAATAGAAGCTGATAATTAATAGCACAGATTAGATGGAGGGAATGTGATAGAAGAGAAAGAAGGAGAGTGTTAATATAAATTATGTTTTTGTACATGCATGAGTGATTTGTGGTGAGAATAATCTGTTAAAGATGGAAAGGTCTCATGTTGTGTGATAATTTGGCAGTAAATACATCCTGAACAACAAACCAAAAGCCTTGATTGTTTCAAGGAAAAATTTACATGAGCTTTTTTCTCATTATCAACTGAGCCAAGAGGTTTTGATTTCATCATTTCCATCCATGTACAGCTCCTATTTTCTCAATAATATTTGTAATTTTATATAAATATGTTTTTGCATAACAATTTGATAAAAGTGCAAGCTTGCTGGGGAAGGCACAATCAGGCAAAGAGAAAGTTATGAGGCTGTGTGAGTACTGCTCAGCAGCAGCCAAAACATCAGTGTGTTATCTACAGTTTCAGCTACAGATCCCAAACACAATGCCATAGAGGCTGCTGTGGAGAACATTAACTCCTTTCCACACAGACCCAGTCCAGTGCTTTGGCTGTCGAAATTACATTTTGATTCCTACTGATAGTTAAGCAGAAATTGAGCTGTTTATGAAGAAGATTTTTAAATGAGAAAGAAATCATAAGAGGCAGTTCTGCTATCTTTTGTATGTTGTGCTGTGGCGTCGAGGTGTGTCAGAACCAGATTATATTTATGAATATAACTTTTTAACAGCAGAAGAACAAGCATCTGAGGAGGAGACCCGTTGTCCGAATGTGAGATCAAAGGTGGATGTTAATCATGCCCTGGAGCTGGAAGAAGTTGAATTAGACTCAGAAGCTGAGCTTATGAAAAGCATGGGATTGCCTCTTCAGTTTGGTGGGCAGTCAGCGCACAGGGACTTTGTGGTAAATCCTTTTTTTGCTTTATTTATTCTGTTTGTGTTGTTTTTCCAGACCTAGAGACATGCCTTCTCTCAGTTATTTCTGAGGTGGCAGTTCATGGAAATGTATCTGAGCTTTAAGCTGTCTGCATTGCATCCTGGTGACAGCACACAGCACCTTGGTCTGTCCAGGTTGTAAAACCCCCCAGCCAGTTGGCCTAAACAGGGTCAAGGCTGTGCCTTATGCTTCCATGTCTATGCTGCTCTCATGACTAGAGAAACCTGATGTAAAACAGCTATGGTAAAGTTGATGCTGCACATCAGGACAGCTAGTACACTCCAGTCTGAGCATGTATTTTCACACTGTCTGCTTTAGCCATTTAGCTTTTGATAGTAATGTAAACAGCTAGATTTTCCTTGCAGCTGATAAAGCCAGGCTGTTCCAAAAAGCAGGACTGAGGCTTTGGTGCTCTGCTTCCCATAGGGAGCATTTGGGCTTTAGAAGGGGCCTGAAGTTTTCATAGATGGGAAAAAGACAGTGCAATATTCAGTGTCCACTTTATGGAATACAGACCAACCTGACAGTGAGACAGTAATTTTGTGCAGATTCCAGCCTGATTAATTTGTAAATAAATAGGAGAAACTTGTATGTGATTTTAATTGATAACTTGTAAATAGACCATACAGGAAATCCAACTTCAAGCCCAAAGTATATGTAAAGTTTTTGTTGCTGTGTAGTAATATGCAAATAAGTTGAATGGGAAAATAATACATTTTCATATTAGATTTTTACTAAGCATTGTGCTTAAGATTGTGTGTACTAACATAAGGGATATGGATGAAAGATCAATGCCAGTTCTTCAGTTTTAACTTCTTTATAGTCCACCTTGTGTTTTTGTCAGTGTAACAAAACTAAAGATTGCAGCTGAGGGGCTGTACATTTGCAGTCCTTTGTCCATGTGAGTTTTGTTATCACAGGATGCCCCTCTGAAACAAATGGAACTGTAATTGAGGAAACCAACAAGTTACCTTAGTGCTCCTTTCAGAAAAAGGATTCTGTCTTCTGTTCCACCAGATAACTGTAGTAGGCAAGCTTGTTGTAACAAGTGAAATTATTGTACTGTACAAATGAAGGGGCCAGCCACTTCTTTGGGCAAGGGGTTGTTGTTTCCTTGTATTTCTGTTAGCCAACTTCGAGATTATTATGGGATGGAAAAGATATTGCTCCTCTCTTTTTGGGTCACTCTCTTCAAGACATACAGAGATTCAGCTGCAGGATTTATAGATTTTTGAGTACAAAATTATGCTTTTTTTGTGTACAGCACCCAAAGACAGCAAGGATTTAACTTTCTGTGAGGTTGAGCATTATGTTTGCTATCCTAATAAGACACTGAACAGTGTTTGCTGGTCAGGCAGATACCAGGAAAAAGTAAGAGTCAGCCACCACAGCCCCATAAAACAGATCCTTGATGTTACCAAGATATTGTTTTACTGCTGAGCTCAACCTTGTCACCCTTCAATTCCTGACTAACTTCCCTTTAGAATTTTATAATGTTTCTTGTTTCTTGTCTTCTGAATTTTGAGCTACTAATGACTTCCAGCTCAGCAGCCCCACTTCTGTCTATCGTTCTGCTTTTGTGTGTGTGTTTCTACAGACTTTCTTGCAGCTCCTCCTCACAGAAGTGTCAGATGAGTTTATGAAGCAGGGCCCTCTCAGACATAGAAACTCTACAGCCTTTTTGGGGAGAAAGCCAACAGCAGGGTTGCACTGAGAGGGAGGATTCCAGTGGAAATAGAAGTGTGATTGGAGAGAGGACAAGATTGTATATATGTTGCAGACTTCTAACTTTTCCATTATCTTTTAGGCAACAGAAAATTACAGAAATAAAAATAACATGAAGATTACAAAAAAGAAAAAGAAGAAGAAGAAAGAGTTACAGCAAAAACAGAAGGATAAAGTGGAGCAGGAATGCCAGGACAAAGCTTGTGGTGGTTGTATCCATCCTGTTTCTGGGGAGCTGACTGTAGCTAGAGAGCAATGTGAGATGAGCAGCAAACCTCAGGCTATAAATGGAGGGAACTGTGAAAGTTCAGAAAGCCTTGCAAGTGAGGCTTTACCCAGTGAACTTAAGGAAAAGTGGGAGAAGTACTGGAACGAGTACGGAGAGGGCCTTCTTTGGCAAAGTTGGTTGGAAAAGCACCAAGAGGTCTCATCATCTGAGGGCATCACAACCTCTGAGCCTTGGAATAGTCCAGATACTAAAGAAGAATGGGACCAGCATTATAGTGAACTGTACTGGTATTACTGGGAACAGTTTCAGTACTGGACAAGTCAGGGATGGACTACTGAGAGTTCACACGGTGACAAGGTGGAAATTAATGGAGTTACACAGGAGACTGGTTTTTCAGGACAAATGGGCTTGGTTAGCCCAGAACCTGAGCACAGTGAAGTGCTGAGCTTGGAGCTGTCTCCCTCCAACACCAGAATTGAGGAAACACTCACTTCAAGTGCTGAGCCCCACAGTGAAATAATCTCTGGGATTTGTAATTTAAGTCTGAATTTGGAAGAAGTGGAGCAGAGCAGTGCTGCTCTAACAGTAGCCCACAAAGATCCTGAAGAACAGAGTTCGTCTGACAGTGGAAGCCAGAAGGAGCCCTGTGATGGAGGAAGCAGGAAAAGGAGAGCATCTTGTGAAAATAAAAGTATTAACCAGTCAGGTAATACGAAATCAGATAAAGTTGATTATCAGAATTCTCTTGGTGGTTTTATGTAAGAAACATGGGCATGTCTGTATTATGCCATTTTAAAAAAGTCAATTAGGTATTTTGTGGTATGATTACATACTTGATTCCTTTTTCTTCCCTCTGCTTCCTTGGATGATTTCTCATCTCTAACCTGTATATTGAATGTGTTCTTCAGCCAAAAATGGTTTTAACAGAACATGTATTTTATAAGTCTTCAAATGTACTACAGAAATTGGTGAACGATCACTGTTAGTGCATGTTTAATTATTTATCTTAGTCTTGATATTGCAGCTGAGACTTCAGTCTACTGCTGGTGACTTTCTAAGAGAGGAAGAAGCAGGTGTGGTCCTGTCTTGATCCTACAGTAGAGCTGGAATAGGAGAGGTGAAGAGAAAATCTTCTTTCCAAAAAGAAATGAGAGAAGTGTTTAAATCTCCTCTTATTAAATCTTTGTGAATATCTTTGCATAGCTAATGAGATGGAAACAAAATTTTACACACAAGGAGGAAACCGTTTCAAATTTTGTGTTTTTTAGGCATTTTATTTTTCTTGGAGAGATGAGGTAATTTGAAGTTGGTCCTGCATAAGATTGTTATCACTACAGTGTAGTACTGGAAACTTTATTAGTATGTTGTCCCCCAAACAAAGACAGGTAAAAATGTGTGTTTGGCACACTAATCAGCTCTAGCTGCAGGAGTGCTTTGGGGACAGGAAGATAAGGAATTGATTTATGCAGAAGGAAAATATGATGTATCTTTTTTTAGCTGTGCAGGAGTCGGGTAGCTCAAATTCAAATGAGAAAAAGCAGTTGCTGCTTCATGACCAAGATGAAGATGAGGATGAAGAGCCTCCTGAGTACAGACATGTCAAAGTCAAGAGAAGGCAAGTCATGAAATTTACATGAGCTTTTTTCTCATTAAGTCCAGGTCCAGGAGCCTTCTGATTTATACTGACTATACCTTTGATTGAGGATATGAGTTAAAATGTCAGTACAAAGCCACATAGTCTTCTATCACTGCTTATTGCTTTGCCTCAACAAGCAATGGATATTTCCTCCCATCCAGTGCTTTATGAAAACAGTGTTTGGCCTTGATGACTGTAGAAGGTGATGATACTATTCTTGTGCCACTGAAGTATACGAGATTATTAAATTGCATAGGGCAGCTTGCTTATTTAGGTCTACTTAGTATAGACAATACCAGAACAACAGTAAATAATCTTGTGTAACTGCATTGAATGCTGCCAGTAAAATGCTCAGTTATGGCAGTCATGAAATAGACAGTATCTGCCTTGTTGCAGTTTTTTTTCTTTCTTCTCTAAAAATGTAGTCTCAAAGACAGTGAGATGGCCCTTCCTCTCTAATAAATTTGCAGACTCAAATGTGAAGGAGTGGGTGGAATTGTTACCTGCTAATCATGTGGCTTTGTTTTGTGGTTTTGTTCTATTATTTTGCTGTTGCCACAGCACTTATAATAGATAATAATATAGATAATGTGATAGATGATTAGAGTAATTTGGAAATAGGGTGAGCAAACACTGTCTTCATCATGTAGGACTTGCCATTAAGTATTTTCAGAAGTTATTCAGAATAGTTTGAATATTAAAACCCCAGTAGAAGGGCGTTTGTCCACAGAATTGGGTAAAAAAACCAAACCAACTCAGCCCAAAAATTCATGCACAAGAATAGAGTGGTGTTATTTGCTTGGTTTGGTTTCAGCAGTGTTTGGAGGAACTTACTTGAAGCCCACATTTAAATGTTTTCAATTCACAAGATTTTTAGTGGTAGAGCTAATACATATTATAGCTATAATAAAATGATTGGTTTCTTTACAGTAATTAACTTTGTCATCTGTGTTTTTCCCTAGCCATGAGCTGGATGTGGATGAAAACCCGGCGGAAGATCCTGAAGAAACCTGCTCTGTGTTGGGTTTGAAGTGTGGCACAGGACAAAAGTAATTACTTATGAGGAACTGTGGGGCTTTTAGTTGCAAGTCAGCTCTCTTGTTATTATGGAAATAGACCATTCATCTCCATTTCCTTTTTGTTAAACTTCTGAAACTGATTCCCAGAGTTAGTCTCTGCTCTTAATAAAACTATCATCCTTGGACTAGAGAGAGTGATGCAGAGTTAAAGAGAATAATTAAAGAAAAGTTGAGGAAGCATAACACGTAAGGTACTTTCAGTTGTATAAGTGTTAAATGGCTGGTCAGCTACTTAAATTAGAGCTTAAAGGCTCTGACAATTAATGGTCCTCTCCATTTGGAGTACTGTGAGCTGAGATCATAATTTTTAATTGTTTCATATTGGAGTGAAATTCCTTTATACTAGTGAAATGTTGCCATACTAGAAAAGTGCTGCCATGTGTTGGCCAGTGAAATTTTTTTTAGTTGCATTTGCCAGAAGGTAAAAGTAGCTGTTTTGGAGGTTCTTGACAGCCACCAGAAAGATCTTTTATTCTGCTAATCAAGACATTTTTTTAATTTCCTATTCTTAGGCTGGCCTGGGAAATCGTTTTCATCTAAAGTTATACAATTATTAGGAAAAAAAATCTATAACCAGGTTAAACATTTTCAAATAAAAATTTTTAACATATTCTGGAAGGTACATTGTTTTGCAGCTACACCAAGTGACATATTTTAAATGGAGTAAGAAAAGAAATACTTAAGTCTAAATAATATTTTTGTAGACATCAACATTAATGTTAAAGCTTCTAAACTGGAAGTTAACCAAGTCCTTATGTATGTATGTATGTATCTATCTGTCTGTCTGTTTTCAGGTATGGTGGAATTCCAGATTTCACCCACCGAAGCGTGCAGTACTTGGAGAAAAAAGCAAAACTTAAGTCCAAATTCTTGGATATGCGTAAACCAAGGAAGAGCAAAAACACACACATCTTCTTTACAGAGGAATCTGAAATGACATGCAAAAAAAGCAAAACTTTGAAGAAGGTATGTTTAGTTGTTAACACTCTTGTAATTCATAGATTTATCTGCTGCCTTAGCTGTTGCTGTATTAGGAAAATGAAAAATAATTAATTGTCCAGGGTAGGTGGCATTTTTAAATGTCAGTCCGCTGCTCTTTTTTTTTTTTCTTCCTTGTTTTCTCCCCCTCTTCCCTGCCCCTCACCAATGTAAGAGTTTTTAGATTAGGATGGCTGTGGAAAGACATTGATAGACCCTGTCAAGAGGAATGTGAGCTTAAATTGGCAAGTTATGTGAAAGTCATTCCTAACATCTGGGTGCACATGGCTTTAGAGGTGTGTGTAGGTTTCTGTTGTTACTAAAAGTATCTTTGATTGTAAATTGCACATGAGGCCAGTTGTTAGTGCTGGCATTTCAACAGTAACAGAAGATCTTTGTGTAGATTATTGTATTTCATTTAACTTTGTGTTTTTAGTAATTTTGAAAGGGTTTTGCTTATAGATCTACCTGCAATTATTTTCATCTATAACTTCATGCTTTAAAAAAAAAAAAACGAACTCAGAAATTGCTAAGAAGTAGAAACACTTGTTCACTGAAGATTTTACTTTTAAGTCATTTTGAAAATCTGAGGGGACAGATTTTAATGTTACTTCATTCTTCATACCTTCTTCTAGGATGCTTGGTATTCCCCAAAACCCAAGTGTAAAGCCCTGTTTTCTGGTGGTGGCCACATATGTTTTATTGAATTCCAGTCACATTGCTATAATTTCTGATTCGTTTTTGATTTTGTGCCTGTGGCCAGTATAGTTAGATGGCAACTTTAATTATGTAAAGGGAAAAAAAGTCATAAATTTCCTCAGACTTTCAGGTAAGGAACTACTCCAGGTCTAGAGCCACTCAGAGCAACAATAATGTAAAAGGGAGCATCTGCATGTGCCTTTGTGGAGTTTGGAGTGGTGTCTGTGCGTTGGTTAGGAGCCTATGTCGAGCTCTCTGCTGTGCAGCAGAACCCTTTACCACCTACACCATTTGGTACATCTTGAAGGTGAGGCAACTAATGTGTGAAGGTAACGTTACCTGTTTATGCTAAAAAACTCTTCATGAGCAGCAGAGCACATCTCTGAATGCAGATTAGACAAAGATGGTTGTCAAGTAGTAGACTTGGTCACCTGGACTGTGGCAAGTGTGACTATTTAGATATTACATGAGAATTATTTACTGTGTTTATCTGCTGATCATTTTGTTGGTTGGTTTTTTGTTTCTCTTTTGGAGGTAGCTGGCATCTAGTTCCCAAAGACAACTTGTTTCCAAATATTTTTAAAAGGGGTCATGGTTAAGGACTTCTTCAATGTCTTGAGTCTGGATATTTTACTGTTTTCAGAATACACACAGTAGAGAGTGCCTGCAGTGGCAAGTGCTTTTGAACTGTAAGGCTTTTAAGATGTACTCTGGATAACAGATCATCATCTGATCATCTGTGATGTTTGATAATTGCAGGTGGAAATGTTCCTGAAGCAGGTTAGCAAACCTGAGGAGGAAGACACATCCCAGACAGCCACCCCTGAGAGGAAAGCAGAGGCGTTGTCTGCGAGCAGCAGTGACTCAGAGGGTCAGGAAGGTGTTACTGCCACACAGAGTGCGACGCTGGATGCTGAAATCCGGGAGCCTTCCAGTGCAGCCTGCACAGAACCTGGAGGGAGTCAGCTTGAGGGGGAGGCACAGGATGCTGCTGCAAATGGCTGTGATGAGCAGGAGGAAGGGAGGTCCGAGCATGGCGGTGGGCGGCAGCTTGTCCCTCTGGATATTCCTGATTATCTCCAGCCAGAGACGGAGGACATCAGCCAAGGTAAATCAGCGTCCTGCAAACTGAGGAAATGAGTTGGCAGTGGACTTAATACTGCCTTCTCAAGTTACTGTGTCATGCACTGCTTAGTTATTTTGTTAATTCACTGAGACTCATTAGGTCTAAGAGGTAACGAAAGCAAATGAGAGCTGTGCTAGTGGAATTAGCTTATTTCTGGAATGCCAGAATCCCAGGTGACAGTATTTCTTTACAGATGAATAGTCATTGTTTATACTCAAAATGGTCTAACAGGTTTGCAATTCATGTCTTTTTTTTCCTCTGCAAGGATGAGGGTGATTAAACATCAGGCAGCTGCACAGACCATCAAGTTTTGGGTTCAAATGCACATTGCTGAGCTCTGGGGAACATGTGTTGTTAAAATTATTTTCTAGGATTTAAAAAAATCGTATTAAGAACTTTTCTATTTTACGTAAAACAAAGCAGGGTTATTCAGTTTTTTATATATAATTTAATCCTTCCTGCAGTAGTTTGATTATGTTAGATCTCTAATGTAAAACTGTTGTCTAGATTGGTTTTTATTCTTAACTGATAAAAGGGTATTAAATTGGTCTCTGATCCACTCATTACATAGAGTTTATTGTCTCCAGATGAAGACTCTTAAATAATGGATGAACAGTGATGATTTTTAGGACTGTGACTAATCCCTTGAAATACAGGATGCTATTTTTTAATTTAAAGCCTCTAATCTTTATAATCTGGCAAACAGCAATAAAGAACATTTAGCAGTGTTTTTAAATCTTAACACTCACCTACCAATTATATTCCCTAGCCTGCAAGAACAGTGACTGTTAACTTTTGCAGTGTCTTCCAGCTGTAGATGAAAAAACTACTGTGAAGAAGAAGGAGATGAAAAGAAGAAGGAGGAATAAAACTGCACTGAGAGCTATACCTTCTGAGATTGCTGCTGATCCAGAGCTCATCAAGTACTGGGCACAACGCTACCGGCTCTTCTCTCGGTTTGATGAAGGAATTAAACTAGACAGAGGTACGTTCAGTACTAAGTGTGTTGATTTGGTGGTATATCCAAGGATGTATTCAAATCTGTGGTCCTTCTTGCAGTTTATTACTGATTTTCTTAAAGGAGGGATACTATTGAACATGTGTTTGCACCCATGGATAAATTCCTCCCCCTCCCAGCAGACAGGTGAATAGAAGTCTTGGACTTTGTGGGACGTCCCTGTTTGCATTAGTCCTTATATTTGCTGAAGATTTTGTTCGACCAAAATTATACTTTACCAGGACTTGATCAGAAACTCAATGATATTTTCTATTTCTATATTTTATAAAATAATTTCATGAAACTTCCAAGTATGCTGATGGATCTAGTTTCATTCTGTTTTGTTCTGACTTGCAGCAGTTACTTGCAAAGTGACTTTTTTCTATGTTTACTTGCGAACCACTTCAAATCATAAATTTATAGGTAAAAGAGGAAATGGGAGTACCAGACTTTTTTTTTTGTAAGAGTTTGTAAGCCTTCCATATCTAATGCTTTCCCTCATAAACTTGCAGATTAATTGGCAGACCAGACATTTTGGTGAAGAAAACAAAACGTTAGATAAGACAGAATATATTTCTGGTTTTATTTGCTACAGAGCTTAATCATGATGTGTAAAGTATTTCATAGCTGTGCCTGTGGACTTCTCGTTGATAAACTAGAATCCTCAGCACCAAGGTCAACAAAATATGTACTGAGGTCGAGGCATATCAGTTTGCTTCAGTTAGACTTTGTTTACTTAGTAAATCTCTGGACTGAGCAGAGTTTATCATCTTCAAAGCCGGTATTTCCTGGTGGAATGCACTAAGCCAAAATTCTTGGGATTAATGCTAAACCTTTGGTTTTCTGTGAGGCTTGGTTGTTTGTTTTTAAATGAGGTGACCTTGAAACAAGAGGTGAAAATACATTTCTTCCCCTTTCTCTGCAGAGGGTTGGTTTTCTGTTACTCCTGAGAAGATAGCTGAGCACATTGCCGTCCGCGTCAGTCAGTCTTTCAACTGCGACATCATTGTGGATGCATTCTGTGGGGTCGGAGGAAATGCTATTCAGTTTGCATTGACCTCAAAAAGAGGTGAGTAGGTGTTATACAGGTTGTATACAATGCATTAGTTCTGTTTCTTCAACTTTTTTCCTGACACTATTTGGGTATGTGCTCTGTTTTGTTCATTTATTTTCTTTTTCGGTGCTTCTGTAGCAACAGCAGCTGTTTTACTTCATCAAACTCACAATGTGACCTCTCTGTTTTCAAAAAGGACCAATAAGACTGCTTTTCTATTTTAAGTCAGGGTTGGATTTGTGTGGCATATTATCAGATCTGTCAGAAAAACACTATTTTTGTGTGGCATAATATCTGATCTGTCAGATACACTGGAGATCACTGGTAAAAGTGGACTTCTGTCAAAGTTGCTGCTTTTCCAGGTTGTTACTTGAAGTCTGTGTACTCAAAAAAAGTTCCACCTGAGCAGTACTTAAAGCACTTGAATGGAATCACCTGCAGATTCTGCACAACCAAGTACAGAAAGAGTGATGATAACTTCATGTTAGTCTAATGCCTGCTAATGAAATGATAGTGAACTATTGAGAGTGCTTCCTGTAAAAACATTTCCTGCTAGATACTCATATCAGTTCATCTAACTCTTCTGACTAATGTTTGAGCAAGATAAATGATAGTTTCTACTGCGTTAAATTTGGTAGGCTATGATTCAATTTATGCATCTCACTTGGCTTTTTGTATTTCCTGGCTACATTTTAATTTCTGTTATTATGTACTATTCTTGTATCATCCATCTCTCTTGGGCTGTGTTGGTTGGTTGCAGCTTTTTAAACTCAATTTTCAGAACTGTGTGGCCAGCCACAGATAAATGTTTCTCTTAAACCAAGGAGAAGAGTCAGTTTCTAATGGACCTCATTGAGGCTGTCCTGCCGAACCTGAGGCGAGAAGGACTTCCTCTGTTAGGCAGACAGTGCCCTGTCCGGTCCTTGAGCCAAGATGTGGGATTGTTACAGGTGATACAGGTCACAGGTGACCTGCCCATGGTTGTGTGACACTCCCGTTAATCCCTGCGTTTGCCATCTCTCATGGGCAGTGATCGCCATCGACATCGACCCCGAGAAGCTGCGGCTGGCGCGGCACAACGCCGAGGTGTACGGCGTGGCCGAGCACATCGACTTCCTGTGCGGGGACTTCATGGCGCTGGCGCCCGGCCTGCGCGCCGACGTCGTGTTCCTCAGCCCGCCCTGGGGAGGGCCCGACTACGCCACAGCCGAGATCTTCGACATCCAAACTATGATCTGCCCGGATGGATATCCTTTCCAAGTTACAGCTTGCGATTATAATCTCTCCTCCCCTCCTGTCCCAGATGCAAATCCTTTGTTTAGTCCTCTTCCCCACTAAATACAAATATTTTTACAACCAAAAAAAAACAAAACAGTGAAGAGGTTTTCCCTGAAAGCAAAAAATTCATCAGTGAATTGAGTAGCTTACAATGTAAAACAGTCATTCAACAGTTTTAACTCCTTTAAATTATTTTATTTAAATACCCCAAAGTAATCAAATAGCCATATGGTGTGTATATATATATACATATCGATAGATAATAACTAGTTGTGTGAGCTATGACCTTGTCACTAATTCCACTTTTTAATTGATTCATAAAGGGAATATCTTACTAAAACTGTTCTCAGTCATAGCACCTGCTTGTGACTTGGGAAACCACAGAAGAGTAGAAGCAAAATACTAACTATTTTAATTAATTAGAACTTCATACTAGCTTATTAACAGTGATACTGAGCACTCATTCATCTGGGGAGGTATTAACATAATAGGTTTCATCATATATGAAGTGTGGGGTTTCTTCTGTCACAGACTAATGTTAATTTGTTCCCTTTTTTTGCTAAAATGTAGCCATATTTGTATAAGAAAATCTTGGTATGCATGTGTGAGAGATTCCACAAAATGGGTTAAAAAACAAATGTAAATCAAGTATACTAGCTACAAACTACATTCAAATTTCTCAGATATTTCTCTGTAGTTCAGTTAAATTTTTCATCAAAAGTGAGTGTTGTGGTTTTTTCTACTTTTAGGGCACTAATGGTGAAATAGAGTTTGTGCATTGCAGAGAAGAATCCTACTCATACGCTCAAAAGAATAACTACAATTTAATTGCATTATAGATGAAATTGAGACATACTTTCAAAATGAATGAATACAAAGAAACTTTTCCTTCCCCATTCTTGTTTTTTCCTTTACTGGCTTCCACATTTGAAATTTTCAGGCTCTCCAAGAAGATCACCAACAATATTGTGTATTTTCTGCCTCGGAATGCTGATATTAACCAGGTGTGTTACTGGATGAGGTCTTGGTAGTGAAGAAAATGCTCAGGTCACTTACATAAGTATTAAAAGCACATACACCAGACCTTTAAGTCTGTTCAGCTGAATGTGGTGTATTTGGGGTTTTTAAAGTTGACCCTTGTGTTAAGTGATTTTCTGTGTTTGCAGTACGTTTGATATATTTAGAAATGGGACTATAAGATTATTTCCATGGTTTTGACAGTTTCTTCTTAAAGCAACAGAATGAGGTTTTTTGTAGAAGTGTCGAAGCCAATTGCAAGGCACATATATTGTTACAAAAATATCAAACCCCAATATATTTTAACCAGCTCTCACTGTCTGATATGTTGGTGAGCCTCAGACTTTCATGGCTGTCAGTTTATGAAGGAGTTACAGGAAATTTCAGCCTGCAGTCACTGCCCTCACTGATGAGTAGATGAGATACAAATATCCTGGTGGTACTGTTGGTGTCCACACAGGCGTGTGGTTCCATATAGGCTGCTTGCATTGAAGTGATTTGTGATAAACGCAGAATTTGTGGCACTGGTGTGGGGTTTTCTGTATTAGAGATTTTTGGTAGAAGTGTTTTTTCTAAGCATTTACATGATTAACAATTCCCCTGAGTGTCTGGTTTAGTTTCCTCTGTGTATTTTCTATGTTAATTATGTCTTGTAACTTTTTGCAAAGAAGGGTGCAGTTCTCACCTGCAAGATGCCACAGGAATTCCCAGGACTTTTTCCTGCTGTTCCAAAAACCTGTGTCTGACTTAGAGCAGGCAGGGCATCAAGCCATATGGTGGCTTGTGGAATTGTTGGTGGCAAACAGCTGGCTCGAGAAAAAGGCTGAAATTCACATGGCCTGAGTATTAGCAGACTCTAGGCCTGTGCTGTGCACAGCACCATTGCTATGGCAGGTGATGGTTCAAGTCCTCTTTGCATTTCAGACAGGTGAAATGTCAAAGTGGCTTATGAATCTTCAAACAGGGACCTTAATTTTAGGTAGAGTGTCTGTAATTACAACGTCTTACCGCTGCATTTTATAGAATATTTAATTCCCATGATGAAGAGTGACCTTAAAGAGTTTTCTGCTCTACTCATGAGCACTTTTTACTGGATTTCTGAGTGGCCAAAGGCATCTGCATTTCACTTGTGTTTCCACAAAAGCATCCAGGAGTACTGCCCACAGGCCTGCATCTTTCCCTACAGAAGAGCTGAGCTCTTTTAGGTAATTGGGGCAAGTGTCCTTGTCCTGACATCTCTACATCTTGGTGCAGTTGGCTCTGAATGATATTGTTTATATCCTTGGGTTTGGCTTAACACAGATGGCTGCAGAGTAACAACTGTTACTTAAAAACCATGGCTCAGTTGTTAAAAGTTCATGGCTGAGGTCCTGTGTTCAGTTCAGTTCAGTGTTCCAGGCTGTGGGCTACTCTCAGGAAGAGAAATCAGCTCCTTGTGCCTTTCTTTAGAAATGCAGCAGTATAAGAACAGCAACAACAACAAAAAAGGATGATCTGAGAGGAGGAAAGGGAATTTAATCAAGCCCACTCTTTGAAGAAGTGTCTTCATCCTGTGTGGACAAAGGTGTGTCAAACATGACTGTTTCAAACGTGACCTTTGTGAATACTCTGGTCCACAAAAGCCTGTTATGGGTTTGACTACCAAAATCTCTGGCTTTATTTAAAAATGAAGTTTCTGGATTTACTGCCACTACACTTACAGGGCTATGAATCTCCAGCAAAATAAAAAAAAAGGTGGTTGTTTTTTTTTTTTTTTTAAAAAAAAGCCCAGCAATTAGAAGCAACCTTGCAATAAAAATACTATTTAACCATTAGTTCAGGTGGTTCAAATTTAGTGGAAAACACTTATTTTTTATGGAAGATAGCTATCAGATCACCGTTTGACAGCAAACATAAAATAGGGCTATAGGGATCCTGCTGCTGGAGTGAAAGCAGGGTGGTAGCTGACCTTGACCTAGCTGTGTCAGAGGACTCAGTGTTCATTGCCTTGTTGGTGGACAAGATATGCAGCCTTGTTCCACATGATTTTATTGCAAAAACAGTACTTAAAACTTCTGCAGGCACGGCCACTTCTGTGTAGAGTTGGTCTTGTAGAGGGAATTGGCATTCTTTGAATTCCCTTTAGAAATCAACAGAGTTTATTTAGGTCGAAGAGAAGTGAACTTTTGTACTTCTGCCTCAAGAGGGAGCAGCGAACCAGTTCAAGATGGTTGGTTCCTTTAAAAGAAATGAAAAAATGTTTCCCTGAATTGCATCAAATCTCCTTGTTGACAGACATGTCAGAAAATTTGTAATGTATGGAGGTCTGGTTTTAGGTTGAATTAATCTTTAACAATAGTCTTTCTAACTAGGAATAATCAGGAATAATCATTATGTTTTGTGCACATACATTGAAAAAATGTATGTTTATTACTGCCTGTTATGTAGTATCTTTATTTAGGAGTAAATAGAACAATGAGCAAAGGAGGGAGTGAGAGGCCAGGAAATGAGCAGAGGTTGATTTGATAGTATTTTTAAGATGCTTGGGTCTTAGGGGAGTTGGCAGGTAAAAGACTGTGGGTTGATGTGTTTTGCAGGCTGATAATTTCTAAGTGAGTGTAATTGCATACACTTCAGCTGTGACTGTTGTGTTAATAACAGCTTTTAAGCAGCCCACTTCTAAACTCATGTGTGTTCTCTGTCTTTGATAAAAGAGAAAGCCAGAAGTTAGCCACAGCATACACCAAGCCAGAGTGATACTTCTGGACTTCAGTCTTCCTAAAGCTCATTGTGCTTGCATACTGAATTGTAGTTTGCCTGTGCGAAGTAAGAAAAAAATAAATAAATGTCTGGCCTGTTAAAGGGTGGCAGCACCACTGTGACAGTGTCATAATTCACATGCATACCTGTGCTTTTTCAAAAATGCTGCCTGAGAGCATTTTATTTTATTGTGTTCAGTGTAAAGAATACCATTGCCTTCTTTTTCAAGTGAGTTGGGTTTTGTTCCCCTTAGCATTTAGGTTGGTGCAAGGGAAGGGGTTTCTTCATTTTAGTAGTATTCTATAAAATTAATTGATTCAGTGTCCTTGTGTGACTGCCTATCAAGTCAAAAAGCTTGTATTTCTCATAGCTCAGAAAAGTTTTTAGGAAAGGAGAAAAAAATATGGTAAATTTTTTGTCCACCATTCTGTTAGTTGGTGGCTGGAACAGATAAGAAGTTACTTTACTGAAAGAGTTTCAGTATGATTAAAAAAATGTAAAAAACCCCTGAGGACCAGTAGGAAAACCTTCAAGTTCAAAAGTACACCTGAAGAATGTAAGGAAAGTTTACACTTCAAGCAACTTGGGCTCTTGAAATAATCTGCTATGTTTGTTTCCCTTTTCATATTTTCATCTTTTCTGATGTCTCCTTTTCAAACCTGTTGGCTACTTTTTGATGTGTTGTGGCTGTAGGCTCCTTTTAGTGGTAGTCACTGAACTGAAGGATGAAAGTGAGAGATGAGAGGGATGCAGGGAGGTGTTAAGTGAGGCTGCAACCTTTATCTCTGCCTAGGGACAGCAGCAGAGCAAAGGAGGCAATATCTGTCCATCCAAGTAATGTGGGTTTGGGCTAAAGAATAAACCAGGATAAGGAGAGTTGCCAGCAGGGAATCATTGAATGTACACAGGAAATTTTAAAACAAAGAATTTTTGAACTAGTCAAGTTTTTAAAAGAAATTAAGAAGCCTTTCTGTATTCACCGTTGTAGTGCACTGCAAAAACAGGAGATGTTTGTCAGTATCTCTAAAAATAGCTGAGCACCTTTGTTTTTCTCAAAGCATCGTTCCTCAATCTGCTGTTATTTTTAGAGGGTGTCCCTCTGCCAGGCCAGCACTCTTCTGAAGCTTGGTGTGTGGCAGCCCTCCCTCACTACACTTGTCAGGCTTGACTGAGCCCTGCTGAGGAAAACTTGGCAACTCCTACATAATTAAATTTGCAACCTCCAGCAATTTACAGCTAAGCACTGTCACAGAGGATTTGCATTTCTCTCCTCTGAATGTTGAATGGGTTGAAGAGTGTACAGTACCAGATCTGTCACAGCAGGGCTTATTCCCGTGTGTTTATTTAAATTTCTTTTCACCTTCGGGTTTATCAAATGCCTTTAGTCATTGTTTGAAATAAATCATAGTTATCTTGGATTTAACACTTAGACACCAGACACAGCGTATGTAAATTTTCAGCTGTCGCTTGGTGGACACCACCCGTCAGTGTAGGGGCATCTTGTTTTACTTGGTCTTCTAAGAGAAATGTTTAGTAAACACTAGTGTTTAATATCAATGCATTAGTCATACTTAGATATGCTCGTGACACAAATCATGTCCAGAAAGCAGGAGTGCATAACCCCAAGATACTAATTTCAGTATTCTTATATTAAGTTGGCTAATCCAATTAATATTTTAGAATACTTAAATGACATCAGCTATAAAGTGCAAAGCCTCTTAATGCTTTTCGGAAGGGACATTCCAGCTTCTATTTGTAAAAAAAGTTAACATCTTCCTAGAAAAACTATAGATCACCCCACAATGCTTTGTGGATTTCAAGTAAGAACAGATAAGTTGTAAAATTAACATTCCTGATCACTTGCCAATTTCAGATTCTTGTGCTATTTATAAGTCAGCCAGCTTCTGGTTTTTTACTTAAGTGGCAGGTTCCTCTCTTACAAGAACGCGGAGCGTTTTTTCCTATCACCATAAGTTGAGGGATGAAGAAACTGCTCACACTTTTTTGTCTGCAAAAACAAAAAAATTAAAAGAGAGAAAATCAAAACAGAAAAGTAAATGCTTGATTTAGATAAGTGTGGCAGTTTTCTGGACAAGTCAATAAAGGTTCAAAGTGTAATTTAAATTAATCTGTTCTTTTCTCTTGATAGTAGGCTGGTTTTTTACTTGCAGTGAAATAGAGGAAGTTCAGCATGTTTCTATTTAAACCTGCATGATAGAGTCAAATCTCAAGGGGCTTTAGAAGTGTTAATAACACAGCCTGAACCTAAAGTTTCAGCTGCTAACGTCATCTCAGCTTAAAGATCAGTTAAAATGTACTGCAGCCTTGTAGACTCTGATAACTTAATGTCTGCCTGGGAATGGCAGGGAGCTATAGAAATCTCTCCCTGCATGGGGAGCTATAGAAACAATTTTCCTGCAGCAGCCTGGGAGAATGGCAGCACAGAGCAGAACTGGCTGTGGAGCATGGACCTCTCGCGCCAGGACAGGTCCTCAGGGTCCAAAGTGGAGGGGAATAAAACAGACAATGTTCAGTTTTGGTGTTTGTCCTTCTGACTGTGTGGTCTCTCCTGATGAGGAGTTAATGGCCTGTAAGCTGTTATCCCTCACAGGCATCCTGAGTAGGAACAGGAGAGGGGACAGTATTGCATGCTCCAGTCCAAAATGCAAAGTCTGCTGTGAAATGTTGTCTGTCTGTAACCATTAAGCATTGAAGGTGTGCACCGGGCTCAGTCCAACAGAGCATGAATGGTGAAATTCTCACTCCAGTGATCATAAACACAAAGCTGGGACCAGTGCTGCCTGACAGGCTCCCCCACACTGCAGAGGCACTGCTGGCCCAGCCTTGGCCTCAGCACTGCCTACAACTGCAGTGCATACAACAGCTTTTTCTTTGGTTGCAATAGCACCAACAATTAACTGTGACTTTTTTTTCTGAGTTTCTCTGCGTGTTTGCGGCTTGGGTCTTTTTTGGTAGTTCCCCTCCACCCCGCCACTCTTCAGTGCAACCTTTATGCTTCCTAATTCTTATTACTAAAATTGGTTTTACTCTTCCCCCAAAATTTGGGATGTGACATCTTTCAAGCACAGCTTACAGCTTGCTTTTTTGCTACACCTGAATGTCTCAAATGCCAAGTACCCTGCAAACCAGAGTTTAGCATCTCTTGCCTCAGCACAGCACGTCAAGTTCTGAGTATTTCTCTTTGCTTCTGAAATCCTCTTGTTTTCCTGATTTGGGTGAGGAAGGTTTTTCAGTCCCAAGCCACAAACAGCTTCTGTGAGTAAAAGGAGACATAAAAAGAGGATCAGAGGCATTAGCTGCCAAAGAACATTTTCCACCAGTATTAACACAGCAGTGATTTTTTTTTTCTTATTTTTTGTGCATTAGAAGGTTTGGGGTTTTGCCTCTTTTCCTGTGCATTGATTGGTTTACTTTTTGTTCTTTATTTTTCAGGTGGCTTCCTTAGCAGGGCCAGGAGGGAAAGTTGAAATAGAGCAAAATTTTCTCAATAACAAACTGAAGACAATAACAGCTTATTTTGGTGATCTAATAAGGCATGACATCTCCTGAACTCCGTGTGGATTCTTCCAAACCCAGCCTCCCTGACTGCTGCTTTGCTTAAGCTTTTGTACAGCTGGCTGGTCAAAAATGACTTAAAGCCATTTTCCACTTTAATTTCTGTTTACAGAAATTTGTTCTGTTTATTACTACTGTCAATAAATGTTTTATAATAATTTTGACAAAACTGTAAATATAGAAAAGCTGTGAATGTATGAAGGAAGATCATTATAAAATGCAGTCTTGCAAGGTTCAAGCCCAACCCATGGAAGTGGGGTTCAGGATTTCTCTCTCCCATGTGCTATTTCTGTGTTTGCTCTGGTTTTGAGCACCCAGAGGGTCAAGAAAAATAGCCTGAAAGCCACAGGAGCTGCTGTCTGTGCTTGAGAAGCAAAAACGTCTGAACATGAGGTAGAACTAGAGGGTCAGGTGCACCACAAGACGTTAACCGCAGTCCACCTCTCTTGCTCCATGCTCACTGAGAAACCTTTTCAGATTTTCTTTGCAGGATGAAGGTTCACACATTAATTCTAGTGAGTGCTCTGGCTTGTTGCAGCTCAAAGAGAGAGCTGGGTGTGTTTGTGTCTGGAGGTGGGACTTTACCCTCTGGGTATTGTCATTTTATTTTATTTTTTATCTCCCTGCCATTCCTCTTCATTGCAAAGATATTTTGAAGAAACCTTCTGCCTGGAGGTTTGTAACAGTTAGCAGAGGACTTTCTTTCCCCCCCTCTTTTCTAGGCCTTTGGAATTCTCACACAGGCTTCAGGGAGGGCAGAAATAAGCCAGCTTTTCCTGGTGAGGGCTCTCTGCTCCCACTTTTAGTTTGGAGGGGAAGAGTGGCCTTTGTGCAGTTCTCCAAGCAGAGGAGGAGGCAGGTGAGAAATGTTTAGGGTATAGGTTTAGGGTATAGCTATGGTGCTCTCACTGATAAACTTTTACATTAAGTCCCAAGCTCAATATTGAGCTTGTTTTTGGGGTAAGAATGTAGGAATAATAATTTCTAAGATAAATTAATGCTGCTTCTCCTCTGCTTTGAGTGCAGCAGGATGCTGAAGGCAGCAGAAGCTAAGCACTAAACCACACATTATGCTATCCAAGAAAACTAGAATTACTGTAGAATAATCAAATAAGAGGATCTATTTTCCCCATTAAGGAATGAAATCCAACTCTTCCAAACAATTCAAGAGACCAAAGTGTTGTGCATGCGTGGATTGTTATAACTCAGTGCAAGTTTGCAGTGCAGTAAAATAGCCCTTGGGAAATAGCTGTTTTTCAGCTTTGCTGTCTTTCCAGAACCAGACAAGTGCTGAACTGTTACTATTACATTTGTGTTTCCTGTAAGATGTTTATGAAGATACTTTGGCTAATTTGGATCACTGCACTTTGCCACAGTGCTACAGCAAGGAAGAAGTTTTGTGCTGGCTCTGCATCAGTATTTAAGGGAATTATTAAGGAAATAATATTTCTTAGAAGTTTCCTAAGAGGAAACTTCTTAAGTCTTAGGGAAGTTTGGCAAGAGTGCTAATACTACAGGAGCTCTAAACCTACTGTGGCAGTGGCATGTGAATGTAATAATGCTTTTAGATTTTCACTACAAGCTACAAACAAAAATTCAAGTCCATGAGCCTGAAAGAAGAGTAGATTCATTATACTGTGTATGTCACAGTACTCTGTACACTAAAATTTTACTATATTTGGCTTATTGCTCCTTATACAAATACCCTTGTCTTATTACTTGATCCTTTTTTCCTCCTTCCTTTTTTCCTCCTTAAGGAGATGTTTTAGAAGCATTTTGAGATCTTGCTGATGCTACTCCTATAAAAGGAAGCTCTGATGGTGAAATGCCCATTAATTTACTTTTACCCCCTGGAAAGTGGGGTGTACCCTTTGTTCAGTGCACAGGATACAAAGTGTGGAAGCTAAAATACAAAAGGTACAACATTTACCCATTTGAATTTTTACTTCCAGTGTAATGAACTTAATGGTGAAAAGGAGCAATTTCTCAAAGATCTCTGCTGAGCTTTGCAAGCACATGGAGATGTATATCAGATGTGTATTTTGATGCAGTATCAAAAGCAGAAGAATATCTTTGTTCATAGCTGTTCCTCTCTCTAACCAAGAAGGACAAAAGGTGGGGTTTTTTTGTTTTGTTTTGGATTTGTTTGGGTTTGGTTTTTTTTTTTTCAATTACAACTTGAAGTCAGAATACACTCTGCTGGGCTGTGATAAATGTTTGCCCTTGGTACCCACTTGCAGAGAACTGGTGAAGTTCCCCAGGGCTTTGAATCTACCAATCTGTTAAGCCTCAAATACATCTGTGAGTACTTTTAGTTTTTTGTTAATAATTCCAACCAACAAACCCTTCATGGAGGAGAGCTTCAGTCATGACTTGCTGTAAAATGGTTTTTTGCCTTATATTGGCGAAAAAAGTTAACATAGGCTGAGACACTTAAATTTCTGGACAGCTCATGGCCACTTCTTTAATACCCTGTCTGAATTCAGGAAGCATTTTGTAAATGATACATTGGGCAACAGAGTTACATTGCTACTGCAAATACTCATAGAAGTTTGATCTTTTACCCATTTTAAGACACAAAATAAGCTACAGAAAAAATGCAGATTTTTGTTTTCTAAGGACTAAATGCAGTAAATGCGTACTGGGTTCTACTTTCCAGTACGCTCTTGAGTCCCTAATCTCTTTAGATTTATCCTAAATAAATCCAACATTAAATCAAGCCCATTCATTTCTTTTTCTGGTGCATGGCATGAAGAGAAGTGATGGCAGATGAAGTTAGATGTGTTGAAAGGCTGAAGCTTAATTGCAGGTTCAGGGGGTCCAGAGCAGAGCATCAGCAGGGCTGAGCAACTCTCTCTTCATGGTAGGACATCACTGTGCCCTTCTCTGAATGAGTCCCCTTTACTGTTAAGAGAAAAAATTAACTGTTCCATGAAGTTTTCATGTACAGGTTTTAGAAAACCTTCCCCAAGTGTAATGTTGCTGAAATAACATCTGGGTCTATATGTGCAACTCAGAGGTTATATAAGCAAATTAATGTTACACCACAGTGACCATGGTAACATTTAGCAGAGGGAAACCCCGTAAATAGCAGAAGGAAAAAAAATTACTTGCAGTAACTCATTGAACACATCAGTAGAAAATTGGGTTATTTTCACTTGGTTTGCTCTCTCAGCTTTCACATGTCTCATAATCACTGTTTGCTTTAAATGTCCTCCCCTTGTACACAAACCTTCCCATCTCCAAATACCAAGAAAGGGGGTAATCCTATCACTTAGTGTATAGTGATTTACTGTTGCTGGTGTAGCCTTTCCAACACAGGCATCTTAGTATTCCTGCCACTTGAATATCTTTGTGAAGTCCAGAATACTTATAAAAAGTTGATTTTCAGTGGTGAAAAAGTTTCAGATTTCTTTACGAAGGCAGTAAAGATACCTTTTTAAGTGTGTGTTGCACCAGCAGAGGAATAAATGCTCTAAAACCAGGCTTGAAATCAATTCAGACCCTGTCCTGTTTCAGCTGTCAGATGATGAAGCTGTGGAGTGGTTCAACCTGGTCCATCTGGATGGAGTATTAGGAATATGCACACTCCACTGAAGTACATGTTGGAATGATGCTGTGTTGATTCAATTAAATCTCCCAAACACAAAAATTAATTCATGAAAAAAAAAAAACCCACCAAAAGCATAAAAAATGCCCAAATGCCCAAAAGAACTTATTACTTGGGGGGCTGCAGAAGCCATCAGGAGCTGAAAGGAAGCAATAGGACTGGCTAAAACCAGCTGAAATGACTGAACCTAGTGAGGCTGGAGATTCACCCAGGCTCTGAAGATCTGAGCTGCACATAGGTGGGGAGGAGACAGGAGTCTGCAAACAGGGCTTGTCTCCTGCAGGGTTTGGTTTCTACCTCTACTCACTGTGGTGTCTCTCAAGGTTTTGATGGTGCCTGTTGATGCTGAGAGCAGGGCTACTGCCCAGGGTGGAGGTGGGGAGAGCAGCAGCCCACCTGGGAGCCCTGGCAGCACTGGGCTCTGCTCAGGGGTTTCCTCACCCAGGGGAATTCCCAGTCAAGCTGTGCACACAGCTCTGCAAAACACTCCCTGCAAAATCCCTGCAGCCTAAGGGGTCAGGCCTGGATTTCTCCATATACAGACCCAAGGATCAGTGTCTTTTAGCATGTATCACAACAGAGTGTCAGGGAGTGTGGTTTTGCTGCCAGCCCCTTGTGGACCCTTCTTCAAGTCTCATGCAAGTGTATTTTCTGAGCTTTTGCTTTCCACACATCTCTGAGGTCTTTGCCTGCCACCTTGCAAAGTTCCCAAACCATAGCAAGTTTCAAGATGCTTCCCCACAAGCTTTATTGAAAACCCAGAACATTGCTCTGGGTTTGCTGAGGAAAAAATTATGCTGTTGGAGGCAAGTCTGGGTTGATGACAGCACAATTCTTCCTGTCTCTCTGTCTTTGCTCATTCTCTTCCTTTTTCTCAAGGTTGTGCTTCAACCTCTTGTGAAACTGCTGTGGTTTATTAGAGGAGTGCAATGGCAGCAGCAGAGCTTTAGCACTGTGTAAATATGAGTACAGGGGCTCACAGAGCACCTTCAGTGTTTTAGAACTAATTAAATGCCTTTTCCCAGGAATTTATCCTAAAAATATGGCCAATGAATGAACATCAGAGAGGATATGCCTCTGCATAGTCATCACAGGTTGCTGCAGTTTGAACACTTTTGTCTCACTGATGCACTACTACCTAGATCTCTGGGGGGGTCTTTTATGTTGTCACATTGTCAGATACAGTGATGGTAACAGTGGCAAGAGCTTTTGTGAAAGGCAGTATTGTGATCTGACAGGAAAACCTGTCCTAAGGTATTCATTAAATTGTTCCAGGCAGCAGGACAGCCTATGATTATGTCAAACAGGGGAGTGAATTGTACGCTCTGCTTTCCCGGTATGCACGAACTTAATCTGCAAGTCTGCCTGGGAAGGCTAAACACAGACTGCTTTGTTTAGGGGAACTCCAGACTGGCAGAGCCCATCACCCCAGAGGGTCACCTGTGGGGCACTGCCTCTGCCAGACATCTGTGCTGGTGTGGGAGGGATTCCCATGGGTGCAGGGTGCAGCTGAGCTTGCCCAAGGGGTTCCCTCAGATGTCAGAACAATTGGATGTTCCCAGCAAATGCAATGCTATCTGGAGCTCAGGCTCACATCTGTACTTCTGGAAAGTGGACCCCAAAACAGAAGCTGGAGTTCCCCAGGAAGCAGCTGCGTGGGGAACTCTGGGCTCCTCCTGCAGGAGAAACCACGCTCCAGGAAGTGTTTAGTGGGGGGTTTTGACACGGAAAGGGCAAGTTTCACTAGAATAATGAGGCTTTGTGGGAGTTCTACACCTTACACAGAAATTACCCACCAGGGTATTCCTTAACCCTGCCAGAAAGAGGTGCTGGTAGAGTCAGGTTTGAGAACAACTCTTGTGGTCATGTCATGCAGAGTGGGACACCAACATGCAGGGGCTCCTGATGGCCCAAAGAGTGAGCCAAGTACTGGGAGCAAGACAGAGCAAAGGGCCCACAGGGCCCTCCCAGAGCTGAGCCACATCATGCCTGGGTTGTGGCTTCTACAAGACACACTGCTTGTGAGCACTTTTGCTTCTTAATGCCAAATTTTGTGACTTTGCTGGCAGTCTTTTGAATTTTTTTTTTCCTGCAGCTTGTAAAGAGCACCGTTTGGAAAAAAAAACAAAACAAAAAAAAAACAAACAAGCCCAACCTTCATCTATAAATAAATCTGTAGTCCTTGCAGTTAAAAAAAACAAAAAACAAAAACAACAACAACAACAACAACAAAAAAAAAAAAAAAAAAAAAAAAAAAAAAAAACAGCTGACATAAAAACAAGACCTGGATGCATTACAATAGTTCAGAAATCAGATAAGAATGTCCAAAATGTAACTAATTTTAAATTGCTTTGTAGGCAGGTTCACCTTATGTTTTGGCCTGAGGCATAGAGATAGCAGCTGACATGACTTTTCAGCATTTTGGATTGACCACGCTGCTTGTCCCTGCTGCTGCTCCAATTTACCGGCTTTGTTAAAAGATCAAAGCATTTAGTATAAACAAGCTGAAGTTGGAAACAATCTGACTTCTTGCATGTTTATTTTCTCTGTTAATGAGAAGAATGACATAATCCATAGTTATTATCACTTCTTAAAAAAATTCAAAATGGAGAAATCATTTAGTTACTTTGCAAGTAGAAAAGCAGTTCAAAAATGGATGCAGAGGCTGCAGAGTCAAGGTCTGCCAAGAAGAATCCAATTGGCATAATCAACAGTCCAGAGAGCTAAGAAAAGAAAAAAAAAGAGAAAAAATAAGAAAAAAAAGAGCCATTTCAGCACAGAAGATGCAAAAATGCCTAGAAGCTTCACAATCTCGACTCAGCCCAGAAAGGGAACCAGCAAGGAGCAGCTGTTTGACAGTTATGAACCATGAGGGAAGTGAATGTATCTGGCCAGCTCAGAGCATACTGACAGACATGATAAGTGATAGGGATTAGAGACCTGGGAAAACTTCCAGAAGAAATTCCAAGGAGCAATGAGTCCCATCTTGGCAGTCAGCTGTTCAGGTGAGAAATAAAAAATAGCCAGAATTTACAGATCACAGTTTATCTGGTCCTGCAAAAAGTTTCGTGAGTTTTAAGAGAGAAAGGAGTAGCAGATTGTTGTGCCCAGGCTACTGCAGGTGCTTGAGGGATTGCCTGGGAGCAGACCTGGATTAATGCACTGTTCTTGCTTATGCTAAAGATGCTGCTGCCCTGCACTGCTGCAGGACTATCATCAGCAAAGAGGAATGGCAAAAATCCATGGCAATTTGCAGTAATTTAGATAACACAGGATTAAGGAAAGATCAAATTACTGCTGGAGTTCAGGTTGTGTTAAGCAAACATTGCCCATTCCTTTCCTCTCTTCATCTGTAATAAGAGTTTTGTATTGCCTTTTGGGCTGTGAAGGGATCTTTATTTTTCATTTACTCAAGAAAAGAAATCAGATTACCTTGGTGACAGCTATCAAGTCATGTTTTTGAGACCACATGCTGAGTGACAATGCTAGGATCTCCACCAGCACTATCAATTTCCACAGCTTATTGCTGAGGAAGTAAGCACACAAGCTGCTCTGTGCTGGCCACGGCAGGACTCTCAATCCCTGTAGCACACCAGGAAAATTGCATTTTTAAGAAAAATGCCACAAATGCTTCAACTGGTAGGCCTGGGAGCCAGCTGGGGATAAAGAATAACTGGCCAATGTAACCAGAACAGGCAGCAGGGTGGTACCAGGTACACTTCAAGCTCCCCATGGGTCCCCAAAGAAACTCAGGGGAAGGAGGCAGGCTGTGGAATGAGGCCAGCCTCCATCTAGGCAGGCTAGCATTTGCACTGTCCCCTTTTCTGGTTAGATCTTCATTTAAAACAGGTCAAAAATGTGTCTGGGCCTTATATGATGGCAGTTACCTTCTGGGGTGTGAGAACTTAGTGTTCTGACCACAGGAGAAAATAGCAATGCTGCAGTTTTCTGTTTGCACTATAAAATGGATTTGCCAAGCGCATGGAGGGGTTAACACAAAAGAGCTGCAAGTAAACTATTGTGTAGTAAATAAAAAATGTGTGTGTAACAACTTTTGAATTCATGACTTCTTGCTGATACCTGGTTATTCTGGCTGAATGCTTACTTGGTACCATGGGTGGTGTGAGCCCCAAATCCCTCCCTTGTAGCCAAGGGGAGATTCTCAGTCTTCTCTCTGTCATATTTCCTTCCTATGACAGCAACACAGATTCTAATCCCAAAATCAGTGTCCAGCCACGCTGGAGAAGTTACTCCAGCTAGGTCCATATAAGCAAGTCATGCAGCACCCTGGGAAGGGATCCTGCAGAGGAAAACAGCCAGTGCAGAAACCCATGCAGCCACACATCTCTGTGGTTTTATCACAGACCAGCTGTAACTCGCTCCTGTGGCTCACATGTGTGTTGATGGTTGGAGTGATCTAAGTTTCCCCTGGCAGGAATCCAGAATGCATGCTCCAGGGACTGTGCTGCACTGGGAGCCACAAGTAAGGAGGGAAGCCACAAAATTATTTTAAAAATGTGTTTGTGATACAAATTAAACTACCAGCCTGGAGATACTAGAGATAACAGGTGCCTTGCCCAGTGCCTTAATTCAGTGTCTTATGGGTGACTGAACCCCTCCCAGCTCAGCATCCTGACACTTTCTAGCTGGGAAAACTGGAGGGCCAACTGCATCTTAAAAAATTAAGAAAATCACTGCCAGATGCCTATCTGTCTTTCTCCATATTTCTGTGTCTGTCTGTCTCTATGGGTAGCAACCGAACACTTCTGGTTTGCATATCAATATAATTTCACTTTTCTTTCATTTAAAATTTGTTTCAGTTTGAGGTGGCTGATTTCAGGCTGGCTGGCAAGCTACCAGTATCTCATTCTCCAGGGAACAGCAGTCCCAGATGGGACTGTGCAAGCAGGAGCCACCAGCTGCAGGCAAGGTCCATATGAATGCAGGCCATCCTGCTCCAAGCTGTGAGGGCTGGTTTGTAGCAGAAAAAGGCAACTGGGAACTGGAGTAGTGCTGGCATCGCCCAGGACAGGGAACACCCAAATCCTGGCTGCCTCCAAAATTATAATCCTTCCCTTCCCTTCCCTTCCCTTCCCTTCCCTTCCCTTCCCTTCCCTTCCCTTCCCTTCCCTTCCCTTCCCTTTTTCTATGGACTAAATCTATGTGTCACCTCATGTGAGAGCTGCAGATATCCTTACAGGTGTTGTCTCAGAGATGAATTTGCTAATAAATATTATTCTCTTAATTATATACGTACCATGGGTTTTCCTGAAATAGCAGATGCTGCTATGTAAACACCACAGTTATCTAGATAGGTTATCTCACACCCTGCCTCCCCCTCTTGCCCATTTGTCTCCATCTTGTGATGTCCCAAATGCTGGCAGATCCTTATACCTATGGATGCTTGAGATAACACAGTTCTGGAGCTGTGAGGTAGAAGGTACCAAGTGTAACTCAGAAAAGAAATTATGCAACTCTTAGAAATTAATGATGTAGTACCAAGTAGGGCAAGATTGTTTTGAAATTGGAAATAATTGTTATTGCATACTAAGCTGGTTATGCATCCAGGTTGAGATGTACAGAGTGGGTGGGCTGCACTCAGCTGGGAGGAGCAGGGCACACAGCCAGCCCTGGACAATGTGTGTGTTTGTGTGCCTGGTGGCAAGCAAATCCACCACCCTCTTCAGAGAGTGCTGCAAATGGGAGTGGGCTCTGCCAGATGGCAGACATCCGGAGAGGCACAAGGAGACAGCACAGCATGACTGCAGTGTGCATGGCAGTGAGCACACTGGGGCTGTCCACAGATGGAAATGTGCAAATCACAGCCCTGGGCAGAGCTCAGGGAACACTGACAAAGGCAGACCCCAACTCCTCAGACTCCTCTGAGAAACTGAAAATTCAGCACAACAGTCCAGATTGATCTCATCTTCTGAGGTTGCCCAAATCTGGAGGAAATGCAAGCCTAGATGTGGCTGAGCTGGTCTTGGTGCAGGGTACACAGAAAAGCTGAAGGAAGACAAATTGATTGACAGCTCATTAGTTCTGGAGCTAATTAAGGTCTGGATTAAAATCTGCAGCATTTCTCTCTCTATAAACCTGTCTATGCACAAGACTGAATAAAATTCCAAAATGAGAAAACACAAGGAATGCAAGTATGTTCCCTTTTCCACCCCCAGCCTCCTTTGTTAGTCACCCTTCCTTGGCAGCCACAGGATAAGGTATCCTAGAGCAGCTGAATGCCAATGTGGAATAGGGAGGGGGAATTTTTATGTAGCTGTTTTCTCAGTTGCATCATGCTACTACTCCTGAAAATGGAATTCCATGACATGAAGACAAGAATGACTGGAAGAAAAGAAAGCTCTTTATTTATTTATTTTTGGGTTTGTTTTGGTTTGTTGTTTTTTTATTCTTTTTTTTTTTTTTTTCTCTACAGCATCCAGTCTGTGTTTAACTAAATTTCTTTCTTCTTTAGAAAACATTTTGTCTTTTTTTTCCCCTTTCAAGGCAGGCTGAGGAAATATCAACATGGGACTCATGCCTCCTCCTCTGCCTGGCCGGCCTCAGCTCAGCACAGGGGTGGGCAAGGATAAGCTGCAGCTCCCTGGGGAGAGGGTCCTTACCTGAGACTTCCAGCTTAAGCAATGAGCCTCTGTGCAACACTCTGAATCACTCCTCTGTGTGATAAATTGGGACAGTCATTTAGCTTCACATGTCCTTTAGTTTTATTCTTATCTCATATGAGCCCAAATAAGAGAAGGTTGAGACATCTGTCTTGATCCAAGCAAAAACAATTAGCTTAGAAGAGTTGATTTAATTTACACCAAGAAACAAACCTGCTTAGGCAAACCAGTAAATGTTTTTGAAGCCAGCTACTGATAAGTTTTTCTGAGTTCCACCTTACTCCAGAAACAAAAAGACCTTGCAGAAACACCATGATTTGGGTGTTGATCTTTGACATATTTTAACATCTTCTGTGCAGCAGCTCTTGAGACAATGTTGGGTGTGTGTTCATGTCAGAGATTGCAGAAAGGTGCTTTGTAAAGGTACAAGGCACATCCACTCTGCCATGATATAATGGGTTGTTAGTGACTTGTCAGTTCATGTTTTCAATTACTGTTATTACTATTATTTCCAAACTGTGAGAGTTTCTAAAATTGCTTTTATATCAGATAATAAGTACACTCATTCTTCAGTTACACTAATTAGAGTTCTGAGTTTGATTCTGCCACCTCGACGTCTCCAAGATCTGGGACTGGTTACCATATACACAAAGCTCATAGCTCTTTTCCATAAATAAAGTACAACCTTAAAGTTTTAACTCTCAATGTCCCAAAGACCATCTTTCCTACCTCTGGCTTTTCCATCACTCATTCCTGTTATTTCTTTAGAGTTTCTCCCATCAAATGATGTATCCTGCAAAAAAAAAAAAAATTAATCTTTTTGTCTGAAATAAAAGTGCAATCCCTTAGCAATAGCTGTCCCATTGCTGTAGAGCACATTTCTTTCAAGCTTCCTGAATGAACAGCTCCGTTATTATCTTCTCCTGGGCTGCTCTTGTGTTTCCTCCCAGTTGTGCACACATTTTCCAGCCCTGGGAGGGGACACTGCTGACCATTGCCAGGCTACAGTCTGGAGCAGCCTAAAAATGCTATGCATGCCCATCTAGCTGAAAACAAGGCTGGTGAGCAGTGTGTAGAGCTGCTTTTAAAAACTGCCTTAGAAAGTATATCTGAGTCTGACCTAAAATGAAGCAAAGTAGCAGAGCAAGTCACTCAGAGCAAAGAGACAGGGGGATTCAATAGTGTGGCATTACTCATGCAATAAAGCTTAGTGTAGGTTATTATACCATAAAAAATGTTTTCCTGAAAATGTTATCGTATTCTACAGGACAGAGCTCTAAAGGGGCATTGCAAAGGAAGAACAAACCAAGGAAAGAAAAAAAAAAAAAAATCCAAACCGTATGAAACCTTGTAAGATGGTCCACAAGGACTTGCATTAAAGTGGGGAAAAGGGGCTATGTTATCTAATAGAAGTGGCTGAAATTTTTTAAAGCCTTGTTTAGGAGACCGTGTATGCATTTTATGGTCCACTTCCTGTCTGCCAAATATTATTTTCTCAGAGAAAAGCTAAATCTGTGCTCTTAATGATTGCAAGTTAAGTAGAGCCCAGAAACTGTGGCATAACCAGCTCTGTCTAATCAGATAAACTGTTTTGCTCCTCACTAGGCTATAATTGCATGTCATTCACTTCCCTAAATACCTTCTCACCCAGAAATTTGCTGCTCTCCTATTGCCAGATCAAGCATCTCAGATCATTTTCTCACACTATGAACATAAAGGAGCTGCTGGTGTGTATCCATTGTGATGCTCACTTCACACCTTACATTTGCCATGAACCAGGTGCCTTCACCTTCCAGGCCCATTACAAAGCCTCTCTTATTCTCAGCATTGATAGAGGGTTTCCTATCTGTGCAATGGCCTAAATTGCTCACATAGCAAACACATCCTCCATGGAACTGGCAGCGTGGAGAGAGATGAAATGGCCCTCTGGGAGCTCAGGACAGAACCAGGCCTGTTGATGGCTGCCTGTGTGTGTTGGCACACAGGACACCTCGCTCCAGCAGGCATCCCACTGCTGTGAACTGGTATGTGGCTTTACTGAAGATGCAGGAAGAGCCAAAATTACTCTTCCCTTGAACATGCCAAGGTTAGAACATAATGGGTTTATTTAAAGGAAAAAAAATATACAAATTCTCCTTTTTCTAGGACATTTCTTTGATATCTAGCAGGTTTATTTGTAGCAAGTGTTTCCATCAACACCATGAGACAGCTCCCCAACCTAATCTGTCAATGGTCCACTTACTGCATTCAATCAATACATCCTCCTTTCTGAGGTAAGTGGATGTGTTAATAAAGCAAACAACAACCAAATCATAAAAGTGAGCTCAAAACACTGTTCCTGGCTTGGTTTCTGCTAGGGACCACATTGTAGATGCAATGAACTCAGACCCTTTCCCTTGTTTTTTTACATGCTGAGAACAGGTCTTGGGGTGCCAGAAATGCCAAAGAAGCTGTTTAAGTCTTCCTTAAAGGCTGCATCCCAAAATAAACCCCCTGTCTTCAGGAGAACAGTACCAACCCATTAAACACTGCTGTTGAAGGATAATTTAGGTCATTAAGATTCAATGAGTAATATGTTTGAAAATGCAATGTATAAATATTTCAATCATTCATGAAAAGTATTTTGATACAGAATAAAGCTTGATAATGTCTGTGATTGCACCTTGACCTGATGAAAGATCTGAATGGAAACTTGTACAGTAGGTAATATTTATTCTGGCAGTGTGTCAGTAGGCAATGTCTACTGCTTTTATTGCTTTGTGGAATAAAAGTTTTGAATTTTGCTCAGCACTGAACTATTTATCGTCTTGAAATTGGCAGCAGTAACACCCAGCTGGATGCCGGTATGTTTTGTGTTTGCGAACAGACTGATCCATGGGAAACAATCTAGCAGACAAATCAACTTCATTATGAATTAAACAAAATCTTTACTTGGGTATGAGACATTTGAGCCTGAGGGAGCTATTATTTTGGAAAAGGCCCATAAAAGGACTTTTTAAGGCAGGGACTTTGTGAGTCTTTATGATATTCTTAGACTGCCTTTAGTTATGCCTTACTTTGCATAACACAGTGGATTTTTATAAAACAATAACTTCTATGCAAATTGTACTGGGGTCCAAAACTCTGAGATGAAAGTCAGAACAGCTCTCAATGCCTAGCCAAACCAATGAGATGCTTAAATTGTTCTTCTTCTGCCTGTCCCCAGGACAGGAACTGGCATTTCCTATCTGTATCTCTATTGCATAGCACTGAGAAAATCCTTTTATAAGCAAAGAGAGAGGTAGAAAATTTACCCAGAAATAACTGAGTGCTCAGTACCAAAACTAAGCATAGTATGAAGAGTTAGTTCTGTGTGCTTAGAGCCAGTCCTATCAACTCTCACAGCCTTGTGAATGTCATGGGATCTGATGTTTTCTTAGTTCCCCAGCTGAAGGTAATCAAGGAACCACATGATAACCTTGACTTCATTAACACAATGAAAAAAAAATCACACATAAATAACTCATTTTGTGATTGCTGAGTAAATATGAAACCAGTCTTAAATCCTGAAGGTAAATAAAATCACCTGGTGGTAATCCTGACCCTGTATTCACTCTTCATGAGTTATCATTCCCAATATTTCTTAGCTGCCTCTTAGACAGGACCACGCAAAAAATTGGTTCTTCATGAAATGTCCTGTAACTGTCTTTGCATTTAGCAAAGCTTTATGGGTTTTTTTTTTTCCTCCTTTACTGGTCAAAAAGTGTGTGCTGACAATCAGCCTACAGCAATGTGTGTTGGATATTCTCTCAATTTACACATGGTTTGTTCTCTCTGTAGCTTTAATGAAGGACTTGTGTGCTCTTCTCTGAAAATGTTGTATGCCCCTGCTATTACACACATGCTCTTTGGAAGTAGTTTCCATTCTCACCGACTTCCCATGGGATTTTGGGGAAGTATCTCTAACAGTTCCTCCACTCTTTCTGTATAAAATGCAGATAATTGTATTTCCCTTCCTGATCTGTTTTGGACAGGTTGTTTCTTAATACAGGTATGTTATATAAAGCCAGGCTTCATAACCAATCTCTGTTTACTTTACATATCCCTTGGAGCAGGGACAGGGATTCAGCCTCCCTTGCTGCCAAGCTGGGCCAGAGGAGATGTGACAAAGGGAGGAAGCAGACACTGTTTGTCCCCACAGCTGTGCACAGGCTGAGTGCCAGAGATTACAGCCTGGACACTCACAGGTGAGCAACCTTGCACTGGGTTACATGAAACACCAAATGAGAACAGCTTAAGGCTGTTCTGTTAATGCTGCTCTGAGCTGGGGCTGGCATGATAACCATGCAGTGGCATTTTTAAATTACAAAATACCCCAAAAGAATCAGGTTCAGTCTATAACTCATGTCAAAGAATATGCTCTGGGCAGGACTTTTGCCAGCGTTTGGGGTGATACCATTTCCTCTCTTGTAGCACAGCTTTCAGAGATGGGCAAACAGATCCTTGTCGTGTGACTTTCTCTGGACTATGACAAGCTTCAAAGACAAAGTTTCCTCATTCTTGCCTTGAATTCATATAGCCTTATGAATAGTCATTTAACCATAGCGTTAACCATGTTTCAGAGTTTGAATCCTTGATATTTTCAGGAAGAAATGTGAAAAAGAAAGAAAAACATTATAGTTTCCGATCATCAAATATTTTGGGTGAGTCATTCGCCTGCATCGCCAGATAAATGCAACAGGACATCCTGTGGCCGTTGGGCAGTTTCTTTAACTTCTCCCTTTTTTCCCCTACAACACAAATAGCAAAGTAGGAAAGAAAGTGGCAGTAGAGTCCTGTCTAGGTGCTCCTCTTTGCTTGGATTCTCTCCCACATCAGCAGAGGGAAGTCAGCCACCTCTGGGGTTACTACCTACACTGGTGCTGGGATATACAGATGGATTGTGCTCTGCTCCTGGCCAGCAGCAGGTAATTCAAAGGCAAAACCTCCTGAGTGAGTTTAGAGAAAATGATGTTATTTTCCTGAGCCTTTTGCCCTGTGGAGGAGTTTCTTTGCTGGAGCTCTTCTGGGAAAGACCTGGAAGGAGCATTTCTGTGCCACCAATCCTTTCTCTCACCCAAATTCAAGACTATTCACCCCCAGCTAAATATTTAGGTCTTCCATGCCCAGTAGGAGAATTTCTAAGAGATTTCATTCATTTCTTTTAGATATCAGTAAAGAGATACAGACAGCCAGAATACTAGTAAGAGTGATGTAACTGAAGTCAAACTAATGCTGCTCCCAACAAAAGAAAGCAAGAAATCAGAACACCATAATCCTGGTCATAGAGTTGGCTTATTTAAAGAGACAGAAGGAAAAGCTGAATAACTGGCAAAATAAAATACTTCTTCTTTCTACTCTATATGCAAGTACAAACAGAGATTTTAGATCTTAGACTTTAGATCTATAAAAAGCCAATCTGATCTTACGCAAAGGCCTTGGGGAGAAAAAAAAAATATCTGATCCAAGGAAGATAAACATCTAGTCAAAAATCTTAGAGTAAGCCTGAGAGACAGTTTGCATATGTGTGAGTATACATATATAATCACCAAAAATTAAACGGACAGCTTTATGTTGACAGTTCAAGTGAGAGGAAATTAGTGGACAGAGAAAAAAATCAATAAAGCACAACTTTCAGTAATAGTTCTTGGCAGAATTTTGGAGGCACGACTTCACATGAATTAACTGGAACCTCCTGAAATTTATCTCCCTCCTCAAAATCCCTTTTTTCAAACTTGTTGCTACTATGACACTTAGAAGTTGATGAAACTGGAATAGTCATGTATTAAAAAGGGGTTTATTTAATTTTTAATTGTCTTTTATTATATATTCCCTTTACATCATGTCAGGAAATGCTCTACTTTGTTTATACAGTACCTAGCACTGTGGTCTTCTGTTGTGGCCATGGTTTCTATTAATCCCACTAATAATTACCAGGAACCAAATCTATCAATAAATAAGTCTCATAAATTCATAATCTGACAGTGAAATGAAGAAATACCAATGTCTAACTTCTA
The DNA here is from genome assembly GCF_965231275.1 of Zosterops lateralis. Taxonomy (NCBI): domain Eukaryota; kingdom Metazoa; phylum Chordata; class Aves; order Passeriformes; family Zosteropidae; genus Zosterops; species Zosterops lateralis. The sequence goes on from NC_139762.1 coordinate 113,877,578, forward strand.
TCACATATGTTTAATTGTGGCACTGTTCTTCCCCTCTCTCTCATATACACAGAGCTTCAGCAGGCAGAACAATAAAGATAAGGCTCCTTGGTTTCATTTGATAATTACATCACTGTTATCTCCAGGGTGAGAGGGTCCCCATAGTTCTTTTACACACCTCTCATCTGGACTTCTCCCACTCCCTCATTTTTCGAGTGTTTTCCTTATCTGGTCACAGGTATGCTGGCAGCAGGCATTCTGTTCTTTGTATTGGCAAACTTTTTCCCCCTCTTTTTCAATCACTGATTCTTTTCCTCATCCAGTTCCATCTATTTCACAACAGGTTTTGTCAACAAAACACTTTCTACTCCCTATCTGCTTTCCACATCAGATTCATGCCTTAAGTCTAGACTGGAAGTCTTTAGGGCAGGGTCTGTCTCTAGGTTAACATTTATATATGTTTACTTATCCTCAAAAAGTCCCAGCTTCAAGCCTCAAAGTCCAATTACAGTAACTACTATTGGTGTGGGTGAAAAGGGTTTCACCTATTAATTCCAGGAACCACTCTAAACACTTTCTAGCTTTAACCAAAAGTTGAAGGTTACTATCCATTTTTTCCTGGCCCTCCTAACCCCTGAGCTCCTCTTTCATCCATCTTCAGCCTCTGCAGCTTCTCTTGAGACTGTTCAATACTGGTAGCATAGAGCCTTTTCTTTTTCTCTCTCTTATTTGAAATAGCCTTCCTGAATAATTTGGGCTTTCCCGGCTTTTCTTCAGGTATTACCCGAACCATATCGTCCTTTTCTAATTGTTCTCACACTATTGTTTTCTAAAGCCTTTGATTTAGCTGGCTTAGTAAAATATGTGATGAAAAAATGCCAGAGGAAAAAAAGTGTTTCTTTGTCCCAGATGTTATTTGTATTTCTGTAATAGCTGGGAACTCTATATATAGTTCACCCACTAACCTGCTTTCAGTGTTTGTTGTTGGTGATTGTGCTATCACTTTTCTATTACGTTCTTATCACCTAGTCTGGTGTAATCACTGTAATCCTTTACTGCTCTTTGTACTTCAGAGCACACCTAATACTCCAGTTTAAAGTTGTACTTGTTTCCTTTATCTTTGATGACTGACACAGTTGAACAGTTCACAAAAATAGTCTTTTCTGAGTAGTTAATTGGAAAAAAAATTGTTTAAATCATCCCAGGAAATAAATAGTGGAGCTGGGAAGGTTAGGTTTTCACATTTACATCTATTGTTTTGTTTATTTATTTTTTTAATGCCTGCTTCAATGCAACCCACTACTGGATAATGTCAAAAAGCACATCACAAAGCATGTGCAGTGGCATGTTCAAAGGTGACATACCTGGTTTTGTATGAGGAGTGGGTAATTCTCCACCTACTGCCTCTGTCCAACCTGCTTTGTCAGGCCAAAATGCATCTCTGTCAGAGAACTGGTGGATGGCTTACATGGAGGTCAAACAGCTCCTTTCCTTTAGTATGCCACAAACTGTCTTCAAGGTTCATGGTTTTGTTTGCAGGCAATGCAAGAGAATAATAAAGGAACAAAGGAAACTGCCCTTTCACAGCTTGGCTTTGCCCCAGTCTCCTGAGGCTGGAGGTGTGGGTGGTGGAGCCTCCAGCTGCAGAGCAGGGGTGTCCCAGGAGGTGACATGGTGTGGCCTCCCAGAAGTTGTGGGCTGTGCCTGGGGCTGCCTGAGGCTCTGGCAAATGCTGCATGAGTGCTCTGCACAGGAGTTGGACCCCCCTGATGCCCTCAGCCTCAGAGTGCTGCAGACAGCTGCTGTCTGAGGCAGGTGCACAGTGTGGTGGTCCTGGGCAGGTGCTTCCTGACCACCTTGGAGCTGAGCTGAGGCATAGCCTTGCCTTCACCCACCCAGTCAGCTGAACAAGGACCATTAGACTCTCCTACAGAGATCTTTGTGCCTCGCAAACATCTGCCTCTCTTTGCTTTCACATCCTGCCACAGTCCAGTGTGGCAGACACACTCCCCCCTCTGTGAATTCACACGTACAGGGAACATGAGCAGCCAAAATGCAAATACTAGATTTATTTTGTGACCTCACTAACAAGGCCTGGCCACAGAGACACAGGGACACAGGCTCCTAAGTTTGGCTAAGTTCATCCTAGCTGGCAGCAGGGAGGTAGTTCACTGCCTGCCTCACTGTGACAAAAGATGTTGGCATGTCCTTGACAGGAATTCTCCTTCTCAAAACAGGCAGAGGATGAACAATAGTAGCCATAAGAAATAGTGTTTTCCCACATCAACTTTTTAGTGTTCCCAACTTCAAGGTAACTTTGAGCAAAACTATTCCCTCCTCATCAATTTTCCTGTTTTAACCCTTTCCTCCCAAGAGCCTCACAAGTGCAACACCCAGGAAAGCAGTCTCAGAATACTGAGTGAAGCTCACCCCCATTAGCTGGGGGCTGTTGTTCCCCCCAGGCCTCCTCACATTAACCACTCCCCATTTGAAGGTCCAAAAAATTTGGGATCTTGTCAGCTTGCTCCTGGCACATGCCACTGAAATGTGGATGTTCGGTGAAGTCCTCTACACTACTGAGTTCCTCTTTCCTCTGTCTGTTTCATGCAACCTGGGAGTTTCTTTGAGCAGTGGGAATCCCATGGGACTCCTTCACAGAGATTTTCACTGTTTCTCTTTTTTAAAGTAGCCCATGCTGGTTCCTGTTTATTTTCATTTGTAGTCTCCACTGTGCAGATAAGGGGGAAGCCACGAGATCAAAAGTAAATGGGCTGCTTAGTCCTTGAAGACTTTATCTGCTGTGCCTGAGGGATCTGTCATTTCAATGACATTTCTAAGTGCCAAAATTAAATATTTTTATCACAGAGTCAATTAGGTTGGAAAAGACTTCTGAGATCATCAAGTCATCAAGTCCAATCTTCTCATTCTAAGCAGCTTGTATTCTGGGCCAATCCTTTCAGGAAACATCAGCTTGCAAGGTTTCTTTGTGAGTTTACAATTAGTGAGCAGCCTTAACTTTACTCTGCATGCCATAAAAGCAAGTTAATACTGCTGTTAGTAGCCAAAACCAGACTCTTGCCAAAATTGCTATTTGTAATTCTCCTTTCAAGAAACAATATATTAATGACTGCAGTCATCATGCAGATCTCAGATATTTGCCACCTGGATTTTTGTTTATATGCAATTAGAATATTTGCTATAATTATACAAATATAATTTTCTTTATTGCAATTATTGTAAGTTTGTCTTTTTTCATACATTTTGTCTCATACTTGAGACAAATGTGTCTTAATATCTCTGTTGGTTTTGTGTTTCTTCATCAGGATTTTGCTATTCTTGTCATTACATCATATTGGATGTTAAGAGCTATATTTCTAAATCTGGCTTTTAAATATCAACCAGGGAAATAGCTGCACACAGTGGAAGTACTATCCTATGCAGACATTGGATACAGCGTCAGGGTACAATTTCAATTGGTGGGCTCAAGCTCATGGGCACCAAGTTGGGTGTGACTCTTCCAGCAGATTTCTTGTTCAATGGATTTCTTCTAGCCACTATCTGCAGATCAGCAAAGAGCTAAAGCAACTTCTTCCCATTCAAAGACAACCAGGCATGGGAGAGCATGACAAAAAATTGTGGAGTGGAAGGTGTGCACATGAATAAAAAGCATAGTCTCACTTTGGGGCCAGAGTTGCTGACACTTGACCTGGTAGGGAAAAAGGCTTGACTGGGGTGAAGAGATATTTATTTGAGAAGAAAGCCTTAAGGAAACAGAGATTAGCAGATCAAGACCTTTAATGTTCAATTTCTCACACAAAGCAGGGCTAGCTTCAAAGTTGAATCAGGTTGCTGAGGGTCCTGTCTAGGATTTCTGAGCACCTCCATGAATAGAGATCCCACAGGCTCTCTGAGCACTTGTTGATTTAACTCCCCTAATGAAGAAAATACTTTTCCTCTAGATCCATCTGGAATTTTTACAGCTGTAACTTTGGCCATTGCATCTTATCATCTCACTCTGCACATTCAAAAAACCTGGCACCTTCTTCCTTATAACACATTTTCAAGTAGCTGAAGACTAAAATTAGACCTTCATCCAGCCATTTCTTCTCCATGATTAACACAGTTGTCAGCTTTTCCTCATACATCATTGTGATGCAGTTCTCTAACCATCTTTGGGGCTCTCTGCTGAACCAGCTCCAGTCTGCAAATTGATCACTGACGAGGAAGGGGTGAAAAATAATAGGGTAGGAGGAAAAGTAGGAGAATAAAGAGAACAAGGAGGGAAACCTTGAAAAAGCAAAGCCCAGAGCTATTAGGATGCCACATGCAAAAGAAAATAGAAGGTAGGAAGGCAAAAAAATAGCATGAGAAAAATGTCCACATAATTCCCAGCTGTGTTCTGTAGTAGCTTTTTTACTAGATTACTAGAGCATCTCAAGATCTTTTTTCAACAAGCTTTCATCTGAGAGAGCTGTTGTTCCACTGATTCATTTTGAAGGCTAGTGCTGATGTGGTTTTCTATCAAAAATGGCTTACTAAAAGTCTAATTAATTTTGCAGTTGTGTGCATAAATTATGGAGAATGTGAAGTAGGAGGTTATTCACATAAGATAGTTGCCCAGTAAAATGAGTAATTATGGGTTTTGCACCAGAATTGTTCTCTCACAAACATTCATGTCTAAGACAAACAACCCTTAGATAGAGAGTAGGAGTGGCAGATAGTGATTCCCAGGTCCAGATTCCTTTATTTTCTTTATCACAGAAGGCATGTCCGTGAACTTGCTGTGCAGCCACAATTCTCATTTGTTTTAAAGAATCCTCATCTTCTGGAAGCTGCTGGGAAAAGAGTCACATAACACTTTTTGCTCAAAATGGTTGTCAGGGCTGTAGCTGTCACTAATAGAAATGTCTTCTAGTGCTTTGGGACTACTGTGAACCTTTCCTCTGATCATGAGCTTGACAGATCAACTGGATGTTGCTCAGTGACCCTGTTACTGTAGCTGGCAGACATTGATTTGACACATCAGGACAGGCAGGTTCTTAGAAGGCTGGGTAATGTCAGTCCCTGACAATGCACTGCATTCAATGCAGAGGTGATGGCAAAGCAGAGCAACATTTGAGTAATGTCACCAAGCAATGGGAAAACAGCCCCCATGATTTAAAATATGTGCACATTTGCCTTTTTAGAGGAAATATTTAGTGTATTACTCAGTCAGTTAGATATTTTATATTTTCAGCAATACCTGCAAATGATGAATCATCTACCTCTGCTGTGGGTAATTTTTCCATTTTAAAAAATCTTCCTGACTAATCTATTTGATTAGTCATCTAAGTAGATGTCAATAGTTTTCCAAAACTGTGACCTTTATTGAAATAATAATGTTATCAATAAGGGATGGAATTTCACCAAGGGCAAGATCTGCCTGCCCAACCTTGTGACCTTCTAAGACCATTGACAAGGGAAGGATTACAGATGTAATTTATCTGAACTGCTGTAAAGTCCTTAGCATGGTCCCCCACAACATCCTTCTCTCTAATTTGGGGAGAGATGGATTTGATTAGCTGGATAAAAAAATCAAAGGGACAGTTGCATCCAGAGGGTAGTGGTCAATGGCTCAGAGTGTCAATGGACATCAGTGACAAGTGAGGTCTGTATTGGGACCAGTGTTATTTAACATCTTCATTCATGATGTGGACAAAGGGATTGAGTGCACCCTCAGCAAATTTGCAGATGACACCAAGCTGAGTGGAGCAGTTGCCACACCTGAAGGATGGGATGCCATACAGGGGGACCTGGACAATATCAAGAAGCACAGGAATCTCAGTTTAATGAGGTTTAATAAGACCAAGTGCTGGTGCTGCAGCTGGGTCAGGGCAACCTCCTGTCTCAACATGGGCTGGGGGATGAACAGATCCAGAGCAGCCCTGCAGGAAGGACTTGGGGGTGTTGGTGGATGAGAGGCTGGACATGACCCAGCAATGTGCACTCACAGCCCAGAAAGCCAAATGTGTCCAAAGAAGCATGGCCAGCAGGGTGGGAGAGGGGATTCTGTCCCTCTGCTTCACTCTGATGAGACTCCACCTGCAGTGCTGCATCCAGCTCTGGAGTCTCCAGCACAGGAAGGACAGGGACCTGTTGGAGTGAGTCCAGAGGAAAGCCACCAAGATGATTAGAGGGATGGAGCACCTCTCCTATGAGGAAAGGCTAAGAGAATTGAGTTTGTTTAGCCTGGAAAAGGCTTGGGGGTGAACTAATTGTGAACTTTCAGTATCTGAAGGGAGTCTACAAGAAAGATGGAAAGGAGATGAAAGATCTTTTTGCAAGAGCAAAAAGTGACAAAGACAAGAGAGAATGACCAAACTGAAAGACAGCATGTTTAGCTTAGACACTAGGAAGAAATTCTTTTCTGTGGGGGTGGAGAGGCACTGGAATAGGTTGCACATAGAAGCTGTGGGAGCCCCATCCCAGGAAGTCCTGTCCCAGGCTGGATGGAGCTCTGAGCAACCTGTTCTAGTGAAAAGCACCCCTGCCCATGCCAGGGGGTTGAAACTATGATGATCTTTAAGGCCTTTTTCAACCCAAACCATTCTGTGATTCTATGATTCTCTGAATCCAACTGAACTCTTTTGGTGACAATATGCAAGGTGCTGGGAGTTCCTTAGTAGCTACACATCTTCTGGATGGTTCTAATATCCTCCATTCTCTTCGTAGCTCCCTATTTAGTAGCCTTCCTGGAAGGTGAAAGACTTGGAAAACATATATTATATTTTTTTTATTTTCAAGCCCAAAATAATGCAGTTTTTTCCTGTTTACGTTCACCAGCTTTATTTAGCACAAATATAAAACTGGAAGAACTCTTTCTATAATAATTTATGTAGAAATTGAAATTAAATTAGAATTTACTGTGTATTTTATTTTAGTTAAGCACATTAAAGTTTGGGTTCATTCAGTTTTTCTCTGGGTCTGCACATTTCATAAGACCACTCACAGCTGCACCTGAAGAAATTCTGTTATAGACAAGCAAATAGCAAATTAGCTATAATTAACATTAAGCAATTTACATGCCTAAAGTAATGTATGCTTCTCTGTTGGTTTGGGGATTACACAGTGCACGTCTGTGTTTCTTTTTGTGAGTAAGCTTGAGTAACTTCTGAGTACAAGGAAGCTAAAATTATTTAATTTAATCTTTATGGGCAAGAGGGCTGCCTCAGCAGCAGCAGTCTGCACATGCATGGAACCTAATTTCAGGTTGCACTAATGACCTCGTTTAGTAGTATGAATGGTTCAACTTGTTAATGGAAGTTGTTTAATAAAATTTAATATTACAGCATGGACCAGAGAAAAAACATTGCCAATATGCTTGTCAATTTACTTCAGATGGATGAAAATTAATTTAAGTAATCTGTCATCTCTTAACAGGCATGCCATCTACAAAAATAGCCTTATCACTCCAGAGCTCAGTCTAAAGTTGCTTTTGACATTTAGGTTGTGTATATTGCCTCCAAGGCTGCAGTCCAACACAAAAGTAAATCTCACTTTAAATACTACTGGACCAACATTGTAGTAGCTGTATGATACAAAACACTGCCCTGATACATACAGTATAATGCTTTTATAGTTTAAATTTGTATCAATGAAATTTAAGCTGGTTTTAAATTAAGATGATTGGAATATAAATTCAGTGACTCTTTCACAGCCAGCACTGTTCCAAGAGTCTGCCTAAATGTCCTGTTGCCTGTGCCCTGTTCAAGGATAACCATCCTTGGATGTCAGCTGCAAGCTTGCAGTCTTACTTGTGCTGGTCATCTCTAATGGACACTTGCCAGTCAGATTGCTTTGTCATGGATCTTACCTGAGATTGCTGCGTTGCCTCACATCTTTTCACCAGATCTTTTCCTTGACCCTTTCCTTTGCCTCAGCATTCTCACTGTCTGCTCATACAGCACTGTCACTGACTCACAGTCATGCCATAAACCTATACAAGCCTTAAATACAGCTGGTGTTCCTCAGAAACCACCCCTTAGGCTGCACCACACAGAAGCTGCCAACAGCTGACCAGATCCAGTCAGGGCAGAAGCTGCTGGTCTAGACTTTCAAATAACCTTTGTAAAGTTTCATGACTTGTTTAGATAAGGAAAGAGCAAGGATTACTTGTATTTACCTGCTAAACCAATTCAGATGACTGTGGCCAAAAACAGAACAGCAAGAAGAGGGTGTGTATGATAGCCAGTAAACTCACCAGTCCTGGGGCAGCAAATGGGTGGATGCAATAAAAGGGTGGTTGTGATACTACACAGAGGATCCTAGGACATCCAAAGAGTGGATCCAGGTGACAAAGCTCATGTATTGCCATAGACTCAGAATAGGTTGATAGCAACCATAGAGAATATCAGCAATTCCTACTTCCTCAGAATTTCCTGCTACCTCAGACTTAGCCTTCCTGTATGCTTCATATCTTACCCTGAACACTTCCACACCAGATAACTTACCCAAGGCTCAGCAGCTGCTGAGGAGCAACTCCTGCCAGAGCAGGCACTCCCAGCAGGAGACACTGTTAGGAGCTACTTGCTACACCATATCCAGGACAGGAACTGTGGTGGTGCCCATTCTCCACATTCTCCGTGTGTGTGGAAATAGAGTCCAGTTTTGTTCAATATATGATTTTCTGTTTGCCTTTGCTTTTCAATTACTTTCTACTTTTGTTTCCAGCTGAAACCATTCTTTAGGGGCTCTCACAGAAGGGCTGGATGACATAAGAGATATCCAAGGTTGAAATTTAAAATATTCCAAAGTCTGGGGCAAAGAGCTGCAGAGCTGAAATGGATGGGATGGCACAGCTGGGATTCCAAAGCCACTAGGGCCTGTCTCCAAGAACAGGATACAAAGAGCTTCATGGGGAAACAAGAACTGGGAACAGGAAAGTCAGAGAAAAGATGATTTACTGCTCATACCCGACATATGCGTGATTTCAAGTTACAGCAAACAGCTGTCAACTACTCAACACAAAACAATTAGTCAGGTTGTCCCTGACAACATGACCCTCACGAATTTCACAGGAAACGATCAAGCTGCAGCTGGTGGAGGGACAAGCTGTAGTTCCACTTGTTACACTCCTACCCTGCCACCATCTGCTCTTTTGGCTCTGAGTCTTTGTGAAGGACACAGTCTACAGATGGGAGGCTGGTTTGGAAGGGCAGTTCAGAAGCCCTCCAGCAGCCTTTTAGGCATGCTGCACTGCCATTTGGAAACCCCATCCAGAGGTCCTAGCAACAGCTAAGTTGCTGCTAAGTACAAGAACAGGTAAGCAGGCTCATTCAAGATGAGGGTTATTCAGCAACTCCACAACTCTAAATGGGCTCAGCTGCAGGTTTGTACATGGCATGGCTGAACAGCATCAGACAGGCAGGAGATATGAAATGAGTGAGTGCTATATGTCCTGCTAGACCAGCCAGCCTCAGTTGACAACAGTAAAGTATCTGTAAAATGATCCATGCTAGCTCCCCTCAACATTCCTGAAGGTGGAAAATTGTGCCAGGTCAGGAGATAGGGAATAAAGAGATCACCCCTATGAGGTTGCCCATACAGGTAGCATAGCCTTCCAACACATTCTCCATGTCCACAGAGAGTGCAGGTTGAGAACTTTATGGGTTGCAGATGTCACCTCCTAACTTACATATGTAGCTGTCACCTTCCCAAGCCCAAGTTGATGAGTAATGCACCAGAAAAAATTTAGGTGTTTCTAGGTTTCATGTAACCAAGGCAACCTTCTGCTTGATGCTCAGAGTTGCTCCAGTGATAACTACTTTCTGTCCCAGATAAGAATGCTTCTCACAAACCCTGTGCAACAAGGGGAGGGGTTTCATAACTTCAATTGGTGCCAATTTTTTACTCAGTGGTACCAGCTGTGACTTCATTAACTCAACATCCACATGTCACCCAATGCTGTGTGCTGTCCCAGAGGAAAATGAAAGCTTGCATGTAGTCCATGGATGCTTCATACAGCTGTGTGGCTGTGATCAGCAATGGGATTACCTGCCCACTGCTATGCAGCTGTTCAAGGGTAACCTGAGCACTGCACTGCCCTTGCATGGCAGCAAGGCTAACAATGGCCTTTCCACAGGGAAATTTTCTGTAGCAAGTAGCTGATCCTGGAAAAGGAAAGCTGTTCTTCAACAACAGCCCACTGTGGAAACTGCCTCCTGAAACATCATGTTGCTTCTGAACTAGCAGTCTCAGTGGTGCAGGACCTACAAGACACAGGCTGAATGCCCGTCCAGGCTGGTAATAGGAGGTGCAATGCCATGAACACCAGGCAGAAAATAAACAAGCAAACAAAATATCACCACTGTGTGATCTTGCTAATTTGAAATCATCACACACACCTGCTCCTCAATTAGCTTAAATCTGTTCTTTCAGGTAATTCAATGTTAGTGATCACAGAACTGTGTACTAAATTAAACATAAATTAAACGCATTCTTTATTAGTGTGGGCGGTCTCTTCAGACCAATAAGGATATTTGCAAATGGCCACAAATCTTTAAGAGGAAGATTCATGGAATCACTAGGTGTCAGCTCAACATTCTCATTGACTACCTGAATGAACTGTGAAGAATCCATCAGTCCAGCTGCTTTTCTTGGCTCTGTGAGATGATATTCATGAGAACTACAATCCTTTATTTGAGCTTCCATTTCCACAGAAAGGCAATTGGGATATTCTGTAGAGTGCACATAGGCCATTTCCAATCTCCATCAGGACTCAAGATGCTGTCCCACCAGCACAATCTAGTTCATTGCAGATGGTTCTCAAATTGGCTTCCGGTATTGGACCCGATTTGATTCACTAAATAGCAATTCTGCTCACATCCATGAAACAAGTGCAAACAAAATGGCAAAGATTTCCATGTATAAAAACAGGTAATGGTAGGTAAATAAATTATTTAAGATCAGCAAAGATGCAGAAGAAGCAGCTTTTACTAACTTTCAGAATTAGAGAATCTCGAGGTGAATATTTTTTCTATCTGCTGTATTATTATGAGTTGTTCATGGAAACTGGAAGTAACAAGATGAAATAAAAAATGCTGAATTGAGGATTTATGGCCAGAAAATATCAGTGTAATAAAATGCAAGTGGCTATGCTTTAGGCAGACCATTGCCTACAGGAAAGATACCAGCTTTCTGAGCTTTAGCCTAGTTAGCATGTGTATTGTTAGTCTGAACAACAGGTCAAATGCATGTTGAGTCAATATACAAAGTTTACAAGCATCTGTGCATTATTTCTCAAAGTATTTTTAAATATTTTCTAAAATTTTAATCACAAAATTAGTCAAGATTGTAAATTATTATGTGATACATTTCAAATAATCATAATGCAACTACCTTTAAAATCTAAGATTTTGTTTATTTGTTTGTTTCTTTGTTTGTTTTAATTTCTCTTCAGTGTCATGAAACTTAATTTTTCCAGGCTCCAAACTGGAAATGAGACCAGGAACTGATAAATATCCACATATAAGGTGCATTAACTTGTATCATACTTGAAAATAAAATTTATTTTCTATATTAATTTTCTTTGAACAAACAAAAACAACCCATCTTTAGCATATGAAGAACATATTTGCAATAAAATTTATAAATATTGTGCTTCTAGGTCAACATGACTTTCTTTAAAATAGTAGGTTACAATAGGAAAGGAAATGATGAAAAAATTAATGCTAAAGAATATGCTGCTTTTATTTTCTCCAGCAACACTGAGTGAAGAATGATTGCGTGACTTGTATCTCATTTATTATAACCCACTCTTTACTACTTGTTTAAAAATTGCTACCTTATTATGAAGCGTGTTGACAATATGCAATTTACTTAACGATAATGTCTTGAGATAAGACCATGAGAAAAACAATACAAGTAGTGACTGTGTAAGTGCTGGAATTTCTAAAGAAAAGGCTGTGTCTACTGTGATTCCACAACTCTGGCTCATACAAAACAGCCAGATATCTAAAAGTTTTAGCTTTACATGTGTCTGTGCTCTAACTTTCCCTGTTCTTTCATAAAGAATTAAAATCCTTGAAAATCTATTTTTGAACAAAGTGATCTTTCCCCTGCTTTTTCTTTAATTGAATGAAACCAGGTATTCCTTGGGATCTACACAGGTATGGAGAGGGTTTGGTGTGGACCCTACAAGGCTCATTAAGTCAGTAATTAACAGTGCCCAACCAAATATCATTGGACATCCCTCTGAGTCTACTGACAAATTTCTCCACTCATCCCTGGCCCAGGCCACTTACCCCTCTCAAAAAATATTCCAGAGTTGACCTGAAAGTCAACATGGTGTTGTGGTTTAACCCTAGTAGGCAATTAAGTACCAGGCAGGTGCTCGCTCACTGCCCCCTTCCTCGTGGGACAGGGAGGAGACCTGGAAAAAGGTAAAAACTCAGGGGTTGAGATTAAAACAGTTTAATAATTGAAACAAAGTAAAAAGGAATAATTATAGTAGTAGTAGTAGTATTAATAGTAGTACTGCTACTAGTAGTAGTAGTAGTAGTAATGAAAAGGAAAGAAAGAGAGAGGAATAAAAACCAAGAAAAAAACAAGTATTGTTCAATAGATTTGTTCACCACCCACTAATCAGTGCCCAGCACACCCCCAAGATATGACCAGCCCCCTCCTGGCCAATTTCCCCAGTATACAATAATATAATATTTTATATATATATACATATATACTGGGTATGACAGGTATGGAACATCCCTTTGGCCAGTTCAAAAGCCTCCTGGCTTCTTGTGCACCTGCTCACTGTGAGACCATGGAAAACTGAAAAAGTTTTGAGTTTAGGTAATCATAAACAACTAAACTACAGCATGTTACCAACATAATTCTCATACTAAATCCAAAACACTGCACTGCACCAGCTAATAAGAAGAAAATGAGCTCTATTCCAGCAGAAACCAGGACACATGGGCCCGTTTGGGGTAGTCCCCACATTCTGGATGCCAAGAGCATGGACGTGGGCTCCTCCATTGCCAGCTGGCCTCCACATTGGAGCACTGCCTTGCAGCCATGCCTAACTCAGCAGCAGAGACATTGTCTGGGAGTCAAATCTTCCCAGAGTGGGAAATCGATTGCTGGGCATGAACACTGGCTGGCTAATGTGACTCACAGTCCTTCCTGCAAGGACTTCCCTTACAGTGACAGGCTTGACGTTTCATTCTTGCCCCATTTTACACCATCCCCCATCTCTCTTGATCTATGCACAAAGACATTTAAAACGTGATGAACAGCTGACCTACAGATGTAGTGAGGCTGGAATCAGCTTTTTTTTTTTTTTTTTTTTTTTTTTTTCCCTTTTGATGAATATATAATGAGAGAGAAAGTTCCTTTCCTGCTTATGCTTTCTAAAATAGATTTTGTACATATTCTTAACAGTGGGAACAAGGATACATAAACCCATAACATTTCAAATAATACTAACAACCTGTCTTTTAAAAAAATTTATAAAGCACAATGTATTTATTCTACTCTAACCCTTCTTCATATTAGTTCTTTTAGAGCAAACCTGATGAGTTTGTTCTACATCTCCTTAATTTACTATTGCACAGCAAACTATTAAGGGTAAGTAAGCACTTCTTTTATTTTTCCAGATTATTCACATCATAGATAAGATTGTATTCTACTAGACTGCTGGAATCTATTATGCATTTATGAAACTAAATTTTATTTTCACCCGTGGTTTGTTAGAAGAAGGTGAATTTTAAACTCAGTGGAATACCTGATAATGAAACAAAGAAATAAAGAGGAAAGGGGGGGAAACTAGACAGATGTGGGATCTGTGTAAGATCTGTGCACTTCTCCAAGAAGAAAGGTACAAGATCAAGGTGCTTGCCCTACAGAAGAAAATGGTATTAACATGAGGTACTAACAGTGCACTTCCAAACAGAAATAGCTCATTTTACATAAACTTTTGGAATCCAAATTTCCTACCAAAAGAAATCCCCAAAACAAAGTCAATTTATATTTAGTCAGATCTTTCCTTTTTGTATAAACTTTCTACTGGGAAAAAGGTTGTTGTCTGGTTTGTCTCATTGTTATTTTTTATTATTGTTATTATGAAATAGCTTTACCTAAGTTGGGGGATGGGAGAAAATATTTACCAACTTTTTATTAAGAGAACTTGAGGAATTCCTTATTGTTATACTTTTAGAGGCTGGTCTAACACTGAGCATTTACACAATATTATTTTAATCCTTGATGATACAATTCAAAAAAGATCAGAAACTCTTGCCCATTATTTCCCAGAGTTACACAGGGACGTCTGTGACTGATTAAGAAATGTGACAGATTATGGTATCACTGCTTCTATGGACTGAGTCTTCTAGAGGATGAAGGCAGTGACCTGTGTGCAGGAGCCAGGGCATTGAGAGGGGACTGCAGCAGCACACCCCAACCAGAGTGAAGCGCTTGTGCCAGCTGCACATCCCCATGAGTGGCAGTCCTTTACACCAGCACCAAAGATCTGTAAGTCCTATCGGCATTAATCAGGTTCTCCCCATAAACCCAGCAGGCTGTGAGCTGCACCGAGCTATTTTCAGCTGTTTGGATGTCCTGTTAGAAGTCCTCACCAGCTCCCACATCCACTCCAACCCACAGTTAGGCTGTGCTGGTGGACTTGGGGAAAGTGTACGGAGGTGCCATTGAGTGTCTTGCATCTTGTAACACTTTGACTTGTTTCTCAAACTTGATCCATTATCCAAACACTTTTATAGGGAAACCTAAAACGCTTTTCATTTGAAATCCTGCCTTAGAAATCTCCATGAGCTGAACTCGCCCAGGCGGCCTGGCAGCGCACACACCACACCTTGACTTTAGCCCTTGCAAAGCTTTTCACCTGCATCCTCTGCCTGCTACGTCCACGCATTCATATTTCCTGTTTTGCTGACCTGTGAGATTTTTTATTTCACTTTTCACCAGGCTAGTAAATCATTTAGAAAGAAAAAAAAAAAAAAAAAAAAAAAAAAAAAAAAAAAAAAAAAAAAAAAAAAAAAATTGAAAGATAAGCTTACTTGCTCTTTGTTTCTCTCAACCAAGCCTCCAATGGACTTTAGAAGCTGCTTAGAGCGGATTTTTGAAGTTCAATATGGTTTTTTGGTTGGTGGAACAAGGCAGCCTAACAAGACAAGACTAACAGAGTTTTTAACTTTTAGAGGA
This sequence comes from Zosterops lateralis, assembly GCF_965231275.1. Taxonomy (NCBI): domain Eukaryota; kingdom Metazoa; phylum Chordata; class Aves; order Passeriformes; family Zosteropidae; genus Zosterops; species Zosterops lateralis. The sequence goes on from NC_139762.1 coordinate 113,892,755, forward strand.
GGGGCGCTGCCCTGCTGATGTTCGCTCGGGGGAATTTAATAATAAAAAAAAAAAAAACCGGCGGGGCTGACCCCCGACACCCCTCTGCAGCCCCTGGCACAGCCTCACCGCCGGCCCGGGGCCGCCCCCCGCTCGCTCTCTCGCTCTCTCGCTGTCCCCGCTGTCCCCGCTGTCCCCGCTGTCCCCCACATGCAAATGCTGCCGGCAGCAGGAAGTCCCCGCGCTGCGAACCGGCCGCGGCCGCGCCCCGCCCGCGCAGCCAGAACAGCGCCCGGCCCGCCGCCGGGACAGCGGGACAGCGGGACACTGGGACAGCGGGACACCGGGACAGCGGGACAGCGGGACACCGGGACACGGGCACACCGCGACACCGCGCTCCCCGCCCTCCCTCCGCTCTGCCTGCGCGCCCGGGAAAGTAAGTGCCTTCCCCGGGAGCTTCCCGGGCGGTTCTCCCTCGCTCCTGCCCCCTCAGGGAGCTGCCGCAGCCGCCCGACCCGCCCGCTAGGACTGGATGGGCTCTGAAGGGAAATAAGCGCGTTTGGGATAAAAGAATCATTCTCAAAAGCGTGATTTTGCCTGGCTTTTGCTGTGATCCGGAGCCTTCTGGCTGTTTGGTGCCCGGGAGCGTGTGAAATTCGCTGGTTAATTCGCTGCACTCGGCGTTTCAAGCCAAAGCAATAGCCTTGGCTAAGGTGAGCTGATGTGATCCCTGGGTATTCCTTCTTACGCTGCTTTTTTTTCGAGGAGCATAATTTCTGGTGCGTTCTGCAAGTTGAAGCTTCTTCCTCTTTAACTGTGTGTTCAAATGTGCTTGGAGTTAAAGGAAAGATAGAAGATGGTGTTGTGATGTTTGGGGCACGGTGTTTCTTGCAGGCTACTCTTACAGGTCCTGAGGAATGGTCTTGAAAGGTTTTCGCCTTAAAATTGTAGGTTTTAGCGGCTGATGCTGGACCTTCAGTAAAGCAGTTCAGAGTTTCTGTTGAAATTCCATCTCTGAAGCGTTTGCAGTGAATGGGTTGGCACAAACTCGTCTTGCTGCCTCACTCCCCTCTGTTGGCACTAAAGACCAAAGGGATAAACACTCAAAACTTGTTTAGCCAGGTTATATTCCCTGGATGTACATAAGGAGCACAGAGCTGGTTTCACCTGAAACCCTAATCAATATCCCATCTCCTGCCTTTTGTTGCCACCTTTGCAGAAAGAGAAGCACTCTGACCAATCTTAATGTATATCTTAATGGGCGTCGTAATACAAATTGAAAATTAAATTTTTTAAGCTTGATTCCATCAAGTGCCTGTAACACTTTTGCAATTTAGGCATAGTAATGTTAATTAAAAGTATCTATAAAGTAAAAGTGCCACGTAGATAAGTCTGCACTCAACACAGTATCACTGTAGGGTTAAAGCAAAAAGCAGAAGATATGTGTTGAGAAATTGCAGAGCTATGTTGGGAAAACACTGCTCAGTTTTACCAAAAGGAGAGTCGAATTGTGTTTGTGTGGATTGTTTCCATCCCAACACTGAGGACAGAATAGGTGTTATCTCTTTAATACGTACTATCAACAGCATTGAAAGTATGGATGAGAAAAAAAAATCAAATAGTTTTCTCTGAAAAAGTAGCAACAGGCTAGAGATGAGTTAGATACTGTTAATAGGATGTTATGAAACCTTGGAGAAAGATTGAAATTAATGAACTGTGAGATCAAAAGACGTATCATTTTATGGATCTCTTCTGAGATTTAAAGCTTTTTTTCTTTCTCTGTTTCAACTTTGTGAGCTACAGACTAGTTAGGAAAAAATATTTATTTAATAACGTAAAAATCTATTTTAATTGTGTGCTGTTGGAATAAATTTTGTTTTAACCATGTTAACAGAATTATCATCTTTATACAGTAGCTGGTTGGCTTCAAGTTATTCTACTTTTTGAGTCAATAAGAAGTTTTTCCTACAGAAATATACAGAAAACATGGTAAGGCGTAGGCCTTCCTTTTTGAGGCCCTTGACCAATGGAGTTGTGCAATGACTCTTTCTGACAAAGCAATCAATTGTGAAACTTTACAGTGTGAAGTTAAACCCTGTTGCCTTCAAGTTGTTTAATACTATGGGGTTTAATGTTACCCTTTTCAAGGGAGTTTCCATAAATGTGAAACCATTCCTTGCAGATATTTATGAATAGATCAGCATTTATGAATGTATAAGTAACTCCTTCATAGTACTTTCCCCCCCTCCCCAGTTTATCTATGTAATTGTAGTGACCTCTCTTCCTATGGCCTTTCTGACTCCTCTAAGCTAAATGGCATCACAGAACAGCAAGTCTTGTGGGGAGCAATTCCTGTGATAGGCAATGAAAACAAGTCCAAGGTCTTCCTGGCTCAGCTTAGTACCTATTCTTCAGTGGGGTGTCTCACCAAATCAGAGATGCTACCCCTGGCCCTTCTTGTGAGGCACATCAGGAAGCAACATTGACCTCTCTGTAGTTATTTGGGAAAGTTTAAGTCCTGCCGTATTTAATCTCAGATGTGATTCCATTGCTGTCACGAAAAGAGATCTTTGCCTGCCTCTACTCTGCGTGTTATTTTGAATCTTAGTCGGAATCTTTGAGGTTTTGGGAAGAACACATGCTGATCATGAGACAAGTTTTGCTTTTGTCAAAGGGCTAGGTGATCTGGGAAGGGGATGAGATCTTTCCTCTTTCCCATATGTGCATATCCTGAGTAACTGAGTGACTTTTTTTCTTCTGTCCAGGGAGTTGTAAAGCCATTTTTAGTCTTGAGGTTCAGGGGGCCGTTTTCAAAACTGAGTGAACACAGAAGACAAGCACATGGGGAATAACTAACTGACTAACTTAACTAACTAATTAATGGGGTGGGCGTTAGGTGTAACCTGGGATTCCTAGCAATCTGCTGTGGTAGCATGGCTGTACACAGAAATGGATGTCTGCTGCTACAGAGATCCCAGAAGGATGTGAGCTGTCATGTGCTAATGCAAGGGATGGGAGGAGAATCTGTGGGCAGGGGATCCTGAGCGTTGTGTGAGCTTTACATGCAGGGAATGATACTTCCTTTTGAAGCAATGAAGCTGAGTGTGTAAATAATTACACCAAACCATGTGATTCTGTTAAGCAGCATTTGTTGTAATATTGCTTCTGTGGGATTTCTGTCTCTAAGCAAAAAAGCTTCATTCTATAGGAAAAAGCAGTTGCCCAGCTGGAAATTAGGATTTTTGTCCTGTTGATCATTTTCCTACTTCCTATTTCTTCCATTTATTTCTGTCCCCTCTTTAATGAGAATGTAGGAATGCTAGGGATGGTATAATAAGAATGGCTTCCAGACTTGCTAAGCCATACCACAGGAAACAGGAGATAAAAATGTAAAATTGCATTTGTATGAAAACAGTCTTTAATGACGCATACAGGGTGAAGGAGTCTGCCACCCTGTAAACAGCAATGGTGCCCTCTCAAAGAAATCACCCTGTACTAATAAAAGACAAATGCAATGTAACTGTCCTTAGTGTGACTGTTCCTTGTTTAAACTTCATTGTCCTTCAGGGAAGGATGGAAAGGTCTGTGCTTTCATATTTATTTCTGCCTGATTCAGATACATTTCCTGTTGACATTGTCATTAAATGCTGTAATTTCCGAGACTGAATTATTCACGTTTGAGTTCAGCATCTTTCCTGAAAAATGTGGCTTCATGGAACAAAACGCAAAAGCAGAACTCATCATGTCCTGGAAGCCTTTCCTCCAGTTATTTATGAGATACTTGTATTTGTTTTGTGCCCTAAAGAACTGGTCATAGAAGTAAATAGATTGGTTACTTTTGTCAGACAAATGAAGAAAAAAGGTATTTTGACACAAAGTAACACTTCGCTGGGAAGAAAAGAAGGAGGACGCTAGGGGAAGGTGGAGGGAGTAATGGGTAGATCTCATTTCACTGGTGGGTTAAAAGGGTGGACTAGTACTGTCCAGGCCAGCCTTTGCTCTCCCTTAGGTCAGCATTGCCTATCTTTTTCAAACTGCTGGCATCTTAAGTATCTACAATTGGTTCCTGTGTTTGTGCAGCACACTTGTCTTACATCTTCAGTTCAAAGGACTACAATGATAAACACTCTGAACAAAGTGTTCTTCTTCCTCTATGGTCTCTGCTGCATGTGGCAGAAGGCTACTTCTTCCTGTGGTTGACATATTGTAGAATTTCTTATTTTAATTTGCAAAGGCCAGCTGTGATAGGCAATCTTAAACTGGAACACGTGATAGTTCACCCCAGACGCTGAAGTATGGGATGCATCTACTCTTCTGCGATGGCACCTTCTGCAGTTTTCTCTGTTTTAGAGGGCTGCTCTAAGTATGGAAATGATAAAATTTTGAAGGGAAAGGACTCCCTCTGGGATGTGCTTTTAACTTCTTTGCTGGTTTAAAAAAAGCTGTTTCAGGAAGTTCGTCAAAAAAAGCATAATCTGTAAAGTGGGTTTTCTGATGTGGTATCTACAATCTATTGCTTTTTTCATGTTTCCTTCATTAGTTTGTACAGATAGGTGAATACAAATCTGGTTTGGTTTGGTTTTTTTGAATTAAATCTTATTCAGGTTTTATCTTAGGTTTAAACTGAAGCAATATGGTATCACAGGAATTAATGCAGAAATATATTTGGCTGCTATGCAGGTTTTCTCTTTCCAATTATGACTGTACTAGGGGCTCAGAACAAAATTAATACCAAAAGTTAAATAATATGTTTGAGTGAATTCCTATGTAGTGGTAACACATTTATAAATCAGTAGGTCTGACCTATGGCTAAGTTTTACTGAATTCAGACAAAAAGAATATTTCTTGGTAGGATCAACTGAGTTGGGAAAGATCTTTATAGTAGCCCATCTATTGCATATATTGAAATTGCCTGCTCCGAGTGTCCCTTGCCAGAATCATGAAGTTTATATTCATTAGATCCAGTGGACAGAAAATGGTTTTCTCCAGGGCAGCCCCAGCCTTACCCTGTGTTTTGATGGATTTTTAAAACCCTTCAGTAAGTACTAAATGCCCCAGGGAGCTGTGATTCAGGTATGAGTGGAGGAGGACCAGAGAAGCAGGGTTAAGTGATCGCCAGAGCTGGTGTCAGTGTCACTGAGGAAGTGAAAGTTTTTGGTAAACAAACAGGAAGGGGATGGGCAGGAGAAAGAGGAAATCCTATATTGGATGTTCTGTGTTCGACTGGTTCAAAATACATTGCAAGAGTCATTTGAATGTGCTGTTGTGATGTAGCAGAATGTGCAAATGGGATTCAAAGTACATTTTTGTAACTCCAGGCTTATCATTGCAAAAGATGTGCTGAACTGTGCAAAGACTGGAGGGAAGCATTGCAGCCTGTCAGGGGTGCTGGAAAACCTGCCTTTTAAGCAACTCTTCTGCTGGATTGCTGGTGTGGCAATTTGTCCTCCTTTTTCTGTCCAGCTGAATTTGCACTGGCTTCAAGAGAGATTGCAGCAGCTCTTCTGGCACCAGTGGAGAAGCACCAAGTCATACTGAGGTGAATTCTAAGCCCATTTCTCTTGCGATGTGGATGGCCTGATTGATGGCATGCAGTAGATAGCAGTGCTCCCACTATGCCTGACCAGGAGAGCTTGCCTCTTCTCCTGCTAAGTTTCCTCGGGAGCAATTCCCCTCCCTCTGCTATAAAGCTTACCAGTGTTTCCAAAAAAGTCCTCGACGCACACTGCTTCAAATGTCTTCATTAGTAATAATGTGCTGTTTGTTTTGAGGTTTTTTCTCCCTAGTTTCCTGGAAAAATCCATGTTTTGGTCTTTACCCTGCTGACTTCCTTTTTTTCTTCGCCCATCATTGTTTGTTTTCTCTTTTTTTTTGCCAACATCATTCTGCTGTTTCTTTCTCTCCAGTTTTGTCTTCAGGACTGTCAGTGTTATAAACTGTTTATTTCATCTCTTGATTTAGATGTCTGCAGCAAATTTTCTTTTCCCTTTCTGGGAAAGCACCTTTCATAATCTAATTATCATTTGTAAACTACTTATCAAGGATTACTCATCCAGAATTACTGGAAGAGATGTGAAGTCCAGTGGAGTAGCAACCTGCAACCTGGCTGCTGATGGTCTTCAGAGTATTTTAAGGCTGTGCCTTGTTTAAGGGCAACTTTGTATTTCTGTAGGTGGTCAGCAAGATTCTTGTGTCTAAAGTACAGTTTATGTGTAGGTGTAATTGATTTTTAGAGACTGCTAACTTCTGTTTGACACATCTGATTTAAAGCTGTGACCTCAAACCGACTTAAAACTGGTTTCTCTTATGAAAATGGTCAGTGTGGATTGTCCCCTGCCACTTTGTCTGCCCTTCTTGTGATGCTGCTTTGACCTTCTTTGTTCACGTTTCTTTTCTGTTGCATGCACAGTTTTGTGTGCTGTGTAGTCGTGCATGTAAAAAGTTTTTGAGCCAGCATTGACCCTCCTTGTAAACACTTCTGGTTCAAGGAAGCAAAGCATGGATTTATCCGCATCTGTGCTGGCCTGTGGAGAAGAAATCAAATCTTGGTCTTGTGGGGATGTGGTGCTGAGACAACAGCTCTTGCTCCAGGATTGCAGGTTTGATATTCTGTGCTCATTGGTGTTGGTGTGGCCCACACAGTGACCCCACAGAAAGTGAAACTTAAGAAATTTAGCTTTGAGAAGGCAGTGCAAGTTTAGAAGAACCTAGTTCAATGGAGCTGGCACCAGCAGAAAAGGTTTTGGTTGAGTGAACAAGTGGGAAAAGGGTGCTTCAGGCAGGATACTTCTGCTCCTAATGGAACATTTAAGCAAGGCTACAAGTGTCAAAAATGCATTTGAGTGGCTTATTCAAATCATATGTATTGGACTAGATTTGGATGAGTGAAAGGTCCTTTTTCATACTCCTGCAATAAAAGCAGGTGGTTTGTATGGTATGACACAGGAAAGTAATTTCTCTTCATACCTCAGAATATGTACATTTATTACGTGTTCAATATCTTGTCATACTGATTGAGAATATATGCTTTCCTAGGGACTATAATTGTCTCTACCCAATTATTTATTACCCTTTGCATTCTTATTTGATTGTTTTTTCTTTTTGTCTCTTTGCTTTTGGAGTCTTCCTGCTTAATTTTTTTCTCAGTATCAACCCCAATTCTGATTTCTTAGGGATTTTGGCCCCCCCTCCTACACCTTTTCTCATATGGTTTATGTTGTCCTGAGAACTTCCCATGCATGGCCAAACAATGAAGAAGTCTTACCAATATTTAAAGCATCTTCTTTGCACAACACTTAATACTGTGGAATTGAAATGCAAGTTGTGGACTCATTATTGTTCTCCTGAAACAAACTTGGATAACCATTGTGAACACTGATTTGGTTTTAGTTCTTGCTTTGAAAATTAGCTGCATGGGCCATGAGTGCTGAAGTCACATTTAAACACTGGGGCTTGTGCACAATCTAAGGCAGTTTTTCAGAGTATAGCATAATCACATGTCCTGCCTGAGAGCTGAATGCTTGAGTTATGTAAAGTTATAAAGGTTATAAACTTTAATGAGCAGCCAGTATGGTTGTAATAGTAGTGCTGTGAAATTCTTGCAATATGAATGTGAAAATAATTATTGTGTACTGTGAGTCTAAATCAGCTAGAAATATTGGGAGTGCTGTCCTATTTTTTTATGGTCCATGTTCTGCCCTTTGTGCAGAAAGTCCTGGTGTGAGTCTCCTGATGTCTGCAAGCTGTGTGCTGTCACTTGCAGGATGAGAGCCTGGTTCAGTGAAACTTGCTATGGTTGTAACTGGTAGGTTTTCATCTGCTATCTACTGAGCATTAAGCAGCACTAGATATAACAGAAAATACTAAGTGCTGCACAATCCAGTAGTGGTATATTGTGAATACAAAAATGTTGGTTGTTTTTAGAGTGAGAAAACAAGAAATTTCAAGGTGAAGTTAAAATAGTAGCAGAGGTCAAATTATTAATCAATTTTTGAAAATGAAATAAATTAGCATATGGAGCAAATGCAACATGCATCTTTAAATCTGTCCCCTAGTCAGATCTTCTGTTCAGTATAGAATGATTTCTCTCAAATATAAAAGAACTTTAATCAAGTTAATATACTTTCATAGTTGCTGTCCTGGTAATACAGGAAACTATTCATTCTTGCCCTTGAGAAAGATCATCTGCAGGCATATCTGTGTTTAAAATTGAAGCACTTCAATTCTTCCTTAGAAACTTTGAAGCAGGAACAGTCAAGTGAACTGTCACACCAGATACTTACAATCTTTCCTTCAAAGAGAGCTTCCAGATTCTCACTCACACTCCTTTATGAAAATAGAAAGCATGTAAAATATTTCTAATTTTGGTTAACTTTAGAGAAACTTTTTATTCATGCTCATGTGTGCAATAAATGTGAAAAAATATGCTTTAGAAACTTGGATGTGAATTATTTATGTTCATTCAGTGACATATTTCCTTAAGTGAGGTATTTCCTTTTACTGCCACCCCAGCTTGAGAATGTAGTTTCACAAGACTTTAGTTAGAGCATGTTTCCCTCTTTATATGACAGGCTTTCAGACCCGAATCAGTGAAATTTTGCAGCCCCTCAGGATATGTTTGGTAGACTTAAGAGAAGTGTACTTGTATCTATTAAAAAAACCCATCTGATCTCAAGGACTCAATCTAAAAACCTCCCAAAACTGCTAATCATTGAGCTCTTTTAATTCTATTTATCATGTTTGCAGCAAACTGTTGGTTCAGATGATACCCTTTGGTGCTACCCCATGTGTCACAAATTGCAGCAGTTGCTTGAAACAGTTTACTAAGCTGAGTGAGAAACTAACTGGTACATTGCTGGTTTAGATTCACGCCCTTGAAGGAAAATAATTAACACAGAGTTTAAAATTAAGTAAAATGAATGAGTTATAAATAGGCTTCTGTGAAGTACCAGTACCTGGAGGATGTTCTTACACCCTTGAAATCAAGAGAGATTCTGCTACTTAACACCAGTGAGAATGAGACAAAGTGGTTCCTCCTGTGGATACTTTAACAGTTAGTGCTGAATGCTGGTCTAGTATACCTGCAGGGATCGAACAGCAAAAAAATTCATTTCTGCCATGTAATTTAGTGGCACTGAATTTGACACTGATGTTTTTGGTTTTGTTTTTGAGAACTCTTGCAGTTTCCTCTTGCAACTTGAACAAACTTGTTCAATGTTTGCAAACTTTCAGGAGGAACTGTACTCTGAGTGTTAGCTCACATCAGCATGAATGATTTAACCCCAAATTTTTATCTGAGCATAGAATTCATTCTTGAATCCATATTACATACCCCAGTACAATGTCCTCTGTTTCAGGAGAGGTCTGTGTTTATCTAGTGCTGTACAGCTAATGAAACACAATGCAATCTGCTGGAGAAGTAACTGTCTTTTACAATTTAAATGTATTCTGGTGTTTGGAGATAGTTTTAAAAAATCTGCTTCTCTTTTGTGAAATTCAGTGCTTTAGATGTGCTCAAGACACAGTATGATGCTATTATAACAAGAACGCTATGTTTTAGTTGCAAATTTAGTCATGAGTACATATCAGCATTCAAACACGGAGTTGACAGCAGATAAAGAAGCCTTCTGACCAATGAAGCAGAATGGGAAATGCACATGGGGCAAAGTAATATGAGTTACACAATGGCGAGGCTGTTGCAGTAAGGATCCATTGACACAGAAGTCATTCTGCCCTGATTCAGCCATAACTATCATAATCCATGTTGAAAGTGGGTTGTAGAATGCATGAAACCAGGTAAGGTTTATAAAAATTGATTTATTCCCTCGGGATATAGTTACCTGAATTTGAAAGAACAAAAGCTAATATGCACTTATGTTCTGTTCCCCATTTCTCTCTTTTATAAAACACACTGAACACAGAAGATAAACCCAAAGGAGAAGTGGCATGCTTTCTATGAGACCACCCTCAAAACCTTCATCAGCACTTGCTGGCTGTGAATTTGCTGTCCTCCATCATGTTTTTATTGACATGATGAGGTATTTCAACAGGCTAAATTGATGGCTTGAGGTCAGTTGCATGAGGTTCAACAAGACCAAATAGTGGGTGCTGTCCTTGGGTCACAACAACCTCATACAGCGCTACAGGCTGGGGGCAGAGAGGCTGGAAAGTGGCTTGGCAGAAAAGGACCTGGGGGTGCTGGTCAGCAGCCAGCTGGCCAGGTGGCCAAGGAGGCCAGTGGTATCCTGGCCTGTACCAGCAATAGTGTGGCCAGCAGGACCAGGGCAGGGATTGTCCCCCTGTACTCATCACTGCTGAAGCCGTATCTCAAATCGTGTGTTCAGTTTTAGGCCCCTCACCACAAGAAGGACACTGAGGTTCTGGAGCAAGTCCAGAGAAGGGCAACAGAGCTGGGGAAGGGTCTGGAGCACAAATCCTATGAGGAGCAGCTGAGGGAGCTGGGGGTGTTTAGCCTAGAGAAAAGGAGTTTCAGAGGAGACCTTACCACTCTCTGCAATGCCCTGAAAGGAGGTTGTGTGCAGGTAGGATCTCTGCTTCCAAGCAGCAAGCAACAGGACAAGAGGAAATTGCTTCAAGTTGTGCCAGGGGAGATTTAGATTGGATATTAGAAAAAAATTCTCCACTGACAGTGTGGTTGGGTGTTAGAACAGGCTGCCCAGGGCAGTGGTAGGATCTCCATCCCTGAAAGCATTCAAAATACCTCTCTAAATGTGGCAGTTGGGGACATAGTTTGGACTTGTTGATCTTAGAGGTCTTTTCCTGCCTTAACAATTCTATGATTTCATGTTGTGATAATTTCATGGTGTTCATGATCTTTGCATTCTGTTTACAGTATAACAATGGGTTTGAATTGCAGGCACACTTTAAAGAACGAGATCACAACTGCAAAATAGTCTTTATTGCCAACTACATATTAACTAATTGAAGGCCACCTTCATAAATAACTATCTTCTCCCCTTAGTCATAGTAGCTATTAATAATTTGCTTCAGCAAGAGTCCCATCAATCCCTTTGTCTGGGCATGTGGAGGTTGAGCATTAGGCTGCCTTACTTGAAGGAGACAAAGGTTTCTAGTAGCAGCTCCTACCTGTAAATATACCTTCCTTTGCACCTTCTGGAGAAGGCAGAGTAACAAATTTCAGCTGAAGAGCTCATTAGGGTGCAGCCTGGTGATGATTCCCCAAACTCAAAAAAGTTAGCCAGTTGTTCACTTTGTCTCTTATTGTCTTCTGAGGCTCAGTGATAACAGGGAGAAGCTCTCATTTCTCTTTCATGTGTAATATTGTAAATGCAGGCATGGGGCACTGCACAGTAATACTGAGATGATTTGTGTGGTTGTGCCTTTGCTTTCCAATACATCAAACAGTATGTTGAAATCAACACTTGAGTAAAGCCACTGTGGGCATGAACCAGGCCTTTTGGACTCACATAGAAGCTCTGGTTGCACATCTCTCAACTACACCTTGTTTTGGGAGGCAGAGTGTTTGTGAAAGACAAGGGGAGGATGAATAGCTAGGTAACTACTCTTGAGAGTGAAGGATAGTTCCCAGATCTATGTTCTCCAAAGAAACTGTGTGAAGCTTGTCCTATCCTTCCATCATGCCACTTGCTATGAGGATGAAGACCTTTGGGCTTCTCCTGGACCTCACTCCAACACCTTTGTCTTTTTTATGGGTACTTTCTCATTTTCCTATACCACAGTTACTGCTGTAATGACTAAAAAGGAGTGGAGAAGGATCCTTATTTTTAGTCGCAGGCATAGACATGCATAGCAACATACATACATGAATATGTATATTACATGTTATGCCCATACATTGGCAAGGCAAATATAGACTACTGAAAATTTAACACACTGCCATTATTTGCCAAAATCATCCATTTAAAGCTGAAAAAACCAGTATGTGAATCATAGATACACTCAACTTGGAAAGTAGATGTCGTCCTTGGGGTTTGCTAGCTGGATTGGGACACTTCCTAATAGTTAGGGAGAATGTTGATCCTTTTCAGTGTAGTGGTTTGGCCAAATTTTCATTTGGAAATGGAGATTTGGTTATATGAGGCTGCTGTTTGTCATTACTGAGAGTTTTTACCAGTCAAGAAAATGACATTTTTACTTATAGCTTGAATTACACTTTAAAGTCTTTAAAGTATTTTGGGAACCTTTGCTTTAAGTTGGTTAATGTGTTGGCACAGCTTTTCTGTTCCATGTCATATGATCCTTTTGAAGAATTTGATAGAAGTATTTATTCTGTTATGTCAAATTAAGATGTTATTTGACCTTTTCCCCTATCTTCAAAAGATATAGTACAGTGGAAAAAAAGTTAAGGAAATGGAAGATGTGGTTGCCTGAGGGCTGGCAAAGTGAATTAATTCATTGTTGATATTGATTCAAAATTCTGGAGGATGCAGTTGAGGCAAATGATTGTAATAAAATGAAGCAAGTATTATAAGGTCAGAAAACAGATGTTATTTTAATGTAAGACGTGGTTTAAAATTAGTGCCAAAAATACTGACTAAATGAATCTGGAACATTTTCATAATATGTAAAGTCTATTATGCAAGGCTAGCAAAATTACAGTCTTCTGTAGATTAACTTTCTTGTGTTTTGGTAGGTTGTTTTTTTTTTTCTTCAATTGAATAAACAAGGATCAGTAGTTTGTACAAATTCTGCTTCATTTCAGTGTGATGTTTTGTTTCAGGATTTTATTTTAATCCTTCTGAAAGCATTATAACATCATTATACCACCACAGTGACATTATTTTCAGTGTTTCTTGCTGATTTTAGTTTACTTTAATGTGTATTTAACCACTGCCAAAATTCCTGCATGAAACCAAGATTTTAACTAATCTAGACAGAACTGTAGTGAATTTACAGAAAAATAGAATATTTTTGTTTTTCTTGGCCAAAACTTCCCAACCCTGTTAGAGCTACCTTTCATGTCATCAACTATGATGATATTTATTATATGTGTAATGCTATCATTTATGAGCTCCAGCAAATACTGTGTATTTTAGCCAAGCACTGAATAAAGTTACCCTCTCCCTGGACACTCAAAGGCAAAACAGGCAAAGGTTGGAAAGGGCCATTTGAATATAGAAAAATGTTTACTTTGATAGAATTAGTTTTACCAAAGCACTCCTTCCTATTGGAAGTTTGACATGTGATAACTTAAGTCACTTATTTGCCATTTAGTATAGCAATATGTTAGTTTGTGTTGGCTAATGCATCCCTAAAAAGCCTCATCTAGTAAAAATAAAAATAATTTTAATGGGGAATATAGGAAATAAGATTGATATGATATGATATGATATGATATGATATGATATGATATTGCTGCTCAGAACGGGTCTGTCTTTTCCAGAAACACATCAATACACATCAGTATGGCAACTCCAGATACTTTATCTCACCAAAAGTTTTCAGTTCTTATGTCAGCTGTTGAGGGATTTTTGCTGTATGACTCCTCCTGTCCTGTGAAAACAGGCTGAGAGAGGTGGAGTTGTTCAGCCTGGACAAGAGAAGGCTCCAGGGAGCAGCTACAGGGGGGGCTACAAGAGAGCTGGAGAGGGATTTTTTTATAAGGGATGGAGTGACTGGGCATGGGGGAATGGCTTTAAACTGACAGGGTGTTGCTAGAGGACACAAAAAGAAGGGCACTCACCTGTCAGGTTAAGAGCAAGAAAAAGAAGAAGCTTTATTTTGAAATTCTGACTTATATAGTCTTTGGAATTTGATCAGGGATTGGGGGATGAGAGTAACACCTCTCTGACCCCAGTGGTCAACTTAGAAGTCTATCAATTTGTCCTTCCTCCTGGAAGGAATATATTATTTACCAAACATCTGTCTTTGTTTTTCTTACAATTCATGAGAAAGCTCTAGTAGAAATGTAAAAACATCAGAAAACTAAAAAATCAGAGCAACAGAGAGCAGGTTTAGATTAGATATTAGGAAGAAATTCTTTTCTGTGAGGGTGGTGAGGCACTGGCACAGGCCCCCAGAGAAACTGTGGCTGCCCCATCCCTAGAAATGTTCAAGGCCAGGTTGGATGGGGCTCTGAGTAACTCGTTCTAGTGGAGGGTGTCCTTGCTCATAGCAGGGGGCTTGGAACTAGATGATCTTGCAGGTCCCTTCCAACCCAAACCATTCTATTTATTCTAATCCACAGACCACTTCCAATATAGTTATATAGCAGTTCACCTTTTGGCCCTGTTGTAACTTGAATTTTTATTTTAAGGAGGTGGACTATAAATATTGCAGAGTCCTAACCCCTCATTTCAGTACAAAGGCAAATGTGGGAAAGAAAAGCAGGACACCAAATGACAGAGGAGACATGGGTAGTGAGAATTTCATTGAGAGCAGTATCAGCTTGGTAAAGGATTCAGCAAAGGTGTCTGCCTACCCAGACTGGTTTAGTTGGACTGAGACAGTTGTGTATTTATGTTGGGAATCAGGGCTCTGAAGAGGAGAGGCAGAAATACTCAAAACTGAACATTGCAGAGAAAGTATAAATATGAGAGATGTATGAGTGTAGTAGGAATGCAGGTGTTTGGGAGCATGGAGGTAGTAGAGTTGTGCTTTCTGTAAGTGGCATAGGAAAGCATAAAAATAATCTGAGATAGCATGGACAAAGTAGAATTTGTCTTGGTCTCAATTGCTAAGGAAGGAATTGTGAAAGAAGCAGAACAGGGGGAAGTGCAGCAGACAGGAACTACTACTGTTCTCTTAGCAGGACCACTTTCTGTTTCCTGATGTTGCATTAGCATTACACTGAGACTTTTAAAAAGCACTTTCATTTGCAATGAAAAATATGAGGCCCCTTGTGATATTAAGAGACATTAGAAACACACAGGTGGCTGACAATATTGTGCATGACAAATAACCTGGGAAAACAATGGGGAGAAATTTAACATTAGGGTAATGGCCATATTTAATATTGGTAATATTAGGATAATGCCACAGGGGATAGGAGAGTCTTCTGTGGCAGTAGTTTGTCGTTATGAAAAGTGATACAAACCTGGATGTCTTTATTGGATGGCCATATGATTATGACAGACCAACATGATGAAAGTATAAAAATCATAAATTAATTTCTGGGATTTAGTGAGTGATGTATATCAGTAGATGGAAGAAACAGTAATACTATTTGCTTCAAGGCAGTGCTGAAAATCATCTTGAAACACCTGGACAACTCCAACCTCCTGTACTTAAGAGGAATGGGTTCAAAGTGAAACAGATGTGAAGAAGGGCTGCTAGGATAATCAGTGGAAGTGGAAAAAACTGAGAGGGTTTGGTCTTTACAGTCTAGAAGAGAGGCTGAGAGAGATGTGACTACTTCCTAATCTCCCAAGAGAATGAAGGGCTAAATGCCATTATTGTCTCCAAAACATTTTTGGGACTGGGACTTATGTGACAACTTCTAAGCCAAGTAGAATAAGGTTCTGAAAACTTTCAGCAATAATATTTTGTTCTTCCCCACCATCGCCCATTAATGTCTCTAAAAATGGAACATGGCAAACTTGCTTCTGAGCTTGTGCAGTGTGATTGTGCTGCCTAGAACAGATCTGCTTTTCCCAGAGAGTAATTGGTGGTCCTTTGCTCTAATCATGGTTGATAAACTAGATAGCTATGTTGGCTTGCTCTAACAGACATGCACCCTTGGAAAATTTGAGGGATTAACTTAAGTGAGACCAGGTTTTGAGGAAATTTTACAGTAACGTGCTTGTTACATACTTTTCTGCCACAGTAATGTTGGTTACACTGAGGATTAACTTGTTTCTCTTCTTTGCCTGTTTATATAGATATGTATATCAAAATATTGTTTTAACTTTGTCTTGCCTTTTCCACAAAGATGATTGAGGCAGTTAAAAGACTTCCCTCATTATTTTTCCATTTTCTTTTAAATACTGGCAGCTGGACTGCAGCTTCTCACAACTGAGGAGCAGTGGGAATCTACACAGGCCAAGTCTGTCATAGCCAGCACTGAGTAGATTCAGGTTATCCATGCTCCTTTCCCTAAGCATTGCAGGGAGCAAATGGTGATTTGTGTCCCTGTGTGTCTATCCCCATATAAGGGATAAATTCCATTTGGGAGACACAGAGATGAGGTGATCCAGACCTACAGAAATAAGCTAAATTTAAAAAGATATTAAAATGCACGCGGCAAGGATTGGCTGAGACATACAGAACCATTTTAGCAGAAAGGCAAGGGAGGAAGAAACTGCTCAAGTTCCCCATGCTGGTCGCCAGTGCAAAAACAAGATGTAGGAAGTGAAACAAGCTCAAAGTGAAAGCTGACCCCAGGTTTCTGCATTTTCATGAGTCTAATTTGATGAAAGTTATCAGACAGTCAGGACTTACAGTAAAATTGAAATGTGTATCTATAGATAATATTATATATTCTTACATTAATATATAGCTATAGATATATATGGTGAATTGCAGATATAAGAACAACTTCTGAGACTGGCAAGAAAGAGAAGACAACTTCTTTTCAGTCGCTCTCCAGCTGATGCTTTCATATTGCTCCCAACCACAGATAGTTTATTTTTGTCACTCTTATTCTCACTATGGTCTAGTGGCAAATCTTCATTGGCACAAATATGTGTAGAGCAGTACTGATAAGCCATTTCTGAGCTTTACCACCTCTAGTTAAACTCCTGCTTTGTATTCCTTGGCAGTTGCTTTGCCATGGGAGGATGGGTCAGAAATTAACCTAGGTTTCCCAGAAATAATCCTCCTCATAGACCCAATAACAGAGAAAAAGGAGATCCTTGCAACACTTGGGTAGCACAGATGATGTAGAAAAAGATCAACATAAAGTGAAAGTAAGCACCGAAGGTTAAGATAAATGAAGTCCTTACATTTAAGATTTTTTAAATTTTTTTTTCATAGAATTATGAATTTGAATAGTTGATTGAAGTGACATAGAATGTTGGATGAGCTTCTGAGAAAGCAGGTGTTTGTGTCCTTGAGCAGAGCAGGCTTACGATCCTTCCTCCCCAGCAGTTTTAATCTAAGTTGATCACTCTGAGTTTCGGGACACTTCTGCCTTGACCTTGAGGGAAATGCACAGGAGTTCAGGAGATCTGATGAAGACATCACTGTGTTACCTCTGACTATAACTGGTGAAGCAGCAGCAAACCAACTGGCATTAAAGGCCAGTATGAAACATTTAAAACAGAGGAGGCCAATGGTATTGGTGTCAAATTTTGAAATAGGTATTAAAAATAAAACTACTTACTCCTCTGCTCTATAAACCCCCTTTAAAGCTCCAAGTGTGAAACCGGTTGGGTTTTTATATACAGATATAAACAGTTGCTTCCTGTTCTTTGATCCCGAAGATAAATGTAAAGCAATAATCAACACTCAGAGTAAGTTGGGGGGGGTTCTTAATTTTTTTTCCTTATTCTTGTGCATGAGAAATGTGTGGTTTAAATGAAGAGTTTACTCTTCGTACTCAATTAAATATGATTTGATTTTATTTATGTACCTGTTAAAACCCTAAGCCATATAGAGCATTGGTGTTTAGATACATCATTATTGACCTTTTCAACAACAGAAATTTATTGGATAAAATACATACTTCTTTGATAAAATAGAGCTTATATGCTCAGTGTTGTAGTTCTAATTATTTAAGTTACCTTATTATTGGAAAGGCCATAGTATAATCTATGAAGATTTGAGAATTATTTCCATGAAGACATGACTTTGATCAAGAAAAGACTGGACATATCAAGTGGGTTTTGTAGGAAATAATTTCTAATATGCACCATATATGTTGTATGCAACAAAATCACAAAAATGAAAAGGAAGAGAATGGTTATGAACCCAAAACAAAAAATGAGATCACCTTTGTAGATGATGCAAAGGGTAAGCACTGGGGTGAAATGAAACCTGAAATGGTGATGATGGTGGATGGACAGGGGATGGTCACATGAAACTTGACTGCTTGCAGTAGGAAGTCTTGTGTCTTTAGATACATTACTTTGCTGGAAGTGTAGAAAAAGGCATATAAAGCAATTCCACTTTGGGGACAGGCAGCAATTAAGGAAGAATGTTTCTGACCTCCGCTCCTCCCAAACCATTTTGGAACTAAGACCCAAGTGCTGTAGTAGCAAGATGAGATAGGGGATTGAGAAGGAAAATTCAAGGCAAATGTAGACATCAAAATTGATGTCTTGGAAAAACCTACTGCAGAGGCTCTGCATGACAGTTCTTATGGATACTCCTGTGGCTTTTTGAAGGGTGCCTGAACCTAGATTCTTGCCACCTTGCTGCAGCTGTTAACCTAAGTACTTGTGTTTACCTTTTAGCCATGAACTACAGGATGCTCTTTATTAAAAGAGAAGCTGTTGCTTTTTTTAGATATCTATTTATAAAGATTCACAGCTATGTTAAATAGAATTTCTTTTAATTCAGTGTTTATCTTTCATGTCTAGAGGTGTGGACAGGACAATCAATGAAAACCATGAATAGGAAATAGTGTCTCCTGTATTGCAGAACTGTTGGAATGAGAAACATCTGAGTAGCAACTGGCAGCATTTTCTTTGATGTGTAAATTATTTTTATCTCTGATAAAGAATAATGGACTTTGGTTTGTCATGGTGCTGGGCCCTCTGTATTGCTCTTTGCTTACTGTGTTCTCTTTCTCTTTTTATCTGCACAAAACATTTCCTTGTGACACAGCAACAGAGCGCTAGGCAAATAAACATTTACAGCAAGTGAAATGTTTTATTTATTTATACACTCTGCCCTGCACTGGCATTTTAGTTAGGTCAGGATCCCACTCCTGAAGCAGTTGCCCACATGCTAAGCTGTAATTCGTGTTCTGGAGCAGAACTGGAGTGCAAGAATGGGGATGCTTTGGGAGAATGCGGTGTGGGACTCACCTTTAGGTAAACCCTTGTTATCAGCTGGCTCCTGCTAAATGTTCAGTCCTTGGGGCTATACTGGGGTGAAAGGGGTAATAACCCCCTTGAATCAGCTGTGTGGGCTTCAGCACCGACTGCTGGGGCTTTTTGCTCATGTAGAACTAAGTCCTTTGGGGACTGTGGACTTTCATCTCTATGAGGAAAAGAACCCAGTAAAAACAGTACTTCCTGATGAGGCTCAGGATCTTCTCTTTGTTTGAAGCCTTCACAAGGGTCATCTCACAAACTGTATTTGAGTGATCACCTCTACATAGTAATTACTGATCAGTCATAGCTGTCATGAACAAATGTCAATGTCAACCTTCAGCTTATCAGCACAGCCTCACAGCAGGTTTAACTTACAGTTGTGGAAGTGCTTTCAGCTGCAGAAGAAAAATCTGAGTAAAAAATGCTTTTCTCTGAGTTTAGACTGACACTGGGCATGCTGCAGTCTCTAAAGATGTGCTCAGATTTCTTACAGGAATAGGGAAAGGGATTTTTGGCTGACAACTTAGATCAAATTACTTCATGCCCTCCGCTTCAGCTGTTTGTTCTGTAGAAGCAGAACTATTCAAGAGCAAAAAGGTTAGCACTTAAGTGAATAAATACCTGATCTTGCAGATACAGGAGGTAATTAAACACTGGCCTTCCTGATGTCTAGGGTGAGTTTGCAAACACCAGTCTGCCTGTGGGTGTACAGGAATTTCCTATGTACCATTAATGACAGAACAAGAGTCATCTACATACTCACAGTTATAAAATTAAAATAAATTAAATAAGTTAATTAAAATTAAATAAAATAAATATATATTAAATAATCAAATACATTTAAAAATCCTTCTCAGTATTGCAAAATAACTAGTATGTAACCCACATGGAGCTGAGCATTAAAAAAATTGAGGCATTAAAATTAAGCATTAGAGATATTTGCTTCTAAGGAAAGCTCCTGGATGAAGATGTGCTCCAGTGCATTCAAAAAAATGTAGGAACACTGAAATGTTGACACTCAAGAAGAGAAACCTTATTCTCTGCCTGATCAGTGCCTATTGATTTTCTGTAGGATTCCTTTTATTTTTAGTTCAAGAAGAGACAAGAAGGGGAGCAATGGGTTCTAATGCTGCTTTAAACCAGGATCACAGATCACTGCTGAAATCTTATGGACATCCAAGACTTGTTGGCAGTAGGTGACAGATAATTTGCAGAAATGGTAGGAGAGGAAGTATTCTCCTGTCATATTTAGAAGAAAACATTCCACCTGTGGATAAGACAGTGCAGGTGTCATTATGTAGTATTTCCTCAGTGGCAGGATAGGACATTAAATGAAGGTGATTTTGGAAGTTAGGACATGCCATGTGGGACTGCTTGTTGTCTCAGTTTATTCTTGGAATCAGTTAGGATTGTGATTATCATAGGTATTGTTACAAAAGTAAGAAAAGTCTTAATATGAACCCAGACCAATGTGGTTAATTTTTGTAGCTGCAAGGCACCATCCCATTGA
This sequence comes from Zosterops lateralis, assembly GCF_965231275.1. Lineage (NCBI taxonomy): Eukaryota > Metazoa > Chordata > Aves > Passeriformes > Zosteropidae > Zosterops > Zosterops lateralis. Next base: position 113,913,164 of record NC_139762.1, read on the forward strand.
AACAGTTGTGTTTGGCAATGGACACTTCTACTACTACTTTACCTGCTCACCCTGATGAACCTTTTCTATCCTAGAGATGAAAGTAAAAATGGGATGAGTCTTACAACCTGCTTTAGCTTCTCCAGCTGTGTTTGTTTACTTGAGCCTATATTTGCACCAAGCTCTTATTTTAGGTTTTACATTGTTCTTCAAAGAACTGGCTTTAAAGATTAATTAGGGCAGGGGGGGAGTGAGACTGTGTGCCTGCAAGGGAAAATGTGACTGTGAACCTAGCATTAGAGCACTGACCTGAAAGGAGGGAGAGAGGAAGGAAGGAGATGGTTGAAAAGCATTCGTAGTGGATTCTTTGAAGAGTAAGTATAATTACTCTCCTTGGAGGGAGAATTGCAGAGATAATGTTGTGTATATATTTGCTGGAGTACTATGTAATTGTATCACAGGATTAGCAGTCAGGTTCCAGTCATGCAGATGCTAACAGCTGTATCTCATCTGATTTAGCATGGATGCACATCCTGAGAGAAGGATTAGCCTTCTAAATTGTACTGAAAAAGACATCCTTGTGTGGTGGGTTTGGCGTCACTGGCACACATGTCAGGTATTTTAGGCTGCTGTGTGAACAAGGAGATGCATTATTGGAGGTCACAGTAGCAGCGTGTCTGCCACGGAGCTGGGACTGCACAAGTCATCAGCCTCATGTGAGACAGGGATTTGAATCAAACAGAGCTCCCTGCTAGACTGGCATCTGCAAAATGAAGTGGGGAGATACAGGCATCGTTAGTTCCAGATGCAGTTCTCAGAATTTGGACAGGAATTTTTTCCTATGTCTTCCAAAAGAGTCTTTTTTTTAAATATACAGATAAAAGTTATCCCTACAATAATTGCTTTTTTGTTATATCTTTTTCAAAGCTCAGAGAAGTATCAGAAAGATACAAGGAGTTTGGGCTGGGAGTTTGGGGAGAAAATATAAAAAAATCTGAAGAAATAGTAAATAACTATTTACTTTACCTGTGGATTGAGACCTGTCATTTCTTTCCTTTGCAACAGAAAAGAGCTATCAGTGTGTGGGCCTAACCTTCAGTTATTTTTCCCATGAACTATTTTTTATGAAAAGGAAGCACATTTTTACTATGTAGCCCAGATGATTTCATGGGAAAGGGCTTGGTTTACAACACAATGATTTTGTTTAATACTTTTTTTATTTCAACAGGAAATATGGGGTGTATAAAATCAAAAAGGAAAGAGAATCTGCATGGAGATGGGCTAGATTTGAAGAATCAACCAGTACGTAAAACTGAACGAACTATTTATGTGAGGGATCCAACGTCCAATAAACAGCAAAGGCCAGTAAGTAGATAGTCTCAGGAGAGAACTCCTGTAGCAAGAACAAAGCATGACTGGCATAACTTAAATTTCAATCCAAAGCATATGCATGGAAAAATTCAAATTACCATTAATCCACAACTGGGCTTTTAGTGTTGGGCAGTTCACTCTCAGTGAATAAGTACCTAGAGGAATAAAATTTAAAACATGGTGATTTGCTACTTTATGTTTGTCATAGTTTTCTGCATAAAAAAAAGTAATTTGGCAATGCTTGAGTAGATATAACTATGTCTGTAGATGACACAAGAAAACCTGAAGTAGTTTAGATGCATTTTTTAAAACATTGATGTTGGGTTTTTAAAAGCTATGGGAACCAGGTGTTGGTTATTCCAGTTAAAGGCTGGAGTAATCATGGGGGATTCTTTATCAGCTCTAGTCAGCTTTAGTCACTGAAGGCCACTCCTTGGCCTTGCCTGAGGTTTATAGGTAAGGGTGGGAGGGGAGCTGCAGTGGTGAAGAGAGCAGCACTGTGCTGTGTTAGGAACAGGCTAACGTGTTCCATGAGTGCTGCCTGGCATTTCAAGGATGGGGAATTCTGCTAGGTACCAAGTGGGTTTGCTGATTTGCAGCATGACTGGTACCCTCTTTTTCCCCCACCTTCTCTGCTGTGTTGAGGAAACTGTGTCTCCTGCCTGCCCTTGTTTAGGGACCTGCTCTCTGCAGGTGTGAATGGCTCCCTGCTCTCCTCTCTCCCCAGCTGACACAGTGAACTCAGTGTGTGCTCAGTCAATGAACACACATCACAACCCACTTTTTTTTTTTTTTTTTAATTACTCTTTTTTTTTTTTTCTTCCACAGTCTTAGTGGTATAACCATACTTGTAGTTCTGTAGCATGACAGCTACACAGTAATAACTGTCCTGCTTAATTGCCCTACCTAAAGCCTCTTCAGCAGAAGTCTCAAAGCTGTGAACTTCCTCCCCACAACTTGTGCCACACCTTCACAAGGTCTGAGCTGCCGAATTTAAAATCTAGGGGGACTTACTATATTTTTATATTGTCTTGTGAATAATATATATTTTTATGTATAATATATATTTTGAAGAATGGTGGGAAAAAAATCTGAGCATTTCCTTTTAAGACATATGAGATGCTACCAAAGCAACTGTATAATATGTAATTGTAATTTAAGATCTGAAACTGCTTAATTAAAGATGTATTTTATTGTAGGCAAATCCAGAAGCACAGCTCTTACCAGGACAGAGGTTTGTGAGTCAAGGTATGTTTCTGTAGAAATCTCACAGCTGTGTGCTGTGCCCATGTCAGCCTGCAAAGTGATGTGAACATGCCTTTTTCTTTCTATTCTTATAGATGCAGAGGAGCATGGAGTCATTGTGGTAGCTTTGTATCCCTATGATGGCATTCATGAAGAGGACTTGTCCTTCAAAAAAGGAGAAAAATTGAAAGTTATTGAGGAGTAAGTATGACAATGTTGTTGTATTGCAGATTTTCTTTGGGCTCATCTAATTCCCTCTACAGTCCTACTCATACCAGGGGTGTATAAAAGATAAGTGACCTCCCTTACGTGTGATAGTATAAATGCTAGTTATTCCAGGTTGGATGGGACTTTGACCTACCTGCTGCAATGGAAGGTGTTCCTGCCCATGACATAGATGGTCTTTTGAGTCCCTTCTAACCTAAACAACTTTTGAGTCTACAGTTTTCTGACTTGGCAACTGGCCTCTGTAACTGTGATCAAACATTGATCCAGTGGAGCCAGTGGCTTCTCAGGGCACTCTTGACTTCAGAGGAAAGATTGTGCTTCTCTCTCCAGCCTGGGCAAAGCTCTCAGCAGACTAAAACCTAAATAACAATTTATCATTTTCCTTTCCTATGAATACTACTGTGTTTGTTTTTCAGATCCGGAGAATGGTGGAGAGCAAAATCGCTCACTACAAGAAAAGAAGGTTTCATTCCCAGCAACTATGTAGCAAAAGTAAACACCCTAGAAACAGAAGAGTAAGTTCTCCCAGTCTCCAAATTCTGACAAAATTCTTCATTTTGGTGGTGTATCCTTTGTGGGTGGGGAAAGAGGTGGTTCTAACTATTTGAAATACTTTTCAGATGGTTCTTCAAAGACATAACCCGAAAAGATGCTGAAAGACAACTCCTGGCTCCAGGAAATGGTCCTGGGGCTTTCCTTATCAGAGAAAGTGAAACATTAAAAGGTAGGTTTTGGGGTGGTACTTTGGAATTGATATAGAGATAAAAGCATGCAGTCAGTCTACATAAAAATTGGCACTGGGTGTGGAGTAGTTGCAGTGCATCCTATTGTGTGAATTTTCTGCAGTTCTGTAAGAGTGATAAGAATGAGAAAATTACCAGAAAAAGAAAGAGAGTTGCAGGCTAACACCCAAAGCTGAGATAAGAGGAAAAAAAAAAAGCTTTATGTGTGTGATTACACTGAAAAGAAGCAGGAATGAATGAGAAGTGGCTTCTATTTTTGTTCTTTATGTTTGCAACTCCTTTATTGAAAGACATGTTACTGTAATAGTATCTGCTGCATTCTATAGTCTTCTATTTTTGGGTCTGTACCCATTGCTACAAGTTGAAAATTGTAGTTAATGTGTATTGAGGGTTTGACAGTGCAGTGGGATTCTTTTCAGAAAGCTTTTTAGTGCTGTAAACACCAAATTTTTGTGCTGTAAACAAAGTGGTTTGTGCTGAAAAGCTTAGTGAAGTCTCCAGGTTCTTCAGCTGGGACTTTGAGAAGAGCATGGGAAGTTCTGCCCCAGCCTGTGGACTCTGACTGTAAGTGTGGATGGGATATTCCAGCTGGATGCTGTAACACTGCATCCTCCAGAGGAAGACACATGAAGCCTTTCAGCAGGTCATGCCTCTCCACTCCCCAGGGTAGCTTTTTTGGGCTCTAATACTGCAGATTCTTGACTAGGTATCATCTGTAAAGGGCCCATATCACTGTACTCTCAGCTGAAGACTCCTAAATGAAGTTCTCAAAGGAAGTCTCCTAAATTCTACATAGAATACTGAGAGTAAGGCAAAGTACCTCCAGAATCACTGGGATATGTGTGTGATGAGAGATAAGGGGTTGAGATCCCTTTTTACCCTTTGAAAATGGACAAGAATTGCACAAATAGAAGGAACAAAGAGTGCTGTAGTTAAAGGTGGATGCTTTCCTGCCCCAGTTTAAATCCTAGATGATGTTAGGCTCCCTAAGACTGCCTAGGGATGAACAGATCTAGCACATCAACAGATCTGCTCTCCCTCCTCTATGCCTGAGGCCATCTTCAAACTATCCATGACAACCAGTATGTTCCTTTTTCAAAATGCTGATCTCCAGATTTCAGCTTCTGCCTGAGCAGGGTCACAGCTTGGTGCTGCTCTCCCAGCCACTTCTATTTGATCTGGGAGACTTTCTGCAGAACTGGGCACTGAATGTGGACTGCCTGGTACAAGTGAGTTTGTTGAATAAGATTGAAAAAGAAAGTGTGGCTGTAAGCATTTTGGTGACCAGTTCAGGGCTGGTTTTTGCTAACTTCCTCCTGTGGATTGCAAAATGCTTTTTGAGGAAATAAGGGTGTAAAAAGAAAAGCAGACAAAATGGTGGTTTTCTTAGGTTGAACTGTGCATGTGTGGACTCTAGATTTTTGCTATCTGTTAATGAGCATTCCTTCTTTATCCACAGGCAGCTATTCTCTCTCCATACGAGACTATGATCCAGAGCATGGTGATGTTATTAAGCACTACAAAATCAGGAGTCTAGACAATGGAGGATTTTACATCTCTCCAAGAATAACTTTTCCTAACATCAATGATATGATAAAACATTATCAAAGTAAGTTACATTATTTAATGAATTACTTAATAGAATGCAGCCATTATTTCCTGTGAAGGAAAATAAATGGTTTCTTCTTTTGTTTCAAAGCTTTTCTTTTTTCTTTTTTTCTTTTTCCTAAATGAATTAGGCATGCATGTTATCAAATATATGGCATACCACTGGGAAATGAAGACTAGATTTATAATACAATTCATCAAACTTAGGGTGATGTGAAGCTGTAATAAGAACTGCCTGCATTGTAAATAATGTTTGAGAGTAAATTTTTATTCATGATTAGCAGAAACACATATAGACTTGTGAAGGTTGTCTTGTGTCTAGGGTTGAGTGTGAAATTGGTTTTATTTTTCCTGTAAATGTGTTTGTTTATGTATTTTTAAAGGAAGAAATATTCCATATACTTCAAAGAAATAAAATTGCGCCCACATAGAATGTATACATTTATTTAAAATAAGAAAAGAGTGGGAGGGGGGGTGAGGAAGGGACAAATCTACCTATGTTTTAACTGGAAAACTGACTTCTCATTCTGCATAACCTCCTGCTGGATAGGTCCAAAATACAGATTTTTTTTTAATCTTGTAACTGGGAATAAAGACAAGACAAAAAAATGTAAGATATAAAAATCACATAGTAATTTTTCAAAGCCATTCTGAGGACTTGGCCATGAAATTTTTCTGACTAGTTAGTTGTGTGTGCTAGCTGTTCAACATAGCTGGAAAACCTGAGAATTATTCAACATTCATATAAAAGTTATAGCTGGTCAGTGTCTGGAGAAAAAAATAATGTTGACCTACTTATGCTTGCATGCACATCTGTCTGAAAACATGTTGCAAGAAAATTTAATGACAAATTCAGAATACAGATCCAAAACCTGACTCCAATGTGCATCTTAAGCAACATAGTGTCAATAATATCAGATCTGATATTATACTTACTTGGTGCAAATTGTACTAAAACCCCTCAGTAATCTGACAGTAACCAGATGCATGTGATACTTTTTTATTAAATTTGTCTCTGAAGGTGAAATTTCAGATCAGAGACACTTAAACTTTTGTGACAGCACCAGAAAGGTTACATTTTCATCATAGTATCTGGTTATTTTGAATACTATTATGGACTGTTTAGTGCAATTAAGCAATGTTTGTCTCAAGTCCTGCAGCACAGGAGTGTAATATATTTTGATTTTTCTTTGAAAACCAGGGCAATCAGATGGCTTATGCAGAAAGTTGGAAAAAGCCTGTATTAGTCCCAAACCTCAAAAACCATGGGATAAAGATGCATGGGAAATTCCACGGGAATCTATTAAATTAGTGAAGAAACTTGGAGCTGGTCAGTTTGGAGAAGTCTGGATGGGTAAGTTTGTTCTTTTGAAATGAGTATATAACTCTGAAGGAAGTGTCATTTCAGAGTCATTCAAAAACATAGTGGACATGATCCTGATCCTATATACTTGTAAAACAGCAAAATCAAGCCCAGAATATACCTTTTTTTGAGGAGAGAGGGCTTGTAAAAGGGGGTAGATACCTCACAAGGAAGAGGAACAAGCCCTTTTGGTCTCTTTTAAAGGAAAAAAATAGTGAGTAAGCACTGTAATTTAGAAGGTCAAAGACATCAGAGTTTTTTGTTATGTTTTGAGGCGGAAATAAAGGATTATAGTAAGACATGGCTTCTGAATCTCAAAATCCATGATCCTCTCAGAACTGTTTCAAATCAGAAAGTGTTAAAGAATATGAAATAGAAAGAAAGAATGTCTTTTACAGAATTGTGTATAGACATTTCATTGTCCATTTGTGAAGAAGATGCCTCCTGCAATGTAGTGCTGGGTGAAAAAAGGGAACACGCTTAACCCAAGAGTGTTGTCTGCCAGTGTGCTGCTCAGAAAGTGGATGATTTATGTAGTAAGAAGACCAGAGGTTGACCAGCCCATGCCTTGAATCATCATGCAAGACCCCTATAATAAAACAGTTATCAGACTTACAAGTTGTAAACATTAATATATACCCAGCAGAAAATTATTAATAATTATTATATCCTGAATAACCTCCTTTCTTGGCTTACAAGCAGTATTTCCTCAGCCTTAGTGACTTCCTATTGGCAAAGGGCTATGCCCAGTGTCACATTCTGTGAAAATGGTTTAATTATCTTGCTTTTGAAATGCTGCCTATTCTGACATGAGAGTATTCTTTTGGCTTCCTTATTCCACAGTCTTCTGTGTACTATTCATTGCTTACACACTTTTTGCCAGTTACTTGAGGTAAACAATATCTTCCTCCCAAAGTCTTCATTAAGATGTTTTTTCAGGCCATATCTCTTAGCCTTTCCCTGAATCTCTTTTTTGGGACATTATGATTAAATAGGAATAAATTTGTTATGATAAAATATCATATTATGGTGATGAGGATCATTATTAATTTTAAGACCTAAGATTCTATAGGCAGAGTATTTCTGAGCAACTTAAAAGTGTATCCCAAAGCTGGCTAGAAGACACAGAGCTGTGAAGAGGTCTTTGATAATCCATGGGAGTGTGTCAGTCTGACAGGAATGTCATTGCTTTGAAGAGATGCTCTCTTGTAGAAAAAAAAAGAACAGACTAATGTTGTTTGAGTGGCAAATTATACACGCACAACTACAGTGTCAATCAGAAAGCTCTACTTGAGTCTTAGGTGCAATCTTTTGGTATAAATCATATAAAAAGTGCAAGCAACACATCTCTAATATAATACAGTCAAATTCAGCCTTTTATCTGCCTTCACGAGAAAAGGCTTAAGAAACCCTCTAGCTATGATAAAAATGAATGACAGTTTAGATACTAGTCAGGACAAGTGTCAATGATTGTGCAGTTATTTCTGTCTAATAAACCAGGGCAACAAATGTTTAACTTACATTGAAACACTGTGGAAGGCTTTGTGGTAGGAGTTAATCACCTGCTTGAAAATGCAGATCATTTTGTACTTCTGCACATACAGAAAAGAATAAAACTTTAAAAGGGTCTTTCTGCTTCAAGATGCTTCCTCTTATTTGTGTCATTATTTTGACATCTAAATTGGACCTGAACCCCACATCTGAATTTCTGCACTGTGAGAAAAACTAATGTACTGTGAAAGCCATTGCTGCATTTCCTCTTCTTTGCTTTCTTTCTGAAGCGAAAGAGAACGATTTGCATGGCACAGATCCTCTCAAATCAGGAGCATGGTTAGTCTTAGAACCAAGGAAGTTCAGGATGGAAAAGCATATTAGGTCAGCTGTGTTGTGCAGGGTGCCAGCAACCACTGTGTATTGTAATGATCACCCAGGGATTTGGGGAGTTATGTAGAGGTGCCAAGCAATAATCTGGTTGCTGCGCTCTCCTGATTCAAGAGCTGGTTGTTACACTGCCTCCTCACAGAGAACAAAATTATTTTTCAGTCATCATGTGCATTAGGGAGAAATATTCTTCTATGGTTTAATTAATAAATAAATTTCTTCTTGATAAAGGATATTTAGAATTAGGGTTTCAGAGGGAACAGTGTCCCACTCAGAGGAATTGTGCTTTTGAGTAAGGAAGGATGTAGAGCTGCTGGACAAAGTCCAACAAGGAGCCACAAAGATGCTGAAGGGACTGGAGCATCTCTCTTTTGAAGAAAGGCTTAGGAGGATCTTATCAATATATGTAAATAGCTGAAGGAGGTATGCAAAGTGGATGGAGTCAGGCTCTTCTCAGTGGTGCCCAGGGCCAGGAGCAACGGGCACCAACTGAAACACAGGAGGTTCCTTCCAAACACTCCCTGTGTGAGTGAACAAGCACTGCCACAGGCTGCCAAGAGAGGCTGTGGTGTCTCCATTCTTGGAGAGAATCAAAAGCCAACTGGACACAATCTTGGATATCCAGTTCTAGATGTTCCTGGGGGTATTGGACACAGATGCCTTCCACAGGTCCCTTCTGAGTGTTTCTGAGAGATATGGAAATATAGAGATAATACTGATACTGCAATGTGAAGATATGCAATTATAGCTTTTGTGGTCTTTTCTTTTTTACTATCTCTATAACTACTTTCTGGGCTTCCATGTGGATATCTACCTCTTGAACAGTTTGAAGGAAATTAACTTATATTATGGAAGGAGTAAGAAAATCCTAGGAACAAAAAGCAGGCCTCCATATGCCCCAAGGACTTGGCTGTATTCTTGTATGACCTATGCAGAGAATTTATTTTATGGAATGGGCAGGTGCATCTCCTTCAGCTCTGAAAAGTTGCTTTTACACAGAGAAAAGTTGCAATCAGTTTTCCAGTATTTTCTATCAATACAAGCACAATTTTATTCATTTTTTAGATATTTTTTCTGGGTTTTGGCTACCAAGTTAGTGTTTATGTGTGCATTTTGGTGATCACTTGTGCAGCCTGGGCTTTCTGCCTTCCCATTTAATGGCCTGTGTGGCAATTAGTGAGAGATGGAACCACTGCTGCCTTATTCCGTTCTGTAGCTGAGTGATGGCTGTAGTAGGTGAAGGAGTGAAGTGCTGACATGCAGTTGGATGCAGAGAAGCTGCTGTTCCTCAGACTCTTTCCCAGTACTTCCTCCAATAGTAACTGCTCCAGTCATTATCTGCCTTCTAGCAGTGTCATATCTCCATTGCTTAAACAAGTTTTTCTCACTATACCCTGCAGAGAATTACTGGAAAAGTAGAGGAAAGAGAAAGGTGGGTATTAGAGGCTTGTTCACAAAGCTCTGCATCTACAGGCCTGTTCAGAAATGGTAGGCTCAACCTCAATTGTCTAAGTTCATATCACACCTTGGCCTGATTAAGTCTATGCAAGAAATTGGAGACAACCTGGCTATGCAAGATACTACTCTGTCAAAATAATAGGAATCAACTCCAAAAGAAATACCTGAAACACTAAAATTTTTTGAGAATTCAATTCTAACATGTAGAGGAGAACATGGCTTGTTGTGTGAGACATCATCACACAATCCTCAGACTTTCATACTATTACTTGCTCCACATTTGGCTTTTAACAGTAGCTAAAATGCAAAGAGACTGACTTCCTACCATGGTATGAAAGGTTTTTAGACCATGGAGTTCAGTGCCTCTGAGCAGCTATTTTAGTGATGTGGTGAACCAGAGCAGCACTGCAAGAGCAGGGCCTATGTTTTATGCATTTTTGTTCCTAGTGTGAACTGATATGATGTGAATCATGATGTTCTGTGGTATTAATAATCCATGAAGAGAATTCTCAAGCAGGGCTAAGAGGAAAGTTAACAAGGCAAATGCAGCAATTATGGTGTAGTTTATTAATGAGCCACATCTTGCTTGCATCTCAGGTGTAAAAGATTCTGTTATTCAATAAGCTCTGAATTAGAATATAAGTAATATGTGCTTTGGAAGTGTATTTTCTTCTGCAGCTGTTAGAAATACCAGAGTGTGCTCTTAGAGCTCACAACCACCTTGTTTTGGTCCCATCCCTCCCAATACACAATGAAATAAATGAACATGAGAGAAATCCAAAATCAGGTATTTTTAGTGCTCTCACCAGCTATTTGTTTTGTACATTACCACCAGAGGGTCAAGGTAGACTTTTTTACAGCAGAAAACCTCAGTATCACACGGATGTTGTAGTAAAAAAAACTATCTGTAAGAAAGACCCAAGTTTGATGGATATTTCAGTGAATATAAAACACTGTTATGTAGTTAATGTTAAGTGTGTTGGTCATAATTGCTTCACTGAAATAGTTGCATTAATTAGTATGTTCAGTAGAGAATTCAACAAATTGAGAGTGGACCTCATGCTGTGTTTTAGGGCATGGGATGGAATAGTAGAAATGATACAAGTCATCTTCCTGCTTCTTAAACAGAAAGAAAGATATTTATTATCTGTTTTTCTGACAGTTTTAAATCACATACCTGAGCTTTAACAGTGGATTTGATCTGTAGCTGTAATTTCTTACTACTAGGTCACTTAGAGAAATGTCTTTGTTATGTTTTTACCTGACCATGTTCGGAAAAATAGATTTAATAATTATGCAGATAAATATTTTGTGATTCTGGCATAGTGGCTTTTCTCAGGTGATGATCCTTCTTCAAAAAAGATGCAGTGCTCTTTTCAGAGCAATCACTTAAGATCTGGAAACTAGGTGCTTGCTTGTCCACTGATTTCTTTTGTTGGATGATAAATAACATAAGGACGTGGTGGATTCCAGTTTAGAGGTGTATCCATCATGGCAATGATCCAGATTGTTGCTGAATAAGGAAACAAAGTTATTTTGTTGAGTCATGAAGGTTTTACCTCTTCTGAGAATTATTTCTACAATGTTGTATTGGATATGTGGTGGGGATAAAAGTTGCATTTATATCCCTCTTTCTCGCTCTTTTATTTCTTTTATTTTTCAAATTAAATGACTTCACAAGATAAACTTTAGGATCAGTGCTTGCTATTCCATTTTTTAATGCTATTTTAACATTTATTTAATGTTTGGCAAACATTAAATCTGAAAATAATTTGCCGCTTTTCTCTTTACTGATAGTTACTTTTTATACAATTAGAATGTTACATTAGAAGGTTTGCTAAACAGAGAAATGAACCACAGCCACATTCTCCTCCACTGCTGGCATGGGCTGTGTGATAAGAAGTTATCACATTTTAAATCTTGTGCTGAGCACTGCAGGATTGCAGTCCTGGCAGTGTGTCCTTGTTGGTCACGAGAACCTTTCGACTGCTCTTTCCCGTAATGCTCCGTTTCGAGCACTAAGGGTTACAGGAAGGATTATAAGCATGAGACTGGCATGCATGAAATAATTATAATCATGGGATTTAAGATATTTCAGAATCTTCTAGCCAGTCCTTGGGCTCTGTTGTTCTGAGGCAGTTTAAGTGGACATTCATTGAAATATGCCTTGACAAAGTATTTTAGGGGCTACTGGTGAATGGAAACTTGGTGTGAAGTAAGATCATTTGCTTGCTTTATTTTTTTTTCTTCAGATAACTGTTTTCTAAAAATAGGGAATGGATCATTTTTCTCTGCAGTGCTGTATAAGTTGCAAAATAAAAAGGAATTCTAGCATAAATATTTGTGCTACATCTGGCACTTGCTGTCACACTCTTAGCTATTCCTGGAATCCAACCTCACCTGCTTTATAAATTCCTGCTAGTCAGGACACTGTGGGCTACAGAGTGACTTCAGTGCACTGATCCTATTTCCTCCTTGTAGGTTACTATCATAACAGTACCAAAGTGGCTGTGAAGACTCTGAAGCCTGGAACAATGTCTGCACAAGCCTTCCTGGAGGAAGCCAACCTCATGAAAACACTTCAGCATGATAAGCTTGTTAGGCTTTATGCTGTAGTGACCAAGGAGGAGCCTATTTATATTATAACAGAATTCATGGCAAAAGGTGAGAAAAACATTGGATCTGTGTGCTGGTTTGGGCTGAGGCAATTTTCTTCCCAGTCTGTGTTTTGGATTTGTGCTGAGCACAGGGTTGATAATATAGAGATGTTTTTGTTATTGCTCAGCAGGGATCACAGAGAGCCAAGGCTTCTCTGCTTTTTGTGCTCCCATGTTGGTGAGGAGGCTGGGGGTGCATGGGAGGGTGGGAGGAGACACAGCCAGGACAGGTGACCCCAATTGACCAAAGGGATGTTCCAGACCTTATGGCATCAGGCTCAGTTTATGAAGTGGGATCATGCTCAGTTTATAAAGTGGGGGAAGAAGGAGGAAGGAGGGACATTTGGAGTGAAGGTATCTGTTTTCCTGAGTAACCATTACATGTGATGGGACCCTGCTCTCCTGGAAATGGCTGAACACCTGTCCCCCCATGGGAAACACTGGATTAATTTGTTGTTACAAATTAACACAAAAGTGTACAAAAGCACAGCTTTTGCTTTTCCTCTTCCTATTAATCTGTCTTTATCTCAGCCCATGAGTTCTCTACCTTTTACCCTTCTGATTCTCTCCCTGGTCCCACTGGTGGGGAATGAGTGAGTGTGTGGCTGCATGGGGCCTGGTTGATGGCTGGGGTTAAACCACAACAATCTGCAAGCAATAGTTTAGTGAACTCTTCTGCTTCTCCTAAACTAGTTCCCTTTCTTTTTAAAGAAAAGAATGATAGAGTTATTTTTGAATGTTCAAATATTAAGGGAAGGAGCACCTATCCTTAAGATGGGCCGAGGCTTTCATTTTATGATGCATTACTGCATTTGTGAGATAAACCATTTTTACAGTTTTCCTAAATGCAGCATTTTCTATTGTTTCTGAGTCAGAGGATAACCCCCAGAATAGCTCTATTTCCTTTGGACTCCCTAGCTAACTTTTGTTCCTGGTATCATAGCAAGGCAATTAAAACAAACCTTTGGAACTGCCTTATGTGGATCTTGAACTGTTAAAGGTGTGTAATAAGGTGAGTGAGGAATGGTCCTGTAAGAGTGGCTGCACTACTAGGAAAGGGCTCTGTAGACCATTACTACACAAAATATGCCAAGTTTCCTTCTCAGATTATCTTGGGTAGTAGTTTTTCTTGATTTGTTCTGTTTTCAAGCAATTTTGCTGGCAACTTAATGAACAAATGTTGAGGCACTTAGTCTGTATGACTTGGAAAGGATTGATGCATGTGATTCTCCTAGACACCTTTCCTGATGGTCCACAGGGTTCTTATCAAACTCAGCACCATGGAACTAAGATATGGTCTCTTGGGAGTTTTCTACAGCCAGGCAAATGGCAAAGCTTGAGTGTCTGACATGCTAATTTGGATGTTCCTGTCGTTAAATCATGCAAAGAGACTGTCTTACTGTAGTCAACTTGAAAATACATTGAGATACCTCAGTGCATCAGTTCTGTTATCCAGAAAATTGGGGAACCACTGTGACTTTTATTCTTGTACTAAGATGCACTGATTTAATCTTTCTCTTGTTTTAACAGGAAGTTTGCTGGATTTTCTGAAGAGTGATGAAGGAAGTAAATTGTTGCTTCCAAAGCTGATCGACTTCTCTGCTCAGGTAAAACTTTAAAAATATTCTCAGAATTATTGGGGGTTACTTCTTAGAGTCTGAAACTCATACTAGGCCATTTTATCCTACAGATTTTTTACGTTTAAAAAAGTGGAATTTACAGATCAATTTTGAATAAATATGGTTAACTGAAAGGAGGAAATAGATAGAAGAGGTTTCAAAGTGTATATGTGGTTAGGCTTAACTCTTAGGTACTGCTGGTGACCTGTTCAGATGGCAGCAGTGCCCAGCTGCCTTCCTTTGTGAAAAGGCTACTTTCAGTTTGAGTGGCTATGAGTTGAAAGGACAAGTTTATGAGGTTTTGCATATCAGATTACTTCAGAGTTAATAAATATGTAATTTTTTTACTTCTTAAGTTAGGTTAACTGGTTAAACTCCTCTTAAACTCAGTGTACTCTTCTTGTTTTCAAATTCTTAGGTAAATTATTGTGAAAGGATGTTTCATGTACTAGTGTATGATTTATGCACCAGGATCATTGTTTCAAAATATACAAGTTACCTCTGTCAAATGAAATCTGAAGAGAGACTCCAGAGTGCTTTGTGTGTCAAAGCCTGAACCGAAGGTCCCAGAGCCCAGTGTTTTGTCTTAGACAGTTATCAGGATTAGGTGTCCAGGGAGGCGTGTAACAAAAATAGAGTAATAATTCTGCTTTTGCAGGTTGTATTTTATGTTAGTAGTAGGTAATGATGGTATTTCTGGTAGGTTATTGCTAACCAAGCTTTTTTGGGGCTTTTTTATGCGTTAGAGTTTACAGATTGTTGTACCCTGTTATGCTATCTTGTTATAACTCATGAGGAAAGATGGGAAAACAATAAAAGATATAATAAACCATTAGGAATTTATACCAAAAATTCACAATAAGAATATTATATAAATATTTTATGTAATTACTGCTATACATATAATTATAGGATTAGATATTAGGAAGTATTTCTCTACCAAAAGAGCTGTCAAACACAGGAACAAGCTTCCTAGAGAGGTGATCAATGCCCCAAACCTGACATATTTTAAAAGTCATTTGGTCAATGTCCTTGATATATGCTTTAACTTCTGATTAAAGTGGTCTGAAGTGGTCAAGCACTTGGACTAGATGATCACTGAAGGTCCTTTACAACTGGAACTATTGTATTCTACAGTATATTATATTGTTATATAGATGTTCGATATATCAAATATAGGTTTTTATTTCACATGGACTCAATGAAAGAGCTATTTCTCCTATAATTATTGGTTTAGTGTGGCTATAGGCTCTTTAAATTGTCTGAACTCTTTGGGTAATTTGTCCTTGAGAATTTATTTTTAGTGGGATAAAAGTTTGCAGGTATGGAAAACCTGCTGGATCCCAGGTCATGGTCTGAAGAGATGAGTAACAGTGGGCAGACAAGAGAATAAAAGGTAGCTTTGAAAATAGTGTGTAAAATTCAAGAGAGAAAAGATTGTCTGTGAGCATTAATATGAAAGAAGACCTGAGATGTGGAGAGAAAAGCACATGTGGTTTCACAGCAGACCTTTTTATTCTAGTTAGGGATATTGTTAATTTTAAACTAATACTGTGTTTTTAGCAATGTAAGGCTTAGAAAGGGTAATGAACTAAAGAGCAGCTCTGTGTACAACTTGGGTAAATCACTTCAGAGATTGTCATTCACAAACCTTTGAAGGTCACTTCAAATGGACCTCACTTGTCACCCTGATCTGACAGCAACCTCTCAGAGGCAGTTCCTGAACTTGGCCCCAGAGGCCAGGAGGACCTCATGCTGCACAAGTGACATGAGAAGTCCCTCTTGTCATATAAGAGGTAGACCATCAAGAGAAATTTCTGAGACTAGCTCGCAGTCATCCTAAAGGATTGTTCAGGAATGCCTCTCTGAGGTTATTTCTGGCTGAGGCCCAAACAAAACTTTGGAAGGGAGATACCGGGATTTTTCTTGCAGAAAGAATTTGTAGGGTTTTCTGAGCACATTTATAAAGAGCCCTTAATGCCACTGTGTGATAACAAGACTGTGTGGAATAGACTTGTAGGCTGCATATGTGTGGCTCCAGACCTGAGATTTCCCTCTGACCAACACAAATGTTCCACCTGTCTTTTCTATCTCTGGGAGTCTGAACCAATTGATAGGTCTTTAGGGCAAAAGATGGACAAAAATCTTTTCAGACCTCTGCTAAGGTAACCCATGGATCACATTATTTCTGAATGTAGGCTGTGTGTAAAGGAGAACACAAAATGTGTGTACTTTCATGGTGCGACTCTGGTTTATACAAATGGAATGCTAATTTATTCTTGCAGAAGTGACATTAACCTCTCTGCAGAGCAAAGGGGAAAGAAATTTGGAAAGATATGTTTCAGAAAAGGTTAAAATTAACATGGAAGGAAGCTTGTGGTGAAGATTCTTATTCTTAAATAAGATCAGGCTTCTTCTGGGTTGTTTTTTTTTTTGTTTTTGTTTTCTTGCTGGACACACACTTGAGCTTTACATTACTGTCTATCATGCCATTTTGGTAAAGCACTTTGCCAGGCTATCCCAGCCTCTCAGGAACATTGAAAATGCAAGAAATGGTAGCTGAGTATTAGCTTATTTTTGCCTTCATCCATCTGTGATGTTACAAGACACAGGAGGGACTGGGGATGGGAGAAAGAGACAGGAGGACGTGGTCTCTGACTATTAGCTGGCTAAAGAATCTAGTACAGGCAGTTAGTTGTACAAGAAACCCCAGCTGAAGCTGATTTTCCAAGTGAAGAGCACTGTGGGTTGTTTGCATTGCCAGGCTGTTGTTTAGTGCTCCACTCTCTGAGTTCATTACTCCTTTGCCTTGAAGAGTCTTGAAAAAAATATGTGTTTGCAAGAGGTGAAATATTCTGACTTTGCAAAATGAGGACTGCTCCTCTAGGTGAAATAAACAACTTTTTTAAAGTCAGCATTTTTCAAGCAAGTAATCAAATACACTCCTGCTCTCCTATACTGACTTAGCTGTCTAGTTAGGTGAGCACACCTGCTGGTGGACATTTTTGGCAGAGACAGCTGTTACTGGGTTACACTTACATCTTTGATGGTTTACTTTCTGTACTAATGGTCATGATTCATGAAATGAGGTTTGTGGGAAAGATGGCAAGAAAATGCTTGCTAGGAAGGTGATCCAGCTCAGTTTCTAAAGCAACCTGCTCTCTGACTGAAGGTCAGAGCTGAAGGTATCTCTTGTGTTTTAATCGGCACATTTGGGACTGGGGGAATTTAATGTTACCTATGCCCTGGGAAAGACAATTTTATCCATTGAAGATGAATGTTAGAAGTCTCCAAAATGAGGATGTTTTAAGAGAAACTGAGTTTTGCAAATGTGTCTTCAAGCACATAATATCTGTGTCAGTGCAGAGTTGAGCTGTGGCATCTCCCATAGAAGTCAGCACCAGCCTGGCTCTTTCAGTTCCTAAAGCAACTGGAAGACTCAGGGTTTTACTAGTTGGTTTCTGTCTTGCCCCAGAGGCAACTTACCAGAAGAGACTTCAATTCTTTGTTTCACATTTCCTGAATTCATATTTGTTCCTGCTTGATTAGCTCTGCTGAAAACATATGACATGAGTTCAGCAAACATTTTGTATGTGTAAACTTCCTGCTTCTTATGCAAATCCATTACCTTCCATGTAGGATAGGATACACATGTGTAGTGGCTGTGGTTAGGAAAATTATACCTGTTTTTTTTACTAAACAAACTCATAACTTTCCAAAGGGTCAAAGCTTTGTCCTAAAAACTGTCATTTCTTCTTTCTCATGCAGTGCTGATACTTTCATTAATTCTTCTGTGACCTACAGGTTAACTGGCAACTTCTTTCTGTCTTCCAAGGCTACAGTGCCATCAAAATAATAGTAAACTTAGAATAAAATAATTAGAGATTTTTGAGGCAGTGTTTCAATCCCTCTTTACCCTCTTTTTTAAAGTCATAGAAAAAAGTCATACCTAGATTACAATTAATTTTAAGTCTTATTTGGCATTGTGACATTTCCACTGTGTATTCCTTTTCATGCTTCTTTGATTTTTAATGATACATTGTAATGTTCCAGTGCATAATGATATACATTACTTTTATAATAATTTTTTCCCTGTAAGTCTGCTTTAACTACATAGCTGCTTGACTGGGGCAAGAGGAATATGATCTTGCAACCTTTCCTGACTTTACCTTTAGGATAAGCACTGCTGAAAACTGAAAATTGTTATTACACTGATGTATTATTTGAAGATCTGTGTCTTTTGCAACAGTTTTCAATGGCCAGATACAAAGGGCCTACACCCTCTTCACAAACAAAGAGTCACATAAAGATGAACTGACTTTTTGAAAACTCTGTGATGAAGAAGTATATTTTATTTTATTATGCATCTGGACATTATTGGAAGGTACAGTTATTGAAAGGTTGATCCCAGACCAAAGACAGCCCTGTCCAGATCAATAACACTTCCACATCAAACCTTTCAAAGCTCCAGGCTGTTTTCAGTGAGGCTTTTCTCTAGGAAGGGAGAGAATTACCTGATTTAAGGCAGTGTGAAACTCAGAGTATGCTCCATAATTTCCTCTGCATAAAATGCACCAACAGGATGCTTGTGTCCACCCTCAGTGTTTTGCACTCATTTCCAGTCTGGTTTTTGGGCTACTTTACCTGCTTTGGCAGGAGCATCCCACCAAGCTGTGGGCCAGAGCAGCCCATGTGGGCAGCTGGGAATGGCTCTGAGGCCACTGTCCCACACCCACCATGACTTTTAGCTGAAGCTTTACAGTTACAGAGACTGGCTTGTGGAGTGATGTATTTCTCCTGGAGGACACCTCTTTCATTCTTACCCTGGGTGCACAGTTCCCAGTATGCAGAGATTTGTTTGGGTTGTTTTAAAAAGGATTAAATTTGGGTTTTTCTATAAGTGTGTGTCAGTAGTTCATTAAAGGTGATAGGGAACTGCTCCCTTCTTGGCAGTAACACTTGAGCATGTAGGCAGAATTCTGTTTTAAAGGCCACAAGACATATTCCTGAAGCCCAAATTAGCTTTCCTATCCTGCTCCCGAATAGACATTATGTGTAGCTGAACAGTCTTGACAGGTACCAATGATCATTAAAAGAGAGGGGAAAAGGCTTTAATTTTCTTTTGTTCATATGAATTTCTCTAGCATTAACATTTCATTTGGCAATGAAAACCCAACAATAATCATTAGAAGTTATCACGTGGGCTCTGGCAGCCATTCTCTCAATCTAAAAATCTCAATTTTTTTCTTTCTTCTTTTCCATAAGCAAAGGTCTAATATGACCAAATGTGTGAATTCAATTATTTGTTCACTGTGTTTCCCCTCTTTCTCTGATTCAATTTTCCTCACTATTAATTTTTTCCTTGGAATTTTCTGCATTTTTCAGTGAATCTAGCACAAATAAGAGGAAATGAAATTGTCTTTCCAATGGCTTTTCTTGGTTGGACTTGGAAACTAAATATCATGATCACAAATATTTTTCCGTGAAGTGATTCTTCATTCCCTATCCAGCAGTTGGCCCAAATGTTATATCTGTGCAGGGAAGGAGGGAAGCTGATTCCTCTCTGGTGTTTGATGTATTTTTGGGGGGCATTGCCAGACCTGTCAGCATTTTGGGTGTATCTGCCATGCTGGCCAGTCCAAACTCAGCATCGATCTTACAGCAAAACCTTCCCTTTCATCTCTGCTTCCTCCCCAAACCCATGTAATGGCATGAGAGGAGGGAGAGGCAGAGCAGACTGTAAATTAAATACTGCTCCTCTGTTGTGTCTGTAAGTGCCTAATAAGACTCTCAGTGGCAATTATTCACTAGTAGCTACTTCCTTCATTAGCAAGTGTTTTACTTATTTCTAGAAAATGTGAAATGCAGGTGTTGCTCATTCTCTCCATCAGAGTTTCTTCTTGGTTTAGTGTGAGAACCCTCCTGCACTGTGCAAGGGCAATGTCACACTTCTCTGGAGAATGTATCTGACTGTAAGAAGAGGTTTGCAATGGAAGGAAGTGGGAGTGCAAGTGGCTCTATTTTTCCATTGCTTAAACCGAAAAAGAGGAACAAAGAGTGTGTAGTTTTGTGTTGTAAGCGGTGGCAGTGTGTGCCTTGGCAGTACCCCTCGGGGACTTTTTAAAAACGAATAAGCAGAAGTGATGTTCGTGTTCTCTTCAGATTTGGCCAGCTGCTCTGCCTGCTTTACTGCACAGCTGAAAGGAGCACCTCTGGTGCTGGGGAAGGATCTGTGCACTTGGCTGCTCCTCAGGTGGAGAGGAAAGAGCTTGTGGTGAAGGTGCCAGGGACTGGCACTGGTGAAGGGCCCTCACTGCTGCTCCATTGGCAGGTTTGAGGGCGTGGGTGCTCCCCAAATCATGTGGCCAAGAGGGGTCTGTCACCCCCCACAGACGTCCTTGTGGCACAGGTGGAACCTTGACTGGGAATGTTCCATCACCAGTCTGAACAGAAAGATAAAAGCTAATGGCTTCCAGAGACAACGGTTTCTTTTTTCTTAGCTCCTCTTAAACTTTTGGGCAGAATACAGTTTACACCTCAGTTTTATTACTCTGAGTTTAGAAACACTTAATTCAATTTTTTTTTTCCTGAAAAGGAAAATGTTTTCCTTCAGGGAGAGAGGAAAAAAAAAAAAAAAAAAAAAAAAAGTAATGCAGAAAAAAATCATCCCCTGTGCATATTTTGAGGTTATTAATTAATCCTCAAATTTCCAGTTTGGTTTGGAAATCAATTTGGGGTGCTGAAATGCAGATTATATTTACTTACAATACTATCTGAGAGCTGGCTGTTGCCAGAAACTCCTCATGTATGAACAGGTACACGTTGTTGTAGAAGAAAATAAAGTTGTTTCCCCTATCTTAGTAATTGCTTCCTGATTGTCCAGGAAAGAAAGCTGTTGGATATTTTTAACTTTCTCTATGCTGTTGCTTTATCAGTACCTGCTTCATCAGAACACCTGTATCCTAAGTGATTAATTCCTTATATTTTCTTAGTATTTAGAAAACAAACTGGTTAATAATTTAGGAAAGAGGATGTTTTAATAGAAATCTTAGGAACATTTTATTCAAGATTCTGTTTCAGGAAATGTCTTTCATATGTATCTAATTCTGCCAGCTGTTATTCACAGAAATAATTCTTTCAGAGCTGCTACTGTAAGCAGAGTTTTGGAGGACTGGATCTGTGCATAGGTTTTTCATGGCAATCCCCCCTTTCCTGGCTTCCATCTAAAAAATTCTCCAAAGACACCAATAATGAATAAATGGATGTGGCTTTGCTGATACCTTTGAAAAAAGAGAGATCAGACCTGCTAATGGAGCTGTATGGTATTGAAATATCAAAACAGTTGTTCTTTTGGTTACAGATTGCAGAAGGGATGGCATACATAGAAAGAAAAAATTATATCCATCGAGATTTGAGAGCAGCAAATGTTCTGGTTTCAGACTTACTGATGTGCAAAATTGCTGATTTTGGACTAGCAAGAGTGATCGAAGACAATGAGTACACAGCAAGGGAAGGTATGTATTTTTATTTTTGTCTTTAAAACTTCAGCCTCTGGGAGGCAGTGAGGCTGTATCTGACAGAAAATGCCATAACAGCTTCCTAGAGGCAGCATTCTAATGCCAGCAACTTCTAAAATGAATAAAGAAAACAAATAACCTTTCAGTGCTGCCCAGGCTTTGAGTTTATTTTAAATAAATTTGAAAGACAACTGACAGTATTTAACTGCATACAATTTTTTCCTAAATTGAACAAAGTAATTGCACAGTCACAGCTTCCATCTCACAGAATTAAAGGCCAAGAAACTGATCTTATGTTCTCTTAAATTCCTTAAATGTCATATGGACCTCTTTTCACTTAGAGAAAGGAAGAAACCCCAGCACATCTAGTTGCTGGTAACAAGAAAAACTTTAGCAGAACTGGTTACTCAAATACCTGGAAGCTATTTGAGGAGCTGCAGCATTAATTTGCATGTTCAGCAGCATGGTAGGGATTCTGGAGGGCCGGGTCATGTCCCTGTTCAGCACATGGATAGGAGGTAACAAGATGAGGACTGGCAAGAGAAAAACATGCCCTGAAAAGTGTATGTGTGGGTTTTGCCATGAGTGTTTTGCTAATGTTGTCAAGGATCCTTTCAAGAAGTGCTTTGTTGGTTGTAGTGAAGAGTTTTTATTTATGCTTCCATGCACAAGGGTAACTTTCCAGAGTGGTTTGTTGGCTGGCTTTCCCCTTCTCCTTTTAAAGACACTGCCTCAGGTTTTCACACTGTGGTACCATAGGGTGAGAGGGGAAGAACTAAAGTATGAAGAAGAAAGTGAACAACACACTACAGCTGAGATAAAAGGAAGATGAGCTACTCAGCAGCCACTGAGTTATAGTAATTCAATAGATCAGTGGGAAGGGTCTGATTAAGCAGTTTTCAGAGGTACAGACCTGTATCTGTGGGTTTTAGCTGGCTCTGGACATTGTATATTGATTAAATTAACTTCTCAGGTTATAAATTTTTTATGTCAAGTTTCTTTGATGTGTTTTCTGCTATCAGAAAAGTTTCCTACCTCACCTGGTATTTTGTGCCAGAATGTTAAAGGAGGCTAAAAAGGGCTTAGAGAGACTCTGCTTGTATTACTCCTCGTTGTCAAATGAATTAATGTAGTATTCCCAACAAAGACTGCCTGAATGTTCTTAGTTAACCAAGTTTGCTTTTAAATGGCAGTTTCTGGAATCAGTTAGTTAAATATAAAGACAGTTATTTTGAGATATGACTTTTTAAGGTATGTCTTGCTACTACTTTTGTATCTATGGCTGAATGTGAAATGGATTGAAGTGACTATTTGAGATTGTACTTCTTTTTAGGTGCAAAATTCCCTATTAAATGGACGGCACCAGAGGCAATTAACTATGGCTCTTTCACTATTAAATCTGATGTGTGGTCATTTGGGATTCTCCTGTATGAAATTGTTACATATGGAAAGATTCCTTATCCAGGTATGGGCCTGTGGTTTTACACTGTATTTATACTTTGGTGCTAAACGATAAAGAAAATATTCAGGGAAAGAGCTGGCATCTGACAATAGTGACACCAGTGATTGGAAATATGTCTTACAGGTAATCTTACTGCTTTGAAAACTTAGTCACTGTATGTGTCAGGTGCACATACCTCTCTCCAGGGTAAATTTAACGAACAGACTAATGACACCATGGTTATATATTTATATAAAGTCATTTTTATATATTCTAAAGCTGTTACAACTGCAGCAAATGCAGATCCTGCATTTATGACACCCCCGTTTTGTGGACAGAAGCACAGTCCCATGGTGAGGATGCAGTGCTGCAAGTTCTAATAGTGCTCTCTAAGCTGCTGGGGATTTTAATAGCATAATATGTGAAGATACTAAGAAAGCATGTTTTTGCAACAAATAGACTGTATTTGTCAGTGCTAGCTAGTCTAAACAAATATGAAAGCAGACCCTAAAGCAGTGTTGATGTACCACTAGGAATGTTTACTCTTTGTTGGTCCATACAGTCAGGTTCAAGGCCACAGAGGTGTGCACATCAAATGGAGCTGCCTTGGGCAGCTGTGAGATGGTCCTGTGCTTCATGTTTCATTTTTCATTGTTAAACAAGACATATATTAATGTTTCCAGCACACAGAGACACCTTGTATGAAGAGGTTTTTTATGCCCATAGAATTGTTACATCGCAGGCATAGATGATTCATTTTGGGCAACAGACTGCATTCATTTAAGCTTATTGAGGTTATGGGACATTGCCCTAAATTCCCTTCTTTTGTGGGCAAATGAGGAAAGTACAGCCATGTCCACCTGTACTGCACCTCTCATAGGCAGAGTAACTTCTGAGAAGAACCTTGGGATCCTGACAGGAAAGGGAGACCATCTATTTCATCCAAGCAAAGTTTTCCCAGTGCTTCCAGTGCAGCGACTCTTGCTGTTTAAACAGTGAAAACATTTCATGAGCAGCTGGAATTCTGCATGCTGAACTGCGAGAGATGGTCACAGGACAGACCTGAGTTCCTGAAGTGACAGCAGGCTGAACAGCTCTGGAGAAGTGTGCACAAAGGGAGATGAGAAATCCCACAAAACTTGGGCAATGGGAAAGGGGTGATGATGGCAGCACTTGACACTGCTACAGAAGGACATAGTGACTTTCCATACAAGAGGTAGAGCCAAACTAGACATTCTCATGGCACATTTTTAGGCCAGGAAAACATTTAAGGTCAAGGCTAGCCCCCTTAAACTTCCAGAGGTGATAGGGCAGCTTGCACAGCTAGGTGCTCTGGGTCAGTTTGTAGGTGAGGGCTATGAAATACTTGACAGCACAGCAGGTCCTCCCCAAGCTCTTCTTATCAAGTGCTCATGTCCCAAGGAAGGATCGAGGGGAGATGTGTGCAGCCAAGTAATGCATGGCTTGTCCCACAGTCAAGACACCTCCCCCCCCCACCACTAGCACTTGCCTGTGTGTAGAGACAATTCCTGCACTGAGCTGGGCTCACAAGATTATTTTTGAAGTATTTCTGCTTAGGAAATGGTCTTTCTCTGAGCAAACCTACAAGGTCACCTGGAAACCAGCACTACAAAAATACAAAACCCAATCCAATACTTAATTTTGCAGCTAAATCTGCTTTCTTTACCTTCATAAGCCATATCATGGTTTTATTCTAAGAACAAAGTCAATCTGTATAGCAGACATGGTACTGCTGCACTGCTGTGGGAAAATCTCTCTTCTAGGGGAAGTCTGGGCATTTTTTTTTAATGTGGGAGCATTTTTATGAGCACCATAAATACTCTCTGCACTGTGGATTCATTTATCAACCAGCAGTTACATATGGAAGGCTCTTGACTGCATATTAGAAGACTTTAATAACTTGCAGGTGTTGCTTGCATTAAAATGGAAGAGAGATATATATCTATTTTGAATAGAAGTATAAATTGAAATAGTCTGTTAGACTGAAAGTTCATTCTGGGAATCAGAATCACAGCAAAATACATGGGTGACCTATCTACTTTACATGAAGAGATGTGACAGATTTGGGCAAATTACCCCAGTATGGCAATAGTAACTTGGTGATAGGCTGTAACCAGTAGCCACTGGACAGAAACAGTAAATTGATTTTTCACTTCTAATGGGAATGCTTCAAATTTTCAGTTATTTTCAATTATTAACCAGCTCTAGCAACCAGATTATTCAGCATATAGCTGCATATGAAACAGTTGGAGTTGAAACTGGCAAGTAGCTAATACCTGTACTCAACTTGGTAGGAAGCATTTCTAGCCAAGAAACTTGGAGCTTTTGTGATCTTTGTTCTTAAATTCTAACACCTGTTTCTCCTCCTGAGGAACTCAAAGCCATTAGTGGAACTGTGGTTTCAGGAACTACCTCTGAAATACAAAAAAAGTATCTGATTCTCTGGGCACATAAGTTTAATTGGTAGTTAAAACCTAATTTCTGGGTGATTACATAGTGTGTCAGGACTGGGAACATCCATAATTGCTTTCCAGTTCTGTCTGCTATCCTTCACAAGGTACGGCCCTTTCTCTACCGTGGGATTCTTCCTCCATCCACTCTGTTCACATCATTTGCCAGGCCCTCATAAAGAAATGTGTCTTTGTGAAACCTAACAGGTAACACAGCATAAATTAACAGACATGTACCAAAACTTTAGCATTCAAGAGGGGGTGTGATAAATATGTATGTAGGATATATTTCTTTCACTGATCAGGATGTGGTAAGACAGGTAATTATTTAGCTACAAAAAGAAAAAATTGAAACAATTTTTAAAAGGTAAAGTTAAGGAAGTAGCTATTTTGAGAACACTGTGTGGACTGTGGGTAACTCTTTTTATTTTAAATAAAACCCCAAAACCATGGAAGTATGTACACAACATATTTACTATGGGATACTGATAAAAGTGTTTTCAGTTTTTGCTTCTGAACTCAAATAGATATTAAACAGATAGTTTTCCTGCAAGGTAGATGAAACACAGGCTTTGTCCTTAGCACTCACAATGTAACAATCAGTCCTGCAGACAACAGACCTAAGCACAGTCCTATGAAATACTTAAACCCAAAAAATCATTCCCATTCTGCACAAAAGCCCAGTAGCAGCACAGTTAACTACGATTGTGTATGGCAGGAATAACTATTTTACTATATATATTATATACAATTAATTTCTTTAGCTTCAAGCAGTCCAATCACTGTTCTCTATAAAATGCTTTATTGACTTTCTTCCTGTATTTAATTTGTCTCTATATAGCAGTAATTCCTTATTCTGTGACAACACACCCTTCCCCTACTTTGAAATACTTCTTCTCTGCACATGGGCAATCTTAGTTCAGGAAAACCTCCCTTCTGCTTCCAGAGAGGAACTGAAAATACAAAAGATGTGCCCAAAGTAAGCACTTTGATCCAGACTCAGATTACATGGCTGAGAGTATTTTTGGAAAAGCTTAAAGCCAACAGGCTTGAGCTGAAGTCAACTATATGAACTATGGTCATCTTGAATAATCCAAGTAGTTATACTGGATAAAGTTGTCATTTGGTTGTAATTCAAATGTGTTCTTACCTGCCAAGTGGCTTAAACCATAGCAGTCAGATAATACATACGAAGGTCTGCACAGTCTGCAGCAGCAGAGCTGCACCAAGGATTGAGGGCAGCACCACCTCTGCATCTCCACTCTTGCTCAGAGCAGGACCCATCCTGCCTCCTCTCAGCCCAGCAGAGCTGCTCTGAGGAGCTGGTGTGGGCAGGAGTCTGTCCTGAATGACCCTGACCAGAAGCTGAATGGCCTGAGAAAACCTGGAGGAACTGTAGTCTTGGGCAGAACTACACCACATGGAGCATTTAGCCTGAGGAGGGGCCAGTGGCTGAGAGCTCTGGGATACCCTTCTCAAAAGGGAAAGCCTTCTCTGGTGAGAGTGAATCGTTGGGCTGAAGCAGGTGCTTCCTGCATGCCCAGCCATCAGAACAAACAGTACAGAAAAGAGTCTGTGTCCAGAGGAGGTAATGCACCACTGGGTTGATTAGATTTGCAGAGGAAGGGATAAGCTCAAAGACAGGTTTCTGGGTAGGAAGTGGTGAGCCTAAAATAGCAAAAGCTGGCCCTAGCATAGCTGACCTTCTGAGAGTAGGTGTTGAAATTGTTCTGTGAACCAGTCTCTGAAAGGTTTGATAAAGGGGGGAGGGAGGGGTGACAGGAAATTAAAAAAAAAAAAAAAAAAAGCAGGGAAGGAGGATGGAGTCCAGGGCAGGACTCTCATGTGACATTAGCTGGCATGTGAGACAAAGGATGCACTGCTGGTACTTACAGTTCTTATCTTCTGAAAGAAAAAACAGCAGGAAAAAAAAAAAAAAAAAAAAGCAAAGCTCAGCATAGCTGGCAAGATGGTTCTGCGTGACAGGAACAGGACAAGAGAGGAAACTGCCTATTACAATTACTGCAGAGTCACTTATGAAATCATTATCTTGCAATCAGCAGCATTTACACAAAAGCTGATGAAGAAGAAAACCTGAAAGTTTTGGGCAGGCTGCCTGGCAGTGTGATCAAACAGAGAGGCTGCTCTCCAACTCAGAATGGATGGGTCTCCAGCAAGCAGAACAGTAGCTCTGCAGCTAGAGATGAAGGCTGGTGCCAGGGTAGGCTTTTGCTGGGAATCACACCACCACAGGAAGCAGAATAAATTGGAACAGGACTGGTCAGAAGAACGGAACACCCTTGTGATATTTCCCACAGTCTTCTTAGACTAGGCACCAAAGAGGTTGTGATGCTCAACTGCAGAAATGGAAAGGTTCCCACCAGAATTTTCAGAGCAAGTCTCTCATTGCTGGTGCACACCTTGACCTTGTTTATTGAACTCATGCTGGGAGCTACCTTTAATAAATAGCAAGGGTCTTATACTAATGGGTGAAGGTCTTTAGAGTGAAGTAAAAAACAAGAAAAAAAATTCTCTAGGAATAGAGAATCTCATCAAATCTTTCTTCTTTTTTTGTTTTTGTTGAAGGTATGAGCAATTCTGATGTGATGGTTGCTCTTCAGCGTGGGTACCGAATGCCACGCATGGAAACCTGCCCAGCTGAGCTTTATGATATCATGAAAACATGCTGGAAAGACAAAGCAGAAGAGAGGCCAACCTTTGATTACCTACAGAGTGTGCTTGATGACTTCTACACAGCAACAGAAGGGCAGTATCAGCAACAGCCATAGAACAAAGAACACCTTTTCTATTGGCACAGACTATCATTAGAACAGACTGCTCAAATCAGTTACTTCATGCATTCAGATGTCCTAACTGAGCGTGGAAGCTGAAATGCTGAAGGAAAGAATAATTCTGCAGAGAAATCATGTTTTTATTTGTTTAAAACAGTTCCTCTAAAGCTTCAAGTTCTCCTTAAAGGCTCTGTATTTTGCATCTGTAGAAACACCCCAAACAAACAGGCTTTTTGGGGTGGGGAGGGAGAAGGGAGGAAAGCAATCATGCCCTGGTACAGCTTGACAAGACCTTCTTAGGATCTACGTCATGCAATATGTTACAAGGAGACCTTGATAAAAGGGTTGAGAGGATACATGAACAGCTGTTCTCAAAAAAAAAGGTAAAAAGGAGAACTTACAGATTTAAGACATAGTGATGTTCTTAGATCATCTTTTTTGAAATACAGCATATTGCAAAAATTATTTTTATACTCTTGTTATTTCACATTAGTATCAGGCATAATGTCACCTATTGTAAGACTTCTAAACAGCAGTGTTTCCTTTGAGGAAGAGTTATATATGTAATTCTTTATACTGAAAAAGTTTTGTTTTACTGCTGTAAAACCCTAAATCTAAAATAATTTTCAAAGCGTTGCAAAACCATCACAGATGCAGAAGTGCAAGATGAACACACATGACTGCAGACGTGGCAGCACATCTCACTCACTCTGTGTTCAACCTTCAGCTTCCTACAAGGCCAAAGTCATCATCTGAAGTCCATGGAAAAGCACAGGATCTTGAAGGAAGTTAATACTTTCATTGCAGTTACTGAAACTGTTACCAGTGAAAATATTTTAATCTTCATTTTTAATCCTCTGTGGTTATTCAAGAATATTCCTTATATTTTTGCTGCTTTAATCAACTAACCTCAAATCTGTTTGAAAGTTAAAACTAGCTCTAGCTCTATCAAAAACAATTTGTGGAAACATGCAATAGGATATCAAATTACATTGCAGTGACACTGTTGTTCATTGCTCAGTATTACAAATCTAATTCTTAAAGTGAATGCGATTTGCTAAGCTCTTTACATTGAATTGTTCTATCAAGTTACCCAAACAGATGAGTTAGTGCAATTGCAATGTAACCACAGCATAGATTACTTCTTTTTCAAAGTGACACTGGTTCTTACAACTGAAACCCGGTGCACATCTTTGCCATCCTTCAGCCCAGTTATTTAGGCAAATGGTACTTTGCAGAAGCTTAAAACCTTTCTGTGAAAGCTTCAGTGTGCCTGCAGTTGAAGCTCAGCAGCAGAAGTATTTGTGGCTTTTCTTTTCCAGTGGCTTCCTTCAGTCAGACTGTGCAGTTTAAATAGATTATCAGTTAAATATGTAAATAGTTTCTATTGTATGGTGATTTTTAATTTTAATAAACACTTAATCTGAAGCAAGTTGTATGGTAGTAATTTGAGATACACAGCTGATGTTCTGTCCAGTGGTAACTTCACGTGGAACAGGGCAATCTCTGATTATCACCACGACCGAGATTAATGGATTCTGCTTTCCTTACACCCCATCACCTTTGAGATACTGAAAAGGACCAAACCAACCATTTTTGCATCCATCATGTGGTTTGTTATTGTGCTGGAGGGCATGAAGAGAAGAACCAACCCTCAGCTGTTCCTGAAAACAGCTTCTCAAAAACCTTTAATGCAATAGCTACACTGTGCTTTAGCAACTCTTGGGAAAACATTAACAGTTCAGTACTGGCCAGTAGTTCACTACAGACTTCATTTTATTTTAAGACTGAAAAAAAAAAAAAAAAAAAAAAAAAAAAAAAAAAAAAAAAAAAAAAAAAAAAGAAAGAAAGAAAGAAAGAAAGAAAAAGAGAAAAAGAGAAAAAAAAAAAAGGAAGAAGGAAAAAAATGCTCAAGATAATGTAACTTTGACTTTCAAACCATTTCTTGTAGCCAACCAAAGAGCTCTGGGAACTATGAGGGAGCACAGAAAGAACAGGGAAGAGGAGGTTATAGGTAGTGGTACATAAAGTTGCTAGACAGGCTGCCAATGTGTAGTTTGAAATGTATTATGGAAATTTTCCAGTATGAGCCTGTTCTGATGAATTTTAAACTTCTGTTTTAATTGCTTCCCCTAAAGCAATTTGTACGTAACAGCTTTCTTATTCAAGAGAGCAACATTCAGTGTTTTATATAACTGCATCAGAATATTTTTTAAAATCTGGAATAGTTTATGTGGGACTAGAAAAATATTTTAGAAATTCTACCTTGCAGGGATTATAGGCCTTCAGAACTACTAAAGCCAGATAACCCTGTATTTAACAGAAACAGTTCAAAACATGAGCAAAGCAATGGCTAAAGTACAACCTTTACAGCCTTGTTAAATAGATCTCAGAGTGATTACTGATCCCAGACTCTCAAGGACCTGGCAAGAGGAGTCCCAGCAGAGACAGGCTGTCCTCCTGTCACAGGGGAAGGCTGCACCACATACTGTCTCCCCAGGGAGGGTGAGGTTCTCACTTGGAGCTCGGTGCCCTTCCACTGTGAGAAACACCATTACAGGGACTGATCAATCCAATTTACTTACAATTCCACAGCAAGCCTCCAGCAATTACAGGCATTTTACTTCAACAGTAGTTATAAAAACCCATCACCTTCACTGACTGCAAAGGACTCTAGGAAAGCTATTTCAAATTTTATCATGATACAGTCTTTCATCCTTAAGCTACTAGATAAAAGCTACGCAATATAATCAAGGATGTGATTCTTTCAACTCAAGATCATCCTATACCAATCACTATCATTATTTGGGCTCTAACTATAACATCTTTCCTTATTTTGGTTTTGCTGATTTGCAAAATTAAGTCAGAGCTGAATTTAGCAAAGGAAAATTTTATTAAATAATTTTTCAAAGTTTAATACATATTCCTAGTGGAAATTCAAATTTTATTAAAACAAATTTCTTTACAAAGCCAAGTTAGCTGAGAAATAGCAAGGAGCCAGATCAGATTTCATTTCATTGCCTTCTTTAGCAGTTTGCTTAGTTTGGTCCCAAGAAGGGGGCTTCCAGGTCAAAACCAGACCTGGAGAAAACTGAAGAACCATGCTATTTTAACTACTTAGGATTAAGTTCACAAGCCATCAGATTTCTAGGAATTAGCAATGAAATAAAATAACTTAAAAACATCATGAACAGCAGATGAGGGACATCCCATTTTGCATGAACCACACATTTATCAGTACAGAAGACCATGATAGCAGTTACTCCAGAATTAAAATATATATTTCTCAAATCATATCCCTATATCAACAGTAAAAGCACATCTTTGTGCTTTTAAAAGACCCAAACTTTTATAGCTCTAAATTCAACCCTGATTCAAGTAAAAAAGTTCTGTATCAAACATTTTTCTGTCAGTCAACATGACAGTGAAGATGGCATCTTAAGAGTGAAAAAGAGCTACCAACAGTTTAAGACTAATAAATAAGCCCAGTAAATGCACACTTGGATTTACCAAATACTATTCTTTGCCTTTATGAGGCAACAGTACTTGTTTTCTTGAATAGGGTGAAGCCTCTTCATACTTGCCCCAGCCTTTACCAAGAGGTGTACTGGCAGTGGATGCTACTGTGGATTTCAGGTTAGCCAGCAAACCTCTCCTGGGTTTCTGCTGTTTTGACTCCTCCGCCAAGAAATGCTTTTTCCGTTCTTCAAGCTCTTTTTGCAGGGAAGACACTGTTTCTTCAAGCTCCAGAACACGTTTAGCCCAGTTCTGAAGACTATTCATTTCTTGATCCTTTGAGGATAAGGCTGTGTTAAGTATGTGAACACTGCATGGTCTCTCTCATGCACTTCATTTTCTGGTTCACATTATTTTATTAAACTCATAAACACCCTTGTAATTACTATGTCATATGGCCATTCAATACCCATTTCCTCTAAATTACATCAAAGTAATTAAAAACCCAGCAAACTACAGGGCCATAAAATCTAGTTAAAGACCAAGTCTGACTAAGGCTGATGCTAAAATGCTTTGCCACACTATGCAAAGAATTGATGTTGTTCTAGGAAGAGATAAACAGATCTGTTCTAGATCAGATAAAGGTGGCTTTCCTGCCTTGCAATTTCTGAAAGCAAAACTGGCCAAATCAAACCTCTTATGCCGTAAGTCTGCTATCCAGGACTGAATGCTTCCAGTGGGCAGAATACAGAGCATTAAATACACTCTCTAATCTCTGAGGTTAACAAAATCACCTTCTAATTAAGAATTGATAGGAAGGTATCTTCCAATTAAGAAGTTCAAGTCAAATAATTTTCAGTCTCAGATTTAAACTAAAAAGTATCCAGAAAGTAATCTAATGTTCAAAGAAAGACATCACTAAGCAGTTATCTGTAGATTTGCAGATGACAAGTGAGGCATAGATTCAAAGTGACAAGAGTTCAAAAGTCTCATTCTTTTCTGTTTCATTCTTTTCCACTTAGGAATCTAGCTGATATCTGAGGTCAGGTGCTGCAAACTTTAGGAAGTCCCTGCTTTTGAAGGAAGTATGTCTATTTCTGTATTAAACTCTTTATCTGCCTGTATCTCTCATCCAGTTTGGCCACTTCTGGCAGGACCATCAAGTATAGTTCCAAAGGCATAGATCCTTAGGCCTTGTTACAGTAATATTTGTGCACTGACGCCTTGCTTGCCTCAGCAACATGCTTCATTATGAGTTCTAAGTAGTATTTTCTTTGCTTGACAGTAATTCACAACAACTTTAGATTAGCAGGCTTTGTCAGCAGAGTAACCCTGTTGACAGTCTTATCACTTTAATTTGAAAAATGAGTTTTGTCCTCCAAGATTCAGAGTCAAGTAGTGAAACGCAAAGGCTCTGAGCTCATAATTCAGGAAGTTAGGCACAGAAAAAAATGCTAACATCAAAACAAATTTCTAATTTAACAGTTTTACATGTAAAGAGATGCAGAAGCATCCAGTACAAGTATTGATACAAGCCATAAAGTTGTTTTCTAATCACTGACTAACCTTGAGCATGATTGTGTGCTTCAGTTGACTATTTTCCTCCGCCATTTTTCTGTAGCCTTCATTAGCTTCTAGAAGGGTTTCATTTAGCTTCTGTATTTTAGACTTCAGAGATTTTATAAGCTGAAAATAAAGCCCATACATATGGAAGTTCAAAACAGCATGTTTTACATTAATTTTGTTTATGACTAGAACAGTGCAAACTGCAAGATCAAAACAAAGTCTGCCTCTGTCAACCTCCTATGTCCCAGCTCATCATTTCAGGTGATAAAATACAGCTGGAGCATTTAAAGGCTATTTTGTTGAAGGTGCTATGATTTACAGACCTGCCAATCAATGACCAGTAGCACAGACTGTGCTGCATGTGGAACAGCCTGCTCCATTTCAGTAAGAGTAGTTAAAAGAACACTTTTGTCTCATTAACACTATTTATATAAAGAACTGGAGCACAGTTACCACAGAAGACCTCACCTTTCTGATGGGAATATTAATGAATTAAGCCTAAGCCCCAGGAGGCAAAAAAATTCCAAAGTAGAACAATAGATATTATCATTAGTTTACTTCTACAAAGTTGCTAAAAAAATCTCACACCCTTTGCCTGTGTTTAATGGCTGAATAGGAAGAAAAGAGTGGTGAATTACAAGTCACACATCCACTGATCTTTGAGGCAAAGCAGCAGAAAGGCACTGATGGAATCAGCTGGTTTAAACCATTCTCACTTCAGTTATTGCCAGGAATAAATTTCATAATTCTAACACTTTCTAGCCACACAAAACAATCAATAACTGTATACTCATAGCAAGCATAAAAGCCAAACTTTCACCAAAATTTGAAAGTGATAGGGAAAAATGAAGAGCTCTCAAAAACAGGAGTGGAAAACTAATCCTTATGGCTATAGCACGAGACATTAAACTTTGTAAGGGAGAAGTTATTTTTGGATTATTCTTTCTCAATAGAAAGGGATTTAAGTTAACTTTCCATTTACACGGTTTATTAGAACCAGCTGGAACTATTTCTCTAATCCCTACTCATATTTGATATTAGAGAAGGAAGCAAGACTTATCTCTTCCCCTCTCCCCATCCTCTTTACACATGGGCAACGAGCTGTATCTTTATAAGAAGATCACTCAAGGAAGAGAATAAAAATGAATACTTAAAAATTAATGTTTACCATAATTCCCATGTCTATATGGTATTTGGAACACAGATCTTGTTTGAAAAACAGAGATATTCACCTTTAGTTAAGTTTAGGGTTATAGTGGAGTTGAGTACTACCAGAAAGGACTGCTTTAAGGCACTATTTTGACTCTAAATCTAAAATCTAAACTATTACCAGATTCTGTAACTGTTCCCCTGTGCAGAAGCAGGCAGAATTTCAGGAAGAAAAGCACCAAGGTCGCAGCAGTAATATTTACAATAAATTCCAACACAAGGCTAAACATACTTCCTTACTTCCAACTCACACTACATTCACCATGACTTGTTACGGTAGCAAATGGTTTTATAGACCAGAATAAAACCAGAGGAGTGTCTTGCAAAAGTCATCCACAACTGAGCAAGGGCTTTCTTTTATAAACTCAATGCTCATTTGCAGGATCTTCATGCCTTTGTCTACAATGCACACCTTTAAGCACTGAACCAGGACACAGTTTACAATCATTACCCCCAGATAAATACTAAGCAAGAGCTACCTCTTCCTTCTCTTCACATTGTTTCTGCAATGCTTCATTGGCTCTCTTCATTGTGCCGTCCATACGATCTATAGGAAAAAGAAGAGTTTGTTTGCTTATACACATTACCAGAATTAAACTGAACTTTGAATACCCCGATTACATTCCTACCTCGTTCCATGTTATTTTCAGTAGTTGGAATATCTGAGCTCAGACTTCCCAGAGCCAACAGCCTCCCTGATTGTTCATCAATTTGCCTTTCCAATTGCAATATTTTTCTCTCTCTATCCTGAAAAAACATAAGGGCATATGGCAGAATTTGTCTGCATTTCTGCTTAATATGATGCATTACTGCACATACATCAAATGCACCACACACAATTTTAAATTATTTCACAGATCACTATTAGGAAATCACAGTGAGGGATAACACCCAGGTCACAAAACCATCTAGGAGGAAGTGTCTTTATGCAGGAGTCAACTCTTCCAGTCTGAGGATTTCCAAACTGCATTAAAAGTAGCCACATGGCAGAAAGGAAACTTCAGTGTGTATGTGCTAAAACATTGTTGCAAGTTAGCTTGCTAACTAAGGAAGAAGATACTTCATAGAGCTACATTTCAATCTCAAACTCTTTTCCAGAATCTGTCAGATTGCTGGGGTGGTATTTCAGAGTGAGAAATCAAACAAGTGGCATCACCAGGAAAAGTTATTCACCTAATTCTGGTTCTCTGAAGCTGCCCACTCAGATTCATGCTGTGACCTCCTTTGTCAACTAACCCTTCTATATGTCAGGGATTTCCATATTTTCATATCAAAAGCATCTTGCTCTTTGAATCTTCCCTTATGAGCCTCTTGGTCAGTATAAGAGCACTAATAAAACTCTCTTTGTCCACTTTAATATAGTATATAGCTAGGATTTAACTGAACATAGAAACAGAGTCTAAGTGAGGAAAAGGGACAAATGTGAAGGAGCTGGAAAAACACAGGCCATTACATAATATGATGTTGCTTTTCTGCCCCTGAATGGAGAGTTGTAAAAGCAGAAACATTTATATACCACAATCTACATGAGAAATCCACTTCTCATGTCTTGAAAGGAAGCTGCCTATCCATGAAATGCGATGTCTTATCAGTTCCAGAACAGCAGAGTGCAGTGAGAAAGCTCCTCTAGTGGATACCACAGCTGTTCTATTCTTCCACTAAAAACCTTCTGAAAACAACAAGACCCACAGGGCTCATCTGCTGCCTGGATGCACTTAACCATCCATGCAGAGGTTAGAAAACTGAATTGTTCATTGCTAACCTGGCTGCATTGCAAAAGGAGTAGAAACTTACAATGCCAACTCTGAGCAATTCTATGTTCAAGTACATTCAGGAGATTCAGTTCTCTCCTGCATGAAGTTTGATTTCTCATCAGTTTCTTATCCCACAATCCTCCCACCACCTCCAGAGCAGAGATCAATTATAATTAAAATAGCTATCCTGTAACAAATTCCCCATCAGCCTTTCAGAGCAACATTTTACTTTACATCCAGACTCCTGTATACATTATTCCCCTGGGTGTTCCAATCATTGCAGAAACAAAGATTATTTGGTTTTAACTGAACTGTGCCCTCAAAGATAATGAGGTTTAGGTGTGCTAAAGCTGGTGGTGTCAGAGAGAAGATATCTGTATGCTTATGGTGAGCACTGAACACAGAACAGCACGGTTGAACTGCTAGTTATTTTCCTTGTGTAGTGTTACATTCAAAATCCCAGAGTGATTCTCTTAAAGGAAAGCAAAATTTACAGCTAAGAGGCTAGAACATATTTTAATAGCAGTCAAGTCATACCTCAACTTTCTCTTGTTCAGCTAGAAATTCTTCTATGGGAACATAATGGTCTTCAATTTGTTCCATTGCACACATATATGCATGTTTCTTAATGGCTTCTTTATACATTTCAAATTTGCTCTCAAGTTTTTCTTCATAACTGTCTTTCATATCTTCCAAGCGGTTGCTGAAGAGAACATGTTATTATTTATGATATGTTTGCATCCCAGCTATAATATTTGACTATATGTATTCAACTGTCAGTATTAAAGTTATTTCTCTAATCAGAAATAGTGAAACAAAAAGACAAAGAAGTATTTTTTTCCTTTTAATCTCAATGATCCTACAGACTTGCACCAAAGTGTAACTTCTACTTGGCATAAACCAAAAAAGTTCCATAGAGGAACACACACTTAACACCTGTCAAAAAACCTAAACAAACCTATAAGAAAATCCACGAACATATAATAATAGAATTGACCACACCCATTTAGATGTTATATTTGAAGCAAATATCCTGGGGGCATCTTTCACTTTGGGTATTGGTTGGGGGTTTTTTTTCCATTTAAGATAAATGCCAAATTCATTTCCATAGAATCATAAAATGGCCTGGGTTGGGAGGGACCTTAAAGATCATCTAATTCTAACCTGCCTGTTGTGGGGAGAGGCATTTTTCACCAGATCTTTCCCACACATCCTTTAAACACTTCCAGGGATGGGGCATCCACAACTACCCTGGGCAACATGTTCCAGTGCCTCATCACACTCACATTGGTTGTTATGAAAAAATAATCTAAACCAACTCTCAGTTTGAATCCACTCCCCCTTGTCCTGTCATTTCATACTCTTGTGAGAAGTCCCTCTTCACCTATTATTTCGATACATTACATATTACTACATTACTGTCAAAATTTAAAAACATGGCCTATCAGTGATGCAGAATATCATCTCAACAGAGAAAAAGCATCAGTGCTAATTCATGTGTTTGGCTAAAAGCAAGCAAACAATTTTAAAGCTAGTGCAGGTGTTAAACCAGAATGTGCTCAGCTGGAAACCTGGTGTTAATTTTTGTTAAAAATTCAAACAGCAGGAAACTGATTTAAAGAAGAGTTAAGAGGAAGTGAATTCAACTTGAGGAATCTGAACTTGAAAAAGAAGTTCCTAAATTCTTAACATCAGTGCAGGGAGCCACAGTAATTTTTAAGACAGTAAACTAACAATGGTTCATAAGTCATGCAGAGGAGCTCAAAAGAGATACACTTCAAGCTACCTTAAACACATGCATGCATATTGACATGACAGTGTATGTTTTGGAAGAATCATAAGTCTCAGTGGGGTACCTATAACAATATTCCACATCTGCTAAGTAGTAATAACAAGCCAGGACAAGCTCCAGTAATTACAAATTAAACAGAGGAAAGTTCAACAGAAGGCAGGATTACTTTTTCTTTGTAAATGGGAATGTTCTTTCTTTGCTTTCCTTCAGAAGTCTTGAAACTGTCCAGCCCTATCTTCTCTAAATAACATGAGTAAGTATGTCCTGAATATACACAGAGATGTGTATACATCCATATGTATGCATGTATACACGTGGAATTCTTTCAGCCTCAAAGCAGACTGCAATATGACTTGCCTCCAGGCTTCCTCTGTTTCCAACAGCTGTCGAAACATTGCTTCTGCCATCTCTTTACGTATCTTCACCTCCAGAAGGAGCTTACTTTGCCTTTCTGCGACTAACTTCTCCTTTAAATCCTCTGCAGCTTTCAAGAGGTCCTAAATTTTAAATATTTCAGTACAAAAACCAAGACTGAAACACATATTTACATGTATCTCAAACAAAATAGTCATACAGGCAGCCATCCACAGAGGGAACTTTTAACAAGCCTATGTTTTTGGGGGGTCTGCACCAAAGTTTAAATATTTTCACACATGAATTTCCACTGCAAATAGATCCTGTGTCCATCTTGATGGTGTTTGCTATCAAAAAGTTTACTTCTGTTTTGGCATTTAAATATTAGTCTGTACAGTGCAACAACATACAGCCTACTTGATTTTTACAGTTTCTTGCTATTAGATTGTATACAATTCTTTTTTAAGTGCTGCATCTGAACTTGTTACTGCTGTATCCAAAAAAAAAAAAAAAAAGACACAAAAAACTAAATTATGTTATTTTAAAGATACGTACTGCTTCCTTAGCTTTCTTGTTGGGCAATCAGTTGAATTCAAAATTTAGCCCTTGACCTAACTAGAAAGCCACAGGGGATCCTTCCACAACTACACTGAACGAGGCCACCCGTAGTCAGTCTGATACTGAACAGAAACTTGAACTTCCCATTTGATGCAGCTTCCAGCACATCTCTTATGCTAAAACAATATTAGAACTAATAGCAGTTGCTTTCCTGAGTGCAGTTCTAAGTAGACATGCATTTACCTCATGACTCAGAATGGTGATGTCCACTTCCTCTTCTGCAGAGGTTTCAGTAATGTCAGCAAAGTCACCTACAGATGTGTTAGCATCAAAGTGCATGATAGGTTTGCCATCACCTCCAACTAGCTTTGGTGGAAAATAACCAAAATTTTTGGGCAGGATTGTCTGGATAACCTGAAAAATCCAGAGTTGATTTACCAATGCTGTCAATATTGCAGGTATCAGAATACCAGGAAGAAGTGGCACAAATGCATTGTTGTATTTACATAATATTTAATGATTACTTGGATGTCAACAAAAGCTTACATGGCTTTTAGCAGAAAAAAAAAATCTACCAATATAACATAATTCTTATATGAATATAAGATTTCAGTACCCTAAAATGCAATATATTTTTAATATAAATATAAGACTTAAGTACTCCAGAAAGAGTGAAAATGGAAATATCTGCTAGCAAACTTAGCATCCTTGTCTAGACAGGTGGTTTCTCTTCCTCTAAAATGTAAGGGTTTTGGTGTAGTTTCCTGCAAAGTTAATGAAAAGCAGAAAATCCCTATAATATTCGCTCCTTCCTGAAATACCATGGCCAGGATTCAGCAATTCATGCTATTTACATAAAGATTTTAAGTAACTATGTCATGGGACAACATATCAGAGAAGTTTGTCTCCACAGTACACACTTATAACAAAAGTCACACCTGAAGAGAATTAGAAAAATCTTCCTCTCTGAGATCATATTAGACTTGCTATTACAGATTTGTAATAACATGCCAGAACTAATCTGTGCCTCCAGACTAAAAAAACCACTGTATTTCTGCCATGAAACACAGCATAGCCCACCATCCCACTCCCTGCAAGGAGCAGCTTCAGGGAACTTGAATGAGTTTAAGGCCAGACATCCAAATCCTGAATTTAATGGGAGATTGAGACAGTGAGCAAAAGGAGGTCCCCATAATCCAGGAGAAGATGGTCATTGACCTGCTACAGCACAGAGACACACACAGGTCTGTGGGGCTGGATGGGATCCACACAAGGGTACTGAAGGAGATGGAGGAAAAGCTTGCCAAGAGACTTTTTTATTATTAATTACTTGCATTTAGTCAAATAGGAGCAATGCAGTTGCAGATCTCATTTAGACTACAAAATAAGAAGATACTCTTTTTACAATCACCAACTGTCCAAGCTGTTACAAACAACTCATCTTGTGCAATGGATGTTTAACTCCACCCAGGTTAAGTAGGTCATCCACAGTTCGAATTGAAATCCTGCATTTGCTCAGATATATGGTATAAATCAGTCACATCTGAAAGTGCCCTGTGTTTCACACAGAACATCAGTGGTGTTGAACTGAACAGCCAGACACCTGCTGTTGTTTT
The DNA here is from genome assembly GCF_965231275.1 of Zosterops lateralis. Lineage (NCBI taxonomy): Eukaryota > Metazoa > Chordata > Aves > Passeriformes > Zosteropidae > Zosterops > Zosterops lateralis. The sequence goes on from NC_139762.1 coordinate 113,953,842, forward strand.
AACTTCTTACCACAAATAGGTTTGAAGATGGGCAAGACTACTAGAAGCCTTTTAGAGAGAGGCCACATGCAGAAGAACTAAGATGATCAGTCAAGAATCCAAATCACACTCAAAGCCATACAACCTGATCATTTCACAAATCACTAGAAAAAAAAAAAAAAAAACAAAACAAAACCCAAAGCAAACAAACAAACAAACCCCCAGACTAACAGTGAAAATAGATACACTCTTACCTGTCTGGCTATAGCTGAAAATTTCATCACATGCAGTGTTTCTTCATATGTGGAAGTATGCTGATTGATGTTTACAATCATACAAACTTTACCTTTCCCACAAAAAAATGGCTGAAACAGACGAGTCAATTTACTCTCTCTGAATGGAATATAGCTTGGCTTCATCCTCAGGGAGGGAAAAAAAAGGAAATTATGAAACAAAATAAAAAATTGTGAAATTGCAAGCTATTCTAGCTTATCTTAATTCTGTTTCTCTCTTTCAGGAAAAAGATCCAGTAGCTCATATTTAAGCCTAAGTTATTTTACATCTAAATTCTTCCTGGATTTCATAGACTCTCTCCAACAAACTGAACTATTTAAAAGTAAAATTAGCATAGTGTCTGCATGACAGTTCTCTAGTGTTCCAAAGCAGATAGTAAAACAAGCCAACAGCTAAGTACAGGTCATCTATCAGCTGCCTGATGAATCTGCCTGCATAATTTGCAAGTGGAAGGGAAGAAGACAAAATTGGAGCTTTGTACACAAAGTGTATTGTTCATATACAGTAAAAAAAAAAATTTGATAGTTTGCTGCAAATTGACTTTTTTTGCTCTCCACCAACACCAGTTATGAAGAAAACATTCTTTTCAGGTATTCCAGTGGCATCTATAATAAGGAAGACTTACAAGATTTTGTGGATTTACATATTTCTCTGTGCACAGTGCTTGCAGAAACATAAAGGGATACTTAGTGTTTCCACCTAAAACTTGGCATGTAAATAACTTGTCACTTACTTTGGGTTTTGATTTTGCTTCAATGCTGCAATGCACTTTCCAAGGATGTGAAGAGAGTTATTAATATTTCCTGCTTCTTTTAATCTGTCTCCAAAGACATGTGTTTTATTACACCTCTCTGAACCAGCCAAGTCACAGAAAGACAACCTGAATGAAAGAGTTATCCAGAACACACACATGAAGTCCTTCCCAGCTCACCTTAGAGCTCTTTGCTTGGCTATAGCAATCATGTGTTACTAAACTCAGACCACTGAATTGTCCCTCATGGCACAATATGTTACAATCAGAAAATCATCCTGGATAATCAAGAAATTCAATAAATTTTACTTTATATTAGGAAAGCTACTGAAATACAGGAAGCTCTGGAAATGGGATAATTTATGTGACCAAACCATTACCCACTTATAAATTTATTTTTAAAAATAATTTGCAAGACCATAACCTTTTGTATTGATGTAAGCCCTATATAAATTATTAAGGCACATGTATCAAAATGTACAAAAGCCTGATGTTCTTTATCCTTTCTAGCACAAAATGAAAAGCGTTTTTCTTCCTTAAGCAACATACAAACTCTGTCATTCACCTAACAGCTGCTGCAAGCTTTGCCAGGGGGATAGACTATGGCAGAGAACAGCAAAAAAATACAGATGCAGTCATTTTCTCAAGTTATCTTTTCTTAAGAGTATTTATCACTGTAACATCTGACATTTAAAGGTGTTATCTCACAGTGAGATATATTTATTACCATCTCTGCTCAGCAGACAGGAGAAATCAGTAGGAGCTAGGACTGAACTAAAACATTCTGTTACAGGCTGTCTTCATTTTTCTGTATCAAGCTAAATTAATCAGAAGAAAAAAAGACACCATCCCAAAAAAAGCTGTCTAAATGGCTTCAGGCCAAAAGATTAGGCTACTTCCTCTAAACCATAAAAGAGCAGAGACTTAAATGTAAGGACTTAACACTGCTCTCACAGGGTGCACTTACATTAGAATTTTATAGTAATGGAGAGTGGTTTTTAAGCAAATCATTTGATAATCCCCTCTCACTGTACACTGGACCTTGGAGCAGTCTGAGACCATGTCACCAGCATTCTTTTGGGATGATGGATTTTAGTCAGCATTCTAGGAGCACACCAAATGTGTTGTCACAAACATTCCACCCATAAAGCCCAGTCTGGTCCCAGAGTAGAAAGACAGACTGGCCCAACTTGCGCCTTGGGCCTTCAGCACCAAGTGCTGCCCTCCAGCTGTAGAGATCACCCTCTACCAGCCAGACATCTGAATTGTGCTTACCAGGACATACAGTCTGGTGCTGCATAGTCTTACTCTGCCACCACCTGCCCATTATGTGAGACAATACACATTTTCCTCAATTTATGCATTACTGACAGAGTTGCTCCAGCAAAACCTTCGAGTAAAAGACAGGAAAACACTTCTGTGCTTGTCCCTGTTGAGCTTCCAGTCAGTTGATGTGCCCAGTGAGTTCTGATTTCCTTCTCAACTCTTGGAGGATTTGTTGCTTATTAGAAAGTTCACCAGTCTGGCATGCTAATACCTTATTAATTTTTCCAAAGTATTTACGTTCTTGGTAATCACATGAAACATTCACTTACTCTGATACTCCAAGAACACGTGGCTGATGCTCATCAGTCAGCTTGAGTAGCCTGATGGAAAATATACTGTGACTGTAATGGAAAGAAATCCTTTTTAATAATCAGTTATGAAAATTAGGTAATGAAGCACTGAAGCAAAGTAAAATTTGTATGCTACAGAAAGCTCAGTGCCAAAGAAAGGACAAGAATTAAATCACTAGTTACCTTAATACATTAGTAACTTTTGCAATGCATTCATTCAGTAGCAAAAAGCAGCAATAAAAGCTGTATTTTATGACTTTCTTTCCACAAACGAAAAGGAAAAATATCACATGAAGCCTACAAACTGTCTTGGAAAAAAAAAAAACAAACAAGCCAGTTCACTAAAGTCTACTGATCAAAAGATGGGTAGTCATGTAGCCACTTCATATAGAAAACCTTAGGCAGTATCTGAACTCAGCAAATCTGAAGGATTAACTTAGAAACAAATGGTGGGGAGAAGGGAATAAGTTCAAATTTTACAGTCCCATAATTTTGCCTACTTCAATATAAACAGTTACTTGTTCGGTTTTGAAATAAATCTGTTTTCCAGAAAGGTTGAATTTGTAACACTTGAAAATGCAGTAACTCTAGTTTAGAGAACAATCTACACAGGCAGTGGACATGCTGTCTGAAACCAAAGAGAAAAGTCATGAAACCAGAAGTGCCCAGTTTTTCTGATTCATCAGGAAACACAGCACGCAAACTTCTTTAGTATATGCCTTAAGCAGTGAGCATTCTAGCCATAAAACTGTAAGCAGAGCATGAAACTTAACAGCAGCTGTCTTTAGCTAATACAAAACAACATAATTCTTGATTTTTAGAGGAAAAAGCAGGCTTAGTAACACTATGATTGTATTAGCTAAAAATAAAACATGGCCCTTTCACACTTAAAGGACAAATTAAGAGGTCATTAAAATCAAGAAAGAAGGCACTTGCAATGGAAATTATACAACCTTCTTTATTTTCTCTCACTCCATCAAAAGCCAGATTCTCCCTGATCCCTGTCCAGAGCTGGGTAAAAAGCTAGGAGTTTAATACCTATGATAAAGTAAGCTCAGCTTGAACAAAGCAATCTAAAAGCATCTAGAAAATCTAGCAGCACTGCAAGTTACCACATGACTTGCTCCCTCCTCTATCCCCTAGTGACAGGCTCCAGCTTTCCAAGAATTATACTGCCAGCTATAAAAAATTAACCAGCTTTTCCTTCAACATCCTCACATAGCCATTCTCACTCCGCACCACTACATTTACCAAGATGCAGAGCCCTGTTAGCATCCAAAAATTAATGTGATTGATCTTTTTGGTTGTCCAAAGACACGAATAGTAACCTGAGTCCAGCTGCTATTAGTCACAGAGTCCCTCCTAGTTTTCTTTCAGAGAGAATTTCATAACAAAACCAGAATAATCAAGGGAAGTATGAAACTATTATTGAAGAGTGGTTCATTTCACACGTATTCTAAAATCCCCTCCCTTCCCCTCAAAAGGGACAGAGTATGTTTATAATTAGAGGAACAAACCTTCTACTTGATTGCTCATTCATTCTAGTACAGGCAAAGCTTCGGTTCTTGTTTCCTATTTTTAGCAGTTTGCAGGCTTCTTCAGTGCTCTGAACATTAATCCACTTTAAATCTGCAAAAAGAGATCTTTTACACACACTTCTGATCACCAGAGAAATTCTGTGAAACTTCCTAGGTCATGAAACAGTGCTATTACCTTTAACGTAAAAATTTCCTCCTTGATCCTCACAAATTCTTAAAACTCTGCGCCTTTGAGTTTTTGACGTAGACAAAATATTTAATAGGTCGTACACATACTCATTATAAATTTCACAAAAGGAAATCCACACAGCTGCTTGTGTTCTTTGGTGTGTATTAGTTGTATGAATGTCAAGTGGAGCAAAGTTTTTCTCTCCTAGCCCAAAACAGAGGAAGAGTTCAAAGATGAATTCATTGACAGATTTTTAAATCAGTACATAGAATCTTCTAAAAGGACCTACAGAAACTGCTAAAAGGAGAAGGCTTAGAGACATCCATGTTGTACAATTAGATACACATGGATAACTTCAGCTTTATTCAAAAATGCTCAAATTTCTCAGCAGTCATCTGTTACAAGAATACACCCAAGTTCTAAGCTGATGGCCTCGCTTTATCACAGACTTCCAGCAGTTTATACATTATATTTGCAAAACTAAGTCTCCCTCTTCCCCCCAAAAGGAGTGAAACTATCAAAATATTTTTATATGGATACCCTTTCTACAGAGGAAAGAGACAAAAATTGGGTCAAAACCTATATATATTTACTTAGCAGTACAGCATAGAGAATTTTTTAATCCACTGGTAGGCACCCACTAATATTTCTTAATTTATGATATTTTTTCCCCACACACAACAGTTTTCCACTTTACCTAGGGAGTTAGAAGGGTGATTGTCTGAAGTACAGTTAGAAGAATCCAACTTTGCATCACAGGAATTTGTTATAGCATTTGAGATGCTCTCTGTCTCCTTGAGAAAATAAAAGACTATTAAATCCACATAAACAGGCAATGAGAAAAGCAGAAGTTAAAAATGACAGCAATTCCAGTACTTCAGATTTAAATATTGAAGTAATATTAAGTATTAGGCCACCCTCACTCTGGCTGAAAGTGAAATGTTTTTTAATAACACTGAACTATAATCAATAAATGCTCTGTCCATCACATGAATTATTGCTTGCCGCTACTCCCAGCAACCAGTTTTGGTGGCCAGTTGCTGCTGACTCTGGAGACTTAACTTTAGAGTCCTGGGAGACAAAGGATTCTGTTAGACTGCAACAGCCCAGAATGTCTTTATGAGCTATTGACCAAATCTGAACAGTGCTTCAGTCATCCAAAAGAACTGGAGAAGCTTCCTCCATTAACTGCCAAGGTAGTAGGACTTAAGTTATGATAAAACAACAGTTTATGTTGCTTTAATTCAGACCAAACTAAAAGGCTATGAAAAATAGACAATAGCATAGTTTCTTTAAATACACACATTTGCTGAATTTCTTTACACCAACAGAATTGTCCTAAACCCGTCAAGATTCCAGAGGTAAAAGGGCTGTTCTTTGGTGAAAAACTGATGTAACAAAGTAGCAACTCTCACTAGAGCCCAGCATCTTTACATACTACCTCTCTCTCAGTATTTTATAGCCCCTATAAATCAGGGCATTCACCCTGATTTCTCTTTCCTGAGAGAGGGTCATCCTACAGTAAAAGAGAACAGATCCAGAGAAACAAACCTTAGTGTTAGAGCTATTCAAAAGCAGCACTAATAGACTGTGGATTGACTACTGATGCCAATGTTACCCACTTGGTATATCCAAACCAGAATTCTTACAGAGAGGCACAAAACCACAGTTTGAGATCTTCCATTTTAAAGATAAATAGCATAGAATAGAATTACAACAAAATCATACATGACCATTTTGCAAAAGTTGCACTGTCTATACGATTGTGTTCCTTGAGTATTAGAAGTCTAACCACAGCAGGGATCCTACTCATTGTTTGTGAAGTGCCAAGCAGGATATGGGACTGACACACATGGCGTCTCATCTATGCATGTCAGAAATGCAGGTGAATTTAGAAAAGCCAGTTCCACATTACTTGTGCATGTTATAAGTTTTTGTAAAGGTTTTGTGAAAAAACCTGAGTGAATTAACTGTTGCTACACTGCTCTTAAAATGAAATACTGAAAAGAGCGTGAAGATGACTGCCTAAAAACAAGTGGGAACAGGAACTGACATTGTTTGCCAACAGAAGCTGACATTTAATAGAAAATACAAGAACAGGTTGGAATAGGAATGTACATAACACATCCTTTAATCCAGTAAAAAACACTTGTTAATTCCATGAAGAGAACCAGAAAAGGGAAAGAAAGGGAAGGTATGAACCATGCTAAGCAAGAGTTGTTGCAGCAGTACTGCATACAGAACATAAACAGTAGGACATTAAGTGCTGCAGTAACTCAGAGCAGTTAAAACCAAGAGAAATGAAAGGAACAGCAAGGTCTTTCTGTACAACGTGTAAACTGAGCCTGGGAAATGAGCTGACAGAAATCCACATAAACCAAAGCCAAGCCCAAAATCGAATCTGCTCTCAGATTACAGCTTGAGAGAGCATCCAAACAGTGATGCTATTCATTCACAAGCTATCAAGAGGCACATCTTCAGAACTGGGGATCATTGAACTATCTCCGTGGAAGTGCTGTAACACAGAAACAAGGTCCTGTCCTGTAATAGTTTCCCGATTCATTTTTACCTGTGCTTCCTGATGGTGGAGTGTTGCTCTCTTTCCACTGCAGTGAATCAGCATCTAGCTCACCTACTGCAACATTCAGTTACTAAGCTATAAGTCAGATAGTGATTTAATGGAAGGAAATACAGAGTTATCTTAAAATAAGACATTGACCTTTTGTTCCAGACCCTGGGCTCCTGCTTCTTCTTTTCAAGGCTGCAGCTTCCATAAAATTTTTAAACATATTTACTTGCTATCCTCTTAACCATTTCAACTTTTCTTTAAGACCCCTCATCCTCCATGCACATACACAGAAATACTTTCAAAATAAATATGTAATATTTCAAATCTTTCAGATTTTTCATCTGAGATATTTCCTCAAGTGTTAACCAGACTCAGACTAAACAAAGTTTTGGGTTGCAGTGTTTAAATTAAGCAACAGAACTTAGAGTGGAACTTCACATATGAATTTGAGTCATAGAAGAATATTTTTTCAGGGTTAACTGGAGAACTTAAACAAGGTTAGTATTAAAGACCACAGAAAAAAGATAACCCAATTATTATTTCTATGCATCCCAGAATTAATTTAGAGTTGCTTTGAATGATAACCACCTGAGCCTACTGCATACTGGGATTAGATGCACTGAATCACAGTTTAGGGGAAAATGTTCTGAACAAAAGGAAACTGACAGCAAACTGCAGCTGGACTTAAAAGTATAAAGTAGTCCCAAATACATGGATGCCCATTTTCTGGTGAGACACTTTCTTGCCATAGAAACAGAAATTACTAGAAAATAAGAACAGGAGGTTGCCACAGTAAAGACTTCTCTATTTTACCTATAGTTTTCAGAAACCAGCCTTAGTCACATACTATCCCCTAAGGCAGACAGGAATCCTTTTAGGACATTCATTTTGCGGCATCTCACTTCACTTGATGAATCAAAGTTTCTTTAAAGGTTACATAAATCACAGGTTTGTAAACTTCTTGATCTGCCTTAAGATTGTCTTCCACCAAAAGAGACTCTGCCTTCTTCACTGTCTCTGCTAAGACAGTGCCATCATCTCTCCTGAGCTAGTACAAGCATTTAAATGACTGCACCAAGATCCAGCCTGGGAACCCAACCTACAAGAAAGGCCACTTCACAAGAACCAGGTTTTAGATAGGTCGTGTAGCTCTCAGACTTTTCAAAGGCTACTGTCAGAGTGTCAGAACTGCTCCTCTAAAGAGGAGACTTCTCTCTAGAAATTGAGATTCGGCTTTGTGACGGTTTTTGGTTTCAACTGTGTGCTGCAGAAAGTTCTTCCAGTTTACCCTGAGCTCCAAAACCAGCCAATTGTCTTATTATTCCAAGGTTCACCAAGTATGAATACTATAGATTTATATATATATATATATATATAAAGAATCAGTAGTGGAATAAAGACTTGTAAAAATTTCTGTCTTAGAGAACAGCTTTAAGAAGCATTTGGTCACCAACCTCTTTCAGTGATGCAAGAACAGAAGTTTTTAAGGCTTCTTCTTGCTTAACTTGTTCATCTTCTAGTTTCTTAACATCATTGCTCAAATATGGTTTAAAGTTCATCTTCAGGTAATGTCTTCCTCTTATGTGGTTAAAAATCACATCAAGTGAGCGAGGTAAAATACCAAGATCCCTTGAAGTCCCTTAAAAATATTTTAAAAATTAAGTGTAGACATTCATGCAAACTTGTCATTGGTTTTGACTTGGTTTTTATACATGCAAATATTTAATACCTTGGATAGTGAATGTCTTGCCTGCATTTGTAACTCCATAAGTAAATACCAGTCCATTCACTCCATTAACATATGCTCTTACAATATCTTTCATTGAGCCTTCAAAAAATTCACTCTGCGTAGTTTCTGGTCCAAAGACCTAGGATAAGGGGAAGAAAGAAAAAAAAAAAAAGGAAGGAATAACAAACAGCACACAGAAGTTTGATAAGCCAAAATATTAAGTACTGATTAGAAATGACTAATTTTTGAGAGTACGCTGGGTAAGACACCAGTTTAATTTCCTGTCTTGCATGAACCCCTTCTGATTCAACGTTTTCTGCTGGGTTCTCACAGGATACCTGCTTAATTCTGAGAGGCACTCAGGCTTGCACTCATTTTTGAATATTTTCCTACTCCTAAAATAAGCTGCTCAGAATTCTATTGAGCACACACTGTTCAGTGGATACTTTCAAGAGCTCTGCTGGTGATGTACTCTTCACCAGGTACCCACAATTGAAAATCAGAAGAGATGTAAAGCTGAGGAAATCAGCATTACAGTGGTCTAAAAAACTCAATCCCTGGAACTGTTATCTTTTGGTACTGTAAGAACAGAACTTCTTGTTAAAGTTAAGACATTTGCTTTCAGTATAGAAGGTTTAAGCAGTAAAGCTACTATTATTTCAAAAGGAAGTTACTAAATACATGCTTACATAAATTCCTACAAATATAAGGTTTCCTGTAAGACTTCTGAGATATAAACACCTGCAGGAACAGCAGAACCACAGAAAGTTGGTGCCTACAAGATGTTTCTGTAGCATCTAATCAAAGAAAACAAGAGAACTGCCAAAGAAGCTTCCTTGTCTCATCTGATAGGCACCTCCATTGTAATACAGCTTTCCTGACAGCTTATCAGTAATTAATAAGCAGTCTTTTCTTTAAAAAAAAAAAAAAAAGGTAAGTACCACCATATGTAATTAAAAGAAAAATCATGTTGCATGACATATTACAAAATTCAGCTTTCATTATAGTGAAAAAAAAAAAAAGCCAAAAGTTTGAATGGTCTACCTGAGAAAAGGTGAAGCTATGCACAGCATGACCAATCCCTCTTTCACTGTTTTTCATTGCAGAAGACTCTTTGGGTGCATTAAGAATTACTGTCTGGGCATCTTCAATAGTTACACAACCCTTAAAAAACAAGACAAGGTAAACCAAAACACAACAAATTTTTTCAGGAAGAAACCATCTGAACAAAACAAAGAATGAACATCCCCTCCAACAACTCCCCAGAAGCATAGTGTCTTCACCCACTCACCAGAGCTACAAAAAATCCCACAATTTACATATATCATCTTGAGGCATTTCACTACAGAGATATTCACTTCACATGAAAGCCAGAGTATAGACAAGGCAATCCTCTGGGGTTTTCTAAGAGGTAAAAAATTTTACCAGCATTCCTTCCAGCAACCTTTCCTTGGGAACACCTTCTAAACCCTCATATTTTGTGACTGTGACTTGCACAATCACTACAAAACCAAAATTATATAGAAATCTACTGTTTTTCCACATCAGTCATTTTCAGTGTGAAATAGACTAAGAGCAGAATTAACAAAGTAAAGTAAGTCTGAAGCATTATCCTTTGATTGATAAATAGTGATACCAATAATGAAAGACACTGAATTAGTTTCAAGTAATTTGATTGCTATTTCTCAATTAAGTAAAGGTGAAATATAATTACCAAACACTCACTAACTAGATAAATGTAGGATGCAGTGTTAAAGGAAAATTTCTTTTACACCAGATTGGCTACCAAAGATGCAAACTGAACTCCCAGTATAGCTTAACAATGTCTTGATGCATCATCTGAAAGGATTGATTGTAACTTAATCTGACATTTATGTTCAGAGACTGGCCAGAACTTCTAAGACCAATAATCCATGTGTGGTATGTACATAGCAAGTACTGTTGTTCCTAGGAGTCTCAATTAATAAGTCTGATTATTAACTGATCTAGAAGCTCTATGCCAGTAATTAACTGGTACAGACCTCCCAGCAGCCTACAACTTGCTCACGAGGAAACAAGAATGGGCAGACACTGTTCTCTTTTCTCTGGTGACCAGTGACAAGACATGAAGGAATAGCCTGAAGTTGCGTCAGGGCAGGTTTAATTTGGGAATTAGAAAAAGGTTCTTCACCCAGAGGGTGGTTGAGCACTAGAACAGGCTCCCCAGGGAAGTGCTCACAGCACCAAGCCTGACAGAGCTCAAAAAGCATTTGGACAACACTCTCAGGCACACGGTGTGACTCTTGGGGCTGTCCTGTGCAGGGCCAGGAGTTGGACTTTGATGATCCTTGCAGGTCCCTTCCAACTCATCTTATTCTGTGATTCTGAGAAGCTCTAAGAAACTGCTTTCTGAATTTAGAGCAATCACCTGCTCACTGTGCCAGACCCTGAACCTATATAGTTTTTAACATTTCTCTCACATCACCAGGGACAGGAATGCAGGTCAGATGTACTAAACTCTAGAGAGCTACAGAATAATCCAGGATCTGCAGCATGTGCCATCAGCTGCCACCAACCTCACCAAAGCCTGCGAGTAGAGGCCCAGAGCAATCAGATCTGCAGAGATGGAAGCCAGCTGGTAACAATTCACTCCACTTGCCTCCCCCAGCTAACCCTGCAGGTAAAGTTGGCAGGAGCTGGACCATTTCTGGCACTGTACACATCATTTATATCCAAAAAACCACAACTTCCTGCTTTCCCACAAGTGACTCTGGAGAATCACTGGAAGGAGTAGAGAATTTCACCAGAGCTCCTAAGCTGTACTTCCATAAATCATTATATGCATCAGCTGATCAGTAAACCTGCTGATTGTCTCTGTTTAAAGCATCAGCCTACAGCTATAAGAAATAGGTCTCAAGTTCTACTTTTTCTTTTTTTTTTTTTTTCTGTGCCACATATTTGGAACAAAGGGGCTTTCCTGAAAATTATCCATGGCAAGGAGGAATAAAAGACCTAAAAATTAAATTGATCTGTTTGATTTAACAATTAGGAAGTGAGGTTTACTTTACTGTTTTGTGTGGGGTTCTTCCATTTGTTACCAAGCATTTTCTTATTAGATTCAGATGATAATAAAGCAAGTAGAAAACACTGAAAATGTTGAAGATGTTTCAATCGTTCTGTTTTTGGAGGCTGAGAAAAAAGCCTTCATCACATGCAAAACAGATTATACAGCTAATAGGTTGGAAGCTCAACAATTTCAGCCTGAACTACATGAAAACAAAAAACTTGGTACAAACTTCAATGTTCATTTTTTTCCTCCCTGCGCTTAAGAAACGTCTCACTCCAAAGAGGAAAGTGCTAAACAACTCATGAAACAACTTAATTTTGCAAATCAATTTACACTTGGAGCCAGCTCAGACTGTCATTTACCAAACCGGAAACACTGTGGAAGTACACACTATTCAAGGAGAGCTGACCAAGCAAAGACAAAGGGAAGTTGAGGCCAGGAAAAGAATTATCCAAGTGAAAATAATACAAATGTCCCAACTCTGATAGATCAAAAGCAAGAATGCATTTTTAAAAAGTAATTTACAATAAGCAAATAAGAATTATTATTAAATCCTTCTTAGAGCTCTTCAAGCTGACCTTTCTTTGATCAGAGAGCCTGCAAAGACAAGGGCTGAGAGTTATGATACAGACACCTTGTCCTCCAAAGAGAGCAAAAGGAATTCTTTACATCAGTGATCACAATGAAGGGAAGGGGAGCAGTTCTTCATGTTGGTACATGTGTACGTATAAAATGCTGAAGCGTCTGAATCTGATAGTGTAGAGGTACAGAAGATTTTTGACAGGCTGAGCAAGAAGTCACCAGGATAAGGCGATAAATTATTCAAGCATTTCAAAGAAACTCAAGGGTCAAATACTCCAATTACGCCTAGAATTGCATCATCTCTCCCATGGAACTCCTTTGTATCTTGAGCACTACACAGAGCTGACACCAATTTTTAAATAACACACTCAGTGGAATTTTGAAGAACTACAGGTGTGCATGTCCATACCATACAAATTATTAAAAATCGTGGGGGTCAAAAAAAAAAAAAAATCTTGCATCAATCCAGGTGCCCAATAATTCCATGTGCAGGCAGTACATGGCTTATGTAAAAGAAAGTTCTGCCTTATAATACCATGCATTGTTCAGAGGAGAAGAAAAATGTTATTTCTTAGTTCTACAACGAACCTGGGAGTCATGGCTTTCAAGCTCTGCTATAGAAAAGGGCCTCACTCTCAAGAAGACTTTCAAAGGCTCATATACCTATTCATTAAAAAGAAGAAAGACACAAAACACAGTTATAATTGCCACTTTTTAAACAGAACAGCCTCAAATCGTATCAGCATACATATCTGATACAGTGTTTCCTATTGTATATCAATGTCTCACATTTTCCTTTCATGTCAAGTTCAGACTCTAAGCTTTTATTTCCTTCCTTACCTTCTACTGTCCTTAAGTAACCCTATTTTTGTGTCCCCTCCCCACTCCCCTCCTTTTAGCATCCTTTCATGACAAAGCCAGTATTTTGATTTTTAAAAGAGCACACTATCAGAGGCACAAACTGCAGTGCTTCCACCTTCTGGTCTCCCGCTGTACTGAATTCAAGCTGTGTTATTCTAACAGCTGCTACACAGCACTGTGTACGGAATATGTGCAATTCGCACTGACTGGTGCATTCTTAGCCCCAAGAGATCACTTCCTTACCACCATCCAGGCAGCAGACCCTCCTCTTCCTCACAGTAACAACCACTCTCAGTTGCTCAGGTGGCTTTTTCCATCCCCCCAACCATTACACAACAGTATCCCCGCCCAGGTAAAGTAATAATAGCAGGGAGAATTTTAGAGGGATCCCAGCACTCCTTCCTTTGCCAAGGAGATTCAGTCTTTATTTTGGCAACATTTCATTCAGCAGATGAATTTACTAGAGCCCTCCACAGACCTGTCATGACCAGCACTAATCAGACAAAATGAAGTCACCTGAGGAAAAGTCACCCAGGAAAGGTATCCCTCTAAAAACCCATAGTTGGCTGTATTATTCTTCTGCTTGAGCCCAGCAGAGCATTATAGATCTTTATTTCCAAGCACTTAATGAGCTTTCACTTCGAGGAACCATATGTTTCTTAAAGCTTATTAAAAAAAACCCAATCCAGCCTCATTACATTCAAATTTACTGAAGTCCTTTACATTTTTTTCCTCAAAGTTTAGCACATCACATTGCATAGCACTGACCATGCCTTTGGTGCAGGCTCTGACCTGTGTCTAAGCAATGAGAAATAAGTGGAAGAATCAAACACATATTCGGGCAGAGGAGTACAGCAGTTCTTATCAAAAAGTGTTTCTAAAGCTTAAAAAAAACCCAAAATCCACGAAAAAACAACCCAGCATCACCAGAAGACACCTTGCAAAGCCAAGCCACACCTGCTGTTCCTCTGTATTAGGCAACACTGTTGACTCCAAAGGTGAAGGTTTACCCTCCACACTCAGAAAAGAAACCGATTCCAACACATCACACGTTTCCGTGGAAATACAGCTTTTCCCCTCATCAGCCATCGCTCTCTGCAAAGGAACTTGTAGGGAAAGGAAAAAAACAAACAAACCCATCATTTTCTCAGAGAACGGACAAAAATACATATGGAGTATAACACAGACGGGGCCAGCTCGTATATAAACGAGCACTTCCGAAGGAGATGGGATTATCTAGAGAAGTCTGGGGAGTACCACCGTAAAAAAAACAAACCAAACCAAACACCTGGCGGGTTACACCAGGAAACACAGAAGGGAAAGCGCGCTAACAGCCTCGGCTGGGCACGGCTCTCATCCACCTGCAGCCCCCTCCTCAGAAGGCCCAACACCCGCAGGCACCCGGGGGAAAGAACCGGGGTGAGGTGAGGACCGGGGTGAGGCCTGGCCCCGCTCCCCCTCAGCTTTCCCGGGAGCGCCGCTACCTTGGCGCCCGCGGGAACCCGCCAGCCGGGCCGCGCGGGGAGGGGCAATTTGTGCGGAGAGGCGAGCGCTGATTGGCCGAGCGCCGGAGGAGGCGGGCCCTGATTGGCCGAGCGCGGGTGGGCACGGGCGGTGCTCCCTCCGCCCGGCAGGGGGCGCTGCCGCACAGCGCGTGGCTGTGGAGCCGCCGGGTCGTGAGGGAGGGACGGGGGGGAGCGGGATGGAGCGGGAGAGAGCAGCGTGTGCTGCAGTCACGGCGTTTGCTTATCGTCCTTAGTAAGGCATGGCGGTGAAGAAGAGGTTTGAACGGACGGCCGGGCGGCCAGAGGAGGAGGCTGTTCCGCCTGACAAGGGGGGGGAGTAGGAGGGAGGGGGAGGATGGGCGGGGGAGGCGCGGGTACCTAAATATTTCCATCCGAGAGACTTATATAAAGTCAGCGTGGGTGTTGTGTAACCGTGCCCGCACTGCCGCGGTGTAGAAATAGAGAACGAAGTAGAAAAGAAATAAAATCGCGAAACGTGCGGGGAAAGCGGGATGGGCCTGGAGGAGCCCGCGGCCCAGCGCCCTCCACCCGCCGGTAACAAAGGTACAGCCCTGCTGGGAGAGCCGGCCTGGTCGCACAGCGGCGGGCAGCGGGGTCTCTGCACAGGGCGGGACACAGACACAAAGGTAGAGTTGCATCTTTATGGTGTTTATGGGTAAGTTGGAGACACAGGAAATGATCCTTGAAGTGCCGCAGCTGAAAGAAGATCGGTGGGACTTCAGGTCATTTGTGTGTGTTTAAGAGGCACCCTGGAAGGCAGAGGTACAGCCAGATGTGAACAGATACAAAACTGTTCCACAGTTTTGACCAGCAGGGAAAACCAAAGGCAGAAATGGTGTCAAACCCAGCCAGCCGTGCCTAAATCCCTCCAAGTGCTTTCAGTCACAGGGCTACTCTGATAATCAAAAGACTACCGGAATACAAGTGATTTATGTCAGTTAGTGTAAACTATCCCTGTGTGCTATTTGTTTGCCCATTTATTCCTGTAAAGAGCAACCCATGTAACACAAATAAATTAAAAAATACAGCTAGAAGTGTTTGTCAGGCAGCTTGTATTTGTGGCATATTACCAGAAACAGACTATATGGAAGACACAGGTGTTTTGTGTTGAGTATTTTCCCCTCTGCTCACATGTTGAGCTGCTTCTCAAGGAACTGGGCTTGACACAATCTGTTCACATTAACTCACTCACCTCCCTTCTGCCAAAGCTCTCAAGCGTGCTTGAGGGTCAGAATCCTTTTAAGGCTTTAAATTTAAGGAAAATGAAGACCTCTTTTATCTCTTGAGTAAGAAAGCTCAAACTTTGGTCAGTTTTAGGCCTTAACATAAGCAGGACCTGAAGCTGCTTGCAGAGAACCACCACTTGTTTTAATTAGAATTCAACTTCTCTCCTATGCTTGCAGAAGCAGCAACCTGATCCTTAATGGATTAAACAAAACTGTTTTCTATGACTCTGGGCTTTGTTTTGTTGGTTTAAGAATTAATCACAGTTCCTTTATTTGAGAGACTTAAAAGCAGCACTAAAAATGTCTCTTTTGTTGCTTTACATATGAAGCTTACTCTTAGCATTATTATCTATGGAAATTAAACCTGAAAACTAGAGACTTCCATAGTTCAGTTTTGTGACTCTGTATGCATGTCAAAAGAATAAACTTGTTAATTTCAGTATGTTCACCACAAATTATCAAGTTTTATAACTAGCACCCCCAGGATGGTAACACACATGGGAAAAAAAATTCCAAATAATCTAAGCGTTAGTTCAGTCTTGCACAGCAAGATCCAAGCTTGGTAATTTTACCTAAATATGAATTTTAATACAGGTAGTTGTCTGTGTATAAACTAAGATTTCAGCCAAAAATCAAGGCCTTAAATTATTAAAAAAAATATTTTTCATTAAGTGCTGAACAACCATATAGTTGCCAGCCTCCAATGAAACCAGGATGCCAAAGTTTAATTTTCCTGGTGTTTACAGCTGGCATATTCTTCCTTAAATATACAGTCCTCTCACATAGCATTCTGCCTGTGGTTTCTGTTGTCCTCCTTCACAAAAACCATCACAGAACTATCTCTTGGCACACGTAAGAAAAGAAGCAAGTGACAAAAATTTGTAAATCGGCTTTATTCAACGATGACCATCATTTAGGCGTCGGCAATAGTAACTTCGACTTCTACGCCCGGTTCGATGCTGATGGAAGTGATCTGCTTCACGATCTCAGAAGGGCTGTGCAAGTCAATGAGCCGCTTGTGGATGCGCATCTGGAAGCGATCCCAGGTCTTGGAACCCTCACCACAAGGTGTTTTCCTGGTAGTGATCCGCAGGGTCTGAAAAGCCAAACACGAGGTATTTAGGTGATGCACTGAGAGGAGTCATCTACAATCACATAAAGAGATGATCACCTAATGTATGGCATCTATGCCATTAGAAAGCTACCTATTAAGTTATGGTCTACTGATGTTAACATTCCTTCCCTACATATTTAATTTTTATTTAAAAAACGAGTTCATTATTAAAATAAACTGAACAGAAAAGCCTCTTCCACGTTCAACATGTTTTGCACTTAACTGTTACCCTAGGTGTCAAAGTAACTTTTGAAATCATCTTTTTACAATGGGTCACCCTCGGTTTAGTAGCACTGCTTTTCATCTCATCTTTTGTCCTTTAACAAATATGATTTTAAGCACACAGTTGCAGGAAGAAAACCAACTTTTAAGACAGGAAAACAGTATCAAGTACCTTGGTGGGCATGCGAACAGGTCCCTTCACCTTCAGGTTTTTTTCCTTGGCACCTCTGATCAAGTCAGCACAGACTGAAAAAAGACATGCAATAGGTCAGTTTTGGAACTATTTTACTTTCTTGATTTTTAAGCAAGTATTTTAAACAAGATGTTGGCTCAGAATAGCGTATGAGTGATCACTGCCATTCATTTTAAGCATTATCCTCATAGCCAACCAGGTACAACTGGAAGCGTTGTGACATGATGAGCAATATGGTGCAACAGTAAGCAAAAACATTACTACAAGTTTAAACCATATTTAAGCTGTTAGTGGCCTGAAGATCCTGTGTCTAGTAACTTTTTTTACATTTTTATTATATGTTTAAACAGTGGCAAAGGTAGTTCCTAAACAAGAAGAATTTTTTTTGAAGACTGTTATACTAAACTCTTCATAACACAAATGACAAAATATTGATAAACCAGTGACTTCCAGTTCTTATACATTCAAAGCATAACTATTTCAAAATTCCCCATAGGAACTAAAGGGGAGAAGCTGCACTCTCTTACATTACTCATTATGACATAAGTTTTCTGCATAATTAAAACCTCCAAAACACTTAACTTTCATTAAAAATTATATTGGAATTCACTTTTTGGTGCATGAAGCACTTCGGGTTGGCTTTGCAAGCCAAGGCACATACAAAAAGGCAAACAGTAACGTCTTTAATTACAACCAGTTTCAGTACATTGTATTTTGCAACGCCTTACATGGCACCTATTATTCATTACTTGACAAGCTACCCAAGTAAACAGAAGTACTACTCACCCTTCTCCAGTGATTTTACATTACGACTTGTCAGCGTAATCCTAATGCGATGAATCGCCACCTCTTGTTCCACAGGTGCTTTGCCAGTATCTTTAAACGCCTAAAAGGTTGAAGTTACAAATGTCAGACATTACAGTGAACACAACTAACACTATCCACTGCCTCTTAGAAACAGATTTCCGAAGGGTAAAGCTATGGGACTATTTAACACTATTAAGTAGAAGAGCTATCTGAAGGGCATGGCAGCATGGTAGAAATAATGGGAAGAGAATGAAAGGGCAAAGTCCTAACTCTAAGGAAAAGCAATTTTTTAGTGTCTAACTGCATCTCAGGGTGGGAAGCTGCAAGCAAACCCTTCCCTGGTTTGCCTATATACAGCTGGCACAAACATTCCTTTTCCTCCAGGAAAAAAAAAAATCAGACTTCATGTATCTTACAACTTAACCTCACCACAAATAAAGTAGCAGTCTTGATCAACAAACCTGCAACAACTCACACCACGAGAAAAAAAAAGAAAAAGGGGGGGCACCTGGCCAGAAAGGTTAATGCGGCCACTCAGGAAACTGATTTGAGGAGCTCAAGCATTTAAGCATTTGCAAATAATGGGGCATTAATGTGAGTTAAGTGAGCTGATGAAATGGGAGTAAAAATATGGATAAAGGAAGGCCTTAAGAAAAATGAAATATATATACATATGTCTCTATAAAAATATAAATAGGGGGTTCCCCAGAGGATAGAGCCACTCTTCTCGGTGGTGCCAACCAGTTAAGACAGGAGACAACGGGCAGAAACTGATGCACGGAAGTTCCACCTGAATATCAAGAACTTGTTCGCTGTGCAGGTGAACACTGAGCACTGGAACAGACTGCCCAGAGAGGTTGTGTGTGGCATATCCCTCCCTGGAGATATTAAAGAGCCGTCTGGACTCAATCCTGTGCCATGTGCTCTAGGATGACCCACTGCGGTCCCTTCCAGCTTGCCCTATTCTGTGATTCTGTGAAACGCGGGATGTTGCACTGACGATAAGGCGCTACCTGCCGCATGGACTGACCGCGTTAGTCGTTCCCCAACAGGGGCGGCCTGTAAGGGCAGCGACACGAGGCCGGGCCAGCCCCGCTCAGGCCGGGCCGCGGCCGCCTCCCCTCCGCCCGCGCTTCCCCGCGGTGCCGCTCCGAGGGGAACAGCACTGCCGGGCCCAGGGCCGCCCTCCCCGCCCGCCGGCTCGGGGGGAGCTCCGGGAGCCGCCCCGGCAGCCCAGAGCCATCCGTTCCCCGGGCCGAGGGCCTCACCGCCCGGGCGGGCACGGCGGACACGCGGCCCCGCTCCCCACCCGCCCCGGGCGCTCCCCGCCTCACCATGGCGGCAGCGGGGCCTTCCTGACCGACTTATTGCCGGGCTCGGGAGCGCGGGGCCCAGCGAACAGCGGTGAGCCAGGAGGCGGCGGCGCGGGAGAGGCGGGCGTGGCGGCGGCGGGCCCTTATATAGGGCAGTGGCGCCGCCTCCATCCGGGTGTCCCGGGACCTTTCACCCGCCCGCCGGGCACGGAAACGCCGGGGCGGGGTGAGGAGGGGAGGCCGGGCTGGCTGCGCTTCCTGCGGGGATGGTGGCCCTGCAGTCCCGGCTGGCGGCGAGCGGAGTGGGGCCTGGGGCTGGTGGCGAGCGGAGCGGGGCCTGGGGCCGGCATTGCTGTGCCCCCTCCTCGGGCCCGGCCCGTCCTGCGGGACACAGCGCCCTTCCCGCTCGGCTCCCTTGGGCTCCTGTTCCCCTTCCCGGGAGATTTCGGCCTTCTGCCGGGAGGAGGGCCGGGATTTGGCCCTTTATCGCTTCCAGTGATGGCGAGCCCCTTCCCATCTGGGCCTTTGGGTCTTTTCATCTTCTTTCATCACTGAAAGCGCCAGGACGAGAGGACACGGTCTTGAGCTGTGCCACCGGAGGGTTGTGTTGGACATTAGTGGGGATTTATTCACAGGAAGGGTGATTAGACATTGGAATGGGCCGCCCAGGGGGATGGCGGGCACTGTTCCCGGGGGTGTTTAAGGAAAGGCTGGATGTGCCATGGTCCGGTTGAAGGTGGGAGTGCTCGGTCTCAGGCTGGGCTCAGGGGTGTCTCTTCCTGCCCAGGGGATTCTGTGATTCCGTCCAGTGGAGCTGCAAGAGCAGAAGTTTTAAGTAAAAGTTCTATTCATGCTTAAATTTAAGAACGTAAATGAATTTTTTAATGGAAGTTCCATTATCTGTTCAGGCTGGGCATTGGAGGGTTATTTTTTACTGAGCATTGTCTTTGATTTGGCCTGGACAGTGATAATTGTTAGTCCTAAACCAAGCGTTTTGCTTAATATATATTTATATTTATATATGTCTGTTTCAGGTTACATCACTGGAGAAGCAGAGAAGCGTGTATTGAGATGATGGCCTATAGTAGGGTCACTATGACTGTCTCTTAAAATTAATAATTAAATTCTAATTTGGAGTTCTGTCCAGGAATCATAGACATGTATAGTGGCAGCATAAGTACTGCACCTCTGGAAGCTTAGTTACTACTACAGTTATTCAAGAAAGCTTGCTTGGTATTTTAAAATAAGCTTACATTCACCTATCACACTCTTCTTTAATATATATATATTTCCCTACCAGTTGCTTTAGAGGTCTTCATTTGGTTCTTAAACTTTATGTGATGCAGTTAACTTTTATTTACCAACTATTCCATTGTTTAGGCTTGTTTGCACTTGGATTATATGTACTCTTTGAAATCTCTAATTTATTAATATCTTCTTTGAGTATACTAGGGGCTGTATTCTGATAAAGCAGCTCCAAGAAATGTGAATACAGAAGTTGTCATCCTGTTGCTGTTTCCTGAAATGCAGCAATGTCTTTTGCCAATGGAGTTCAATACTTGAAAATCTGTTTTGATGATAGTCACGTTTCTCTAGTCTCTTCCTCCCTGCAACAAAAACATCATTTGGTTCTGGTGGTTTGTTTTCTGAGCCATTTAACAATTACATATATACTATTTTTTGAACTCATACACAAGGAACCCATGTTTATTCTGTTACCAGCTATTCCAGCTACTTCCTGAGGAAGTTTTCCATCTATAAGTGTTTTAAATTCATCACTCTTAAATACATGACCTCACAGTGATCATGCTGAAGCACTTAGTTTTCCAGTAATCCAGATGGTTCCCAATCAGCAGTCTTGCTGCACTATTTGCTTAGAGCTTTTATGAATGTTCTTAGTAAACTTTATTTCCAGATAAAATACTGAGTACCTTGCTGCCAAGAACTAATTCCTGTGGGATTCAATTAGAAATATGTCTGATTGACACAGACCTGTAGCCTTAGCTTTAATTTGCTTGCTATTAACTGTATCTGCACAACTGTGCCAGTTTCTTTGTGTCCTACTGAAAAAGTCAGTGTGTAAATGTGTTATATCAACACTGTTCCTATTGTCTACCAAATAAATTCTATAATTGCATGAGGAAAAAAAAGTAATCCCAAAAAAGATATGTTTTCCATACGTTTAAGCTGTGTAATTTAAGTACAATTTGCTCATTTATTTCTTGTTCCTATATGAAGAAGTTGGTTTGGGTTTGTTTTTTTTCCCCTGGGATTAAGGCGAGGTTGACCGTAAGTTCCTGAATTTGTTCCTTTCTTACTTTTTTTCCCTAGTATTGGCATTACCTCAGCTTTCTTTGAGATTTTTCTTTTTTTTTTTATTTTTTTTTCCTGAGCTTCCCCAGATTTCTCAGAGCTTATGGAAAATCCACATTAACAGCACACAAGTCACCTTTGCCAGCTCTTAAAATTCTTGGATGCAGGCTATCTGGAGCTGCTGATTTAAAAACCGCCTCGCTTCTGTTCCTATGTTTAAGGCTTTCCATGGTTATTGTTGGAATTTTCTGATACATGTTGTTTTTCTCACAAAGATTTATCTAAACTCTATTTTCTCTGAAATACACTATAAATTAAAAAATGCTCCTTCTTGCTATTCATGAGGGTAAAATACTGGTCTAAATATAACTTTTTGCTTATCTTGTGTTTTGTCATTTTAAAGTTCTAATTAATATTTTGTATTCTGCCTGGTTTTCCTTTTATTGCATATAACTTTTCATGTAGGTTTTTCTCCCCAGACAATGCTAACTTTAGTTAAAAGATTGGGATTCTGTGACTTAAATTAATACACAACAGCCTGTGCTTTTTAGATTAAGCTTCCAGGAATGTTTCTCTCATGTCAAGTAATTATGAAGATAAATGATTAAGAAGAAAGACACGCTTTTGATGTGACTTAGTAGTCTGTAGCAGAAACAGTTTGATACCTAATTTAATGTTTTATCATGCAGAGTATCAGTCCATGTGCATTCATGATACTTTCTTTCTTTTGTTTTGGGGTTTACAGATTACTGGGGATATTTTTTCTCTCTTCCTTTGACTAGTTAGTCCTTCAGAAGAGTAGATCCTGGGATGAGTCTCTACAGGTGACAGAAGTCAATCAGGTCATTTGTAGTAACTTAATGAAATGCAAGTTTTTGTTATCTTCTGGTGAATGTTGAACCTTTCTGATGCACCTTTGGCTGGGTCAAAGGACAGACATACTCCCCAGGCTTTGCTGCTTGGGTTGTGAATGTTATTCATTATTTTGAGTAGATTTATTCTGCTTATTTCACGCTGGTGGCCCGTGGATGGTTTTGGCAGGGCTCACAGTAGCTTCCTTAAATCTGCTGTGTCACTTCTCATAGTGGTTATTTCATGTGGGCAGCTCCCTGGAAGCTGTCTTGGTTATGCCAGCCTAATACCTCCAGTATTTGCTTTTAGTGGTGATCAACATATTGCTGTTTACTTGTAAATCACTTCCTTCTCCAAGGTCATTGGGATCCGAACATGCTTCTAAGGGTTTTGTTTGAGCTTCTGGTCTTCAAATACCTGTGAAGCAGGATCATATGAAGCAGGCTTCCACAAAGGTCATCAATAGATGGTTGAGTCTCTAAACCAGTCAGGAGAAATCCAATGAAAGCTATTTTCAACCATTTTAAGAAAGGCTACAGCATCTCCTTGTTCTTAAATGTAGGTATCTGCTGATCCTCTTGTGTTAAGTTTCTCATTTGTATCATGTTGCAGATCTCTCATCCAAGTTCTTTGCTCAGCAATTAGCTATCTCTACAAGTGCCCGAGCTACTGGAACTTCAGGAAAAAACCTGGAACTAAAAAATACTCCCCATTAAAAGACTGATTTGTGTAAATGGGTAGCTGCTGACTGGGATTGCTCTCTGCAGGTAGCAGGCAGACAGAATGCACAGCTGGAGTTCTCATATTGCACCTAGCCTGTCCATTTTACATTTTCTAAATTTTCATGCCAATTCTAGCATAAAGCTCAACATATAAAAATGCAACCACCCCTCAAAACACTAGGCTCTCTTTACCTTAGAAATTCCTCATGTAAGCGTGGAAAACATGAACTAGGCCTGTGATTCAGAAAAAGAGCAACTGTGCCTTGATGGAGTCCTTTACTGTTGACAAACATTGCCACAAATACTGATTGTTACAAGATGTTTTCAAGTGGACAACTTGAACTTCATTGTTATCACCACAAGCTCTTCTAAATATGTGCTTTATGCCTGCAGATAATACACTTGGCTTCTAATATTGATGTGGTTAGAGCAAAACTTTTCCCTTGCAGCCTGTTTTGCCTTGTTTTTCTGACACAGATCACTGTTTAAAAATTACAAAGCTGCTGATATGCTACAGCATTTCTAGTGACATCGAATCTGTCCATCTGGGGAACTTTCAGGAGGACATTTGAATTCATCCTGTTCTAGTTCAATTTTAATTTTTTTTTCAAATTGATGAATTATGTGTTCTCTGCTTTCCTGCAGGAATGTTTATTTTCTCTCCAATCCTTGCTCTGCAGATGGGATGCTTCTGTCAAATTTGTAATAATGGAAAAATGGAAAAACCACGTTTTGCAGAAAATGACTGTGTAACTCACACAGCCTTGATAGCAACTAAGGTGGTTTATTGATTAGCAACATGGAATTGCTGGTAATCAATGAACTATATATTGTGGATAAGTATCAGCACTACAACAGAAATCACAATATTAGAGGCTTACAGACTGCTGGTGAGCACCTCCTAATTTCATACCCTTCTACAACTGATCCCACTTACATAGTCACACATTTCTTATATGCACTTCCACTCTTGCAAGAAGTGTGTGTTACAATACACAGTCCCACCTTTGGAAGCCTGTGCAGCTATTCCACATACCAGGAGGGGTGGATCCCCGCTTTTCCTTCATCCTGTCAGTCTCCCCAGTCTGCACCAGGAGGAGGGTGGCAACTACTTGCCATGTCTGATGAGGAGGGTCTTAGGAAATATTAGCACCTACCACAAGTTTTCTTCTAATAATCACAAATTCTCATACTGCTTTTTGAGCTTTTTTTTCCCCCTCAAAAGGCTCTTGTTAATCTAATTTCCTAGTTACCATTTAATCTGGGTGGTCATTGTCTTAAGCAAGCTTTGTTATAGTTAATTTCCTCTTAGTGTTATCAGGTTTTGGGCAAACATCTTCTCAGAACATGTCAGTTTGGGTATTCTGTTCACACACACTATTTATACTCACATTCCTACTCTATCATCTGTTGTTATCCAGGCCAGGTTACCAAGAGTGGGGCATACAATTCCTGTACAAAAAATCCCCAGCATCAGCCCAGTGAAAGCAGAACTAGTGGGCATACGAACATAACTGTGGGGGTTTTGCATCCAGTTTCCATTTTGGAAATCACCTCAGAAGACTTCATATGGGGAAAAGTTAATCAAATACAAAAAAAAAAAAAAAAAAAAAAAAAAAAAAAAAAAAAAAAAGCCACACCAATCTCCAATCCGGAATTGGCCACTTGAGGCAGCACCACTTGGCACTGTTTGTTGTGATCTGTTTCACTTTGTGAAAATAGTTCAAGACTGCAGTAGTCTGTAGAACACGTTGAAAACTTGCACCTACTCGAATAATATCTATGTGACTCATTGAATAGAACAAGCTGTTTTAACACCAGAATTGGAAATGGCTTCCAGGACACAGGTTGTTTTGCTGCTCTTACCTCACTGGCTTCTCTACGGGTGCTTTGTACTGAGAGTGTTAACGAACTAGTGGCACATACTGGTGCATACAAACTGTCACAATACTGTGCTATGGAAGACTTTGGAGTTGTCTGTCCTCCTCATGTCTGCCTCCTGCAAAGACTTTGTGGGAAGCTGCCAGCTGCAGGGTATTAGCATGGTTAGGTGTCTGTCCTAGAGGAAAAAAAATGGTAAAATGGTGTTAAGTTTTACAGCAATTCTGTTTACCACTATGTAGCACATATTTGCCCATGTGTTTTAGAGCCCAGTTATGAAGTCACTGCTCATGCTTTTTTTCATCCAAAGACCAGTTTAATCTAATGTAGACAGAGTACTAGGGAATTGTTTCATGGTGCTTGTGCTGCTTCTCTGTCATGGAACAGAGTTAATTTAAGGAATGGTTCTGGCCTCACACTGCTTTGTGACTAGAAGAATTTCTCTTCATATGGAATGCATTCCCTCATGTTTAGGCTTTTTGTTCCTGAAGATTTTTCCCCCATCTCTTTAGAACTGGTATCTTTTTGTGATATTCTTGATCCAGCAGGTTTTCAGATGGTGGATGTTTGCAAGCACAAAATTTAGCAAATGCTTGCCACAGATGATGAAGAGACTTAAAGGGGTGATTTCCACCTTGTGTTACAGGACTATTAGAGCTGGATATTAGTTGCAACTTGGAATTTTATCTAGATTGCATCCAGGTGTTGGGCTTCTGTGGGACTCGAGGTGCCCTTCCCAACCCTGGCATCTGGAAAGATTAAAGCCAGTTCAGCAATACTTCTCCTGTTATGACGTGACCCTCTGTGAACTAGCCAAGCTAAATTACTCAAAACCCAACAGAAACAGGAATAGTAATATAGAACTTAGGACCTGGAACTAAAGGAGATACTGTAGTGTTAAAGATGTGCTTTAGAAACAGGAGTTAGTAGCCACTGAGGAAACCATCATGCTGTGATTGCTCAGAACAGCTGGTCAGATCCACAACATAACATGAAAGTGATCCAAGAGGCATCAAATATGAAGAAGTTTTAGTTTCAAAGGGTTTACTAACTTCTCCCCAAGGCTAATGTGGCAAAGTGGCAGCTGCAGTTTACTGCATGGAAGTTTGAGGTTGCAGTAGCAGGGCAGGAACAACAACCATAGAGTTTGTAATACCATTCATAGAAGACCCAGAAGTTTTGTTTAAGAGAACATCTTACTCAGAGATTACAGCAAGTCTATTAAACTTATCTTTCACCTAAATGCATGCCAGAAGTTCCTGCTTCATGAAAATGTGCATGGCCTCTCACACCAGTCTACAAAATGTGGTTGTAAATGTGGAATATAGTTTGCTATATTTTCCCCCTAGGAAATTATATAAAACAGAAAAGTCTTTTTTCCCCTGCAGCAATCACTTAAATAACATGAGAGCAACTACATGTAGATTAACGTGCTCTGATGTGCAAACAATTGCACATCAAATATTCCTGCCTCCATGCACAGTGAAATCCCCAGCAACAGGTTTGCCAGATGCCAATCAAGGGAAGCAGTATTTTCTACAAGTATAAAGCTGAGGAAAAGGTAGTATTAACATTTATTAGGGTTGTGGTCAAGCATTCAATTTTTAGGTAAGTAAAATTAAGTATTGTAAACACAGAAAGTGGGTTTGAGTATGGTACCCATCTCCCCTGAAAAAAAAATTCAGAAGTATTAATGCTTCTGTATTGCCACTTTCTATTGGCACTTGTCATTTTTTCAGCATTATGACCTCATGTTTTTAGTTTATATATGAAATCCATATGTTTAAAAATAGTCTTTCAATAATTATGACTGTTGGAAGTTGTTTCTGAGAGCATCCAGCAGTCACTTCATCCTGCCAATAGCCCCTTACCACACTGCCACAGGTGTATGTCCTTTCAGAGGAATAACTGATTCTCATACCTCTTGTGAAATATTCCTGGTGTGAGGTAGAGCCAATCCCTTTATTCTGGCAGGAACAAATGCTTATGCTAATACCTAGGAATTGCTTCTTATTTTTCCTAGGGGAAAAAAAAAGGCAAAAGCAGCAACACACCTTTGATACAGAAAATGGAATTTTTTACTCTTAAAAGCTTCTGTATATAAAGGAAATTTCCAATGAAGAATCTACCATTACTTGTGTACTAGCATGCATTGCTAAGTTATTGGTGCTACATAAATATAGCACTAACTAATCATAATTAGTAATAGTGCAATCACAAAGAAAAGGAAATAAAAAAGCTCTCTTAGGCAGTTTGGGGACTGGTAATGGCTTGCAGAGGGTTAAGTTAGACAAATTTTCAAGACCAGTTGGGGTTTTGAGGGGCAGGGAGTGAGAGGAAGTTTGTGCTTCTTTCAACAAACCAAGAGACTACTTTGACCTGGTGGAATCGTGACAACTCTGAACTGAATCAGTGGCCTTGTCTGATTTTAAGCACTAGTTCAAGACCTTAGTCTTGCAGGATGATGACAGTCCAGTGGGCAGGTATCTCCAGCGTACAACACAGAAAGCCACATGATAATAAAAAACTTATTTTTCAGTGAGAGCTTCACTGATTGAAAAGGTTATAGCAAATAGGTTTGGATTTTGGGGGATCTCGTCTCTCCCTGTCTCTGGCTTATATCCTTGCCTCCTCCAGCCCCCTCCCTTATCTCCCTGGGCAAATAGCTCTTTCCCTATAATCAGTCAGGTAGTGCTGATTTTTATGATCAGGACACTTTTTCAAATGCTGTTTCCAATTCAGTATACAACTTTTTAAACAAACTACGCAACCATGCAAACATTTTAAAAAATGTAACTACATTTGTTTCCTCTGAAAGTCATCTGTTGGGAGGAATGACCTATTAAATTTTAGGAATATCTACTTTTCCCCTTTCAATCAGAAAACATTTACTAGTAATCATTTCACTCCCAAAAGCTGTACAAGGATTGACAACTTTAGGGGAGGTCTGGGGTTCTGTCACGTTGTTAATAAAGAGAAATCAGTGTGACACTCATCTATTGGCATGTTAGTGCAGTGATACATTCCTTCAAAGGCTTTGCATGTAGCTTTTGTGTTATCTGTAAACCATTTCATTGGAACTGTTGGATAAGAGAAAAACAAGGATGTGGAAAAGGTGTATGGTATCTCTCTAAGCTTACTATATTATGCAATGTATTCTATCAACTACTATTAAAAGAAATCCAGCCTCCCCAGCCTATCAGTTCCCTTATTCATATTCAGTTTTTTCACAATCTCTGTTCAGGTGCAACTTTCTATACTCGTCTCTGGGACCACCTTCATTTGTGCCATATCTGAATCAAAACCCTTTCACCATTTTCAAGTGGTCGAGAAAAATACATGTCTTGAAAATAAAACTGGTTTTCATTCTGCCCTTGAGAAGGGAGTGACTTAAAAAGGACTGGACATTTACATTTCCAATTTGCAGCCTGCTTTGCTCTTTGTAGCCTGGCACATGTGCAGTAGAATATTTATTAAGTTATGAATTGCCCTATTATCCCAGGTGCCCTGCAAAGGCAAATGCAATCACCTCCCTGCTCTGCTGAACACTCGGGCCATTGAACTTCAGGCTGGGTCGACAGCAAAGCTCAGCCTCGTGCTCAGAGAAGTCCAGGGGTGGTGCATGGTGGTGCCTCTACTGTCAAAGTGTCCCATGGCATCCTTAGCTACTGACGGACTGGGAGAGATGCCAGTAGACTTTTTTGTTCCATTTGTCTTCTTTAGCTGGTTTTAAGGCTTTTCTTTGACGGGCAGACAAATATTTGGCAGCTGGGTTAACTGAAGCATAGAAAGAGCCTTTTTGAGTGCTGCATGAAGGTATGTGCAGCAGATAAATAGCTAGAACAAAGTAAAAGTAGAATGTTCCACGTAGAGTTAATTTTAAAAATAACCATTTTCTATCCCTATTTTCATCTTTATTGTAGCAGATGAAATTATGTACACAGATCCTAACACTGCAAAAAATTGATACATGAGTCAAATGGGAAGCATCCACTTAAAAACTCATTGAATTTACAAATATTTGTGGTATATTGTATAAAACAGTTTTTGTTTGTTTTCTTTGCTGTGGTATATCTTACCACAGAATACAGAAGCAACCCATACTTTTTCAGACTTATGTTTTCATGCTTCCCATCCTACCTCTTGAATTGAGGATGTGCCCCCTTCCAAGTGGTGAAGTATTTTTTATTGTCTGAAAATAGTGATGTTACCACTTTCTTTGTGGGTTGAGATAAAGCATAATACACAAACAAACAAAACAAAAACAGACAAACAAACAAAAAAGTAGAAAGAGGAGCAAACAATAGAACAAGCCAAATAAAGAGCATAGCATCAAGCATTGTATCTTATGCTAACTTCTTTTAAAACCTATTATGAAATGTCTCTTGATATTTCTACTTGGGATCCAAAGATCAGTAATAATGCAGTAATTGTAATAGTTATATTATTCAGTAATAGTTACAGTAATTGAAGATTAATACATAATTATAAGCTTCCATGCTTTTTCTTTTCCTTATTTCTCATTTTTCCTAGAAACTGTTTATTACAATTGCATTGTTCCCATACTTCTAGGCATCTTTTCTTATCTTTCTTGTAATTACTTGACTGCTAAAATAATTGTTGCACTTCACAGAACTCAGGATAGCATGTAGAAGTTGCTTGTCGTTGTAAGGTATGAAAAAAACCTAATTTTGACCTAAAACAATTCCAGCACTAATTAGTATTGGATCTTATCTGAGGATTCAGTTTGAATTAGGTAAAATTACATAAAATCTCTTAAGTGCATTCTGTCAAGCTTTACACATGTGCCCATTTGAGGAAGAAGAGGAGACATGTCAGGAGAGATTGGGATGGTGATGCCATTTGGTATAAAAGAAAAGAAAAAAAGGGCAGAATTAGAACTTTTAACTCATGCTTTCCCTTAGTGGACAATACTGTCTGTATAACCAAGAAAACACAAAATACAACACTCTAATATGGATAATATGTCCAGGGCTACTGCTGTTGGTTACTACCCATGAGAATGCAAGCACTTTACAGCATCTTCTTTTTATGTGCTTTCCAAAACTAGTGAATGCAACCAGGTTTGGTAGTTAGGTGGTGGGAGATTAATGAGAAAGAGCTGAAGTTTCCATGCAGGCTGTGGTTACCCCAGACTGCTATGAGGCAGGAGCTTACCCACCCAGTTTTGAATAGTTAGCTCTCAGTGCTGCAGAGCTGGAAGTTTGAAAGGCAGCTTGTGCTGCTTAGGGACAGAGAACATAAAACAAAAAGCAGCTCACTTTGAGAAACTGGCTACTATGACATGGCATCCCAGAGTCCCAGAAACAGCATTTAGGTTGCTGCTATTAAAAACAAACCCCCAAACAAACAAACAGAACTAAACACCAGAATAGTTGAGTTTCCAAGGAAAATAATTATATCAAGCAGTGAAACTCGGTTAATAGTAAGACACGAGAGATCTGACCTTTACATTTACCAGCTGGGAGAAATGAGGCTTTTTTCCAGTCAAGATGTGTGGTGATTTTTATTTGAGGAGGTACACTTTTATTTGATGTTAGCATCAGAGAACCCATGCCTTGAATAGAGCATACCTGGCCATCAAAGACATTCCAATGCCACCATTCCCAGACTTACACTGATGCTGCATCATCTGAATCTGTGCAATACTTCAATAAATCTTCTGTTTAGGCTGATCAAGCTACTGGCAATCAGTTCCAGAAACAAAGAGAATAAATAAACTAGGTAACAGTAGCCCTTAAGGTTTATAACTTATAACCATGTCTTGCTAACCACCTGGAACTGTGTTGCATACATAGGTATCGGGAAGGAGAGATAAAGGACAAAACCAGTTTATAGAAAGGGAAAAGTCTGGATGAACAGAATCCCCTTAGAGTTGTGACACAATTGTCTGCAACTGCTCTGATAGGCTCATGTGCCTTCTACTAACACCTTATTTGGAGGTATGCAAGTGTGACAACGTTAAGAGCAAAGTGCAGCTACACTCATTAGCTCATTCCAGCTTTAGAAGCAGGAAAGAATCTTTTAAAAACCCAAAGCTGCATCCAGATGAAGAAAACAAAAAGGATAAAAGTCTGGTGGATTACATATAAAAATAGAGGGGGAAAAAAACCTTCAAGGAACTAACATAAACTCCATATTTTTTTTATTTTCAGACTATCAAGGAGAAGAAATCTGCCAAGATTCTCTGGCAGATCTATTGATGTCAGGCTTTTAAAAGAAAAACAAGCAAACAAAGCCAAAATAAAACAACAAAAAAACCCCAAAACTAAGATCAAGACTACACCACTTAAACATTTTAACCAGTTTTCCCCCCAAGACAACAAAGCCATTGAAAAGAAGCAGAGTGATCCTTGCATGCATGTTGTCCCTGAAGGAAACACAAAATAGGCTCAAGCTAGAAAAATTTTTGTAGGAGAATTCAGGAGATGTCTGAAATTCAAACATCCAAAAATGTTATTATAATTGCAGAACTTCTGTGGTTAGAAGTGACCTCTGGAGACTCTAGTCCAACCCCCTCCTTCTGGAGGGTCAACTAGAGCAGCTTGTTCAGAACCCATGTCAAGCTGGGTTCTGAGTATCTCCAAGGATGAAGACTCCTCAATCCTTCTGAACAACCTACTCCAGTGTTTGACCATCTTCACAGTAAAAATGTTTTCTCTTGCATTTAAATGGGGTTTCCTGTCCTATTTGTGTCCATTACATCTATTCCTGTCAGTGAGCAGCACTGAGAAGAGACTGGCTCCATCTTTACTGCCTCTCATCATTATTTCTACAAACTGGTAAAATCCTCCTGAGCTTTCTTTTTCCAGACTGAACGGTCCCATCTCAGTTTTTTCATATGCTGAGGTTCCAATCCTGTGATCAACTTAATGGCCCTTTGCTGCACTCCTGGTCCAGTACATCCGTCACTTTCTTGTTCCGGCAGAGTCCTGCCCCAGATGTGTCTCACCGGGGCTGAGTGAACTCCGGGGAACGATCTCGTCTAGCAGCGCTCTGGAAGAGCTGGCAGCAGGCTTTGGAGCGCACCCCAGATGCTGTTGGCCGCCTTTGCCGCAAGGGTGCATCGCTTGCTCATGTTCAACTTGGTGTCTGCCAGCAGCTCCAGGTCCTTCCTGCAGAGCTCCTGTCCAACCGCTTGGCCCCGCGCGGGGTTATCCAGCACCACTCACCAGATACTGCAGCTCCCTGGGTGCCATCAGCAGACATTTCCACCCTGGTAATGTCTGTCTGACACCAGTCGATATCTGTAATCCAAGACAGCGACTACTCCATCTAGTTCTGAATCATCTGCAAACTTGCAGAGTGTGCCCCATCCCATCATCCAAGCCTTTAATGGAAACATAAGCCTGCACGGGGCCCAGTGCCCATCTCTGGGATACACCACTAATGACCGGTCTCCCATGGACTTCATGTCACTGATCACAACCCCTTGAGCCCAGAAGCTTCCACTATTTAGTCAATACTTCATCAGTTTCTCTATGAGGATGTAATGGCAAACAGTGCTAAAAACCTCCCTAAGGTCAAGGTGGGCAACCACCACTGCCCTTCAGCAGCCAGTAATCTCATAGCAAAAGGCTACTAAGTTGGTCAAGCATGATTTCCCCTTCATAAATCCCTGATGATTACTCCCAAGCACCTTTTTGTCCTTCATATGTTTACCAATGATTTCCAGAGTTATTTGTTCCATCAGTTTTCCAGGGATTTAGATGAAATTGACTGGCTTTAAGTTTTCCAGATACTCCTTCTAGGCCATCCTGCAGAAAGGAGTTATATTTGTTTTCTCTCAGACCTCAGTTCTCTCCTGGACACCACGACCTTCCAAAGATAGGCAAGAGTTGCCTGGCAATGACATTGGCAAGCTCCCTCAGCATTTGTGAATGGATCCTATCAGGGCCTATGAATTTCTGTAGATCTTTTTTGTTTCAGTGTTCCCTAGCCTGATCCTTCTTTACTAATAGTAAATCTTCCTTGCTTCAGACACCACACTAGTCTCTCAACACTTGCATGTTTATTATTTATGTTTGAGTTTAATCAGGAGCTCCTTGATTATTCTTGGAGGCATCCTGTCACCTTTACCTGATTTCCTGCTCATGGGAACAGACCAATCTTGAGCTTGGAGAAGGCAATCCCTGAAAATCAGCCAGGTGCTGTTGGCCCTTCTGTCCGGGATCATATCCTGGGGAAGTCTTTAAAAATAAATAATGAAAAACAGAAAGACTTAAAAAAAAAAAAAAAAAAAAAAAAAAAAAAAAAAGACTTCCCATGGAAGTTTTTGAAAAATAAATTTCCTAATTCTGTGAGTGGCATCTGTATAAGATACATTAGCAGATTCTATATTAAAGGAAATAACAGATACATAGATGTGATTTGTTTAGAAGGAGCCAATACTGGAATAATTGCCCTTCACAGTTGTGTTGGATTGTATTGGAATTCTTTAGGAGCACTAACAGCATGTAGATAAGGCACTGATTGATATGTTCCCTTAGGAAAAATCCTTCACTACAAACTTTTTAAAGTTACTAAGCAGTGCCATATAGGAGAGAAAACCCAGGGCTGGATAAGTCAAAAAATGGGCACAGGTAGTAAAACTGTCAGTTCTCTCAGCAGGAGAAAGTGCCCACTGCTGTTTCAGGGGAACCTCTGCTGCCCAGCACATCCCAGCACAAATTAAGTGTGAGAGGGGGACCAGAATATACACAAATTTACTGATGGTGGAGTTACTTAATTGCAAGGGGCAACTACAAACTGGAAGAAAGAAATTCAAGGTATATGGGTGTAAAGTGAGGCAAACAGGCAAAATTATCACATAGAACCAAGGATTCCAACCTGTTAGGCTTGAGATATTTCTTGATTAGTATTAACTCAGAGCTCATTAGCAATCAAAAAAACAAAACAAACCTTTGAAGTTAATAAAAAAAGAGACCATCATTACGACAGCAGAGTATAGTGTGCCTACATCTCGAGTGCTGTGCAGAGTTCTCTCTCACACTATCAAAAGAGAACCCCATAAATTGACAGAAACATCTGCAGAGCTGATTATACTTCAAGAGTAGTTCTTGGCCATTCAGCATCCTTCTGTCAAGTACAACAGAGAATTTGAAGGGTGCTTGATTTTTCACAGAGGCTCAAGTAGCACTTGTTGATGCTAAAGTATCATTAGGCAAAAAATCACAGGTTTCTAGCAGTATAAGCAGCAAGCTTCCTAGACTGGCAAAATAAATACAACACAACCATTTAGGAACTACTAAAGGAAATTAATTCCATTTTTTTATTCTTTTGAAAGCTGCAGAAACATTTTTATTTAAGGCTTGATGTTAAAGTGAGGCATGTCAATGGCTTTATCTAAAATTTTATCTTGCATGCCCTCAGCTAATCATTTCAAAAGGTAATTGACTTATTATGATAACATCTATAAAACAACTTCTTTATTCAATAAGTTATACAACACTCACACAAAAAAAAGAAAAAAAAAAAAAAAAAAGTTCTATAGCATAAGTATTTTGACAGAGAAAGACAGGAAACTTTTTCCAGAATTTACTTCAGGGTTTTTGATTCCAGCCAGCATTTTCTATTTCCACTAAAGGAGGACAAGAAGACCAAGAAATAGTTAAGCTTAGATATGCTTTATAAACCATTAATTTCAATTACCAACCCAAATACCATAAAGACCTACAGAATCATCTCAAATTCACATAGTTGCTCATTTCCAGGATTTCACGGGGCTAAGAACAGATGTGTGTCAGAAATCAGGAAACTGGCTCAATTCCTTTGGGATTTTTTTTTTTTCCAGAATGGAAGCAAGGGGGAGGAAGGGTAAAGAAGAAAAACAATTTGACTGAAACATCACTCTTTCTCCTGTCTTAAAAAGAAGCAGAGGCTTTGAGTAGAATGGGAGTATCAGCTACAGCAGGCAGCTCCAGATAAGGGTTCAGATGTACAATTATCAGTTCTGATAAGTCAGGGAGCAGAGCTTTTTGTCTTCAGCGTTGCCTACAGCACTTCCTTTCCCAGACACACTACAACCAGATTAGGAAAGATAGCAGATAAGACATAAGCAGTGCAGAGGATAGTTCAACAGTATATGCTTTGAGCACCAGCAGAGGAACATTATTACTGCTGTAAGCAAACTTCCTTTTCAGTGTTTCCAGTATCTTCTCCAATACTGAACCATGTGTTATGAAGCACAAACAATCCTCCCTTTACCATTCTTTTTCCCTCTTTTCAAAAAACTCTATTCTCCACAAAATGTTCTTTTAATACTTCAAAATTTACAATATTCCAACTAGCAAGTTGCTACTACTACATCTGATAGCAGGGAAGTCTTATAAAAAGGACAGGTTGTTAATGCATTTTCTTACTCTTAGTAGCCTTAGACTGACAAAAAGGTTCGTTATTTCAAGGACTATGTGAATAGTTCACACTTTCCATATCAGAAGCAGCATACATACTGAAATTAAGTACATCTAAGAAAAAGTTAAATAGACCACTGACAATCTTTATTTTTCCACATTCATTGATTTGTGATACATACTCATTCCTTGGTAAATGAAGAGGAAAAGCTCAAATGCACTACCCTAGCTGGTGTCAAGAACTACTCATATCTGACATTTTAAAAATACCAAAAGGTATTATGTATAAATAACCTTCCAAGAGCAGACCCTTATTTTTTACTTCACTTACAACCAACGATTTTTCTGCAGATCACATTTCCTAGTGAGCAAGACAGCACACATCAACCAGAAAAAGTCATGTATGCCAGCATCTTCGTCTTTTCCTCTATCCCCTTCCAAGGTAAAACCTCACAGTATCATTAAATCTCTTTATTTTTATTTTCTTATATCAAAACAGTTTGAATTCTTCTTTTCTCAAGTATAGAAAAAACAGCAACAAAGCCTTTAGACCACACAGGGGCTAAAATCAATTATGTTCAGAGGTAGGGTGAAGGAAAAGTCGACAAAAGGCATTCAAAGAGTCCTGAGTTTTCCTAGAGGCTCTGCTTGAGGGCCCTGAGGCTGGGAAGCAGCTGGTCTGCCCGCAGACGCTCCTCTACATTGGCCTTCCAGCAGCAGCTGATGATGCTGTGCAGGGTCTGCCCCGCCGGGGACTGGTGGAACAGCTCGGCGGCCAGCGAGGGGCGCAGGTTGTAGGCGACCACGGCATAGAGCACGTACTGCCGCTCGCCCAGGTACGGCTGCTCCCGCATCAGCATCTGCCACAGGGTGATGGCGAACGAGTAGATGTCTGCTTTGGCCGTGACCCGCTCCCCCTTGAGGAGCTCGGGGGCGCGGTGCGTGTACGTGCCCCCTTGCTGGCAAACGTGGGCGCTCTGGGACAAGCCCTTCTCCAGTTTCTGGGAGCACCCAAAGTCTCCGATCTTGCACACTCCCTGCTCGGTGATGAAAACATTTGCGGGCTTCAGGTCCAAGTGCACGATGTCCCGTGAGTGCAGAAAGGCTAAACCTGTCATGATGTCACAAGAATAGCACACAGCCTCTCCCATGCTCAGAGCCTTCCTTCCACATCCTCCTTCACTGTCCTCCCCCTGTGCCCACGCATCCCCAGTGCCATAAATCGCATGGTGCAGAGTGATGTTACCCACATACTCCATGATGATGGTGCCCAGGCTGTTCTGGCTGGCTGGGGCACAGGTGCTGGCAGCCACCACACGTACCACATTGTCATGCTGGAGCTGGGCCACGTTCAGCTCAGCCCAGAAGCTCTGCCTCGATGCCAGCCGGTTCTTGCTGCTCTTCTTCACCTGCTTCACAGCCACTGTTGCACCATGGTAGGTAGCCTTGTAGACAGAGCCAAAGCCCCCAGATCCTAAGGGCTTCAGGAGGCAGAGCTGCTCCCAGTCAATGGAGTACCAGGACAGGCGTGGAGGCAAGCGACGAGTCCTGGCTGAGGAAGCTGCCCCCAAAAAGCTTTTGCTGTCTTTGCCAGGGATAACTAAAGGGCTGCTGCAGGGGCGCAAATGTGCAGAGGGGGAATACTCAAAAGAAAGAAAACAATTCAGAGGAATAGGTGATGGCATACTATGAAGGAGAAAACAACAGGCAGCTACCAAGACAGAAAACTAGAAAACTTCCCTGATAGAAAGGACTCTAAAGTGGCTTCCAAAGCCTTTTATCCTTCCTTTGCCATTTTCCCACCCTCCCCCAAATGAACTGCATCTGTCACAACTGTCAGAACCAAATCAGGTTCACCTGGAAACATTCTTCTTCAGCCTTGAAGCAAGTCTCTAGAAAGTCAAGGCAAACGGATTTAAAGCTCAAAAATCATTAACTCATAAGTATTTCACATCATTTCTAATCCCAAAAGAAAAAGAAATATGTTCTGACCATTTAATGCCTCTAGCAAAATGCCCCAGGAGTAAATAAAGCAGTGACTGGTGAATGCAATTCACCATGGCTCCAGGCAGGAATGATCAGCATCAGGTGCATTAAACAGCTCCAAGTCTTTGCCAGTGGAAGCAGCTGAAGTGGTGAGTGCTAACATTTGATGACCCTATGTCAGGCATAAATATAAAAGTGCATTTGTAGGTACCTACCACTTAAACTGGGACTGGGATAAGGGGACTGGTTTGGGTGGTCAGCTTTACCTATGTAAGACCACAGCCTTAATAGCAGCATAAATAAAAATGATTGTTCTGTATCATCCTTTGGATACAGCAACTAGAATTACACATATTTAGTCATCTTCCCATCACACCCTATGCAGTAGGACAGGTGTGTATTTTATTTCTGGATCCTTCTTAGAAAAATTATTGCTGAATTTACAGAGCTGTTCTGGCAGAAATCAAAGACACATAATTTTGTATTAGTAGTCCATGTGGTTATTAAAGGGCTTTTTTGAATTTTGACCTTCTCACATATTTGCAGTGCTTATGCTCACTGCCATAGCGTTTGGTACCTGCTGTACTGCCCAGATAGCAGAGCACTCTTGTGGGACCTACACAGTTAAGGATTTTTGAATATTCCAGTGTCTTTCTGTACATATTGACAAATATCTTGGAAAACTTGCAAGCCATTTCCTGCCTCCTTACTCTTCAGAACCTTCCTTTGAATGTCAGATTTTTCAGTATGGCTTCTGCTATGGGACTTCAGACTGACAGTGCCTCTTTCTCCAGGGTTTATCTCTGGGCAGCACTGACTCTGCAGGCAGTTCCAGCAGGGGTTTCCTGGTGTTTTCACTTTTTTTTTTTTTTTTTTTTGGTTTTTTTTTTTTTTTTTTTTTTTTTTTGTTTTGTTTTGTTTTGTTTTGTTTTGTTTTTGTTTTTGTTTTGTCCTCTGGATGAGCAAAATGCAGCACAGGCTGCTGAGGTGGGGTTTCAAGGGTACCCAGACCATATGCAAGCAGAACTGGATTGTTCTCTGCCTTGAGATGGATTCAGTTGTCCACCTTAACACACAAACCTCACGTCCCCAAATCATTTTCTGACCCTCCCTGAACTCTAGATCAGCTCACCAGAGGGTCTCAAAGACATCACTTCTCTGTGAATCAATGATGGCAATCTTCCCCAGCATTGAGCTTTAGTCAGGAGAAATTTGCTGCAGCAATTCACAGGAAAGCAAACTTGGACCACAGATGAATGAGAATGAAGGATTTGGGTTATCATCTGGTACAGTGAAACAGGCTAAGGAAGATCCAGATAAACAGGTACTAATAGGACTTGTTGGCAAGTGAGAGCACAAAGACTAAGGGAGGCCAAGAGACCTCACAAGGGTCAGGGCCGTGGGTGGGACAGTTCCTGCAGAGGGGACTGCCTGACAACACAAGGCTCCTCTTTCCTGGCCCCTCCCAGACTAGAAAGAACTCTGGCAGTGCAAGAGGCTCCTGGACCTGTCAGGTGCTACCACGCCCTGTGAGCTTTCCATTATACAGCATGAGCCAGCAAAGTAATACCCTACTGCTACCCCTGCTTTGAGGCATTTCTCATCATCAGTTAAACAGGGACGTTTTGGGGGCAGGGGAGGACCAGAGGATCCTTGGTGTGGTTTTAAATACACAGTGAAATAAGCCATGAAGACAACAGGTATTAACTTTCCTTTCTTGAGCAGCATTATGATGTTAAGCTTATGTGTAGAAGTCTTCATCTCCAATCTTTGCAGACAATGTCCTCTAGGCAGCTGAGCTGTGATGGAAATTAAAAGCTGCAGAAAGTGGGTGAAGCTACATAAGAGAAAGAAAAGATATTTATGCCTGTTTTTCAAGTGCTAGTAGGGCTCCAATTCTTCATTTGGCTTCTGTGCCATATAGGAAATAAAAGCACCAGAAAGATATTTCTGCTCTGAATTCTCCAAACCTGTTTTCACCAGATTATGCTGGCAGTGAAGTTCAAAGGGAAAGCTGGGTGTGGAGAGGCACAGGTAGAAGGATGTGTGGATGACTGAGCATAGACCTGTTAAGCTGAAAATTATAGCAGCCTATCTGATGATTCTGAATGCTATAAAACAGCAATAAAATCATATGCTTATAAAATATTCAGGATTAAGGCTGTTTCTAAATTTCTTTGATTGAAATTGCATTCAAAAAGATATATCAGATCTTCCATATTATTATTTCCAAACTCCATATCCACATCTGTCAGCTACCATTTTGTTACTGTTTCAGTTAATTTTCTTGTTACCCTTTTCTGTCAGAAATCTTTCTGGTTTGCCCTGCCATGGGTGACGTTGTATTGGTTTTGGGGAATACACTGAATTTTTGAACAGGAAGAGGGGCATTCTTTGGGATGTAAAGTGCCTCAATGTAACTTACTGTCCTGTTCAATCTTACAGCTGAGGATCAAAGCAAGGGAACATCCAGAGTCTTTCAATGTGAACACGATTAAATGTGATTTAAATGCAAGCAGGCTTTTACTCTTAATGAACATTATTTTCCTGTAACCCATTGGTGATGTGGCCCAGTGACTTCCCAGGAGCTACAATCACTGTAGGACACCCGTGCTAAGCTTCACAGCTCTGTTTAGCTCCAGCATTACCGCAGGCTGGGGTGAGCCGCTGGTGAGTCACCTGCAGAGGGGAGCAGGGCTGCTGGGGACACTCTGCCCCTTCCCTCCTGGCCACCCTTCCTTCCCCAGGGAAACCCTCAGCATCCTCAACCACACTATTCCAATTGCACTGCCTTTTCCAGGAGGGAAAAGGAAGCTGTAGGAGCCAGAAGTCATCAGTACAGAATGCAGTAAGATCTTTAACAAGTGACACGAGGGAAGCACAGAGTCTGCGTCCCGTTGGCTGCAATGTGCCACACATGTCACAGCTACAATAAACTGCAGCAGCAATGGGCTTGTTCCAAGCTTGTGTGCTGTATTTCTGCAAGTAAAACATACCTGTGCATCCAATGCTGCACTCAACTTAGCCTGTATTTCTGGATGAGAAGGAATAGAATCTCACTCAGTTCCCCCATTTATATTTCACTTGCATACCAGGAATATAGAAACTCTTTGTTTGCCATTGTTCTTAGTTACTACTGCTGGTTTTTTGGTCAGTGGACAGAGAAGTTAGCCTCTATACCAAGGGCTTTAAAGGGCTGGCATTGATATAACCCAGCACAACACAAGGCATGTACCAAACACCAGCTTTGTTTTCATCAAGGTGCATCACTCTTGTGATTAATAGTCAGTTTTGTCTAAAACAGGAGAAGGACAGGGCTTGGGATCGGAACTGACTTCCAGTTTAGGAGTGTATAGTTATATACGTCTCCTCAATGATTACTTTATTTCTTTGTACATTTGGTGGTTGTACCATGTAAAAATCCCTTGAAGGCTTGGCTATCCAGAGGCTTCTAAGAACTGCCCTACAATACAGAGGTAGCATTGTGCTTCTACTAGGTTACTTTGTAACCTTGCTAAAGGAGCCAAATGTAGCTCTCCAGTACTTAAATTTCAGTCCTACTCAAAGCAAGACAATTCCATAGCCTGCGGCTCAGTGACTTCTGAGAGGTTTTCTTCTCTATTTGAAACCAAGAGTTTTCTTTTTTCACCTTTTACTGTTAGTCCCTCTGATCTCAGTTTAGGATTTGATGATGAATCTACATTCTCCTCATACACAGAGTTTCATAGTCCAAGTATTGCTTCTGGGCACACCTCATAGACTTCAAATGATATTCAGAGTTGCCTCAAAGGGATTCTGATATGATCAATTGCACAGGTGTAAGTGATAGCATTGTCTGGAGCCAGTCCCTACAGAGGCTTGCTCTGAAGATAGGCCACTATTAACCACTTTTTTTTCTTCTTCTTCTTTTTCTTTTTTTCCCCTACAAGAACAAGCCAGAAAAGAATCCAGTTCATGTTTCAGAGTTTGGCTGTTTTGGTGAGACAAATGACACCTTGGAACCACAAATACAAGCAAGTTTTCATTAAAGCAGGGAAAGGTAAACCCGAATGCAAGATAAAATACATCTGCAAGAACTGTGATGCTGTTTTACTGCTGAGACATAATAATAATAAACATTTTAAAAGGTTAAACCCTAGTTTATAAATAATAAGATCAAGTTTCAAACACACATTGCCAAACAGCTGTTTGATGCTTTTTTTCCTTCACACTAAGGTTACTCCATGTGTTCAAGAGCATGAAGCAAAGGCTCTCCTTACCTGAATGCACCGAGGTTTTAACTGGAGGCACGGGAAAGGCAGGTGAGGTTTCACAGCTAATTTACAGGGATCTCAGTGACGAAGGTGGACCAGGGATAAGAATCTGAGACCCACTCTGTAGATTTATACCACAATTTCAAAAGAGCACCTTGTGACAAGCTACAAGAATCCAAACTTAGGGATAAAGACAATGAAATGTAAACTACAGGCTCTCACCCACAGCAGCATTTTCTGGGCATGCAAAGACAGATACCTATCCTGGCAGGTTGGCTGCTGTCACAAGGCAGACACCTTATGCAGTATTTTCAGCCAAACTGTCCAAGTTTTGCAGTCTTGCCCCTGGAGCAAAGCTGACTTTGCTGGGTCACAGGGAGATGCCAAATATAGTGGTGGAATTTAAGACTTGTAGCTTAAGGGCTAGGAAACAGCTTCAATGCTTAACGAGAAAAATTAATCACCTACAGCAAAGGACCTAGGGGGGTAATGTTAGTGCTAAGACTAGTGCTGGGAGGCTGCTGCTTTGCCACATACTTGGATTTAATGCTGATGCCTCGACTGATGCATAAAGGGGAGAGTGTCTCCCAGAAACTTAATCCCATTTGCACAGATGACATCCAGCTCTGTGATGTATATTAAATATACCACCATAGCAAATGTGGTGGCTTCCTGCAAACATCGCCCCTTTGGAGAGTTGTAGAGGGGAGGAGGCAAGAGAATCAGCTAAACTTGGTGGCTCTGAAGTCATGGCCTGGGTACTCTGGTGGGGGGTAGCAAATTCTCAGAGGTTGCCTTAAATTGAAGAGTTTCAAGCCCAACATTAAAATGGGACATACAATTCAAGCAAATTATTGCAGGGCTTTCAGTGAGTAAGCAGAAGCTTCTTGTAAAAATACCGCTGAATTCAGCCCAAGCTATGAACAGAGCATATAAACTATAGGGCAACCTTGTAATACTTCACTGGTGTAAGGAGTCAAACACTTGACAAAATAAAAGGAGACAATTTTCAGGTGAGACTTCAGAAAGTTTGGGGCCTTAGTCTCTGTTTATTTGTCATGAATGTTTGATATTTGATAGTCTTATGTTACAGCTCAGATGTTGTTCACTTATGGCATGCCCCTAAACCATACAAAACGTGTATGTTATTTTTATTTTCAATATAAGTACTTGTGAAGGAACTTTAAGGATTTACCCATGACCATATGTGTAACAATTCAACACAAAAGCCAGTAAGCCAGAATTGAGCCTAATTTCAGAGGCACAGCCTATAGAACTTTTCTGCTGAAATTGTATC
The DNA here is from genome assembly GCF_965231275.1 of Zosterops lateralis. Lineage (NCBI taxonomy): Eukaryota > Metazoa > Chordata > Aves > Passeriformes > Zosteropidae > Zosterops > Zosterops lateralis. The sequence goes on from NC_139762.1 coordinate 113,997,054, forward strand.
TAGGACTACGCAAGGACAAGCTGACAAACACCTTTCTCACTGGAGTCTGTGCACCCTTTAGATAAACTGCTGTCTCTCATAGATTAACCAAGTAACTGGAAGAAGCCCTTCTAGCTTGCCTGGGAAACCACACACTGTGTTAACTTGGGGATACCTTAACAGATGATATGATTCCCCTTGGACTTGTAAAACACAAACACTTTAGACTTAAACATTTTGGAGGAAACCAAAATGAAAAAAAAAAAAGAAAAAGCCAAAACTAATTTATCAAATTTTCCAGCCTGGATTACTTTCCTATGCATACATGCATACATGTGCACACAAACATTCACCAGAATTTAAGCAAGGTACTGATTTCTAGAAACTGTGACTCTTCAGGTTTTCCGCACTACTTAACACACATCAAGCAGAGATCTGACATATCAAAGTGACACTAAACCATTCTTCTTTGTACATGGCAGTTCAGTGCAACAGTGAGAATCAGCTCCACTAAACAGGGTAAACTATCAAGGGATCAATTCAAATGATTTCCAGCTCAGCCAGTACCATAGGCCTGCTTTTAGCATGCTCAGCTGACAGCTGATGTCTCTTCAGTCCCCTCTGAGGCAAACTAGCTTTGTAGCTGGTGATCTTGTGATACAAATATCCCCAAATGAGACAAGGCTGTGATGACAAATGAAGAACAGAATTGTTCATTATATTTTTTATAAATACTTATTTCTCTGAAAATGTTCATTACTTGGGGACATGCAGACCATTACAATAAATAAATAAATAAAATTCTAGAAAAATGAAAACACCAGGCAAGCTGTTACACCTTTATTAGGAGCAGAGAAAGTTCATACTGAATTACTTGGAATATAGCACATGAGCAGGAACTTGAACCTTCACACTGCTGCTGGGGTCTGTCATTTTCAACATCATTATCTCCAGTGTTGTTCAAAATAGAAATACAGTGTTGCTGTTTATTTGCTAAAGGCGCCAGCTCACACTGATAAGCACGAGTTAATCTTTCAATATACTTCTCAAACTATTAAGTACTGACAAAATTTTGTAGCAGTTTATCCTGCTGTCCCACTTGCTGCCTATTCATGATTGCCAATCCTTGCTGTGTGAACTACAGCAGCTGCCACTTTAGAAAACTTAATTTCTACCCGATTTTATAGAATGTTTTGATTTGCAAAGCAGGGAAGCCAACAGCATGTAGCTGCTCAGTTCTTGTTCATCCATAGAAGCTCCTCATCAGTTCTGGATTTCTCTGTCGAAAAAGTTTTCATCCTAAGGGGTGCTTGTATGTGGAAAGGAAAAAATGGTGTAAAGAACGAGCGAAAGTGAAGGAGAAAACCAGAATAGCCTTCCTCTTCCACTCCTGGAGGACAGTGAGAACAGGTATAGAGGATACAACAGAACTTTTCTGCTGTACTGTCTTATGCAAGTTTTGGAAAGAGGTGGTTACAGGAGAGAGAGAAGGAAGACATCTGTGGCTTTGAATTTAACAAGGAAATTCTGGAGGGACTGAATCAAGAGATCTCTGTATGAAACACAGATGTCATCTGTGCAATCCCATTCTAAGTATTGCAGAGGCTGATGGAATTTCTAGAGACTATCTGCTTAGGAGGACATGTTAAATCAGTAACAGTGGGTGAGACCAACTAGGACAGCAACACAGTGAATGGGGTGGTTTTCTCTCGAGGGGTTGGGGGGGGGGGTTGGGGGGGGTATGTGTTTGTGGGTGGTTACAAATTGTTTTGCCGAGTATTTCATATCACAGAGCATGTGTTGAGCTTTTGACTCTCAATATAACAAGGCCAACCCTCTCAAGTTAGAAACCTGTGGCACAGAAGTGATAAGTCAGCTCAGAGGAATGGGGTAGGGATCACAAGAAAGGAAAGATGTCTGCATGTGGAGAAGGTGAAAGCCAACAACTCTCTCTTAACAATCATTTCTCCAACTGGGTTAGAGCAAGGAACCTAAAAAGCCAAGATTTGGGAAAGAGAGGAACTCAGAAGCAGGCAAACACAGACAGAGCTAAAGACGTTAACAAAGTATGTTCTGAAAAGCAATGAAATGCAAAATGCTAGTCTTCTACTTTTCTGGTAAGCAGTCTATGCTAGGGAACACCTGTGTGGAATGAGCAGCGGTAACTTTCTGCAGTTGTGTGCAGGCTGCTTGTCTGGCTGCGAGGCACCTCTTCCCCAAGCATTAGCCTGGCTTCTTCAGAAGTCAGTGCCACGGCCAGACAGACATCTGTGGCATCAAAGCAAGTGAGTTTCTCCTGGAAATACTGCAGAGAGGCATCCCACATACTGTGTCCAGCACATGCCACGCCTTTAAAGTTTGTCCTGCAAACTATGACAAACGATGTATGAGACTTGCATTAATCTGAAATGATGGGAAATCACTCACCTATGTGCCCCAAAGGAATGATTCCACTATGGATACCCCATACTTACCTTCCAGTGTCTCCGTGTTTCAAAGTGCAATTTGATGGCAAACTCAATTGCTTCCTTCAGTTCAGAGCTGTCTTGTCACAGACACAGTAACATCATCCCATTTGTTCCTTGGTGAAATCATGAAACACAGATATTTATGCCTTAAGATTTTCTGAAAAACTGACATTTTACCAGTCATAAATTATAAAGACAGTTATGCCTTTGCAAACTACACCCAGCAGAACTGGATGTACCCTGTAATTTCTTCTTGCAATCCCAAACATGCAGATCAAGATTATCTATTGAAATGCCAGGCATAAGTTATTCATTAACTAAAACCATTCTGTAATTTTATTGATATATTTTGTGGAGTTCACATATTTTTGTACAGCAAACATAACACTGTAGGCCACAAGAAGCTGCAGCACTATTGTTTAATAGCAGCAAGGTATATTTTATAATCAGGGTATGTGGACAATAAATAGTCTGTTTCTTTGGATGTGAATGTTTAAAATGAAGTTCTGCTGCAGCTTCATAACGTGATTGCTATTTTACAGAGCTTATACACAAAAATATATATGCAATCTTTTTGTCTATATTTTATACAAATACAACAGTAGTTTGTGAATACATTTTAAAGTACATATACATGATAAGCAACTCAATTTCCCATATCACAGGATAGCAAATTTTAAATGCAAGAAACATATACAAATTCAGTCTGGAATGCAGGGTTTTCTGTGTTCTTTTTTTTTTTTTTTCTCTATTTTTTTCAACTCAAAACTTTTATCATTAGAAACATTTTAGCATACAAGTCCAAATGATTTTTCCACTAGCTAAAAATATAATTTCAGCAATCTGAGTCAGGTTTGGGTGTGACATCATTCACCAATATACTCTTCCCAGTTTTTGTCTAAGGCTTTTAGTAACATATAGTATGTTCTTCACTCCACACCATATAAAAAGCCCACATTTAACATTAACTAGCAGTCACCTATTTTTGTGAACAAGAGCTGGGCTTGTCTGCGTTTAAATTTGCATGTCCAAAATTTTACTTTTGCAAGTGCATATGAATACATTGTGGTGTTGCACAAAGTTCATTAATGACAAATTAAGTCACAGTATAAAAATATATCATACAACTATAGGTCTAGTATAGTCCTTTTTTTTTCTATGGGTAAAAATACATCTGAATGAGACAGGGAGGTTTGTAGCACCATGAGAGGAGTTGTATCCCAAGTTACATTAGCAGCATGATCCAATATAACAATATTGCAGGAGTGTTTCTGAGGAGATAAACATTCACTCTGGTTCAACTGTACCACTGAAGCTTATACTGAAAAGTGTTTACATATGATTAGCAATAGTTCTGTGTCACTTCCAGGGCTAGATAACTGTTATCAAAAGACACTGCCTTCCAACAAAAGTAAGACACCCTTATTGCATAAAAGCTTTGGGACTACCCCTACATTTTGAACTACTGTGGCATTACTTTTAAGTTGAGCATGATGCTAAGTAAGCTGTGATTTAAACTGTACACTGGGGGGAAGCAGGACGGGCAGCTAAGCCTATAATGGTTTACTACATACCAGATAAGTACATATATTTCAGAGGCTTATCTATAGACTGAGAAGAATACAGGAGAAGCTGCTAAACCAGTGTATGAGACAGACATAACAAAGGATGCAGGATCCCCATTTATGGATGCAGGATCAGGCCCAAAGTTAACTTCAGACAGCAGCATAGCGATGATAAGATGTGATTAAAAAAAATTCTGCATCAAATACTGCATGTTAAATATTTTTGACAGTTTACCATCAAGAACTCCAGAAGACACAGTTTGCAAACGGTGAGGACAAACTCCTAATTGTTTGTGACTGGTATTCAAAATGGCAGTAGAAGACAGTGTAGTTTGAAACATGTAAACCTAGTAAAAACCATTGTAAAACCCTTAAGAAAGACACACTGGTTCTGTGCAATATAGCAAATTGATAAGAAAACACTGTAAAAATGTACCTGTTTAAAATTACAATGTCTACCATTTTGTACACAAAGCATTATACCAAAGGCCTACATATATGTAATCTAATGGCACTTGAAACAAATTATAATAAAAGGTTTTATAATAAAAAGCATAACCTGTACGAAATTTTCTTAAAAGGTTTAGGTTTTCTTTTTGAAAGTGCTATATCTTGTAATATGTGTAACATAGAGGTTGACCAAGCTTTATTTTAAAAAATATTGGCCTATAATACAAGTTTAGCTCACTAGGCAAATGATCCTGAAAATATGTACTCTTAACATTCATTATTAGCTTAATAAAGCAATCAGCTCTGGCTCATGTTTCAGTCAGTATATGGTTTTTAAAAACCGCTACTGCCAAATTAACAATAAATCACTCTATTCCACAATTTACTACTAAATAAAGCACAAGCAACAAGTACACAAAAATATATATATTAAAAAAAAACCAACAACAACAACAAAACAACCTTACTAGAAGTGTAGAAGTTGCACAAAGAGTGGTGCATGATCAGCCAGCCCTCCCCCCTCCCACCAAGAATCCATGGGAAATCAAGAAAACAGGGTTTAAAACTGATGGTTTAGTAGTGGCCAATATTGACTCCGCCTAAGCAATGCTCAAAAGCACTCTGGTGATGTTGGTATTGCTTAAAGGGTCAGTCTGCTTCCATGTTACCCTACATCCTAGTTCAGCTGCAAACACTCTGGGTGCAGGCACCCACTGAAACCCTGACTGAATGAGGTTCAATATCTTGTCTGAGGTCTCTATTTCTCAAGTGAAATGTACATCTAACTGCAAGTGAAATGTCAGTTCCTTTTCAGGAAGCTAAGGCACGAACAAAGTAGTAAGGGTTCTGGCTACGCACTAAGAAATGGGTGTTGGCAAAGCGTCTGTGGGTTTTGTTTTCTATGAAGCCTTTTGGCAGCTGGGGCAGATAACAAGTGGCTCCAGACTCGAACTTTGTGTGCCAGAGGTTGCCCAGGGAGGGCAGCGCTGCCCGGCCGCACTGCTGGGCCAGCTGCAGGATGCCAAGCACTCACAGCTCTCCTCTGCTACAGGGAGAGTTGCAGATGCTCGGCTCCACATGGGACATAACCCACCGGAGGAATTAAATCCATTTATCTTCATTTCAGATTAAAAGGATTGAGAATAAACCCCAGTTTTTCTTAGATGCGTTACGGTCATTCATATAAACTAGAGTTACATTCGGTTGCATTCAGCTTGTGCTCTGTTCATCTTTTTCTTTCCTTTAGAAAGGTGAATGGAAAAAAAGCAATATTGAACAAATCATTCAACTAAAGATGTAAGTAAGCAAGCAATCTGTTTCACAGAAACCAGAGGAAGCAGTCGTGGAGCAGAGCTAAACGCCCACTTTGAAATAACGTGCTCCTAAACCCAAAATCTAGGAGTAGTCTGCAGAATTTCAAAAGGTATTTTCCTTATTAATAAATCCTTATTTTAATGCCTTTGGAACACAAACACATTTATAAAAATGTTATTTTTCAGTAATAAAATTTAAATACACATATGTATAAAATAGTAAAACTACACCTGCATATTGCTCCTAACATTAAAAAAAACCAGTAGGAGCTACTGATAAAACATGTGGAGCATGAGCTCCTTAAATGGGAGCAACTTTTGTTTCTGTGAAGTATATTTAGTTTAACCACTTAAAACCTTGTATGAATCCTCATTATTGTTTGAGAAATACTAATGAACTCGATTTTCCATTTTTTAATTCCTTGTACAAAAATGACAAGGAAAATAATGTTATTGTTGAATTACAGCAAATCTAGTTTGCTTTTATGCATCACAGGGTTGGTTGTTTTTTTAGGTTTTTTTTTTTCCTCTTTTGGTTATTAGGGGTCGGGGAATAGAATATATTGCATTAGGTAAAAGTGGTGTAAGCAATATGCTTTTACTTCACTCCTAAGAGTCCTGTCTTTAAATCTTGGCAATGGGCAAAAAGTCCCTAACCAAGTACCCAGGTGTAGAAAGTGTGATTAACATCTAACTTGTTGCTTAGGAGGACATAACACACCATGTAACACAACTGAAAAGATCACTCCAATAAAAACAAAACAAACTGGTAGTTGCAAATTTACATTCACTTTCTGACTGCACACTAGTTTTGAACTGAAAATAGGTACACACTTTCCGGCTGGACTTGATCCACCCTTTGGCGGTGGCAGCGGGGAGAAGGCTGATGCCTACAGATGTGAACACACTACTGGAAGGTTCCTATGCAGTACTCTTTCTATGCTACTAAAGAGAAAAAAGAGCAAGTTAAGAATTAAAACAAAAACTGCGACAAAATATTCTGCATTACTACATTACAACACTTTTATATTTCAAGATCAGCCATTAATTTTGCCTGTTTCCCTATACCAGAGTCACGAAAGCACAACAACAGTTTCAAATTCAACTTGAAACATCTGTCATTTAGGCAAGCAGAGATTCTCTGTCGAAATTCTGTTCAGCCCTAATTTTAGAGAATTACACTATTATTTTTTTTTTGTTATCCATAACAGGCCACCAAAATTTAAGCCAGAAAATGGCAAAATTCTTAACAACTTTTATAATGACTTCAATACAAGTCAAAATGCTATATATATGTACATGTGTATATATGCACTCCTATATATACACACACAAGTTTTCAGAAAAATCTGAATTCTATATTTATTTTAAAAATTTAGATTTGTCATTATAGAACAGGTCAGATGTGTCACCATTTGGGAAGAGGATTTGTTTGGAAACAGACTGGAGAATATTTTTCCCAAATCTCAGGAATCTTTGTGATACATATTTTAAATGGATTATTTGCAAAGAGTAAAATATATTAAAAGGTAAAAGTGGCAGTTCTACCACTGACATCGATAAAACAGAATAGCTGGTATGGTTGAAAAAGTTTTAAAAACAGGATGAGTGTTGCGAGTTTGCTTGGGATGACTTTCTACTGAACATTTTAAATGTGTAAATTGGCAGTGAAAATGAAAACAATACAATGAGACTGTTTAAAAAAAACAACAAACCAAAGTAAACACAGCTGAGAATAAACACTTTCAAAACATTAAAAAAAGTTAATTTAAATTTCTTACTGGCTTCATGAGATTGGTACTGTACAAAAGCAGAGAATTTATAATGTCTTATAGTAGGCACTAAGTTAAAAATGGTCACCTAAGGCATTTCTACAAATAGACAGTTAACAAGCCAGCTTTGTACATCCTATTGGAAAGCTTGATGAAATCGTGGTAGGGTGGTGGTTGTGCTTAGACTGCTCGTGAAAGCTGCTGACAATGAGTGCAGAGACCCAAGGCCTATACTATTGCTAGGATCTTGTGGATCCTGGGTTTGTGGTGGAAGTTGAGTCATAGAAGAATGTGCCTCCTCTTGCGTATAACTCATCCCGAGGTTTCCCACTGAAACAGAAGGATTATAGGGAGGGCCATTTACAGGTATGAAGTTGAACAGCTGAGAAAAGTCCAATGATGGGGCGTTTAGAGGTTCGCTAATAGGAACGGAGCCCTTGGAAAGGGAAACTTCCCCAGACCCATCATCTAGTGGCCCTACTTGTGGATCCAGCCCTAGTTTTGATGAAGATGCTTGAGAATCCTGGGATGAAGAAGGTATACCACTTTGCAACTCCATTAAGTAACTTTCAATTTCCCCTTTCAATGGCTGTTCTTTTTCAGGCATAGAAACTGAGTATGAGGTAGTACCGAGCGGATATTTCAACGATAGCTGGTGAGAAGTGTGGACAGACTCCATATCTATTGGACAAGGCATTCCCAATGGTAACGATGTGGCAACCATTTGGTGTGCAGATGCAGAACTCTGCATGGACTGAATCTGAGTGTTGTAGAGATTTAATTGCAAAGTGTTTGTAAATGGCTTTGATGTCAGTTCACTGGAAGGTAAAGACATCACTGGAAGCAGCTCATCTTTAATAGGCACAGAAACATTGCAGGTAAAGGGATCTAGAAGGTCCATTGGCTCTGTTTTGACCTTCAAAAGTTCTTGGTTGTGACTTTTCTTCATGTGGCGCGTGAGGTGATCCTTCCGCCCAAATCTCTGTGCACAGTACTGACAGAGGAAGTCCTTTCTTCCAGTGTGCACTACCATGTGTCTGCGGACATCCTTTCGGGTGTAGAACCGACGGTCACAGTGTTCACACTGGTGCTTTTTCTCCTTCACTCCACCCGATGACTTGCCTGCATGAGTTTTTAGGTGCTCCAGCAGCACTCCTGTGCTTTCAAAAGTCTGCAAACATACCTTACAGGTGAGGTCACCACTTGTTGCAGCATGCAAAGCCAGGTGACGTTTGAACCCAAGCTTGGTATTGTAGTTCTTTCCACATTCTTCACACTTAAAGGCCTCTTTGTTGGGATTGTGTGTATGTAGGTGATTCTTTAGGTGATCTTTTCGGTGAAACATTTTCTCACAATAATTACACTTGTGGGTTTTCTCAGGAGAATGAGTAGCCATATGCCTTTAAACACAGATATATTCTGTAAGTAATTATTTTGATCAAAAAACACACGTGCTCATTTTTTAATGGCAGCTAAATACTACACTAAGGGCTGCTTTGCAACAGAACCTTTTAACTGAAAGCATGACACTACAAAGACAGTTTGACAAATTTAAATATAGCAAAACGCGAGCCATTTCTCTTAAATTGACACTTTAGTTTTGGTGGGTTTTAGCTACTGTAACAGGGGTATATGGGCAAGTATGAAAGTACTTGTGTAAAAGTCCATAGCCAAAGACCTTTCAGTCCAAACTCTTTTTCTTGTGACAATTCCTTATACAAATGAAAATTCTACGCTCATTAAAAACAAAACAAAACAAAACAAAAACAAACAGAAAACAAAAGCAGAAAACAAATTAAGAAACAAAATCAAAGACATTAGCTTGCAAACTTAGGTAATTTAGAATTCTAGAAACAATCCAATGGCTACTTTAATTAACACATCCTCTCTGCAATCAGCTGAAGGCGTACAGAAATATATACTTTTACACGGCTTAACACGGCCAACATAAAATAGATAATATAATCTGAAAGATAAATAGAGTTTAATACCTTAGTAATTTGTACTTAGAAACAAAGGCCTTGGTGCAGTCTTGTTGTGTGCACTTGTAGGGCCTCTCTCCTGTGTGAGAGTATGAGTGAACCTTTAATTTCTCAACACTGTTAAAGGCCTTGTCACACAGTTGGCAAGGAAAGTTTTTTCTTGGTTTGGTTTCACCACGCTTACGTTTCCCTGAAGGGACTTTCTGGGTATCTCTTACTTCTGACAAATCACCAGGAATGACAGTGGCCATCGCAGCCTAAACCAGGCCTTCTTGTTGGACACTTGGGAATTGCCCAACTCCACTAAATGATTTAGCTTTAGATGGCTTCTCAAGTTTCATGTGGTCGTAAAAGAAAGCAAAAGGGGACTGGAAAAAAAAAATAAGAAACAACTAGTTTGTAACTAAACTTAGATTTTGAAGTTTACTTGCTATGTGATGCTTCTGAATAAAACTTAAAAATAAAGTTAGGTTCAGCTGGTCTAATGTAATACCTACAGGTTTTTCTTTATACTATTTGCTGCAACTCTTAAAACGCATTGCTCAGGATGAACAGATCCACATATGCCCTGAAATCACACCTCACAACCTTCCCCTCAAGCACTGATGGAGAACAGCAAAGTTTCTGTCAGATTAAGGGAGTTATCAGGCAAAGAGCCTACCTACCCAAGCACTTTTTGGCAGCTTCCAATTTCAAAGGAATTACCGCCGCGCCTGTTTTGCACAGACATCCCCATGCACACATGCACACACACAGACACACACACAACTATCAAAGTGAAAGTCTGTAAGCCTCAAAATGTTTGAAAACCTGCACAAAATGTGGCAGTACCCATGCTGACACTATGGAGGGCAAAGCTCGGGTTCCCTTTTGGATATACCTCCTTCCCCATGATTACTGCACACCTATGCATCTAGTCTAGCAAAACGCATGAGCTGTCAGGGATGCCTAACACCAGGTGAAATTCTCCTGTAAACCTCATATCCTGCTAACAGAGACTTGGTCTATGAATGACAGAAGTCTCATGGATTAGAGTTAGATTAGACAGATAAGGGTTTTATCAGCACAGTGCTGGAGACCGCCAGCTTCCTCAGGCTACCCTGTGAGACGTGAACGCTGTAAACATTCAGACTCGGGTTAGCTCAGGATGGAGGCTCCAAGTCCTGCCCCTGTGGCATAGTAAAATGTGAACTAAAGCAGAGGCTTTCACTGTCAGGAGGTGCATGACGTGATCCTTGTGTCTGACTTGTGCGTGAGAAACTTTAAATTCGTCATCTGGTATCATATAGTGGCAACTGGGCACCTGCCATCACAGGGCACTCAACAGCGCTCCTTTGTCAGCGGTTGCTGACAGCTTCGCTTCATCCTTGGAGCACAACTGCTACTATAGATACCAAAATCCTGTGCTACCCATAGTGGCAAGGGTGGAGCATGAGGTCTGCAGCAGCGGGGACAAGGAGGACAGCAGGACAGCACTGAATGCAAGCATTTGGGAGGGCTGGAAAGCCTCAAAATTTAGCCTTCCTCCCTTGAAAGCACCACCACCCACCCCCAGCCCCGGTGTTGTGGCTGGCAGCTGCTGTCCCCTCCGGTCCCAGCCGGGGCAGCTGCACAAAAGGCGGCCGGGCTGGGCGGCACCGGGGCGGGGCAGGGGCCGGACAGCGCCACAGCCCCGGCAGCAGGGCTGGGAAAGCCGCAGCTGCTGGGACAGGTGGAGATGGGCAGCTGGAGCCGGGCAGGCACCACCAGGCTGCAGCTGCTCCAGCCCAACTCCACCTCCCTGGAAAACAAACCGGGCTCTTCCCTGCTGGCAGTGAATGAGGCCGGGGAGCTGGAAGGGAGCTCCGGCCTTAGCTCTCCTCTCAGCCCTGCTGAGGCTCAGCAGAGATGGAGGGAGACAACTGCTCCAGAGAGGAGTGGAGAGCAGCGCCCAGGTGTGCCGGGGGGAAAACTACACGGTCATTGCAAGTGCCCCAGCATAGTCCTGGAAGAAAGCAAGGAGGAAGGAAAGCCTGGGTTTTCCTCAATGCATGGCAGGACAGGAGAAGCAGGGAGAGGAAGAAGGGGAAGTGCCTCTTTAATACCTGCATTTTAAGAAAGCCTCAGACTGAGACCTCCATTTGCAATGCATATACAGAGTATGTTGTTGTCTAAGCCTTTTCCTCCCTCCTCCCCATTTTCCCTTGTCTTTAAAGGCAGAGAGAAGTACTGGCACACCAAGATGGAAATCTGCTTCCTTTTAACCCTGAAGTCCTTGAATGATGGGTTAAACTATGCTACCTCCTTTAAACAAGCAGTTTCGCAGGACCACCTTATTCCCCTAAATTTTATAAGGAAACACTAATTTCTTTTAAAGATACCTAGTGACAGAAAAGGCTTTCTTTAAAGATTCTCTTGATTTCAGATTTGTCTCAAATTCATTCCCACTCGTGGATGAAGCCTGGAGACATCAATTCCACACGAGGGAAAATGCACCGGTCTTCAAAATATTAGTTTAATTTTATTTTCTGTCTCGTAATCAACATTCTAGTTTACTAATTCTAGTTCATAAGGAACCACTGTTTGGAGACCTACAAGCAATACTTTTCTTCAGTAAAAGCAAATGAAGACCAGTTCCAAAGACTTGAATGAAGTCATCAATGTAATCAAAAGGAGAATCTGATTCAAATCAAAGTTGTGATATATCTGTTGACTGAAAGGTTGTGTTGTTTTTTTTTAATATAGGCTTTATTCAGAATCCAGTAATAAAATAATTCTGTTCTTCTGTTAATGAGCACAGTGGTCTTCAATACATATTGGCCTGAATGTAGAATGAAATTTTGTTTTAGTCTAATCTCTCCTGACAAATGAAGTTCAGGGGGGAGAAAAAAAATTCAACCTGACCTACACTTGCACAGGATACTTTTATACCACACAGGCACCTGCATGAGACCCACCACACAGAACTGAGAGCACAGCAGTCACAGCCCTCACTGCATGGCCAGGGCACACTTACAGCCCCAACGGGGTACAAGGGATCCAGCCCCTCTGGCCCCTCTGCCAAACCCATACCTAGCCTGAGACAGGGCAGGCAGGATTAGCAGAAAAGGCAAGAGAACAGCCTCCACACTCTGCTCCACGACAGTGGCGCTACTTCAGCCATGCTGGGTCCAGAGCTGAGCAGCAAGTGGACTCTGTGCCCAGACAGTGACAAGAGAAGCGGGGACAGCAGGAAAGGAGCAGGAAAGGAACAGGGAAGGAGGATGAGCCACCACAGGGAGGGAGACTGGACACAACCAGGATGGGGGTGTAGGGCTAGGGAGGCTCAGGGAGTGCTGCATAGGCATTGGGAATATCTAAGGACATGAGGATAGGGGTGAGCTGGTATCACTGGGGTGGGTGGGGAGGAACTGAACATGCATCAATCTGGGGAGATGCAGAATATGAGGCCATGCAAAAGGGTGCTCTGCAGAATGTGATGTGATGTCAGAAGCAACCTTTGTTATGAAACAGCATATTAGGCTTAACAAATTAGGACAACTTCTCACTCCTTTTCTCAGTGCAAAGATCACACCTCAGGCTGGAGACCATCCTATATTCAGGCCAATATACCATTACTGTTATCTTGCCCAAGACTTCAGGGAACCTAGCTACTGTAGCAGTCACAATATTCACAGGGATAAAGAATTTGGGTTTTGTTCCTCTACCATCAAAACTAATTAAGCTGACTTTGAACTGTGTTTAAGTGTCCTTAAAAATGCATCATTAAAACAAATATAGTGTCGATCCAATCTTTGACAATGACAGTGTTTTATTAAAAAACATGTATGCACTATTATCTCTGTACCACTTCTCAATAAGTGAGGCAATTAAGAATGTCAGTATTGATCTCTGAATAGCAAATAACCACTTTTTTTTTCGTCTTTTTGGGTGTGGATATATAGACTGAGCAATGGAGATAAAACTTTAAAAAACCACTGATCCTCAAATATTAAATTTTCCAAAGACCAGCTGAAAGAATTTTACGAGTAATATTGCCTGCTTGTGTCTCAACATATTATCACTTAAAATCCACATTCTTACTGGTGCTTTCACAACTGCAGGATGAATAATTATATGATATAATTATATAATAATAATAATTATATTATATAATTTGATATGTTATATCAAATATAACAAACACGTTACACAAAAGCTTATATATAATACTATTTTTAAAGAAGCATATACTTAAAACAGGATTAAAACAGCCTCTGTTCAATGCACACCTGATGTTTGCCCACTAAAGTCCTCAGATTTTGGTCTTAACCAGTCCCGCTGACTCTTCTTGGAGGAAACCAGAATCCAGTACTTCCCATTTTTACTGGTCTGAAAAACAAAAGGAACAATGGACTAGACTCCAGCGAAACCAGTGCATTCATAAAGGCTGTGATGCGGCAAGACCAGGGATTGGAAAGAATCGGAAAGGAAAAGTTAAAAGGGACAGATCCAACCCATGCACAGAACATTATATACTGTACTGTTAATTATAAACTGCAGGAATCATTCTTGCATTATCAGTAGCAATTTTGCACTTCAATTTGCAGTATACTTACATAATTTCAACTAATGCTATGCTGGACAGTGACACATAAAGAGATAAAATTAGACAAAAGCAAAGAAGTTTTCATAAAGTTAAAAAATAAAAATAAAAATCCACAGACCACAAATAATTTAGATGTAACAGCAAAACATGTGAAATGCTGGGCCCAGACTTGAGTTTCTTACTCAGAAAGGACTGAATAAGAGAAGATTCTGGATTAGGCCCAACTTTACTAGAACCTAATGCCTTCATTCTGCTTAATTATACAGGAAATAGCAGCTTAAAGGGTGACCTGCAAAGGAAAATAAAATTAATTTAAAAAAAATAATAAAACCTCTTAATGATGAACATGCTACAGGTAAATCCCAAAGCAGGGCAAGTCTAGGTATGCCTGAGCAAACTGAGAGGGCCTTTTTGGAATTTCCCTTATATCTCCCTTTCCCCTGCCATCATCCTTTTGCAAATTTGCAGCAAGTCTTCCTTTTCTTGCTAGAAGGCCTCCTGGGTGACACAGGTATACACAGAAAACATGTTCAGTGCCTCATTGTAATGGGGAGGTTTATCCTGTCCAATTCTTCCAGATCTGTAAGGGCAAAGCCCTATACAGTGCTCATACCCCACAGCAGGCTGAAGCTGTTTGGCAGGAGCCCTTTCGCAATGTAACATTTCCCCCTACACAAAACATTTTCCCTTCTGGCTTCCCATGCATTCCAGAAATCATTCTTTCTTTTGATACCAAATTCAGCTCTGCACAGCATCCTCTGTTGGTGAGCATGAATGTGAGCAAACAGGTGTCCCTAAACATCTATTAATGTCAGAAGTGTCTCAGAGCAACCAACTGAAGCTCTCTGATGGCTGAGGAACATTTATGTGGGGCTTTATACATACAGGCAGGAGACAGAAACATCTCCAGTACTCAAAGAAAAAGTTCTGTTTTCAATGAGCACAAGCCTCACCTTCACTTTTTGGGGTCCCCAAATCACCTGGTTTAAGGGAGAAAACACTGATGACTCCTTACCTCCTCTCTCAGCAAGACCCTTATAAATCCATTCCCCTGCAACGTCCATCTCAACATCTTCCAGTGTCACAAAGGAAGAGTTTCATTCCCCAGATGTTTCTACTAACGTACTACTATTGTTAAGCAGACAATATTTAAGACAGACACATAGATGTAATGGACTAAGTCCTCATGGACTTAGCTCCTTCACTATTTGCATTTACAGACTATTTCCTCTTTGGAGAAAAGACCCCAACAAATCCTGTTAAAATATTATAGTCCTCTCAGTGGCATTTAATATTTTCTCTTAAATGTTTATAGTCCTCAGTGCTCACCACACATCTAAAGCCACTAGCAAAAAGCAGATGCCCTCAGAGACAGGCCACTAGAGACATGGAAGAACTATGGAACCAGGGGGAAATGAAGCAACTGGAACAAGTTAATAAACAAGACAAACATAAGATGTAGCTAAAATGCTGAGGAGAATGAAGGAGGACACTCAGTTATTCCCATTCATTCATTACCTTATGAATACAGCAAAATCACAATGCAGTGGATCCAGGTGAGGACAATGCTACACCTACAATTAGTGGGATCTCAATTTCTACAGGGCCATTACTACATAAAGAGCTCAACAACATACACACAGAAGGGGCTACATTTGTATGAATAATGAAAACATTTACTCCATTTGACAGGATTAAGTGAAAAGATAAAATAATTCCTATGCTTTGCAACAATAAACATGCTATTGGATAAAAGATCTTTCCTTATGCACAGAAGACAAAAGTTGTCCATTATAATACTGATTTCCAGACCACTCTTCTCAGAACCTTTTGGTGTCAGAAAATGTCTGAGGCATAATACTGAACAAAGATGTACTGTTCTCCTTGTAACTGCTTATAGTCATAGTGTTATTAAGCTTTTCACCTAGATGAGGTTGGAAGATTTTTCAATGAGCAACTAAGTTCAAAGTATTCTCCACATGAAGCAGAGAAGCATCACACTGCAAAATGCATTGTCCCATGCGTGTGCCCAAAGCCCACTTGGGTGCTAGTAACAAAACATGACTTCTCTGTCAGAATTCTTAGAATTCTTACAATTTACCATATCTTCCAGAATTTGTGAAGCACTGATTTTGCTAAGTCTCCAAACACCCTGACAATTCCAGATTAGATAATATTTGAATTTCAACCAAAAAAAAGTGCCCCAAAACCCTTATGTGGAAGATAAGTAATATAAAATATAAATTAAAAAAAAAAATCAAATCCCTTTTATTATTAGAAAGAATAACACTTCCTTTTTTCCAAATTCACAATTCCTATCTGAAAATCTGATAAAATAGTTACACTTGAAAATATTTTAAAACATTTGCTATCTCAACTAAAAGGATAATGAAGACAATACAAAAATATAACCAATAATCCTCCTCCTAACTTGCATTGCATACTTAAGAGGGTTCAAGCACACTAAAGGAAAACAACAGTTCCATGGTTATTTTCTTTCAAAATAAAAAAGCCATAATGAGAACACAGTACTGAGAATACAGTATTTGTCATTTTGCCTTTTATATAAAACGGCAAATTTAGTTTCAATTCCTGAAATCAATCAGTTTTAAGCCAAAGGAAGGGTCCTAGAAATATTAGAATCATAATAACAGGAGAACTCAGTAAGGAGTTAATAGCATTAGAGTCATTGTGGGTTTTAAATATTTAAGGAAACAAAATGGAAAGTGTTTACTTACCCTAGGGAAACCGTGATTCTTTAAGAAGTGCTGTCTGCACAGATCCCAGGTGAGCACGTACTCACACGGACAGGACCAAGTCCTCTGAAGTCAGTTATGTCCATCCAGGCTGTGCCTGTGAACCCTCCCAGCTCCACACAAGTCAAGGACTCCCCAGCAGTGCCACACTTACCACTGCCCCACCTAGCACAGCCAGCAGCAGTGGCAGCTCCCACCTCTGCTCCTCACTCACACTGCGGCACAAATCCAATCACACATGCCACTGCCATCAACACACTGCTTTGGCAAGTGGCAACCTCCCTCTCTCCTGCTGCTCCCAAACTGTGCTCCCACCTCAGGGGTTTAGGTGCTGACGTGACTTGAGCCAGCAAGGTTTGCTGTGATTGATAAATGGCAGCAGGGGCATGGGAGAGAAATACATGGGCAAGAGTAGACATCCTAGCTGGAATTGTGGTGTGAGGTTTGGAAAGCTGAAACACCGACTGACATCCTAGTTGAGGAAGAAAGAGGATGAACAAATGCAACCCAAGAAAGCAAGGAGCTGCTGCTGCTCAGGGTGGTAATGGAGCAAACTAATCTCAGGATGCCCCAGTCCACTCTCTCTCAGGTTTACCAACAATAAAGACCCACTCAGAGTAAAGGACAATAGAGACTTTTGGTGCCTCTATTGCCCATGTACCTGGAGGAGCCAGCATTATCGTAGCGTAAGTAATGATTTTTCCTCTTTTCTGTACCAGGTGACTAACAGCCTAAAAAGCACTGACAAGCAGCCACCTGATTAAAAAGTACTGACAAGTGAAATCTACTCTGTTGGAGCAATAGCTGGGGGAGCGGAGTTGGTGAAATCATGAGCAAGAGACAGCTGATGTAGCCACTCACTGTGGCTCAGAATAGCCAAAATGACTGTGAGACAGCACCTCTGTTTGTAGAGAGGCAGTTACTGGAAGTTGCCCAGAGAAGCTGTGGATGCCCCATCCCAGAAGGGTTCAAGGGGACAGGTTGGATGGAGCTTTGAACAACCTGGTCTAGTGGAAGGTCTCCCTGCCCATGGCATGAGGGCTGGTACTTCCAACTCAAACTATTCTATGAATCCAACTACAAACTTCATCCCCTCCACTTGGGGCTCTTAAAATGGCAAAAATGCTGCTAGACCTCCTGAAAATGAAGGAATCTAACCCACATTAAGGCAACCATGTACCCTTCTCTGGCTTTCCCTGAGCTGGGGGCTTACACATAAGCCTCTCACTAGGCAGTTCCATTTTGTGGGGGAGCAGATTGAATCCTCATGCTGATATAGCTGATGGAAGGGGCTGAGGGCAGAAGTGGCAAAGTGCCTGCATTGCTCCAGGACAGCATGCTGGGACCTGCAGCCCTGCAAGGCTCAGACACCCTTCCTGGATCAACAAGGATCAACGTGCCTACTGCACACCTGTACAGGCCTCCGAGAGAGAGCAGGAGGTCTGACTGGCTCTGTAGAAAAACACTGGATTTTTTGCAGGAGAAGCTTCAACTCAGAGTAGCTGCAGGGAGCAGAAGATTCAGCTTGCCACCTGTGGCTTTCCGAGGACCCTCTCAGAGAGAACTAACTTTCCATAAGGGAAGATCTCAGATGGAGAAGCTGATCCCAATGGAACAGTCAAGCAGGTAAGAAAAAAACCATGCAAAGATGTGGGGGCATTGATGACTTTAGGGGTGCCTTTCTCCAAGCTGAATTAAAATCAAGTCATCTGACTGATTCAGGATCTACATCCCTGCTTGTGCTTGGCAGGCCATTTGATCTGCATTTATTTGAACAGCATGTCACTTTTTAAAAGAGACAGCTGAGGGAGCCTACTCACCTTTGCCCACATTTAGAAAGAGAATCCTGACTTTGGTAGGAAGATGTTGATCCTCCCCCATTTGTTCTTGGCTGAATACAGGTGGAGGGGGAAGGGGCAATGAAGGTCCTTCTGTGGTTCTACATCTGGAAACTCAAGCTGAGGCATTGATGCTGGAGGACAGAAAGAAGGAAGAATGGGCACTGCTAGGGTGAGGCAACCAGAAAGTGAACTTGGCCATGAAGTCTGACTAGGCCAGGAGAGGCTCACACCTGCACTTTCACAAAGTGGAATTTAATTTTCTGTCTGGTTTTTTGTGTAATTTGGAAGAGATTGAACAGCAAGCAACATGTACAGACACCTGGCACAACTGTCTAAAAATAAGGCACTGCCAAATGGCAGGAGGGACAGATCTCGGCCCCCAGAGCCCTGTCTCTGGCACTTTGGCCTTTTGTATGGCAGGCAGTGAGAGGGGAGAGCTGGCGGGTACCCTACCTGAGAGCAGCTGGGAATCAGCCAGGGTTTTACAGCTCTTCTTCTCATAAGCTGACAGATAAACATGAAAAGACTGGGGTCCAACACTGAGACCCCAGTGGGACAAGATGGCATTGAGAGGTGGGTGATGCCACTTGGCCTTCTGCATTTTCAGACAACAGTTACTGCAAGTAACTATTCAAAGATGTAAGCACTGGCTCTATGGTACAGTGGTGCTTCATGTAAAGGGAGCACGCACACATACGCAAACTAATCACAAAAGAACAGACAGTTTTGCTGTGTGGGTTTTTAAAAAATATACACAAGGCTGTATTTATATTATCTTGAACTTCAGGACCCGCTTATAGCACACAGCTCAATTCAGGGAAATCCTGCTCCAAGGATTCAAGCTCTAGCCTACAGTTGTAGAGGGGTGGCTGAGGGAGCATGGTAGGACAGGAGCGAGAGCATGCACAGGCTGCAGGAACGCACCACCAAATCCAGGCATGCAGCAGGAGAACTGCCTGCGAAAGCTGCTGCAGGAAAATGGAATAATGTGGGCAAAACAGCGAAAATATCTCTCCAGCGATCTTAGATATAAACATAAGAATGACTTAGAGATAATAACACATAAGAGTTCACCCCTCAGGGAAACAGCCTAACATCTAGAACACAATGAAATAACATAACCACTGAAACTAAAAGCAGGCAACCATTGTAATCTGCTGTTAGTGACAAGCACATTACTAATATCTACTGTGTGCAGAATTATGATTATGCTGCAAAGAATATAATATAGAAGATAGAAAAATACAAGATTCATTAATACTAGATTTTATTTAAGGCTTTGCTGGTTTGGGGTTTTTTTGTTTGTTTGTTTAAGTTTTTTCTAACATCTACAAAACAGAGAAACCTACAGAAACTGCAGGCAGTTGAGCAGAAAAAAAAATCCCAATCTCTTCAAACCAGTATGAAATTTGGGTAGCAATGGAAATAAATGCACTAAAATTATTAAACACATTTCATTTCTTGTGGGCAGTAAAAATACAGATTTCAGTAGTAAACATCTGTTAAATATACATATCTTTTATTCATTAATAAAGCAAGCACTTGGAGGAAAATACCCACTAGATTCCTGTGGGACAGTAACCATCATACAAAATATAGGTATTTATATAGATATGACTGTTAAGTTTAATATGGTTTTTTTCATGGTCATAATTCTATGCAATTCTGAGAGCTGTACTACAGTCATGAAATTTGGACAACCAGCTTTTTAATTTTAGAAAGTAACTCATTCTTATAATATGCTACACTAGAAAGAGCATTACATAACTTTTTTTTTTTTCAGAATACAGAAGAAAAATTCTATCATGCTGCCTTTTTCTTTCCCCTTAAGTTTCTGGAAAAGTAGAACATGAACTTACTAATGTTTATTTTAGCATGACCTAATAGTCTGTAATTTATAGCAAAAAAAAAAAAAAGAAAAAAAAAGAAAAAAAAATCACAATACCATTCAGCATCTCTTTGTGGGCTTTCCATGTTTCAGATTACTTAGGTCCACTTTAAATCTTGAGAGCTCAGTTTTGGTTACTAAATGTTCCAAAGGATTCCTGGTTATATACTAAATTAAAGGAAACAAGAGCTGCCTAGAGTTAACCCATCTGATGATTGTGGTTTTATGGAATTTTTAAGAATCTCTATAGCACTGCATAGATGTTTTTCCAAAAACTTTGGAGAGACTGTGATACAAATAACACTGTTAGTGTAATTACTTGCTAGAATTTTTAAAACCTGCTGAAGTGTTTTCATGTGTTTTGGAATCACATCACCACCACCATCACCACCCCTCCTCCTCAAGAACAATCTGCACCCGTTTTTAAAGTGATGATGCTTTTGTGAAAACAAACTTCGGTTACTATTTAATCTGCATATAGGCCCATACTATTTTTATAATACAATACAAAAGCAAATCCTGTAGATGCACATGCAAGCACAAACACAACCTAAAGGTGCATGAGATTATACTCTAATATGGTCAGGAACTAATCTGCTATTTTTTAAGGAAAAGTATTTTCTTTTGTCACAAGACACATTAAAATAAGTGTGAGTGTGCAGACAGTACATCTAGGCCAGTAATATCATCTATCTTCAGTAACAGCCAAAAGTACAGAACAGGTCACCAATGTGTGATATTTCTCTGATTCTCCTCAGACCACTCCCTCCTTTGATGGCGAGGAATTTCTGAACCATATGTGGTTTCTGTTTAGCAACTTTGAGCCCAACACCCTTCCAAGCAATAGTCCACAATTCTCATGGAAACTATGTAATTTTTTATAATATCTACAACATATGTTTGACAAGTCATCCCACAGGTCTCTCCACTGCCAATTTAATGGAGAACCTCTTCTTTTTGAAGGCCCTGAATCTGCCTTCCCTCCTAACTGTGCATGCTTTTGTTTTGAAAGGCAGTGGTTAGTCTTCATCTTCCTTCTTCTGAAGATGTCCACAACATTGCCCTCAATTAATTCCTTTCCCAGAGACCACGGTCCCAATTTACAGAAATGTTCTTTAAAGGAAGCCACTCCATGTAGCTCATCATCATTACTGACCTTCTCTAAGCTTCTTCCAGTTCCAGTAAACCTTTGAAGGCTCCAGAAATACGCACCTGGAGGCAACTCAAACACACACTCTTGTAATGACATTTTCAAAATTTATTCTGTACATTTTTACTCTAATATTTGGACTGTGTTTTGGTGACCAAGGAGTTCATGATCTCACAGGATCACCAATTACAATTCCTAAATCTTACTGCTCAATGGTAATACTCAGCTCAAACTCACAATCTAATATATAATGGAGATTGTTCTGCCCACTTATCCTTCTTAGCTATCATCATAATTTATCCACATGGAATCTTATTGCCCATTTTGTTGCACAGTTCTCAGCAGTTTAATGTCCTTACATTGTTCTTCACAGCTAGCTCTCTTCTTCATCCAGCTGCTCATGCCCTTACTGATACCATTCACGAGTACGTTCCACAGATCTCTGTGGAACTTAACTGGGACCATCCTTTAACTGAGAACTTCTACCCTTTGATTGTACCTCTTAAACTGTAATTTAATTGTGCAAAGACCTCCCCTCTTACATCATCTAAGTTTCCTTAAAAAGTGTTTTTAATAAAGTTCACTTTTATTTTTGAATAGGAATATCTTTGCTTCTTGTTGATGCCTCCCAAGGACTCCAATTCCCCAGGACAGGACTTCCTCACAACGCTTCTTTGACTCTTCTCACATCATCACTCCTATGCAGTTGGCCACCAATTCTATGCTTTATTACAGCATCTACCAACCAAATACAGATTTCAGATTTGTCCAGTACAGGCCTGCCTGGCCCAGACTACCCTCAAAACCATGATTTTCCATACTTGCATTTCAGAAGATTTTTCTGAACCTAAATATTTGAGCATGTACCATTTAGCAATGTAATTAGCTTGTGGAGCATAAATACATTGGATAGGTGTTACAAGTTTTGCTTTTTGAGACAGTCACCTAACAAATCATAACTAAAGATGTTTTTAACAGTTTCAGCTATCATGCAAGTAAAAGGGTTTCTGGTGCTCTAGTCCTGCTAGTTAACACAAGCTCAAATAAGAGGGGCAAGCTGGAGTTTGAAAAAAATCTCAATACTTCATAAAACTGCAAGGACTGTGCTTGGACAAGGCCTTTCACAGGAGCTAACTTCCCTCATGATGCTGCACTAGATGGTTGGGAAGATCAATTTGGGAAAAAAAAAGACAACTCATGCAGGACAGAGATAAAGTGACTGAGAGACAGGGTAATCTCCCCACTACATAACACACCATCCTGGCTATAGGTGGCAACCATGCAGTAGTGCAAAGCCTGTAGCAGAAGTCCAGTCCTGCCCTGAGTCACACTGCCAAAACAACATTGCTTGGGGGCAAAAGCTGTGACAGAGTTTAACATCACTTTTTTTGTAACCTTGGATTTTTTTAAACCATATTATTTATTGGAACTCTTCCAACTAAAATGCTGATGATCCTGGTTGTCCTGTTTCCTCTGCCTCTTATTCCAGCCCTCAAAGAAAGGCAACAAGTAAGAAAGAGTGATCAATTTCCAAGCAGTCACTTCCAATAGAACCTGAAGTAAAGGAACTGCTGTTCTATCTGAAAAGAAAATACTTCACATATTGTAGCTTTACAGTAAATAGAACGTGTTACATTTAGCAATGATTGCTTTTGCTACTACTGTTACGACCGTGATGCTGGATGATGGTATCAATGACCTTACAAGCTAAAACACAAAAGCCTTAGGGAAGGTTAACTAATAATGCAGAATACTTAAGGTAATACCAAAGCAAATCCCTCAAAGCTGTAGCCAGTGAGCCTTTCTGAAGCTGCACAGCACAGACACCAAATGTATTTCTGACTCTGTTCATGTACCAGCTTTGTGCAATGCTGTTAGCACACACCTAAACAGCTTACTCTGACTAGAGTGACTTCTCAGAGCTCCCACAAGCCCTCCACGAGCCCTGTTGCTACAGGAGCATCCTTGTGAATGAGATAGGTACATAGCTCCTCATTTGTTCCCATTTCCCATTTGGCATGTTGAGTATTCTGCTCCAGAGCACTGCGATGCCGTGCAATGCAATTTGGGATGCACACCTCAATGCGTAAGAATTCTGAGATTTGATGCCAGATTAGTGAACAGCTAAAAGCAGTCATGCATAATTTAGAGCTACACAACTGAACGCTGCAGTGGGAGATAAGGCAGGCAGTTAGTATCCAGAATAGCCACCTGGATGACAATATTTGGATTCAGGTGACCCACAGCAACGACTGGATCAGTTTCAGGCAGCAAAGCCAGAATCTGCCAGCAGTCCACAGAAATTTTGTCCTGGAGCTGCATCAACAGAAAACCACTTTGGGAGCTCCTGTCAGCCTGATGAAATGTTGTAACAATGTGGTCACCAAACAACTTCACCATTAAATTACAAGGTAATCATCTTGTTATTGGCAGGACAACCAAGTCAGGAAGGCTGACAGTAGCACGAGCTTTCTCCACATCGTGTCAAGGGACAGGGATAGGGTTCCCTGCTGCTTCTGTCACAGAAGCAGGTTGTAAATGCACATGCATTGCCCGACTCTTTCCCAGCTCCACCTGCAAACACACTGGCTTAAAACTTTCTCAGTCTTGCTGGACACAGTTTACCACAGTAAGCATTCAACAATACTGGGTGATCTACGATGAAAGACCCCCATGTTCTGAAATTTAATTTTTTTTCTCCACAGTCTAAGACACCAGGCTTCTTACAAGCTCCTCTCTTTTCTTAAAGCAACTCAGACTCTGCTTCCCTGATTTCAAGCCTACATTAAGTGATGTGAGAAAAACACATGCAAGACTTAGCCTTGAACAGCTGCACACTGCTAGTAGGCAGGCTTCCAGAAAGGTGGAAGGAAGATGGTGACAAAAAAGATGGAATAAAAATAGTCTTATGACTGTATGGTATGCATCAATGTTTCATGCACGTTATAGGAAAAAATCCTGGAGGGCAGATGGAAACATGAAATAGAGATGCTTTTGTGAATCCCAGAGAATGTCTTCCTCTAAAGTGCTCTCCAAAAAGATGCTTGAGCTCCTGTGGGAAAGTAGCTCTAGGCTAGCAAAAAATTTGCAATCAAAAAGGTATGTTTAATTTTATTTTTAAAAAGTTGTGAAGAGATGAATTTTACAATAGTTGCGCATTCAATTAGTTTTTCAGACAGGTGTTTAGACAAATGAATTTATTTACTGATTCAGCTGATGGCAAATATTTTTCAGTGAAAAATAATGACCTTAAAAAAAAATCAAGTCTTGCACAGAGTGCTCCTCTAGATGGTATACGCAAGAATCAGAGTAGTCAGGAAACATTTCAGCACAACTGACATAGCATCTCAATCTGAAATACCTCCTACGTTTTGCAGGGTGTTGGAGATAAAATGCTTGACCAGTGTTTTGTTAGAACTGTTCGGGTTTAGCACCTTTGTACTGCCTGTTTCTTGTCCCCTTCCAGAAAAGCATAATCCATCACAATCTTCTGGGGGTTCTCCAGGAAACCCCCCCTTCCACCACTGCCTTTGCTGAGCTGACAATTTCAAGGTTCAGATCCACCTTTTGCTTAACTTCTGAAATCTGATGGCTATATTTTCACTACTAATTCCCCTGTTCATATGGGCTCCATCTTTTTTATGTGCTAAGAGAAACCAGAAAAAAATAAAGATATTACTAGTCACCCCACTCATTACAAAGTCTATTTTAATACTGCTAACTAGTTTCTTCCCTCATGATTCTTTTCTCCCAGTTTTTCTTTTCACCGTGTGCCCTTCAAAACTGCAAGATGCTTTCCAAATCACTTCCACATATGACATAAGCTGTTGTAGGTTTTTCTGAGATATGTAATGGGGTAAGTTGGTTGCTATTGTTTCAAAATTTGAAATGCTTTTGAAACTGTTGGATAGGAAATTTGAATATAAAGGGTTCTGCTTTTGGTTGTTTGTTGGGTTTTTGTTTGTTTTGTTTTTAAAGAAAAAACAAATATACATTACATATTTAACTGCATACATGGGAAACAAGCTGTCCTTATGCTGAAGGACAGCACTCCCTAAGAAATTCCTGGGAGATTTAAGGACCCCATTTATAAAGACAACAGGCAAACTGTGATAATGCACTGCAAGGTTACCTACCAAAAAGCTTCAAGCAGGAGTGTTAGAGGAGCATTTCCTCAGAGGGGAAAAAACCAACCCAAACCCAAGACCCTGACATCTCCTTTACTTCCACTTTTTGTGTCAAACCTCCCTCTTACACACTATTGTCACTCTTTTTATGGCCCTTGAAAATTACTGTAAAATACACCGCAAAGGGAAGAAATTTCTGTTGCAGCTTTTAGATCTACACAAGCTTGTTCTACTACACAGAAGATTTAGAACAGCAATACAGTTCAAAATTCTTTGTGTACTTCACCCTGAGTGAAGATTGAGCACAGTAACGAAACTCTGCAACAGCACAGCTTTGTATTTGAGATTGCTCTAGGATGAATAAACACTCTGAGCATGACTAAGGTCTGGAGCAGGGGGGCAGCATAACCAAAGCTGGAGAAGGCTGTGATTAGCGAGGAGAAAATGAGAGATCAAATCAGTAGAGAAAGGAGGCAGAAAAGTGTGAATCATGTCTGGGACTTGGCACAGCAAAGAAATATATCATTAAGGCTTTAAAAAAGACTGATGAGAAGATGACATTTCATCAAAAACATCAAAAAGGGTGATCAAGAGCTCTTGCAATTGTGGAGTCAGGGACTGGACAAACTACAAAACATGAGTCAGCAGCACAGATGTGACAGTCACTGACTGGGAGGAGGAAGGCAAACCAACACTTGCTAAGCTGAAGGATATCACACAGCAGAGGTGTAGGCAGCAGCAACAGGAAGCAATCCCATACACCACCATCCATTCTCTATGTCTCTGCACACCCCCAAAACACGTGGCTCCCTCCAGCCTTTAAACTATCTCCCCTTGCACCCAACATGAGGAGCAGAGCTCCAGGAAGCATGGAGGTGAGCCATGCCATGGCTTCAGCTCAGCTGAAGGACAGGCAGCTCCTTGCTGTGTCTAACTGCACTGGGCTGCTTCCCGCCCTCCCCACAGCCTCAAGGCTCCCAAGGCAGGGAGCAGGCAGTGAGCTCCACGGTGACATCAACACCAAGAGCAGGGTCAGCACTCTCCTTCTGGAGATCTCCAGGCTTTCCAAATAGGACAAGGTAGGTACAGGACAGAGTTACAAAGATTTGGACAGTGAGGATAACTGGGTGGCTAAAATAACTTGATGCTACTCCTCATGAAATCTGTCTTTTACACAGAGAACAAGGGGAAGGAGAAGACATGGGAGGTGTATCAGGGAGCTGATATAGTAAAGTTTCTGAGAATCCCCTCAGTACATCTGGACTGGTAAATAGGCAAGGCTAGCTGAGCAAAGACCAGGGAGAGGGGCAGGAAATACTGACAGTAAAGGCTGATACTCTGGATGAGAGAGTAAGAGAAATGAAAGCGTGGAGGGGACAATAGCTGGAGTGCAGAAGTTTAGAGGTGGCCAGTGAGTGACAGCACATCTGTGTGGAATAGGAGCCCACAGAAAATAAATAAAACAGGAGTCTGACATAAGTTTGAGAATGGCTAAATTAGATGGCAAAGGAAAGGCTGCCACCTGAGAGATGGAGTGATGCTCCAGAAAGGTAGTTTAAACCCTCC
The DNA here is from genome assembly GCF_965231275.1 of Zosterops lateralis. Taxonomy (NCBI): domain Eukaryota; kingdom Metazoa; phylum Chordata; class Aves; order Passeriformes; family Zosteropidae; genus Zosterops; species Zosterops lateralis. The sequence continues at coordinate 114,024,478 of NC_139762.1, forward strand.
TGTGAAGTTACTGTGCAATTGGGCATGCAATACTTACTGGATCGGTTTCCTCCTCCAGCCTCCACAGGATCCTGTAGCCGTTTCTTGGGTATTGTTCACAGCTGAGGAGACAGTGCTTTGCAGCAGACCCAGGCCAGGAGGACACTATGGTATAGGTGAGGCTACTGACTTTTTTTTGCTTGTTTTTGGGTTTTTTTTTTAAACCCATTTACCTCAGGCCTCTGTTGTGGCACTGTGCACCATCTGAGAGAAGAAAAACAATTCACTCCTGGATTCGGTGGCAATGTCACTTGCAAAATCACACCACTGAGCATGTATGAGGGCACTGATCAAGAATCTTGTTGAGTTTCTTTGTCTTCTGCTATATCCTTTGTGGTCCCTTGTGCTGATTCATTCCCAAGGCCAGGTCCAGGTGTGTTTTCTCTCTTTCATTTATGTGGGCAGTGACCTGTACCTGTCCATCCCATAACAATTCATAACCGAGTAGGCTCAGTCACAGAGCCTTGGCAGACTCTTCAAAATGAATTGATTATTATAACCAACTTTCTTGCAGCCTCCACCACAAAAAGCAGCACTCTTGCCTACCTGCCAACATGTATGGATCATCTACCTCTACTCAGAATGATCCTGGAGTAAAGCAGGACATGGGTAGTGAGCCAGGTAGGAAGAAATAAAAATTCCAGTGCATTATAATGATCAACCCAAAGAAACCTGGAGTGGAAGCCAGCTCACTACAACAAGCATTTACTACAGTAAGTAGTCCGTTGTGATGCAACATCGAGAATTCTGTTCAGCACAGACACATGATGCTGTAAGAGGAACTGCACTGTATTCAAGGTAACATCCTACTGTGCACTAAGGCATAGTGAATTGGATTTGTTAATTATTTCTCAGTAATCATCTGCCTAGAAATTCTTTCTCACTTCATCCATTTTAAACTTCACAAAGGGACAATCTTACCTATTGTCTGCTTGAGTGAATCCTATGTTTCCATACTTACAAAAGGAAAATAGAAGTAAAGAACGGAAAATGCGGTGAATTTTGCATGCACTTTCTGTTTGTTAGACAAAAATCTTTTTCAGCATACAGGAAGAATATGATAATGTAAAAAAAGAAAAAGAGAAAAGGAAAAAAGAAACAAAAGAAACAAAAAGAAAAAAAGAAAAAGAAAAAAAAAAAGAATAAGAAAAAAAGAAAAAATCCCCGCAATGTGTTATTCCTCTACCTGAAGAGACTACTCTAATAGATAAACGGATTTTAACTACTGTGTTCAAGTATCTTCCGTAAGCCACTGAAACACCAAAGGAATGGGTCAGACGGGTATGTTCATTTCAGATCTGCTAAATCTTGGTCCCATCTCTTTCACATCCCCCTGTGCAATTTTGACAACAAATCAGCTCATACCTAAGGCATATCAGCTTACACATTTTTATCAACTTCCAGTTTTTGCTTAAAGGAAGAAACAAAACTACTTAACCAAATCCAGCCTACCTCTCTGTCAAGTTTTCCCTCCTCTTGCAACATGACCCATGCATCCCTAATTTCTAAAGTGCAGCCCTAACCACCGTGGTCTCTCAGAGCCTCGACTGCCCGTGAGCAGCTGCAGAGCCGCACTCCTCTTTCCAAGACTTCCCTGCTCTGGTGGCAAAACCCAAAGAATCACTTCAGCTCCTTGCTGCCAAAGCCTGTAGGTCACTGTGCATCGCAAACCGAGTCTTGTAGATTTCTATCAGATGCACAGGCTGTTCTTTATTTACAAGGCCTGGATATAAAGAAGACAGGCTACAAAAAGGAGGAGTATTTATTTGCAAACATCATTAGCAATTTACAAGAAAATGAAATTAATAGGTCACATAGGAACAGCTGAAGCGCTGAGCAGCTAACTGGATGTTTCAGCTATCTTGAATTCAGTATTGCATCAAATGTTGTAAGAGAGCGACAGATCACAAATGCCAAGTTAGTCATTTTCAGTAACAGTTCTCATGGAATTTTTTCCTTCTAAATAATCAAAACAATTGGTCATTGGTCCTTATAAGGAAAAGTGCCATACCAAACAGAATTTCATAAAATACAGCTGTTTTAACTTCACAGCTCCCTCCAGCATATCCACAGCACCTGAATTTTGGGGCTGCATTTTTATGTTTGTATCTTTGTGGTTTTTTTTTTTTTTTTTTTTTTTTTAACAAGATAGCAAGATAAAATTATTAAAATTATTGGCAATGGAGTAACTTCTTCAGATTCGGAGTAACAGGTTTCATCTGTTCTTATGACAGAGCCACTAAATAAAGCCACAGCATAGCAAATTTTAAATGAATAAACACCAGAACTTGTTTTTTAACAGCAAAGCGTTAGCTTGTGAGATTAACTGCCAGAAGGCTGCATACAGTTAGACAAGATTTACAACTGGACCATCCAAAATTATAATATGATTTCAAGAGGGCTTCAGGAAAAAATAATAGCAACCCTCTTTTTCCAGGACAAAAAACAAACCAGCAGAGGGTTAAATAAGAGAGGATCTCCTCTGTATCTTATGGTTATACTACCCCTCGAGGAATCTGATAGCACCTAATATCAAGACAAAATACAGGACTAGACAGAACAGTAGTCAGAATTGCTGTGTTGTACCAGATCTAAAGAGGATAACACCTTTGTGGACTCCAAACAGCACCTCCCATCTCCCCAGAACATCTTTTGAAACATGCAGTTGAACTTGCCTCGAGTATAGCAAAGTATATGTTTTAAGACCTCGGGCACTGGGATACCCGCCAAGTCACAACAAATATGTATACATAATCTAAACTACTTAAATTCTGCATGGAAACTCAGTGCCCTTCAGGTATATCCCTCAAGGCTACGAATAGTATGCTTGTCAGACAGGATGAAGTCTCCCTGTGTAAATAATAACTGAGTGCTTCTGGCATCTAACCACGCCTCTCAGCTTCGTCTAAACCCAAAGATAAGGGAGGGAGGGAGGAGTCATCAGCATGAAGGTGAGGAGGTTTGGAAATCGGGGCAAAATGAGATTAAGGAAGAGGAAACCAAGACAAATTATAGTGGATTAGGAACAACAAAGCTCTCTTAATAAAACAGTTATAAGAAAATAATCTTTTTCCTTCATCCGCCCCTTTATGTGGCAGATGACAAGTTGGTAAAAAAAATCCCCAAACCAGGGATTCCTGTGAAGAGGAGGGAGCCTAAAAAGTGAAACAAAGCCAAGCAGAGGCAAAGCAGCAGTGTTAATGAATCGCAAGGCAATGCTGCAGACAGGATTTTTCACATCATTGGTATGGTCACTTTTTCTCAGGAAAAAGTGGCTAGAAAGAAAGCCAATGAAATCCTTTGGAGTCTGTAAGGGCTTCTACTGCTAAAAATAAAAATAACAAAACAAAAATCAAAACAGTTTAGGATACACACAAGTGTAAACACACTGGGGCATATGTTGACAGCAAAAAGTAGTAACTGTTGTCTTCAGAAATGATGGAATACGACTATTTTTTTAAAAAAGCAGGTGACAATTGAGTATGAAATTTCATACTGCCCTTGTTTCTGTGATCTATGAACCCTCTGTTAGGAACAGCTAAACAACTGGATAAATTTTAAGAGATCTTTGCATTTGGACTCTAGAATAAAGATTTCACTGGCAGCCTTATTTCCTACCACTAACCAATCTCTTCAAATATAGTATCACTAATCCTTTAAAACACTTGGTTTAATAGCACACGATAATGGTCAGCTTTATCTGAAGCAGATCTAGTGTGTTCTACGCTACTTATTTTAGCGGGGTTTTTTTCCTTTACTTCTGACAGATAATGTTACAATTACAAATTTCAAACTGCAAATGCCCTACTTACTGAAATCTGAGTACCAGACAGAGGAAAGGGAGATGTGGAGACTCATGCTCATTCCATCAGTGTTTGTAACTGCCCACATGAGCAATCTTTAAGAAAAAAAGCAGTATCTCTGAACATGAAGCACGGATTCATGACCAGCTAACTCTGGGTAATACAGTCTGACAGCAGGGCACCCACCCATGCCTTCTATCAGTAAAAACACATGAAAAAGTAACACACAGAAACTTGGCTGTAGAAATTACATTTCTTTCCTGACTCCTATCATCTTGCAGAAATATGCCAGACTAAAGGAAGGTGTGCATCCCGTTCTGCAGGAAGAGCTGCAAGGTCATCTTACTAAACCACACTTGCTGCATATCATCAACCACACACAATACACTTATTTATGACTTGTAGCTTCCATCCATCTCCCCAAACTCACCCAGTCCCGCCACCTTGCACAAGCTACCACCATGACTAGTGCTGGGGGGGAAACATCTGCTAAAGAAAAGGGTACAAAACGGTCAAAAAGAGCCAGGGTTATGCAAATGAATGGCTAAGAAAAAAAGACTCACTACCAAAACATGTACAGTGAATGGCCTGATGATTTCAACATGTTTCTTTCTGAAATCACTTACTTCCTTACCAAAGCAGGGGGGTGCTTTTGGAGGAGCCTTTCCCAAATGAAAATACAAGAATGTATCAAACATTTACATTTTAATTTCTCATAGCTACTCTATTTGTCACCACAACTTTGAGGTTTATACCCAAAAGGCCAAGATGAAGGCTGGTATTTCCCCTGAATTACACACAAACCAGAACTGTGAGGCATCAACTTTTCAAAACAAAACAAAACTCTACACAAAACAACCCCCTGAAAAATCACTCAGAATAGATACAGCTACAGTAAAGATAATTGCTGTTAGTTAACCTCAAGGCCTCATCTGTCATCAGATTTCATAGCTGCCTTGGCAAGCAACTTCAGCAGTTACCTTCTCATCTCTGGATCCAATCCCAAAGGCAAGGCAGCCATCTCCAGACTTAAGTAACCCCACCTAAGCAAGCACCTTGTTTACTGGGTACCAACCATAGGCAGAGACAACCATGCCCACCCAACATGCCAAGCTAGCCAGACACAAGCCACCTCCTTGCTGGAAGCCAGACCACACAGCAAAGCAGCTGAGCTTTTCCACGAGCAGCTCAGAGGCAGGGGTAACAGCTCTGGCACAGCATCTTGGCTAATGCCTTGGGATTGGGGATTGGAGATGGGCACATCTGTCCAGCTGTCACGTTGAAGACAGCACACGTCAGCACTCTGTTAGTCTGCCCAGAACTTAGTTATTTTCATCATGCCTCCACACTAAAACAATTCAGTGCTTCTTCCTCCTTCCCCTTCTCTTCCTTTTTCCTTTCCTTTCCACACTCTGTGCCAGGCCAGAGACCTAAAACATTCAAGTTAACTGTAGAGAGCTAAAACAGTCAAATTAACCCTACAGAAAAATTCCAACCATTTCCATGTCGTCTAAGTCTTTGGAGTGGTTTTGTGCCAGCCTAAGAGGAGGGAGAGAAGAGCCACCTCAGGAACAGGGATGAGGAGTTTGGGATTCCCACATCTCTAGCCCCAAGAGCATCCTGTGGTCTCTTGGTACTAACTGTACTCAGAAGCCATTCAGAGTCAGGAACAGCAGCAATTTCACAACCCTGCTGAACATGGGAATTTGGCACCAGCTCTCTCTTGCAGATCCAACATCCAAGAGGAACCAACTGGACAGAACAGACTGAGCAGAGCCGAGTATCACTAATGGAGTATCATGGCACTCTGAGATGCTCTTACCTCAGCAGAGGTGACAAAAGGTGCTAAATGACCAAGTTCATACTATTATTGGCAGTGCAGAGATCTCCTTGAACAAAATTGGTGTGATCTAAGTCTGCCAAACATCTACAATCACAACAGAGAGAGCACTGGACAACTGTTTGAACTCACTACTCCTATTAGAGTGAAAGTAATGTAGAAATTTACCTCTACCCCACAGATGGCTGTCAACCACAGAGACCAACACGGGACCTTCTGAAAGGTGAATTTTAAAAAAAAGCATCTACCACACTTCTATAATCTTACCTTTCATATTGAAATACTATCTTCTGATTTAACAGGAAGCAAGGCTGTGATGAGATGAAACCATCTCACAACAGCATCAAATCCAAATACACACTTTTTGCCTCATTTCAATATTGAGAAAGGTGGAGAAAAGTTATCTGGACATACAGCTAACAATGATAGCATGGCCTCTTGCTTGGAGCACATTTTCAATGAAAGAATGGAAACATGAAGGTAAAGAAAAAAATCAAACAAAATGCCACATGATTTTTAAAAGCTGAACCATGTCAAACACCCAGCTTTTCTTCAACACTACAAATAGTCTTTATACAAAAGAAGCACAACTCTTCTAGTCTCACTCAATAAGGAATCTAAGCTACCACCTGAGCAGTAATTTGTTGAGCTGAGAAGAGAGGCATTAGTTCAAGAATAGCATGACAGGAAAAGCAGCAGATCAAGAGGAGATGACAACAGATTTCTTTCAGAAAAAAATGGAAGGATGTTAGTTATGGATTTCTGCCAAGACTGGTCTTTAGTCTTTTTTTGATTCAACACTTTCGTTCAGAATTTTTTTATGCCTTTAAGTGAGCGCCACAAAAATATGCAGAAAATACGAAACTAGGAGGTTGCAGAAGTACAGTGCAGAACACAAAAGAAAAATGGTAACAACTCTTAAGGACAGAAACAGGATGAAAAGGAACAACAAAGTAGAGAGTAACATGCTTAAGAGACAGTGGTTTCTGCTGAGAAGTGATGAACTGTTAGTTGGAAGCAGCAGAGAAGGAAAAAATTTGTGTATAACCCTCCTATAAGCAGCTAGTAAAAGTCACTAAAGAGAGCTGGTTCAGAAGAAATAAAATATAATGTTTCAAAAAAAAGCAGCTGTATTTTCAGTGAAGGAAGGGACATAAAGATGCTACTATAGTGGACTACCAAGATCTTGCTGGGAACATCATGTATATATCTGGTAATACATATTCACAAAAAAATTATCTGGGATAGTGCAACAAAACATCTGGCCAAAGGAAGAAAAAAAAGACTGAAGTTCTTAATAAGTAAACCAAAGAGAAAGTCAGTAGGGCTGGAACAAAGAAGTGTAAGTATAAGCTTATAAAAATAAGTTTAGGCTGGAAATTAAAAGGCTTTCTAAACAACAAAACACTGGCTTTAAGTTTACATGGAAAAAACTTCACTAGTTTGCAAGTGGCTCTATATAGGTTCACAGAGACAGACATGGTTTCTGTGACAGCGAGGCATCTGGCTCAGCCAGGGTGATTTGTTCCAGTTCTGGGTGATTTGTTCCGGTTCGGGGTCCCTGAATACTCATTGCAACACAACCGTGGTCCTTGTAGGCCAGAGCAAAAGTCCATCAGCCCAGCAGTCTTGCTCCAGGAAAAGTCAACAGCAGATCATGAGGAAGACAAGTGCACAGTATTTTGAGGAAGTATCACCACTTGTGATTTAGGGACTTAGAGATCTAGACAGATTTAATACCCCCCCTTCCCACTATTTTGGCAGCCCTCTCTCATGCCCATGTAATCTTTTGTACTGACAACATCCCATGGCAAGGGGTGCCACAGCTTAATTTCACATTTTATTAACAACAGCTTCCTATTAGCTTGTACTGAGCCCATTTCCCACTATTTATCTTTCTTCTTAGCTGATGATTTTGCTCACCCTTTATCCCATCAATATCACTCATGGTTCTTTTATCATTCTGTGATATGAAATCTCTATTTTCTTTACTCTCCCTTTTGTAGTCTCCAACAGAGCTGAAAACCCTAAGCCAACTTAGGCCTTCCTTGCATGGAAACTGTTTCACTACTTTTTTCATTCTTCACCTTGTCCTGTATTTTTAGCATGCTATGTAGCTGTTGTACTGTATTGAGGAGACACACACACCACAGATTGCTGCCTGTCTGATTCCTAACAATTAATTCCCAATAAGCAGTGAAGTACTACAGTAAGCTTAACATCTACACCAGGCAAGAAAGCATAAACTTCAATGAACAACTGGGGTATGGGTAAGATGACACATGAACAAAAAAACATATCAGTGAAGAAGCAACATAATCTAGAAAAAGACGTCAAGCTCCAAGAAGCAAGTGGAGTTTCTGGAAAAATCAATACACATGCAGAAAAGGGAGATAAAAATGAAGATTATACAAGTACATCTCAACTGAAGTGGCTGGAGAGAGAGAAAGCTGAACAGACTGGCAGTTCTTCCAATGAAAGAGCTGGAGATGTGAAATGAAACGAAAGTACGCAGGTTTGAGAAGGCAATGCCCCTGCTTTTCAAAGATTTCTGCAGTTTAACTCCTTGCAACAGTGTGTTTAGACCTTTTACAAAAGCTCAAAAGGTCACATGAAAAAGTTATGGAAAAAGTTCAGTAAAGGCTAGTAAATACAAACTCATCATGTTTAGCTCAGGAAGCCTTTGACAAGTGGATTACTGAAGATCAGGAGAATACTCTGGGAGCATCATCCCTACTCCTCTAACTTTTCATCACAACTTTGGTTTTGCCAGTGCCAGAAACAGAACACCAGGTTTTAATATGCACAGAAGATGCAAGCATAAAATTTGATCAGTATTTATCAGGTTAAATGAAAGTACTGTCATGTCAGTCCTTGTTCAGGCTGCGAAGCCCTGCTGTAACAGTTCTCTAGCCACCCTTGATCTCAAAGCAGGAGAATTCCTCTGTTAATTTACACAATGCTGCTGTTAGTAAGTACAAATGTGAACTCAAATTCAGTATATTTGACTATTTGCAAAATGAGTGGGATCACATTTCACTATGCTGCCAAACACTTGCCATTATATGATAAACTCCTCTATTTTTAAGCCAACCTACAACTTTTCCAAACTGCCATTGTTTGGACTGAAATTTTACAAATTAGCGTCTGCCTCCCTGTTTTGTTTCTTCAGTTTTTATTCATTCAAAACAACGCATTTCAAAAACATAAAGGTTAATAGAAAAAAAAGTTTTGTCTGTGTCAAAAAGTTCTGGCACACTTTTCCTTTTCCTTTGAACACCTTCCTTTGAGGTGGAAACTTGAAATTAGGCAGGGACAGTGGTATAGTCATGGCTGTCATTCCTGTGAACTCTACCCAAATTCAGCCAGTTTTTTAATTACTTATTCCACTTAATTACTTATTCCACGATCCCATTAGTAACTCAGAAATCAATGTTTTGAGTCAGATAATTGAACGCTGTCCTAGAGGTCTCAGATTCTACTAGAGATCTCTGTGTCATTTAAACTAAATGCTACAGAGAAGGTCATTAATTTTCCCAGTCCTTGGCATGTGTCTAAAAGGAGTGATTTGCAGAAATACTTAGTGCCTGAAGCTGAAGTGAAAGGCAGTGAAAGCTGCATTCTAAACAGATTATGAAGACAATGGTTTTGAAAAGCTCTGCCTAGTAATCTCAGAACAGGTTCTTCCAAAAATTCCACAGAAATTTGATTCTTAAATAAACAACTAGAGAAAAAAAATGCAGAAGAGTAATTTACTTTATTCTCACTGCATATTATCCTGTGCATGCACTGCAGACTCTCCCCCTTTGGAATCAGGGTGCTTTACAGTATAAGTATCATGATGCAGGTTGGGCAAGGGGTGTCTCTCCATCACAGGAGTCAGAAACAACACACAAGCAGCTCAGCATTTCACCAGGGCAGGGACTATGGCTGTAGGGCAGGTTTTCTCAAAGTATCCAGAGCCTGAAGCAAAACATCAACTGTGCTAGAGAGCATACCAGAACTCTGTATAAATATGTTCCATTGTCAAGATCCATGTATAAGTTTCCAGGCAGAAAACTGGCTTGTGAACTCCCATCTGTGAGATACATACTGCTCTGAGAACCAGCACCCCCCTGGGTATTTGGTTTCAATGATCCATGGCCTGAAAAAACAGGATAGCATAGGAGTGCCCATGGTGATGGACTGAGAGGAACATAATTTGGCTTTGAGAGACACTGTTGTGCCACATTGTTCAATTAACACACAAAATTAAACAGTGTGCACACATGTAACCGCAAGTACTTTTAACTGCTTTTTTCCCTTTCCTTTCCATATGTCTCAGTTCTCCTCTTTCACACAGCACTGTTAGCTTGTCAGGGGAAGGACAGATGCTTGCTGTGTTTTCCTTTTCAGCCTCTAGTATACTGAATCCTAAAAATGGATGCTATTTTTTTTTTTTAAGACATTAACAAAGCAACACAACTCCTAAAGCCTCCTTTAGTTTTATTTATTCTTCTCCGGTCACCGGTGCTTGGAAACAAACATTCTTCCTGTCCACTGCTCTCCTGTGAAAGACCACAGTATCTATAGCTACTGGAGAAGAGTGTTTCAGTTATCTAGGCTCCAAACCTTCCCATGTTTTCCCAAGTTTTCAGCTTGCCCCAGAAGGCTTGCTCTCTCCAACACCAGAACCAAGATTTCTCGCTTTCCAAAGGTAGCTACTAAAATTTGCTCTCTTCATCAGGAAGCTCGTCAGCTCTTAAGAGAATCAAATACCACGATCACATCTGAAACTGAAGAGCTGAAGAGTCACTTCTGATCAACTTACAGCTTCCAGACAACTTGTCAGCCCCCCTGCCAGTGCTAGCAAAGAGGTGAGACTGCAACTCTAGCCCTAAGAAATTCTGTCAGAGAGCACAGGTTGAGGCTTTAAAAAAAAACACCAAAAAACCCCCCCCACAAAAAAAACCACAAAAACAAAAACAAAAAACCCCAAACAAACAAACAAACACCCACCACAAAAAAACAAACAAAAAACCCAAACAAAAACAAACAAAAAATTCACAAAAAAAAATTCCACCAAAAAACCAAACCAAACACCCCAAACCTAACTTCCCCAAAACCATTTTTTTCTTCTTATTTGTAGGCCTTCCTGCCAAAGAAAAGCATATTGGGCAGGTGGCACACACTACCACAAGTTGATACTGCAAAACCCTCACCGGAAGGATACAAATAGCATCAGAAACATCATCTCAACTTTCTTCAAAATATCCATGATTTTCTAACAGCCCTAAGAAGCAAACACCAGGATAATTCCCAATCCTAAGAATGGAACGGCATGTCAGAGCAGGGGGAAGAGAACTATATCAAGAAAGAATTTTTCCTATTCTTTTCTTAAAGCATGGCTGCTTAAAAGAGGCAATCTCATACAAATACAAGATATTTTTGTCTAATCTTGTTCAGCTGTTTCTCCTTGGACATTTGAATACCAAATTTATTTAAAATAATACTGTATTTTTGGTTAGAGGTAGATTAAGAATTTTCCTCCTTAGAATCCATGAGAAGATACTTCCCTCTTCAGTTCAGCGGAGCAGCACAGACTTGCGGCTAAGAAATTTCGGCTGTAATTCTGAAAGGTACAAACAATAAGCCAAGTCCAAGTTCATGCAAAAATCCTCTCAGGGCAGCTGTTTATTTTATATAATTCTTCCAGCTGTGCAAAGGTGCTCTAACAAAACAAAGCACGCTGCAGAAGAAAGGATAAGAGCTCAACAAAACTGCAGTATGGCAGAGTTCTTCCCTTGGGAGGGGCGGAGGATAGGAAGTCCGAGCCGGAGAAGCTGCTGTGGCACACAATACAGGGCAGCGAGACCCAGGAGCTGAAACCCTGCTGGCAGATGGATATTTCAGATGGTTCATCTCAAGGAATGTGTTAAGAACAGCATGCAAGAATCCACTGAAGCATTCAAGTAGTCAGAGGATCGATATATTTTCTAAGTATGTACACCCTTGGTCACAATCTGCTAGTGCTTTATCTATAAACTACTTGTCAGTACACAAACTTTCCTGTTTCCTAGTGAACCTATGCCACAGACCACCATCAGAGAAAGCAGTGCAGAAACATTTTTCTTTTGCAACTGATGAGTAATTTGGAAGTGAAAAATGAAAGCAGAATAGGAAAGAAATCTGATACAGAAAAACGGTACGTTAAAAAAGTAGTAATGAAACATTCAGAAAGAATGAATCAAAAACAAAACCCAAACTGAAGTTTTCCTATAAATCAAAGATTTCAAAATGCTAAACAATAAGAGACTTGATTATAAAGAAATCCTAATGTGCAAAAATAAAAAGGTCAGATGAAGGTGTTTGGAAGTATAAAAATGATGGTCCACCTGGAGAAGGTAGTTTTCAGACGCACTGACTACTCTGGGCAATCTTATTTTATGCTGTCTCCCACTTTTTCTTTGAGATATAACTGAAAATCATTGTTGAGGAAAGCTGCAGAAGCTTGGAATAAATAAGAAAGAGTAACAAGATGAGAAATAAGTCATTGCTAGACAGAAAAATAGAGAAAGCAGAAATCCAGAAAACATGAAGCAAAGTAAAAAACACCCAGTTTAACCTTGTTGAGGACACAGGGACACAGTGATGATAATTAGGAACACACATTCTTCTGGTCCTCTTTTACTATACGGAATTTATCATGAGCTCAACTTCTTGTCTGATTTGGCTTTTTAAATATAAAAGCTCCTCTTCAGTAAATACATTCTCATCTTTAAAACATAATTATAGTCTGAAAGTTGACACTAAAAATAGCACTAAGGAGCTTCATATTTACATCTTCTTGATTTCTGTATCAATTTACTCGATTGCAACAGTCCTCTGGTCCTCAAGACTCAAAGGAGTTCTCCCGAGGGTTAATCCTGAAGATAAGTTTGACAGGGTGACAGTTTTCAGTTTAAATCCATAAATTATAGTTGAAATCCAATGTGTAACTGTAAACACATTATGTATAAAGAGCAAAGCATTCAAAAATGCTTAGCAACTCTCTTAAGAAAAGCAAGTATCTGAGCAAAAAAAACCCAAAATTAGATTAGGGAAACATCAGAAAAAATAAAAAGAATACATATTCCACTAATCCATACTGGCATGCCAGGAAAACTTAAAGACAATTTGGAACAAACTTCACAAGTTCTTACAATTAGGAAATACATGAGGAATAACATCATGAATAAGTCTTCAAATTAGCAAGTGACCAAGAACTACATACTTTGCCAATTTCAGTTCAAATCAAAATACTTCGTGATACAAGCATATTTTTAGTACTTTTACAAATAAATGAGTTCTTTGGAATAAGATTCTTCACTCACTAACATTCTTTTTTTTTTTTCTTTCCTTGCAGTGTCAGAAACAGCCATTTCAAAATGACTTTTCCAAATCTCTAAATTGTCAGGGACACTTCACATGTAATCCCGTATGAAGTTTGAGCCTGAAAAAAGGACAACAATCTTTTAAATATGAATCTTGGAAAAGTTGCGTTCGGGGTTTTTTTTCCTTCTCTTTAACAACTGTCTGAAATAACTACTGCACTAACCTGATGACACACTTATTTATTGTATTTTTTTATGCCTGTTATTCACTTTCTGGCAGTAATACAACTTCATTTAGCAATAGTTTGGACCCCTCAGTAAGGGAATGTGTATATAGTAGCTCTCTAATCTTGCTGCCCAGCTGCTAAGACAGTCACATGAGTCACTTGCTGCCTTTAGAGCAACACACGCCACTTGCTGAATTTAGAGACATTCTCTGTTTCTGCACTGGTCATACATGCAAATTGAGTAATACCCTATCCTAAGTACATACAAAAGTCTCTAGGTGTTTGTTTTGAGGTTTTTCATATTTAAATCGGTGAGTCAAAACCATATTTTTTACTAATGCAGTTAACAACCCAGCTCTACAAAGTGATTTATGTATCAATTTTCAGTTTTACTGCTCTCACGCCTGTTGGGCTAACTTCAGCAATCAGTTCAAATGTAGGTAACTCCATCTAATTGTTCAGTGAAAATCCAGCCCTGGAAGAATGAAGAACTCTGTCTGCCAGGACAATTCAGTATACAGCTTCAGAACAAAACACTTAACAACAATTCCTTCCTTATCAGTATTTTAAACTGTGACTGTTTGGAACACATCATATTCAACAGTCTATTTAAAAACAATTTACATAAAAACTGGCATAGTTGCTTCCATGCAGCACCTCGGTCTAGTAATACATACAACTCCTTGTGGGAAATACTTTATTTACTAATATAATCCCTAAGTGTTAAGTAGGAAGTACTATCTCATGCTGTTAGGTGCAGTGCCTTTCAGGAAAGCACAGTGAGGAGACAGTTCTTTGGACTACGGCTACATCACCAGCGTAGGCCTGATGATGTTTCATTTTTCTCTGCATCACATAACACTTTCTTTCCCATATTCTCCCTGTGTCTCATTACAGAACTGCTCTTTGCAGATGGTTATATAGGGATGTGACCAAAGCCACAATGTATTGTGCTCTGGCCATACGTGTTTACTGCCTACCAGGGTAACAAAATCCCCACAGAATCACTTCAAGGTACAGGGCTAATGCCACCAAATCTGAGGAGTCTTACATTGTATGAAACACGCTTCTACATTCTACTGTTATTCTACACACATTGCACATCCTACAGTCCAAAACCACGCTGGCACAAATTCCAAAAGATGTTTCAGTGGGCCTAAAGAAGAAGGCAGCGTATCAAACCTTAGCTAACTCTGTTAGGTTCAAGTACAGCCAAGCTTGCCTTAAAACAGACTTCTTGCCAGCAGGAAATCACAGTAGGCAAAGTCCCAACTTGCCAGTCAGGCAGTAGCACATTTTCAAGTTAAATATTCTAATCTGTCAGATAACATTAAATAGACTTCCATAACTAGCCAGAATAGAGTATCACATAGTAACAACTAATTAAACTTTTCACTCATGTTGTACTGTTCCGAATTAGCATTTTAAAAATAAATGAAAATGGTTACTGCTCTGCTGTTTCAGCAAATTTTGTACAGTAATTCAACTAAATACAAACAAATCCCTCGTATTGGTATTCATTACCTAAAAAATCCTAGTCATTGGTGTACACAGAGCCAGTTGACTTATAGGTAGATATCAGATTATCACACATACTGTTCTTAGAAGCAACATTTAAGATTTCTGAAGTCAAAAGATAAGACAGCTCTATTTTTCTGCTGCATTTTTTGCACTTTACAGAGTTTTCTGCCAAGTCAGTACGGCCGTTTCCCACGTCTGTGTGACTCTTTACTCAGCAACAGTATACAATTACAAACATTGAAAAGACAGCTTCAGAAAACAAAGTGGCAGAGGAATATGGGGCAAGATTAGCAATTGAAACAACTAATCCAGATGAATTTCAGACTCTCCAATCCAGCTGGCAGAAATTCTCATACTCCTTTGTCTTTTCCCTAATCAGTAAAGCATTCTATTCAGGTATTTGGTTATCACAACATAATATTCTCCATCAAAATTAGGAATTACTACCCCCTCCCACTGCAAAAAACATTTTGCATATGCCAGTTTTAATCATCAATTTGTCCCCAATAGCCAGAACTCCTTAGAGGAGGCCAAAACGTGCTGACAATTCTTGGAAAAAAATCTGCAATTTGATAATGAAGGTATTACGCATTCTGTTGAGGATGTTTCTCTCCTTAAGAGCTCTACTTCATGGGTTTATTTCTGGGCTATCCTGAAATCTCTCAGATGGGCTCTTGTAAGAGGTAGCTGCTTAGAATAAAAACATTGCCTACAGAGTGATGTATGATGGCTTAGTGGATTAGCATGTTAAAAACATAATCTCTTTTGACACAGCTATTTTTATGTGTTCTTAAAAAAATTACAAAATGTTAATTCTGTTTTTCAGTAAACATAACTTTTGATCTGCTGAGTCAGGGATGTTATGCATAATAATCACAGCAGGAATCCAATTCTTTTTTTTTTTTTTTTTTTTTTTTTGAGGAAAAAGCATGAGCACAATTTTGAGCAAATAATAAGGAAAAAAAAATCACAAAGCGGAATTCAATTAAAGGCAAATCCATCAGAGGGAAACTGTAGTTCTATCAAAACAAAATACTTGTTTTCCTAGGTAATTTCCATATTTCTAGAGAGTCAACTCCAGAGCCATGTAACACCCACGTACAGGTTTTATAATATGTACTTTCGACATTGGACTAAAATACTTTGTGCTACTAAGTCAGTACATTACCACTTTTCTATGTATCACTTTTAATTCTGAACTCAAACCCCTCAAACCAACACTCACTAACCTTAGAAAGCACTTTATCGTGCACTATCCAAATGTAGCAAAAGAGCTTTGTGTTTGTACAGCTTCCAGAGACCATCATGGAAGGTTCTGAATACCTAGGTATATTTAGGTTATGGATGTATTTAGACAAAATGTAATTTTTTTCTTTGATCGAGTTATGATGGTTTTGTTATCAAAAAACACATTCTTCTAAATTATGTACGTTGTGTATTATATTAACAAGTATATTAATATACCAACATTCTCTTATTGAGGGACCCAAGCTATTGCTAAATGAATCTCTCACGACACGTAAGTATTATTTACTTCACTGAAAAATATCACCAGATTACTACAGTAGTTATTTTTCTTTGCTTTCGAGACAGTTTAAGGTTTTAATATTTCAAATATTTTGAACATTTTAACTTCATTTGTGGTTACATTAATTGCCCTTTCAAGCTGATGGGTTTATAAAATCATCCTGAAGTGTCCATTTCTGATACCGCAGGAAAAAACTAAAATGCCAGTAAGCCAAGGAAGCATCTTATTCCAAATAATTAATTTATTTATAAAAGCCAGAATTAAGCAGTTCCCTGTTGACACTTAAGAAAGCAACAAAACCTTAACTGCTGGTCTGCTCCTTCCACATTCAGGACACTGTAGTTCCATCATTAAGCAGCATCCCCTGCCGAGAAGCACATGACTCTACTGTTCCATGATATACTCTCAGTGACCACCAGCTTCTGAATGAAACTACAAAAATACTGGTTTTAACTTACTAGAAAAAACCCTGAACGGCTTGCTTCTTGCCAGCCTGAAAGACCACCCCTCCTTTCAATGACTGCCACCTGAAACAATCTCAAATGCTTGATACAATATTGAAAAAATAAAAGGTCATGGGGAAATACCACTTGCTGCCAGAGAAGCACTTCAGTTTTAACACAGATCTCCCACTCTGAGATGGGTTTATTATGTTGGCATTACTGACCATACAGTTACTACTATACATTTACTAATGACCTACCTAGAATGTGGTACATGGAAATGGTGACGTTTGGAAAGCACGAAATAGAAGCTTCATATCTCGAAGGTTCACAGCGAAAGGAATTGTTAGCATCCAACTAGATTCTAATAATCTTTGCAAGAGGAACCTGGGCCATGCATTTTTACTAACTGTTTGTTGAATTTAATTTGTTTTCATTTTTAGCAAAGCATTGTTGAAAAGAAAAGGAAACTTTCAAATAATCTGGTCAAGATCAGACGGGAAAAACATCTCCCTCTTCCACTTAGAAATTCTATAGTTCAGATCATTCAATAACTTTGCCAGCCATTGCAACATACTAAAAAAAAAAAAAAAAAAAAATCAAGAAACAAACTTCCTAAACAAGTGACAAATGCAAAAAGTAGAGGTTAAAAAAAAGGATTAATTTTTTTACCCCCATGCAACCAGTCTAAAAATACTCAAACAAGAAGACATAACACGTACTCTTTGGGTCAGAACTCTGCCATGGACAGGGAGTGAAGTAATTTTGACTACATTCTCTCTCAGATGTGCCCCCAAACACAAAATCACAAAATTACAAAGTTGCTAAGTAACACTCAATTAATAAATTAATTCACAAGGGCAATATTATCTTTGTCCAGGAAACCTCATACCCTTCCTACTAAGGCCTAAGTCACAAAAAGTTTGGATATATTATAGAATCGTAAAATGGTTTGAGTTGGAAGGTACCCTAAAGATCATCCAGTTTCCTGGGCAAGGACACCTTTCACAAGAGCAGGTTACTCAAAGCCCCACCAAACCTGGCTTGGAACACTTCCAGGGATGAGACACCCAGAGCTACTCTCGGCAACCTGTTCTGGTGCCTCACCACCATCACAGAAAAGAATTTCTTCCTAATGTCAAATCCAAACCTTCCTTCTGTCAGTTTTAGTCCTTGTCTTATCACTACACACCCTTACAAAAAGTCTCTCTCCGGAGGCTGTTGTCAGCTAAAATGGTGACAAATTTTATATATATTTGGGAAGGAAGAATGAACAAATTAGTTAAAGCTCTTTCTTCTTCAAACTATGAGTCTTACAATCCTAAGGTAAGAAATGGGATTTAAGTGTACTTCACAGGACAGTTACAAAGCACTTGCAACCTGACAGCTAATTTCAGCCTGCATTTTAGCATTTTTTGTTAAGCTGCCTACATGAAACTTGCATGCTAGAAGTACATATAAATACCAAACTACCTCATTTATATGAAATTCAGATGCTTAGCAGAAGGGATTATTTGACCTTCAACTACAGTTTAACACCTAAAAGTATGACAAGAATAGGGGACGTTTAGAGCATCAATTAAATCTTCAAGGCTTTGCTCAGAATTGAGAGACTTATTATTGCTTGGTTCCTGATGAAAAATGGAACAAGCAGCACAATACTCAAGTTCTAATTCAGACAAAACCTTTAAGAAATTTAATCTGCTAACAAAGAATTATGGAGTTCATTTCAAGATAACTAAACATATTATCAGTTTCAAGGTTGCAACATGACTGATATCACAAATTCATATGATTTAAACATTTTGAGAGGACTGAGGGGCAGGGATTTAAGTCACCAGAGCACCTTTTTGACCACACCTGTCTTCCCACTTGAGGACTGAAGAAAGAGCCAGTCTCTTTTATGTTCAGTTGTTTTGTTAGTCAAACTACAGAAAAACTGAAAATAATAACACATATTGAACCCCCCCAAACTAAAGTATCTTTCTACTTCAATCAAATTGCCAAGCAATCAATGCAGTTAAAAACTGCTTAAATGCACTTTCCTTTCAGTACAAATATTAAAGTATGATGAAGAGCAAGAAGTTTTTTTACATGATGCATAGATAAAAACTGTACAAGAAACTGAAATGTATTTTTCAAGATGGACTTAACTTACTTGTTCTCAAATATTCTGAAGTGGCCAAGTTTTCAAAGGTGAAATAACACACTACAGGGGAGACATCTAAAACAAATTTTTTCCCCAAGAAACTTATTTCACAGTTTAACATTTGTGAAAGCATAATCTATATTTCTGTTTGCCTTCTATAACAATTGATACTAGGAGTGTGTTTGAGTATTTCTTACAAGAAACAGTGATAGCATGTATTTGACTAATGCTACAAGACCTGACATCTTTTCCTCATAGATTAGTTTAATATTCATCCAGTTTGGGACTGTTCCCATCACCCAAACACCATCATGATTATGTTTCTTGTGTTACCCTGCACTCAATTTTTCTACATCACCAGCTCAAGTTAATTTCATAATAATTCCTTGGCACAATTTTTGTAGTACAAAAATTATCAATAGCTAAACTTAAAAGGACACAAATTAATTCTGAGAGAACAAAATAATTTTAAACAAGTTAAAGAAGTGCTGGGTTCAGAAAAGAGTGTATCCAAAAGAAAAGGATACACTCAGGCAGCTAAGACAAAAAAACCCTTTAAAATTATAACTGGGAAAACATTACATTTTACAAGTAATGAGAAATTAAACAAATTTGATATAAATATTTCACATATACTTTTTAAAGCAATTTCAACACATACTAAAACCAGCCTGAACAATTAGGATAATTAACATATTAGGATTCTTGGTTAACTTTTTAAGTAAAAAATAATGTAACTTTGTTGTTTAGGAATAGAGCTGATTTCATTGTACTGGTATGCTTATAACTGTACTTAAACACCATTTAAAATAGCATGTAGCAACACCATCCTTTGACAGATGCAATAATATTTTTATTACTTTTTCTGAAACTGATTAAAATATAGCCATAAGCGATATGTTTGTGCTGGGGCATAATTAGGAGTGGTTTAATCTGAGCACAATCCTAGTATTCAAAAGAATAAAAGAAAACTTCAAATCACAGATAAAAAAAAAAAGCCTAAAGATTTAAATAATTGGCATTTATGTCTAAACTCTTCTCTGAGCTAGTTTCCTAGTGTCCTAGGTGAAACAAATTATATACATATTGACCACAGTAACTTCCAGTGAACAAAATAAGCTTGAACAATATTGTGTTTAGCTTTTAAACAGAACACAAAACTGAGACTATTTTTTATTTGTTTTATTTTAGTTTATTACTCTTCTTAAAGTACTTGTGAGGAGAAGAGCACCAGTAACTGATAGCAGGTAGCCAACACCATAAATTTACACCTTTGTAGTGTATCATCTTATGAAAACATAAGAACAGCTGCAGGCAATTTCTACTTTTATATATTTATATTTTATCTATACTTGCATGTGATAAATGCAGTATTACTAAGCCTTGCATGTAGGCAGCTGCAGTAAATGCAAAATAGTATAAATGAAAATTCCACACGTGACAGTAAGAGTTTGAAGAAACTTAACATTTACAAACTTGTAAATGTTTTATTACTAACTATACTGGCTTGATTGAAATTTAATAGCAAGCTGCCAGAATCTCTCTTTCTGCCTTTCCTTCAAAAAGATCTCTTTAAAAAAATATTCCTATACCACAACTGATTCAAAAGACATGATATTGTCCCTAAATGTCTCCTTAAAATGTGTGCATGTCTTTATCTATCCCACATATAAATATAACATTGATGATAAATACATACACCACACAGTAAACAGTTTTATTAGAAGTGACAAGCACTTGAGACAGTAAAATCTGATTTGCGTGCACAGGGTTTTTCTGCTGTTCAAACACAGAGAATAGTGAGATCTCATTAATTCAGAATCAGATCATTTGCAGGGGTTTTTAGAAAACTCATGCACTAGCAAATCTGGCACCCCATAGGACACAAGAACATACTCAATACACCAAGAGGGAAGCTAAGTTTTCTGACACCCTCCCTCCTTTTTGGTTATTTGGCAATTCACAGTAAATGTGCATAAGGCAGAATCAGCAATCTACATCTTATTTCATAAGAGATACTTTACACCTGCAGATTGCCAGATCTGATGTGACTCACAACCATAAAGAAAAGCTTTTAGGGTTAGAGATACACAGTGTCAAGCTACTGGTAAATTACCTGCACAATACATTAGTAAATCTGCATGCAATCTGTATGGCTAAATTGTATCAAATAAAGTATTATTACAGCAATATGGAAGAGATTATTATTAGTTATCCTAACTTAAGTGAAAAAACAACTTTGACAAATAATTCCCTTTAAACACTTTCTAATCTGATTTCTAGGGATATTTTCCTTGAGAGAGGAATTTAGCACATTAAGTGCAAAAGAAGATTAGAGCAATTCAGTTTACTGTAACAGACACTTTTTGCATTTTTCCAAGTTCCTTTACATAGTTATTTCTTAATTGCATCTGATGGCAATTCTTAGGTTTTACTTTTCTGACTCCCACTTGACTTTCTCAAATCTGATTTGAGCTATTTTACTTCAGAGTTTTGAGTTACTGTTGTATGCATTATAGCCACACTAATCTGCATTCGTTTTCATCTCGCTTTTTGGTTTTATAATAGTTCAGACCTGTTCTCTCTTTCCCTTCCTCTAAACAAATACCCACTGGGCCACATTTTATTTTCTGTGCCACACTGTAAGTCTATAAAAACCACCAGGGTTGGTCATGAATAGAATAGCCCATCACTCTGGCCATGTATTTTAATGTATTTGACAAGGTATCTCTACACTCTGGACAGACAATGAACCAGGAAGGGGAGAGAAGGTGGCTACAGAGAAGGCTATAATATAAACTGATTTATTCCTTTAACCTGAGAATAACTATGTACCTTTTCCAACTCTTCGCTGTCAAGTATGTACTTACACAGTCATCTCAAACCCCTGACATGGATGGTGGTTAATTTTAATGCCATGATCCCACAGTAACCGTTTGCTAGACATGCAGGGTCCATTTAAACATTAAAAATTTTAATACATCCTATGAGAAGGCCCCATCCTTTAGAACTGTTAGCACACAACTACTTTAAAAGCATGCTGTACCTTTCCTAAAGTCAAAAAACTCCCTCTGGTTCTACTAATGTCTGCTATTTGTCCAAAGATGAGTCAGTAACAGGTGAACACTGATACAGATGAAGCTAGAAAACACTTTAACAACACAAACTAAATAAAAATAAAACTGAATCTGCAGTAATGGTGACCAGTTCTGTTTAATATTAGGTTTTCTAAACTTGCATACAATTAGGATCTTTTGCATTTGATATTTGGTGGACAACTGTTTATGTAAAAGGCATTAGTAACTGCAATCTATACAATTTCAGATAAATGCTCACTATATTCCTTGACAACTAAAAAAAATAAAAAGCATCTGTGTAAGTGATTATATTGAGAGTTAATCAATGTTTCACATTCAAGTTACAAGATCACACAATTTAAAAATCAATATAAATTGAATTAAATTCTAGATGGGGGAGTTTTTTTGATTAGAGGAAAAATACACAATTGTCTATTAGCAAAATGCCCAGGTAACTGCAAAAAAACCACCCCTATGCTTCAGAAATTTAAACATTTTATATTTGATCAATACAAATTTAATTTGTTCTAATATTTGAATTATTTTTAAATAGCTTTTTAAGGCTACCTAAACGTTTGGTAATTAGTTAAAGATGCTTAGCAGTTCAGTGAATAAATACTGCACATTTCTTTCAAAAGCTAAATTCTCACTAATAGCAGATATTTGGAAAATAACTCCTTGAAAGTACATTCTCTATCACTTCAGTGGTGGTCACTGCTAGCTCCTTTTAAGTCTATACTGATTTGAGAATAGTCTAAGTACTTGACCAGGTTTCATGTTTCCCAGAATATTTCTGCTTGGTAAACATATAAATTTGTTCAAGAGCCCCTCCAAAAAGTATTTGTTCACAAAAACTGGTTTTAACAACATAAGGGATTATAGACAGAAAATTTAAAAAAAATATGTTTTAGACTCTGAAGTAAAAACATCTATTTTACAAAATAACCTTGAACAATTATAAACACTGGTTTATTTAGAACATGAGTAGTGTTCTCTTTTACCCATTAATTTTAAAACATATGCTCCCCTGAAAGGAGGAGACTTTAGGGCACCATTTTGACTAACCAGCTGCAGAGATGGACAACCATTAGAAGTGGCTGCACTTTGTGTGCAGTGCCTTTTAGAATTGTACAAAATTTTTAAAGGTTTCTTAATTTAAATCTCTAAAGTCCTACATTGAAAACTGATTTTTCAGTGTAATTATTAAATTAAAAGCACACACCAAGAGACACATTTGAGCTAAGCATTCAAGGAAAGTTGAATGCATTTCACTTTAGATTCCTGTATTTTCTTGTACTGTTGTAGAGTACTGTAGTTATTAATTTTTAAACATTATTGAATAGGATTGGTAAGTCCCTAAGAAGGATTTTAATACATTTACACCTCTCCAGTTTACCCAGAAAAAGCAGGATAACTTTACCAACAACAGCTCATACTATTTGTTTCCTCAGGTGTTTTAATTTTAGAAAATCTTGAAAAAAACAAACTGTATCATGTATGGAATCAGACCAATAAATAATACAGAAGATTATCTTAACTCTTAGAACTAAGGAGGCTTTGAAAGTTACTTTGTATTTTTATTTAAAAAAAAACCAAAACACACTTCATCACTCTAGAAAGAATTGTGTTTTCTACAAGAGTAAGTTTGTAAAAAAAATAATCCTAAACAACTTTTTTTCTGCTATTATCTCCTCCATCTGGATTATACCTTAAAATTAAGCCCAGTTTAAAAGAGTATCAAATTCTGAAAGAACACCCTTTCCACTTTCTCCACCCTAAATCCTGAATTTTGTGCTGTGATTGGATACACCAAATTTACTTTGTAACATATAGCTGTAAATCAAGAAAGCTACTCCACAACAGTGCTTTTTTTCACATTGTTATTACCAGTGTCTATACCTATTTTCAGCATTAAAATATAATTGATTAAAAAGCTCCAAATTAGGTAAAAATGTAGTACACATGTTAAGCACTTCACACTGATGGTCACAGACACAGCATTTGAAGAGTTCTCAATAGCATTAACTAGTTTATTTAAGTTAGTTCTGCACATCCACTACCATCTGTCCATCCACCCTGGTACATTAAAACTACCAACATATGGTGAACTGCTATTAATTTATCAAATTTCTATGCATTCCAGGGTAATGTTACTTCAGTCAATAAAAATAATAGATCAGTTTAAGAAAGATTCAGAAAGGAACTTTTAAGTCTCAATTCTTACTAACTATAAAAGAGATCCCTAAACCATAAAAGGCAGTTTTGGAAAAACACTCAATATCATTCCTTTATACAAAATGATTAATCTTTCTTCCTTAATGACCCCTTTTTCTAACCTAAGAGTACTTAATGTGATTTAATTTTCACAACTGTGAGTCACTGGAAAACTTTAAGATTTCTTCCCAAATCTTTAACCACAAGGCTATCCTAGGCAACAAGTTTCTTTGGTCACACTTGCAGAAAGGGTACAGATCATTTGCAAGCACATGCTATTCAACACAGAGGGCTATCACAACTCATACTCAACTTCCACAAATTCACAGAAAACATGTGCTGCAATAGTCTCCCTCCAAGTTCAGTACCCCATCTTCCCTCTCAAGAACCACATACCTGTATTCAATTTTCAATCTAGAACTAAATGTAAAGACTCCAAAAACAAAGCAAGTGTAAAGGAAACATCGCAACTCCTCATAAAGGTATCAAATTGCCATGTTAAGAGGTGATGCTAATTTTTAAAATAGGATATTTAAAATTAAAATACATAGGAGATAACAGGGACAAGCAGAGCATTTCAGATCATCACAGTTAAATATTTGCAAGTTAAAAATTAAGAAAAAAACAGTATCAGCCAGAATCCATGCTAAAAGCATGCATGCATACCCACATGCACACATATACATGACACTAGAGCCCAGTTAGGATGACTTTTCTTTCTTTAAATAAAGCCAGAGGCAATTCTTCCCAGTGATGTTATAACTACACAGCTAAGGTGTACTTATAAAGAGCCCCTACTTTGGCCAATTAAAACCTGTAGTTATTCTTCACTATTTTCAAAACCTTTGGGGATGGTTTAGGAGATTTAGGTATAGAATAAGCTTTTGAACAAACTCATGTGTTCCCAACAAAACTGAATGTATTCAAAGTAAAAATAACACACTTCACAACTTTCACAAAATGTCTGTGAAATTGCCCTACACACAGGGACTTCATCTCCTCCCACAGAACTCACAGCTAGCAGAATAGCACTAGATCTTAATATCAAACAACCTGAGACTATTTCATTTCTGCAACGTACATTCCAAAAACCACTCTCCAAAACACGGCATTTTAATTAACACACCAAGAAAACTCCCCTGAAGACCTGCTACACACAAAAGAATTGCTCCGAAACCAACAGTTCTGCACGTTTCCCCCTGTTATCCTTCCTTAATTTACCAGACTAGGGCCGATTTGATATCTTTCCATTAAAAAAAACAACAACGAAGCACCCCTCTGCTAGAGGCAGAGGTGCTGCAGAGGTGATGATAACCTTAGGAAAAGAGAAGCTGTCTCTTTAAAATGCCCTGCTATGTCCCTGATCCCACGTGGAACCAACATCAGCAGCACTTTCGCATTAACTTCAACGTGAGGCGAGATGAGGCATCATTATTTCATATAAATAAAACGAGGAGAGTGCAGAATACATTCTTTGTAGGAGACAAACAGGTGAACTGGAGGTGCCAGGGAAGTCAGCAAACACTCGCAGAAGAGGTGCCCTGCCCCTGAGCCCTCTCTGCTCTCCCTATGGAGCACCAGCTCAACCCCACACCACTCTCAAGGATCCAGTTTAAAGTACAGGAGGGAGCCACCAAGAAAATCTGAAATCCAAAGGCAACGAAAATGCACTTTATAAACCGGAAAGGTTTACTCTTTGCTTCACACATCCTAATTAGATCAGGAAAGTGACACTACAAAAGCATTACATTCCGGTCCGAAAAAAAAAAAAAAAAGAAAGAAAAAAAAAAAAAAAAAAAGAAAAAAAAAAAAAAAAAAAGAAAAAAAAAGGAAAGAAAAAGAGAGAGGAAAAGAAAGGAGCCCCCATCTCCCCAAATCCCCCAAACACACGCACACACCAAAAAAAGCATTAAAAAAGGAAGCTATAAGGCACCACATACAGCATTTATCTTATCTAGGATCACTCCACATTACCCCCAAGTTATACACTTTCTGCACCATCATCTCCCCCTACCTCTCTGTCCTGAAAGGGATTTTCACGTTTTCTCATTGTCGGTGGCGAGTTATAAGAGGCTTTTGCCTTTCCAAAGAATTCATCAACAAAAAAAAAATAATAAATATTAACTCCTTGCTCCCTGAAACCTTAAAACGGTCTCGGGAAGACACGGGTTTTATTCTGTTACCTTGAGGAAGAAAAGGGGGAGCAGCCCCGATTTTTAGGTATTTTTTGGCATTTTTTTCTGATTTTTATTTTGTTATATGCCTCAGTTCTCCCTCCATTTTGGTTGTTTATGATACTGACAACAAGCTGTCCCTGCTCTCTCTCTCTCTCTCTCCGGATCTCTCCTGCTTTCAGTTAGCAAACCCCCCTCCCCAATGCAACGCGACTCAGCACTTACTTGCCTTCACACTTTTCTCTAAACACACACCGATGGGGAAGGGAAAAGCTCCCGGGCTACTCCGAGGGGGAGAGCAGGCAAATTCGTTTCTTTATTACGAAAAAAAAAACTTTTGTCCAAAAAAACGACGGGAAAGGGGGGTCGAGTTCCCCAAAGTCACTCGGGATCCCCCCAAAGCCGCGGCCGCCGGGCCCGGGGATCACCCCACGGGTAGCCGGGTCCACGGGGGAAATTTCTGTGCGAAATTTGCCCGGTTTGACGCGGCGGGTGAATTTATATTAATTTTTTCCCTCATTTTTCGGCAACCGCGGTCTCTAATGTCTTCCGCTCGCTCTCTCTCGCCGCTCTCGCCGCTGTCACTGCATTCACAGCACAGGCTCCGCAGAGGCGAGAGGGGAGGGGGCGGCCGCTCTGCCCCTGCCCCTGCCCGCGGCTCCGGCCCGGCCCGGCCCGGCCCGGCGGCTCCGAGGGGGCACCCCCGGCCCTCCGGCCGCCCCCGGCCCGGGCAGCGCCCGCTCCTCGCGGACCCACAGAGCGCCGCGGGCAGGCGGGGAGGGAGGGGAGGAGTGCAGGAAACTCCTGAGAGAGGGTTTTTTCTCAAAATCATCTCTTTCTCCCTCCGAGGGAGGGGAAGGGGGGTGGGGTGGGGGGGGCGCACCGCCGGCTGGCCTCCCCTCCCGTGGTTTTCCCCCCCCGGGGGGCTGCGGGAGACGGGGGAGAGGGATGGAAGGCAGGGATGGTTAACACAAACTTTTCCTCGCCGCTCGCCGCTCCTCTCTCCTTTCCCCCCTCCTTCTCCTCCTCCCCCTTCATAATTTAAATAACCCTGATATTTCCCTGCTAAACCCCGGCGCCTGCCCCCCAAACCCGCAGCAGACTCACCGCGGGAGCCTCAGCATCCCCTCTGCGCCCCGTTTCCACCCTTTACAGTGTTCTCCGATTTTTCTGTAATTTTTTCCCCATATTTCGGGCTGGACGCGGCGGGCCTGGAAATTGTTTGCTTTCCCGTCTTTCCAGCAGCCATTGTAGTGTATGCGCTGCGGTGCAGCCCAGCCTGCCGCACACGCCGCGCCCACACCGCCCGCCGCCCACACGCACCGCGGGTTGGACGCCTCCCCCAGTCAGTCAGGGCCGCGGCCGCGCCCCGCCGCCGGCGCCTGCCGCCCGCGCCGCCCGCCCCGTTGGTGGAAGGAGGCGCCGCTCACGGCCCGGGCGGGCCCCGCGCCGCCGCCATTGGCGGCCCGGCCGTGCCACTCAGAGCCGCCGGGGCGTGGGCGGCGGCGGCGCGGGGCCGGGGGGAGCCGCGGGGCCGGGAGCGGGGTAGGCTGCGCCCGTACTTAAGCGCGCTGCCCGAGCCGCTGACGTCTTTCGAATTGGAGACGGGCTGCGCCCCTTCCCGCCCCGGGCTCCCGCGGACACGGCCGGGGACGGAGGTGAGTGCCGCCGCCGCGTTCCCTTCCCCTCCCTCCCGGCCGGCGGAGGGAAGCCTCGCTCGGCCTCGGCCTTGGCGGGCCGGGGCAGCCCCGCTGGGGCCCGGCGGCAGGTGGTGCCCGGGGGAGGCGGCGGGGAGCGGCCCGGGGCGGGGAAGGGGCGGCCGGGCGCCTTCGGTCGCTCCCCGCGGGCGGAGAGCGGAGACCGAGCGGGGCCCGGGCCTCCCCTCCGCACCTGGACGGCCCCAGCCCTCCGGGAGGCCGGGTCGGGAAAGGCGGCGCTGAGCGTCAGGGCCCGCCGGTGCCTCCTCCCGCCTCAGCAGCCCAGAAAGCCGTCCGTAGGGTTTTAGTACGGCCTTTTCTCCGCCGTTCCGAGGTTTAATGACCTGGTCTGTATTGCCGCGTAATTAGCGAATTTATGTCTATACGTGTGCGTCTAAAGCAGACCGAACGTTTTTTTCAATGGGCGGCAGCCTGTAGGAAAGTGCCCTGATGGTTTATGAACTGAAAAAGCCCCAGGGTTAAAGAGTGCCAGCAACAGCCCTGGTTCTCTGTGGTACAGTTTACAACTGTTAATGTGTTAAAGCATAATTAAGAACCGTGGAATAGACAAGCCTTGGGTTGTGGCTGGGCTCTGACCTGTAATCTGAAAGCAGGAAGGGAAGCCCGTCCATGTGCAGACCTGGGAGGAGGGGGAAGCTCGCTTCCTGCCCAACTGCTCATTCGGGCACAGAGCAGCGTTCGGCGTGACCCGCCTGCCCTTCCAGCTGATAGTGTTTCCAGTCTGAAGTGCTTCGGAGAGAGGAACACGCGCAGTAGTAGCAGACCTTTTGGGTAGTACTAAGGAAGTTTAAGCATTTGCCTGCTCTGAGCTGTGCATCTTCATTAGAACCTCATCTGCTTGTTCGTTAGGCAGGTGTTTAATGGATTGTGTGCGTTGTTCCTTAGAACGGGCATGGTTGCAGGCTCTGATGGGTAATCAAACTGAAAGTGTCAAGTGCAATTTGTATAAGGAACGCTGATTATGACAGCATATCCTATGACTCCCAAGTATTCTTTCAGAGAAAAAGTCTGAAATCAGACTGACTGTACAACTTGAGGCATGTCTGCTTAGGTGGGAATAGAACTGAAATGTAGAGTTACAGCACAGACACATGCAAACATCTGAAAACCTTGTATCTGTTGTGGTGACTTAGGTGAAGCATTGTGGTATGCTGCTTTTGCTTCCTACTTCTCCCTTCCCTCCTCCTTGCATGAAGTTTGTGGTGAAGCTGGTATACCTGCTTGTGTTTCCATTTAAGTTGGAAGTGCTTGATCAAAAATGTACTTAACACCCACCAAAAAAAAAAGAACATTTGTCTAGCTTGTGAAATTAACTTAAGCACTGGATAGCTCTCAAAGAAAAGTGAAAGCATTCCTCCCCCCCGTGCTGTTAATTAAAAGGCCCATTTGCAGAAGATGACCATATGGAAAGCAAAGAGTACTCCAGGAAAGTAGACATGTGCAGCTTGTAAAACCTAAGGCTTGTTTGCTGGGAATAGTTTACTCTTACCCAAAGAAGAAGCCCATCTAAAATGTGGTTTTCTGAGCTACAAAGAGCAGCATTTGAATTTTTTGTTTAATCTGGTATCAAGCAATTTAGGCTTTCTTCTGCAGACTTGCATTTATCATTCCCTAATGCACTCAGAAACAGGTCTTAGTTAAGAATTAGCATAAATGTTTTTTGAGAAAGTAAAAAAAACCAACTAGATTAAGCTGTGTCCTTCATTAGCAGTACCTTAATTTGCTCCCTCTGTCCTGTGTTTCTGATTGTATTGATCCAAGCAGTCATCTGGTCAACATTAATTTGTTTTTTGTTACATTTAGTATTTGTTTGGAATACATACCTGTATCGCCATATGTGTGCCAGAGGCAATGTATAGGAAGCTCTAAAGGGAAAGAAGGTCTGCTGTTCATCTTGATGTCATCATCTTGGATCTGTGTAGATTCTTGGCACTGAACTCTGTCCCTCAAGCTTATAGCTGCTGGAGTCAGTGTCAAACTACTAAATGGTAAAAAAATGTGATTCAAGCTGTCATACGCAGCGTAAGTGGGTCTGGTCCCACCTTGCGGTGAAACCAGTTCCTTTTCTGTTAAATATTTGATACAGCAACGCAGGAGATAGTTGGGCACTAGTTGTACCTGGGAAAGCTCAGTGAAGATGCAGATGTGATCCAGCTAAGGAGTAGGAACGAATCTGGAAAAGTTTACTTGTACATTCCTCCCACACACTATTAATTGAAATGTCTACAATGTGCTGGCTGTGAACAGCTTCTATGGAGCTGTTTCCCCTACACATGGTCACTTCCTCCATGACACACAGGCTGGTGTGAGGGCTGCTGCAGTGGCTCCATTCTCTGCAAGAATTCATCACGGAGTGAGCAGTCTTGGTGATGGGCTAAACTTGCCAGTGTTGTCTTGTGGTTACTGCTTTTGAAATAACACTTCGCAAAAGGAGTTGGGGGTTTGTTTGTTTGTTTTAAGATAACTAAACTGTGTGTTACTAGAAAGCCTTTGTAACGTCCTGAAATTCAGAGTTAATCCTGAGTTACTGTTAAAAGTAGATACTGAACCTGTTTATTTTCCCCTTCTCGCCAAGGTACGAGTGTCTGTCTAGAATGTCCAGGCATGCCAGAAAGCTCAGAGATCACGACACAAATCCATGTGTAGCGGTAAGATGATCAAATTGAGATTTCTGTCTGTACATTTCAATGTGAAATAATGCACTTGCTAGAAGACTGTCTTGTGGATAGCACGCTTGCATTATAGCACTTTGCATTAAAAGTTTCTTAAGAGTCTGAAGATGAGAAGGGCTGAAATGCATCCATTATAATAAGCATGAAATAACAAGTAATTCCGCATAAATAGGAGTAATACAACTGATAGCAGTCTCTTAAATTTTCTGTCCCTGAAAACAGAGCCTGAAATCCTGGTTAGACAAGCTTGGTTATTTTTTAAAAGTCTTTTGTGAGTTACACCAAGCACCATTGTAAACAAGTATTCTGTGGACTCTGTACTTAACTGTCTGAAGAGTACTATTCTGTGTTATCTCCAAATGAAATCACAGCTTGGAAGTACTGATGATCCTTTGTAATAGGTGTTCTTTTGCTCACTTTAATAGTGCTCTTTCATCTGAAGAGCCCACTCCTATCTTCATAGATATTCTGGGACTTGTTGAAATATTTAAACACTGAGTACAGTAACTTCCCTCAGCTCTGAAGTATACTTTCCCCTATTAAAGGAAACAGATGCCACTACAAAATGTATGAATGACAACAACTATAACAAGGATCTGTGTACTGATTATTTTTTGAAGTACAAAAACTGCAGAACATTCTGGGTAAGCACAGTAGACTTTCTAAATTTAACTCCTTGCTTTGCTTTATGTACATTGCTTCTGACATGCTGCTTTCTGAACCCTTCAAACTCAGCTAATGACGTTTTTATGGTAACTTACCAGCCCAGGTAGTCTGAGTGTGAGTTGCTGGAAGACTTCAGCACATGCACATCAAAGCACTTCACTTGATTGTTCTGAATTTACTCTTAGATTGTGAGTCAGTGTTCTTGCAGTACCTGATGCTTTCCTCTGAACTTGAGTCACATATTTCTCATAAGTTCTCTTTTAAACAAATGCAATGACAAAGTTCTGAGTCAAGGTGAGATTATCTGGCTTTCCCTCTGGCTTGGATTTTGTTTACTTTAATCTAATATAAAGCTTATTTGGTGGTAGAGAAGTATTATAAGGAACTATGTGCTGCTAGCCTGTTTTCTGCTGTTTCCTTTCCTTACACTATTGTAGTAAAGAGGTTTTACCCTTTAAGTACTTGTGAGAATTACAAAAAAAATCTATTTGCAGAGAATTGTGCATTAGTCTGGCATAGAGTAATGGGAATACTGATTGCACTGCCTTCTGAAGCAGATAAACTATCAGGTATCTTGAGCTAACTACTAGTACATTTAGTTATCAGCTAATCAGGCTTAGAGTACCTGGGTCTTGATATATAAAGCATTTTTCTGTTAAAGAATCTTGTTCATTCATATCTCAGGAGAAGAAACTTCGCGAAATCTGTTCTCATGGTCACTTTGTTCTACTTTCAGCATGAAATTATGATGCAAAGGAAGAGAAGTGGTGTGAGACCAGAGATGCCCTCAGCAGAAGAAAGAAAGAAAATCTTGGAATCCACGGGGAAGCCCTACTGACTACAAACCTAAATTTGATTTACTGTTGTCACTGTACATATGAAGACTCAGCAGCAGCGAGTTACCATTTTATGAACTGGATTTTACAGTTGCCGTATCTTGGATTAAAAAGATATCTTAAATTTTGGAATGTGTGAGCTTTCTGGAATAGAACTTCCTGGGTTTATTCATGCTTCCTGTCATAGGAACTTGGCCTCTTTTTATTGGAAGATACGGGTATCAATGTAACTTGTGTAGAAACTACCTTGCTGTGAAATGCTAAATACAAAATTAATGGGGCTTGCAGAAAATCTGTTAGAAAAGATGGGGTTGGTAAGCATTGCAGTGTGGTTCTAAGTTCAGCTGGAGCAGGTTGAGAAGCTGGTACATGCAACATATTTCTTGCACTCAGCTGTTCTGTTCAATAGTGATGTTTATCACTATTTTCACATGTGTTGCATTCTGTGTCTCCAGTTTAAATAAGACTGTTCATGAACTAAATTCCTAAATCCAACAAGCTTGTCATTAGGTCTGCCACTGCACTTGTCAGTGACAGCAGAAGCTTGCAGTAAATCAGATCTGCAAGCTGTGCGAGTTAGAAGGTTAGAGAGACTGGTGAAGATAAAACTGAGCTCCTCAGGTCTGAGTTGAATGGTAATTTCTGTGGATAGTAAATAGATACTTTGGTGGCAGGCAGGGAGGACTTGCAGACATGTAAACAGATCCTCTGAGTGACATGGCAGGTTTAACTATAGACCATCTAAGACTCTGGACAGCTGAAACCTGGGGTTTGGAAATGCTTACTCATACAAGATTACAAAGCTGAGTTTAAACAGGTACTCTAATCTTAAATAAGGTTGATTCTTTAGCTAAATTAAGCAACTAATAAATGTAAACAGGCTGTTTTCTAGTGAAAACAGTGGGTTTTACCTTCTGGTGTCCTGGCTTAAAAGCTTGTATCCTGTGATATGGATGGAATATGACAAACTACTGTCATGAGCTCAGGTTCCATGCGAAATCCTTTAGTTCTTACTTGGGATCAACTTGGCAGAACTCTGGCTGACCTCATGAAGGATGGTGTAAAAGTGTTGTCTCTCTATTTAGACTGTTTTGGAAAGACTTTGTGGCTTTCTGTTTCTCCTGTCTGGCTTGTCTTGTTTCTTTCCACTGTGGGCCTATTTCTATGCTTGCTGTGATTTTTATGCTGCTTCCTTGTTGTTTGATTTGACTAGTAACTCCACAAAATCTGCTTTTCCTCCTTTCTCCTCCATCTACATCTGAGTTTTGAAATGGATTGATCCTACCCTCTCTGTTGGAGTGAATGTGTAACTCTATGCCTTTTGAGTATACAATTCTCCAAGCAAAGCTGTGCAGCCTTCAAGCATGTCACAAGTTCTCTTGTCAGTTCCTGGCAAGGAAAATGTATTTTCTTCCATCAAGATCATAAGATTCTTTATTTCAAATTACTTTCTCTTCACTCAAAGTGCAAACTTTGACATTTTCCTCTTTTTGTTGTGGATTTTTTTTGTTGTTTTTGTCGTCTTTGGTTGGTTTTGTTCCCCTGTGTGTGGAGCTGGACTTTCTACTACAGCTCCTTTTGAAGGTCGAGTGTTCTCTGTTCTCTTTCATAGTGAGAGAACTTCTTGCTTTTATTAAACTTAGTCATAATACTTCCTCATTAACCATGCCTCTTTGATCTTCTTGTTTATCTGCAGACTTTGGGGAGCTATTGTCCTCTTCCTTAGGGCTGTGTCTCTTCAGACTCTTCTGCCTTTGCTGCCTTGCTTGTCTAAGGGCACCTTCTCTCCTACTTGGCACAGGCTTATCATTTGCCACCTCTGCTGTATCTTTGGACATGTTCTTTGCTCCTGTGGCTTTAGCTACTATTCTAGTGCTTGCCATTTCTCTGTTGCTGTGCTCTTAAATTCTGGGCTTATGTTAAAATCTACAGTATATTTTAAATATATGCAGGAAAAACATCTCGTTCTTGATGTGCTTATGCCCATTCTTCTTTGTATAAGCTCAAGTTCCTTAAAGTTACCTCATTTATCCTAGGATTTCCTTTCAGGTTCATTTTGCATGTAGAAGTGCTCTTTCTCTTAGGTTAACTGCTGTACTTACAAGGTGGATTTTTTTGTGAAAATATTTGCTTGACTAGCATTGTTTTTTTTTAAAGAATGTCTGGCTTATTTTTGGCATTGGTAAGAACCCTGTGCTGCTTTGTGAAGTTTTTGTAAAGAACTAGTACCAGTCTTCAAAAAATCAGAAAAGGAGATGCATTACTGCTTTCAGGTATCAATGCCAGAATGTTGGATTATAGGGTGGGCTAAGGCACGTGTAATGCAGGAACTGTAGTCTAACGTTAGACTTCTGATCATCAATGCACGCAAATCGTAAGCCTCCTATGGATGTTACAACAAAAATTAGTCCAGTGTGGAACTGAGGGCAATTTAAGCAGTGACCTTGTAGATTTAATTCAGTTAATCAGTCATGTGTTGTAGGGAATGCCATTTATTTCCATTGCATATGCCTTACTGTTAAGTAACAGAAGTTTATGCAAAATCTTGGGAGAGCAAGGAGTTTTCTTCCTCATGTTGTAATGTCTCTCAAGAGTGATCTGTTACTCGAGTTTTTATTATTTTTATTCCTCACTTGAGGTTGCTGCTCTTGCTTTTGCTACTGAAGCTTGAGTGGTGAAGTGTGATAGCTAAAACATAAGCTCTTAAGAGTTGAGATTTTTCCATTAATTTTTGTAGTGTGATTAACTACCTTTGGTTGGGAGCCAAAGATAATGGTCTTTTCCTCATACCTGAGAGCTTACATTCCACACTTCACTGAAACAGAGGTAAGCTGTAGGCTGCCACTCTTGCTGGATGAAAAAAACCTGGGCTGAATTCATAATTTCCCTAAAGCACACTCTTGTATGTTAACCCAGAAAGCATAACACAGTGGATCAATATAATTAATTAAGAAGCAGGAAGGGATCTGTGAGCTGGGTTCTGTTTTTGGGTTTTTTAATATGTGTAGTTACTCATTTTGCTCGTGATACAAGGACCAAATCTGGATAGTGGCATTAATGTCCGATAATTTTTTTGTTTGACAGCTGGATGGTGCTGTTGTACAACAGACTGAAAACAGAAGCACTCCACCCACTACTGGCTCTTTCAAGCATTTTTGGTCTCTTCCCACAGAGATAGCAGAATTCATCCAATAGAAAAGGAAGATTGGTCCTGTCTCTACACTATAAAGAGAAAAGGAGGACAGAAGTCTAAATCATTGCTGAGAAATAGGAGATTTCAGTGCAGCCTGGGAAGCCTTAGAATATGGTCCTTGATAGATTTTTATTTTTTTTAGTGTGGGTATTTGATCACAACTAGGCACTGAGCAGCAGCTGTAGGCTTTTTCCCAGGTCTAGGTGAATATCCTGGTTCCTGTCTGTACATTTTTGCCCTCTCATTTTTTTCTGTTACCACACAGTGCAAGGCCTTGTCTCGCTCAGAGTTTTCTGCTGCTGCAGTTGGGATAAGTCTCTGCCCTTGAAGATGTTCAAAGGAAGTTCACCGAATTGCAGAGTATGCTGATTTGGAAGAGACCCACAAAGATCATTGAGTCCAAGTTGCCTAGCTCTAGAATCCTGAAAATTTCTTTGGCTTTAGCTGAAGCTTTTGAAATGCAGGGAGCTGCATCTGCTGCTGTTCAGAGTCTCTTTCATGGTCTTGTAATGAAACTTTTGCACTTAAGTGATCATGAACATGTGCATAGATGAGCTTTTGGTAAAACTTTTGCAGAACAGATAAGATGAATTTTGATTACAAAATGTTATGCTGCTCTAATGCATTTGGAGACAGCCCTTAACTCAGGTTAAAAGTATCTACATCTTAAAAGTTGGTCTTCCAGAATAGCCATGAAAGAAGTAATTATTGTGTGAAAAAACAGTACAACGTTGCAGGCTTTTGTTTTCTTGGAAGAATCTGAGGCAATGGAAAGAAATAGTTCTGTAAGTATTAAAGTAGTAAAAAGTAAAACAAGCAGACTACTTCTGAATGTTTTCATTATTATTGCATCTTATTTGATATGAAGAGG
The DNA here is from genome assembly GCF_965231275.1 of Zosterops lateralis. NCBI lineage: Eukaryota > Metazoa > Chordata > Aves > Passeriformes > Zosteropidae > Zosterops > Zosterops lateralis. The sequence goes on from NC_139762.1 coordinate 114,060,801, forward strand.
AGGGAAGTACTGCATTTTTACTAACTAAATGCAGTGGATCATTTAAACTTAATTGTTTTATGACATATGATATGTAGTAACTCAAACCATCAGATTGTGAATAAGTAATTTTTCTCTATCATTCAGGTTTCTACCTTGACTCCTATCTCAAAATCATTTTTTGGAAGAATGGTTCTGAAAATCCTCAATCATTAAAAGTCTTAAACTGCTCTTAGAAGTCCCACTACCCTTGAGCTATGTCTTTACCTGTTTTTACTTCAATCAACTGCTATGCACTGCAAACACTTCCTGATACCAAGTGACTGGCAGAACACGACAGAATTCTGCATAGAACAAAATTGAGCTAGTGTCTGTCAAAATGGAAAACAATTTTAACAAGGTGTTGTATAATGACAAAAAAGATTTTGCTCAAGATAGTATATTCAGTCAATACCTCATTTCTTAAAGCAATTCACAGCTCTTAAGAAAAATATACACGAATAGAAATAGGAGCCATCAGCTGACTTTCAAGAATCTAAACACTTTTAACTGATGATAAAAGATTGCAATTGTTTTGCCAAAAAAATTTTTTTTGTAGTATTTTTATGGAAATAGCCTTGCTGGTAATATTTTGTTACTGTGTCATATGTGGATCTCAAATTTTTGTTTCCCTGAAACATGGATCCCTGTGTAGTTCTTGTCTGCAGAGTTGCATGCAGCTGTTGAAGTGATCTGTGAATGTGATTGCGTACTACACATAGGGTGGCATTTTCTCGTATTAAATAGTGGTATTGAATTAAGTTGCTGCATTGGAATATGTCAGTCATACAGTGCTTGCTTCAATCCATAAGTTAAAAATGATGGAATGAAGCTCACAGGACAAATCCTTAGGTAGGGGGTACACTATGAATTTACCATATCCTGCAATATCAGTTTCAAGTACTTTTTGGCTCTATTTTTCCTAATGCTGAATGGATTTGAATGGATGTTACTGATAAACACAGAAATGCTGTGTTCTGGTGTTCATCTATGTGACAGGCAAACTAAAGTGGTTCTTTAACTTAATGGTGACAGTTCAAGATGTTGGAAAAACCCGTTTGACTCTCAGACTGAAAATGAGCAACAGGCCTTGAGGATTCTACACCTGTTGGATGTTGTGGTGTTTAGACATCAAAAGCCTATGGATGACAGAAACTTCAATCCTAGAAGTCTCTGGCGCTTCATGTTCTAACTTTGCATTTTGGTGCTTACAGTGCTGACGGGACTGTTTGTTCATACCTCAGCACTGCTGGGATTTATGGAAAAAATGTTTCATCAGCCTTGGGGATTGACTGAAGTCTGCTAGGGTATAGATGAACAGAAGGAAATTTATTTTCTGCGAGGTGTTGCTTGAATGGTCATCTTTACAGTCATTCCCTTCAGCAACTGCCATTTCATGTCCCTTCTCCTGGCCACCAGCAGGTGCCTCTGTGTGATCACTAGCATCAGTGCTAATACAAACCTCTACCCCGGCGCATGTATCCAGCTGCCAAATAGCAAGGGAAAAGGGGATGACCATTGCTGTTCAGCCCAGCTGGACCTGTGAGCACCTCTCTGTGGAGCTGCAGTCACCCTTGTATCCCTGGGCTGGAAGGGACAATCAATGTAGGGTGTTTGAGTAAGCAGCAAAATACAGGAAGCAAATGCTGAAGTCACAACTCTCAGAAGAGGCTTTCTGTGTTTGAAAAAAGGGCTTAGCTATTCAGAGCTGTGAGCACACAAGGACTGTGATTCTTAAACTCAGACCTGTAAGACTGAGTCCAACTGTTTCTCGGCCATTACCCAGTCCACCACCAAACCCTGTCCCTGAGCACCACGTCTGCATGTCTTTCCAATAGCTCCAGGAATGGTGACTCCACCATTCCTCTGGGCAGCCTCTTCCAATGGTTGACAACCCTTTTGGTGAAGAAAATTTTCCAAGTCTTCAATCTAAAATTACCCTGGCAAAACATGAGGGCTTTTCCTCTTGTACTGTTGCTTGTTACTTGGGAGAATAGACTGACTCTTGCCTTATTATAAGCTGCTTTCAGGCTGTTGCAGAGAGCAATGAGGTTCCCCCACTGAGCCTCCTTTTCTGCAGGCTAAATAACCCCAGTTCCCTTAGCTGCTTCTCATAAACTTGTGCTCTAGACCCTTCTTGAAGAATGTCTAGCTGTCCTGGACTTGTTTGCCCTTCAGGACTGCTTCCAAGGCAGTCCTATCAACCAGGCTCCTAAACAGCCCAAAGTCTGTCCACTGGATGTCCAATGTGGCAGTTCTGCTGGACACATCTCACTTCTACCCCTCCACCTGCTCCCTTCTCTGAGAATCAAAAACTCATTTCATGATTGCATGCCCCAGATGGTTTCCAACAGTCCTTTTCTGGAACAAACAACTAGAATGTCTTCCCTATTTGGCTCCCTCATCAACTGTGTTAGGAAGTTTTTTTCCACCCTCCAGGAATTTCCTGGACTGTTTTCTCCCTGCTGTACTTCATGAGGTGGTAAGTAGCTAGAAGTAGATAGAATCTAGAAGGAACTATGGTCTCCTAGCACCTTCAGCTTAGCAGTCTAGTCTTTATGGTGTGCCCATCTATTTTGTTGTAGATGTGATCGCTGCACTTGGGTGCTGCAAACATACTTGTACGAGGAGCAGAAAACCACTGAAAATGCTCACTGGTAGGTCTTTACCTACATCTGCATCAAAAGCAGTTTTAAGGTTCCTGTCCTTTAAATTTTAATGTTCAAAATCTTGATAATCAATTATGATAAGTAACACTTCTGTTCTTGTTCTTGTCACTGTGAGACAAGAAGAGTTCACAAAATGCTTTGGTTTTCTGTGGTGTAGGAAAATTTCCAGCCAGGAGTTGGTAGAAAGCATCAGTATCTTTCTCCTCCATCCTGGCAGCTGCAGGAGATAAGCCTGCCAGAAAAGCTGCTATAAAGCTGAATGTTAGCAAACAGGCAGCTGCTCCTTGAGTCAGGGCAATCTCATTCTCTGACACAAATGGGTACATATAGCCCAGTTCTGTACAGGCTTGGAAATGCAGGCTGGTCATTTTTGATTGTGCTGGTGAGGTCATTTGTTGCTGATTATTGCTGCCAATTTGCCTCTGTAAAGCCCCAAGAAGCTGACACCATTTCTAAAATCAGAGCAATTTGCTAACTTAAAATGTTAATTGATTAATTTGTTTCTGTTCACATCCTTTCTTGGATCTAGAATTTGTTTCCTCATATAGATTGATTCTTTGGGCAAGCTTTTCCTCATGATTTATTTCCAGTTCAGCTTTCACAATTGCTAGATTCTGCACCAACCCAAGAGAAAAAATATTTGCTATTCAGTAAGGGATTAATACCATTGATGAGATGTATCTGACACAGGTTCACAGATGTACTTGCATGCCTTTAGAAGGACATTTGATATGTGACATTGCAGGAACGTATTCAGCAAATCTTAGGTAAGGAAATTGCCTTAATAAACCTCTTTTCATCAAACTAGATGGAGCCAAATCAAGTACTTTGCCAGGAAATTTTTGTTTATTAGTGCAGTATAATTTGGTGCTTACAAAGCTCTCTGGTTCAGGCAGTGTTTGTGAGGGGAAGGCATGGGGGTTTTGGAAGGTTTCCTGCTGGAAGAGGGTGGCTCTGGTAGGAGCATAGTGGTGCTTGCTGCAGAGATGCTCCTCCTCTGGGTCCTTAAGGAAGGGATTGACACTGTGCTACACAACCCATCCCAAAAAAATCCACTTGACGTGAAAACCAAAGAAAGCTGAGCTGTTTGGTAGCCTGTTTGCTGCTTTTCATTTCATCAGCGATAAACACAAGAGAGGCTGAAGTAGGTAATTGTCAGAACACCAGAAGACATCTTAGGACTCTTGCTTCCAGTCCCACAGTAATTTCTGGGGTTTCTAACAAGGGGAACCATTCACAGTGCTACATTTACAAGCATTAAACCTTTTGTGGGTAGTGAATGTGTTGGCATATGCAGAGTTCTTTCAAAAGGCTATATTGAATACAGATTTCAACATCTCTGGACAAGAAGTTCTCTCTCTGTATCCGCAAGTACCACAGAAGTTGGCCATGTTTTATAATTAAGTTTCTCCAAAGAGAGATGATTGTAGGAAAAAGGAAATTTTCTTTTGCCAGAAGTTGCCTCCCTGTATCTTCTCTACTGGAAGATGTGTGTGGTATTTGGGATATGTTTTTCTTCACACTGGATCTTGGATTAGAGATCATGTGCTTTGGATTTTGCCTAATAGGGAACCTGTCAGGTAGCTCACGGATGGTGTTGACTCCCACAGTATTTATCCAAATGACCTTAAAATTATTTATTCAAAGAAACAAAACGAAGGTTGTAGCCTTTCCCATCTCAACCCCCTATTCCAATAGCTGAAGTAGTGACATCTAATATTGATGTGCCAGATTATTTCATGTAATGTCACAAGAGACCCTACCTAACATTGCAGTAGTCAGCATATGCTGTAGTAGCAAGGGTAGAAGTAATAAAGTGGTGAAACACAGGGCTTTTGGATCCCTTACTCTGAGAAAAGCCACGATAAGGACCTGCCTTCTTAAGAAGCTATGAAATTGTCATTCTGGCAATCTAGTAACCTCTGTTTGACACTGGGAGAGTGATACCTACCCAGAAACAGCAGGGCATAATATAAATATAATATAAACAAAGTTTTCCTCCTATACGTTTCTTAAAGAAATGTGGTATTTATGCAGATAATATTACTGGTACCTTTATTCCTCAGGTACTAAAAGTCCCTAATTCTTGAGAGAGAAAAAAAAAAGTGTTTGGCAGTAGCTTGGTGCTTCTTATGCACCCACCTTGAGTTTTGCCCTGAGGTGGAGGACAGCTAAGATTTAATTAACCACAAGCCAAAGAAGAGCTTCTAAATTCTTCACAAAGACCATATTCTACCAGCTAGGCTGAAAAAAAATTGCAAATAATGGCAGCTAATGGCATTTCCAAATTGGCCATCTCTAACCCTATTATCAAGACAGGTAGTTTGTACCTATGGCAATAGTTTAATTGTTCAAACTTCTAGGCTTCATTCTGCTAACAAAACACCCAAAAAACCTCACCAAAAGAAAAATTAAATGATCCCCCTCCAAACCTGAGAGGAAACCAGTCTAAAACTAAGTAGGCATTTACACATCAATGTTTATTGTATGTCTGTGATCATGTGCATGTTTGCCCTTTTATGAACCCATCCTCACATTTTTGCTCTCAAAACTACAAATCTACAAATGTAATTTTTCCTGTCTTTAAAACCTGTTTAAAATATTTGAATGTTATTAAGCTAAGTATCATTTGTGAGGATAATTCAAGCAAGCAGAGAGAGAATGGAAAAAAGAATATTTGAGAGTATTTGCAGATTTGTTTTAGTATGAAATAAAATAAATATGTTTTTTGTTTAAAAAATTCTCTAGGAGAGGGATTTTATTGCCATTGTAAAATCTGGATTTTTTTACAAAATGGAGACCTAGGCCATAGATACATTACTCTTTTGAATAACTTACAAGTTCATATCCACCTGTAGTATTGAAGTTCCCCACTCAGCAGATGGCCAATTCTGGAGCAGAATCACTGATGATGATATGTTTTATTAGAGCACATGGATGGGGCACAGTGCAGCCTGTGCCTTATTTGTTGTAGACCTATGGCATCCCACAGGACTCTTGTAGTCATAGACCCCTGCCCAGACATGAGTTTCAGACAAGCTTTTTCACAATGGAAATCAGTGATTTTATGCAGTGTTTCTTCCCCATGGCTGTTGGCCCTCTATGTCTAGTATGTCTCCGGCTATACTTGTGGTGTGGAAATGCCCAACCATTTGATACATCTTAAATTCTGACCTTTAACTGTTTATATCACATTCCTCATGTTCTTACACCTTCATCCAAGCTCCTCAAGAAGTTGCACCACATACTAAATTCAAGTCCCTCCTTGCATCTGGAGAACTTGGTGCAAAAAGAGGAGACATGGGAATATTTTGCCTCTGCTCATGTTCTCTTAGAGAAACAGCTTTTCTGGGAAGCTGGAGGCTAGTTCTAGTCCAGTTTTCTTGTCCCGAGGTAAACACAAAGTTTGCCTTTGAGATGACAAGTGTGTCCACTTTATTCATCTCTACCCTTGATGGCAGAAATTGTTTTCAACCCAGGCTGCATGGTCAGGGTGGAAGTGCAGTAGGTGCTCCTGTTCTGTGGAAACTACAGATCAAAGTGATTATTGAGACTTATTTTGACTGCAGATAAGTGTTCTAAAGCATTACACAGTCTGTGAATTTGGTTTTTCTGCACTGTGTATTAATGAATAATCAACTGTGTACCTTTATGTTGCAAAGTTTGGTGTTTTAATTGTTCATTGCAGAACAAATAATTATTACTAGGTTTTTTTTGTTTGTTTGTTTTGTTTTTGGTTTTGGTTTTTTTTTGTGGGTTTGTTTTTTTTTTTTTTTTTTTTTTTTTTGTAGTGGTGCCCATGATTAGTAGAAAAAACGTGAAGTGAGATAAATTGAAGGCCTGAGCTGTCTAACAGCTCACAATTGTCAAATGAAGAGACCCTGCTCCTTTTACCCTTTGCCTAGGGACAGCTCATCTTCAGCCTCCCACTAGGTTTTACACTTGCTGGGTCCTTCACTGGATTGCTCACATTTGCTAACAAAGCAACTTCAAGGGAAGAGCTTCTGCGTGGGTAGTGACTGGTCTTACATAACTTCACACTTAAACAAAGTGACTGTGCAAGCATTGGGACATGTGAGCCGTGGGCACAAAGCAGCATCTGCTTACGGATAACCATTTGTGATTGCTGCCCTTCTGTTCAGTTATGGACATTTTAGCAAGTGACCTCCCATGTAAGCCTGGGTTACCACCAACCAAAGTGAGCAGTCAAGACTGCAACAGTTCACATCCTCTGTGGCTCACCAGAGAGACCTCTAATACCAAAAGACTCCAGTTGCATGTCAGTGGATTTAATTCCATTTTCCCGTCTAATTGTTTAACAACAAAAGCCTGCAAAAAAAGATCTGACTAACTAATCATGAGTATTGCTTCCTGTTTTCTGAAGCTAAACCCAGAACAACGGTTTGTGTAATGATGATGAACTGTTAAATAAAATTGTCTCCTTCCCTATGGACTTCATAATAAAAATTGTAAACAATGTTTCGCAAACAAAGCTGCAGGCCTATGGGCTGTCATTCCCAGATGGCATGAATTAGTGGAGTAAGGTTTGTTGTGCTTCCCTTCCTCAGCCCTCCACCCCTCCCTGGATTTTGCATGTGCTAGTGTTGGACAGGGATGACTCAGCTGCTGGTGAATCACCTGCTGAAGTGCTGAAAGTGCTGGCTTGGCTGCAGCCCCTCAAGCAACAGTGAACTGTCAAGGCAGACTGGCAAGAGAATAGTCTTCTGCAGCTGGGAGGAATTTTTGTGACTGCACATCTTGATTTGCTGCTATTATAGGTTGCACAGATTGTGATTTCAAAAACACCAGTAGAGATCTTGTTTGCTAAAAAACTTTCTTGAGCAACTGCTTACTCATGACAGGGCTTTTCACAGGCGTTGCTCAAAAGCTGTCTTAAGAGACAATCAGCTGGTGAATGTACAATGTAACTGGAGAAATGCTTGTAAGGGATGTTTTGCTGTTTTCCTGTTGGTGACTTGAAAAGTAAGGGAATATTCCAACGAGGGAAATTGTTCCAGAAAAAATATATGAGGTCTAGAAAATCCTTCTGAAATCTAGCTATTTCAAATTACTGTTTTCTGGATTGGTGGTAGTGGAGAAAGACAGAAGGAAAACTAAAAACCACATGAAAAACTTTGCCAGGATTTACATCCCTACATGTCCAGCCAGCTGCTAGGGAGAAAAAGATGGAACACTTATTGTCACTATGTGGCAAGTCTAAATGTCTTTTACAAACAAAGACTGTTGGAGAGATACAAACCAATTACTACAGTAATTTTTAACTTACGTGATCAATGTGCCTTTTTGACTGTTTTATTCAGTCTTGGTATCTTCTTCACCTTAATAGTCAAAGAATCACAGAATCTTTCAGCTTAGAAAAGACCTCTGAGGTCATCGAGTCCAACCTATGACCCAGCACCACCATGTCAACTAGACCATGGCACTGTCACATCCAATTTTTCCTTAAACACTGGCAGGGATGGTGACTCCAGCGCCTCCCTGGGCATTACAATTCCATTACAATGCTTAACAACCCTTTCTATGAAAAAGTTCCTCTTGATGTTCAGCCTGAACCTCCCCTGTCACAGCTTAAGGCTGTGTGCTCTCATCCTGTTATTTGTTACCTGGGAGAAGAGGCCAAGTCCCTCCTTTCAGGCAATTGCAGAGAGCGATAGCACCCCACCTGAGCCTCCTTTTCTCCTGGCTAAACAACTCCAGCTCCCTCAGCCACTCCTCATCAGACTTGTGCTCCAGACCCTTCACCAGCTTTATTGCCTTTTTCTGGAAATGCTCCAGAACCAAAATGTCCCTCCTGATCTGAGGGGCTGAGACCTGAACACAGGATGGCCTGAACACAGGACTCATGGCCTCACCAGTGCTGACTACAGGAGACAATCACTGCCCTGCTCCTGCTGGCCACACTGTTGCTGACACAGGCCAGGATGCCACTGGCCTTCTTGGCCACCTGGGCACATGCTGGCTTGTGTTTGGATGCTTGCCCAGCACCTCCAGGTTGTTTTCCACCAGGCTGCTTTCCAGCCACTCTGCCCCAGCCTGTGCAGGTAGTAGTAGTGTACAGTGTATAGTAGTAGTGTCTATGCCAGCTGCCTGTTCTCAGCAAGAGTAGCACCAACTGCCCCTGCTGATGAGCAGACATTGTGAGGACATCATCCTCAAGCCTCTCTTGTGGCCCTAAGGAAGAACCAACATGTGGAGAGCAGCAGTGTCTTGGCTCCTGTTTAGCTGGTTAGCCAGGTCACCCTTTCCCAGCAGATATTTCTTATCATCACCTTTGTCACCATCTTCTGAGCCAAAACCCTCTTGCAAACCAATGGTTGCACAATGATGGTTAATGTCATGTAGGGTGGAGAAAACAGAGCCAAAAAGGATTATTCGAAGTTACGGATCTGTGTAACTTCTCATTGTGGCAAAGCCAGAGGGTTCATCACCTGGTAGACCAAGGTAAATGAACAAGTCTATTTCTATCAATTCTTATTTTTGGAACAAGTGTGATGTTATTAACATTTTTGTGGGGGAAGATCTAAGGATGTGGCAGAATCCCTATATAAGCCAGGTTTGCTCATATAATCTCTCAATAATCCTTCAAACTAGTCTTATGATAAACATATTGTTTGAAAAACAGATTGGGGATTTTCTCGAAGACATTCCTTCATGTATTTTCTTGTGAGTATTCCACATTAGTAATATTGAAAAATATCCCATTGTCTGGAATAGCTGACTTGGACTTGGTGTTATTTGAGGTTCTTAGACACAGAGCTAGTGATCCAAAACATCACCTCATGCAGAATGTAAATATCCATATATCTGCAGAAAAGTAAATGCAAGAGTGCACACACTTCTCCAAGTGCTGCCTACTCTAATCCCAGTCCAGCCTCAGTGAAAAGCCATTGCTAAACTGTGTGTGCTTAGCTGCATGACAGCATACACTAATCTTAAATACAAACAATTATTATCAGCATTGTACTGACTGTGATTGCATTTGTTTTGTCTTTCTACCTCAATTCCTTTTCAAACCATTAGCCACTTTAGTGTTAGAAGTCTCCATACTACTGAAGCTAACTATTTACCATTAACTGCAATCTAAAGTTAAGCATAACATATATTTGTGTGTGTTTATAGGTATTTCTCTTATAGGTATTTCTCTTTTTCTTCTAGGACAATTACTTTTGTTAAGAGACAATTACTTTAAGAGACCACAGTCCAGTTACAATCAATCCATTTTGCTAATCTCTAAAAATATCCAAGGTAACAGCAGTTAATTTATAGCAGTCCTTTCTCTATGCAGGCAAAATACAAAGGTTCTTAAAATTTTCCATCCAAGTCTCGTTCCAGTCCAGCTAGGGAGTGGCAATAGGATGAAAGCCAAGGAATTTCCAGAAATCTTGAAGTGCTACTAAGTCACTACTGACGCAGTGCCCTGACTATTTGCTTGATGAAAGATGCAGCGCCATTCTGCCCCTAATTAAAAGATATTATCAATGCATCCCAAAAAAAGTAAAAAAATTCTTGCCTGCTTACAGTGGAGAAAGAAAAAGGATACTTCCCCATTTAGGAACGAACACAACGTTTTAGCATTCTTTGACCCCAGTCTCTGGAAAAGACTATTTTAGTTACCGCATTTTCTAAATCCCTCAATTCAAATCATCCTTTATTCAGATTATATTTGGGTTACAGTTTAAAAGATTAATGCATCTATTGATGTGAAAATATCCCTAAACATATTAGTAGGTGTATAAAATCTGGAGACCAGTCCTGTGGCAGAATGTCTCCCAAAACAGGTTTAATGGAATACACAGGCATGAAGCCCTAATGAGTCCTGAACTTCATTAGCCACCACAGAAGCTCTAATGGTTTACATGCAGGAATGTAAGAATGGACATTGTAGATATCCCTGGGGTGACTTCCTGGATTTCAAAGTGGCAAGATCATGTGCTTCATAGTTATGAGTATTTGTATTTGGTTATAAAGGCATAATTTATTGCTCTATTCTATCTCCTTCAAAATCCTTAGACAAAGAATTAGTGTGAACTCTGAATTTATCCCTTAGCTTGTTTGTTTGATCTCCTTGGACTTCCACTGCTACTTTCTGGATTTTAAGACAACACTATTAAAAAGAAAAAAAAAACCAAAAAACCGAACAAATCCATCTATAACTCAGGTGGAGAACATGGATAGATATTCCTGGTATGTCTTTGTGGTTTTTTCTGGTGTAATACAACAAAACAAAAAAAGTATATATATAAAAGAGAATAATACAGGACAGGCCTTCACAATGGAAATAATGCAACAGCTCTTCCTGTGGATGTGAAAAATCCATTGTTTCTGTGCCATGTTCTGAAAAATAATGTTAAAAAGGCTAGGCTTGTGGCTGGCTGAATAAAAATAAATGCTGTGAACATGCCATAGTCTCCTTAATCCAGATTCCTAGCAGTCAGAATGCTACCCCATAAAATGCTTGTGGTAAGACATTATTTAATCTGACAGACAAGTCACTACCTGGCTTCAGATGTAAATCTCAAACTTGCTACAATATACTAAATTGCAAAAACTACTTTAAAATACTTTTAAAAGGGGATAGGCTTGGAAACCTTCCTGTCTGTCTCTTAATACCTCTGCATGCAGAATCAAAACAAAATCTAAACATTATACTTATACATATACGTTATATGTATAACTGAAGTGTGAATATATATATATATATGTATTCATGTATGTTTTTATATATATATATCCTATATTCCACTCTTCCAAAGTGCTTATCCTTTTTACAAAATACTTTGTTTGTGAGGCACAATGCAAACTTACCTGTTTTAAGTCAGGAAATTCTCTAGAACAGTAGAAACTGATCCAGCCTTCAAGAATCCTGTGGACCAAAAGGAAGTCTTCTGATACAAGGAGACTATATATCAACTAATTACACATCAACAATGTCACCAATATCATCCTCCCCTCTTTTCTTGCACTCTCCACATATTTAGTGGACTCCCAATTGAACTGGTGAATTAAAGTTTCTCTGTTTTTTGTATCCTTCCTCTAGTCTTTTCTGAGGGGGCTTTCTGCTTTGGATACTGTAGTTCTTTTCCAACAAATGTAGCTGCCTCTTTCCAAATCTCAGAAAAAGCAGATGTCAGGACATTATTTCTTCAATGTGAAGTGATTGTTTAAGTGCTCTCTCCTCTCCCCTTTGATTGTAGCTGAAAACCTGACCCATGTAGATGGGCAGAGTTACAATCACACACAAATTAAATGCAATGATACTTTGTTTTTTCAATTATCTGAATGCCAAGGACCAATCCATAATCCCTAAAATGTTGTTATAAATGTCATTGCAGATAAAATTATCTGGATCTAAAAGCATGAAAGAGGGCAGTCAGATATTTCATTGTCAATGTGGAAAAAATAAAGGTTGAATAAACTAGTTTCATAGCTGCTTCCAAGTCTTTGGCTCAGAAGCAAGGCTGGAAACAGATTTCTGCCTCTTGCTGCCAGTGGAGATAATTACTACAGCAGGCTCTAACTGCTTCAAGTATTTTTATTTTCTTTTTGGTGGAATTTACTCACTATTCCATTTTTTTAGGAAATTTTAACACAGAAAATTCAACTAGGCACCTTGTCAATTACTCCCATCATCTGTTAAAGACTGACTAAATACCAGAGGGTAGAAATTACATACTTGTTGAAGGAATACTTCAAACAGGCACCTCACCTGGCTATTCTGATGGTATTTGCTCCTTGTGGATACAACACCCTTGACAGATGTTATTACTTGGAATTGATGGCTCTCTCTTAATTTGTTAGAAGCTCCCCAAAACACAGGCAGGACATTCTGCAATAGCTGTAGCATGATTCAAATCAGTTTTGTAACTTTATTAGCTGTGCCTAGTGATTGTGTGAATTTTCAGGGTTAATCATTAACATGCCAGCAATATGTAGACAATAAATAACGCAAAGTGTGTTTTCTAGAATTAATACAGAGAAGACCTTCCACGTTAACCTTCCAACAAGAATTCCCATTTCTGGAGAGCAATCACTAAAGACCATGTACTCAACACATTCCTCAGATATCATATATCACCTTGCAATAATCTCTGAGCAAGCTGGAGACACTTAAGACTAGAGAAGAAAGCGTGTCATACGGTGAGTGGACAAAAGTCCCTGCTTGTAGTGCTCCACCACCTACTGAAGCATTGATAAGATGTTTTTAAATGTCACCTGAGTGACAGTAATCTTGCATTTTCCTAGAATATCTGATAACTGTGGATCCAAACCTATTTCTCTTGATTGTCACAGCAAAGAAAAAGTCAGTAAAAGATAAGCTATTTTGTTAAAATGCTTATTTTACAAAGCCTATGGCTTTAAACAGCTGCTTAGCAAAGTATGCAGTCCACACCGGTGTCTTTGGAAGATCAACTGCCCCTAGGAACGTTAGCAGAGAAGAGGTACCTGCTTGGCTCCTTCCTAAAATGAAACAAGACCACCATGAACACCAGATTCCAAGCAGGTGCACGTAGCTCCTGAGTATGAATTCCAAATTCAGAAAAATAATAATGGAACTTGTATCTCAGCTGCTGGTTTTTGTTTGTTTTCCTTCTCAATATTGTTCAGAAGATTTAATCAAGTTAATTTTTCTTGGCACTATGTTCTCCATGTTTTTAAGCATTAGGGGTCAGCAAGATTTCTGCTACCACAGGAATATGATCTCACACAGAAAAGAAATATAGCAGGCAATAAAACACCATGGATTGCCTTTGAATCACCATAACCATGATCATTAGGCCAATGCAACCACACCAATCAAATTTGGGACAGTCATTTTTAGGGAGAGACTATTTAAATTTAAAGCAATGGCCATGAAACCAACCATTCTTTCATGGGATCTGCCTGGTATACCATCCAGCAGTCAGATGTTATGTTGTCACAACTGAAATGCTCTTCCTTTTCAAGTTTTATCTTCTTGTTTGAGTGTCACAGTATCCTTCCATGAGTTTTCTTGCTGAGAGCAGAAGGAAAGACTCTTTTTTGGCATCCGGAAAGTAATCAATCAAGATCATTGTTATGCTGGAAGTCAGCCACCTTTCATCTCAAGACATTTATATTTCTGTTGAAGATCCAAACACTTGCTCCATGCAACCTCCTGAACACAGGGGAATTATGTGTGCTGTTTGACCTCCAGGATACAACTCCACATCTGTCATGCCATCAAAGGAGATTGGGGAGATAAAAACCACCACAGGACAGGCTGTTATCCTCGAGGCACATGCTGTAATTTACCAGTGACCACAATATTCCATGTGGTAGCAGCACATTTATATAAAAGCAGTTGTGTGCTCCTACTAGGACAGCTAGCAAGCAGAGATGTTCCAGTGAAACCCTGTATATTATGCATGCTCAGTCTAGTACAGAACTTGGTCTCTAAGAGATACGAATATACCCATAACTAGTTTTTGCATATACTCAGTGAGTCCAGTAAAGGGCTGCAAAGATAATTAAGATACTGGAGCACCTGCCATACAAGGAGAGGTTGAGATTTCTGGGATTGCTTAGTCTCAAGAAAAGGTTCAGCCCCAATGTGTGTAAGTACCTAAAAGGAAGCTGTACAACACAAACTCAGACTCTTAGTGGTATCCTCTGAAAGGACATGAAAAAAAGTACATGAAAAATGTTCAATTTACATATAATTTTCATTTATTTGTTTTTAAACAGAGTGTGAACAAACACTAGAACAGGTTACCAAGAGAGGTTGCAGTTTCCAACCTTAGAGATATACAAAACTTAACTGAGCACCGGTCTTTTCCACTGATTCTGTGTAAAATCCCTTGGAGATGTATTTATTTGGCACAGATTATCAGGTAAAATCCTCCTAGAGCTGTGACAAACATGAACCTGATGAGAATCCTCAAATCCCACTGCCAGACTCACTTCTTCTAATTTTACTCAGCAGAATGTGTTCACAAAGATACTAAAAATGAAAAGCTACTTGCTCTCTCTAGAACTGGAGTTTGATACTCAATAGTGTTCATATGCATAGCTCACTTTTCCCCTATGCTCCAGAACTCTGCATATTTAGTATTTCATAGCCAGAAGGGAAAAGTATGCTCTGTTAATATAAAAAGGTGAGGAGGCTGAAGACACAGATACACCACATAGTTATTAGTGGTAGAATTTGTGAAATGTGCAATGCGCGTATGGACTGCACATTGAGACAATCTCTTTTTAACTTGGTTAACTTCTGTTTCCTGAGATGTACTGAAAAATGAGTAAAACTTTCGAGGAAGAAAAGCTGAAGATCCAAAAGGAGATTGAAACAAATCAGTCTGAATTCTAGCTCTCATCAATACATCATAAAGGGGAGGTGAGTTTTAACACACTTGTTTTACTCAGTGTTTCTTGCTCATCAGTAGTAAAGTAGTTCTATGTAGTCCTTTCTCTGCTAATAAACCTTAGTATTTGTATAGACAAGGGAAATGAAGGTAGTTTCTAGGCCATCATTTAAAGAAAAAAAAAGTCTCCCCATTATAAAAGACCCCTTTTCTCCATACTGTTTCAATTGCTAGCAGAGAACTACGTCATGAAGTGGACTTAGCATGTACAGAAGTGACATACACATGAGCTTCCTTTTTCTTGTTTCGAATTACAAAAAGTCAAGGTAGCTTTCTAAGCATCCATTGTCAAAAAGGATAATGCCTCCTCCACATATACTCAAAATAAATGGACAGTCCTAAGACTAAAGGGAAAGTAAAACAAGTCTCTGTGGACACCAGGCAACCTGTCACCCAACTCAGAGAATTCCACATCACGCTGTTACTCAAAAGATGGCTGTAATGATACCATTCATTTCCATCAATATAATTCCTTTCTGAAATAATCCCAACAGAAATTCCTATTATACAACACAACATCTTTGCTTTTAGTAGTTCATTGTCTCTGTTGGCAAGAGATTGAAAAGCCCACCTAGACTGGCAGTCTCATGCTTTATAAATACAAATTTATTCTTCTTAGGAAGTGATAATTTAAAATAGTTCTTAAAATACTGTACTTAAAAGATGCAAAGATTTTTGTTACAAAATTTCAGTCATGGTATTAGCTTCTTAAATAAATTAGGCACAAAGTTGATTAGCAGCTTAATTTGCATATCCTTCCCTGTCCCTGCCCCAACACCCATTGTCATCTGTGAGTTGAGAGATCACACCTCCATAATTAATAAATGTAATTGCTTTTTTCACCCACACAGTGCATATTTTTATCTCACAAAACTTTCATTTGTAAGAATTAGAACCTGTTGTTTGAGGAAATTCTTGAATTCCTCAGCTTACCAGGGAATGCCAATGGCACCAGCAGTACAGCCCATCCTCCTGGTTCACTGAATGGCAGCAAGAAGTCGGATCCACTACAAGCACTTTTCCTGGCTAAATACATGTGCTTTTTGGTCTTTTCTTCCCCCAAATTGCCAATTACGGGCTTGTGATGCAGGATCACATTTAAGGCATTATAAATCAAAGCAACTAAATTCAATTAATGTATTTTCATAATGAGGGGAAAAGAAAACAATTTGCTGGACTAAAAAAAAAAAACCAAAAAAGTTCAGATGAGAGCTGTTGATTGGAAGCCAGTTAAAAAGCAACTCTTAAAAATCTTGTTACTCCAGAGAAATGAGCCACCCAAAGTTCAGAGCTGCTAGTGAAGCAAACTTTTCCCACCACCACCTTTAACAACATCCACTTTAGAACTGCTGGTCTCTGAATTTTGTGCTTTTTCACTCCTTCTTTGGTCGACCTTTGAAGGTACTCATGACATCAAGGCATCCAAAGTAGTCTAAAATGAGAACAGTTGCTTTCACAGGTAGGAAGCTGTAAGGCAGAGACATGGAAGAAAATAAAAGGGGAACAATCAGACATCAGAAGAGTTGTGCAGTTTTATCACAGACTTAGTTTAACCTGCCTAATACTGGCAAAGACAGTATATTCCTTAGAATATAGACTCACTGGTCCTCTCAAAATATTCTTTCCATTCATTTGGCAGCCTGAGTTATTAGATAGATCAGTACTCCAACCTGGCTTGCAACAGAGTCAAAAGTGCCCAAATGCTGGAGCAAGACACCAGATGGATTTACAGTTGAACTCAGTGATCCTGGAGGTCTTTTCCAACCAATAATTCTCTGACATGCAGTTGTGGAGAAGCAGGCCCAGTCTCTACAGCTGCCAGTAAAACTCCACCCCAATGGAGTCAGCAAGGCACAGTTAGACATTTCTGTCATTGTTCTGTGGCTCAAGCACAGACTGAACCCGTAGAAAGAAACAAACAAAAAAAACCCATCCAAAATGTTCATAACTTAATGAAAATTCTCATCACAGAATCACAGAATCACTTGGTTGGAAGAGATCTCCAAGATCAACAAGTCTAACCTAACCTCAACTAAACCATGGCACGAAGTGACACATCCAGTCTTTTCTTAAACACATCCCTAGATGGTTAATCCACCACCTCCCCAGGTAGACAATTCCAATACTTTATTACCCTTTCTGTAACTTTTTCCTAATATCCAACCTATATTTCCCTTGGCACAGCTTAAGTCTGTGTCCTCTCATTCTGTCAGTTGCTGCCTGAAGAAAGAGACCAATCCTCACCTGACTGCAACCACCTTTCAGGGAGTTGTAGAGTGATAAGGTCACCTCTGAGTCTCCTTTTCTCCAGGCCAAACACCCCCAGCTCCCTCAGTGGTTCCTCACAGGGTTTGTGTCCCAAGCCCCTCACCAGCCTCGTTGCCTCCTCTGGACGTGCTCAAGTGTCTCAACGTCCTCCCTAAACTGAGGCCCAGAACTGGACCCAGCACTCCAGGTGTGCCCTCACCAGTGCCCAGGACAGGGGAAGAATGAGCTCCCTGCTCCTGCTGGCCGCACCATTCCTGATCCAGGCCAGGATACCATTGGCCCTCTTGGCCACCAGGGCACACAGCTGGCTCCTGTTCAGCTGCTGTCACCCCCAGGTCCCTTTCTGCCTGGGCACTGTCCAGCCACACCAGCCCCAGCCTATAACATTGCAGGGGGTTATTGTGGCCAAAGTGCAGGACTCAATATTTGGACTCGTTAAACTTCATCCTACTGCATGCCACCCATCCATCCAATTATTCCAGGTCTCTCTTCAGAGCCCTCCCACCTTCCAACAGACCAACACATGCTCCCAGCTTTGTGTTATCTGCAAATTTACTAAGGAAAGATTCAATACCCTCATCCATGTCATCAATAAAAATATTGAACAGAGCTGGCCCCAGCACAGACTCCTGAGGGACACCACTGGTGACTGTCCCCAGCTGGATACAGCACAGTTCACCATCACTCTCTGGGCCCAGCCAGTTCCTAACCCAGCAAAGAGTGCTCCTGTCCAAGCCCCGGGCTGCCAGCTTTGCCAGGAGTGTGCTGTGGGAGACAGTGTCAAAGGCCTTGTTGAAGTCCAAATTGACAACTTCTACAGCCTTTCCTGCATCCACCAGGCAGGTTACCTGGTCATAAAAGGAGACCAGGTTGTTTAAAGATGACCTGCTGCTTCTAAACCCGTGCTGGCTGGGTCTGATACCCTGGCCATCCTGTAACTGGTGCATAACAGCTCCCAGTATAAACTGCTCCATTATCTTACCTGGTACTGAGGTCAGGCTAACTGGCCTATACAGATCCTCCTTTCTACCCTTTTTATGAATTGGAATCACATTGGCCAGTTTCCAATCATCTGGAACTTCACCAGTGAGCCAAGTTTGTTGGTAAATGATGAAGAGCAGCTTCACAAGCTCATCTGCCAACTCCCTCATCACCCTGGGATGGAGCTCATCTGAGCCCATAGATTTATGGACATTCAAGCAGCTCAACACTTCTCTGACTGCCTCCTCCTGGATAACAGGGACCATTCTGCTCCCTGACACCATCCACCAACCCAGTATGACAATTATCCTGAGGACAAGCCATCTTCCCAATAAAGACTGAAACAAAAAAGGTGTTAAGCACTTCTGCCTTCTCATCATCTGCAGTTACTAAGTTACCTCCTGCACTCAATACATAACAAAGGTTGCTCTCATCCTTCCTTTTACCATTAACATATTTGTAAAAAAGTTTTTTATTATCCTTTACAGAAGTTGCCAAATTAAGTTTGAATTGAGCTTTGGCCTCCCTGATTTTCTTTCTACATGCCCTAGCAACCGCCCTAAATGCTTCCTGAGAGACCTGACCCCCCTTCCAGAGATGATACCAACTTTTTTTTATTCCTAAGTTCTTTCAAAATCTTGTTACCCATCCAGACTGGACACTCGCCTTGTTGACTTATCTTTCTGCACACAGGGACAGTCTGCTCCTGTGCCCTCAAGACCTTTGTTTTAAAGCATTCCTAACTTTCCCGGACTACTTTGTTTTTAAAAACTACTTCCCAAGGAACTCTCTGGCAAAGCCTCCTGAATAGGTCAAAGTCTGCCCTCTGAAAGTCCAGTATAAAAGTCTTGTTGATGCTCCTCCTAATTTCACCAAATATTGAGAACTCTACAATTTCATGATCACTATGCCCCAAGTGGCCGCCAACTACCACACGTCCTACCAGCCCATCTCAATTTGTAAAAAACAGGTCTAACATAGTCCCTCCCCTAGTGGGCTCACTCACAGCAACAAGAAGTTGTCCTCAATACACTCTAAAAACTTCTTGGACTGCCTCCTTTCTGCTGTATTAAGTTCCCAGCAGATGTCTGGTGGGTTAAAGTCACCAACAAGAACAGCAGCTGGTGCTCCTGAAACATTCTCCAGCTGCTTATAGAATAAGTTGTCCACCTCTTCTTCCTGGTTGGGTGGACGATACAGACTCCCAACAGGATGTCAGCCTTACTGGCCTTCTCCTTAATTTTTACCCATAGGCATTCAACTTCATCATCACTAGTCATAAAATATATGGGAACAAAAGCCTTCCTGATATAAAGGGCAACCCCTCCAACCCTTCTCCCTTTCCTGTCTCTTTGGAAGAGCTTGTAGCCATCCAGTGCAGTGATCCAACTATGTGAGTCATCCCACCACATTTCTGTGATAGCAATTACATCAATAAGTATAAGCCTCTTGTGTACTTGACGCATCCCCAGAGAGAAAAGAGAGATGGGAAAAGAAACATAACTTACCTTTTCAAAAAGACAAAAAAATAAGCGGTGCGTGGTGTCATCAACATTTCTTGGTTCTGACGAACAGCACTGATTATCCTCTCAGCCACATACTCTGGATCCAGAAAAGGAAGCACATGTGGCCACCTGAAAAAAAAGAAAATATTTATTGCTATAATACAAATTGCTTTGGATTCACATTTTATTCACAAAAGTCTCAAATTTACAGTTATTCAATGAAAAAAAGAAATAAATGCCACAAGTCCTATGAACAACAGAATCTTCTTTGTGTTAGAGAGAGTGGACATTGCTATTTTCCCCCTGTATGACCTCTCCCAAGACAAAACCAGAGACCTCATTTTAAGAGACACCAGACTTTCATTGGGCTCCTAAACTTTGTCATTATACACGTATACAGAGCAAAGCTCTGCCATCAATTTCAGGAGGAGAATGGGGGTTTAGAAACCAGAGAGGACAAATGGAGCTTTGGACCAATGGACAAATTTGGCTTCTGCAGAGGAAAGGACACCAATTATGTTTCACATTTCAGCTTCAATGAATACTCAAGTACCTGGGCCTTCTGAGTTGCCCAGTCACTGGATAGCACTGTTAACACCCATCTGAAGCCCTAAAAATAATGCAAGCAGAAAGAAGCCTGGCTCATGATTTTCATACAGGAAATAGGGGGTTGTAACAGGCAACTTTCATAAAAACCTCACAAGTGTTTACTCACTTGGATTTAACACCATCAAACATTCCTGTGTTTATGAAGAAAGGACACACAATTGTGGTTTTAACACCAGTCTTTCTCAGAACTCTCATCTCCATATCAATTGACTCTGCAAAACCAATTGCTGCAAATTTACTTGCACAGTAGTCTGTAAAATAAAATGTTAATTGCAGTTAAATATTGATATTTACAACTAAAACTTTACTGTCCAATACTAAACCACTCCACATCAGAATAGGAATGGTTTTCACAATCAGGTTAAAATTCACTTTTGATGTGATTCATTCCTTTTCTTTCCTCTCCTAAATCAACTCTTGTTCTAGACTGGCAGACAGAGGGTTTCTCATGACATCTCTGCTACCTCTTTTCCACTCTCGAATGAACAATGGTAAATGAAACTATTTTTTCATACCATTTTATCTTTAAGTCCATGCACTCACTTATTACACCACAAACTCACATTGTCAAGACTCTCTGAAGTGGTTTTAAAGCGAAACTCAGTTTGTACTTATGATCTCTGCCTTGGAGTGAGATTTCTTTTACTGGTCTGTCACCTTATTTCCTATTCCTCCCCCTTTGTACACATGTTCCAGAAATGCCTTCTGAGCTCCCTCTAAATCTAAAGTGGTCTTTTCCCTATCAGAAACCTGCAAGTAAACTTTAACAACATTGATGTTCTCAGTTTCCAAAGTTCTAGATGGTTTCTAGATCCTTCTGCCTTGGCAGAAAAACCTGTCTCACAGCACTGCTGAGCATCTGAGAAATATTCTGTAAAGGAATGGTCTGTTTCAGGTCAGCTCTTTTCAAAGTCTCATGACTTGCTTTAACTGTATAGAAAGATCCAGAAGTCCAAAATCACTTTGGTTTTCTTTTTCTCCCATGGATATTGATTGCAGAGTTTAAAGTCAAACTATTTACCTCAATTAATATTAGCTTTTATACAATACCTGCAGCCTGACTGCCTCCAAAGATTCCTGCACAGCTTGCTATGCTAACCAAGTGCCCATGGTTAGCAGCAACCATTGCTGGGAGGAAGGCTTTGTAAGTCTGCAAGGTAAATCAGAGTTGCAATGTAACATTTCACTAAGTAAGCTACATGCCATAGCATTTTGAAGGTCTTTGTTGGTTTTAGAGAAATTCTCCCAACAGTTTAAAGAAGCTTTCCCCTTCCATTATGGAGAGGATGTCTGTATGTATGTGGAGCATGTTGTTTGAATCTTACCTTCAACAACTTAAGTAGGGAGTTCCCACTCCACCAGAGCTACCAAAACAGAGGGTAACTTGATGAAAGCTAAATATAGAGCTTCATCTAGTCATGAAGTTTCTTGCAAATGAGAATTAGGTGCTCACTGCAAATTCTGTGAAACGGCAAAGACTTTAATTTCATGTTTTCCTTCTATTAAATTCATTAAATCTTTTTGGGATAAATAAACTGAAAACATGACTGAATATTTTCTTCCCAACTCTTTATGACTGAAGCACCATATTGGCTTCACTGCCTTCACTGAAAGGAAGAAAATGCACACCAGGTTACTCATTCTGGACAAAAGCTGCACTTGCTGTTAGGAGGGTTACCAGAACATGTGGTGTTTCTTACTGAAATTATCACAACCACAGGACAACTAGAACACTAACAGAAGAGAAGAACTGAAGCAGAATAGAACACTTCTCTGTCCTGGGTTGCAGTGTAGGATGTACACAAAGTATTTATTCTATCACCATCTTTATGAACTGTTGAAACCACGTGGGCTAGTGTTTTCCCAAGCCCCCTGCCTTTTCTGCTAATGGCCCATTAACGCCTTTGGGGTGTCTTCTGCTAATGACCCATGAGTCACAGGTAACTCCCTCCAGGGGTTATCTCTGTTAATGGGCCATCAAGGACTCATTTCACACTTCTCATGGTATTGTGAGATGCTCTGCCCAGGGGGAGGAGCCAAGCATTCTCACCTGGATATAAGCTGGTATGTGGGACAGAGCAAGTAGCACTTATCCACTGGATTCCCAGAGGAGCAGAGCTACCAGACCTTTCTACAGGATCACTGCTTCAGGAAGAGCACCTCACTTGGACTGCTTCCACCATCCTGCTCAGGTTGTATTCTGACTCTGTCAGTGATCCTTTGTCTTATTGTATTTATTTTATTTTACTTCAACCTTTTTACCTTTCTTCTTATTAAATTATATCTCTGACTTGGAGCCTCTCATTCATTTTGCTTTCAAACCACAACAACTTCTCTGTCAGTAGAGGCAGCAACTATTAGCATGGGCCTGCTTCACACTATTACATATGACTAGCCTCAGAAGGGAGCAGATAGTCCAGACTTCAGTTCTTAGGAGAACTTCTAAATGTAAAGTGCTTCCACCTGCCTCCCACCTAGAGATTCCCAAAGGATCCACTCTTCTGAGCTTTTTTTTTTTTTTTTTTTTTTTTACTTTTACAGACTCCAGAGCAAAACAAGTAATTTCTTGTATAATTTCTGACTGAACTTCCAAACAGCTCTATATCCTTGCATGTCACCCTCAATTGCAAAAAGAAAAATTAACATTGACAGCATGTTAAAAGGATGTCTTAGTAGGTATATGCAAAATCCAGGTATTACCCAGAAGTGTGCCACTGTGTTCACGTCCATGGTTTTTTCTAAGAGTGAATCTGGAGAATCAAGAAATCTCTTCCCAATTACAATACCAGCATTGTTGATTAGAATGCTGACATCGCCAACTTCTTTCTTAACCTACAACAAAAAGCATCAAGAGAGTGGGCAATAAATACAAACCATCCTTTTTCATTCTTTAACATCAAAACTTTACAAACAAATATATTACACATTTAAATAAGTTGAACTTAGGCTTCTCATGGCTCCAAATGCCTCAGTTCTTGCACTGTCTCATCTTTTTAAAGGTGAGCTCTTTAATGGATTTTCCTCAGATTTGTGGAGCCCAACGGCCCCACAGAAGCTTCTGCTTTCAGCACCTCTGTTTCCGAGGACAAATCTTCCAGGAAAGTCTTTAAAGCAGAAAGCTTAACTAATACAACAAGTATTTTTCTACAGGAAACACATCTTAAAGCTAAAGAGAATTCTGGACTAGAAACTGGTACACTCTACCCCAGAAACTAAGTTGGCTAAAAAATGATACCTGTATATTTAATCCAGTAAGAGGAAGTAGAGTTTCCATTTTAGCTCCAGACTGAGAACATTCATGAACAGTCTCATCTGAGAGAACAACTGTAGGCCAGCTGATAGCAAGAGATTGTGTCAGCTCTCCAAAGGAGAATGAAAACATTTAATAGAGAATTTGAAGGACAGGTCATTGATCTGAGCTATCTGGGAAAAATGAAATTGATGTAACAGTGAAAAATTAAAGAGTAATTTATCGCCTCTCTTTTATTCTAGTTCAACTTCCTCATCTTCCTGAAACTTCCTCCAATCTTGTCTATTTTTTGTAACTAAGCCTTAGGAGTTGGGTACTTCTGGAACAGGGACATCAGAAATCAGTTTTAAGCTCTAGGTTTTAATAGCCAAAGGGCTGTCCTTCATCCTGCTGGTACAGGAAAGAAACAACAAGCTGATACATGCAGAGCCGTTGGCTTTTCTTCCTACCAAAGTAACTTTTTCATGGTGTCTCTGTGTGGCTGATGAAACACATAATAAAGATTCACATACATTTCAGTTTGGCTTTAGGACTGTTTCATTGGGAGCAAAGTTTTCCAACATATCCTGCCCTGCCATCATGAATTTTGTTCACTGTAGTCTTGCAAAACTCCAAGTCAACATGAAGCTGAATCACCAGAAGGAGAAAAAGCACCTGGAACCTTGCTGTCATATCCTGCAAAGGATAAGACTGGATGATTCTACATCATAGCAGGACATGCCATTTCTGAAATAATGCTAGTACGGTGTTTTCTCCTATGCAGATCAGCATGAGGATTATTAGTCACTCTGACAGTGGCTGAACTGCTGAGACAAGGTTCTAAGTGAGGGACCGTGCACTGGACCCTACTATGACTTCTTTGTTCCTGCCCAGCTCTGTTTGCATCCTCCTGAACCCACATCCCACAGATCTACACCCTGAGCCCTTCCTCACATTTGGCCACCATGGCTCAGCCACTGTCTTTCTCCATGGGCCCAGAGAGCTGGTCTCAATTCAAGTCCTCAAAACTAAAGGTTAATTTTCATCTGCCCCATTCCAGTATCCTTCACAATACTCCTCCTCCAGTTCTCCCAGTTGAGCAGGAAGTACAGCCACAGGCCTGTGCAGAGATGTGCAACTTCTCTGCAGGGACAGCAGATGTCCAGCTCAGCTGGTGTAACAGAGCTGCAAGGGGGACCAAGGCTGTTCAGCATTACTGGAATACAAAACCAGCAGCACCAGCCTCTAACAAGCTGCAATTCATGCACAAGCTTCACATTTCAGAAAGCCTGTCATAGTCAGTTTTGCACAGACAGAAAAAGACAGAAGGCCAGAGCTTCTTCAAGAGCACCAAAACATTATTTCAGCCAACAGATGGTCTTCAAGACAGCTGATTTTTTTTTTTTTTTTTTTTTTTTTTTTTAATTCATCCCCAGGAAACACTCACTGTGGGAACGTTTTAGTTCAATAGTTAAGTTTAGCAAATTTGAAGCAAATAAGAACAGGGCCTTCCACTTGAAACTGTTTAACAAGTTTAGGTTTTGGCAGTACTGCTAGTCTGCCCAAATGATCTAACCACATGCTATCTTTACAAAGCTCTTCAGAAATGAAAGAAAGAAATATTTAAGACATTCAAATACATTTATTAATTCAGATAAACCAAGTCTGCAAAAATCACTTCACAGCAAAGGAATGATTTGAAAATTGCCTATGCAGTTCATCCTTTTTACAGTGTATGGTCTTTTGGTAAAAGGCTGCCAGAACTTGAAATACCCCTTTAGCTTCAATAAATTGATTTTCCACAGATCATGATTAAGGGCCTGCTCAGTAACTGAATGAATGAATGAGAAGCTGCCCAGTTAAAATGAGCCACTGGAAAAGAGACCTGGCTCTTTTTAGTTTTTAAGGAATAGACATACACAAGTCAACTCTAAAACCAGAATTCTTGATAGAGATAGGAGGCACAATACATTCAGAATGAATTAACTTTAATCTCTTGCTTTGAATCCACTAGAAAACTTAATCATGCATCTCACATCCACACTTGCACTCACCTTAGAATAGTGTCAAAGCCACAAATAGGACACTTTACCTGGTCAGCTACTCTGTAGACATCCTGTCTTTTGCTACAGTCACAGATGTAAGAGTGTACTCTTCCTGCCCCATTTTCTCTGGCCAGTCTAACTGTGCAGTTCAGCCCCTCTTGATTAATATCCCACAGGACCACCGTGGCTCCAAGGCTGGCAAACTTTATAGCTAAGAGTCTTCCAATGCCACTTCCCGCTCCTGTTATTAATACAATTTCACCACTAACATTCTTCTTCCGTCTGGGAACAACCAAGAACACCAGGGACTCCAGTGAGTAGTAAGTAAAAAGGGCAATGACTTTTAATGTTTCCAGGAAGAAGTTCATCTTCAGGGTATTTCTTCAGACACCTGATAAAAAACCCAAAACATTTACCAGATAGGATAAACCATAGAGAAAATGTAAACATCAACATTGCCCGAACATTTTCAGATCCATTCTAAATATCTTCTCTAGCCTGCTTTTGAGTCCCAAGTGCTGAAAAAACATGAGCATAAGGAGCTTCAGATGACAAAATGCGTATAAATCTCCAAAGCACACCAGGTAAATAAATACCTGCCTGTCACTACTGACTTTTCAGCTACCTGCACTACCTTTATGGAGGAGAGCCTGCTTTTGCAGTTGGACACAGCTCTTTAAGGATGCACTGCAAAGCTGTTGAGTTTCTGCATTAAGCAAATGTCATAGGCTTGACTCACAGCACCTCAGGTACATGTTTATCCTCACAACCTGTGCACATCCCAGTAATGCTGACACCAACAGCCTTTAAGTCCTTGGAGGAATGTTATTTTATTTCCCAGTATAGAAAAGCTGTGCAATAAAATCCATCCTTGGTCAGAACAGGTTTTAATCCTTGACTAATAACATTATGAAGCAATAACACCTACTTTCTCAGCTAAAAGTAGATCACACTGTGTTTAGGTGTAAGGCAATAACACACTGTGTGTAAGTGTAAGGCATTAACACTTTAACTTCTAGAATTACACGCGCAGTCTGATTACAACTCTTAGTCAACTCTGCTACCGATGTGTACAGGTAATAGCGTTTGACAAGTGCCAGGAGATAAGTCACTCAGGTCTCTGCTACTCTGAGCAAAGTTCAGTAAATTCAGCATGTGAACACACACGTTACCACGACTCTCAGGGTTTTTACACGGGAAACGGCGGCTCTGGAAAAGAAACTGGCCCTGCTGGAGTAGAATCAGTTATTTCAGCAGGTTTTCTGGTAGAAACATTGGGACATCTTAAAACTCTACTGATAACAGAAAAACATTTGCCAAAGACATAGTGGGTAGAAACACAAGTTCTTTCTGGCAAAGTCATGGGGTGAATTCCTTCGATTGAGCACTTTCTATTCTTCATTCTCACTAAAGTGTGACAAAACCTGTGCAGAGGCAGCAGCACCAGTAAGAAACAAAACAAACATCAAAAGAGCCCTGGAACAGTTTTCTGGAGTCAATATTGGCATTTCCTGTAATAGGCTCCCTTATCTATAGAGCTATTAAGGTTCTAAGCAAAAACAGAGTTATAAAGGAAAAATGTTATTAAATTTCATGTACATAAAAAAGGTGGAAAGTTTTGGAAGCACAAGTTCTTTGTTGAGCCTAAAAGAGAAGCAACAAGTCTTTAAAATTATTGCAGTTGCCGAATTTAACTTGATTGAATTAAATTAAAGCACTTAACATAAACTTCTCCACTTGCACGAAAGGGGACTGGTATCTCTGGCTTTGAAAAGGCTGTTAAAGTCAATCCCAATGGAAAAGGGGAAGCGCCCGGCTGCCCCCGGATCCCCCGGTACCTGCACAGCCCCGGTAGCTGTCTCCCGGCACAACAACGCCCCAGCCCCGGGGAACCTTCGCCTCCCGGCGCGGAGGACGGGCAGGGCTCCTCCGCCTCCCGGCCCCGGGACGAGCGGGAGAGAGCGGCGCGGAGGGAGCGGGAGAGAGCGGGGCGGGGCGGGGCGGCGCGGCCTTTATCGGGCACCCGGCCCGGCCTTTATCGGGCACCCGGCCCGGCCTTGAGCGGGGCCCGGCCCGGCCCGGGGGCGGCACGGGAGGGCACGGCCCGGCACGGGAGGGCACCTGCGGAAGACCGGGATGGGCGGGGAGAAGGCCCGGGAAGGAGAGCCTGGGATCCCCCCCGGGAAGGAGGAGAGCCCCGGGATCCCCCGGGAAGAAGCAGAGCCCGGCCCGGCGGCCCTGAGGACGCTCAGCCCCGGGGGCTCCTCGCTGGGGCCGGGGTTGGGCCAAAGGCTCGAAGGACGGAGCTGTTTGTTGCCCAAGGCCTCGGGACAACTCCCGGCCGTCCCCGCACTTTCCCCGGGTGCCTGTTGTTTGTTGGGGCGGTGGGGTTTGGTGTTTTTAGTGTGTTTGTGTTTACAAACAGGCATTTCCCGAGCCGAGGGGGATCAGCCCGGCCCAGCCCCGCACCGCGGGCCCGGTTGGGGCACAGGGGGACCCGGCCCGAGGGGAGCCGAACTGCAGGGAAGGGGCTTCACCCGCAGGGAGCCTCAGTCACCCTGCAGGGCGCTTGGGGTTCCCTGGGCGGAATGAACGACACTGGAGCTTAAAAATGTGTTCTGGCTGCACCCAGCGTGGAGTCTTGGGTTTGCTAATCCTGTGAAATGCCTTTCATTTACTGCTACATACGCACGAGTCCCTCAGGGCAGCAGTGTTGGAGGGTTTTTCTAACCACATGCTCATCCCTAAGCAGCAGAACTCTGAAACTGTAGGTTGCTGAACATTCACAACTTCAAGGAAAGTCTGTACAATGAGAGAATGCTTAGCACCACCAGAAAAAACACGACTGAAGGCATTTGCTTGGCAAATAGTTATCACGATGGTTAATATCCCGGCTTTCCAGTGTTAATGTATTAAAGCAGTACATGCAGGAGGCTCATGATAGTCAAACAGTGACACTGGCTGTGGTTTCTTTTTGTGCTTTGTATTGTTTAAAGTGGGTCACTTAAAACAAGAAAGTGTAAACTCCCCCCTCCCCCCCCCTTTACTCAATTTTAAAAATGTTAAAATATATGCTTTGCACTAATACTTGGAAATTAAGAGCATTCAACATTGAGAGTGACCTTGTGATCGGAGGTGGAGGCCAGAAGGTGGGATACACATCCCCTTTTCCCACCCTGTATGAAGATTCTGGGCATGGAAGAAACTTGCTGAATAAAACTTGGTACACATGACACAACATGCCATGCAAACTGCTGTTTTCTTCATGTGAAATTCTGATCTAAAGTAGGGAGAGGATTTGTATTCAGGGCTTTCAGGTCTTGAGCACTAATGAGTCTGTTCATCTATGCAGTGCTCTGTAGCTGAGAAAGTTAGAGAGAATAAGGAAAAAGACACTTCAAATCCTAAAGCAGGTGGGAAAATCCTGTCCAGCTCTTCTAGTGACAATTCTCAACTCTTTTCGAAGTTGTACTATATTTTGTTGTATTTTATTGCTATATTTATGCTTTGATGATTTTATTACATCTATTTGCCTATGCATTTGAAATGTATCCAATGCATTTTTTAATACATTTTCCCTACAATCAACTGTTGTATCTTTGAGTATTAAATGTAAGATTCTTATTTTAAAATTCACTGTTGTCCCATTTTATCTCTGACTGTAATGCCTGTAGCTGGCTGTTGATGGATTAAAATGAGCATCCTGTTGGTTGGTGCAAAAGGCTGATGCATGTGATGCCACAGCAGCACAAAGTGGGATGACAGAAAAGTCTCAAGGAAGTTTGGGAGGAAAGGAAAGCTGTCCAGCAGACCTTTACACTCAGCTACCCCTAAGGAAAAAACTGATCACTGCTTTTGTAGTCCTTTATCTTTCACTGCATTTTATACTGGAAGTGAAGAAATTAGAACTTTTTCCCACAGCTGACTTTGAGTATCAATAGGAGATTTTGATTTTGGGATTTTTTTTCACCCAAGACATCAGTTGCTAAGTGTGGAACCTGACCCATAGAAATCCTGTGAAATCATCTCAGCATTACAGAGATGGAACTTTTCCCCCATTTTTGTTCCATTTGAATGCAGGATATTATCTGAGCACTCACAGTGTCACTTCTCATATATCTGAATATAAAGTAAGTCCCTTACATTTTCTGAAAGGTCTGTATTTCTCGCTATTGCTCACTTAATTTCTGCAATATTTTCCTGTATTAGACCTGAAATCTGTAACATGTTAATTCCATTGCTGAAATCCAAATAAAGTAATTTTTAAAATGCTTCATTGTTGCCCATTGAATTCCCTGTGGTCAAAGGAGAGTTCCACCAGCATTATCTTCCTCAGCCTCCTTCCTGTTCCTGAAAATTACACTTGGAGAAGGCAAGACCGCAAGACCAACTAGTTTTACATTGGATTTTGTTTCAAATCTGTCAGGCTGAAAATTGCTTGCTTTTTAAACCCAAATCAATGGCTTCTGAAGAAGGAAAAGAGATTGGAAAGCACTGGGAAGTGTATCGGAGTAACACACAAAGTGACATAACAGTTTTTCAGGGAAGAAAGGATAAGAAAATCCAAAGCAATAATCACACCACAATGAATCCATCATGCACCTACATCTTCATGCTAAGTGAGAACTAATTCCCCTGCTTTCTACTCCTGTTGTGGTGCTTACCTTCCCCAATGGTTTGTCCCTGACCTCCCTGTCAGTTCCTCAAGATTGGTTGTGTCCCGGGTTTGTTCCCTTCTTCACCTGTGGATCAGTGATTGATTCCTTCCCCCTGTTCTCAAAAGTTCTCCTCTCCTCAACACCCTGTTGGTTCCTCCAAGCTTTGTACCCTCCACTTGTATTCCCTCATTGGTCATAACCCTGTAAACCATTCCCTGTGGTCCTCCCCTCCTGGATGGGTATTGGATACTGTATTGTACCCATCCCTTGTTCCACTCTTGCTCAAAAGACCCTTTTCCCCTGTGTTCTCTCTCTCCCCCTGGACCCTTCAGCTACAATAAACCTGTGGCTGGAATCTCACGCTGAGAGCCTCCTCCTTCTCTTTCGCCTGATCCTGGACGTGACTCACTCTGTTACCTTGGGCTTGTCAACCCCAAAGGTCCTGCCCTGGGTCCATTCCATGCCTGGGCAGCTCCCCACTCCTGGTATGGAGTCTTAGCCGGGGATTCGGAGATTCCAGGGAAAATCTCTGAAAAGATCTAGAGCAACTTGGAAGGTATGGCAAAGAGTGACAATGAACTACTAAAATACTGGCAGTCTCATGCTTTATAAATACAAATTTATTCTTCTTAGGAAGTGACAATTTAAAATAGTTCTTAAAATACTGTACTTAAAAGATACAAAGATTTTTGTTACAAAATTTCAGTCATGGTATTAGCTTCTTAAATAAATTAGGCACAAAGTAGATTAGTGGCACAAATGCTTAATTTGCATATCCTTCCTTATCCCTGCCCCAACACCCATTGTCATCTGCGAGGTGAGAGATCACACCTCCATAATTAATAAATGTAATTGCTTTTTTCACCCACACAGTGCATATTTTTATCTCACAAAACGTTAATTTGTAAGAATTAGAATCTGTTGTTTGAGGAAATTCTTGAATTCCTCAGCTTACCAGGGAATGCCAATGGCACCAGCAGTACAGCCCATCCTCATAGTTCACTGAATGGCAGCAAGAAGTGGGATCCACTACAAGCACTTTTCCTGGCTACCTGCTAAATACATGTGCTTTTTGGTCTTTTCTTTCCCCCAAAGTTGCCAATTACTGGCTTGTGATGCAGGATCACATTGAAGGCATTATAAATCAAAGCAACTAAATTCAATTAATGTATTTTCATAATGAGGGGAAAAGAAAACAATTTGCTGGACTGAAAAAAAAAAAAACACAAAAAAGTTCAGATGAGAGCTGTTGATTGGAAGCCAGTTAAAAAGCAACTCTTAAAAATCTTGTTACTCCAGAGAAATGAGCCACCCAAAGTTCAGAGCTGCTAGTGAAGCAAACTTTTCCCACCACCACCTTTAACAACATCCACTTTAGAACTGTTGGTCTCTGAATTTTGTGCTTTTTCACTCCTTCTTTGGTCGACCTTTGAAGGTACTCATGACATCAAGGCATCCAAAGTAGTCTAAAAGGAGAACAGTTGCTTTCACAGGTAGGAAGCTGTAAGGCAGAGACATGGAAGAAAATAAAAGGGGAACAATCAGACATCAGAAGAGTTGTGCAGTTTTATCACAGACTTAGTTTAACCTGGCTAATACTGGCAAAGGCAGTATACTCTTTAGAATATAGACTCACTGGTCCTCTCAAAATATTCTTTCCATTCATTTGGCAGCCTGAGTTATTAGATAGATCAGTACTCCAACCTGGCTTGCAACAGAGTCAAAAGTGCCCAAATGCTGGAGCAAGACACCAGATGGATTTACAGTTGGACTCAGTGATCCTGGAGGTCTTTTCCAACCAATAATTCTCTGACATGCAGTTGTGGAGAAACAGGCCCAGTCTCTACAGCTGCCAGTAAAACTCCACCCCAATGGAGTCAGCAAGGCACAGTTAGACATTTCTGTCATTGTTCTGTGGCCCAAGCGTGGACTGAACCCATAGAAACAAATAAACAAAAAAACTCCATCCAAAATGTGCATAACTTAATGACAATTCACATCAATAGGTAGAAGCCTCTTACACTTTAAGCATGCACAGAGAGAAAAGAGAGAGGGGAAAATAAACATAACTTACCTTTTCAAAAAATATAAAATATAAACAATGCGTGGCATAATCAACATTTCTTGGTTCTGCCGAACAGCACTGATTATCCTCTCAGCCACATACTCTGGATCCAGAAAAGGAAGCACATGTGGCCACCTGAAAAAAAGAAAATATTTATTGCTATAATACAAATTCGTTCTGATTCACATTTTATTCACAAAAGTCTCAAATTTACAGTTATTCAATGAAAAAAAGAAATAAATGCCACAAGTCCTATGAACAACAGAATCTTCTTTATGTTAGAGTGAGTGGACATTGTTATTTTCCCCCTGTATGACCTCTCCCAAGACAAAACCAGAGACCTCATATTAAGTGACACCAGACTTTTATTGGGCTCCTAAACTTTGTCATTATACACATATACTGAGCAAAGCTCTGCCATCAATTTCAGGAGGAGAATGGGGGTTTAGAAACCAGAGAGGACAAATGGAGCTTTGGACCAATGGACAAATTTGGCTTCTGCAGAGGAAAGGACACCAATTATGTTTCACATTTCAGCTTCAATGAATACTCAAGTACCTGGGCCTTCTGAGTTGCCCAGTCACTGGATAGCACTGTTAACACCCATCTGAAGCCCTAAAAATAATACAAGCAGAAAGAAGCCTGGCTCATGATTTTCATAAAGGAAATAGGGGGTTGTAACAGGCAACTTTCATAAAAACCTCACAAGTGTTTACTCACTTGGATTTAACACCATCAAACATTCCTGTGTTTATGAAGAAAGGACACACAATTGTGGTTTTAACACCAGTCTTTCTCAGAACTCTCATCTCCATATCAATTGACTCTGCAAAACCAATTGCTGCAAATTTACTTGCACAGTAATCTGTAAAATAAAACGTTAATTGCAGTTAAATATTGAAATTTACAACTAAAACTTTACTGTCCAATACTAAACCACTTCACATCAGAATAGGAATGGTATTCACAATCAGGTTAAAATTCATTTTTGATGTGATTCATTCCTTTTCTTTCCCCTCCTAAATCAACTCTTGTTCTAGACTGGCAGACAGAGGGTTTCTCATGACATCTCTGCTACCTCTTTTCCACTCTCGAATGAACAATGGTAAATGGAATTATTTTTTCATACCATTTTATCTTTAAGTCCATGCACTCACTTATTACACCACAAACTCAGGTTGTCAAGACTCTCTGAAGTGGTTTTAAAGCGAAACTCAGTTTGTATTTATTATCTCTCCCTTGGAGTGAGATTCTTTTTGCTGCTCTGTCACCTTATTTCCTATTCCTCCCTCTTTGTACACATGTTCCAGAAACGCCTTCTGAGCTCCCTCTAAATCTAAAGTGGTCTTTTCCCTATCAGAAACCTGCAAGTAAACTTTAACAACATTGATGTTCTCAGTTTCCAGAGTTCTAAATGGCTTCTAGATCCTTCTGCCTTGGCAGAAAAACCTGTTTCACAGCACTGCTGAGCTTCTGGAAAATGTTCTCTAAAGGAATGGTCTGTTTCAGGTCAGCTCTTTTCAAAGTCTCACAACTTGCTTTAACTGTATAGAAAGATCCAAAAGTCCACAATCACTTTGGTTTTCTTTTTCTCCCATGGATATTGATTGCAGAGTTTAAAATCAAACGGATTACCTCAATTAATATTAGCATTAATACACTACCTGAAAGCTGATTGCCTCCACACAGTCCTGCACAGCTTGCTATGCTAACCAAGTGCCCATGGTTAGCAGCAACCATTGCTGGGAGGAAGGCTTTGTAAGTCTGCAAGGTAAATCAGAGTTGCAATGTAACATTTCACTAAGTAAGCTACATGCCATAGTATCTTGAAGGTCTTTGCTGGTTTTAGAGAAATTCTCCCAACAGTTTCAAGAAGCTTTCCCCTTCCATTATGGAGAGGATGTCTGTATGTATGTGGAGCATGTTGTTTGAATCTAACCTTCAACAACTTAAGTAGGGAGTTCCCACCCCACCAGAGCTACCAAGACAGAGGGCAACTTGATGAAAGCTAAATACAGAGCTTCATCTAGTCATGAAGTCTCTTGCAAATGAGAATTAAGTGCTCACTGCAAATTCTGTGAAACGGCAAAGACTTTAATTTCATGTTTTCCTTCTATCAAATTCATTAAATCTTTTTGGGATAAAAAAACTGGAAACATGACTGAATATTTTCTTCCCAACTCTTTATGACTGAAGCACCATATTGGCTTCACTGCCTTCACTGAAAGGAAGAAAATGCACACCAGGTTACTCATTCTGGACAAAAGCTGCATTTGCTGTTAGGAGGGTTACCAGAACATGTGGTGTTTCTTACTGAAATTATCACAACCACAGGACAACTAGAACACTAACAGAAGAGAAGAACTGAAGTAGAACAGAACACTTCTCTGTTACTAGAGGCAGCAACTATTAGCATGGGCCTGCTTCATGCTGTAACATATGACTAGCCTCAGAAGGGAGCAGATAGTCCAGACTTGAGTTCTTAGGAGAATTTCTAAATGTGAAGTGCTTCCACCTGCCTCCCACCTAGAGATTCCCAAAAGATCCAGTCTCCTGAGCGTTTTTTTTTTTTTTTTCCTTTTACAGACTCCAGAGCAAAACAAGTAATTTCTTGTATAATTTCTGACTGAACTTCCAAAGAGCTCCATATCCTTGCATGTCTTCCTCAATTGCAAACAGCAAAATTAACATTGACAGCATGTTAAAAGGATGTCTTAGTAGGTATATGCAAAATCCAGGTATTACCCAGAAGTGTGCCACTGTGTTCACGTCCATGGTTTTTTCTAGAAGTGGATCTGGAGAATCAAGAAATCTCTTCCCAATTACAATACCAGCATTGTTGATTAGAATGCTGACATCACCAACTTCTTTCTTAACCTACAACAAAAAGCATCAAGAGAGTGGGCAATAAATACAAACCATTCTTTTTCATTCTTTAACATCAAAACTTTACAAACACATATATTACACATTTAAATAAGTTGAACTTAGGCTTCTCATGGCTCCAAACGCCTCAGTTCTTGCACTGTCTCATCTTTTTAAAGGTGAGCTCTCTAATGGATTTTCTTCAGATTTGTGGAGCCCAACGGCCCCACAGAAGCTTCTGCTTTCAGCACCTCTGTTTCCGAGGACAAATCTTCCAGGAAAGTCTTTAAAGCAGAAAGCTTAACTAATACAAGTATTTTTCTACAGGAAACACATCTTAAAGCTAAAGAGAATTCTGGACTAGAAACTGGTACACTCTACCCCAGAAACTAAGTTGGCTAAAAAATGATACCTGTATATTTAATCCAGTAAGAGGAAGTAGAGTTTCCATTTTAGCTCCAGACTGAGAACATTCATGAACAGTCTCATCTGAGAGAACAACTGTAGACCAGCTGATAGCAAGAGATTGTGTCAGCTCTCCAAAGGAGAATGAAAACATTTAATAGAGAATTTGAAGGACAGGTCATTGATCTGAGCTATCTGGGAAAAATGAAATTGGTGTAACAGTGAAAAATTAAAGAGTAATTTACCACCTCTCTTTTATTCTAGTTCAACTTCCTCATCTTCCTGAAGCTTCCTCCAATCTTGTCTATTTTTTGTAACTAAGCCTTAGGAGTTGGGTACTTCTGGAATAGGGACATCAGAAATCAGTTTTAAGCTCTAGGTTTTAATAGCCAAAGGGCTGTCCTTCATCCTGCTGGTACAGGAAAGAAACAACAACCTGATACATGCAGAGCCGTTGGCTTTTCTTCCTACCAAAGTAACTATTTCATGGTGTCCCTGTGTGGCTGATGAAACACATGATAAGGATTCACATACATTTCAGTTTGGCTTTAGGACTGTTTCATTGGGAGCAAAGTTTTCCAACATATCCTACCCTGCCATCATGAATTTTGTTCACCGTAGTCTTGCAAAACTCCAAGTCAGCATGAAGCTGAATCACCAGAAGGGGAAAAAGGAGCTGGAACCATGCTGTCATATCCTGCAAAGGCTGATGCTGAACACTAAAAACCAAAGTCCACTACGGCACATGAAGCCAACAGTGGCACCGAGCACCACCTAATTCTAAAGTCGTTTTGTAACTGATAAGATTGGATGATTCTACCTCATCAGCAGGACTGGCCATTTATGAAATAATGCTAGGTGGGTGTTTTCTTCTATGCAGATCAGCCTGAGGATTATTAGTCACTCTGACAGTGGCTGAACTGCTGACAGAAATCTACAAAAATCACTTCACAGCATAGGAATGATTTGAAAATTGCCTATGCAGTTCATCCTTTTTACAATGTATGGTCTTTTCGTAAAAGGCTGCCAGAACTTGAAATACCCCTTTAGCTTCAATAAATTGATTTTCTGCACTTCACGATTAAGGGCCTGCTCAGTAACTGAATGAATGAATGAATCAATGAGAAGCTGCCCAGTTAAAATGAGCCACTGGAAAAGAGACCTGGCTCTTTTTAGATTTTAAGGAATAGACATACACAAGTCAACTCTAAAACCAGAATTCTTGATAGAGATAGGAAGCACAATACATTCAGAATGAATTAACTTTAATCTCTTGCTTTGAATCCACTAGAAAACTTAATCATGCATCTCACATCCATGCTTGCACTCACCTTAGAATAGTGTCAAAGCCACAAATAGGACACTTTACCTGGTCAGCTACTCTGTAGACATCCTGTCTTTTGCTACAGTCACAGATGTAAGAGTGTACTCTTCCTGCCCCATTTTCTCTGGCCAGTCTAACTGTGCAGTTCAGCCCCTCTTGATTAATATCCCACAGGACCACCGTGGCTCCAAGGCTGGCAAACTTTATAGCTAAGAGTCTTCCAATGCCACTTCCCGCTCCTGTTATTAATACAATTTCACCACTAACATTCTTCTTCCGTCTGGGAACAACCAAGAACACCAGGGACTCCAGTGAGTAGTAAATAAAAAGTGCAATGACTTTTAATGTTTCCAGGAAGAAGTTCATCTTCAGGGTATTTCTTCAGGTACCTGATAAAAAACCCAAAACATTTAGCAGACAGGGTAAACCATAGAGAAAATGCAAACATCAACATTGCCCAAACATTTTCAGATCCATTCTAAATATCTTCTCTAGCCTGCTTTTGTGTCTTGTTAAAAAAAAAAAACAACAAAAAACAAAACAACAACAACAACAACAACGACAACAAAAAACCCAAACCAAAAAAATCTAGGCTTACACCTGCATATCTAGTCAATTTGTCCTGTTTCTGTCTCATCTTCAGGTGGCTTCCATTTCATTTGCCATTCTGCAGCAGTAGGACACACCTGCACTCATCTGCTTTAGAAATTTCCCACCCACCATGCCATGGGTTTCATTCTCTGCTGTTCTGAAAGAATGTGGACAAAAATCTAAAATAAATAAACAAATACATACTACTACTAATAGAAATCTGCCCACTGTGCATTGTAAATGGGAATGCATGACAATTACAAATCCAAAGTTATAGTTTGATCAAAGAACTTATGTGGGCCTGATTATTTCTGGGTCTGTCAGATTTCAGCCTGCTAGCAGCTGCTAACCTTTTCCCAAGGAAAAATTTCTCAAGAAAGCTTCTTCTCAAAACAATCGTGGCAAACTCTATCCTTTCTCAAACAATCTTTCTCCAGGTGGTGTTTTGCTGTTTCTCTAATTAAACCATTGGGATTAGAGAGGTGTCATTCTTATTCACCAATCACATTAAGTCTGTATCGAAACACCTTATAAAAGTAAGAATTAGACAATAAAGCTTTTCTTCTATGCTCTTTGCTTTCTGAAATATTTGGAGTCTTTCATCTTTCTTTCGAGTCCTACAGCAACATCTGGTGACCCCGACTGACCTGCAGCTGCGGGACAAGTACCGTACTTACCCCGACCCTAGAAAGAGGGTTTCGGTTATTTTGGTCACAGGGGCTTCTGCCTGATCGCTTTCCTCCTTCGCTAAGGAGATGAATTCTGATTGCTGGGACACATTCCCCAGCAAGACGCAAAATGATCGTTTCTATGTTAGCTCCAGCTGACAAATTGATAAAAGAAATGTGGCAAGATATTTTACAGTGCCACACAGTGGACTTCCCAGACGCCATGTATCTCTCATTCCCAGAGCATTGTATCTCTCGGGAAAGGACCTTGTTTTTTTCTCTAGTGCTGAAAAAGCAATATTGAAACAATTATGGAAGTCAGTAGGGGACAGCCTGTTGGATTCTCAGTGCTCTGGAAATATAGAAGCGGTAAGTTTGATTGTGTCTTGGAAGAAATTCATCATGCTGCTCTGAAATTTCAGAGAGAACTTCAACTCTGAAATTTTGACAGAGGAAGAGACCTCTGAATGCCCGCAGGGAGGGGGCAGAGACTGATTTGGACCGTGTTCTTGTGGACATTGGAACATTAGAGACTGGGATGGACTCTGAACTTTGAGTGTCTTCCCTCCCGCCCAGCCTAGCGCTCTGCACTTGGCTTGTCCTTCCCATTGTGGGTCCAAGCCACGATGTGAGATTTGACTCCTGTGCAGCGGGTTGCAGGCAGCTGGCAGGAGTGCGAGGGGCTCAGGACCTTCGGGAGTCTTCCCCACCATGCTCCGCGGACGCTGCTCCACTCTGCACTCAGGGGGCTGTGGGGTAGTGGGAAGCAATCCATTCTCCATGCTTTTCTCGTGGTAGAGGAGGATGGAAAGCTGGCGGTTCAGTCTCCGTCAGCGGTGGAGCCGGAATCACAGGGAACAATTTCTGTGATTTGTCCAAAGTCTGGGACTTCTGCACTGTTTCCTCTTCTCCCCAGAAAGCGTTCCCCCATGTGGATCAGGGAGGGGTTGGTCCCTGTTTCCATGCTGACCCTCGAGCCACCGTGGCTGCAGGAGCCCCCGCTGGATCCTGCTGCGGTTTGTAGATCCCCCCATGCCTGTGCCCTCGGCGGGAACGCCGGCAGGCGTGGTCTGTGCTGACTTGTGTCACACCCAGCCCTGCGGCTGCTGCCGCGACCCCACAACCCAGTGGTCCCGGGACTGCCACGTCTGCAGTCCCTGCGGTATTCACCTCTGCGTGAGGCTGCCACACAGCCCTCCTGGGGCAGGTGCTCAGTCAGAGCAGAGGACCCCGAACTGGTGGTCACTCTTCGAGCGGTCATTGGATGCTTCCTTTGTGCCAGGTTACAGTTCACCCCAGGGACGCCAGGCGGTTTTGGGATCAAGTGAAATGCAAAGCTTTGCAAATGGGGGACTGGGACATAGTAGACCACCTTGTAAGGTCTGGAGGTGGTCTTCCTGGCTTTACAGGTGCCAGAGGGGACATGGTATCTGGTGCTATGGACGTGGACCCCAGCCAGATGTCTGTCCCTGCTCCCGTGACATCTATGGAGCTGGACCAAAGGGATAATGTCACCTTGCAAGGAAGTATCCAGGCTTTTCCTGTAGTTAAGAGTAATCCTAGTTCAGGACAGCCTGATATTTATCACATCATATCGTGGAAGGCTGCGATGGACCTTCCAGATAAGGTGGCTAAATATGGTCTGGGTTCTTCTGAGGTAATGCAGATGATTAGAATCATCAGTGTTGATGTGTTAGCGCCATATGACATCAGACACCTGGCTCAGGTGTTGTTTCAACCTGTCCAGCTTGAAGTTTTCGAAGCTAAATGGAGGCAGCTGGCTATAGGGTATCAGCACAGAATAGTCAATTGTTCCCGCAGGACCCCAGGCATGGGGTTGGAACTGATGAGTTGACAGGTGTAGGCAATTTTGCTAACCCTGATTATCAGGCTACCTGGAGCCCTCATATGCTGGACCAGTGCCAGAAAACAGGCATGTCATAGAATTGGCAGCTGCAAAACAGAGATTTGTGACTATAGTCCAAAGGTCAAAAGAGCCTTTTCTGCCATTTGTTGAAAAGCCTTTTTTGCAATTTTCTGTTCTGCATCTTTGGAGAAGCAGCTGGAAGATGAAAATTTGAGAGCACTCTTGCTCAAACAGCTTGCAAAAAGCAACTCCAATACAGACTGCAGGAAGCTTATTGAAGCCCTCCCTGGGGATCCTTCTGTACCAGACATTGTCCAAGCTTGTGCCAATGTAGGCACCACAGATTATAAGATGGCTGCCTTGGCTACTGCTTTACAGTCATCTCGGAAAGGGCTGAAGGGTGGACAGCAGAAACAGGTGAATGCACAAGCCAGCAAAAAGCAGGGAAAACAAAAACAGAAAGGAAAAACTCCCTCGTTTTTGTGCGGTCTGTGTGGAAAGCCAAGCCATCATGCAGAGGCTTGTATGGCAAAACTCCATGCCAATGGTCAGCCTTTGCCAAGTTTGGGAAATGGGACGCCGTGCACTCAGGGGAAACGTGTGCAGACATGAGCACTTCCCCAGGTGCCCATGCCAATGCAGGCCTGCTTAGCCAGCTTGCAGCCAGCACCTGTGGCTCAGCCAGAGTCGATGTCTGCATGGCAGTGACAGTCATCTTAGACTCTTGTAAGGTACACAAAGTTCCCCTGGATGCCTTTGGACCCCTGGGTGAGGGCAAAAGTGCCTTCCTTTAGGGAGGTCTAGTGCCACCCTTCAGGGTTATCATTGTGCATCTAAGACTTATTGATGCGGATTTTATGGGACAAATTTGTGCCATGGTTTCCACACCCACCCCCCGTCACTATTCCCAAAAACACTTGCATTGCTCAACTTGTGCCTTTTAAGTCTTCTGTTTCTAGTACAGAGGACCAGTGTTGAGGGGACAGCTGCTTCCGATCTACTGAGCAACCTCAAGTTCACTGGACTGCAATCCTGTCTGACAGACGTCCTGAAATGCTGTGTACTCTGTGCCTCCCCAGTGCCACCTTGTCAAAATTCACTTTCGAGGCCTGATTGACATGGGCACGGATATAACCATCTCTCCTTTTCTGCGAGGCCTCCACAGTGGCCTCTGGATCCTGTGGAGCAGCCCGTCACAGGACTGGGTGGTACAGCAGGATGCTTTGCGAGCCAGCAGCCTGTGCTAATCACAAGCTCAGAGGGACAGTCAGCTGTGGTTCAGCCTTATGTCACTGCAGCTATTGCCAACCTCTGGGGGCAGGACGTACTGGAGGCTTGGGGGATACGGATTGGGCGGATTTTTGATGGGGGCCACTGTGACAAAGGGCGCACAGTGTCCTACGCTCCTTTACGGTGGCTGGTGGACAAACCCATCTGGGAGAACCAGTGGCCCCTCTCTGAAGAAAAACTAGTCACCCTTTGAGAATTGGTTCAGGAGCAATTGGACCAGGGTCATCCTGAGTTTTCTACCAGTCCCTGGAACACTCCTGTCTTTTGCATCAAAAAGAAATCTGGGAAATGGAGGTTGTTATAGGACCTCTGGAAAGTCAATGCCATGATGGAAAGCATGGGGACACTGCAACCTTGGCCAGTTCTCATCATTGATCTGAAGGATTGTTTCTTTACAATTCCTTTGCATCCAGATGATAAACTGAAATTTGCCTTCACAGTACCAGCAATTAACAATGCTGAACCTGCACAGAGATACCAATGGAGAGCCTTGCTGCAAGGCATGCAAAATTCTCCGGCCATTTGCCAATGCTATGTGGCCCTGGCCTTGTCTGGAGTTTGTAAGCAATTTCCTGATGCCCATTTCTATTATTATATGGATGATATTCTGGTGGGCAGCATCCACTCAGGATGGGCTGCTGAGGATACAGCCTCAGCTGCTCGATGCTTTGCATTCTTATGGGCTGCAGGTGGCTCCAGAGAAGGTTCAACAGCAACCTCCTTGGAAGTATTTGGGAGTCAAAATTTTGGAACGAGCAATTCAACACCAAGAGGTGAAATTTGTGCATTCTGTTAAGACACTGAATGATGCACAGAAATTGGTGGGTGTCATTACTTGGTTACGTCTGTATTTGGGACTGACCACGACACAACTGTCTGCACTGTTTGATCTATTAAAGGAGGACTCTGATTTGAAGTCACCTCGCACACTGACCCTTGATGAATGCTGGAGGAGGTTCAGCAAGCTGTTTCTCCTTGCCAAGTTTATCAAATTGACCCCTCCGTTGCTGTCACTGTTTTCTTTACCACTCCAGAAGTACATCCTACAGGCATCATTGGCCAATGGAGTGACAAATGGTCTGATTCCTTGCACATTTTGGAATGGGTCTTTTTGCCCCATCAGCCACAAAAGACAGCATCCACATTATTCGAATTAATTGCTTGCGTGATAATCAAATGCCAGCAACGGTGTTTGCAACTGACGGGAGCGGATCCCGCAAAGATCATACTCCTGGTAGAGCAGGAGCTTTGACTGGAGCTTTGCAAACAGTGTTTCTCTGCAAAGTGCTCTAGAAAACTTTTCAGAGCAGATCACTCATCATCTGCCCAGCCACAAGCTACTGCAGCTGGCGAAATTACCTATTTTTCATTGCGGCCCAAAAATAGTCGTGACTGTGCAAGGACCCACCATCTTTACTTAGGGTTCAGGAGGAACAGTAACAATGCCCTTGTTACTTGGCAGGATGGAACTGAATGGCAGGAGCTGGAAGGTCATGAGACTGGCTCAGCCCAATATTTGAATTGAGGGCTGCTGTCATGGCATTTGAGTGATTTTCCCAGGAACCTTTCAATTTGGTCACAGATTTTATCCATGTGGCAGACATAGCCCAACCATTGGGTTATTCACTTTTGAAAAACGTCAGTAATGCTGCTTTGTTTCATTTGCTGAAAACTTTGTGGTGTGCCATTCAGGCCCAAGTTCATCCATACTACATTCTGCATGTTAGAAGTCACACCAATCTGCCAGGTTTCACAGCAGAAGGTAATGCCAGGGCTGACAAGCTGGCTCACCCTGCGTGAGCAGCACCTCAGCCTGATAAACTCAGGCAAGCCAAGGCATTGCATGAATTCTTTCATCAGAAGGCACACACTTTGAAAAAACAATTTCAGCTGACCCCAACTGAGGCTTGTGACATTGTCAATTCTTGTGATGACTGTCATGCGCTTGCTGCACCTTTACCAGCAGGGGTAGACCCCAGAGGCCTCGAGACCTTGCAGATTTGGCAGACAGATGTCACCCAGATTGCTGAATTTGGCCAACTCAAATATGTCTGTTTGTCTACTGACACTTTCTCTTCTGCTGTGTGGGCCTCTGCTCATATTGAAGAAAAAACTCGTGATGTCATTTCCCACTGGAGGCAGGCCTTTGCTGTTTTAGGCATACCTTCTACTGCAAAGACTGACAATGGTCCTGCTTACACCTCACAGAAGGTGCAGCAGTTCATGCAGTTGTGGGGTGTTTCACACAAATTAGGTATTCCATGTTCTCCAGCTGGTCAAGCTATCATTGAACGCGCTCATGGTACTTTAAAGCAGGTTCTTGAAAAACCAAAGTGGGGAATGCAGGGTGAAACCCTGCACAGTGGATTGGCAAAAGCTTTGTATACAATCAATCACCTTACAGCGCCATAGGATTCAAATAATCCTGTAATTTTGAACCATCACCTTTCGTTGCAGGCTTCAGGCAAGACACATCAGCCTCGAGCAAAAGCTCGGGTGCAGAATTTAGTCACCAAGCAGTGGGAAGCCCCATATGAGCTTATTGATTTGGGTTGTGGGTATGCATGTGTACCCACAGATACTGGGGTATGCTGGGCACTTCCAAGGTGTGTTGTCCTGACCTGCAAGGGCAAAGGCAGTATCGAGCCAACA
Source organism: Zosterops lateralis (assembly GCF_965231275.1). NCBI lineage: Eukaryota > Metazoa > Chordata > Aves > Passeriformes > Zosteropidae > Zosterops > Zosterops lateralis. The sequence goes on from NC_139762.1 coordinate 114,104,911, forward strand.
GGCAACCTTCAAACCGTGACCAGAACAAAGGTCATCAAGTGGATAAACCTAAAGTGATGACCCAGATGCAGAAGATGCAGGTGACCACTCGGATGGTCCCTCTACAAGCAGACACTGAACATTTTGCTCTTCTTGGGTTCTACCTCACCGGCTTGTGCAAAAAACCTCTCAACCACACTAAGTCAGTGGCCGACTGAGAGGTTCTGTTTGACGGCTTCCTGAAGGAACCTCTTGGGCTGCACTTGTTCTGCTTTCTGCAAGGGCCCTGCAGAAAGGGGAACAAATATTGCTTTTGCTTCCTTTTCTTTTTTCTCTTTTTTTTTTTTTAAACAGAAAAGGGTGAGATGTGGGCCTGATATTTCTGGGTCTGACAGATTATCCTGCTAGCAGCTGCTAACCTTTTCCCAAGGGAAAATTACTCAAGAAAGTTTCTTCTCAAAACAATTGTGGCAAATAACTATTCTTTCTCAAAACAATTTCTCTCCAGGCTGTTTCTCTAGTTTAAACAATGGGATTAGAGAGGTGTTCTTCCTATTCACCAATCATGTTAAGTCTTTATCGCAATACCTTATAAAAGGCAGTAAACATTAGACAATAAAAGCCTTTTTTCTATGCTCTTTACCTTCTGAAATATTTGGAGTCTCTCATTTTTCTTTCGTGTCCTAAAACAACATTTCTCAGCTAAAGGTAGAGCACACTGGCAGTTACACTTCAACCGTCAACATTACATTCCCAGTCTGATTACATCTCTTAGTTAATTTGCTATCTATGTGTACAGGTAATAGTGTTTGACAAGTGCCAGGAGATAAGTCACTCAGGTCTCTGCTACTCTGAGCAAAGTTCAGTAAATTCAGCATGTGAACACACACGTTACCACGACTCTCAGGGTTTTTACACGGGAAACGGCGGCTCTGGAAAAGAAACTGGCCCTGCTGGAGTAGAATCAGTTATTTCAGCAGGTTTTCTGGTAGAAACATTGGGACATCTTAAAACTCTACTGATAACAGAAAAACATTTGCCAAAGACATAGTGGGTAGAAACACAAGTTCTTTCTGGCAAAGTCATGGGGTGAATTCCTTCAATTGAGCACTTTCTATTCTTCATTCTCACTGAAGTGTGACAAAACCTGTGCAGAGGCAGCAGCACCAGTAAGAAACAAAACAAACATCAAAAGAGCCCTGGAACAGTTTTCTGGAGTCAATATTGGCATTTCCTGTAATAGGCTCCCTTATCTATAGAGCTATTAAGGTTCTAAGCAAAAACAGAGTTATAAAGGAAAAATGTTATTAAATTTCATGTACATAAAAAAGGTGGAAAGTTTTGGAAGCACAAGTTCTTTGTTGAGCCTAAAAGAGAAGCAACAAGTCTTTAAAATTATTGCAGTTGCTGAATTTAACCTGATTGCACTAATTTAATGCACTTAACATAAACTTCTCCACTTTCATGAAAGGGACTGGTATCTCTGGCTTAGAAAAGGTTGTTAAAGTTAATCCCTATGGAAAAGGGGCCAATGAGGCAATTGCCTTCAGAGGCAATACCAATTTGACCTAAACTCAGTTTAAAATTTATGACAGTAATTCTTTAAGCAAAATATTTGTAATATTAGGCTTGTATAGGTCAGAGGTGCATTAGATCTTTCTGTCTAAAAGTATGACTTTTGCTTAATGAAGTAGAGTTGTTTGTGCATACAGACCACAGGAGGCTCTGCATCCTTCAATGAGATGCTTCATTCCCATGGACACATCTCTGCTCTAACCCAGATTTGACTGGGCCCCCATTCCCACTCAATGCACTAATATTGCTAATTACCCCAGCTATGTAACCAAGCATACCCACACATAACCAACGAAATTTGCTACTCACTGAGCCGATTTTGGCTTGTCAACTGAAGTGAGCAGGGATGAATTTACAAAGGTGAATTAACCAAGGGGGGCTTTGGAACATGTAAGATCTCCGATTAGTTTCAATGCCTCCTATTTTTTTCTAGCAGGCCCATGTCCAGGCAGACACAAGCGTGGAGGGCTTTTATGCTACAGAGAGAACTCTCAGACGCTCTACAAAGCTTTATCAGACAGATTTTCAGTGCAGGTGACTCGGCCAGCCAAGGCTGGCAGGTCCGTGTGCCATGGCTCAGCACCGAGGGGCTCCCGCAGCCCTGACAGGCCCAAGGCCCATCCCGAGCCGCAGGGCAGGATAGAGACACCTCCTCTGCTGCTCCAGGGACTGACTGCAGGCTGATCCCGCAGTCAGCTGGACAGCGTGTGGCCAGGATGAATCTTTCCCACTGCAGCGGGAGAGCTGCGATCCCACAAAAACACAGCAGTCCTGGAGCCAAGGCTGCCCAAGTGTAGCAGTAAATTCCTGACCCCCGAAGGATGCCGGACAATCCAACTCTCCCTTTGGCACAGCGCGCCTCCCAACCCACCCGGCCCCAGAGGAGAGCCCCGGGCAGCGCTGGGCTGCGGGGACCGGCCCAGGGCCCCTCGGCTCCCCGCGGGGCCCGGCTGCCCCCGGATCCCCCCGGACCCCCCGGTACCTGCACAGCCCGAGCCGTCCCCCGGCACAACAACGCCCCAGCCCCGGGGAACCTTCGCCTCCCGGCGCGGAGGACGGGCAGGGCTCCTCCGCCTCCCGGCCCCGGGACGAGCGGGAGAGAGCGGCGCGGAGGGAGCGGGAGAGAGCGGGGCGGGGCGGGGCGGCCCGGCCTTTATCGGGCACCCGGCCCGGCCCGGGGGCGGCACGGGAGGGCACGGCCCGGCACGGGAGGGCACCTGCGGAAGACCGGATGGGCGGGGAGAAGGCCCGGGAAGGAGAGCCTGGGATCCCCCCCGGGAAGGAGGAGAGCCCCGGGATCCCCCGGGAAGCAGAGCCCGGCCCAGGATCCCCCGGGAAGCAGAGCCCGGCCCGGGATCCCCCGGGAAGAAGCAGAGCCCGGCCCGGGATCCCCCGGGAAGAAGCAGAGCCCGGCCCGGGATCCCCCGGGAAGAAGCAGAGCCCGGCCCGGCGGCCCTGAGGACGCTCAGCCCCGGGGGCTCCTCGCTGGGGCCGGGGTTGGGCCAAAGGCTCAAAGGACGGAGCTGTTTGTTGGGCCAAGGCATTGTATTGTTTAAAGTGGGTCACTTAAAAAAAGAAAGTGTAAACTCCCCCCTCTCCCCCATTTACTCAATTTTAAAAATGTAAAAATATATGCTTTGCACTAATACTTGGAAATTAAGAGCATTTAACATGGAGAGTGACCTTGTGATTGGAGGTGGAGGCCAGAAGGTGGGATACACATCCCCTTTTCCCACCCTGTATGAAGACTTTGGACATGTAAGAAATTTGCTGAATAAAACCTGCTGAAACAAAATTCACCAGACAGCTTCACTTTACTAGTCTATGTTATGAATGACTAAAACTAGTTTTCAGAGAAGCCATTTTTAAGAATGCCAGATTAGCATCTTTCACAGTCTTGTGTCAGAGAAGACACAAGTGGAATCATTCCTTACTGTTGATTCTAGTCTAGAAATGGAACTACTGTAATTTGTTATATCAGATGAGGATGCCTCCGTCTTGCCACATGTTACTTTTGGGCTGATTTATGAGTGCTGTCAGAATTCCAGAGTGTAGAATTAGGACTGGTGTTGTTTGTTTTGTGTAACATCCCACTGGATGTCTTCAGAGGAACCCAAGGTCACTGAAGTCATAAGAACATGCCTGAGGATCTTGGTGAGTGCTGTCACTTCTGCTTGTCTGTAGTACTTATGCCATGTAAGTGTACTCCCAGTCTGGAGCCTTTTTTACTGAGGGCTGTATGGTATTTTGGCCTAACTTACCCTTCAGGAAAACACTTGGCATCTGTTGTTGTGTAGATATTGGCACCTCTGCTGGAACAGTGTACCCAGGAGCACACTAGAATGCTGTTTATGCTTCATGTGAATCTGTGCTGGATGTTTTATTACCTTCACTTGACTTCACCACCACTTAATTATAGATGTGTCACAAGATGCATGGATAAACCAAATAGATAGTTAAGGTTGGTCTAAGCTGGATAAATCAATTCTGTGGTAATTAGCATAGTCATCCTTGCTTTAGAATAAAAAAAACAAACAAGAATATTCTGTCATGCTGTTGGAGCCATATTCTTGTAAAAGCTATTTCTTTTTTTTCTATCAGAACACTCAAATTACAAGAATTATTTTGATATTAAAGCATCAGTTATCCCTTATTTGCCCCAGCTGTGGAAATGGAATAGTGTAAATGCTTGTAAACAGTCTGATCTTCTGCTGCTTTGAATGCTGACTGTAGAATTCTAAAATGACCTCATTGTGCTCTTCAACATCTTCAGGAGGGGCAGTGCAGGGGCAGAGGGGCAGGTACTGATCTCTTCACTGTCATCACAAGTCAAGAAAGCAGTATCAGTCTGAGTCAGGAGAGGTTTAGGTTGGATCTCAGGAAAAGATTTTCCACTCAGACGGTGGCTGAACACTGGAACAGGTACCCCAGGGAAGTGGTCCCAGCACCAAGCTCAAGAAGCGTTTGGACGGTGCTGTCAGGCACATGGTGTGACCTTGAAGTGTCCTGTGCAGGGCCAAGAGTTGGACCTGATGATCCTGATGGGTCCCTTCCAACACAGTGCGTTCTATAATTTTGTGGTAAGTTTCCTTTGGCAGTATCAGCTGCTTTAGTAATTGTAGGTACGGCAATTGCAGCCTGCACAAATTTGTCCTTAGTCACACATTGCAGCTTCTTAGAGAGGGGTGAGTCTTCATAGAAACCCTAGTGTCTTGCTCATAGAAGTCAGATGTCTCTTGTGTTGCCTCTGAAGGAAACAGGGCAAACACCACTTTGCCAGAGTTCCTCAAAATTGACATTTCCTTTTTTATTCCTGCAGAAGAAAAACAGTTGAGGCAAAGGAGATTCCAGTCAAGACGAAGGATTACCATCCTGAACACAGAAGACTAAGTGACATTCTGAATTTTCATTTATAATATGCATTTCATTTGAGTGATATTTACCACCTAACAGAGGTTTATGGAATTCTAGTTCCCTCTACTAGCAGATTTGAAAAAACGGGAATTATAAAAGTGACAAATTATTACCCACTGGTGCCCATTTCATTCTGGGGAAAAGTGCCAAGTCCTCTTTAGTGAGACTGAGGGGCTGAGATGTGCTGCATTAACATCTGTTCAAAGTATTTATGAGATACACAGCAAATATAACCAGCAGCTTTGGTGTTCCTCAAACATTAGGAGAGGCACAAATTCTCATTGGAAGAGGAATATGCTAGCATTAAGTATCACCATGACTAGCACTGAATGCTCAGGTGCCATAGTTCACTGCCTGTTAAGATGTGTTTACAATGTTAGGACCTGATGGATTGTTTTTAATTCTCCAAGCATTTTTGGCAGTGAATCTCATCAGAACAAGAGAATGTGTTGATATGGGCCAGCTCTGTGATGAAATCTTTTGTATGTTCACACAGCACAGAGGAATGTGTGGCAAGAGGAGTGAAAGCTTGCAAAACAAGACTGCCTTAACTGGGGCTCCCATGCCATAAGAAAGTGTGGTATGGCTGCTCCTGCCTCCAGCCATGGCAACAGGTAATATTATACACAGGGTGTGAAATTCTGGTCTTTACCCATACAGGAATGCCTCTTATGTCAGTCTGGTAATCAGGCAGCATTGGCTGGGCTTCCATCTGCCTCCAGAGTTAACCCACTTTATTCAGAACAGTGAGATGAATGAAGAAAAAGGGTGCATCCCAGTGTGATGCAGAAATGTTACGGCAGATGCTCCAATATTAAGCATGTGCCCAAGAGCTGTTATAAATCAGCTTTGTTTAGCAGCGTGTTTCCTGATCCTGCACCAGGATTCTACTTGCCAATGTATAAGCTGTAACTTCGATGCACAATAAACACAGATGATCAGTGGGCTGCCACGATCAGCTGCAAAGAGACTGCTGCTGTGTGGCTGTTTGCTCAGAGCTTTTGCATGCTCCCCTATGTGCCCACGGTATGTTCTTATTAGCATGTTTACTTTCTAGAGTTCCTGCCTGTACTGCAGGGGGAAGTGTCCCACGTGAGATTTTTCTCCTTTCTTCATTAAAAAAAAAAAAAGTTTGTGAATAGTTACTGAAGGAGTCTGAGCTAAAACCTCATCTGTGATTTACAGGCTGTCAGGATGGATTTAAAGGGAGAAGTTGGACAAAAAAAATAATTAATACTTTTTGCTGAATAGTAAAGAGAGTGGGGCAGTTTCCTACCATTTGGGACCAAGAGTCTAATCAAGAGTAATGCAAGGTTTCTGACACAGAAAAATTAGAGACACAGCAGGAAAGCAAAACCAGCAAAAAAAGGTTGGAGGTTGGGGAAATGAGGCAGCAAGGCTGATATCCAGTTAACAGAAAGAAAAGTTAGCAAGGTGTTAATTTATTAATTGAATATATAGGAAAGCAGTGGGTTGGAGAGAGTGTTCTAGTACAGGAATAAGTAGGGATTGGAGGAGAACACAGACTGGAAACAGCAGGGTATAACCAAAGAACTAACTGAAACCTCTGTGTGCTGGAGGGAAGACTCCAAGTGTGGCAGTCTTGAATATCTTATCTGGACTTGCATATCTGTGGCCTGATGGAAAGCCAGGGCAGCCTTACATGCAGGTCGGGGCTAGAAGTAAAGATAAATGGTAGGGGGAGAAGGAAATGAATAATGGTTCTGTGCCAGACCTAATCTTCATTTCTCTGCTTTTCCTTCTTTTCCAATTCTGTTGCTTTTTGTCTTGTTTTAGATGTTAAATAGCCTGGGGAGAGTGAGGTGCAGTGTTTCTAGTATATTCTAATACACTCTGTAACGTGTGGCCACTAATTCTCTGAGTGTTCAGCTTCATTCCATGTCTGTATCACTGTAAGCTACCATGAAAAAAAAATTGCTCCTTTGCTCCTCTGTTACTTTGTTTTTTATAGGCCTAAAGAGGATGGGAGTTTCCAGCTCTGCACCACACCTTCTAGAGTATCAGCTGGTCTGACTATTAAGGATCAGGATTTTTGCCTGTTCTCATGTAAGGGCCTCTCAATAAGATAGAAAGTACCCTCTGTCCCTCAGTAAAACTTTGTGAGTGCCAGAATATACTTGCATGTCTTGTGATGGTTGATTTTGGCTTGCTGTGTATTTCTCAAAAGCTGAGATAATGCTGCTAATGTCTGTGAAGAAAATAAAGGCTGATACATTCCTCCGCATTGTTGGCCTGCAAACTGGAAAAAAATGCTAGGAAAGGAAAAATTGCTGATATTTTTATGCTAACCTTTATGTCCATGATATCATACTTAGCTGCCAGCTGCAATGACATTAACCCTTGAGTCTCTGCTACATGCAAAATCACAGCACTCTTCTGCTTTTAGATTTTAACTTGCCCTTTTCTCTACAATTTCTAAGTTATTAGGGTCTTCAGCTACAGAGGAAATCCACACATAAACATTTTGGTGAGACTGTTTTCTCAGGGAACATATAAATTTGTGACCATTGGGCAGGTGCACTGGCTTGGACAAGGTTTCACTGTGTGGTTCCCCTGGTTATTTCAAAAAAGCCTCAACCCTGCTACCTTCAGACTGATCCAGCTGATTTTTGAGGGACCAGAGCTTAAATCACCTCTGCTTTCCCAAGTTTGATTCAAACCTAAATGTCACTCTCTGACTGTAATGCCTGTAGCTGGCTGTTGATGGATTAAAATGAGCATCCTGTTGGTTGGTGCAAAAGGCTGATGCATGTGATGCCACAGCAGCACAAAGTGGTATGACAAAAAAGTCTCAAGGAAGTTTGAGAGGAAAGCTGTCCAGCAGACCTTTACTCTCAGCTACCCCTAAGGAAAAAACTGATCACTGCTTTTGTAGTCCTTTATCTTTCACTGTATTTTATACTAGAAGTGGAGAAATTAGAACTTTTTTCCCCCACAGCTGACTTTGAGTATCTATGGGAGATTTTGATTTTGGGATTTTTTTTTCCCCCAAGACATCAGTTGCTAAGTGTGGAACCTGACCCACAGAAATCCTATGAAATCATGTCAGCATTACAGAGATGGAACTTTTTCCCCCATTTTTGTTCCATTTGAATGCAGGATATTATCTAAGCACTCACAGTGTCACTTCTCATATATCTGAATATAAAGTAAGTCCCTTACATTTTCTGAAAGGTCTGCATTTCTCGCTATTGCTCACTTAATTTCTGCAATATTTTCCTGTATTAGACTTGAAATCTGTAACATGTTAATTCCATTGCTGAAAGCCAAATAAAGTAATTTTTAAAATGCTTCATTGTTGCCCATTGAATTCCCTGTGGTCGAAGGAGAGTTCCACCAGCATTATCTTCCTCAGCCTCGTTCCTGTTCCCTGAAAATTAGTCTTGGAGAAAGCAAGACCACAAGACCAAGTAGTTTTACATTGGATTTTGTTTCAAAATCTGTCAGGCTGAAAATTGCTTGCTTTTTAAACTCAAATCAATGGCCTCTGAAGAAGGAAAAGAGATTGGAAAGCACTGGGAAGTAAATCAGAATAACACACAAAGTGACATAACAGTTTTTCAGGGAAGAAAGGATAAGAAAATCCAAAGCAATAATCACACCACGATGAATCCATCATGCACCCACATCTTCATGCTAAGTGAGAACTAGTTCCTCTGCTTTCTGCTCCTATTTCAGAAAAGATCTAGAACAACTTGGATGGTATGCCAAAGAGTGAACAGGCTGTCACACTGCAATAGCTTTTGCCTAAGAGACATTTCAACAGCTTGGGAGAACTCAGAGGGGAGAGGTGTGATAGAGGAATATAACAACATCTCAAATGGTGTGGATGAACAGAATGATTATAGAGTTTCTCACAATAAACAAGTAGGTGACAACAACTGACTCTCATCCTCAAGGTGTAAATGGAAGAAAAGAAACTGTGCTTTCCGTCTATGCTCCTAGTCCTGGAAATCAGACTGACTTTCATGGTGAAAATTGCAATTACTTTATGCAGGTTGATTATAAAATGAATACATACACAAGAACAAGGGTAATTAAACCCAGTGTTTTTAGTGATTGCCTACTAGAAATCCCATTTCAGAGACTCAACAGTCTTCTATATATTTATGTAGTAAGTACTGAACACTTTGCAGAGTGACTTTGCAGAATTATCTTATTGCTCAGAGCAGCAGTTTAAAGGAAGAAGTGTTTCATTTCAGAAAGCTAAATTACACAGCTGATCTGACACAACTGATACCTATACAGCATTGGCAGTGACATTGTTCATTGCAGAACAGCCACACTGTGTTAGTCAAAACATCTATTTAACCTTGTATTTTACTCCTCATGAAGCCAGCAGCACGTACTTAGGCAACCAGTGCAAGAACAGGGAAAGCAAACAAGTGCTCTTTCAGTGCACATGGACACATTCAGTCAGGGACTTCCTAAGCCACAGAAAACAGTTTTGTGTTTAATGTTCCCAATGGATAAATGGAGAAAATAGAATTGAAATTCTAGTGCATTACAGCAGCTTCTGAATAATTATGGAAATGCTGCTTTTATGCCTTTTGATCCCTGGATAATGTCTGTCATCTTTCCCTTAGGAAAAAGATCTTTTGTATGTAAGGTGTATCTTTTTGGTTTGTCCATGTTAGCATGTCATGCACCTATAATTAAAGTCTTGGGGTTTTCTCTCACCTGCCCTTGTAGGCATTACAGAATAGGCACATAACATTGATACTGTGCAATTAGAGGAACTATTAATTATTGAAGGTACCACTGAATTGGTATACAACGTACATCTGCCTACCTGTTGCATTTTAAGCTTTGATCCACAGACTGTGTTATCTGTGGATCATGCCCAACATATAACAACAGTAACTAAAAAAACTGAACCTCTTCTCACTGGGCTTAATATGCCATAGGGGGACATGTAGTTTTATTGGAAAATTTCTAGAATCTAAAAACTGAGATTGAAAAATATATTAGGAAGAGAAGGGCAGTAAGGAAGGTGGGAAAAATCTTCCCATCATGCCCAACATGGACTTCTTTTTTTTTTTTTTTTAATTCTTTTAATTGACAGGTCGCGTATAGTTCTTGAAGAAAAACAGTGATCTATCAACTTTCTGAGCAAAGAAAATGCACAGGCCAGCTCAGGCACCAGTTTTCAGTTAGAAGCAACCAAAACCAAACTTGAGCTTTAAAAACTCTGTTCTTATTTTCACAAAGTCTGCATTTGATAGTGCGTACTCCCAAATACTGGCGGATACAGTTTTGTTTTGCATGTTTATGTAACTTCATAGACTGGCGTAACACTGGGAAACAAAACATTGGTCAGGAAGGTACGGCCAAAGAGACGGCCCAGATGCCAACCTCGGATTCCTGGTGTTTCCTCCTGAGCAGCACAGCGGTGAACAGCCACAGCCCCACAGGGCCTGGCTTTGCATTTGGAATGAACACACACAAACACCCGAGCCCAGAGCCACCACCATCCCCCGGCAGCTGCTAGTCTCCAGGATGCCTGCGAAGCGATTACAGAAACCATAACCTAAATAAATCATTTTAAAGCCCGACCTCTGAAGTGCCACAGCCCTGCAGAAGGAACCGCTTCCCCCCTGGAACCACCCGGGGGCCGGCCGGACCCGCCTCCCCCGGCACTGACGGGCGCTGCCGTTACCGCTCCCTCTGGGAACTGAGGAAGCGGTGATGGGTTTTTTTAGGCTTTCCCCTTTCGGCTCGCACCTACATTAAAAACCCCAACACCGCTTGTCTTCCGGGCGCTCCGGAAAGCCGGGCGGGGAGGCACGGCCCTCCCACAGCCCCGGCCGGGCCCGCCCCGCGCTGCCGGGAAATGTAGTGCGGGCCGGGCTGGGGCTGGGGCCGGAGGGGGCGGCCCGCGGGGCTGGAGCGCGGGTCCCCGCCCTGCCCTGCCCTGGCCCTGCTCGCAGCCTCTTGGGGCCGGGGGGCAGCCCTGGAGGGGGGGCTGCGGGAGCGATTTGGGCCCCTGGTGCCACAAAATGGCACCTGCGCCATCGGAGGGGCGGGCGGGGAGCACGGCGCCGTCCCTCAGGGCGATGGGCCCATTGCCGCAATGGTGGCGCTTGGGCAACGAGGGCTGAGAGAGCAGCTCGGCACCTGATACAACAACGTGGGTCCCGAAGTGTTTCCTCTGTGCCTGGAGCTTAGGTGTGCCCCTGTGATGACGTTTCCATGGGTGGGAAGCACACCTGGGCACTTGGATGCCAGCGGGTTTCTGCCCTGTGCTCGTGTTTGGCTGTGCCAGGTTTCAGTGTTACAGGCCGTGTTTCAGCCAGACCTGCTTCTCCACGTCACCGGGTCTGGAGTCTCTTTTCTGCGTGTCTGTGATGCTAAAAGCTCAACTCATCCACAAATACTGGCTTGCCTTGTCTATCCCGCAGCCTTTCCTTTGGTGGTGGTGTGCTCTCCTCAACTCTTTTGCGATCAGAAACAGGTCACAGTATCTCATTATGGAGAATCCTATCTAATGCCACTAAAGGAGGACCTTTGCCAACCCGTATTTACTACGCTGTTGCAATCCTATCAGTCTCCCAAATATCACCTCTTCAGCATTTGGATGTATGCCATAGACACCTTTTTATGGCCAGATTCTTAGTTCTTCTCACCACTCCCTTTTTGTTCATTACTAACTTCAACACTCCTAAAACTCTACAGTGCTTCCTACTTAGCCAGCTGACCACTGTTTTATTCTTTCCACTCTTAACTACTCTCTTCAATTTTGTTTTATTTCATCTCTTTAATTCTTAAAAATCAATCCTTTACTTGCAAGTTGCAACATTAAAATAGTGTATATGTTTCAGTCATTCCTTATTGACCTCAGAAATGTAAGGAAAGGCTTTCCACAGAGGAAGTTGCCCAGACACTTGACTATCAGGACACAGAAATGTGTAGAAGATTATGAGAGGCTGCTAGCAGATCAGTTCCCCATACTGCAAAACCAGACAACTTCTTAAGCATCAGGGATATAAGAATGGAGAATGCATTGTTAATGACCCATAGGTCTGTTTCTTTCTTTGTTCTATGTTAGGTCTGGAAAGCAGGGCCAGGAGAAGCTCTGGTGCACACACCAGCTGTTCCCTCAGAGAAGCCTCATCTCTGAGGTAAAACAACAGTAGTCAAAGCCAGGATGGTGAAGCACATGGGAACATGCTTTGCCAGCCAGGCTTACACAGGTTAGGACTGCAGTGTTTCTGCTGCATGGGACAGAAATGGAGCTAGTGGGGAGCAGCAGTGTTATACTGACACCTGTGCTCCTTGACTTCTTTTCCTTGGCCCTGGGAAGGTGCTGGCCTGAATAATGCCAGCTATGAACTAAGTTCCCCATTGTAACTTACTGGAAGATTACTGTAAAGTCCAAAGTTTCACAAGAAATTATGGTAGTATCTTGGCCACAGGCACAACTCTTTCCAAACCCATACAAATAATGTTTGACTTAAATAGTTTCTACATCTTGCTGAATGTTCCAATATTTAGGTGTGTCACCACAGTTTGCTGATGTTTGTTTGCCCACCTTTTCATCAGTTCTGTTTTTGCTGTATCTAACTACCACAGAATTGTTTCTTCATGTAATGAATTGTGAATGAAATTTGGTTTGGAAGCAAAGTGCTCAAGAACAATTCACTCAGTGGCTTGTTGGTTTTGTTTGGGCGCTTGTTTGGTTGGTTTTGTTTCTTTTACAGAAAGAGAGGTGTGTTTCTTTGTCTGCCAGATATTTATCCTGCCATCACAGCGGTAAGAAAGTGATAGAAAGCTGCTGGGGCTTATTTCATATACATTCCTATAAACTTCCTTCATGTTTGGCAGACTTGCTTTGCATGTGGAAAATTGAACTGCAACCACTTTGAAACTAGATTATCTTTTTAATTTTTCCTCTGAATTATTTAACATGCTTCATAGAAAATTTTAAAATACTCAACATTATTTCCTGATGGCCTTATAATTAAAAAAACCCCAAAACCTCCAGAGTGTCATAATTCAGACGCAGTGGATGTTTGAAGAGGTGATGGCCATTAGATGTTTCTGGAAATTAGTGGACTACTGCATGTACAAAGGTTGGTCTGTGGGAATACACAAGACAGAGAGTAAGACAGACTTAATTAGCATGATTGGTTTGATAACCAGGATGTCATGGCAAGAACAAACAGAGCTCTGAGGTTACAGAAGATGGGATTAAACCTGCTTGCGGGAAGAGGAGAGATTCAATCAACCCACCTTCAAGAAAGATGTTGTAAAATGCATAAGTTGTTTGTATGATCTAATTATTGTTGTGAAAATTATTAACCTTCCTGAAATGGTGTAAAAGCTTTAGGAAAACCTGAGTAAAATCAAATTCTGAACACCGAATCAGTCTTCCCATCTCTCCTCAATCATCAATAGTTGGTCCAGTACAGAGGTTTCAGGTTTAATAGGTTAATATGATTCACAAAAAATTCTCATTTTAAAAAAGATATATTTATGCTAGTGTCGAGAAATTCCCTCTGTGTGTAATTTTAATATTACTGCTAAATCTCTATGACCATGAAATCTTAAGCAAAAAACGTATGCAATGGAGGGCATGCAACTCCTTGAACAGTTGAGCCAACAGTTGACTGTCCTGAACAGCTGAGTTCAAACCAGTGGTGCCTAGTTCTCAGATCTAATGCCCACACTAATCAGTCCTTCCAGTGGAGCCATTATTTTTCTCAATGTTCTAATCTTCTTTTCGCTGGTGTCCCTTTGTAGAAAGTCCTTGAAGCAAATTTCTACCTTCATTTTGTGTCTCCTGTTTCTTCACTGAATCCTGTGAACAACTTCTTGTATTTCCTGCCAGCTCCTGTGAAGATATTATGAAGCATTCCTTCATTTGTTTAGGACCTGTAGCAACCACAGTAAAAGGTACACAGCAAGGTATTTGATACATAATAAAATGACACCTTAATTTATTATCAAGGAAAATAGGACAACTGTAATAAGGAAGTTCTGGGCTTTCATATTTGAGCAATTACATGCATGTGGAATGGAGCAGGAACGATTGTCATCCTGCTGTGTTAGTCTTACCTAACCTCACTACAGTTCCAGTTGTTGATGACCGTCTCTCAAGGCCTGAAAGATTTGGAGTTGAATGGATATCAGAGATAAGAAGGCTCAAAAGTCGAATATGAACTGGAGCTCACTATAGGAAGAAGTCAAAAGGGCACCTTACATTTTAAACAGTCAGTATGTTGCTTCATATAGATAAGATAATTTTGTATCATCAGTATGAACCTCATGAACTTACCAAATTTGTCTATGTCTCTTTGGGTTTTGCTTTGTCTGTTTTGCAACACTTAATAGCATAATTTCAGGTCGTAACTAAAATGAACACCATCTTTGCAGGATGTTATTTTCCACTATTCCACATCAGTTTCAATTTTTTTAAAATCATAAATAATCATAATAGTATTTCTTTTTATGGAAAGAAAATATACATTGTTTGTACTCTACAGAATAATTTGCATGGGTAAAATGCAAGCCTGTTAGGCTTGTGACTAAGTTTACGTCTCACTATAACATCATCCATAAGCTCTTAAACAGAAAAACAGGGCCAGCTGCATCAAAGACTCATGAGACATGTCTTAATTTTTCTGAACCTGATGGTCTCATGACAGAAGAGAGGATTGCATACAGAAGGGTGAGGAAGAAGTAGCTGACCCTGTGATTTAAAAAGCTTGGCCATTAGCTCAATAGTCCTGCAGGTTTCACCGCAGAGAAAGATATTACCACATTGTCAAAATTATTTTGTAATATCTCATGCTGTTTTAGGATTGCCGCTCAATAACATTCTGATCTGTGAAAACCAGAGTATGGAATCAAGGCACCTACTCATGTAACCTTAGCTCTTCCTCATTGAACAGGTGATAATCAGTTGGAGTTGCCTGATGCTGTCCCCATCTTTAGATGATGCTGAATTGAGGGTTAGGGGATTAGCTGGAACAGCTTGAGAAAGCTGTTAATTAGACATGAGATGATTCATCCTTCAGTACAGGATGGGAGATGAAGGCTCCCTTCTGGACCCTCTCCAATAGATGATCACAAAGTTGTTTAGTAGGAGGGCACACCTCTCCTATGGGGAAAGGCTGAGAGAGTTGGAGTTGTTCAACCTGGAGAATAGAAGGTTCCAGGGAGACCTTACTGCAGACTTTGAATACTTAAAATAGTTTTTTTACTTGTAAAATAGATGGGGACAAACTTCTTAGCAGGACCTGTTATGATAGAAAGAGGTGCAAAAATTTTAAAATTAAGGAGGGTACATTCAGAGTAGATATAAGGAAGAAAAATTTTACAATGTGGTTGGTGAAGCACTGAAACAGGTTGCCCAGAGAGGTGGTGGATGCCCAGTCCCTCGAAACATTCAGATAGGATGGGGGTCTGAGAATCTGACCGAGCTGAAGATGTCCCTGCTCATTGCAGGGGAGTTGGACTAGGTGACTTTTAAAAGCCCTTTCCAACCCAAACTATTTTATGATTCCATGATCCACCTCATTTATATGATCAAAAGAAGACAAGAGAGATCCCAAGATTCCCTAAGTGATCCAGAATGGCCAGAGCCAAGTTTTATACCATGTATCAGTGGTGAATTCCTGTGTTCTTGTCAGGGCTGCTTATGTACGGGGGTCCATATGTGTTGTTGTAGGGGCTGCATGGTAGGCCTATGAAAGGATAATTTTGTGTCAGGGTTAGTGTGGCTGAGAACAAAATAAAGAGTTTATGAAATTTAACAGGGTCGATTCTGGGCATAAGACTAAAAGTTTGCACAGCTGTGCAGGATGCTTGGTTTAATATGTCTCATGTAAATATGTGCTTAGATTTTTGCAATGAGGTGGAATATCAGAGTATCAGAGCCTCAATTCTAGAACAATACCTTCACAGGCAAAATATACAAATGTTAATTAAACTACAGATGCTAAAAGAGAGCAGAATTTAAGTGATTTTGGCATGTATATTAATGCATTATTGCTTATCTTCAAAAGTCAGAGTGTCAATGAACATGGTGCATGGTTGCTGTATGATCCTACTCTTAGCCTTCCCCTTTAGTTCACCACTCTTTAGGAGAAGAGGGCTAAATGCTTATACTTCAGAATAGCTAAAATATGTTGGGGTCAGTGAGAGAAACAAAAAATTTGGCTTAACTGCTGAATCCCTGCAGCATATTGGGGGCATCCTTCTCCTTGCCACTTACCTGCTCACTTTTCCCCCGAAGACACCAGCTTTATGTCAGACAGCATTCCAAGCTCACCCTCCTTAATTCCCATTGAAGTCTTGTGGGTGGCAATGCAAGTATGTAAAAAGCTGTTGCTTTCCATCTCACATTTTCTATTGCTGGACACACCATAAATGTAAGTTTAGTTTGAGATTCAGGAGTTCTGGGTTACCTGAGCTATCTGATGTGCCTGGAGTTGCCTCTTTATAATGGTGAGATTAGCTTCATTATTTTTCTTTGAAAACAAAAGGGTGAGACTCTTCTTATGTTCAGCCTAGTGAATTTACACCAAGATCTGCTTGAAATAGTGAATGCATTGCAGCAGTTAAATCACTATGCTGATCAGGATAGATCAGTGTCTTGGGTGGAGATGAGCCCGGGTCATCGACTCCTCAGTAGTTTATGCACAGCACTGGTATGTTAACAAAGAGCTTGTGATTGCTATAGTCACCCAAATCGTGTTTAACCACATGATTAAAAGAAATAAGAGGTCAAGATTTTCTGGCAGCAGTTTCTGGAAGGAGCAGAGCTGAGATCTGCGATTTGCTTGTAAGAGCTTTATTTGTCTGTAGCGAAGAGATTTATTTAAATCTCATGAAAGGGGAATGTGCTGCAGTTTTGCCCTTCCCAGTCTGAGGGTTAAATTTGCATTTCCTTCGATGTCTCTCCAGCTAACATGAAAATAACTTCCATGTGTCACTTTTCTCCTTAAAAATAGCTGGAGTTCCTTCAAAATTATGTTTGGTATTCCAAATATACCCCCAAACTACAGTTTTTCCCAAGCACTTGAATGTAATTTTAATTTCTTTATTTCAGTGTGTTCTTGAGAGCTACAAGACCTACTCTGTATGGTCAGTATGTCAATGTACAATGTCAGTGTACAATGTACAATGAACAGCACTATGCCAATGTACAATCATTGTCTTAAACTCCCAATACCTTTCTGAATTTTAGTTTAAATAGGCTCTTTCATGTTTCTGTTAATAGACAAAGAAATGTGGAATGAGGTCAAGTTCCTTCATGGGGAGCAGAGTTAAACTTGTTTTTTAGTATGTGTTGAGACCCCAGGACCCTCATCTCATGATCCTGATTTCTGACCACAATGACACATTACTAACCAAGATGTCTCTGCCAGTGATATCCTCAGGAACATTTGGCAGAATGGCATAGAAGTTACATTTCCATACTTTTTGTGAAGAGTTGTAGGAGAGAAGAGAGTTGAACTGTGAGAAATGTAGGAAGAATTGAGTCATTGCCTGCTCAGAGGCAGCCAATGCTTGGCCAGTCCTCCAATGCTGTCTGAACAGGGTGCTCTCAGTCCCCAGCCAAACAGGCAGCAGCCATGGAGAGGAGACTGAGCTGTGGAGAGGAGACATCAAGGCTGTGAACCAAATAGCCTCCAAACAGTGCCTAACCAAATAGCTAGGCATGCAAGGGTTGACTGAAGGTGTGGTAGGGTCCTGCCTTCATGGGGAAGAATTGGAAGGATTAGGAAGGGATATGAGAGAGTGGACCAGGGGTGCTGTGATGCTGGGACATGTAGGGTGTTGTGCAGAGCCCATTAGTAGTGCTGCCCATGGAATAATTTGGGAGCTCTGATTACAGCTTGAGAGAAAGAGATGAGAAGAAAACAAGAGTGGCAGAGAATAGTTCTGTTTTCTTTTGTGATGAAGTGGGATTTCAGTGAAGGGTGCAAGATCACATTTAGGACCAATAATACAGCTTTGCAGGCTCTTTCACCAAGAATGTTTTTGTTTCTTTGAAGATGAGATTACTAGATGTGACAGAGCTGTCTGTCTCCATGGTAGCAGAGCATGCTATGGAAGGAACAAATGCAAACCCAAGTCTTCATTTTGTCAAATGTTGTTTTCTCAAGGCTTGCCTGCACTAGGACACTTTGGAATGTTAAAATTAAATAAATTACTGCACATATGCTAAGTTGCACTAAATGAAAATGTAATAAAGTCTTGCTTACGTACATCGTCTGGTTATTTGTCTTGACTAGACATTTTCCTTAGTGCCCCATATGAATGAAGCCTTAAGTGTGGGCAGTACTGGAGTCACATTTTTGGGCAACAAAGGTCACAAGCTTAGCTCAAGGTGGTGTTAGGGTGAGATAGGACCAGTCATCAACTTCTTAGGAAGCTCTTAACACAAATCTAAAAATATCTCCTTCTTGATGCAGACAGGCACATCTATTATAGGACATTTCAATCTGCATTTTTGAAAACGTTTATAGTGAGGCAATTCTGGAAATATTTGGAGGCTTCGTATTTCCTTGATCCCCGCCAAATTGGTTTCAGGCCTCATTATGGTAAGGAAACTATAAGACTGTCTGTCTTATTGGCTTACTGGCAATTGTCAAAGACTGAGTTTACACATCAATTATCTACAATAATCAGGTCAGAAAATTTGGGGACTCCATCATAGACAAAGATACTTAATGGATAAATATTTTTCACAAAGGCGTGGGCACTTCTTTCAGTGTAAGAAGTCCCAGTGAAAATGTCAACTGGTCTTGTCAGCAGTATGTATTACATGATGTCTAACTGTCTAACAATGCAGACTGAATACAGAAACTTTTCAAAATGTTATAGAAGTAACCCCACTGGCAGAGCTCAGTATTTCCTATTTTGTGATAAAGGGTAGATACATGAATTTCAATATGTCTTAAATTTTTAAATGCAATAAATAAGATAATTAAGATTTTTGATTAGGTCAAGAATTCATTTCACACTTTTTGTATCAAAAGAACTTCCGTTTCTTTATCTGTTATCTATTTCCTATCTTTATCCCCTAGAATGACATATGTAGGTGATACTCTTGTTCATAGTTGGGGACTGACTGATTCTCAGAAGTCGATTATGTTCTGGAGATGCGGGAGATCCAGGAGATGTGGGAGAACCACAAAACTCAGCAGAAGTTCTTTGAAAGATCCAGATCTGAAGACTCTAAGGATTGCTGTATTTTTCAACTCATACGTCTGTCAGGATCTGTCAGGATCATATTCTCTAAAGAAAATGTTTCTCTAAGCCCTGAGGAAAATAAGGGATAAACACAGGAGATTCCAACTAAGATAAAATTGTTGCGATGAGAAAAGTAAGGCAGAATCACAGCAAGAAGAGTAAAGAAATAGATTATACACTGAGGCCACCTACTGGGTATTGTTGAATTAGCAAAATAAATGGTAGAAAAACTGCAGATTCGGTTGGCAGGAGTCCAAAACAGAACAGGAAAACTGTCTTGCTCTTAAAACCAAAACTAAACAAACAAACCAACCCCAAAAAAGGACGGGAGGGGAGCGGAGGGAGGAGAGGAAGACCAATCAAAAAAACCTCACGAGAACAAAAACAAACAAACAAACAAACAAAAAAGGAAAAAATGCGTAACATCAATATTTTGTAAGCTCTGATTTTTTTTTTCTCGAAGTTTAAGAAAAAGAAACAACTTGCAATGGGATGACTTCTTGGGTTTCTTTCTCTCTCTCTCTCTCTCTCTCTCTCTTTCTCTCTTTCTCTCTATCTTTCTTTCTCTTTCCTGTCCTAGCTATCATCTATCTTTATCCTTCTCTTTTGTAAAATCAAAGTAGGTTGTCATAAAGAAATCTAGAAGACCATTATTAAAACGATTAATTCTGTTCCTTTAAATTAGTTCTGTTCAAAACAAATAGTAGAAGATATCTATGATGATATGTTAGAAAAAGTGAATTTATATCTCTTGAAATGTGATATTAGAAATTATGACCCATGAAATTAAATACCTATGTAATTCCTTTTAACTTATTCATTATAATGAACTTAGTATCTGGATTTGTTAATGGCAATGCAAGGCAAAGTTGCTTTGGGAAGAAAGTGGCAGTAAAATTGGCATGCTAGTGCTTCTTAGGCTTTGTAAAAAGGCATTGCTCTTATCTAATTCTGTTAAAATTAATTTTGTTTCTCGAATTTAGTATTTATTCTTAGGCTTTAAGGTACCACTGTTTGTGAGCAAATTCAGCAGTCCAGGAAATAGCTGTGCAGTCAAGGGAGTATGAATAACTAACACACTTTCAGTAATGCTTTCAGCAGAACTTTGTATAAGCATAGCCTGATAGTAAGACTGGGAGATTTATACAAGTTCTCAATCTTTTCTGCCACTTCATTTGCAAAAATCTGTCTAAGAAGTGACCTGTTTTTTTGAAGATGGAATGCCATCACCAGAAGATACCTTTTAGGCACTTCTTAATTTCTTTTACTTTCTACAGCTCTTTCCACTGTTGGTATGGAAAAGCGTGAATGAGTAAAGAATGTATAGAAATTTGGCCACTGATTTCAGTGCAAAATTCACAGTGCAACATAATCTAAGCAGAAAACTTTTTCTACCACCTGTATCAATACAATCAATAGCAATTAATTATTATAAATATCCTATGGTAACACCAGGTTTTAAAGG
Organism: Zosterops lateralis; assembly: GCF_965231275.1. Taxonomy (NCBI): domain Eukaryota; kingdom Metazoa; phylum Chordata; class Aves; order Passeriformes; family Zosteropidae; genus Zosterops; species Zosterops lateralis. The sequence goes on from NC_139762.1 coordinate 114,125,570, forward strand.
AATCAGGAGTGTCAGAGATGAGCTTCGGTATGTCACAGGGTGAAGGAGAAGAAGGCAATGCTGTGTAGGTTTTGAGAAAATGGTTTTGAGTGGGATGAAAAGGAAGTTAACTTCCATGCTGGCCCATTGCTGAATACAGCAAGACAAACAAGGTGATGGAATGAACAAAAGAAACAGAACTGAACTTTGTGGAAAATGAGAAATTCCAGCCTTCCTGACAGGGTTGGCTGAGGCCTACCTGGTGAGATTATCACAGGTAAAGGCACTGGAGGGAGCACAGTGCATCCCCTCCTTTCAGCCTGTATGCACTGGTCAGTCAGACGTGAAAAACTCAGTTCAGCCAGGAGGGCTTTCTAGCCCATAGGACAGGGCAAGAGACCACTTGGTTTTCCAGTAAGAACCTGGAGAGTTTTGACTGCAGTTGTTATGATTTCTGCTTCTGGTCGTTTTGTAATTAGAGAGAAGTGAAGAATACAGAGCTCAAGAGCTTATTTCACAACTTAAATACAACAAGATGGGCATGTTACAGACATGACTATATTGATAGGGAGAGAAGTCTGAATAAAACTTGTACTGTCTGGACGAATGATAAGGGAGAGACTCCATTTTACACCCAGAATATTGGAGCAGTGTCCTATGCTTGCTGATGCTGAAACATCAGAATCAGGGGAAAGCACTGTCAAGGCTGAAAGTCTGCTGTGTGGTTTTCCAGGCATTTCACTGCGGATTTATGGTCGGTAAGCTTGGCTTCTGAATTGCAGGGATGTATTCAATTTTTTTCCTGGCTTCAGTACGTTGCTGATCTTTTGTGCACTATTTTTTCTTCAGAAAAGTTTCCAGTTCCTAGTGAATGGATTATGTATTTAACTTCTTCTGTTTTCTTCCCTGCTGAAAACAATATGCTGGTCTTTGACTGGTCTGCAAAGAGCAAGTCTAGCTTTCATCATATGTGTTCCTTGGTATTTTCTGGAACCAATTATCGGTGTGATAATGTAGTCAAAGCCTCATACAGTATAATCAAATATACTCACAATATCAATGAATAGCTTTTGTCTGTCTGAATTAGGTGAAGCACACATTGTCATGCCAGGGAACAACTATCTGATATCTCATAAGGACACTAGCAATTTGTACAGTTTGAGAATATCCCACTTCACACAGGTTATGTGGTAGTTTCATTCTTTGTTTAAAAAGACAGTAGTAGAGCTGGATTAATATATTCTGTGGAAAATCTTCAGAAACTTGGGAACTACACCTTGAAACTGCAAGTAGTATTGAATAAAAGTAATGCAGACACTTATGCAGGAAGGTACACAATCTAAAATATCTTAAATTACTGTTGTGGGTTTGAACTCCAGTCATGGCAGTTTTCTTCTACTTTTGGTATTTGCATTTGTTTCATTGTATCTCAAGATTATTCATGTTTTAGTTGAGAGATAAATTTCAGCAGTGAAATATTGCATTTGCATGTTAAATATGAAGCCTTTTCATGAAATGAAATTTTGTTTTGTCTAGTAATCTTTGATCTCACCTGCAATGTGTTGGCTCTGATATGCAGTCAGTTTTACAAAAAAAAAAATAATGAAGTGCTGATGGAATCAAAAGCTTTTCCTTGATATGAACTTCCCAAAATGTACTTGGCAAAAATAAACTTTTTTGAAAATTAGAATTACCCTATTTCCTCATGCCATCGGCATAAGTATTTTTCATAAAACTAGTATTTGTTAGGCCAATTTTCATGCATAAACCACAGAAACTCATTCCAAAACAGGTTATGTATTTAAAAGATGAATGTTGAGGTTGAAGTATTGTTTTCTTAATTTAAAGAAGAATCCCATGCATAAGTAAATTCTGATTGATTTATAACACACATTATAGTAATGTTTATTTTTGGATTAACTATCCTAAAATTCTTACAGGAATACTAGGATAGAAAAAAGGTGTTAAATATGTCTGATGTTATTCTATTTTGCCATACACTCTGGTGTGTGTATATATATATATATATATATATATGTATAAATGTGCATATATAGCATAATGTGGCCTGGGATGTTCAGGGTGGAGACTGGAGAAAACTTCTTTATTGCATTAGTAGTGCAGCACTAGAGATTGAGGTCGGGGAGATGGAGAAATCTCTTTCTAGATTTCAAATAGACAAAGCCCTATTGGGGCTACAGGTTGACCCTGTAGTGCTGAATGGAAAGTTGGGTTAGAAACCCCCAGAGACACATTCCAGTTATGTGCTTATGATTCTGTGCTAAGTCTTATGAAAAAGAAATTTCTGCCTGCCTGAAATGAAAGCTGGCAAAGTTCAACTGTGCTTACTACAGCCCATGAGTATTTTTCATGTGATTTAGGATGTATTCCAAACACAGTGACATCATTCACACAGCTCTGGATTGTACAATGGTTACACAGAATCTCTGCTATCATTCTTTGGGTGTCGATATATGTCTATATGGCACAAATTTATAACAGAAGTATCTATGATGCCTCTGCAGTCCTCATCCCAGGTTATTCACAGATGTGTGCTCCATAAGAATAGAGAGCATCTCTGTACTGTGAGTTTTAAAAAAGGTTCTGCAGCAAGTGGCCCATGAGTCACAAGAAACAAGTGATCAGTCACAGACTCCCTTGGGATTGTGAGAAGATTCATCATATCCTTGGTTTTCAGCTTCATCCGTCATGATCTGTCATCTGTATTAGTAAAGAGAACAGCATCAGATCCTGACCACTCTCCTATGTTTATCTGTGCTGTGGCATTATTAGTGGTTTTTGTCCTTGTCAGTCAGCCCTCCCCGAAATAGTGCATGGTCATGGTTTTGAGGACAGTACAGACCAGGCATCATTCACTGAGGGCAACCCATTTTTGGGAAGAGAATTTAGGTTTGTAGACTTCAATGATTAGACATCTGACTTATTATTTGTCGCAACATAAAAATGTCAAATGTTTTATGTATTTGTCAAATAAGAGATTGAGGTTTCTCAGGTGTCTCACTGGGCATAAAGAAGATTCAGTCAGTGGCAAACATCGAAGTGTTGCTAGTAAATTCAAGTACCATAAAAACTGCTCATCTAGTGTTTAAGATTATTTAAGAGCTTGCAGCTGTTCTTCTGATGAAAAGAAACCATAATGATTTACACATTTGTATCTACAGTGGATTTTGTTGCTAGTACCATTTGATGTTTCCCAGATGTTTTAGTACAGATTCTCTATTCACCGTTTTCATGCCACCCTTGATTTCTTGACCTCTTATATTCTCAGCTGTCTACTCACCAGATTTATTAACCCTAATCTATTTTACCTCTTCCTTATAGGAAGGCCACTTTGTGGTTTAAAATTACCCTTGCTAGGTTTCTGTCTACCTTTTCATTTCTGCAATGTCCTTTCAGTCGTGGTCTTGGTATTCATAATGCTCATAATCGATTTTACCCAGTGACATTATGACTTTGTCTTTTTCAGTATTCATTTCCTAATAATTCATAACATTTTCCTGAGCTTTTATTAAAAAAATCTTTATTCAGCAGTGGTATCTGATGTTTGGGTTGATATTTTTATGTAACCATGTATTATATCTATAAAACTCTTCAGTAGTAATAGCCAAGTTGGGGCTGTAATTCGATTTGTTTGCAAAGTTAGGATTGTGTTTTCATGTGTCATTTTACATTTGTTTACATAAAAGTGATTTCCTCTGATATTTTTGAACTTAGTCACTCAATCTCCTGAGGCTTTTCTGTGGTTCTTTTTCAGCCTCATGATGCTGAATAACCACATCAGCAGCACACCATGTCTCTTTCTGAGTCACACCTTTTTGTGGTCATTTCGGATATGATGAACACTTTGGATCAGAACACCATGCAGTTTGGGCCGTTGGCATTTGCTCCTATTTTTTTTTTAACAACTGTAATATCACAAGGCGTTTTCCTGCTTGCCCTTGTCAGTGTAATTTTTGAAAATCTTGTTGAATGTCTTTTTGAATCTGTATACACCGTGTTAAATTTTTGTTTCTTGTCTGTAGGGTTCTTGGTTACTTCAGAGATAGATGTTTGAGGCAGTTGCAGTAGCTTTCCTAAAGTATATAAAATTGTACATTTATTCTGTATTTCTGGTGTCAGTCATTAGCAGAGAACAGATAATTGCCTCTACTAAGTATAGCTAGAGAAACACTGAATGATATGAATAGAAATGGACACCTGAACCCATGCAAGAAAAAAAAGATATTTGTGGAATATATAATTTACTTGGTTTGTTTGCACTGCTTTAATGATCTTCTAATAAAGTTACAGCAATGTATACATTGCACATCTACCATTCACAATTTCCTCAGTCAAGAAATACTGCTGATAAAAGTTATATTTTACCATCAAAAATCAAGTATTTATGCAGAGGCAACTACCCATTAGTAAAGAGATATTATTACTTTTTTTCTGCTCTGTTGCAATGAAGATGTGGAGCGTATAAAGCAATACTACTGCAATACCACTAATACATATAAAGCATACTACTGTAGAACATATAAAGTAATACTACATTTAAAGCAATAATACAGTCTATTTTGACCAAGCACTAGTTTGTTCTGTGGTGTGAATAAGAAAGCAAAGGACTGTCATGACTCAAAAAGAATTAGGAAAAGGAAATACTGACAGACTCATTGTATTTAAATACTAAACCTTCAGTCTTCATTATGATCAATTAACTAAAGAAAATGAAATGTCATGCATTACAGAGCTAAAGTGTGGATGACATCTCAGCCCCCAGTGACTTCCCACAAGCTAGAACTTATTCTACAGAAGAAATAGGGTTATTTGAGCTCAGGTCTGGATGCTGCATCCATTGAACTTGAGTGGCTAAATGTCACAAACGTGAAGAGAAAGGACTACTTAGAGAGAGCTAGCATGTTCACACCCTCTCGGATCCTTTCCATTTCCACAGCACTCCTGAGATGGTCAGCCATGAAAATTAGTTGTTTCCTCTGAAAGGGAAGGATGCTGGAGAATGTCTTAAGTTGTTTGAGCCCTTTCTGCAGGCTTGCACTGATGAGTAATTGGTAGATAAGTATCTGGCTCCTCACATGTGGTGTTCAAGAAGGATGTCTCTTGGGTCTTTTTTATCATCAAGTGAAACTCATCAGGTGACATAAACTCAAGCACTAGAAAAAGGTAGATGAGACACTGCTCTGTAACTTATTTCATACAACCATGCTGCTGTTTCTGCCTTGTCGTCTCTGTAGTTGGATAAAGTTAGCCCAAGGATGAAAAACATCTGTGTGAAACTGAACCCATGCAAGAATCATGATGTGAGGAAAGCCGTTCTGAAGAGTGCAGTCTACTTTGGAATTAGTCGTTGCACATCTGTAATTGATCAGCTAAATCTATAATTTAGAAGTCCTTTTGCATTCCTTGATTGTGCTAAGTTTGGACATAGCATTACCCATGAGTAATGCTTGCTATAAGCTTTGATTGGCTAGAAGACCCCATCCCATGCTGGCAGACGATGACACGTTACTCAGTTATTCATGCTTCACTTGCTTCCTGGCTGGACTACAAGAGCATGATGTGTTTGGTCACCAGGCTTTCAGCACTTAGAACAATTCACCTACAATAGAAAGCCCTCAGCCATTCTGTTTACTTTGAGTGTATCATCAGACCTGTCCTCAGCTGTCTACAATCTCTCCCCACAAGAAGATGGTTCTTGTCATCGCAGTGGGGTTTCTCCATCACGGCCAAAAAGTATCTAGGGCTTGGTGTTGATAACTGCATTCATCTGTCCATGCAGACCATTCTCTATGCTCCCTGTCTCCACCTCAGTAGGGGTAAATGCTGTCATAAAAGTTGTCTGTCTAGGAGACAGAATGTTCTTGGAGACCACTCTGAGACAGTGAAATGAATATCCTGGGATATAAGGACAGTCACAAACCTGATCTTCCATTCAAAGTTCAAGGCATATTTATTTGACTTCTAGCAAAAACACTGAGGTAGCATAATTGTTTATAATCAAACCAGCTCTACCAAATAGACAAGACTTCACTGCCCAAGCATCTTCCCTTGGGAAGGAGAGAACAAACAGCATGCAACAAGCAAGAAGTCATGCTGCTTAATGTATTTTGGAATGACTTTCCAATGCCATGCTAGTGAGGTATAAAGAACTCTTGCAAAACTGAGCAGGAAGTTGCTCACAGCCTAGTTCCCATGCTGTAAGGTTGTGGTTGGTTTTTTTTTTTGGTTTGGTGTTTTTTTTTTGTTGTTGTTGTTGTTTTGTTTGTTTGTTTTTTGTTTGTTTGTTTGTTTGATTGATTTTTTTTTGTGTATGCAACCTTGATACCTGCTTTTTTGGGCAACATGTAAATGTCATTGAGGAAGTAAGCACATCCTTTTCTTCAAATGCATTTGGTTCTGCAACCTGAAGATTTGCAATACTGTCATGGGATGTAACGTGAAAAGTTGGCATTCTTCTTTTATTTAAGTTTTAGTGATTAAGGCCCAGAGCCTGCAAAAGCACCCTGAGTTCTCTGTGTTCAGCTCCAGACTCGTAACCCCTAAACTCCACCTTTTACTCCCTCTGCCGGCTGCCAATTTTTTTGTTAAGCTTACAGTTTTCCTATCCATGATGAGAGCTCTTATGCTGACTTAACAAACACATAAACACACAAGCTAAAAAAGTGATTATCATACTGATAGGAAAGTGTAAAACCAAACACTTATAGAGCAATAAAACTAAATTAAGGTAGTGCCCATGTATTTGCATTCTGCCTGTATGAGAATTCATCTTCCTTCATCTTCTACCTCTTAAGAATTCAGCAGAAGCATCAAAATACTTAGCACTTCAATCTTAAGACATAGTAGTGACAAATAGAGTTACATGCACTCAAAAGAAATACTTGCAGTGGAACCAGCATCTTGGAAACTCTGTGGAAGAGATTCATGTCAAAGTTTCATGGAAGATCTGAGAGTAAATTAATTTCCATGTCTTATTTTTCATAAGATATAAATAAGCACGAACTTTACCTCTACAGGGACACTTTTTAGAGGTCATAGGTAATTTTGGCCTTTGCAGACAGCGTTGAGCAAACTCTAATTATAAATGACACCACATTTTCTCTAAAAAAATTATCTTTAAGTCTACCCACTATTAATTGAAGCTTATTTTCATTCAGACTCCTTGTAGCTTCCAGACCCACCACTGAATCCTTTTTATACTTTATATGTTCTTGTCCTTTCTCAGCAGGTCTCATTATGAAGCCTGCAGTTCCTGATCTGCTTGGAGCTACTATCCCATACTGACTCAATCGACTGTGTTTGCATGGCATCTTGACTTCCCAGTCTCTTCAGGTGTGGGAATAATTTTGGGATAGAGAAGCTGAGAGGCATGTTAGCAAAAGGTGGGTACAGATGAAAGGGTGCCTGCTGCCCTTCACAGAGTCAAAGTTTTGTTTTTACAAGGACCATTTTCTCCAGACATCCACTGCTACTGTTTTCAGAGATCAATAAAATACCAAGAAGCTGCAAATGTATTTCAGAAGTTATCTGGACGACTGGTTCTTTATTCTGGGATGAACTGTGCATTGCATTGGGATTGTGTTCCATTACTTTAATGAATCCAGAAAACTCTGTGAGATGAATTATTATCTGGATTTAAATGTTAATTGAGTGTGTGTATTATTTGACTGTGTGCTTAAACTTAGACATATCTGCACACAATGATACAGAATTTGCAGCAGAATGCCATAATGCAAGGAATTCTTTTTGTGATTTTTTGTACCACGCTGTAATTCAAGAAATTACAAGTAATTAGGAAAAAAAGAGACATTTTTGAATGCTCATTCAGAATAAAAAAAAATATGGCTAAAGCCAGGAAACTTCAAAGCAATAATTTATTTTTGAGGATTTTTTGTTTTTAAATTTTGTTTTACAATTAAATCTATTGAGAAAACTAGTTTTTAGAGAGGAAAGAAATTAGAGCTGCTCCGTAATAGCATACCGCTTATTAAAAAAAAAAAATAATTTCTCATTTAATAATGGTCTTGTTTGTTTTCAAATATTTTCAGGGCCTATCATTTAAAGGCAGTTATTTAACGCTCTTCACAGCCCCATATGTCATCAAATTGAAGGCTAAAATTTACAAACAACAAGTTCTCAACTATTAATGATAAATGAAGCACATTTTACTGAGTTTACAACAGATAGTAACAAAAAGTAATCTTGTGTGAAAGTACTTCCTTTCCTGCTTTACCTGCAGTGTGTAAATATATACTAAAATAACTTCTTTTCTTTTACTGCTTTATAAGAAAGAGACAATTGTACAGCTAGATTTATTGTGAAACTCAATGTGTTATGTGCTTTTTAAAAAATAATGAACAGAACTGCATGTGCGAAAGAATAGAGAGCAATTTTCACGGAACCTTTTTGTTTAAACAAATATTAAGAATAATGTCCTGATCTTCAGTGTCATACAGAAAAGATGACCTAAAGAAGGATTAAACATAAGTAATTTATTAATTCTGTAAGTCACTAAAGAAGAGGTTTTATTCACTAGTAGCAATATTTTAAAGCTGTCTAGTTTCAGTCTTTCCATAACAATGATGCTATTTAGGCAGTTGAAAAATCCCAAAATAGTTAAAAGGAAATATAATTTTTTCCTTGGTGTGAAAGTGAGGTGGCAAATACAGACTTCCTATTAGCCCAAGATATGTATAAGTCACCTTCTTCTTCCTCATCCCAAATAAATCAATCTAAAATGAATGTGGTTAAGTCATGCCCCATGGTATTTCTTTGAGTCTCTGGGTTTTTTTTATTAATGTTGTATTTGCAAAGTTGCTCAAGAGGCAACAACAAAAGTAGAAGAACCCATGTGGCCAAGAACACAGGGTAAATGCAGTAATAGAAATAGTTAAATTGCTGGAATTTAGGACCTTCAGAGCCATTTTCTTTCATCATTTCTTTTTCATTACATGAGCCTTCAACAAACTGAGTAATTTCACTCAGTGAAAGATTATGAGGTAAATGAACAATGTAAGCATCACACTGGAGTTTTGGAGGTGCCAAACCAGGGAGACATTTCTAGTTAGGCCTGAAAATATTGTATGTTGTCCCCACTAATGAAATCTGACACCCCCTCATTTTATCTACAACCTTGCCCCCCATTAAATTAATTTATGTTTATATATAGTTATTGCAACACTTTGTTTAACTATTATGGAAATACCATCTTGCATTTACATTTCCAACACTGCTCTTCGTGACCTGGCTGACCTTCTCAGGCTGCAGATGAAGAGGGTCCCTTACTTAAATTGTCCTCTGTAGTTGAGAGATTAGTCAGTAACAGAGGCTCCAGAAACTGGGAATTGTTGATTCCTCCTGCAGAGGGCATTTTGCCAGAGCATTCTGCTTTAGACTAATGGAAATTTCTTGGACTAAATATATGCATGCATAGGACTGGAAAAATATATCTGAAGCATGTGTCTCTATAGGAATCCAATTTGTCTAAAGCATAAAATTTGAGAACGCATTTTCTTTGTGACTCAGATTGAAAATGACCAGGAGCACGACAGTCTATTTTATTGCATGGTTTTACCAGGTTTGTAGTATGGGATATTTGCTAATTGATATTTGGCAAAGAGAAGAAAGAGACTATAAAGAGGAAAGACACATCCTTAAGTGCTTAAGTAAGAATGTGCTTGAGTTTTTCCACTTGAACTTCAAGCCTGATCTTTCTTACGGGGTACCCTATGCCTAAGTAGAGAATGAAAATGTGCACCTGATAAAATGAGAAATAGGGATTTCAAAAAAGTGTAAAGTTTCACTTTCGGCTTTTCTTATTTTAAAGCAAATTGTTTCAGTATTGATTCTCCAGTCTCACAAAGTTACCTCTCAATAAAAGCTGTAAGAACAGCTGCAGACATTGTGAGATTTTAACAATGAATAAATAACACTTCTTCCAGACCCTGGTGAAATTTATAGGACTTTTTCCCACAGTAACTGACTTGTTCAAATGTTTACTAACTCATGCTATGTATAAATATTCAGGGTTCTGTGCCTGTAAATGCATGCCTAATCGGGGCCAGCTGAAGGCGACTGCTGCTTCCTGCAGTGATGTGGACCCTTTTTCTGGGAAGACAGACCTAATTCACACACTCACATGCACAAAGTGGGCTCAAAATCTCTGTGGTACTTCAGACTACTTACCTGCCTTCAGTCTCTTTTTCTTGGTCTTTTCACTGGCTGCAAGGGGAGTACATGCCAGAAATTCTGGTTACAGTTCTCAGCAAATTCATTAAATAGAATGTGTTAAAAGCTGAAGCTCATGGCTGATGAGCTGTTCTGCTGGGACAAACCTTATCAATATTTCTTGGGGTATCATCTGTCTAGGTAACTAAAAAGGATGCCAGTGTTTCTGGGAAAGTAGTTTTTTCTTTCTTGTGCTCTGTTAAACTTCAAGAGCTATAACATACTGTGAAATACTTGTGCTTTCCAATGGAAACTGAAGGAAAAGCATGAAGAATTGCAATGTCATTTGGTGGGTTGTTCAAACTGAATCTAAACTTGATGGGGAGAAACCAGTTACTATTCAAAACTGAAGCATATTGGGAGCATCCAAAGATTTTATCACAAATGTGTGATGCGATAGGTGTCTGTCTGTGCCTCAGAGAGTTGCAGGTTATCTGAATGGTCACTCTGGTTTGCATGTGCCAGTAAAACATATCCATATGATGTGCAGGCTTTGTAGAGCCAGCAAGTGAGAGAGCTTGTGGGTTTTACAAAGTTTTTACACTGTTTGTCTGACTAGAAAATTTTTCTTTTGTTTGTTTCTGAGGATACTTGCTGAGTACCTGTTTTCCACAAGGAACTACATCTGCTTCATGAGAAGGAGGACTAGGTCTTCCTGAGTGCCAGGCCTGTATGACAGGGACACCACTCTTTTTTGACACTGCTCTTCATCCTGGGTGTCCTCATGTTTACAGCAAGAGAAAAACCTCCATTAAGGACATCTCGGCCATGTAATGCCAAAGGAAATCTTCATTGGAATGTGAAGGAGGGCAACTGTCTCCTGCAGTAACCTGCAAATACATGACTTTTCATTGTAAATTAGACCAGTGATTTATTTGCCTCTTTATCAGGGCCTGGAGGACACTACTGCTATTCCATGCTCATAGCTATATCTTCACTACTCTTAGTGTACTCCATCTGCCCGGAGCTCTCCATTCCTAACTCTGGCATTTTTCAGTGTTCATCCTGCTCTTTCCCCATAAACATTAGGCAACATCATTGGCTTCTGTTGTTTCATGTTACCAAGGGTTTCCAAATTTGGCTCTGTCTCATATCTAGTCTTTTGGATCCAGCAGTCTTCTGCACATTTTTTTTAAATGGCTTGCTGCGCTTCCATAAAAATTTGATGCACGAATATCACTCTTGTGGCCTGTCTTTTCTAGTTGCCAGGCTTTTGATTAAGGTATTATAAATGCTCTTGTCAAAAACCATAAAGAAGTGCCCCTGGCATATGAATGACCACAAGATATTTTAGAAAGTGTATATGGATTTTCTCATACGTGGGACAGTTTTCTAGCGAAAAGAAATCAAAAAGTTATTGGAGTTCAAAATCATGACAATTTCTCTTAACTTTGAAATGTTCACGGAAAAAATATTGCTTTCAACATACAGATCTTGTTATTCACTAGAGGGCACTCCTGTGTGCACAAAGCTTACACGGCACAGTCAGGCAAGATCAGCTGGATTTAGGATCTTGCGCTTTTATAGCAGTGTTATGTGAGCCTGTTTCCTTCATGTTTCTTTCTTGACGTACAATTCTATTGTGTCAGTGAAAGGCGAACTTCTCATTCTGGGGGCTTGAAGAAGAAGGGAGTGAAAAGAGGGATTTCTGAGTCTTCTGCAGTGGTGAACGCTCTCCTTGTAAATCACATACCCCAGTGGGAATGGGAAATAAAAATCGCCACCATCTGGAAAAAGGTAAAGAATTAAGCACAAGTACCCTTCTGCCTTTCAAGCTTTGCCGACAAATAGCTGATGCTATTAAAAATACTAGAATTATTATTAAATTATAAAAGAATTATTAAAATATTATATAAGTGTATTACAAATATATGTTAGGGGGAAAAAATGAACTGCTTATCTGATGTTTCATTAATAGGTGAAGTTCTTGATGTGGAAGATGCCAGTTGCACAGAATTTAATAGCCATGAATATACTGTGAGTGTGTGTTCAGTGAGAACTGGACTGTGTGGGAGATAAACCAGGGACAAGAGGAGATAGAAAGAGGGCCACAAATTTTACCAGGGGATGTTTAGACTGGAGATTAAAGAAAAAAATATCTTCTCTAAATAAATAGTCAAGCATTGGATCAGGCATCCCAGAGAAGTGGTGGAATCACCATCCCTGGAGGTATTTAAAGACATGTACATGTGGCCCTTGGGGACAGGGTTTAGTGGTGGACTTGGCAGTGCTGGGTTAACAGTTGGACTCAATGATCTTGAGGAATCTGTGTGTGTGATGGAATGCCCATTGTGCCAGGGTGTCCTCTGAAGTTTGGTGTACCTGTTGGTGTAAAGCTGAGTTACATCTATGTCCAAATGCCAGGCTCACAGGGACACCTTTCCCCCTCACCCATGTACCTCTCTTTCAGACTTAAAATGGGTCATTTGATTCCTCTTTTCTCCTATATTCTGGCCATAGTGCAGTTCACCATCCCCACAGAGTCATGCGTTCCATGAACTAACCTGAAAATGTTGACCAGTTTTCATTTGGGGAAAAAATGAATCTGAGGTTTGCCTTAGTTTAGTTGGTAGCTAGCTATTACATCTGCTCTAGGGATGCCTGGGACACAAAGGTGCCAAATAAGGAAGGGAGTGAAATAAATAATTCAAGTGTCATTAATCTCATCAGGTGATTTTGCCGCTTCATCCTCTATTCCATACCACTAACAAATACATGAAATGAGCACAGCCCACAGCACAGCTCTCCCAAACAGCCCACCTCCACTCAAAAATCAACTCTTCACTCTTACCTATTGCCCTTCCATATTAAGCCTATCTTGTTTATCTGTACAAGGCAGGCTTAATTTTCTGGTTTATAGCATCTTGGTTTTCATAAGTGAAAACCAGCTTTCCTAATTAACATAAAATCTTTAAAGGCACTCTGGAAATTTTCATGATGACAAAGAGATTAAAAAAAAAAAAAAAAGAACTTGAACACAAACTTCATGTCTATATCAGTGTATTTCAGGACATGGTTTCCTTTCTGAATCTGTGAGTAAGAAAGGGCAGGCAAACCTATTAGCCAAGACCACATTTACCAAAGGTGCTTTAGAAATGGGAAGTACTCATTCCTAACTCAGCAGCATATTCTGGAGGATAATGTCCTCTAAAGTGTAAAAGCCTTTCACTCCACTTTGATCTCCATGGGGAATGAGTGATTTGAGCCAGATTTTATCAGGAGGTTTTAACCCAAAATATGAGATTGAACACCTATTGCTAATTCAATAGCCATAGAGAAGATATCTGGTGTTTCAACTGCCTGGTGCACTCAACTCAGAATTCATTATTTCCAGCTTGCCCAATCAGTACAAGTTTACTAGTTATAAGTAATAGCTAATCTATGAAGTGAAGAAAGAAGGAATAAACCAACATATGAACAGCATGATGATGTTTTGGTATTACATGTAGTTATAGTATATACATTATTTTTTTATATGTTTAAACTTGGATATAAATTAGCTATATCCTTCCTGTCTGTTTTGTGATGCATATTAAATGTCCAAATATTTGAGCTGATATCACTAAGAATATAGATTGAAATTCCTTTACCTCATTTTTAAACAATCAAATGGACATCTCAGGGTAGGAAATCCATCCAAACTTCCTCGTCTGCCAGTGGAAATAAATTGCTGCTCTCAGAAAGCAATAAGGCAGTGAAATGAGTAGTTTGGGTCTGCCACTTCACCTCCAGATAACTAAAATTAAATGAGACAGATCACTTACTTACTGCTGCAGGATCATTCAGGTGAACAAATACATTTTACCGCAAATAAGCAAGGGCTGCACAGTTCAATCTCCAGTTTAAAATGTGCTACAATTCCATATAATGTACTTTGAATTCAAACTAGCACTGTCAAGAAGAGTCATTCTGCTGTTCAGGCTCTGGAGGGATCTTACACGATAGTTGGTGATTAAAAGGAACATTCATGTGTAAGCAAAGCAAATGGTATCATCTTATTAAGAAGTGAAAATTAGGAAAGATTTAAATAGATTTAATTAGCATTGTTTATTCTGTGTTTTTTCTAGGAGGAAAAATAGGACATCTAGAAAAATACTGTAAATAATAAATTTGAAATTTATTAATCAAATCTGTTTCATAATGATTGGTTAAAAAAAAAGACCAACTCCATCTGTACTTTTAATTTAGTCAGAGAATTTTACTGTCAGAGAAGACAGCTTTTCTACCTTTCTTAGTATTGTGAAGCAGTATTTTTCAGAGAAATTGTCCTTGCTTCCAAGCACAAGCCTGTCCCGTTTGTGGTAAGAATGGTGGCAACTAACTTCAAACACATTTTCCTTTTTCTGGGTCACCTACTCTTTCCATGGTTGCTTTTCTCAAGATGGGAGAAGTTGAGTTGTCGACCAGCAGTCAGCTAGGCATTTATCAAACTTATAGGAGCAGTTGTTGCTTTAATGAAAATGTCTATTACTAGACATTTTTTAAAGAGTATTTCTGTCAAGCATTTTATTGTTTGGAGACATTTTGTTATTGAGTACCTTTCTGATACATGTTTCTCAAAATGACTGCAAACTCCTTTGGTTTTTCTCCCCACATTTGTGTGGAAGCAGGTCACTGATATCACAGATATAATTTGCTTTGCCAGTATCTACTCAGGATAAATGCTCTCCCATGCCTGAGATTTTGAGCACTGATTTTGCAAAGGTGCTAAAAATATTTTTCCATTGACCTTTCTATTTTGTTGTTTTTCATTGGTCTTGTTGTGATTTATGGTTTTAGGCAAAGTGGTTAGTTCTTTCTGACTATGACAGGCTGAAATAAATATATCTGGAGATAAGTATTCCTTATAAGAAAGAGTCTTTGAAGTTTTTGTCTCTTGTAAATGGCCATCATTTACAAGCCACGAGAGTTTGAAAATGGATTTTTTTCATTTTTGCAATCAGTGGAATATTGTTTGGCTGTTACATTTTAGCAACATCTGAGTGCCAGACAGCAAAGCTGATGAGAAGTGTGGTAGAAGAGCCAAGTGAAGGCAGAGCATGCTGGACCTTTGTGCTGTAGATCTGTAGCTCTGGTGAGCCCCACAAGCAGAGCTTTACCCTTATTGTGCCACCCAGGCAGAAGGCAGCAGTAAGGCTGAGGGTCTGGGAGAACCTAACACTGTTCTGGATCCTAGACACACCCTGAAAGCACGGTATACCAGGCACTGCTGCTCATACACATTTGACTAAACATAAAGGGCAAAATCAGAGATTTCCTGCTCCTTTTTCTTTCTTGATACGCTTTGGAAATTCTGAGTCTTAGCTAGACAAAGGGAAAAATTTCAATTTTTACAGCTAATTCTGATTTTTGACCAAAGCAGCTAATATGCTTTATGGGAAAACTTAAGTGAAGTAGGTTCCAAGGTTATTTATTACAGACACAGTTTAAGTGTTTTTTATAACTTCCTTGTTGAATTAGAGAAAGATCACAGACCTGTTTGTTTAGTCCCCTTTCCCAAATGTCACAATTTAATAAACATGATATTGGAAGATTTACTCCTTTAGTGAATAACAACAAATAAGCAAGAAATCCTGTCCTTCCTCTGTGGCCTTCCTCCTTACTCCTGCAGCCCTGTTAATAGGCAAGCATTTCTTACACAGAATTTTCTCCAGATAACCTAAGTTCCTCTTTTTGCTTTCTCTGTCAGTGACCTAGAACACTAGGGTAGCTCCAACTGTGTCTCAGTTTAAGGCAAACTTGCCTTTCATACAATCTGAACTTCTGATTTTTTTTTTTTGGAGGGGAGGGGAATAAGAATGATACAAAAGTTTCTAAGAAGATTCCCAGTGACTGAACGGTGTCTGAGACAATTTTAAAGCTGCACAGGAAAAACACTAAGGATCATTTTCTAACAAGAAAGTGAAGAAACCAGAAGCAAAAAGCTGGAAACATAAAAAATACTAGGACAAAAAGAAGGCTTGTGCACTTAAAAATCAAGCATGTACAACCTCTTTCTTGAATGCAGTACCACTTAATGTTAAATGCTTCTTTTTTGTATTTCCCCAGAAAAACGACAGTTCCTATTAATAGTAAAAGAGCAACACAATGCTGCAAGTGTAGTATTATCAAAGTCTTCTAATGGCAGCCTTCTGCACTTCCCTTTTAGATATTTTATCAGGTTCTTTTAGGAAGCATCTGAATGCATCTGTGGTGCAGTAGTATTGAAGGAGTTATTGTAAAGATATTTTGCATGTGGTAGAATGCAAACCACTAAAGCTAGTTGTTATCATCAACACCACTAGATCTGATGCCATCTCCAAGATGGAAATACCTTTCATTTACAGAGCATGCATGTTATCCCAACAATGCATCACTTGCTATTATGTGTGCTTGAAATAAATTAAGTTTTTCATTGTGACATGCTCACCATGATTCTCAAATTATGGAGATTGTTTCTTATGTAGGAATTCTGTGTGTTTCCTCTGCTGATTTGAAAAAAAATGTTCCTTAAATAAAAGAAGTGGTATTTATTTTTCTGTTTCTTGCTTTAGTTATTGCACTGGCTTCTGCCTTTTGTCTAAAAGTATGTTCCTTCCTTGGAGAGCAGATTGTAAAAATACAAATGGAAGGAAATAACTGATTAGAAAGTCATTGTAAAACCTTTGCAAAACAGGAAAACAACTGCCATGAAATTACATATTAAAGAATTATGTATATTAAATAAACACCATCAGTTTACCAGGTGGTAACCAGATGTGTGTAAGACAAGCAGAATCCTATGTAACATGGCCTAATTATTGAAGAGGAACAGTTTCCTTCTAATTTCCATTCCTGTATGGTCCCACATTGTGGTCTTTCATCTCCTGCTTTTGCAGACATGCTTAGAATCATGGGTCTTCTCTTAATTTGTGTGAGGACTCTCAGATTTGCCAGTTTAGCAGTCAGGGCACTGATATTCCTTCAGCTTCCAGGGAAATCCAAGCTATAGAGAATGAAGGGCTTTAGACAACAAAGTAGACATCAGGTCTAGCCTGATTTCCTACTTTTAATTTGTTTGCTGTCACACTCTAAGTAGCTTTCAAAGATCTTTTTGGGACTATCACACTCTCTGGCTTCTTTTCCTGTTCTGTAGGAGTATCTAATTCCTTATTTCCTGTTACCTCCTAGCACATCATCCCAGGCAGACAGGCAACAGAAGGGCTCTGCAGGCCAGCTCTACTCAGCCCATTCAGTTGCAGAAAAGAATCTTTAAGTGTGTAAATGCACTCAAAATGGATATTGGAACTATTAATGTCTCATTTGTTAACTACATTTCTGAGAAAGAAGCAATGGAGGAAGCAACAGAGCAACTGCTAGAATGCCCCTTCCACCAGCACAGTGCACTTGATGAGTGAACGAGGTGGAAGGGTGGAGTTTATGAAAGCATTGAGCAATGCCTTGTGACTCTTTAAATCACTGCCACCTCAGGCACTGCTGCCAGCTGAGATTAGTAAATGAAGTGGAAGGCCACCTGACCATTTGTTTGGCTTCAGCAACAGTTCTGTGCAATGGTAGAAGGCAATTAGAGCTGTATTAATTATTTTTTAAATTACACAGTCATTCTTTATTAGCAGTCTGTAGCATCGTGAAGAATCTGAAGTATTGAACAGAGGCATTGTATTGACTGCAGAAAGAAACTAGAAAAATCCATAGTAGTAATCAATGTAGAATTTTGATCTGTTAACAACTGGGCTCTTTGGATTGATTCAGATCTTTCTTCCTCATGAAATTATATGAAATATTGAAAATCATGAGACAATATAGAAAGTAATAACATTTCTTTAGGTGTAAAAGTTAAGAGATAAAAATTCTTTTTCTAGTTACCATGAAAAATTGTATAAGCAAGAAGCCTCCTTTTCCCAGGACAGGTATTTATGAAAGACAGGGACAGTACACTTACACATAGTTCATGCAGCTTTCACTATATATATATTTTTTTTAAGGTTACAAGTAAGGTCAAAGACAAAGGTAGTGACAGAGAAACAGGGAATTTCCTGACTTCCAGTGCCAAATCCCTCTCCACAATTGTCCCATAACCTGTGAGAACTGTGAACTAAACATCTTTCCAGAGACAGGCTGAGAAAATACAAGTTACTCATGAAAAAGACTTCAAATATTGCAGGATTTTGAAATATGTTTTTCATTTTAGTGCATGACACTAGCCTCAAATTAGCTTTGAGTATTCTTAGAGTGTTTTCTATAAAAGCCATCCTTCTAAAATAATGGAGGGTGATCATGCCTTTAGAAAAATGGAGGTTTTTATGGGAATGTTTTCAAATTTAATGGGACAATGCCAATAGAAGTGATAAAGCAGAACAGGCTATCAGACTTTCTGGAAAAATTCAGTTGTTTTTATGGTTTGCTGCAAGTTGCATCTTGGTGTCTCTGGGCTTTTATTACATGCTTAGGTATATATATAAATGAAGAACTATGATCTATGGATCTAAGGATCTATGAAAACCTGTAATAATGACTTACAGGGAACGCATAATGAATTTGGGTGGAAACATTAAGCTCTGAAGTAAAAGAGGAACTAAGTAATGTAAAAGAATGAAATTAATGAGAAATCAAAGTTGCATATCATTGCCTCTAAGGTTTATTCAAAGATTTAGATTACAAAACAGACCCAAAATAATTCAAACCTTTCTTTCTCAAAATGTTTATAATTTGAATATGATTAATGTTCTTTATAAGATACTCAGTACTACAACTTCCTTTATATGAAAAATGTGCTCTGAAGAGCAATGCTGTACCAATGGGCATAAAACAAGAGCAAGAAACTGACATCGCAGGTTATCTCACTATTGGTGCAGCAACACAGGCCTTTCTTCATCCGTTTTGCAGAGAACAAGGAGTGGGAAAAAAAGAGAAAAAATTAAGATAAACTGTATTTCAGTCTCATTTGCAGCTTTTATAGTAACAATTTCTCCTATAAAATGTTTTTGTCGTGGAGGAATTACAAATAAAATGAAAGTCTCAAAGAAAGACAGGACACAATTCTCAGGAGTTGTTGATAACTCAGATATTTCTTAAGTGGTACTATATTTCAAAATATGAAGATAAATTTCTATTAAAAAACAGGAACACCATTCAAATGCATCTTCTGAGCTTTAATAGGAAGGTTTTGGCTCACAGTTTTAGACTTGTTTTACTGGATCTATCACACCTCTTTTCTGTACGAAAAAGAGAAACTACTCCCCCCAACACCACCACCACCAAACCCCAAAGTATTTTCCTTGTATTTTCATGAAAAAGAGTGAGCTACTGATTTCTAGGATGGATAAGAAGATCTTACAGATCACTGTGAGACTTAGAAAGTATAAGCTTTACAAATTCCTTCTTGAGACAAGCAGATTAGCCTGAGAAGAATATGGAGCCAAAAGTGCCCTTGGCTGAGGTTGCAGCAATACAGACAGAATAAGGTTTTGCAGGGTGGCTGTGCAGGGTAAGTGAAATATAGCTTAGAAAATAAGGTATTACTTCCTTTACATTATTCTTAACCTACTCATGTTCTGCCTATATGGTTGGTGAACTTACAACTGCAGATGTAGGTGGTAAGGTTGATATACTTCAGTTAAAAAAATGAAAACAAGAAAAACATCCTGAAAAGTGAGCCCTTACAAAGAGCTCCTTTCCTGAAAATATTTCATCCTGAAACCTTTAACATTTAAATGATTGATAGTTTACTATATATTAATGTCACTAGCACATGATGCTTCTTCAAGTGGGAGTCTCATTTCGCAAATAATTTTTAAAAACAATTCTTTCACCTCCTAAGCCCTGCTCTTAAACTCTGCAGCACCAGCAATAAAATTATGCATTAAGATGTTCAGGCCCACAATACAGTCACAAACATAATATCATGTCAATTTGCATTGACTCGTGTAATCATCCTTAAAAATGATCATAGATCTAGAGACAAATTGTAACATTCATGTAACATTCAGAACAAGGGAATCCCAATACTCAACATATTTGCCTGCAATTGAGAAAATGATTGGTATTTGCAGGAAGCAATTTAGACTTTGCTGTCTCTTTTATAAGAAGAAAATAATATTTAATTACTCATCACCTACAGAGTTTTAAACAATATAAATCAACAAACCTTGCTTTCCAAAGAGCCAAACTTCAGATAACTTTTTCCTTCTCGTAGAGAAAAGTTTCCCTGTAATATCTACTGGTACATGAAAGAACTTATTCAATGCATGCATACTTTGGAAACACAGGGATTTAAACTGTGTGTACTCTTATAACTTTTGTATCTGGGAGCTTGTAAGTATGAGTTTAGTTAAGTACAATTGAATTATGATGGCAAACATGGTCAATGGATGACTAGTAAATGCTCTCTGTAATTCCTTAGAGTTTTATAAACAAGGGTTTGTAGATTCACTATTCAGCTATGCAGTTTATTTATTTATTTTTAAACTAAGCCAATTATGAACATTTTATGTTAGCATTTTCTGAAAAATTATATGAGGATTGATTTTTATCAATTAAGTACCAGTACATATTTTGTATTACTAATCTCTAAACTTCTGCTGTTGGGGATTTTTTTTTTTTTGGCCTTTAGGACCTTTACGTTCTATTTTCATTTGAAGACAGTTGAAGAACATGGGTGTGACTTCTTTCCAAATACAATGAGAGATTTCGACTGTAATTTTCCAAGATTACATGAGGTATTCCTCATGTCTTTCTTTTCCCATGATTTACAAGAGAACTGTGTTCCACACTAACAGGATACCTCATTGAAGTTTCAGTCTGAAGACAATACAGTCCATGCAAAGTTATTGCTTGGTCACTCAACATAATAGCAAATTAATGTTAAGTTTTAGTGATTTTTCAAAAGTTTCTCAGAAAATTGCCAAACATAAAGACTTAAAAGACAGTTGTGAAGAATTAAATGGCATGTTGACCAATATAAGATATCATAAAAGAAGTAATTTTTTTGTTAAGGAATAAATATGATTTATAATGATTTTTTTTACTGAAAATGTTCAATTGGATGGCACTTGAGGTCTTCAGAATACTTCTGGTTTTAATCCTTTTTCTTCTGAACGAAGGCTTCTTCCATGCTCTCAGGGAACTTAACGTAAGACTCAAGGAATAGCACTGCTTTTCTAGGAAGGAAACTGATGAGACAGACATTGAATTAACCTTTTCTTTTTTTTCAAAAAAGGTACTCTATAAATAAAGAAATGACAAATACATTATATGTGCTCAATAGTTCTAATGTCTGGCAGTAACACATTTGGCATTTCAATATTGTAAATTGGGAAAATGACAGACCAAGATGTTTTGTGAAAGCCCAGCCTGCAGTGGTGGTAGGACTGCAAGCAGACAATGCTAGACCAGGCATTGTTCCCAGCGTACCATCTCAAGAAAATTTTTGAAGTTTCTATACCCAACTGCAGCTCAAAACATTTCTTAGAGACAGAAGAGGAATGTTATTCACCTAGATTATTAAAAAATCAAACCCACTGTTTCTTTAAAATTGGGTACAATGTAACTGGATTGACTGCAGGAATATTAACTAAAGGACTGTTTCGACTAAACTTTCCTGATGATTTTATAGCCATATGGCAAAGGAAAGAAGGTAATGCTAGAAGACAAGTAACATACATTTTGAGACCAAGTAAGTATACAGCTGGAGGCATGATCAGATAAATTTTTTCCTTTTTAATGGCATCCACAATCCTGCTGGCTGCATACTCTGGATCATAAACAGGAAACAAACAGGGTTTTCTGTAAATGAAGAAAAACAGGTTATGAAATTATAAAACTTTACTTTTGAGATAAATACACACACATACATAATTGAATAATTTATGCGTTTTCCCCCTTCCCCTTGAGTAGTCTTGAAAAAGAATCTCCAAACATTTTGCTCCTGCTACCGTCAAAAGAAATTGAAAACACTTTGATGATGTTGTGAATTTAATGACTTCTTTTGTAAGCTGACCAAAATGAAGTTGATGCCCACATTGATTTCAACTTTGGAAACTTCCAAGCTTAGCCATACTGTGTGCTGTTCTATGCATCATTGCTCTCCAGCAGTGCTTTTCTGCTGTAAATGCTGAGATGAGCAGCTAAATAGACCAGGACCAGGTTTGTCACCAGCCAGGAGAAGGGCTCTGCTCTGCATACATATGCTTGCATCATTCATGATGATGGATGGTGCAAGCAGGAGCAGAACACTGAAAAACCAGGAGCACTGGTACTGCACTCCTGCAATGGCTCATTCAGTGCTTGAGCCTCTTCCATCACTGCAGCCACAGAGCAATGCACCAGGTACCATCACCACTGCTACTCTCACTCAGAAGTACAGTACCTGCCAGTACAGACAGTGGGGCACTGTTAATAAGGACAGGCCATGGCTATCCTGAGAGCCATAACTGTAATTACACTGCCCAAATTACTTGGGGCAGAGAACATCAGCTCTCTCCTGACAAATAAGGTTCCCTTAGCCATTAAATACTGCTGTGTATCCCCAACTGTTCCTTGACTGTGAGGTTATTACACAGTCCTTGTTATTGACTGTATGCAAGACTTGCATTTCTTTATGTCAAAACACATAGTTGTTTGTGCCAATGGGGCAAAAATACTGAATTAAAAATCGTCAACCAACCAAAAACTGAATATGATGTACCCAGTGAGAAGCAATTAATTTTTACATATGAAATAGTACAAATCTAAGCTTTACTTACGCGCTTTTGAAGCCTTTGCTTAACCCAGTATTAATAAAATAAGGGCAAATGATTGTGGTTTTAATGCCGCGTTTTCCTCCATGATACAGTTCTGAATTTATGGCTTCCATCATTCCAATGATTGCACTTTTACTTGCAGAATAATCTAGAAAGTGAAGAAAAGAGAAATATCCAAAAATTTAAAAGCACCACAGTAAAAGCTATATACAGAACTGAATTCTTTGTAATACTATTTAAGCCGCAGTATTTTTTAGTTCTATCATTAGCAGTCTTGTAATTAGTATTTAAAGTATATTGGTCATCCTAACTCTGGAGGTTAATGGTTCTTCCCATGAATAGTGCACAGTTGCTTAAGGATAAAATGAATCCTATTTGGAGGAGGGTTTTTTTTCAGTGCATTTATATATCGATAAATATATATATATATCAATATAAGATATATATCAATATATATATATATATCTCAATAAAAATGAGCTTATTCAGTACTTTCTGTAAATTTCCAGATACTTATATACTAATCAGGCATTCTTTCAGTTTAGAATGTTTTCAACTTTTAATATCACAGGTTACATTTCAGAAAGAAGTATTCCTAGTGGTAAAATAAAAATGCTCTACTTATAAATGCTGCTTCAGCCTATTCTGATTTACTCTGCAACTACAATACAATTTTGGTTGCCTAGGAAGACTGGAACTCATCTAATTTTTATTTTTTGATGAATGTATGGAACCTCATCCTTGGAGATAATCAAAACTTGCCCTCACACAGCCCTGTGCAACCTGACCTAAGCTGGGCCTGTTTTTACCTGGGGATATGAAGAAAGTGACCTTTAGAAATTGCTTCCTGCACAAATTATTCTACAGTTTTGCAGTTGTTAGAAACTAATTTAATATAGTGCCTTACATGTCATTTCCTAAAACTTTTTAAAATGTGTGTGAATATAGTTGTTAGATACAATGAAATCCAATTTTGCTAAAAAGACTGACTCCAAAGACTGGTATCAGAAGTAGTTTGTTATTCTTCAGGAGTTCACTCACAGTGAATGATGGAACCACACAGCCTAAAAATACATATCTAAGGTGTAAAAGGTTATAAGGCATGGATGGGCAGGTCCACTCCCATAAGCCTTACAGTTACATTCTGAAAGCTGAGTGTGACTTATCAATATCCCTAGGTAACAAGTGAGAGAGAGATCAGCAGAAGAAAAAGAGATCCTTATTACACTGAAGTTCAAGTTCTCATAGGGTGACCTCAGAGATACAATCAATGTGTAAAAGAGGCTTGAGGAGAGACTGGGCAGCAGACCCATACTGACAAAATAGTCTAGACTAGCAGACTGCTCTCCTGAGGGAAACAGCTGAGAATATTGAGCTTTGAATAGCTTAAACCACACTTCATTCAAATTAAGTTTATTGAAAATTCTGCCAAAGTGCCTTCTGCACTTGAAAAACCATATTCCAACTGTAGTTCCAGGTATTACCTTTGTGTGTCTCAGGTCACTGAACATTCTCCTGCAGAAAAGCTGTCATGAGAAAGTGTTAGGCAACCTGTACGCAGGGCTCCCTCCCACTGCATGTGAATGAGCTGAATTGTCCATCTTACATGGAGTAAACACAGTCTGTAAGCAGAGTGTAAAATCTGCAGAGAGCTCCCTGTGCCGCTCAGGACCCAACACGCTCATACAGCAGTGGTGTGTTAGCAGGTTTGTGTTAACCATCACCTTTGGCACCCACAGGCTCTTGGCAGTACAGGCTGCTTAAGCTGAGCACTTATGAGGTGTCCAAGAAAAGTGATTAGTATGTAGATGTAATTTGTAATGGCAGTTGACAATAATTACCTGACTGCCTGTATAATCCCAGCAATCCAGTTCCACTGGCTGTGCTCACCAGGTGCCCACGGTTACAGGCCACCATGGCTGGAAGGAAGGCCTTGCAAGTCTAAAAGAATATAAATATATTTATTTTAAAAATCCCTTTCATAAATAGGCATAACAAAAATGTTTCATTCTAAAATTAGGCAATACAACCTGACTTGCTTTCTGGGTCTTCAATATACAGGAAGCCCAAACAACATTTTATCTCTGTAACAATTTTTGAATGAGAGATATTTTCATGAATGACTGCCCTCTGTCTGAAGATCTAACAGCATTAAAATCATCTTAATAAAAGCAGCAAACTTTGTATTTTCTTTGCTTTCCTGGTTCCTCACAATTTGTCTATTGCCAAAGGTTTGGTACACAAGAGGGAGCTAGAAGTCAACACATTAAGGAGAGTCCAGCTCTTTGCAGGCCCTTTTTGTTACAAACTGAACTGCCTGACAATTCCAGCACTCCAGGACACCACTGTGGGTGATACTAACTGGGGAGAATGCTAGTGTTTTACAAACGGGAGATTAGAAAAAGAGACAAGAACAGTAACAATTTTTTTTTTCATTTTCTGAGGAATCTTATTAGACTCCAGATGTGAGTGCCTAATACATCATTATCCTCCTGCCTTGGGTTTCTTCAGACCTGTTAGAGGGAATAGTCCTAGTCGTTTTCCTCAAGTATTTGGAAGAATGATGCAGTGTGGCTGGGGAATATTTAGAAGACTTCTATTTGCAATGATTTTCCACTGAGCACTGCCTTTTAACAAAAGAGTTGCAATGCTGTATTGTTCCCAATGCAGGCTGTTCACTCAGGCATATAAACAAAAAGGGCAAGAGGGGGCAATACACACTCTCTCACAAAAAACCCCTCCTAAATCTACCGAGACCCTAAATAACTGCAAATTCTTTCAGAGGTAATAAAACTAAACCAAATTCTTACTAGCCAGATTAGTTTTTGTGTACTTCACTCAGATGGTGACTAGGAATGAAAGCACAGCCTGAAGACCAACATGTGCAACATAAAATCACGGAATCATTTAGGCTGGAAGAGACCTTTCAAATTATTGAGTCCAACTCTAAATGTAACACTGCTAAGTCTGCCAGTAAACCATGGTTGTGTCTCCCTGAATGCTGCAAGTCTCTTCGGCAAAGCCTTCAAATGCCAGGAAACACAAGGAGCAGGGAAGTCACCTGCCATCATGTCAGCACTCCCTTCCACCACTGCTCTTACAGGTAGGGCGTGTTTCATGACACAGCTGCACAAACTTTGATTTGCCAGAGTGCCCAGGCAGGTTTGTGTTAATATTACTGACATCCTGGGGAGATTGTCTCCAGTTACAGGATGAAAATACATATTCCCCCCATCAAGGTTTCTATTCCAAGCTGAGTTTTTAAGGTAGATGCCACCATTATGGTTTTCACACCAAAATACTTGTCTGTACCTTTCAGTCACTCAGGAGTAAAAAACCCACAAAAACTTTACCCAGACTTGAGAAAAGAAGTTGGTTCTGAAGGTCTTTTCAAAATCTTCATCTGTAAGCTCACAGAACTTTTTCCCAAGCAGTATGCCAGCATTATTGATTAGAATAGTAACATCCCCAACTTCTTGTTTAACCTGAATTAAAAAAAAAAAAAAAGATAAACAGAAAGCTTTAGAAGGCATCCTTGCCTCTTGTGCTTCATTTATGAAAATGTTTAGAAATAGTTGCAATAATTGATATATATGAAAACATAAGTATGCAAGGACTGTCGTAATGCATTAGATCAAAAGTCCATCTAACCCTCCAGCCTTGTCTCATGGTGAAAAGCAATGAAAAAAGGACCTGGGCTCTAAAGTCTCCTGTGTGCTCAGATTTTCACATGCTGCAACTTAGAATCTTTTGAGAGGTATAAGATATCTATATCGTTGTCTTTAATATATCCCAGTGATTCTCCACCCTGCCCCCCCCCCCACCCCCGTCCCCCACCAATTTGTCTAACTGCTCCCTGAATTCCAGAATACTTTTGGCTTCCACAAAAACCAAAGGTAAATGCTATGAATCTTTAGTGTGCATCATGAGCATGCTTTAACTGCAATTAGAATATTTCCAGTCCCCTATTTTTGGTATTGTGAAAAGCTGAATTCCTCTGCCGAGCCTGCTCAACCCCTTTTCTATATAATTGCTACTGAGCTAGAAAGAATCAGCTCAGGTAACTGGGGGATACCAATCCTCTAAGCACAGCACCATCTACCATAAAATAGATAAAATCATCATTTGGGTTTGTTTTCAAAAGATATTGTGCCATGATTTGGATTTATATCAAAGCAGATGGCCAAGATTTACTTAGAGTATGAAGAATCAGTCTCACAGATTTCTCTGCTAAAGATGGATGATTATCTGGGGTCTCAGAAATTATATTATGACTACAAAAATATTAAAATCCCACGTGTGCTGCTGTCTGGAAATTTGGAAACAGGTGATTGGATCTGGTGCCTCAACATCTGACCTTCCTTTGGCTCTCTCAGGGAACCTTAGCATTCATTGAAGATTTGTTTGGTATTTCTCCAGCTGTGTCAGGTTTAGGCCTTCTCAACGACAAGTAAGGCTCAGATACCTTTCCACCTGCATAAATGAATGCAAACCTAGACACTGTTCAGTATGGCAGGAATACTCAATTCTTTCTTTGAGGAACACATCTGTACTTTCTCTCTACTCTTTTAACTACTGTGTCAGTCCATATGATGATCCTCTTTTTGTTAACATGACAACACATCTTCACCAATAGCAGCATTTTGTTTACCATGGCATCAGTTGTCCTGTTTACTCACTACTATAAAATATCTGTGAAGCTTGGCTTCCATTTAGAAGAAGTCAAGCTGATTATTCTACATTATGGGGTTTTTTAGGTGTCCGTTAATTCTTCTGTTAACATAGTTTCTACCATTTTTCTGTAAGACAGATTCACAGTGTGTTTGTGTCCTCTCAAGTTCCCTTTAAGACTGGCATATTTACTATGCTTTGTTCCTTGATCATCTGTTATAGCGAAACACACATTCTGCATTTCTAGCCACCAGATCCATGTCTGATTTCCTTCAGAATTCCCAGGTGGACACCACTCGTTCCTGAAAATTAGTTGTTGTTCACTTGATCAGTTTGTTCTAAAACCTCTTCTTTAGAGACTTCAGCAGTCTTTTTGTTTCCTAGAAACAAAACTTATATTATGGGAAAATACTTATGCTTTTTGGCAATGAGTTTACCAAATAAAACCAATTAATTTAACTTTCTTGCTATTGCTTTCTCTTTTGTGTCCAAGCTCAAGGCTTTTCAAATTACCAATCAAAATTTTTCAGGTATTCCCAAGAGTAGAGGAGGCCCATAGTTGAAAAACTCCTCAAAAAATTTTTGTCTCCACCAGGACTGAACAATACATGCAAATATCTGTGAATATGTTGGTGTTAACAATAATTTGACACCTTAACAGCAATTTTTAATCTTTGAACTGCTCCTTAAGTTTCTGTTGGCAGGACAATCTGTGCACTTCAGAACAGTGTTTGCTGATTTGGGCACAGCAAATTCCACAGGCTGGAGGCCTGTGGCTGGTTTGGTTAATGTGTTTGGAGTTCTGAAATTACTGCGGGGCACAAAACAAATCTTTTGAGACTCTGCTAAAATAAGAGCAAACAAATAATTTCAAAATGTTATTTTTTTTTCTCTACAGTGTGAGTGAGCTGTGGCCCACATGCTACTTATGAGTATGGGTAAGAGAAACCCTTGCTGATTTGCAAGCATGAGAACTGCAGCTCCAGATACTTGCAGATCCTGAATCCACTTACCTTTTAGAAGTACTTTTCCTCAAGAACATTTCTTGAGGAAAAAAGGTGTTTCAAACTTTTATAACCTTGCACAGAAACCCTTAATCTGCTTTGGTTAAAATTAAAAACAACAACCACAAAACAAAGAGCTGAGCCCACCCCCTACCCACCCCCCCCCGCCCCCACCTTTCCACCCACAACTCATAGAAAATTAATATTAAATTTCAAATCTGTTCTGAAACAATCTGTCAACATTCACATCATAAAATAATCTAGCTAATTTCTCTGATGTGTGCCTTCAGATACAGAATGTCAAAGATGTGACATAAGCATCACGTATATAAGCACATATATCGAGAAATGAACAGAAATTTACACTTGGATGAAGTTGCAGAGTGGCTAACTGGATTTATAAGTCAAGTTATACTGGGAAGCATTTTCAGGAAGTTTAAGGAAAAGTAAAAATTAATCATGTTAATTCAATGTCCAATTTCTGAACTCTGACAATAATGATAATAATAGTAATAATAATAGTTTCCAAAGCGTAGGTCGGCACAGCAGAAGAGTTTCATTGAAAATGGAGCTCTTCTTTACCTTATTTTCCACCTGTATTGATCAAAAAAGGAACTGAAGCTGAATCATCAAATTAACTGGAGACCAGCCACATCCTGATGACATGTCTGAAAACATTACATCCCACATCACCCTTGAAGAAATACAGGTTCCTAAACAAATAGGCAAAGGAAAGCATCCCCCTTTTACGGTATCCATGGATTGTTCTTTTCTTTTTAAATTATTTATTGATATCTTAAAGGAATTATAAAGCCTAAACAGGTTAATATATGGAGATAATCTCTGCTGCATGTTCTACCATACTATTAATCTCAACATTCCCATCTCACAATGAAGCATATAAATGGATAAATCTCAACAAAACTGATTAAACCGAGTTATTTTGGCGTAACCATAGTTTAAGTTCCATCTAGAAACCATTCAAAAGTAGAAAGGCATTACCCTACATGATTACTTCCCTTTAGGGAATAGTATGGTTTCTAAAAAAATAAATTCAATAGGATAATCTATTAAAAAGAAGGAAAAATGCAGATCTTACCTTGTCTGCCTGCTCATAGACGTCATCCCTACTGCTGCAGTCACAGTGGTAGACAAATACCGTGCTGGCTCCATTTTCTTGGGCTAATCTGCTTGTTTCTTTGTTGCCTTCATCATCGATGTCCCAAAGAACCAAGGTTACTCCCAATGGAGCCAATTTTAAGGCAACCTGTCTTCCAATCCCATTTGCAGAGCCAGTAATAAGTACTATTTCACCAGCAAAACTTTTTTTGGGTCGAGAAAATATAGAGAAGCTGTTCTCGATCAGTAAAAAAATCAAAAATTTCAGGTACTGTATTATCTTCTGGATGCATCTGAGGTTGAACATGATTTCTCAGGTACGAGCACCGCTCTTCTGTTGTGCAAACCCAGAAACAAAATGCATTACAATACTGGGATATTGACTGAAAGAAAGAAAAAGTCGACCTTCAAACATCAAGTTCTTTTGCAGTGTTCATACAAAATACATTTTTAAAGACTTGTTTTGTGAAAGCTGCCTCATTAGTAGGATTAGAGTAAATGCCTTCCTCTAGATCCTACGGACCTGTTTCATTCTGGATTCCTCAGCTTCCAACTCTGTTTTTAAAAACGTTTAATAATACACCTTTTAGGCAGGTATGTTGCGGCAGTGCCTGCGAACTTTGTTTTCACATCAAGGTGGTGCTAGCTGAGCAAAAAAAGTACTGAACGCACTGGTGCTGTATCAACCTTAGGAAGGAAGGTGTCCTTAGGGGGAAACGCGACCTGTTTGAGAGACCAGGCAATTGGAAAGTTCCCACACCGTGTGTATTTCCCAGTGCCGTGCAGCCGAAATCACACCACGCATTCCCATTTGCCGACAATTGACCAGCCGCTGGGGAGAAGCCTGGCCCGGGCACTTAGGAGCCTTGCTTTTCATCCCGCATTAGGCAGCACCACTCCCTTTACAGCGTTTCTGACGGGACAGGAGAGGCTCAGGAGAAGAAGCGCCCGTCCCGTCCCGTCCCGTCTCCCTCTCTGCCCTGCCCCAGCAGTCGCTCCCTGCTCCCGGTGCCCCGCACTCACCGCCGGCTCCCGAGTGTCCCGCACCGTCCTGCCGGAGCGGGGCTGTGCTGGCCCTGCCCATCCTGCCCCGAGGGTTTGGCTCCGTGCGGGGGCGGCGCTGGGCGGGTGCGGGTGGCGGCGGGGCCGCGGGGCTCTGCGGGACAGGGTGACAAGCCTGGGTGGCTTCCCGAGGGCGCCTATTGTCCTCTCCCACGTCGGGCATCCCGCTGCTGCTGCTGCCGCCACGTTGGTGGTCCTCCCGCGCCCGGCCGGCCTCCATCCCGCCTGGCCGCTCCATCCCATCCCATCCCATCCCATCCCATCCCATCCCATCCCATCCCATCCCATCCCATCCCATCCCATCCCATCCCATCCCATCCCATCCCATCCCATCCCACTCGCTCCTCTCCCACTTGGAGAACAAACGCTCTCTCCTCCCTCTGCTGCTGCTCAGCTGGAGGTACCAAGTTAAACACTTCTTAATTTATGTCGTAAATTACTGTTCTCCAGCTTGCCAGACTGGGAGCAAAAAGGCAGGTGATGATCATAACTGTGCCTGCCAAAACAGTGAACCCCCTGATTATCCTTTCACAACTTTAAAATGACATTTGTGTGTCATCAGTTTCCCATACATGCATTACTGAACTCTAAAACTACAGTCCCCGCACCACTGTATTGTCAATACTTTTGAATAGAAAGCCACACACATACTTAAGGTCCATAAGAATGTGCTTCTCCTGTGACATCAGCTTGTCCCAACCACCATGACATCTTCCACACACTGTTTATTTAAAAAGGCAATGAAGAGAACACTACTTATTTGGTGTACTTTGCATTTCAAATGAGTTACATTAGAGGTCTTGTTTATTGGCAAGTCATAAAAGGAAAAATCTAGAATAAATTCACAGTGTGCTCTGATGTACACATCTGTGTTGTATACACCATTCAGACTATGGTTATGGGGATTCATAAGATATTTTTCTGTTAAGCTGAGATAAAATGATAGCTCACGAAGTTTGATGTAATTTATATCAAGAAATATGGAGGAAAACTGTATGCTATCAGTGTAAACAGTTGTATGGCAGGGATATTATCCATGCACAGTTAACTGTTGAATATTCTCTTTGGGTGCCAGCAAAAGGGAAGCTGAAATGTCCCCTGAGGTTGAAGGCAGATCTCAAAGCCTCAGCGAGCTGTGGTTCCAGACAAGGTGCCAAGAAATGCAAAATAGGTGGGTAACATAACTCCAAGTGTCCCATGCTGTAATTACATTGCAAGAGCAGCAGATTACAGAGAGGGTAAGCTGAAATGATTCAGCAATGAATTCCTGGTTATGAAACAAACCCGGGAAGATGCTTGTTTATTATGATGACATTTCAAGGCGAGCAACATTGGTGAGGAATGGTGTTGCAAGCAGAACTTCATAAGCTGTGAGTTAACAGGAGGAGCCTGTTTCCAAAGCATGTGCTTATGCAAGTATGAAAACACATGCCTTCCTTGCTCCTATGCTGAACTGACCTAAGGAGCAGCCAGCCACCATTCTATAAGTGATTAAAATGACAATGATGATTAGTACCTTATATACCTAAATTAGACTCTTTGGTGCAATAGTGGAATGTTACAGCTCATTACTATCTTGAGGTGAAGAGTGGATGTGGTAAGTGACAAGGGTCTTGGGGATCACGGAGTGTATTCCACTTACTGCCAGCTAGATTTGATGATTCCTTTAAAGAATTGTTTAGCATTTTGAAATTAAGTATTTGCGTGGGGTTTTTTCTCAGTTTTGTCCCAGTGTTTCAAAACATTGAATTTTTTTGTCAAACAGAAACTTATTCTCCTGACTGATATATGCACTGAAACTGGTCTCTAGCCCCAAATGTACCTTTCTCTGCAATTAATTTTGAATTTGTACCAGAAGCTCCATTTCCTAAGTGATAGTAAGAACACAAGAACGAAACTGTCCACATTTGACTGCACCGAAAAAAAAAAAAAATAAATCAAAAAAACTGCTGCAGCTAGAGAAGCCACAGAAACAGTTCTGTGAGTGCTATTTTTATTATTGACTCTCCAGTAACAAACCTTCGCATGTCTGGCATTTGTTTTAAACATAACAAATCTATTAAACATAGGAAATAGGGTAGATGCACAAATAGATAAATCTAAAAGTACATCACTAACAATATCAAGAGGAGGGATAACCACACAACCAAGAATGCCTACAAATGACAGTTCACCAGCATGTTTATTCACTTCTGTACACTTTGTATATACTCCATGTTATGAGAAATTACAAACTGTCATAAAAGGCTGTTGTGCTTTAACTCCAGACATCAACCGAGCCCCATGCAGCCATTTGCTCACTCCCTACAAGTGGGATCAGGGAGAGAACTGGGAGTGCTAGAAAAACTAGAAAACTCCTGAGATAAAGACAGTTTAACCTGGCAAACAAGAGCTCTGCACACAAGCAAAGCAAACCAAGGAATTAATTCACTGCTTCCCATGGGCAGGCGGTGTTTGGCCATCTCCAGGAGAGCAAGGCCCTGTCACATGTAATTGTTACTCAGGAAAACAAACACCATCACTCCAAAGGTCCCTTCCTCCTTCCTCCCCCCCCACTGTATACTGGACATAATGCCATATGATCTGGAATATCTCCTTGGTCAGATGGGGTCACCTCTCCTGGCTGTGTCTTCTCCCAGCCTCCCATGCACTCCCATACACTCATGGCAGCAGGAGAAGCAGAAAAGGCCTTGGCTCTGTGTAAGCCCTGCTCAGCAACCACAAAACCATCTCTACATTATCAACCCCATGTTCAGCACAAAAATCCAAAACACAACAAATCCAATTTCTTCTTCTGTGAAGAAAACTAGTCCAGCAAAAACCAGCACAGAGGCATGTCAAATTGTGCCTATCAAGTCTCTGAAGCAAGTCTATTAAAATAATTCACTCTCCCTTTTTTAATGTGCATAAAAATCAGTCAAACACATATGATAAAATCTACTCATGTAGTGGGGAATTTAGCTGAGGTTTTCTCATGGTGTAAATCCTCTGGCATACTTGCAGTTGTCAAAGTGATAAAGTTGACAATATTTCAGTGAGTATATGCTTGCTTGATGCATGAAATTGTCATGACTGCTAATGGCCACAGATAGTAATTGTAAGTATAATTCATTTTATTGGCCTTTTGATTGATAGTAAAGATTAGGGGTAGAGAATTACTCTTGTCCTCAAATCAGCTTGACCTTTTGAATAATCCTGGTGGATTATATATCGGCCAATACTTTTTGTAACTGAAAATGTGAAGATGTTTACTTGAGAGGTGCTGAGATGCATGGTATTAAAAAATCTCTTCACTCCTGAGCTGCAATAGGCACTTTAAATATATGTTATTAATTACTGGAAATTATTATATCCCACTGCTTTTAATAAATGGTTATTAAGTATTAACTCATATATTAATAAGTCATTTGTGTATTTTTAGCATGTAAAACTTAAAACTCTACTGCCAAAAAGAAAAATGTGGATTTAGTAGAATAGGATTACTTTATTAAAGTGCTTGATAAATAATTATCTTACTAGGCAGCTGAATTACTTGGGCTTGTATTTTTAAAACTTAATATAAACTATTCACTTGCTGCAAACAGATGTGACAAAAAAATTCTTTGATAAATATAGGCAAGTGATATTTTAACCTTTCCTGACAAAACTCATTTCTGCAGGATCTAACAGTCCTTTATGTCTCTGCTGAATTTGTGGAATTTTATTTGACATTCAAAATGGTTTGATATCAATATCAGTGCTAACAATTAATGTAATAGTTTAAATCATGTGGCAATTTGTCTGCATATATTCGGAGAAACAAAAAACTCCCAAATATAAATAATTCCTCAAAAGGTGAACTGTTTAGCACCGGTAAAGACTGGTGAGGAAAAGAACCTCTCTGTAGGTCGCTAGTATTTGTTGGAGTTAGTGAATTGATATAATAAAAACAAAATGTCCATGTTTATAGGGACCCAGAAAGAAACACATAGTATCTGTCTGTGATAGTGAAGTAAGTAATGTGATTGACTTTTAAGAGTAATCCAATATTGAACACAAGATGACAAGTGGGAATCCCTTACTACACAGTGTATGTGACAACCTTAACTCTCCAGTGTTAAAACTATTTAACTTTCAGAATGGCAGGAAGAGCTCCAATTGTTTCCTGTGTCAGAACATGCTTTTGATCCATGGAGCTCAAAGGCATCAGCCTGAAATCTCACCAGATAGCTATGTCTTATGTCACATGAAATCAAAGCAACAGTTTTATTAATTCATCAGAAGGAAACAAAATTCTCAGCACAAATTCACTGTATCCTTTGGATCTGTGCATATTCTTTCCAACAGCTTTGGCCAAAACTCGGGACAACAATGAAGCACCTACTAGGCAATGCACTCTGCAGCAAACCTGTCATCCTACCTCAAGATGAAGTTGATCAGAAATACGCAGGAAGTGCCTGTACACCCTGTAAATGAAGAAGAAAAGGAGTTCCAGCTCACAAAACTTGGATCTTGTATCCTGAATCAAAGCATGAGTTGCTTGCTTTCCAAAGAATAGTAGGGAGCATAGAAGACCTCCTTTCTTATGGTTGTTTTACTTTTTTCTTTTAATTAGTTCAATATACTTCATCACACAGTCAGCCAAACTAATTTAATCTTTACTGCACTCAAAATTAGTAGCTGTTGGATGAGATAGCTATTGTAATACTGCTGAGGCATGATCCAAGGGATAACTAGAGACTACTGCAGCTATGGGAGGGTTTGTGCTTACAGGCATGTAAGAAAAATTTTCAATACTGTAAAGAAAATCCTTAGCTAATGAATTTAAGCCTTCCTACAGTGACCCTATGGAGATACTGCAGCTCTAGAGCTCTGGATATGTGCAGGGATCCCTCTGCAGGCCTGTGCATGCCACATCCATTTTCAAAGATGTTGCTTATCTGCATCCGCATCTAACCCTGCAGGTGCTTAATGTTCTGTAATTGCCATGTCAGTCAAAGGGCAACTCCACCCTGTGTCTGAAAAGGTGCTTGGAGTATGTGGCTAACCAGCTCCAGGTTTATGACTTGGCAGTATCCAGGTGTGGTATCTGTGAGGTTACAGTCATATCTGGTGGAAGGGCACCAGCTGCAGGGCACCACTGCTTGTCTACTGCTTCATTCCAGTGAAAACACACAGCTGATGCTACATTCCTTAGGAAGAGGGCACAGAGCACAGAACCTTTCATTACTGTGTGTAAAGGCACTTAAGAATTTAAGCTGCAGAGCCTCACATCCCTGGAAATGTGAAACATCAGGGAAAAAGCTCCTGCTGACTGTGCTCTTCACAAGGCAAAAAAACCAGGTATCTTGGGGACAACTTTAGGCAAATGAGGACAGGACAAAACAAAGTTTCCTGTCATATGTAGAAAGATGGCTTTGCTTCCCAGAGAGAAATATCATATTCCCCAAAAGAAGCCAGGGAGGACAATGATGTCTTCTTTAAGTTAGTCAGACATAAAAAGCCATTTTGTATGTAGTCTGACCAGTTCCTCCTGTCAAATGGTATTCTCTTCCTCCTAATTAATTGAAAGGCTGAAATAACCCTCTTTTAACTCTTTTCAACTTGAATGACAAGTACTTAGACTATTTTACTAAGATGGGTTGTTTATTTACACGTAGATATAGTGCACTTGAATGCACTCATAAATAATTTACATTTTTTCTTACATATTGAGAAGAATGAGCTCTTATTTAAGTTATGGTAGTACTGAGGACTACAAAAACGGGTTACCTCATCCCTTTCAGCCTGACTAAACAATATTCAATCACTGTGCAGCTGTAGAGCCTAATAGTGATGGGAAGACTGTTTGTAAGGGGAAGGAAAGATGGTATTCCTGCTCAGGAAGTATCCCTTTTTTGAGCCCACTTTCTGAGATAAGGGACTGGGTTGGATTAGGGACTTTGAACTCCAACAATACAAAGCAGAAGACAAAGGAGATGTGCTGATGGATGTCTGGGCACTGAGACTGACAACCTGCTGCTTTATAATAGCTGAAGCTTCCTCAAGGTGTGACTCAATGTACCTGCTGAACTTGAATAATCAAATAGTCTGAGAATCACTAACCAGTAAGAAGTGCAACCAGGATACCAGAAGATCTGGAGTACACTAACAGTGCCAGCAAACCACAAAAGACCTCAAGGCAGTTCAAGAACTGGAAGGAATGTCTTTAGCAGTGAGGGGTACTATTCAGAAAAGGATTTCCTCTAAGAATTTATCTTTATCACTGCTATGCCTATTTATTTTGCCTCAGGTTAAGGTCATTTAGTAATTTAATTGCTCTTCTCATTAAGATACTGAGAAACTGAATGACGATGGTATTCACATTTACACAAAGAATGTAGAGCAGATTTGTTGTCATGCTGTCACCATTTTGGTCATGCTTCACCAGTGACCTTTGCCTTTCAAGGGCCCTCAAGGTTTGGTGCTGGGACAGTGCAGTTGGTGAGTTTGAAAGGCACCACGTGTTCTGAATGGTCATGATGCTGGGAACAGATTTGTTTTATACAGTGACGGTGAAACTCCTGGAGTCTAAAGGATCTCTGGAGAATCCACAGGGAGAAGATGTTACTTCCGAACCTCATCTAGGCTGAGGACATTGTTTCAGACTTTTTGTCTCAGAGAAATTCAGTATGATGGATACCTGGGGGGGAAACACATCCCCTGTCTTCAGTCTGCTGATCAACAGGTTGGTTAGCAAAGTTTAAGCATGCAACGACTCCCATAGAAGTTCTTTGCTTTGATTAATTTCCACTGCATCTGTTCAGATGGAAACTGACAGCTTTTCTTCTGGTTGATGGGCAAAGAATCAGTTAATCATGTTCTGAGAATGACTTTGTCACATTAACTGTGTCAATTGTTGTCATAGCATGACAGCTATGCTGTATTAATGAAAATTTAAATAAAAAAGGTATACTTCCACTTAATATTTTTCTAGCTAGAGAAATGTGTTGCAGTTGAAATTTCAGCCATTATCAGCTAGTTATTTGCAGAGATGAAAATGTAGAGAAATGTGAAAGTCCCGCTGTAAAACCCATTTATACTGCAGGTCATGATTGAAAAATGCTGGTTTATATGTACTAAGAGAGGCTTTTGTGGCTTATCTGCTTCAACTGCTTTAGGAGAGAAAATTGCCTGTCATTTGTGCTGCTGCTGCCATTGTCTCCTGCTCAAGAAAAAAGTATTGTCTGAATATGTGCTGTAGAATATTTTGCAGGCCATTAAGACTGCCAAAAGTTAAGATGCAGATTCTCATAGGACTATAGGAGTGGTTTTTCTAATTTGGTATCCTGTAACTTTATATGGATTAAAATTATGATGAGTTCAGACCAGATGAAAGCACACAGATCTCACTGCAATTAGAGTGCAAGTCAGTGCATACATTGAAACAGGGCAAACATTTAAAAAGCAGGAAAATACAGGACCTCTTGTAAGCAGCCATGTGGGCTGGGGAAGACACTGTTGAGAAACAGAGTAATGCCAGAAAGAGGCAAAGGTCATTTATGTCCTGACAGACATGGACAGCTATGAAAAGGTTTAGGACTTGTGATCTGTGCATAAGGAAATGCCATCCTTCTCCTTGAGGAAGCAGTACAGCACAGCACAGAGCTTTTAGCTAATCTCTTAGCAGAGTGATGTGCTTTTGTGACAACTTAACCTTGAGAGATTTCATTCCATGGTTTCAGCAAGGATTACAATAAATGATCAATTTAGGTAAAGTCACAATCTAATTAAACAAATTCAGTCTAAATCCCTGCTGGGCCAGTAAAGATTTGTCTGTCAAATACCTCTAAGCATTTTCATTTTCTATAGCAACAGTTAATTGGATATGCAACTGCCAGTTTAAATGCTTTAAATGAGGCTGATGGGATTAGTAATTGAATGCTTGGATTAATGATTTACAGCTGGCTTTGCTGCCTTGTTCCTTGCTTACAGCTATGCTCATGATAACTCCCTATCCTTCTCAGGTGGATAGAACAGTGTACCTGCAATATAGTTATGATGGAATGAAATACAGGTATGATGTAGCCAGTGTATTCCTGTTGACACATGGAACTATTTTTAATACTGAAAGGAGCAAAGAATTATGATCAAAATGCTAAAAGTAAAAAAATCTAAGAACAGCCAGCTAACCTCCACAGCTAGCAGCTGGAATGTAAGGTCTCAGTCACTCAAATTAAAGTAGTCTTTCATGGTTTGAGTCAGAAAGCAAACCTCAGTGTGGTGGGTGGTGAAATTAAATCCAAGGCTATGAGTGGAGGCTGACAAAGGGATTTCTGCAAGAGGTAGTAGGATTTCAAAGGGAGTGGAAGAGATGAAGTCTGCACACTGCCAAGGCATCTGGTGTTGGAGAAAGAGACCAGACTGCAAAGTTTAGTCATGTACAGGAGTCTCATTGGTGATGCTTGAATCTCTCATCTTGTTGGGAACTGAAGAGGAGGATGGAGGCAGTATGACACTGATAGGAAAGTGGTTACACTGTTCTCTGTGTGATTTTTAAGATCCTTCTACTGCTTTAAAAGATGAGAAATACAGTATGCTCCTTGGGGTGTCATGGGTTTTAGGGACAGCTAACCTGTTCCAGGAATTTCTTCATTCTCACAGCAACCCAGAGTCAGAAAAGTTTACCATTTGTTTGCCTTTTAAGTTGAAAATTCTAGCATGGTCATATTGGTATAAAAAGGAATTTTGGGTTTTATATCCAGCTCATCACTGTAGTGTTTGAGGAAGAAAGCTGTAAGAAAATCTTTGAGGCACTGAGATGCATACAAAAATTACAGAGCTGTTCTATGAATTTGTCATTTTGCCTTACATATAGGTCTCCTCCTTAATGACAGACAGACTCTTATACACCATAAACCGAAAATTTAGGTTCTTCTTAATTAAGTTCCCTTCAGAATTAAAATGAGCCAGTGCATATTTACAGTCTCTGTTGAACACAGTATAGTACTTATTTCAGTATATTAAATTAGAACATGTTTCTGTTCTAAAGATTCTATCTTGGGAAATATTATCTGAAAGAGCTAACAACGTTAGATGTTATAATTACTTGTATTTATGATATAGTTATAAACAATTATAAAGTAAATGATTGTAACTATTTAGAAATAATTACAAAATAATGATTGTAATAATAACCTTGTAGGTATTTGTATTTATTATATATCATACTGTATTTTAATTTACCAGAAATAAACAAACAGGAAATTCAAAGTAATGCTCTGCATATTTCAGCTCACAGAATATGCCAAGTTCAGCTGAAATGTGGAAAGAGATTTATGGCCTTTGCTCATTATTCCAAGATTTAAGATTAGGTTTTCAGGTAGAGCTTCAGCTGCAAGCAGTTTGGTATTCAGAAATCACTGTATTCATCAGCTTCTGTCTTTCTCCTGTATGTGAACTCCATTTAGTTCAGGAAATACTTTTTTTTGTTGCTCCTTCCTGTAATTAGTTCCTATTAAAAAGCCCAACTCATCCTTGTCCAATCTCAATTAGACTATCTTTTTTCTCCCTTTTGTTCCTAATGCAGAAGCATTAATCTCTTTGACTGCTCTGGACCCTTCCAGCATATATTGTTCATATTATTTTTTTCTTTTTTATACTTTCTCAGTATTCAGACCAATGATTCTATTCTGGAACAATGATAAAAGCCAGAAAAGGGAAATGTAGAATCCTGGTTTTGGTCTCAGAATGACATTTCTTTCTTCAGAATACTCTTGTAATTAATTTTCTTTCTAGACATCAGGCTTTCCTCCTTTCTGCTTTTATTTATATAAATCAATACAGATATTTCAATAATCTTCTGATGAAGGGATAGTTCTAGGAATGTATTGTAAGAGGAAAATTAGTGGAGCCTTTCAGAACTTGGACTGAGATGGAGATGCCTTTTTTCATCTCCTGGTTCAGTAGATCCTGTCTTCAACCTTATTTTTGATTTGTGATTCAAGAAACCTTGATTGATTCACTGGCACATTTTGAGCTGATTTAATTTTAAATGTTAATTACTGGAAATGTTAGAACACTTTAAAGAGTGCCTGAATGATGGCATAACTGAAAGTCATAAAATAAGAAATTCCACATCAACAGAAGAAATTAGATCTTATTCTAATTTCACATCTTTTTAATGGTAATCATTAGAGCAAGAAAGAGTGTGTCTGGAGATATTTTCAATTATAATGGAAGGAATGGGGACAATTCAGTTTTACTATTTCATTCTGAGAATCAAAATCACATCTCCCTTCCATATACATTGCCTCCTACCTGTTCAGCCTTGGAAGAGACTTACTCCACTTTGGATGGCCTTACTCCAGTTTTGGGTTGTATGCATTTATCCCAGTTAGATACCAAGTGATACTTGTACCAAGTGCTTTTGTTTTTCTACATAAATTCACAGAATCAATTAAGTTGGAAAAGGCCTCTGAGATCATTGAGTCCAACCTGTGACCCAACACCACCATGTTCAACTAGACCGTGGTACAGAGTGCCATGTGCAGTCTTTCCTTAAACACCTCTGGTAAGGGTGACTCCCAAACCTTCCTGGGCAGCCCATTCTGATGTCTAATTGCCCTTTCTGAAAGAAATTCTTCCAAACATCCAACCTAAACCTCTCTTGGTGCACCTTACTATGTTCTTGTGTCCTGTTGCTGGCTGCCTTGGAGAAGAGGCTGAATCCCACCTGGCTACAACCTCCTTTTAGGGTGCTGTATAGAGCAATGAAGTTTCCCCCGAGTCTCCTTGTCTTTAGGCTAAACAACCTCAGCTCCCTCAGATGCTCATCAGACTTGTACTCCAGATCCTTCACCAGCTTTGCTGCATTTCTCTGGACACACCCCAGCACCTCAAAGTCCTTCCTGAACTGAGGGGCCTAGAAGTGGACACAGGACTCAAAGTGTGGCCTCACCAGTGCCATGTACACAAGGACAATCACTGCCCTGCTCCTGCTGGCCACACTATTCCTGATACAGGCCAGGATGCCATTGACCT
This sequence comes from Zosterops lateralis, assembly GCF_965231275.1. Taxonomy (NCBI): domain Eukaryota; kingdom Metazoa; phylum Chordata; class Aves; order Passeriformes; family Zosteropidae; genus Zosterops; species Zosterops lateralis. Next base: position 114,167,373 of record NC_139762.1, read on the forward strand.
TCTTGGTCACCTGGGCACACAGCTGGCTCACTTCAGAAGCTGTCAACTGGAGACTCCAGGCCCTTTTCCATCAGGCTGTTATCCAGCTACTCTGTCCCCAGCCTGTAGTGCTGCAGGGGGTTGCTGTGGCCAAAGTGCAGCACGTAGCACTTGGACTTGTTAAACCAAATTGTTGGTTTCTGCCCATCTATCCAGCCTGTCCAGGTCCCTCCTCTGCAGAGCCCTCCTACCCTCCAGCAGATTGACACTTGCACCCAACTGGGTACTGTCCGTGAACTTGCTGATGACAGATTCGATCCCCTCCTCCAGATCATTGGTGAAGATATAAAACAGGACTGCCCCCAACACTGATCCCTGGGAACCCCACTAATGACTGGATGCCAACTGGATTAGGTGCAGCACCACCACTCTCTGGGTCTGGCCAATCAGGTAGTTCCTAACCCAGTGTCCGAGATGTGGGCTGTCAGCTTTTGCAGGAGTATGACATAGAAGATGATGCCAAAATGATTTTTCCTTTTATATATTGTTCATATATATTCATAGCTCTGTAGACTGTTATTATATAGTTCCACAGTTACCTAACTTCAGTACTTTTCCTATTAGACAAACAAATTCCTAAGGGTCTGTTTGAATCTCACTCCTTGTGGGAATCAAGGTCAAGACACCTTCCCAAGATACTTTCCCATTAGCAACTAGCAAGGAAGGTGGGCTTCAGAAAGGGTCAAACCAAGAGGTGGAATTATTTCATCACCTGGGTTTCTCGTTGGAGACTCTTGTCAATTATGGTAATTTGCTAAACATTTAAAACTCTACATGCCCTATATCACGTGTGCACCTTTGGCAGGTTTTCAGTGTGTATTTCAGCGTGTTGTGCACCTGGAGGGACCTACATTAAAATCATAATCACATTTTATCACCTAACCTTCTTTGGCTCTCGATTTTAGGGCTCAAAAGGCAACAAAGATGGTGGCAAAGGTGTCATATTGATATAAATTTAACGGTTTAGTTGATCAAAACACTTAATTCTTCAACATACATACTAGATCTCTTGAGATCTGGGAGTTTTATTCCTTGTTAAATTATTGAGTTTTTGTTCACTGTGAAGGATGGGTAGAAACAACTGGTAAACTTTTTATGTCATCAGGTCCATCAATGCTTGTTTTAGTTTGAAGGCCAGCAAGGGTCCCTCTTTGGCTAAATTACAGGTGAGTAACTTTTTGGGGAAAAGAAATGACTAAATGTTTAAGTGAAATATTAAGGATGCAATTTTAATTCTTCCTTGTTGGATTTAGTTTCTTTGGATAAACGGACAGATTGCTGGGAGATGTTCTTTGAGCTTTTATTGCAACATTAGCCTCATTATAGGGTGAGAGAACTGAAAAATGGCAACAGCTCACATCTTGCTAACAGTAGATGAAGTTTTCTTTGTTATAAGGCTTTTAAAAAGTTTTCTAACTAATAGTAAATTGTTAAGAGCTTACAGACATTTGCATAAACTAATTATTAAAACTACACACATTCTTTATATTTAAAATGGGTCCTTGTTTTATTTTTTCTTGCTGTTTAGAAACTTTTTATACTCTTTTATAAATAAAGCACAGAGCCTCATTATTAAACTTTTCTATTATTTTGTTTGATATATTTTTTTCTTGCTAAGGCTTACCTCTATGTAGCACAGAAACATAGTTTTATTATTGCATGTCTTTTTTCTTTCTCTTTTTTTTTTTTTTTTTTTTTTTTTTAGATTTTTAGGTTTGTATTTTTATAGCTCTGAGAGTTTTCTGCTTTTCCTGTTTCCCATACTTCCTGGAGTGTACGTTTAAAGCAAACCTGTTGCTGATGGCTACATCCCATGTGTGGGATCCAGAACAGCCCTAGTGTCCACAACCCAAGGTTCTTGTGGATGAAACCATTCAGGTGATGTGTTGTTCTCCAGACACTATGGGCAGGTGCAATGGAGGAACGAATGGGGAGACTTTTCCTGTGGCTGGTGGCATCTTGAACTTTATAGAAAGGTGATAGGGAACACAACTGAATCCTGAAGAGGCCATGGAGCTTCTCCAGGCACCTGTATTTTCTGGATTTAAAAATTTCATATTATCAATTCTGTACAGCAGGAAAAAGAAAATACATTCCCAGTTTTTTATTGAAGGAAAAGGCATGCCTTACATTTTAGCAAGGCTTCAGTAGGATTTTGACCACTTCAGACCACCTATACCCTCTTCTAGGGTCCAAGCCTAAAATCACCATAACTAATTGTATGTGATGAGGCCTTCAAGTGTGTTTTGAAACACATCTTTGCAAGTCCTGAGGACCTAGACAATCCCATTGAGTTGAAATTAAAGAAAAGCCAGAACATTAATTTCCCTTTTTGTAAATAGGTGGTATTGTGCAAAACTGAAATACAGATACTGAATGCAGAGTCACTGAGGGGTTTAGGCAGTGTGTGGTCAAGGCAATTTTCATCATGCTAATTTAGGTGGGAAGTGACCAGTAAAGAGTAGTAGTAGGTGAGGGAAAACTGCTCACAGACTGGGAATAGAGGGGGACAGTCAGAATTATGGAAGGAGTTGTACACTGGGATGGGATCCTGCCTTTGATGTAAGCACCACCTGTGTAAATTGCAAACAATCTACAGTGTTAGTGTTGGCTTTTCTGTTTGTTCTCAGATTTACTTACACTGCCTTTGTTTGAAACAGAGAAGTCTGATCAGCAGTTTCCTATATTTCAGTTGTGCCAGAGTGATTTACAGCAGCTGAGGAGTCAAACATAAAACTATTCAATGGAAAAACATTTGTCAGCTGCCCTGCAAAATCAGGTATTTTTATGCAGTTTTGGGTCACGTTTATTTTCCAAAAATTATAGTACCACTTTTTAAATTAGTGTTTATATTTTTAAGGCCAAGTGTACAATCCTATATTGGATGTATATCAAAGATGTAACTAATCAAAAATATCACTGTGTTGTAGACTGGAGAAATTATTTTAGTGCTTAAAGTCAAACACATTTGTGATTTTTCTTTTTTTAATGTCAGTGACAGAACACTATGAAGTATAAATTTAGGCTTTAAATATTTATTCTGTTAACTGATTAAAACTATTATTCTAGTGTTCTAAGAAACAGAAAACTAAAGACAAATATATTTCGACTGTTGTGTGTGCATTGTGAATTCTGTAATTGTGGAGAAAAAGATTGGCATTGCTCTGATGGCTTAAAGAAAAATAGAGATAGTATTTGTTTAAATGACAGAGAAAAAAAAGCACTTCAGAATTTTTGCAGTTAGGATGAAGAATTTATTGTATGTACAGTTAAGCAACTCTACGGTAGATGTAGTTCCTCTTTAAAGAAAATGAATACAGTAATCAAAATAGTTCTAGCATGGAAATTACAATACAGACTGAAACTCGACTAAACCAGGAATCAGTTATTTGACTTGAAAGAACACGGAACCTGAAACAACAAATCGCAGTTTGCATCATTAACCAAGGACAGTAAAAAACTGTACAGTACAAGCAACACGTTACAATAAGTTATGACAAATAAGGCAGTCTTTCTCATTTAGGACAGAAGGGATAAAGGGAAAGGTATTAAAATCTCATAAAACCACCATATCTCTTTTCCATCTCTGGGACTTCTTTGGAATAAGTTTCCCCATCTTCTTCTGAAGGGAGAATGGAGTCGGCAAAGCGCTTAAGAAACCCACCATATCTTTTCTGGTAATCCAGCCACCACTCTGGTCTACCCACTCTTCTCATGAAGCCACCGTATCTCTTTTGCAGCTCTTTGGCCTCATCTTCCAATTCAGGGCTGCGCTTTGTGCTTCTCATGAAGCCTCCATATCTCTTGCTGACATCGCCGTCATTTTCATTTATCTCTCGATAGTGCGCCGCTTCAGGGTTATCCCCTGTTCCCAGAAGCTCCTTCAGCAGATCAGAGGAGTTGGCAAGGGCATCATCATCAGAGTCTTTCTTCATAAACCCTCCATACCTCTTAGCCAGGATTTCTCCTCCATTAGCTTCATCCTCTGGTTCTGCCCGATAGAGCTCATCCATTTTCTTCATGAAGCCCCCATATCTTTTCATGAAGCCTCCGTACTTCTTTGCAAGCAAATGGTTCTCATCCTGCTCTTTCTTGTCTCCCGGAGCAATGCTGCCGTCCTCAGACAGATCCAGCTTTGCCAGTTGCAAGAACTCCTTGCATGTCTCCCAGGCTTTGGCAGAAGGCAGTTTTCCTTCACATTCTAATGTACATGCCTGAAAAATGGATGTGGTTTACTGAGAATGTTTTGATGGTTACTATCACCGCACTATGACCTTATCTTAGATTTACTTGTTTATGAAAGAGCATAAATGAGCCTCTCTTTGTGACTGGCTTGGAAGAAATGTGCTTTGGGAACAGCTGATTTGGTACCTGTCTGTTTTGAAGTTCTTCATATCCCTCTCGGAAGGACGTGGTAGACTCCACTCTAAGACAGACTACCAGATAACATGAATTGTAGATCCTCTGTGTCAAGGCTCCCCCCATGTTTCTGTTTCAAAGGAAGCTACAAATACATTTCCTCTATTTACCTCACACTCGTGTGAGTTATGATTTACTTTTTTAAAATTTACTACGGGGAAGCTAAAAACCAATTGTGGTTTGCTTCATAATGCAAGTGTAGAGGTGTGAAGTATCATTCAGAATGTTTAGAGAAGTTGCACAGCATGGTCATTGCAAAGAAGCCAGCTGTACTGTACTGTTCAGTATCTTCAATGCACTGCACTTAAGGGCTGTGTTTTGCCATTAGTTTGTCTTTGTGGAACAGATCATTCCAGCATGTACCAATAGAAATGTAGAAATACAGGCTCTCTTAGGGTAGGATCAAAGTTCCAATTTTTGCTAGCTGGAAAGCAGTGACCATCAAAGAGAGGGGGAAAAATTTCCCTAGCTGTGTTGTTTCTGACTGTATTGAAAATTTTTCAGGCTACAACATAAGAAAAGCTTTCAGTATATACCTTATGTATATTTCATAACTTGTCTTGTGATGATAATAACATAGATATTATCTACTGTTATCATCTCTCTTGTGTCAGGGGAATTTACTTCTTGTGCAGCCATACTCTTCAGTTGTAAAATAAAGCAATTCCAGTGTTTTTTCTTCTTTCTCATGGTTTTCATACCGCAATAGGTAAAGAAAAATCATCAATATTTTCAATAAGAGAAACACTCATTCTGACTATAGATGTGTTCTAAGGATCTTAACATACTTTAAAGTGTGAAATTAAACTCCAGCACAGTTCTCTCGGATAGTGCATTGTCCACTGCACAACCTGTCTCTTGAGCCTCACTTTAGTCTGAGAAATTTAGATACTATTTTTTTATATGAAAATTAAAGGTATTTATATACTATGCAAGACAATAACTGGCACTACATATTTACATATATTATAGTCATGCTGTAAAGACAATAGGATATCAGGTTGTCTGACTTTAGAATTGCTCTAAATCAAAGCAAGAATAGGTCTCTCCCTTTCTCAGTTAGTTTTAATAACCTCCTATTGTCAGATGAACATACTTCATAAGTGTGAGTGACAGGCGCAGTGTGAAGTCTTGCATCTTATAAATACGTGATAAATTCAGTTATTATGTTACTAGATACTAATATCTAGAAACAATACTTTCCAAGAATTTTTCATGCATGTTTAGCAAATACGAAGTATCCTACATTGCTTCTTTACCTAGTTAGCTAATAAACATTGTTACAAATAGGACTTTAATTCTTTCCTTGATGATTACTGAAGGTGTGCACAGAGCCTGTCAATATAGACGTGCAGAACATATACTCTGAAAAGCCCTCTCCCCGTAAAGGCAAACTATCACTTTTTTTACCCTAGTTGACAATAAAGCTAAAGTTTGATTGAACGCTAATGTAAGCAAAGAAAAGAAAAGAAAGAAAGAAAAAAAAAAAGGTAGAGGGAACTATTTTGCCAGCTGTCCAAACAGTATTGCCCTTCTGAGCTGCTATGGTTAAGAGTTCTTGAGCTTTTGGAGTAAGCAGAAGTACTCAATGGTTCCTAATTCTGTGTAAGGCACGAGAGCCAAGTCCTTACTTTTGCATAATCCCAAGTAACCAGTGACACGATAGGAACAAACTTTTAAGACCCTCTAGATGTGCCGAGAGCGTGATGCCCCAATGTGTGTGTATTTGAGGTCAGGAACAACCAACGCCAGTGGCAAAGTCCTTGGCAGCCAGAGTTCCCACCTTCTTCAGGAAGGGCTGAGGGACCCCAGGCTTTCACTGACCCCGACCTTTAAATTTCGAGCTGAGTTGCCTCTGTGACTATTCTTTTAAATCATTTCATCATCACAAAAATTACAGATAACCTCCACACCCCAGACCCCCTCATGCTGGATTTAGCACGAGTTTTCTTAGAAGCCAAAGTTTTTCACACAGGCGTATTCCCAGTGCTGTGCAGAGAAGAGAAGCAGCGAAGTCACTGCTACTCAAATAGGCTTTTAAACCTACTGTTTTTTTTTTTTTTTTTTTTTTTTTTTTTTTTTTTTTTTTTTTTTGTTGTTGTTGTTGTTTTTTTTTTTTTTTGTTTTGTGAGATGTCAGGCAGATCTTTCCAGCTGGGCAGACACCCTGCCCGGAGAGAGCTCACCTTACCATGGAGCCAGCGGACAAGGCTCGGGACTCTCCCTCCCGATTCTGCTTGAATCCCCCCGTCCTGTCGGTGCTGGGATGCCCGGCAGCAACCCCTCCTTCCCCTGCAGAGATTCCCTCTTCGGTGGGATTTCCTTTCCCCCTTTTCCTGGCTCCCCGGGGGGCTGCTGGGCGCTGGTGTGTCTGTCCCCGTGGGGCGGGCGGGCTGTGGGGTCTCCTCAGGGCGCTCCCAGTTTGTGTCCGCGCCCTCCCCTCGCCCCTCGCCCCCAAACCCGCTACTCCCTCTGTCCCCCCTTCAGGAAAAGAGTCTTCCAAGCCACCCCGGTCACTTCCCCCACTATTTATTTTTCTTATTTGGCTGCTTTCCCCCACTGCCCCTTTCCTCCCCGCAGGTTTGGCCCCGGGGCACTCACCAGGGGGTGGATGGCGGCGCGGGGTCCCAGGCGGTAGGAGCAGGCGGCGCAGTCGCGGCCGCAGTCGGCGCTGGCCCCGGGGAGCAGGCAGGTGCTGAGGGCCAGCAGCGAGCAGCCGAGTCTCAGCAGCAGCGCCATGGGGCTGCAAGAAGGACAGGTCAGCCGGCAGCCGCCTTTTCCCGCCGCTCCCAGCCCCGCCACGGCCTCCCCCCGGCCCCGCAGCGGGAAAAGGCGGCGTGGAGAGGTTCAAACCAACTCCGCTGAACTCACGCTTTTCAGAGCCGCGGAGAGCTTTAACAAAGCGGGCGCTGGGCAGCTGCGAGGCAACCGAGCTGCCTCCCAACAGGAGCGGACCCGGGGGATGGAGCGCCCAGAAGATCCCGTTTGGTCAAATCCCCAAACGCTTTATCCCTCCGTGCCCGCAAAAGGCGGCAGCACCATGGGAGAAGAGAGCCCGGACGGGATTCCGGCCCCTCCCGGGAAAGGTTTCCCAGCGGGACGCCCCGAGCCCCCTCCCCGAGGCCGGGCAGCAGCCCCGGCCCTCCCTCGGTCCGGCCGCGGGCAGAGCAGCTCCCTCCCTCCCTCCCTCACTCACTCATCACTCACTCACTCTCACACACGCCGCCCTCGGGGCTCCCGGAGTCGCCGAGGAAGAAGATGAAGCTGAAGCCTCGGAGCCACTATTATTTATAGCGATCCCGATCAGCCTCCGGAGGAGCCCCGGGGGATGGAGGCAGGCAGGCACAGCCGGGCCCGCCGGCAGCTCCAGCCAGGGCGGCCCGGAGCCGAGCCCGCTGCTGCGGAGCGTGTGCGGGCGGCGGCGGCGGCACTTTATAATTCCCCACCGCGGGGAGAAGAACGGGCCTCCCCCAATCGCCGTCGGGCTCCCGCTGACGCGGCGGCTACGACATCCCCCCCGGCAGGGCCGCCGTGACTCCAGCGGGCTCGGGATGAGGGGGTGTGTGTGCCCCGCCATCCCGGGGGGGGGAGCGGGGAACCGGCCCCGGGAAAGTTGGCGGGGGAAGTTTTCACCGGGGGCGGGCGGGGAATGAGACAGCGCCTGAGTCATGCGGGGGTGGGCTGAGGCTGGGGCAGCCTCCCCGAGGTAACCCCCTCCCCGGGGCGCAGCTTCCCCAAAGAGCCTCGCACAACGCGGAGAGCGGGACTGCGTTTGGGATTTTTTTTTTTTTTTTTTTTAATTTTATTTTTTTTAAATTATTTTTTCCTTTGTTTCCTACCTCTCCTCCACTCTGCCCAATCCCCAAGCTGCTGGTGCTGAGTTCTTGCTGCACGCCTTCTGCCTCCCTCCCTGAGCCTCAAGCGTTAAAATAGTTTGGGGAAGCAGATCTTGTTAGACCAAGGAAGAACATAAGGGTTTTAATTCGAAACTATTGGAATTCACAAGTGTGGGTAGATTTGCTTTGTTGTCACAATTTTGGTGCCCAGGAAAACACAAATAGGAAAGAACCAGAGAGAAGAAAACCTTCAAGCACTTCTACGAGGTTCTCAAGCACAGCAGCCGGGGCTGCTCACAGTTGTGTTCCCACTGACATCTTGGGGAACAAACATAAAGCAACGACATTGATCCCTGACATTTCTTGTCTGCAGAGGGCTCTGCCCCAGCCACGCTCAGCTGCATTTCTTTGACTGTCAGATGCCAACTTCTACTTCCAGCCACAAATTATTTCTAGCTGGTCTATATTAACTTGATTTTCTTCTAGCATTGTTCTTCAGTTAAAAGAGCATTATTCCCTGGTGTGTTTCTGGGGTGGGATTATTCTCTTTAGTCCTCATTTTGCTGAAGTGAACAAGCTGTGCTCTGCATCAGTCTGTCCCAAGATGTCATGTGAATGTTCTGCTCTGCATTTGCTATGGTTGGAGCTCATAATTTCTGTGCATGAGTGATGGGAACAGAACACAGTATGTCAGTTGAAATTTCATTAGGACAATAATGTGTAATTATGTTCCCTGGAGGAAGAAGACACCTCAATTTATACCCCCCCAGGTCTCATTTGCCTTTCCTGATGCTGCACTACACTGATGTCACACACTCACTGAGATACAGCCACATCTTTATCCTTTAGAAGAGGAAATCTAGTACTGTTACTGTATGGAAACCATGATTTTTTGCTGCCTTGTCTTTACATCAGCTCTCAGACTCAGGTTAAGGATGCTCAAATGAATGTGGGGATTTTCAGAATACATCCATTGAAGCTACAGGCGTTGCTCTTGTCTATAATCAGTGCATGTAAGAAGAGATTCAGGCTCTCTGTTTATGCAATAATATCAGCCAACTTTGTAAGTGAGCCCTCAAGAGAAGAGGTAGGCATTTTAAAAATCATCCCAGAGGGTATATTTACATTAGCATGTGAGGGACCTGCATTTGGAACAAAGAACAAATTGCCACTGAATCAACAGGATTGCTTTCAAGTTTGTTCCTGAGTTGGTTAGGGAAGCACTGACTAACTCCAGGAGTGACACATTTGATGTCCCTTTTGCTGTGAAGTTGTTCAGTACAAGCAGAGCATTTTGTGATGGACATCATCAGAGTAGTCCTCTGGGTCACTTACTGACTCTCAGCTCTGCCATCATTTATTGGCTTGCACTCTAATAGTCACCATGGTGTGACAGGACAGAGAGCGCAATGGTGTCCTGACTGTTCCTTCGGCAGCGAACATCCCATGTCCCTGGGCTGAGAGTCTGCTGCTTTCATCATTCTGCACACAAGTATCTGTGCTCAGCCAGCTCACTCAGCTCCTCAGCCTGCTGTAGCCTTCAGTACTCTGTTTAATGTCACTCACCCTGCTTAATCTGTTCATGATGAAAACCAGCCAGTGTTAGACTCTCACTGTGTACAGAGGTGTGGATAATCCCTGTGGGTAAAATACAGATGATAACAGGAAAAGATAAAGGATGAAGTGAGAGTAAAGCATATAAAAGGACCAAATAAAAGGATTGTAAATTCTGTGTAGAAGTGAACTAGTGAAGAGGGTTATTTTATTGTGCATAAGCCTTTTGGCTGATGGTGGGAAACAGGGAAAAGATGGGAAGAGATCTAGTGCGAAATGCACATCTGCAAGGATATTTTGAGGAAGCAAGAGAGGGAGCAGAAGTATCTGTGTACAGCCAGCACTGTGTGCAGAATAAATCCAGCTGTGGCTGTTGCAAGTACTACAGATATCCTTGACTCTTTGGTTCTCTGCTTCTCCCTATCTGTTGTTTGCATCTTTAACTGGTTCCTCTCTATCACTGGTCCTCATCCTAGACACTTATGGAGGTTGTAAAGAGGTCCCCAGGGCCTGGAAGGGTGGAGAGTGGGAAGAAGGTCACAGCTGAACTCGTTTTACCCTTTCTGACAGTGCCTGCTACATAGAGTCCTTTCCTTCCTCCTGAAAGATGCTGGTATTCACAGAGGATATCATACAAGAAAGGAGTTATCCTGAAGAGCTCACTTTTCCCAGTGTCAGCAGATGAAAGCTCTGTAATTCCCTGTATGAGTTCAGTTTTGTACAGGGAAAGTATTCTTTGCACAGAGAGGATGAAACAAAGAGAGAATTAAGCAAATTCTACCAAAATACTATGGAGCAAAAACTACTTAAGGAAAATTACTCACTGTAGGCATGGAGGGTGATATTTCCTCTGCAATGGTGAACTCATAAACAAAGAAATAGGGAGGCAGACAGAGAAAGAGAACACTTTTCACAGCAGTAAAGACAATAGCTTGTTTTTTGCTACTAATGTTATAATAAAAATGTCCTGGTATTGATAAAAAACTTAAGCATTTGTATAATCCAGAATTACCACAGACACCATCTGCTTTTTATCTGACATCAAAATATACCAGCCAAAAGAAAACTGTTTTTACAACAGTAGTGCTTGCAGTGCCAGGGGCCCTGTTGCCCTATGGTTTGTCTAACTCCCAAACTTATGGTAGAATGAGGTGAAGCCAAGATGAAATCCTCTTCATTTTACTGATTGAGAACACAATCTGAATGAATTTCTGAAGGGTAGCAAAAAATGAGCAGCTGAGTTAGAAATGAAATCTCTCTTTGAATTAACAATGGTATCTTTTCTGCAGGACCAGCTTTCCTTTCCGAACTCTACTCATCATGCTAATCAAGCTGCTACAAAGTCATTAAGTGAAGATGAATAAATATAAATATGAAATAAACATGCTTTTAGCACCTCAAGCAATCTTCCTCACAACACAGAGCCTTTTTGATAGGACTAAAGAGTAGGAAATGTAAAGCAGCATGTTGATTATTTTCGTCAGCTCAGTGTAAAAGGTCACAGTATTTCTTAAGATCAAACAGTCGGGTTCCATTTAGCTCAGCTTAAATGGGCTTAATTTTTAATGGGAAAAATATGTAACTGGTATCAGAGCCAAGAAAGACATTGCAGGTCAGTTCTCTTATACCAAATATAATCAAAGTCATTAAAAGACATGAGTTAATAATCTGTATATACAAGACATGAATTGTTACTTTAAAAATATCTTTATTAAATTATGTCTAATATAAGCAGAGAGGAGCTGTAATAAAGCAGACAGGTAGTCAATTACAGTCGGTATGCGTTGCCTAAAATGTACCTTTACAGGACAGAGATGTTTCAGCACTTCCCAGATATCCGTATATTTCGCAATAAATGTCTAGGTGTATCATTTAAGATATGAAAAAAAAAAAAAACAAACCAAAAAAAAACAACAAAAAAAAACCCCCACCATCTTAATGATGCAGACATTCCTGCTGAGACCTGCTGAAGGCTGTCTTATATGAAGAACTGGAATGCTCAACTTTTGGTCTCAGATGAAGCTGGGTCTTATTAATAATATTTATGCCTTTGAACAATTTACACCTCTTTTAGAGGGCAAAACCATGAACAGATCTGGTGGCAATAGGTGATGTTTTCATGGAAAGAGCACCGGCAGCTATTGTCCCCACCTAGTGGTTGGTGCCATGTAACTTTGTAAGGGGAGAGGAAGCTTCATGCTACTTTATCTGAGTGAAATAAAGAATTTGACATGCATTCAGTATAAGCATGCAGTAAATGCAATTATTAGTGCATTTATTTACCTCGGATTGTATCAGACAAAGTAACAATGAAGCAAAGAATTTTATACTGTTCTGTGGAAATACATGAAGATTCACTTTATTACATGCTTCTCTGTTTCTCAGAGACAGATGAATATGTGCACTCCAGGATTTCTGAGATCAGGCCTGAACTGCAGTAAATAGAATGTGCTGCAGAGTGAATAGAACAAACTGTAAAAAAAAAACCCTCACTAAATGTACTTGTTATAAAAGCATTTTTTTTTCCTTTCCACAGAGGCCATTGGAGAGGTATTTCCAATAAAATAAGAAGAAAACAGGGTGCTTGGTAGCAGAATAAATTGTGATGGAATCCAGACACAGTGATTATTATTTAAGACAATAACTACTCCACGTAAGTGGAGCGATTTATCCTGATTTTTTTCAATTAAGAAAACGCGTCCATGAATTACAAAGGAAGTATTAGACTCCATCTATGAAAAGGATTGCAGTGTGTAATGCACATGTGGAAGGATTAGCTGAAAATCGTAAATGAGAGATTTTGATCACTTCAGTCATATTAAGAAAAGCAAACAAACAGAATCTAAATAATGTATTTGGAGTGTGAGTTTCAATTATTTTCTCATTATTCACATTGAGGCAGCAGAATTTTGGAGCTTTTTCTCCAGTTCCAGCCTTACATTTTCATTGCTAGTATTTTATTGCCCAGTTGGGGAGTGCTGTGTTCACACTTTAGCACAGTATCCAAAACAAGTTGTTTTTGCAGACTGAAGCTGTAAGGAGAGCCTGATGTGTTACATTCAGGCAGGGTAAAGGCTGGCTGGCTTCCTCCTCGTGGGGCACAGCATGGTGCTGCAGGGCAGGCAGAGGTGACTTGCAACTCCCATTTTTTGGGTGCTTCAGAAATTTAGCTTAAAACAGTGTTGATGATTGCTGTGATTTCCAGCAGCACGACACGGAGGGGTTTTCAGGTGATCACTGAGCTCTCTCTTTTCTTCTCCCACCAGGACCCGAGCACCAACTCTCTCCTGCCGTCTCTGGGATGGGAAGGGAGCAGCAAAGGGGTGTGTGTGCTCTTCCTCTTCTGCTGAAGGCATCCCCCAGAGGTGGTTGGGATAGCAATTAGAGAGATGCTTCATTTTGTTACACCTCTGCTGGAAATTCCCTTGCTCGTGCTGGGGGTCTGTCTGCCTCACAGCCTTGTCTGTGCAAGCAGCACTAAGCCTCTTGTGCTCTTACAGCATAGCTTGGTCTAACAGTGGGCTGAACTCCTCAGCTGCAAAAGCAACTTTTTGCTCATCGAGGGTCCACTCTAGATTAGCTACTGTCACAGTTGCAATCCCTGTGGAATTGCAAATAATAAGCAGATGATGTTTATGCAAAAAATTGAGTGGGAAAGGTACAAAAACGCAGGGTTCTCACAAGCACCATATCAAAGGTCCATGATTTTTCTTTCAAGATAAATGATTTTCAGCTGTTTTACTTGAATTGAGCCCTCAGTTATGTTCCAGAAACTGTTTTCCATAGGGAAGGAAAGATTCAATTTTATCGAGTTATTTAGCCATGAAGGGGAAGAAGATGCTGACATAAAAAGAATCCTAAAAGCATTTAAAAATGAAATAATGTAATTATAATCACATTCCCTCATTTTACACATACTTGACTTTTTCTGCTGGCCATTGTTTGTACCTCTTTGTTCTTTGCATTTCTATTAAAAAAACCTGGAAATGGAACTCTGACCTTTTCCTTCTCAGATTATTTTCCTTTCCTTCCAAGCTCCTTGCTTTATACTTGAAAGTCATTTAATTTCTCCTTCTGCATAATTGAACACTTCAAAAACTAAAAAGCGACCTCAGCCAGCTGAGTCTTTCTTGCTTTTGCTGAAGCAAACTGGTGAAAATATTTCACAAAAGTTGAAGCATTGAATTTGACTGAGGTCTAGGTTTAATCTGAAGATTGAATTTAAGGAGAAGTTGAGAAGATCCCAAATGGCTTTGGAAGCAGAAGAGTTACCATGTTGAGTGAAAACGTAGGTGCAGTGACAGTACACAAGAAAGGAAAATGACAGATGTGATGTTTTGATTATTTTGAGATGACATAAATGTATTGGAGAAGATTGCCTTGTGGTTGACTCCTTTCCCAACTTTCAAAGGGGCAGCCTGCATTTTGATTGTTATATGTCCTTGTTATTATGACATCTAGTTTTTCCTTTGTCAGTTTGAAAGCTTGAAAAATTAGGCTGGTAGCTGCTGCTAAAGTGGAGTGTTGAGGTACAATACAAGGATATTTTTAATATAAAAATGCTCACAATAACATTTCCACACAGCTAACCACCACTGTCTATCCTGCAAAAGCTTTCTGTGCCACCTCAAAGTGGTGAATTCACCTCTTCCCTCTAATGTAAAGTGACTGCTACCACTTAGGACCTATATGATGACTAGCTTGACAGCATTTTGTTAGACAAAGCAATTGATGCCATTTCATAGCCTTTGATTGTGCTAATTCAAATATGAGGTATAATATTTATAGCTCCAAGACAGGACTGAAAAATCAGATATTTCAGACATTTAGCTTAGGGATTTGAACTTCCTTTGAAGTATTCCTTGTCTACAATGATATCCTAGGATTTAATCAGCTGATGTGTTCAGACATATGTAAGGTAAAGAGACTGGTGTGCACTAAGATCTCAGAAAAAAAAAAAAAAGTAAAATATGAAATAATACAATTCTCACAGTGATTAAATATAAATGTATTTTAAATAGTAATAAATTGTACTTCAGCTTGCTCAAGTGCATCAGCACCTTAAGTGTAGATAATGACTACTGCAAGTCACAGTTTTGAAATTTTTATGGGATTAGACTAGTTTGTTATTAAGCATTCCTCAAGCTGATTATATTTTTCTGTCTTTTCTGCTGTTTCCTGCTGTGCATTTGCCACTTCTCTGCAGGCAGAGACTGATCAGTGCCTGAGGCAGGCACTGCACCTGGTTCTGAGAGCATCCTGGTAACTGTCTTCCCGCCTCATCCATATGAGGTGAAGTTTTATCATGGCACACTGTAATTAGACATAAAGCATTTACTGAAATGAGGACTACTCTCTAAAAATGCAGCAACTACTGCTGGTCAGCCGAACAAAAATACCACCAGAAACCAATAGAAGGAGGTGGGAAGCTTTCAAAGTAGTCAGGGAGCTTCTTCTAGGCAAGGTTGATCACGGTCACCAATCTCGTTGTGCAGCTCCTGGCTTCAGCCTTTGAGGATAGAGTTGTGTGTTATCTCACAGCTGCTTTGCTTCCCTTTGGAGACAGAGTGTATATTGTAGATAGAAGAGCTGACTGCTGTTTTGAGCCTTAGCCCATTGATTTTACTTGTTTAGGTGGTGCAGAAACATAGAATAACCTGAAAGTAGAGGGGTTCCTAGCAGGGGAACACATTTTATCACTGACAGAATATGCAGGCCAGTTGCCTTTAAATATGTGTGAGATGTCAAATTTTTTTCTCCATGGTACATTTCTGCTTTTGTTAGGAGAATGATGGAGCCTCTGACAGCACTCAGCAGTTGAGCTTCTAGTTCTTCTGTTAAGATCATAAATGAACTCAGAACAGAGTTGCAGATGGGATGCCCAACATGACTTGCACGTAAGCCTAGTGAAAGGCTTTGTGAAGCAACTATAAATCAGCAAACCATCACTATGAATCAGTGAAATGTAATGAAGTTAGAGTTCATGAAGAAAAATGTCAGAGAAAATGCCTCAATTATGTAATTTCCAAGTCTTTCAACATGTAGTTTTTGAGGAGGTCTCCTGGACACATACAGTTCCAGTGATTTCTGCTTTATCTTGTCTGCAGTTTCCTTTAGTCTTCTGGATATTTGTTGACCTCCAGGTTCTCTGTGTACTAGGTGGATCTCCCTGTCTCCTGGGAGTGTAGTGTGCCATGGTCAGATGAAAATCTCTTTTGAATACTTCTCATCTAAAATATAGCTGTAGGAATAGAAAACACAGATGGGAGAAAATGTAAGGCTCAGTCATGTTTTTCCATCTTGCTGATTATATAATCTTATGGTGAAAATCTTCCACCTATTATAAGGTTTAGTCTGATATCCATATTTGTGTTATCCTTTTCATGGGCTGTTGAAAGGTACTTCGGAGGAGAGAAGTGATTCCGTAATCTAAGTGGGCACTTGAGTCCAAGAAAATAATTACCAGTCCTTTAATAAAAATGTGCTCCATGTAGAGATAACCAAAGTTTGAAATCCAAGGTTGTTGCTTTGAGCCTGGTTTGACTGTTTAACAGTGATGAACTGCACTTGTTTCCAAGTCTGTCTTTTGGGTTCAAATCACACCTTCCTTTCTCCTACAAACTACCTGCCTGCTCTGCTAGGATACACAGGTGTGTGCACACTCTCTTTTACACCCGCAAATTTCTTCATCAAAAAGTTAGGCAACAAAATTCTAATTGAAAACTTGTGATTTAGGTTATTTATAGACTATTATGGTTAGTAAGCTAATAAGGAAAACAATGAAAGGAAAAGGCAGGGCAATTCAGAGTTAATTTATTTGACATCTATGTCTTAGGTACGATTTATGAGAATATTTTATAGTGCAATACAGTGATTTTATTGCATATCTTCAAAGAAGGAAACTGTAATCTGAGGCATTCCAAATACTCTACAAAATGGTTTGGGAATAATGAAGAGAGATGTAAGTTTTAATTCTTTAAAGGGTAAGTACATTTTAAATTAATCAGATATGGATTAGTTTTTGTTTATGGAAATAAAATGCTAAATTAAATGTAAGTAATATGGAGTGATATGAAGTTCAAAGAAAGGTGGTGACTTTACCTCTCAGTAATGTTTTCTGTAAAGAGTTTAATTAAATTATAACTTGGAGTTTCCTGACAAGGTTACCACTATGAATGTGCAGAATCCAGTAATGTTCACAAAGCACACACAGAAATGAGTAACACATATATTTTTACAGGATGAGAACATTCCTGTAAACCTTTTCATCTGAAAGAAAACTGTAATCAAACTGAATCTGGTATTTTCTAATGCATTTTGCAAAGACGGAGTTAATGTCATTCTGTCAAACTCTTCATTTAATTTTTGCAGAGGTTTATGGCTATTTTCAATGTGACTGTATGATATTTAGTTCCAGGAAACCAATTAAAACCAGAGGTTTGGTTTTAGTCATGTACTCCTTCCTAGATCTCGTGAAAAGAAACTGTTCACTTTGTTTGAGTTGTGATTACTGTCTTTTGTGCAGTTACCTGAGGTACAAATCAGAACATATGGAAGTTGTGGGGGAATAGTATCTGAAGCGCAGTGATCTAAGTATTAAATAATTGCTACTTTTATGGATCATTGCTCCTCAAATATCATATTAAAACAGATAGAAATTACAGTACAGAAAAGAAACTCATGGCAATAGTAATCCTGCTAATATTTACTCTCCAGGTTGCTCCTTTTCTTTTTTTTTTTGTTTTGTTTTGTTTTGTTTTTGTTTTTGAGTGTAAGGAAAGGGTTACAGGTAATCTACTGGCCATCTTGAGTGGACCCCAAATATCAGCATTTAACTCACTCTTTAATAAAATAATCCATGAAACAATGAGAGATTTTCAGCACTACACCTTTCTCTGCATGTTCAGAGCAATCTCCTTGCCTAATCTTACTTAATCTCTACCTAACAATTAAGATCCATTGTCTCAGTCCCATGAGGAATCTTTCATGGCTGAGGAGTACAAAGTGTCACCCTTTAGAAATTACTGCCAATACCTTGGCTGATCCAAATCCATGTAGCTACAGTGATGCCATATTTTGTATTCTTGATGAAGTTCAAAACTACTTTTTCTTGTCTATGTGTCATGTACTCACGTTAATATTTTTCCAGTCTGCCAGTTTTTATGGCACTGATCTTTTTACTTGTTATGCATCATTTGATTTAATTCCATTGCAGACAATGATTTATAACTGCTTTATTATAAAGAAAAAAAGAGCAGAAAAAAGGAAGAGAGATATAGGATGGTGAGCACTGACATTAAACTGAGCTAACATCTGATGTACTTTTCAGAAAAATCTTTAAAGATAATGATCATTCCTCCAAATTAAACTGCATATGAGGTAAGTGGTGGCACCCCTATAGCTTGATTTTGTTTCATCCAGTTGATTTAATTATGCAGTGTGGAACATTATATCAGTGCAGTACGGATGTTTAGGAAAGGTCGCTTCAATTCTTATTTTGATGCTTTGGTGAACAGTTTATTTCAATAAGAATGTACATATAAACCCATAAATATACTTTGAAGAGAGACCTTGAAAAACTTGTTACTTCTGTTACTATTAGCAAAGGCAAACTTAACAGAACAACAAAAAAATTTATTTTAAAATTCAGTACAATTTTGATTTTTTTAAAGTCTGTAGACTTAAGAATCTCAAAGCCTTTGATTTAGTCAATCTCATTCTTGCAGTGGCATTACTCTCTATGTGGCGTAGGGATGAATGTGATTCCTATTGATGTTATGTAACCTGAATTACCTCCTTCCAAATCAGCTATTTAGAATTTTCTTCATATAGCATTAATTTCTTCTGTGTTTACCTATATGCTTTGAACTTTTCTGATGTCACTTTGTCAGTTTTCTCTAATGTCCTTAAAAATATGGGGGAGGTGAAGCCTTTACCTGAAGATTACTAAACCTTTCAAGGGTGACATTTGCAAAAATTTGACATTTCTTTGTTATCTCAGGTTTCTACCCTCATGAGTAGTGAGAGGATCAGAACTTTGTGATTCCTATTTCTGTGTCCTCTTGAATGACATTTCCCATTTAACCTTCACATTGCTGCATCTCAGACAATGAATTCCTTTGCTGACAGAACACAGTTTATGTGGCCACATTTCTAAGTGTTAATGTGCATAGATTTCAAGGACTTTTTTTGTCTTGTGCACAAAACACGTGCTATGGATTCTGCTGAATTTTAATTCAGCTAAATTGCTGTTGCATGTTTATTATAAATATATAATATAAAATATATTTTTATATAAATACATAAATATAAACAAGAAAAGCAATTATTCATATTCAAATAGGTACTTACCTTTTATTTTAAAGCCATCTGTAGCCCTCAGTTGCTTGAGTTTTACTCTGTCGCACTCCAACTTTACTGCTTCTCTTACAGATGACTCCTCATGCTTTGTGTTGATAGGGAAAAGTCTTATTTCATTTCTTGAAGTTTCAAAAGCAATTCTGTAAACAAGTTTGAAAAATGTAGATAATGGCAGATAACAATCAGAAAATGTTAACTGTCACAGAAATTGTTTATGAATAAAAGGGAGCTATGTTTAAGAAAATGTTGGTAACATAATGGGTATGAAATTTTGATTAGACAATGATGTATTTTACTATTCAGGGACAGAAGACAGAAAATATAAACTTTTCATTAAACAATTTTTAAACTTTTCCATTTTAGGAGAAGCAGCAGAGAGGCAGCAGGTTGCAGAACAGATGAAGAAGAAATAAATATATGTGATTACAAATTTCAGTTACAGCATTTAGACCTTTGCCTAACATGTCTACGTTTGTCAAATCCAAGACAAACTCTGTAAAGCCTGATATATAATTTGGAGTTGCAGTTTGCAAGACTCAGTGAGGCTAAGGTTATCTCGGCAGTAAATTATTTCTCATCCATCACTCTCTGCATCTTGGTTTATTGCAAGACAGATTTGATAAGGTAGGATTACTTGCACAAAGGATAGCTTTCCTCCATTTCAGACTGCACATCACAGCCTGTTGTATGTACTCCTAAAACTGAAAAGCAAATTTTGTATAGTAAATTGGTCAACATGGAAACAAACTTTTGGGAAGTAACCTACACCTAGGCAGCACATTATCTTGCTAAGTCTTGCCTAACAATAAAAATCTTGGTCACAGAAATATGTTGATTATTCTTATTTTAAAGTTGACTTGCAAGGGATAAAAATCTATGTTGATTCATCATGTGTGGGTCTTTAAATAAAATGCAGTCCTGGAAGTCTACAACATAGCATTGCCTGTCTCATCTAAAGATGTATAAAAGAAAGCAGCTTTTCAGTCCTTATGGTATGGAACAGTGCTGGAATAAATGGGCCACTGACAAAGTTACAAAAGCCACAACTTGCTCAGGCTGTTTAGTGGCACAAGCCACTATTGAGCTGACACCAGAGAACCTTCTTGTGATGTTCAGAGGGCTGAAATGGCTGAGGATTCTCTCCATGACTTAGTAGGAAGCTCAGAAGGAAATGGTAGCCAAACAACGTTGATCTATGCACAGCAGCTTGTAGGCACAAAGGAAGTGCAGAAACACGCAGAGATTAAAGCATTTTTAATGGTCATTATTATGCTTTTGAGGAGTTCTGTGGCTGAGGAACATCTTCATCATCTTTAATTCATGAAGGACTTAGGTTTCATCCAACTTTTATTCAGTTTTCATAGATTTTAGTAGTTTATGACAGATATGCCTGAAATTCCAATCCAGTTCTGTGCTGTGTAGTGTTGCAGACATTGCAATTACTTCCTCCCTCTAAAATGCAGTCCATGGGTGAAGTGGTGCTCTTGTGTGTGAGCAATCTGTGTCTGTTGTGTACTGTTCCCTGAAGAAGCAGTGCACATGTCCCTGTGTTCTGCTAATGCTTTTTTCATTATCCTTATTCAATATACATAAAGATATTTAACATTACTTTTTAATGAAAGAGGTATTAGACCAAGGACTGAGTTCTTACATTTTTATCTGAATCCCATGTACCCAAGAATGAGTTCATACTAGCTGGGTTTTAAAGAGACAAAGCCTTTGCAGCTGCTAAATAAATGGTGCTAAAGCCGTGCTCAATAAGTCCTTTTCATTGTAAAATACAAAATATGAATGTTAGCTTTTCTTTTAAGTCCAACCCTCATTCTTCTGCTCTGAAAAGCAAAGACATCCTATTTTTTGTTGCCACATAATGAAGAGTCATATTTTTTTAAATGAAGTATGATAGCCATAAAAGAAGATAAACACCCAATGTCCTCTTATTGTAGATATCAGGAAGGATTAATTTTAACAATAATAAAAGGTCCCATTTATGACATTTCAAGCTATCACAAGCATAGAAATTATTATTTTGAGATAATCATCATGTAAATCAATGGTAAGGTTTAATAAGTATCTTCTTGACTCACTTCCCTCCAATAAATTCTATGAAATTTAGTTGTCTTGTTCAAATGAAATTGGACACAACTTCATAAAAAACCTCAAGTGTTAAATCTGTGATTTGTGAAATGACTTTCCATGCCATTTCATTTTGCATCTTGTCACATGGAGTCAAAGCTGTCTATTTAAATTTCCTCTTTTGATTCCTTGAGTTTTAGAAAGACTCAGATTCTATTTGTAGTACTTTCCATTCCTGTGTACATCTATCGAGAACTAGCCGTCAGATGCATCAAATAATTAAAAGGACTTTAAGATGCAAGTTATTTAATTTTCTAATTTGTTGTTCTTTTATTCTGAAGGTGAGCACTGCAAAATATCTGGGAACTTGTACATTTTCTTCAAGCATAAAGACAACTGAAACTTTTTTTTTTTTTTTTTTTTTTTCTGCCATGCATTACTACAGCAGATTTCCCTTTGGGCTTTGACTTTGCACCTAAGCACTGTGGTAATTCAGTA
This sequence comes from Zosterops lateralis, assembly GCF_965231275.1. Classification (NCBI taxonomy): domain Eukaryota; kingdom Metazoa; phylum Chordata; class Aves; order Passeriformes; family Zosteropidae; genus Zosterops; species Zosterops lateralis. The sequence goes on from NC_139762.1 coordinate 114,189,154, forward strand.
GCAGTACTTGTGTAGGTGAGTTGGGATTCCATGAAATCTGCAGAGCAATTATTAAGCACATTTTCCAGCTTTCTAAATTTTTATTCTTGTTATTAACTGCTGATTTAAAGACCCAAATTCACTACTAAGACGAATCCTCCCTTGTCATCATAGGTCAGTGGACTCTATCCAGTTACCCTGCTACAAGGCAACATCTTGGCTTTAGAAGCAGCATGTTGTTGTAATGGTGTCCAGTGGGGTAGAGTGCTCAGATTCTTTTCAAAGTTTTTTTTTTTTTCCAGTAATTTACCTCTTTCCCCATAATTAAGTAGTGATGCCTAATTTTTAATTTACATTAATTTTGCTTAGGGTTCAGCTCTTGATCCTTGTGATCTTCCTTCTGCATATTACACAGCCTTTCCTGTCTGATGTTTTCTTTCCAGGGTAGTATTCATGCACTATAATCAGATCTTTTCTAAATGTACTTTTTCAAATGAGTTATTAAGGTCTGTCTTGTCTGGTCTGTCACAGTAAAGGATTTTGTCCAACTCTCAAATAGTTCTTCTAGTCTCTCTCTTTCCCTAATGCCTTTAGAGAACATCGATCCCAGAAGTGGACACATCATTCCAGCACTGATTTTATCAATGTTGTTATCTTAAAGAAGGAAATCAGACCTTTTGGACATAACTCTTTAGTCATATTGACAAATGTTAGTTAGTTTTTTATTGGTAAATGCTACTTAGTTTTCTATTGAATCTGCAATTATTTCAGCTCATAGCTGAAGAAATAGTCTCCCTGTCTCTAGCACAAACAGGAACATCAATAAATATTTATGATAAATCAAATAACCAATTTTTTTTTCCCCTCCAACGTCCTTGGGAATTGCAAATGCTTGACAGTTTACAGATGCAAGCTTCCCTTAAAAGATGGTTAACTTCCCCCTTCAATGCTTCACCTCTCCGAAAATGTTTTAAAATCAAGCATGTCAGAGCCTTTGTCTTAGGGCAGGAGGAGGTATTACTCTTTCTGAAAGATGATCTAAATTGTGTGAAAATTTGAGAGATAACCTGCAAGTTTAGAAAGCAAGCACAAAGATAAGAGTGAGATATGAACCTTCTCTGATGCCTGGAGATGCCACTGAATGGAGAAAAGAATTCTATCCATGCCATGATCTATTTCTTCATCCCAAACTTGTTTTAAAATTCACTCTCAAACTCTACAAGCCAGTCATAGGTATTCTGATTAACACTGAATAATATTTGACGACAACTGCATTGATTTCTGCAGAGCCACACATGCAGCATGGTATTGCTCAACGTGACTCAAAATTAGAAAAATTTGGCCCCAAAGAAAATGACTCATGCTCATCTCCCTTTGCAGTTATTTTAATACTGAAGTAATTAGAACAGAGCCTGACTATTTCTCTTGTTTCTTTCTCCCCAGCCCATTGAAAGCTCTCTTTTATGCCTATCCACTGGCACCATGTCCAGGTAGCTGATGGCTATCTTGTTAACAAGACAATTAATGATTTTATTCCAAGTAGTTATTATTCTACACAATCATTTTATGCTGTTGTCAGATTGAAAGATCCTAAGCACAGTTTTCGCTACTTAAATACTACAAAAAAGAGTCTTTATAGCATTTATTGAGAGATGAAAAATGCAGAAAGCTTATTGACGCTTCTTTAAATTGAACAAAACCCTCTCAGGAAACGAACTTCACTGATCTGAGCACTGTATCTGTCTTATAGCCTGGGACATGCAGAGTCTTGTGTGCTCCCTAGCCACCCTTTTGATAGAAAGGAAACAATCCTGGAGAATGGTTTTGAGAATGGATCTCAAAGTGCAAGATCACAATACACTCTTTGAAGGAGGGTAGCCAGAAAACACTTGAAGTTTGTAGAGATTAATGATGGAGTAACTCCTATTTTGTGACAATCTTTGAAATTATTCTTTCCCGAGTACATTTGTAGAAAATAACTTGATTGCCTACCTACGTCTGCAATCCTATAGTCAGAATTTCAAGACTGCTGAGCTCTTGAAATCAACAGGAGCTGAAGATAAAATGTGTTTGTGAAATGTTGGTTTTCCGAACTAGAAATGTGTTTAACTTGAATACTGGTGACATTTTGATGGGGAAAAAAAGTAAAAAAAGAGCAGGAGTCTGGATGATAGATACTGATGCATTTTCTCTTCATTAAAGTGAAGCACAAGAATTCATGACCATAAATCAAGCTAATTTTTTGATTTTTTTTTTTCCCATTGAAAAAATCCATTTTCCTTCTCTCATCCTAATAAAATGGGCCATCCTGGCTCAGACCAACAACCCATTTAGTTCAAAATCCAGTATCCCACTGTATCCATAAGTACTCTGTTACATCGCTGTCTAGGAAAGTGCAAGAGCAGGCCAAGCATTTGTAATACTTCCCTCTCATATTTTCTTAGCATTTAGTTATTTCAGCATGGGTACCTCCTGAGCTGGATTGGTTCCTGTGTGTCCCACAGCAAATGACTCCTCTCACATGAGCAGCTTCCCTGGCAACTTCACCAGTTTCTAGTGTTCACGGGGTCACCTCTCAGGAGCTCTGCAGATCTGCTACTCCATTTGTGAGGGACCCTCAGCTTCCCCTAATCCAAATCCTTTATCAAAATGATTCCTAGTAGCTTCATTTGTAGTTCTGATATGAGAAGAGGCAGTGAACAGTTGAATCCTATCCACTCTTTCCAGATCACCGATGATTCTGCTGCTTTCTTTTGTATCTCCATCAACATTTCCTTTCCCAAATGGAAACACAGTGGTTTACAAAGCAGTTCCTCGTGGAGAAACTGATCTTGAACCCTTCCTGCCCTGCCCTGAAGATTTTCCAGTTCTGTATATTTCTTAAAGATGAGGAGATCAGAACTGTGTTGCCTTCATGATATGGATGGACCATGGATTTATATAGTGAGGTTTTCCTCCTATAACATTTATAGGGATGTTTTCATTAGTTTTAGCTTTCTTACTTGCCTAAAGAAATCATGTGTGTGAATATTGGGAGGATATATTACAGCTGTTTTAGGAGCCCAGGGGGAAGACTGTGTGTGTATCTAACAGCATATACTCATGCAACTGTTTATCTACTTTCTGAAGTACTTGCTTATATACTTAGAAGCTGAAGACATCTTTTCTTTCTTTTGGGCTGAGGTATTTTTAAAGACTGCTGAGCACATTTTATGTGTACAAGAAAGCATCACTCAGGCTCAGTAATGTTCCCTCTGCTCTATGCTGCTGTCACCATCACCCCCTTTGCTTCCAGCTGTATTGAGATGTGTATGAGCAGTGCTCCTTCTCTGTACATTGTCTCAGTCCTTTGGAACACATCTATCCAATACAAATTAATATAAACTTGCTTTTCATATCAGCTCAGATGTACTTGTTTATATACCAGGGTAAAAGCAAAATGCATACCAAAATGTGAAGATTAGATTTTTGCTATATTAATTAACTATAGAAAGTAGATGGATTGGTTTTCTTTGCATTACTGTAGCTGTACTTGATAGACAATGTAGCACTATAACACAAATAACAGTGTAGTTACATGATTTAGTTTTACACTAGATACTAGTTCTGCACAAGCTTTATAGAAATAAGATTTTACCTTATTGTTGTCTGGTAGGCAAAATGAATAATTGGAAATGTAATTCCAAGCTTCACTGGCAGTAAGAACAGTGCTTGTTTTGTAAGCAGAATAATGTAGAGACATGTCAAAGCATTACTGATTCTTCAATATCTCTGGAAGTATGATGCTCTGAACATATTTCTCAAGAGGATAATGAACAGAAGCTGTTCGCATCAGCTTGCTTTTTTTTTTTTTTTTTTTTTTTTTTTTTTTTTTTTTTTTTAATTGACTTTATCCTCACAACAGAATTTCTTTGCTGCTGTTTGTCAGCAGCAGCTGTTCTGCTTTACATTGGTGCCCCATTTCACTTGATGGGTTCTGAAAGACACAACAGTGATCCATTTATTTTTTTCACTACAGAAAGATGCAAGCTCAAATCCAGGTTTGATTCTATTTTATAGTTCCACTCTGAGGACATGGGATCTCTCTTTATCTTGCTCTACCTTCCAAAGAATTTGGTGTAAATGTAAAAGGTCCCCCAAAGAACACATCTACTACAATTTCTAGAAGGCAAATGAAGTTATATTGTTATATTTAGCCTGCTTTGTATTTCCATGAGGTAACTCAGTAAAGCTGTACCAGTGAAATAATGCTAGGGGACTTTCTTATAAGTCTTACTCCCAAGAGATAGGATGAAGCAATTTTTAAGTAGAAAGAGTCTATATTATATTCTTATCTGCAGAGTTGTGGTTGTGTTGGAATTAATTTAATACATACATTCAAAGAATTTTAACTCATGGCAAGCTACATGTATTTCCCCTGATTTGCAGCAGTGTTCCCTGAAGGCCTCCTCTCCTGCTTTTATCCAGGTTCTTCTGCATTACAGCAGGGACTACTTGCCTAGAGTCATGAAGAATTTAGCTGAATCTGAGAACAGTTACGCAGTTAAAAAAAAATCAAATAACATTTAGCAAAATATCTTCTCTGAATGAATAAAAAACAGCAGCCCCCTCAAAAAACTACTGAGTTTTTAGGTTAATTTCAATAAAGCCCTGCTGATGTTCTTTACAACCTGATTGGCTGAATCCTTTTAAGGGTTATTAGTAATCTGAATTTCTGTTTTCCATGGTGCTGGTCAAGGATTGTTAAGTTTATCTATGTCTGTCCTACATTTCCTACTAGCTAATATCTTATCTGAAAAGTCATATTTCTTGAGTACCTTAACTAAATAGAATGAAGAATCAGTTCACAGCCTTTCTTTGATGTTTTGCCAAAAACCAATGAAGACATCTTAGTTAGAATGCTGATGTCATTCCATATTGAATTATTCTTTTGATGAAAAGTATCAGCACTAAAGTAATGCTTACTTTATCACTTTGTATGCCCTATGCACATAAAATCATAGATACTACAGCAGGAGTCTTTTGCATTAATTTAGTATAAAAGCAGTATTTCTTTATACTTTTTCCTTGTTGCTGGGATTAAATACTATTTAAAACAATATAAAGACCGTTTTTGGTTAGAGAATGGTGTATCCATGTACAAACCAGTAGAACTACATAACCTTGCTACTCTCTGAGGGTAAAATGACAATAGTTTCAGGCATTTTTTAAAAGGATGGTATCCACAGTAGCATTAGTAGCTGTAAAACTGCCAAGTGAATGAAACCATGCATAGGAAAACTGCTGAATACTTTATTGAAAGAGCTTGTAAGCTACTCATCCCTGAACAGACAAACACTATGGAGTAAGGTGAGGGTAGTGAGGAGGATGAGAGAATGAGGATTTTTGCTCAAGGTGATAAAATTTAGAGCAAAGGTGCTCTGTACTTTTGAATGGAAGGTACCTGATGGTTTTGGGGTTTCCGAATGTAGAAGAGAGGGAACTGAGTGAAAGTGTGGTGTCAGCAGCAGTGTATAACAGAGTTATGGAGCTGCAGGTCAGCAGTTTTAAAATAGACAACTTCCACATGAGGGGCACATTGCTGCTCCTTCCATGGATTTTGGTGCACAGTCAGTGCACTCTCCTTCTCTCCCTGTGTCCAAAAATTAGCAAGACTATCCAGAAAAGCATTTAGCCCTTCCTATGTATGAGGACAAAAGAGGATCTCACTAACCAGGCATATGAAACTAAGACAATCTCAGTTAATCAAATTTCCTGTTTATTCTGGGGCAAACGAAGAGCAAAATGAACCAATATGTCTCACAAGTAAGTTTCATCTTATTGATTAAAAAAAAATCAAAGAGAGAGTTTTTATCTTTACATTTGTGTTCTGAAGTAAAAGTTTCTGAAGTGAATGCCTGCTTTATTGGGATAGAAAGCCACATGCTAGCTCTGCCCATGTTCCAGGGCAACAGAGAACAGAGCCAGAGCAAGTCTAAAAAGTAGGAAGACAGGGCAGGACTTACCAACTGCACTGAGCTGTTCCTGTATCAGCCACTGCTGGCTTCTCCAGGAAAGCCCCTACATGTAATCCTGGAGACCTGTGGCAAGGTACTAATTTCTTTTGTGAGTTGTTTAATTTTTGTTTTAGATTATGATAAATTCTGTATTTTGACTCTGCTTTTTTTTTTTTTCCAGAAAGTGAGTGTGAACAAAAGGGAAAAGAACAATTATAGAAGTCAGCATAAAAGAAATGCTGAATTTGAAAATAAATTAAATTCAGATAATCATCTGTCACTCAGTTTCCCAGTATTATCCCTTAATAACCTTATTTTCTATTTGCCTATTTGCTTCTTATCTATTTAAAACAGTTGTTTATCATTCACAGCCTGATTGGTTCATCATCTATTTCTAAAAGAAAGTGAAGATGATATTCCTAGGACCCAGATAGTTTTTCCTTTTTTTTCTGTTCCATTAGTTGATGAGAAAGCAGGGAATTGGCATAAAAACTCCCAAGCCTTTGCTAGCTCTAGATTAAAGATGGCCTTGATATAAAGGGCTTGGAGCCAGATCCATCTTTCCCAAAGTTTAGATGAGATCAGATTTAGGCTTTAGGGGCTGGCAAAAAGCTCATTCCAGGCTAGCAAAGCATAAAGCCCAGGAAGAGCACAGCCTTTTGTTCCAAGTGAATAACTGAGAGACACTGAGGGCACCGGCTGTCAATTGCTCAACATATTCAGTGTGTAGAGTATTCTGGGCTCCTATAAATCCAGAAATAAGCTGTATAAATTACTAAAACCCATACTGAATTTGGAGTGGTCAAGGAACCTCAAGCCTGGCACAATGACTGCAAGAAGATATTGCTGTGTATGCCTGCAACCATATTCACCTCCACTCATGTTTTAATTCAAATATAGTCAGTAAGTCTGCTTTTACTAGGCAGCAAGTCAATGCATGTGTGCTCCAAGAATGAGAAAGTCAGGTTTGAAATAGCACTTTTGGGAGTCGTTAAGTAAGGGATGTTTTAGTTTGTGTCAGAGTATTCCCACATCAGCCTGTTTTTAGACAGGTTGCTGCTGTGAGGACTGGCAGCAGAGCTCTGAGTTAATCCACATGTATGAACTGAAGCCCTGTCCCAGATGTTTGTGTAAGGATGGTCCCACCAGACCCAGCAGTAAGTCAGTGCTGGGCTGTTAGAAATCATGATGGAAGTCAGCAGCACTACTCTGTGGTGTTCTGTTGACCACAGAAATACTTTTGCTGTCCCAAATAGATTCAGGTGGGCAGTGGGCTGCAGGTGGTTACCCATGTGTGTCAGTCTCTCCTGTGAAGTGGAGAATAAACATCATGTACCAACTCCACAAACACCTAATCATGCCTTTGCCAGCATCTCTTGCCTATATTTCTTTGGCATGGTGCACAGGAAGTCTTTAAGATATTTTGGCATACATTGAAATGGGAAATGTCACTGAGTTAAATATGAGTAAAATCTGGTAACAGATCCACTGCCACAGGCATCTTCCATTCAGGTACTCTTAGGTGAAATTAAATATTAATTGTTTAACATGTTCTTGCATCCTCAGTTTCCAGCCTGATCTGTAAAGGCATTATTGTCTGGAGGGTGCTGGCTGAAGGACAGGATGGGTTCAAGTATCTGTGAGACAGAATAGGATTGTACTATTGCTTTCAGGATCTCAGTCAGATGTGAGTGTGATAGCTGAAGAAGTTACCCCAGCAGATCATCTGCTGGGGATTGGGCATGCAAAGGCCTGGGCTATTTTAAAACAAACCAGAACTGATGGCACAGTGACTCACATGCTGGGCTGTGAGTGGGTTGGAGAGCATGTTCAGCTGTGGTGTGGGTGGGATTGGGAGCCTTAGGCAGGTGGGGTTAGGGGATGAGGGGACAGAAACCACTGCTGCTGTGGCCACGCTGTGGCCTGTCAGACATAATGAGGAGTAGGGACTTAGCAAAGTCACCTTATGTGTGGGGTCAGAATGAACTGGAATGACTGAAATGCACCACTAGTTCCTCATTTCCAGGAGTGTAATCTGTAGCAATTACTGAACTACGTCAGTTTAACAGATTGAAGTAAACAAAAATGATGTTTATTGCCCCAGGCTGTAAACTGTGGAAATGGGAGAGTTGTCACAAGGCTGCTCAGCTGTGGTCTGGGCTGGTGCTTCGGGTGCAGGACCAGATGAACAGCTGAGGGGGAAGCAACTGATCCAGCCTATTCAAGGGAAAACAGCTCTTTCTTCCCTAAAGTGGTAGGTATTTCTGTTGAAGCAACCAGCAGTGAAGCAGTTAATGGTGTGACCCTTGAACATGGGCCCTGAGTTTCTGGAGGAGCACCTTACAGCCCTTGCTGCAGATTCTGGCAGGGATCTGGGTGCACAAAGCTGTTCCTGAGAAAGGCAGATGTCTCTGAGGTTCTTCCCTGTGCATTCATCCCTTTGGCAACTAAAGCAATTGTTTACAGGGAAAAGTAATGTTATTCACTTTTTTTTTTTTTTTTTTTACTTCTGCATTTTTTAACCCATCTTTTAATGTGATTTAACAGCTGGAGATGAGGAAAAGGCAGCACCAGAAGAGCAGCCAACTCTCTGCAGACAGACAGAGAGTGCTCCGGGGACTACCACTGGTCCATGGGTGACAGATGGGAACTTATGGTCTATAACTTAACAGATGGGTCACAGATCTGTTTTTTACTTGAATGGAGAAAATCAAATGATTATGGGGCAGCTAAATAAAATCAGAAAGATCAGTGATTCAGTGTACTGATTCGGAGGGATGTAATTCATGGGGATAAAAACCTTGTGGTAGTGACTAATATGTAAAAGTCATGGCAAGAAAAGTGAGCTATTGCCCTGATTCATGTTCCTTAAAACTTCTTTTTTGGGTTATTTTTGTGTGCCACTCACAATTTTATTTCTGTAAAACCCACAACTTTTCTTCAAAAAGTGAAATTCTAATTTATTATAGAGAGTAAAATGGAGATGTAATGTTACATTTTGATGTGACATGCTAGATATACAGTTATACAATTGTTTCTATTTCCCCACCCCAATTTTTTTTTTTTTTTGCTTTACCACCTACCACTAAATTGACAAAACCAACGATAATTTTTATGACTTCTATTGATCCCTGACCCTTTGTATCACAGTGAGACAAAGCACATTTGTGTATTTGTAATTGCTGATAGTGTGCTGTCTTATTTATTTCTGCATTTCATGAATGTCCATCGTGGTGAGAGATACTTTTTTGTTGTTCTTGTCTTGAAACATACTCAATAGCACTCATGCCATACAATAAATACTCCGATGACTGCATTTCTTAGCAGGCCTTCAAGAGCTTTCGTTGTTTCAAAACAAAGCAAATATAAATGGGACGCAACAAAGTCATTCCAGGTAATGGAAACCCCAAGGGGTGCTGTAAATTCCCCATTCCTGCCTTCCTAGTTTGCTTATCAGGCTCTTAGACAAAGTGTAGTTTAAAACACATCAGCTTTCAATGTATGTAATTACTTCTCTTTTACCACAATATCATGGTATGGTTGAAGTTACTCTGGGGGCAAGAATGGTTGCTTCTGTTTTATTTTTGTTTCATTTTGCTTTTTTCTCTTTTTAAGGAATTTTTTTTTCCGAGAATCAAGATGTTGAGTTTCTCCTCATAATTTTCCACCTTTCTTCTAAAGGTATGTTTTACTTTCATATCCTGTTTTTCTATACCTAGATTTCTGAAGGAAATAAGATCTGTGTAGTCCTATTGTGTGTGCATATTTTGAACTTGCTCAATTTCAACCTCCTTTAACGAAACTTTGGAAACCTCTTAGCTCTTAAATTCCTACAAGACTTAGGAGAAAGAAGGCCCCTTGCAGATGGAATTACTGAGAGGTTCACCCTTTATCAGACATCAGAATCCACAGACAGAGAAACCCCAAATTTAAGCTTCATTAGTTCTGCTCTTTCTCAAATTGATTGTCTTTAGAAACTTTCAGTTGTCGCTTCAAAGATTTTTAATCCTGAAAGTTGTTGCAATGTTTACTTTCAGCACAAAAAATGACTCCTGACAATTACTAAATTATAATGACCCACATAAATTATACATTCCTCTGCTGATTCATGTGAATTCAACATTTCATATGATTATTCAACATTGTGTCATATTTTATGGGATGATTATATAAAAGAAGGAGGAAAGGAAGCCTCCAGAAGAGCACAGACATGAACCTAATAAAAGGCAACACCAGAAGTACTTAAAATACTTGTTTAGCTAAAAGATGGCAGTGCTTGCAAGAAGAGAGCATCACACCTGACATGCTGTCATGTCATGGCTGTAGACTTAACACTGTCCTATGACTGAATAGAAAAAAATCTCCCATAGATATGAAGTAGATGTGTGTCACTTGAGTCTAACAGACCATTAATACCTTCTGTATCCGTCCTTAACATCACAGATAACAAGTTGGTCATTACTGCCTCTGTTGTGAAAATAGTTAGAAATATTTCATTTCAAAGCTCCTCTCTCAGATTTACAACAAATTGCAGAAGTTGTAATACTCAACAGCTTCAATGCAACATTGTATTTGGGACTGGAATCAGAAGTCTTTTTTAGAAATCTAAGTATCTTTCCCATGCTGCTCATGGTATCCTCTCCTTGTATACAATTGGAAGTGTTTTTTTAGTGGCTGACGAGAGCGAGTGTCCTGTTGGCTCTTACTGCGGCACATCTGCTCATGTGCAGGTAGCCTCCATTCCAGGCATAGCAGTGCACACGAGAATAAAGAATCACAGCAAAATGAAGACTGGAAGTGATCTCTGGATGTTGTCTGATTCAGGCTCCTGCTCAAAGTGGGATTAGGTACTCCAGGACCTTATTGGGTTAAATTTTTAAACTCTTCAGGATGGAACTGCCACAACCTTTCTAGGATAAGTAACCTGGGTGGACTTGCCACAGCCACAAACTAGTAATAATTCCCAGAGGGTTTCTGTGACTCAGAACCCTGAAGCATCTTTTAGCATAATTTCCAGTCATTTCAGCTTTGGTAGCTAAATATGTATGGGATGACACTGGAGGATTTTGCATGAGAATGCACAAATGGGACTTTGGAGTAGTTTTGATGGAGCCTCAAATCTTTGTCAGTCTCTTGACCTGCACCCATAAAAAGAGGAGAGAGCAGAGCAATTAATGATGATGGACCCTAATGGAGTCTGAAGCAGCACTCTGTTTTAGAGGGAGGTGGGATGAATCTCCAGCCAAAGTCATGTATCCTGGGTAACTGTAGGGAAAGAAGATTTGAGCTGTATTTGTGCTTTATTCAGTTTAACCTGAAAACATTACGGATGAAATGCTGTTGATGGCAAACCTTACCCCAAGGATTTCATGAATAGAGGGACTTGCTGTGTGAGGGGAAGAAATATTTTGACTACTCCCCTGAGAAAGCTGAAATAAATAGGGAAGACCAGTGTGCAAAATAAACCTTTGTCTGGACATAAATTGTCCATAGAAAGAATCAGCTGACCTGTGAAAGCAGAGGATGTGAGTCCAGGTTGGCAGTTACCAAAAAGTTCAGATATTTGAGCTGCTACAAGGAAGGTTTGTCTGTACTAGTACGGACAGAGAGGAAACGTGGCAATTTGATTAGGGTGTGACCAAAAGCAGGAATGGACAGCAAGTGCCAATAACCAAGGCCAGCTAACTAAGCTTTCCACTTTGTTTGGTGCTTTTAGGACACTTTAGTGTATTGGTCTCCTGTTAATACAAGAAACTGTATTGTGGCTTGCACTTCCAGTTGCATAACATCTTTGTGGCAGGGCTGCTGATGTTTACTGACTAGTATTTTTAGGAATGTCTCTTGTGTATGTTTTTAATCCAATAATGCTGTTTGGCAGCTGGAGAGAAAGAAGGTCATCCAGCTCCCCACAGACTATGGGTGAATTCTCCTTTGAGTGCAGTGGGAAGAAAATTGCATGTTTAATACAAAGATGTGTAATTGGAAAGTCTCCCGGTTTTGGGGATGTGGACACTGGCAATCATAATCAATTGTTCCCTGAGGCTTTGTGGTTACATGGCATTATTTATCACTTGATTGTACACTAGAGTGCAATGTGGGAAAATCTTCAGAGTGAGTGGCCTGTAAAACTCAACATCCACAAACACCGTGACCTGGTATTTGCTTGAAATTCAATATGACTATTGCCATTGTCATGTTAGGTTTATCAGTTTCTCTTTTTAATAAATCTTGAAAGGTCATATACAGTTTGTATTGCATACTTACATTGAATTTTCTCTTTTCTACATTGTGAATTTTTGTTTTAGAATCACAGAATCATAGAATGGTTTGGATTGGAAGGGACCTTAAAGACCACCTAGTTTCAACCTCTCTGCCGTGGGCAGGGATGGTACTCACTAGATCAGATTGCTCAGGGCCACATCCAGCCTGGCCTTGAACACCTCCAGGATCTATATTAAGTCCCTTTGATCTGCATTAAACACTTTTGATCTGTCTTAAATCTTCAGCGAAATATTTTATTAATTATCCATTGATCAAGAGATGTGCTATCTTCTTTTCTCAAGATGCATTCAGATTTTTTAGTACCTCAGCAATTTGAGGCAGAGGAAAGCCCTTTTTCTCTCCTGTTGACTAAATGCAGTAGTTCACATTTTTTCTGCTGAAGAATGATATAACCTATCTTATGCAGGACATATGAAAGGATTAAACAAGTATATAAGCATAGCAAAAATCTGTATTTCAGTTTGTTTCAAACCCTTCTTCACTCATTTTATAATTCACACAAGAGAGGCAATCAGGCCTTGGAGCTACTTTCCAATGTTGGATTTGCCTTTCCAAGCCCACCTACCTTACTGGAAGCAGCTATTGTGCCTCTCTGGATCTCCTTCCTTCCACTCAGTCCATTGCTCAGGTGACTTTAGAAGGAGATACTAGATAGGAAAATTGTGGATGTCTGCTGATCCAGCATTTTGTCACTATGATGGTAAGCTGTCCTTTGCTTTCTACTGGTCCTCAGGCCACTGCATCCCAGTTTACCTTGTTGTCACAGGCACGTGCCTACCCTGAGCTTCCTCATGAGTGAATTTCTTTGTTCACACGCTCCACAGTCAGACTGATGCCAGCTGCTTCTAACTTCAGCTGTGAGTTGTGGGCATGTCCTGGTCTGAAAGTCCTCACTATGTGACACCCTCTGTACACCTGATTAAAATCAGTTCCTGTTGTGGCCAGGCAGTATTTGGGGTCCTGGTCTAGTCCAGCCTGCAGGTTCCCCCTCAAGTTGGATTTCACACACAGTTTGGCTCTTGTCCATGGTGATGTATCTGGTTTTACAGATGAACCTTTAGAAGGCAATTGGTGAGGACTGTGGTGCTGGTAACTCATAAATGCAAGTCTGTCTCTCTCTAGGTATACTGAAGAGGAAGAGTTATCATATTTTGCTTTAAAAGCTGAAATAAGAGGCTGCTGCACTGTCTTTTGGGCTCAAGGCAGACTGGAAAGGTAGAGAATGTTTAACTTCCCACACAAACCCTGGCTGGCACATCGTGTGCTCTTGTGCTGAGCGGCTGTTCTCTTCTCTTCCCACTGAGTTCAGCACAACCCCTTCTCTTCCCATCATTCTGGGCACTCTGGGGCCTCTTTTGCACTGTGAAAAGGGTCAATTCCATTGTGGAAAAGGGAAACAAATGTCTATGCAATTATTCTTATCCTCTCTTTTACATAAGTAGGACTGCCTCTGGACCTTTCTAGTAATAATTATCTAACAAAAGCCAAAATATTTTTAATGAACTAGAGTAAATACCCAGTCAAATCTTAACTCCCTGTAGGAAAGATTCATTGATGAAGGGATGTCTAGAGCCTCTCTGTTCTGTGATTTGTGTTTCAGTGTTTTAATCCTTCTTATGAGGCATATTTTGAATGAAATTACACATTTGGTTATAATACTGTTTGAAGGTATACAGAGATGGGAGACTCTGCTAACAGTAATGGCATGATTTAGTTTTTAAATCCCAGGTTTTCAGTATTTGCATAAACTTCTGGGAATCTCTTTTGCAAAACATAATCCAAATATGTGAAGTGAAAGAAGAGAACTGAGAAGTGATTTGCACAAAGAAAGGGTTCCTGCACACACACCAGCAAAACAAGATCACAGCAGCAGTGTTTCTGCCCAGGTGCACTTGAAAACATTCACCTGTGCTCCTATTTCTTTGTCTTATTTATTAAAGAAATATTAAATGAAAGCAAAGCAAACAAACAAACAAAAAAAACCAAACAAAAAACCAACCAATCCCAAACAACAACAAGAACAACAACAACAAACAACCCAAAACAAACCCAACCCCCTAAAAAAGATGGATGTGCAAGGGAACACAAATGCTGGGTACCTCCTACCAGCAAGACTGATCATTCCAGTATCTGTGAGCCAAGGAATTAAAAAGAGTAAGTGTGATGTATCTGAGTCTAGCCCCACTGCCTGTAGGACAAGCCATTTCAACCTATACATTGCAACATTTTTGTTCTAAAGATTGCTTTCTATAGGTCTGTTAGCCTACAGGTAGAGTTCACTATGGCCAGAAGGACAGATTTGAAGCACAGTTGGCTCTTGAAGTGACTTAGAGGTGATCTCAGGTTGCACAGGTGATCTCAACTCTGATGAACAATTTTTGCTTTTGACAGTGCCAAATAACTAGGAGTTTTTCCTGATGATCATGTTGTTTATGCAAGGGCATAGTTTGCAGTGATAGGATGAGCTGAAGGAAGGCAGATTTAGAGTAAATATTAGTAAAAAATTCTTTATTATGAGAATGGTGAGACACTGGCATAGGTTGCCCAGAGAAGTGGTTGATGTCCTAACCCTGGAAAAGTTCAAGGCCAGGTTGGATGGGGCTTTGAGCAACCTGGTCTAGTGGGAGGTGCCCTGCCCATGGCAAGGAGGTTGGAGCTAGATGATCTTGATCCCTTCCAATCCACACCATTCCATGATTCTATGACTGTCTCCTAAAACTTGAATTACTAGTCTGTTGGAGAGCAAGGATTGAGCCAGGGGGATTATAAATTTTTTTCAGAAGATGCAAATAAAAATTATTTGGATCACCCCTGCATACATTTTCCCAGGTTATTCACTGAATATGAAGGCAGATGTGCCCTACCAAGAAGAAAAGATAAATGTACAGTCATATTTTCAGGTGTGTGTTCCGGTTGACCATACTCAAGTGTTTGCTTTGTGAGCCCACTGTCTTTCACACATTCCCAGTGTTACCTGTCACATGAGCGTCAGTGGAAGTACTAATGTTCCTAACATTGTTTGCTTTTCTCCTTTCACCTGCAGGCAGCTGGTCCTTTGCAGGAGCAGCTGCTCTGTCAGAACACCAGCTGTGCTCCCAGGCTGAGCCACGCACAGTGAAGGCCACCAGCTCTGTGCTCTGTTGAACAGTTCTCAAGTTTTTCTAGTCTGAGATCTTTACACTCCCTCTCTCCTTCTCAATTTCTGTCAGATTCTGCCCCTGCTGCATAGTTTGCATTTATTTGCATAAAATAGTTACTTTTACAACTGCTTACATAAATCCATATTCAGTTTCCCTCCAGCTCATTCTGTGCATCACGCACTGATGTTTTACACTCCTCACAGTCCCCAGCAGCACTAAAACAGTCATTCTCCATTAAAGTACTTTTCAGGACGTGAGCTGAAGACAGCACAGTGGCGTTGCCAGCCTGTGCCATTGAAACACCAACTCACAGTGCTGTCTGTTAACACTCTGGCTTGTGGCAGACATGGAAAGGTGAGTTTTCCAACTCACCTATAGCAGAAAGGAGTGTATTGCTTGGGCTGTCTTAATGACAAAGACGAAGACCTGAAAAATAAATTTCAGAATAACTGTGCTCGATGACAGAAAAAAAAATACATATATATGTGTGTATATATATATATTTCATTTGTAGCACTGTTAGCTCAGGTTCCAAAATAAAGGAAGGAGAAATGATTATTTTTTTTTTTTTGAGTAAGTTTGCAAACCATGTGTTCACTATTTCTGTGCAGGCTGGTGGATGCATATTGAACAGGGAATGAGATTACTGAAACAAAAAGGGAAAAAAGCAGGGGCAGCTGTGAAAGCCCTGGTTATTATCAGCCAGCTGGCCGTCATCTCTGGGGCACTGGCCAGAGAGCATGAGCTCTGCTGTGGAGGTGAAGTGCTGGAGCATATGTGGATACAGATGATTTTTGTGGTGGTGTTTAGAAGACAAGGAGCAACCAGCCAGAGCAAGAAAGGAGCAACATGAATATGCTGCTTGTGGAGCAGTGTTTTTACAAGATCCTGCTCAGAGAGGCATGATTTTGGAAATCTTTGTGTTCGGAGCAGAGGAACTGATGGGCCCACAAGTACAAAACTGCTACTTGATGAGCTTTGGATTAAAAATCTTTTGTAGCTTATTTATCTCTCACCTGTTCAGGGGGAGGAAGAATCAGCTACATCCCCAAGCCCTCAGGCATACTGTGACCATATGTTGCAGCATCCCTCACTGTTCATGTCAGTTTTGACACTGTGAAACTCCCTGAAAACAGCTTTCTTACTAATTTCAATGCTTTGTCAGCCCATAAAAATGGATTAATGCAGAGAGGATTGACAGATCAAACAAATATAAGCATATCAGAGCAGTTTCAATCCCTAGATTTGGGGACCAGTGATTTTAATAATGAATATTGATATTGAAAGTGAAAGGGGATATTTCAAAGCTGACAGGAGGCTATTTTCTCTTTTATACCTTGATAAACTATATACATTGCCTTATATATACTATCAAATTGATTGGTTTTACTCTGTATTTTTCAAGCTGTCCTTTATTGCACAATTTTGATGGAAACAGGAGAATAAATTGTAATGTCCCAATAATTCTTCTTTATTTTTCTCTGGCATACTATCTGTGACCTTGTTTTCAATTTCATCTACATTTCATACCTTGTATATGTAAATGTATTTGCTCCTTTACACTTAGACTGAGTTCAAATATTAAGTGGGCCCAAGAGTTTGGATTTTGGTTGTGACTACTCTCCAAGTGTCTTGGTTAAGGAAGGCTCACACGGTCTTCAGTCTGCCTTGAGAATTTCTAGAAATTGTTGTTTATTTTTATGATAATCAGTAGTTGGTAGGTTTTTATATCCTCCTGTAAGCTTCTGTGAACAACTGAAGACACAGTCTGTATATCCAGGGATAAGTGCTGGTTAATATTAATGTATACAGTGTTAATGTACATTCACTTGCATAATGCCTTTACCTCATCACATCGATGCCTGTAACCCATCACATTTTCATTTATAATTTTACAAGAGACACAGTGCCAGGTCCCCTGAATTTTGCAAAATTAATTTGCTGCATCCTAATCTAAATGTGTAAATGTGCAGTGAGTCTGCTTCAGCTTCCTGCAGCAGGGTAGCCCTGCAATGGCAGGACAGTGATGTGTGTGTGTCACTGCTGCTCAGAATGGTGTTTGTGGAGCAAATACAGAGAAACTGCTGGCACCATCAGGTGTGGAAGGGATTGAACAAGGAACTGGAGGAGATCAGTTCTGATCTTCCATACCCTAGAAGCCTGACGTCCATACCACAGCTCTCTTCTTCCCTCCACATTCAGCCCAGCTGGATCCAGCCTGGCTGGTGTTAGCAGCAGCAAGAGGCAGCTGCTATCAAGGGTTGAGGA
Source organism: Zosterops lateralis (assembly GCF_965231275.1). Classification (NCBI taxonomy): domain Eukaryota; kingdom Metazoa; phylum Chordata; class Aves; order Passeriformes; family Zosteropidae; genus Zosterops; species Zosterops lateralis. The sequence continues at coordinate 114,206,819 of NC_139762.1, forward strand.
CAGCATGCTCACCTACTTGGACATTTAGGACCTTTTGATTTATTTGACAGCACATCTGCGCATGTAATTTTTCAGAGGTGGGAATTTTTACTGCTGTTTTGTCATTGCAGGAGAAGACAACCATGAGATCAAAAGAAACAAAATTGCTTTAGGTATTGATTTAGATTTTTTTTCTTATAACGGTCTATTTTTTATAACTGTTTTATTTCCAGCCTCAAACAGCTTTCATACCTTCCAGTGCTCAGCTGGATGCATGTTTTTTTGTCCCTGGTACTCTTTCTCCCAAGAGGCTGTTTGCTTCTCTCTCATCCCTGAACATGTCTTAGTCTGAAACAGTCCTGTGCAATGTCCTGTTAGCAGAGACACAGGAAAACTCAAGATCGCATTAGAAATTATTTATGTATTTTTTGTATGAATATGGTAATGGGACTAGGAATTCAGGCTTAAGAATGATCTGTTGTTAAAGCTTTATAAACTACAGTAAGATGAAACATTTAAAGGTGATGAATCTGTATTATTGTGTCCCTGCTATTAAATCCTCCATTTTCTAATACTCTTTTGCATCTGTTTAGTGATGTTATGTATGCTACAGACCTAGGCTGATGTCAGGGCAGAGAACTGCAGCCACTCAGCCATAGTCTTATCCTATAAAGTGAGCACATTTACCTACAAGACAGATGCCAGCATGAGCCCTCTTAGCTCCCATCTCTGAGGGAATCTACTCTACACAGGGCTACCTATAGTTTGAGACTAATTATGAGACATTTTGGATCAATTATTTGATAGATTTTGGATTACAGCACTCTTGCAATTGCATGTAAAGAGGTCTCTGAACTCTGTGCAATGCAGGAGGGGAGGCTTCCCACTCCCTGCTCATTCTGCAGCTCCTCATGCCATGTGCCATTCCTGAGCTTCTTGTCTCTCTGCTACAAAAAAGAGCCAGAGATGAGTAATGGAGAATGGAAAGGTCTAACTAGCATGGAGTTTGTGGAGTTTTAAAGTTGTAGCTTGCTTTTTATCCCCATCAGTGCCCACTTTGGTGACAAACCCTGCAGCCTGATTGTCAAGGGGGAGCACACAGTGAGTGGCATTGCAGAGGCTGTGGAAGGCTGTTGCTAAGGTCAATTTTAATTTTATTTTTCTTTAGAAAATATCTTCTTCTCTTTTCATGATTTCCCAAACACTTGCTTAATAATCGATTAGCAGTTTTAGGAAAATGCTTTATACTGCAGATCTTTAAAAATTGAGGTGATTTAATTTTATTTTTTATTCAAATGAAATGCAAAACAAGTATCAATAATTGTCCATTTGGCTTCTGGATTTCTATGTAGTCATTACAGGGATCATATGGTAAGAGGAAAGGGATGGGCAAACAGGCAGAAGGCTGTCTCATGAAACCATCTTATTTCCCTGTGACTGCTCCATGTGCAAGGGCCCCATGCAGCCAGCAGCCAATGCCAGTCACTCAGTAGTCAACCCGTGTTTGGGAGCACAATGCTGGCAATATGTGGCTGTTGAGAAACAGAGGGTTTGAAATTCAGGACTCAGAGGATAAATGGCACAACTGTTCTCTTGTCATGACTTCAATCTCAGATGAGAAATACGCCTCTCACAGGATGGCAAAAGCAAGGAGCAAGCTGTAAAACAGGCAAGGACAGGGTCTAAACTAAGCTTTGGGGCAGGGCTGGCTGACAAGTTTAGCTTCCAGCAGGGTAAGCACACAGCCAGGGAAAGGTGAGGAGTAGGGATAACCAGAAGTGAGAATAAGCTTAGCTGTACTCAAAAATACAGGATTGAAGGGGCTGCTGAATGGGGCTTTTCAGTTTGCCTTGATACAGAAGAGGATCCAAATGTACCTTTAAGATGCAGCTGCTCTGTGAGCATTGTAATTTCTAAGCAAGAAGTCAATGAGGAAAATTTTTGACTTTGAAGTGATTGATTGAGTGAATTTGAATATGTTATGCACAAAGTTTAGGAGGCCAAACATTAAGGAATTTGAAATAAAGTATTTCCACTGATCAGAAGTCAACCTTTGCCTCTAAAATTTTCCTGAGAAAAGGTTTAAGCCTTCAAATTTAGCTGTGTCTCAGAGATTTCAAAATTCTCATTGAAAGGATGTTTGTCTAAAGCTTTGCATTTTTTTTTTCTGTATTTTAAACCTGAGAGGTTTAAAAATATTTAAAGAGATGGTATTAAAAAAGAGTTAGCTTTGTTCACCATCACAAAACAAAAATGAACTTATTATGATCACAGTTAGTATGGTCTGCCCCATAGTTATACTAAAAAACTGTATGTAAACTCTTAAAAAGTTTGTGTGACTGGTAAAATTCTTGTTCTGCAATATTAGTAAAGTCAAATTAAGACTTTCAAGATGGAGTCTTATATTGTTAATGTGGAATTATACTTTTTGAATAGATAAAGGCATTTGATTACAGTTTATACATTTAATTAATTTTTTTTTTTAAATTTGAGAACCATAAATTATACCAGACTCAGTCTCTGGAGGGAATTATCTATTTGTAGAAAACAAAACCAAGGGACATATCTGACCACTACAGAATGTGTTACCATTGGATGCTGTGCTGGATAGCAGGAAGAATGATTTGTTTGTACACCCATTCAAAATTCCCTTGTTTTCTATTTTAATTACCTTTTTTTTTGGTAAAACATGCACGTATTTTAAATGCCTTGTTAGTCAGTTGATACAGTGTCAGGCAAACAACTACGCCATTGATGGTTTAAGAAGTGAGTCAGCTCTAGAGGACATGTTTTTATCATCTCTGTCTTTGAGGTAAATCTCCAATCTGCTATTTTTAAGCATATCACAAATACAGCAAATGTCTATATCAAATTGAGTGAATGTAATAAGTATTTCTGTGTGATTTTAATCACATCACGATTTCTTTGAATATATTAATTATAGTTTTTTCGTGCCTGTGACTTATGTGTATTCATATATGAAATTTATATCTGGATTATATTCATAGCATATTTTACACGCTTCTTTTTTTTCCTTTTGGATCAGTGTAACTTTAATAAAGTTCTGGTAAAGATCTTCATAGTTGTGAGCTTTTTTGTAAATATTGGGAAGGTATTTGTTGTCTCAGGAAATGAATTCCATGAATGCTCTAGCTAATAAACTTTTTTTTTAGAATACTCAAGACAAGTATAACACGGTTATTAATTATGAGAATGAGATATCTTTATTAAGTGACACCAATAGGCATATAATTGCCTGATAAACAAATTCAGATAATCTTACAAATAATTTAAAATCAAAATTTGATTTTTGAAATGTGTTTTTACCTGCAAATTAAATGCATCCACCTCTTTCTCCCTAAAATAATGTTCCACAATGGGAACTACAGTATATTTTTCAAGAGTGTTTTTTTTTTGTTGCAGCAGAAAGGAGATGGATTTTCCCTCCATTTTCAAACTGCTCATTAATTATGTTAGAAGTTTCATTAATATGTAGAATCTGCACAAGATATTGGTTAATGTGGTGGGTAGTGAGGAAACAGCAAAGATGTTAAATTTTTTTTGTTTTGTTTTTCCAGAGTGCAGCGATATAGTTTTCTTTTATTTTTTAATAAAACTCAGAGGAATGCACAGATGAATGACTTTAATACTCATCTAGCACTGACATTTCCAGAAGTGCCATATTTGAGACAAATCATTGGACAATAGGCTTTGCACTGATAATCTCAACTTCCCAAAAGACACACCACTGGAAAAACATATACACTCCTCTTCTGAGGGCAAAGAGGTCTGGAAATCTGTTAATGAATCACATAAGAAAAGGAATTTTGAAGTCTTTTGACTGTAATAACATCTTTCCTGCTGAGAAGTTAATCATCTGTTGGCTCTCTTTTCCTCTTTTGAACATTAGTTTGAAGAGCTTCCCGTTATTGTTTTTGTCTCTAGCTGGGAAGATAACAAATTCTTTGACCTTACTATTAAAGAAAAATAAATATTTTCCTTTGCTCTCTCAAAACAAATAGACAGACATTTTTAAAGAATAACTTTCCCCCTCTGACAGAGTTATCATAGGGAATTTCAAGTCCATGCCCTGTATGAGTCGTTGTGTTAGGACATACTCAGTAGCCTTTTTTTTCCCTGAAAAAGGAGGATCCTGGATAAGAACCAAGGTTGTAATCTTGTATTATAGCATGTCACTGTTTCCTCATTGCCAATTTACTCACAAACATTATATTAAAACTACTCTGTGTGTACTTGCCTCAGGTTTATTGTAACTTTATACATATAATCTAGTATATATTATATATACACACACAGATATATACACACATACATATACACACTTTCCTTTTTACCTTGGCAGCAACAGTGGTGTATGAAAAACTTGGATGCCTCTAATGCGGATAATGAGGAAAACATCGGTCAACCAATAATGTTTGCTTTTTCCCCAATCAAAAAAATGAAAACCTAGTACTTATATATTGAAATGTTTTTTTTTTTTTCAAATGACAATGCTTTTATGAAGTATTAGCAAATTTTATCTCACATTTTGCTTCTGGGACCTACCTAAATCATGTCAATATGAATACATCTCTTGCCTCAGAGGTTCTTACACCATGATGGGAGAGACCAACACGAATAGGGACAGGACTACACACAGAAGTTGCAAACTGGCACAGATATAAAAAATACTGGGTTACTTGGTGGGATGTCAGGATAAAATAGATGGACCAATATTGACAAGATAAAATGATGGATCAATACTGACCAGATGCACAATACCTGACCCGCCTTGTGCCTGCTGTGATCATGTGGCTGCTGTGTGTTTATTTTTTTTTAACTTATCCTAGGATTTTTAGAATTTTTAAGCTTAATTTAAAGCACTAACAATTCTAATAAAAAGGTCATATTTCACCTTTTTCATTAAATAAATATCTGAGATGTAAAAAAGATTTCACAGGATTCTTGTTTCAAGAACTGGATTTCTTCTCAAGCTCATTATATTAGGAATGCTTGAAACTTTACTTGTGATGTGCGTCTGTGGCCTTGTGGCAAAGTTTTTGCTGACTAATTTAAGAGAATTTCAATTAAGCCAGAAGAAACCTGAAAACTAGTAACGGTAAGAATTGAATATTATGCTGTCCTCTTTCTTGGGGCAATTTTAAAATTCAATTCTTCTGGGAAATTGAGAAGAAATGGTACAGTCAACATTTTTTAAAGAGGATAGTAAAAAAGAAAAAAAAATTAATTGCGAAACTTGTACAATTTTTTCTGAATGTAGATTTCCTAACAGTTTTGAAATACCTTCAGTTTTTCTGCATATCTTTTCTCTCACTCTTCTTGAAATATAAGAAAAGGGAAATACCTGCTTAGATTTCACTGTTCTAAGAAAGGGACCCTAAGCTAAATAAAAGACCGTTTTCCAAACTAAGAACTAGAACAATGTGAACTTTCCTAACATGTAGGTCTAAATAACCATTTTATGAAAAATCAGCTCTACCTTTTAGCCCATCCACTAAATTCAGGGCAAAAATCAGCTCAGCCATTGCAGGACATGGAGAATGGTGGGATATTGTCATTGTCTAATATTTCTTTCTGTCTGTATTCAGCACTGGCTACATACAGGAGAAAGTTATATAAGGAGTAAGATCATCTAGTTTATGAAGACCAAAACCAGATAAAACAAAAGACAAATCAATATTAGACAGAGGATATGCCTGTCACTGCTGCAGCCTGGACACTGGTGCAGGACAGCCTGTCCCATACCTTGGTCTTGTACTTATGGATGGCTTTTACTCAACCAAATAAATTCTCTCTTTTATTGTGGTTAAATCGGTTTTTGAGTCTTTAATATGTTAGAAACAGTGTTTGAGGAACATCTCTGTTCATATGGCCTTTTTTGAGTTGAATTGAGCAGGTGTCTGTGACAAGATATTGCACATTTTCTGTGGATGCTGTGATGACAAAGGAGGATATCAGTTCATGGAAAAATTTGGAAACTATATGAAGCTAGATGCATGCCTTAATTGTCACACAGTGAAAGACTTTTGTCACAACAAAGCTTTTAACATCCAGCAGAGAGTTTATGCATAGTCTAATTTCTTATTAATCAGAAAAGTGCCTATTATATTATTGAGTGAAGTGGGATTCCAAAAAATTAACACTGTTTAGTTGCCCAGCTGGAATTATAAACAGTGATCAAATCTTTCTGCTAGTGTCACAAGTCCACCTTTAATGTGGATTATCATGCTTCTTCTCAGACAGGGTAAAAATAAAAGCTATGTTTGACTGTAGAATGTAAACAGTCAGTGGGTAGCTGTGATCTTAGTGCTGTTCAGTGGGATAATAGTTCTGCAGGTGTTGAAATAAGGCAAAATATCAAATTAACAGGGAAAGAAAAGTTGAAGGTATGTTTTCTACAGTTTTCTTGTTAGACCAGTGCTAGTCCTGTTGGACCAGCTGTTTTGCTGCATTTGGAAATGATTGATAATTTCCTTCTTACCTTTCATGGCTAGGAAATCTGGAGTTTACATTTGCTTGTCTGGGCTGTTACCACACACAGGCAAGACCTTGTGCCTTTTTTTCTGAACTGGGCAATGAGAGATGTCTGAATAGGGATCCGTGGGTGGGCCTGCCTGTGTGTTAGGGCTCAGTCCAGAGAGTGCCCTGGTCCAGATGTAAGCCTGAGAGCAACCTTTGTCAATGACATTAATCTGCATTTTTTGTTGGTTCTGGCACCCTTTATATGGCAGAGGTCTTCCTGGAGCTACTCTTGCCTCTTCCTGTGTAAATCTTCCTTACTGGAGTTGGCAAAGGGAGTGGCAGAGGTCAGGGGAGAACAGGGGGAAATGAGCCCCCTTTCACCTCCCTGGGCTCAGTGGAGGCTCCATGGAGAGTGCAAAGGACAGGGGAGCTTGTGCTCTGCATGCACCTACAGTAAGGTGAGACTTGATCTTTCAGGGAGAGCAGAGGGGATTTTGGGCCTCTGAACTTGTTGCCACTTGCCCTTCCAGCCACCTGGGTGGCCCAGTACCATCTCTTGAGCTGCAACTCTGCTGGTCTGATTTCTGGGCTGATTTCTCCCATTCAGCCTCCCTGTGGGAGGGTGGGATTGCCTCCAGCTCGGAGTGAGCAAACTCTGGAGACACTTGAAGTCAACCTGGACATTGGTTATTGTCATCTGACCACTTGCATATACCTTTAACTTCAGCACTGAGGAAGCCTGGGCACCAGTTATTGCCTTACCTGTGAAGGCAGACCTGTGGTTCAGAGGGAAATAGAATAGAGCATCCAGTTCTTGTCTGAGTCAGTGGCAATATAAAGCCAATTGTATAATGGACATGGATCAAAAGGTATGGTAAATACACTGTTGAATAGCCTAAGGAAACTTTAACACAGATTCAAAATAAAACTTTTGGGAACTGAAAATTTTCTTGCCCCATGACTTCCTCTCCTCACACTATGTCACTACATTTCCATCTGCCCTGAAAAGTCCCAGCTTTTCTGAAGCAATGTTTCATGTATTGTAAAATACTATTTCTTTCCGTTCATAACACTTCCCAAGGAAATAGCAGCTTTTATGTATTTCACACTTGTGAGTTTTTTCAAAATAACCAGATTATTCTCCTCAGGATGTTTTTAAAATTAAAAGTTTTTTTGACATCTTGCATTTTGCTGAAATTGCATTTTTGACATTATGGTTCAGTCAATGCTAAGATAAATCTTTAAAGGACACATTCAAAAGAAAACATTTTAAAATTAATTAAAATTTATAATTTTTTTCAAATTGGGAAGCTATTTTTAATAGAATTTAAAAATATTTTTATACATATTGTTTTTTATATACACTGTAACTTCCTGCTTAATTCAAGATGAAAATAATTATTTGATATTCAATTTCTTTACCTGAAATGCAAAAAAACTTTATATTTTTAATCTTCTTACACCAGAAACTTCAAAATTTGATTCATTATTCTTGATGAAATTAATTTGAACCTCAAAATATTCCCATATTAAGAAATTTGAATAAAAAAATGAGTGGCTAGAAATACTATGCAACTGTATGAAGAATCCATTGTTGATCAGTAATCAAAGAATTGATTGATGCTTTGATTCAAGTTTTCTGGTAATTCACTTTAATTTTGTCTTTTTTGGCCGTGTTCAGTAACTGGCACATTGCATAGCCCTGAGCAAGTCTGAAATCAAATCCACCAAAGATGATAGAAAAATTATATTGCTTTCAGAAATCTCTGCTGGACTCATCAGGAACAAAGCGTAAGCTGTCCTGGTTGTGCCCTACTGGGCAATCTGTTTGTAGTTACCAAATAAGAAAAATGCAGCAGCTTTTCCCATACTTGCTAATTTTTTTTTAGTGAGGGCACAAACATGATGTGAATGCTAATTAAGGGCACACCTGTGTCTGTGGTGAATTGTTTTATCTTCTCTCCTCAACTGTCCTACAGCTACTGTTATAGCTCTGGTGTGTTCTCTTGACCACGAGCAACCCTGGCCACATGGACCACTGCTTATTTGAGGGTTTTTCCCAGAGCATCTCAACTGACATCCCTTGATTTGCAGTTCCTGAAGTTTATTTGAAGTTTATTTGCAATAAACTTTCACATCAGCAAGTATATAGGTACCTTTGCTTGGATGAAATTGGTGTTCTGGTTTTTTCCAGAAAGAGCAGTGGCCATCTGGTGTTGCTCTTCATGAACAGATTCAAATTGTAGGCTTGTACATTTTTGTCCTGTTTTATATGGAAAGAGGACACTGAAATAAGTTCCCAGAGTGAGGAGAATCAATGTGGCACATTTTCTTAGTAGTTTTCATGTTTCAATGTCATTTGAAAATTATAATTTTCCCTTCTACAAAAATATATTATGAAGTTCTGCAGGGAAAGTTTATGTTATCTTTTGAGCCATCAGTCACTGATTATAATTTCAAAGCAGTACTAATAGCTATTGGCACTCATTTCATAAGAAGTTTGACCACAGGGGTTCTGGCTAGGGATGTACAATTAATCACTGAGTATCATTGCAAATGATAATTCTATGTTAAATTTCAGCTTAGCAAGAACAGAGTTGAAGATGTCTTTGTGCCTTGGCAATGATAAAGGAACCTTTGATGAGTATTATATTTTTCTCTACCTTCAGGAGAAACACCAGTGAAATGAATATTTGAAATATGATGTTAGTGAGACCAAAGCAGTCATGCCAGTGAGCTGCATGCAGAGACCCTTAACAACTCCTGCTGGTTATGAATAGTGATTCAGTTACATAATATAAGAATGTCTTAGCAGTTAGCCAGTGATATTATCCTGCTGAAGTAATTTCTAATTTTTTTAATACAACGTTCATAATCTTAAAATCTGGAGTGCATTTCTTTCCCATTTTTCTTTTTGATCATACACTTGGGTGAACCCTGAAACGCAATCATAATTTTTGGTACTTCTGAGCTGCACTCTCCATCTCTCTTACAGCACACATATTGCACTAGCTTTGCAACTCATGGTCTTCAGGGTAAGTCCCAGGACATTAATTCCTGGCTGGTGATTCTATATTAGAAAAGCAAGAAAGATTGCAGTGCAGGTTGCCAGCTTCCACTTGTCTCTCTGTGAGACACCTCCAGGGTAACTCTTGCCCCCACAGTCTGCTGTTTGCTCAGCCCAGGACTCTACTGCAATACCCTGCTTTAAGGAAATTCATTGTTTTTTCTCACCATCTGCCAGCAGGTGAGCAGAGGACACTGGGGTCAAGTGAGGGACGATCCTGTGTGTTATCAGCTGTGCATGGCACACCAGAGGCAGACTTCCCAGCCTGTGCTGGACAGCCTGTACAGCACTGCTTTTTCTCACCAGCTCCCAGCAGCTCAGTGATGGCTCAGGGTGCCCTGCCCATGAAGGCTTCAGAGTATGTCATGATGGCCTTTGTTGTCCCTCTGGCTCATGCTCCCAGCAGCAACAGACCCACTAGCTGGTAAGAGCACCACTTTTACCTTAGGATTGGCAAGAATGGATCAGTTTCCTGGGTTTCTGCTTGCTCGTGGAGACAACATAAGCATTATTCTCCAAAACAAACTCAGTGCCCATTAGTGGATGACATTTGTACCCTCCTCACTGACCTCAACCTTGCAACGCAGGGCTGGTGCTAATCCACAGGGTCTTCTATAAGGAACCCCAGGAGCCAAGGAAAGGGACCTGTGCCTCCTTTGGGCAGCAGGCTTAGACATCACAGCAACAGATTTTTTCCAAAGAAAAATATCTTAAATAAAACTCAGATAAAGACAGACTCTGCCTAGGGTCTGTCCTTGGTCTTCCCTTCTGAGTCAATAGAAAATCTAAAGTTTCAAATTTCTGGCTGTCTGGGCATGACAAAGCTTGCTACAGTTTATATAGATGCTTTTGCAGTGTACCAAAGTCCATCCCAAGCAACCAGATTACCTTTCATTAGGCCCACCTTCCACCCTATGAGGAGCTGGGTTAGACCCATTTTATGAAGGTATTATATTTGACAGGACTATTTATTATCAGTAGAAATTTGCATAAATAGTTGGAAAATCAGAAACTTGTGCTTAGGTGTTTTGAAAGTTTTCCTCAGAATTTGGAGAATCTTGATGTAATGACAAAATTTAAATGATAAAAATGGAAACTTGCTAGAAAGGAAGCACTTTGTTCAGATTGCCTATTTTCAGCTCTATTGCAGAATCCCTATGAATTTTAATTTTCACAATCTGAGTTGTCTAATAGTTTTGAGAACTTCATCCACTTTCCAGTACGTATTCTCATTCATCAAAGAGAGGAAAGGTTTTCTGCCTGCTTTTTTCAGCACTTTCTTAAATCCCCATGTGCACATGCCAAATGCTGAGACATAATTATATCATCTCCAAGGTATTTTAATCTCCATATAATTTAATTTAAAATATTTGCTGTGGATTTGTTCAGTGATAATGGAACATAGGGCTTTGCATTCATTTAACGATTTAAATGAAATCAAATTCTGTCAAAACAAGAAATGATGATGCCTAATGGATTCTGGACACAGATTAGCTGATCCAAGTAGGCCTGTTTCCTAAACAGTTCCTCCTGTTTTCTCAAGAAATTGCAAATCCCACTGGTAATTCTTGGGATACTCCTACCATTTATGTGAGCACAGACAAGAGATTGTGTGCCAATTCACTGATTCATTTCTTGATCTGAACCTATTTGATTTGCATTCAAATAGCAACTAGCCCCATATCCTTTTTTGTAAGCAGCTCACTATCCACAGAAATTCTATGTCTTAGTCTTTCCCTATTTTGCTCAATCTCTTTTATATGTTGAGTCACAATCTGTTCATTACAGGTCCTTCAAATTGCCAGTGCTCCTTGGATCTTCCTCAGTCAGTGCACCACAATCTTTCCAAAGACTGGGTAAAGGTACCATCTTCCCTTGTAAAAACACAACAAGTGTGGAGTGGGCTGTATGTAGGGTTGCTGTAGCTATCTGTGTGGTCTGTGGATTAAGACAAGCCCATATTCAAAGACTCAACTCTCGTTGGCAAGTCTCGAGGTACGTCCCTTCCTCCCCTGGCAGGAGAAGCAACTTCAGCAGCTCTAACTCTCTCCCCTTTCTCCTGTAGGACAGGTCAAACCCCACACAAAGCTAGATTTTGCTCCCCTTGGGATGACTGACTGTCCATTCACCCTAGAAAAAAATATTGCAAATTTTCTTGATGACAACAAAAAAAGGAAAGTTTTTCTCAAGTCAGTAGTATCTTCTCCAAAATCTGGTGCTCTTTCTTTCAGTGACTAACACTGGATATTTCCACTTGTTTCCAGGAGCCTACTTGCAAGGTGACATTTAACTCACTGTGATTAGTGGCCAAGAAAAATAAGGAAAAGAACTATATCCTGGACAAGAAGATACATTCAATGTTTTAAATATCACCTTAATTTATGTCCAAAAGATTTCTTTAATTATCAGCTTTGGATGATTGATTTCATCCTCCTTTTCCCCCAGGCAAGCTCCTCTCATGTGCTTTGGGGTCCCTAATGGTCTTATCCTATATCGTGCAAGAAGTCACATAAACATTACCAAGGTAGTAATTGAAAATCCTCGATAAAGGTCTTTTTCTGGCAGTCCTTTATCTTGAGGAGTCCTCTGTCAATGTTGAATGAAATTGCTTCTTCTACATGTCACTCCAGCTAGTTTTGTGGCTCCGTCTGCTCAGTCATGTGGGGACTCTTTCTATACCAGGGCAAGAACACAGTTCACCAGAAAGTCTTTGAGATGAACTGACCTCTGCTGAAATAGCCATTCAGCTACAAAATCCTATTTTTAATGCTGTAAATGGAGATAAACCTTTCCATGCCACAAATGGTAGGAAGGAGTAAGAAGTCATGAACGTGTAGTGAATGGTATCTTGTTAAACTTTTGCAGGGAAAAAGCCCAAAAGAGTGTACAGAATTAACAGTGAATTGGTCCAGGAACTCTGGATATTAAATCAGAAAATTGCTTGTGGCAGTGTGAAAAACCTGATCACCTGACCAGCTTTATCACCTACAGTGTGGGTGTATAAAGCAACAGGAACATTTTCCCAATCTTGCCTGGTGTGTTGGTACAAATCAGTCTGAGCAGGGTTTTGGCTTTGTAAAGGCAGGCAGCTGTCAGTCTTCAGTGGAGGAGTTGTGCTTCAAAACAACGTGTGGATGTGGGAAGTAAATCTGTCACCTGTCAGCCAGTCTGAAACATGCACAAGGTTCCTCACTTAGCCAAAGATGGCTAATTGCACACGGTGAAAATGTGTGGCATTTAAAAGAAATGTTAAGCAGGTATTTATGGGAAAGTTAAGCAGAGAGTGGATTCTGCCCCTTGAAGAAGAATGAGAGATGGTGATGGAACCAGGCTATGGAATAAAGCACACTGATTGTTTTCTTGACAGGCAAAATTACTCAGATCTTGGTGGAAAGCATTTTAGCATTGCAGGGCAGCAAGATTTTTCTTTGGCAGCTCAGTGTGATAGGCATTACAAATGAATATTAGCAATAATTATCAGGTTTGTGTTCTGTTAAGCAAAACTCCACTTTTTGTTCTCATTGCCTTTTCACACTCACACGTACTCATTTTACAAAATTATAGATCTTCATGGAAAATACTGGATGTCAGGATGGAAGTCTAAAGAATTATTTGATATTTCTATGAAAAAAATTAAATCCGTTAAAATATTCAATTTTCAGTCATGACATTAACAGGGAATCACATTTCTGTTGCTGCTGATTTTCTGCAAATCACCTACAATCAGACCTGGTTGGCTTTTCAGCTGGGTTCCATACAGAAAATGTGCATATGATGCATGTCATGACCCTGACAGACTGTGTTCTACTGTGTCCCTTTTGCATCTGGTGTTTGATCAGCTAAAATCCTCTGGGGGGACCACAGTTTGTGCTCTGGAGGATTCTGCCCTGCCTGGTGTTCTGGTTTGTAACCAACACCTACCAAAGCAGCCTGGATACTCTTTCTTTAATTTATCCAACATTTCCTCTCTATTGTCTTGCCCGTTTTTCCAGAACAGGCCATTTGCATTAATTTGTATCCATTTATAGGGATTTATTAGTCATGTGTATTATTCTGCCATATCCTGCCAATTAAAATCTCTGTTCTGGCCAAAACCTGATGACCTCTCTGGCTTATTCACAATGTTTTCTCTGGACTGACACACTTCTTCTCCATCCTTCAACTCATCATCAGTGAACTTGCTGAGAAGGCATGTGCCCCTTTATCTAAGGTATTAATGACTAAGTTAAACAATTCTGGGCTCAGTATAGAACCCTGGGACCTACCACTGGTGACAGGCCTTCGATGAGCCCCTATGCCACTGACCTCAACCCTCTGGGATCTACCACTCAGCCACGTGGCATATTTACCATGGACAATTTGCTAAATTCTGTAGAATTTTGCCATCACTGGTAAGGATTGATAGATGAGAATAGGAAGATTGATAACAAAGCTGCAAGCCCAGTCATGTATCTTCTTGCAGAGAGTACAGTGATTAGTTGCAGAGGAAAACCAAAAGAAATGGCCTAAAAGATAATTTAAATTTTTTTCCATCAGTTTAAGGTAATTTATGGTTTAACTTTTAAAATTAAACTTTTAAAACTTTTACTTTTAAAATTTTAACTTTTAAACAACAACAAATAAAAAGCCTTAAAGAATTTTAAATTACAAGTAATGTATCTATAGTGATCCAAAGAGTTATTTTTCATCCAGTTTCCAAAATTTATTGATTTGCTTATTTGATTCTCTGTTTCTGGCTAAATCAACTGTGACCAACTGTAAAAAATGCTGTTGTCATTTTGTCATCCAGCCGGTTCAGAGAGGTGAAACTGCCTGGAGTTGGTATCATTTTCCCCCTAGAGACTGAAAGCGTAGGGCTTAAATCAGTGCTTCCAAGCAGTGATTTCATGATCACCAGATTTTTCTCCACTAATTGCTGCATTGCAATTATGTTCCAATGAAGTCACTATGTCCCTTCATCAAAGATTATCTCTGTATCATTTCCATATAGTTTAAAGAATGGAAATGTCATCACAGGCGTTATTGTTAAGATTAACTCCAGGCAGAGGTTCAGCCTTCAGCATTATTTTTTGATTTCATCTCATTGGCAGTCCCAGGAATGGCTCAGGAGGCCCAGAGATGGAAAGCATCCTGGGTCTCCTCTGGCTGCAGGAGTGAATGAGGAAGGGAGATGTTCCTATTTTCCACTCCTTTGCCAGCATACTGGAGTACTGCTTTGTACTTTGGCTTCTACTGCTCACATGGTGATTTTCATGCTCCCTAAGGTGATGAAAATACACAAATTGCTAAATTCTCTGCTGGTTTTCTCTATCACTATTTTAGATAAACATAGACAAACATAAGATAAGGGGTCATCAGTACTTGCCATGTGGTTAAAATGCAGCACAGTAAGAGAATGGCACTGGAGTATAAGTGCTGGAATTGCAGTAGAGAGCTTTATAATTGTCAATAGAAAAGATGCCTTCAGTGCGTTATGGTTACTTGCCTTTCAGTTGCTTATTCAGATTATTAAGTATTAGTACAATTTCCTCAGTATGAAAGCACAGCTCTTCCCATAATCTACATGTTCAAATAAAGATGATTCTTTATGAATGTGCATAAAGCCAGGTGCCTTTTCCTCTTGGAACAAATATGTAACCAAACATAAATCAGAACACATGCAGAATATCTAATTAAAACAGATGTTGAGTCAGTCTAGGAATGAGAAAACTGTATATCAAGGTGGCCTCCTATATTGGAATAATGATTCAGTCCTTAAGATTGGCTTCTTTCATATGCGATCTTCATTCAAGCTGATGGAAAAGAACAGAAATACTGACATTTATGGGCACCAAGATGCACTTTCCCTTTGGAAGGATTTGTAGAGTACCAATCCTGAAGAGAATGAAAAAAGGCCTAGGATGAATGATGTTTTATCACCTACAAATTGTATCCCAATGAACCTTGATGACTTATTCCTGTCATAGTGTAGTATCAATTTCTTTCATACAATGATTGAAAGGCAGGATACCAATTGAATTGCTGATGGAGGCAGGAAGGTCATTAGCTAGTCCATTAATCCATCCCCTCTTTCTAATATCTAACACAAGCAGCAGTGACAGATGATGGTAGAGGTTTCTCCTTGTATGTAAGTGGTGTGGGGTCTTATCTGAGTAAAAATTGCTTTTACTCCACCAAAACCTCCTAGTAATTATTATAGTAACCAGTGTACTTTTGTCCTTTTATTGAATACAGCTTTCTTCAGACATAGCTTCTGTCATGTCCCTGAGACTTACTGCATCAGAACTGTACCCACATCTCTTGTTCATGGTCTTGCCAGACTTATTGCATAATGCCTATTTTTCACTATTTGTACTTCTACAACATTGCCTATAGACCTCAGACCAAGACCAATGCTGACAACCTACTGTGCCATTACTGAGTGCTGTAACAGCTCTCAGACTGAGCTGAGGAATTTCTGATGTCATCTGAAACAACAATAAAAGGATGCAGTTTACGAAAAAAACTCCAAACAAACAAACAAAAAATCATGTAACAATTGCACAGCTTGAAAAAATCATCTTGTTCCATGTATATTTTTAAAATAAAAGCTTTTTTTAAAAAATGAATGATGTTATCTTCTGTTCTTTTCGGTTTGTCTTTCAAATTTCTACAAGTAAAATAAAGTTCTTAGAAAAATCAGCAGAATCCTCTTAATCTTTTATTTGTCCCTGTTTAGGACAATTTTTTTTAACCTAAATTACACTTTCATATAATTTTCAATAACCATTCTTTGATGTAAGATTAAATTTTCAAGCAAACTTGCTCCAAGTGGGCTCAGATATAGACAGATCAAAGCAGTGTTGCTAAAAGGCTTTATTTCATTGAATGCATCACTCTTCCTCCATTTATAACATATTTCTATAAATATTTCTATGAACTCTGGATCTGTTTGATCTTTTATCAGTGTTGCAGGTAATTTATCAGCTGTATTAGGCATTATATGTAACCTTGATAGAAGAATATAGGAGGAATAAAATAGAATTACATTTAAAAATCTCTAATTAACTGATAAAGACGGAGATTGATGCTTCCAGTTCTATATTCAAAGAAGGAAATGAAAAAATAGAGTCATCTTTTGTTCCATTGTGCCCCATCCTTTTCACACATTGACAATATTGTATGCCTTCTGAATGTTTGCATGGCCAGGATCCATCTCTTGGCAGACACTTGTGCTGTGACTGTAAATGCAAACCAAACTTTTTAATTGCGAATAATGCTAAGTTTAAATGTGCTTGAGAACTTGGTTATGAAAAAATTGATTGAAATCACCACAGAGTGTATAACAGTTACAGTAGAAGTTACCTTATTCTTTTAAAGATGCACAGATTCCCTTGAAATAAATGATTTCTTGCTTTTGAGAACAATGTGCTTAGACTGTATCCCTGTGACACATTTGCAAAGGATGAACTTTGCCTATAGCTCTCCTACAGGTCTTTGGTTTTCTATTGTTCTTTCAAAATGTTGAAAGTCTCCTCTTGAGTCTCCTGTTGAGTTTGGTATTGAAACAAGAAGAAGAAAAAGGGCATCTTCCCTCCTTATTAAGGAGGGTTGACACACTCTGGAATACTGTTAAATTTCATGCCATGCCCCCTGTGTGGCATATTTAATGGGAAATGACTGTGTTTTTTCCTGGTATTGAGTTGAAAAGCTGGCAAGCACTCATAGCACTGAAAAACCTATCAAGGTTTGATGAGACATCTCCTCAGTATTCCTTATTGTTGGGGTTACCTGTAACTTGGGGTAAATGCAAGCATACTCTGCATCTGTGGGAAGGGAATTCTGTGCTCAGCCTTGCACTTCAAAATACATCAGTGTCAGATCTTTCCCTGTGTCAAACCCTCCTCGTCTCTCTCAACAGAAGATGCTCAGTTTTCTTTAGTGAGACCACAACACAAACCCCTGGTTTCCATTCCTGAGTACACCCTCATCTGGCAGCTGTGCAAACAACCATCCCAGAGACACCTACAGGCAATTTACTTCTCTTTTGCTGTCAGTGCTTCTTGAAATAGTGGTGTCTAAATTGTCCCCTTCCATTTCCTAAGTTCTGTATTAAACTTTGTATCCCATGTCCACCCCAATTTTTACAGATATGGGCCTCAATTTCTTGCTTCAGTCAGCAAAAGTAAGTCCCATTTTCTTGTGCTGCTCAGTACTACAGGGATTTTACAGGGATCCTGCTTAAGGGATTTCTTTGTTCATTCAGTAAAGTGTGGTGATGGTGGCCTCAACATTATCATCAAACCTCTGTGCTTCCTTCAAGTTTTCTGAAACCTCCAGCTGTGTTTGGTCGTTCAAGTGCTTTGTGATCCAACTGTTTTAATTTCTCAGTGTATAACTTATCCACGTGCTGTGCATTTTCCAGCACTTACTTGAAGCTGAGGAACTGACAGAGGTCTGGTTCCTTTGACAGCTGAGTGCTAACAGGCTAGCACTGTGTGGCATGAGCTGTGGCACGCCACAGGGATGACAGATGGCTCCTGCAAGTCCCCAAGCCACACTGTAAATACTCAAACACCTACATAAGGAGAGAAAAGACAGGAAAAAAACACCAAACAAACAGTGGAGAAATTGAATACTGGGAGATGAAAAATTAACTTATTTTTTTGCTTAGTAGAAGTGAAAAAATACAAAACTAAATTAATGGATCAGTGGATGTCAGGGAACAACTCTCTGAAGACCACACCAAACTGCTGAGCAGTGACAAATTTGATAGTGCTGGCCTTTAAGACAGAAGATGAAACAGATGTTGCTGGAAGACTTGGACTTCAGTAAGCTCTTTGTCTCCTGCAGAAACAAGATATCCCCTGCTGATACTGATAAAAAGCTAAACTGGGACCCACTTGATGATGATGGAAGCAACTGAGATGGGCACCTTTGGTGTTTGTACAGGGGAATCCCTGTCTGTGCTATTGCAACATCGGAGGCTGAGCTCAGAACTCCTGGGGTGAAGAGCAACAGCAGGTGTGGGATCTGATCAATCCACAGCTGAGTAAGAATACCTGCTATGCAGGTTGCTCTAAAGGCCCAATCTAGGGGCTTTCCTGTCCAATCCCACTGTGTTTCTCCATCACTTATCAATACTAAAGAATCACAGAAGAAAAGACAACTGTATGCTCTTTCAAGCTATCACAAATCAAGTAGATTGAGTATAATTTCTCTTCCTCAGCTGATTTTTGCCGTAAGAACTGATAGGTGCAGGACCTTTTGGTTGTGTTCATTTCAAGATAAGATTGTTTCTGTAAAGGATAAACACCCTGCTTTCATCTCTATTCCAAGCCAAATTCTTCTTACAAGAATGGCTTATTGCAAAATATTGTTGTGCTTATATTATTCAGGCTTTGTTACTCAGACAGAGATTATATCAAAAGTGAAACCAGATTAATCTGCTCTGAAATATAAATACAAGAAAAAAATACAGCCTTAATCCATTTTTGTGACAAGGTCACATTTCTAATCTCATGGATATTTGGGATGGCATGTGCATAAGTTAAGGCTTTTGCATTTTAGATCTGCTGAATGGGTGGCTCTAGTGTGACTCCCTCAGGGAAAGCAAACATGCATCTTTTAACAGGTTTTCATATAAGTCTCTTAGAGTGAATGGAAAGACAAGAAGAAATATTACATATTAGCTTGTATGTATAAGATTAAGATCTTATAGAGATGGAGGAAGTCAATTCTGCATTGATTTTCCTCATTGATTAAATAGATGGTTAGTTAAAGCCTAGAAGAAGCAGGCAGAAGTGGCTGTTGCATGTAAGAATGTTGCATATAAGAAAAGAAGTATTATGGCCTACAAAAGAGAGAGGAAGACAGGGAATAAAAGTAAGACATTTTTCTTTAAAGGCAGAGAATTTTCTTTTTCTTTAAAGGGAGAGAATTTGAGGTGGTTAGAAAAATGAAAACCTTAAGGAGAATATTATTTTCTGTGTTTTCAATAAGTCATTCTAGAAGTGCCTGTGGGGCTATGGGCACATCTTACCCTACTGCCTTTATCCTGAAGAGTCTACAGTTTCAAACTCATCAGTGGCATTTGTAGTTTTGAGTCCAATGTGCAGTCAGCAAACACAAGTGGTGAGAAGAACTTTTTGTTGACTGTTGCTCCTCTGTGGTAGAGAAGATGGAAAAGTCAGATCAAGTCTTTTTTTTTAAAGACCTCTTTATTCCAAAATGTTAGTTATAGTTATCCCTGGAAATGTAAAAAGCTGAGAAGTAAAACAAACAAAAATCTTAGTGAGCTGAAAAAAAATATGTTCTTTTTGCTGGCTGTGGTTGAAAATCATTGAACTTGTTTTTTTTTTTTCCTGAAATGGGCTCAAAAGAAACATCAAAACTTCAAAAATTCCTATGGGACAATGAAACCTGCATCTGTCCAGACCTATTTACCCACTACATCTAGTAATTCTCTAGTCCCAGCACCAATAATATACATGAAATCTCGGACACCATCACACTGTAATAATGGATAATGCTGACATTTTAATGGAAAAAAATTGAAGCCTCACAGCTGGCTTTTGGGATCCACCATAGCAGAAGTGGGCTGCAGGCTCTGACCTTGAAACTCTGCTCTTGATCTATCATTAGCATTGTGCCTGAGAGGTTTGGGCCTCAGACAACCACCAAGAGACCCCAGTTTATCTCATCAGGTCCAAGACTTCCAGCACTTTCCATGTTTTGAGTGAAATTCTTAGTCATGTTCTTCTTTACTGTGGATGTAACAAGTATGTACAGTTTTCAGCTACACCAGCCCACATCAGTAACTTCAGTTTACTGTACTCATATTCTATTTTGATTTCTGAATAAATGGCTAAATCATACTTGGGAGGGATATTTCTATCTGAAAAATGAAAGATGAGGTAAGCCCATCAACTTGATGGATTAAAAATTAGAATGAAAATATGCAGAGAGATGAAAATTATTTTGCTTTTGTTCAGAACAGATGAATTGCAGCTCCTTATGCTGCAGCTATTAATGCATTCTTTATCTCCTGTTTTGGAACACTGGGGGAAGCATGGGGAAGCCAGTGAATATCTCCCTAAGGAGAATGGACGAATCTAAGAGAATGTGGGAAAGACATAACTAAGAACAAAAGCCTGTCATGCCAACTTGGGAACTGAAAATGTGTTATTTTGCTTCTGTCTTAATCATTTGAAAACCCTGAAGCAGGCACAGAACAGAGAACTTTGCCAGCAGAAGATGAAAATCACTTTTACTTCCTCTTTCTTTTTGAACTGTGCCAATGAAAGCCTGGTGAACCTCAACACAGCAGCCAGAAACCTCCAGTTCATCAATCACCTGGGCAGAGCTCAAACACTTCACAGGCTCATGCTGCTTCTAAGAATTTCTGGAGCAGGCTTCACCTGTAGCCCTGTTTCCCCTTCTCCAGCAATAATGTAGCTCTATTGCTTATAGAGTGTAGCCCAGTGGGGATTAAGCTGATCGAGTACCAAACACATTTCACAGAGACAGGGTGAGCTCAACTACTATTTCTGAAGACATAATAGAGTAATTGGCTTTCCTGGGGGAAAAAGGTCATGTAATAAAGCTGGATACCACCAGCTCTTCTAAGACGTGTGTGGCTAGAACATTAACTTGGAGCAGTGCTAAGTGCTACTTTGCTTTCACAAAACTGGATTGGTAACTGGTTTAAGTTGAGAGAAAATGCAACATGGAATAAAATCTAAGGTGAGCAGGCAACATAAAATTAAATGTCTTTTAGACTGATAAGTTCTCTGAAGTTTTCCACTTCTATTTGTCAATATACTGCAGAAAAAATAACATTAAAAATATTCTATTGGGAAATAGACTCACAATGCAAATAACAGCTGAATGATTACTATTTCCAGGATTCTGGAAGTTGCCTCTTTGGAATAGAACACATGTGAATGTCAAATATAAATATGTTATTCAATGTAAATTATGAAAATATGAGAAAATTATCAGCAGAGGTTCCAGGTTTTGTACCATTCATTAAATGCTTTGATAAATTATCCCTTTTAGGGAAGGTGGGACAGATTTGACAGCCCAATGGATATTAGGCTGGCATAGCTGTTTTCTCCCAGGTACAACCAGCAGCAGGTTTCACAACTAGCATGTGTTTCTGGTAGGCATGTGCACCACGAATAGTCATAAATACACATGCATGTAGCCAGCCATACAGATTGACACCGATAGAAACACTGAGGACTCACACCAATGCTCAATGTTCAGGGGCCTCATCCTGAACTCCTCTCTGTTTAATGATGAGGTGATGCTAGTGGAAAGATATGCACATATTTAGATACCGCTGGATCCCAGACTCTCCATCTTAATAGCACCATGGATACACAGGGCTCTCAGCACTGATTCCAACACAGAGGCTGGCACTAGATTTTGGTCACTCTGGTGAGCAATAGGCTCTTTTAATTCCTATACATACGTCCTAGTTTAGGGTAAATTTTGGCAGGAAAACATTGCATAGTAAGCCCTGTGCAATCTCTTCCTCTGTGTCCCATATTGTGTCTGACCCTCAGGCAGCAAATCCCAGGAGTCTGGGAGATGCTTCAGCATTGACTCATTGAGGCAGTTTTCATGGCTGGATGTTGGGGCTGAGGGTCTCCTGCGACAAGCCTGGAACTGGTCTGGACAGGATGTCCCTTCCTCTGAGTCCTTAATCTGGGTTTTCACTTGCCCCTGTGCTCCTCTGTGCTTGTGGAGATGGACAATCTTTGATGGGTTAATGGCTGTGTGATGGACACTGGAAAAGCCTGGCAGATTATTATTTGGTCTTCCCCCACCATGACTCTCTCTGCTTCTTTATGAACGTGCAGAGCAGTTTTGGTCACATAACAATCTTAGCTGCATCTTTTTAGCTGTTGTATACCTAGTTTTAATTATTGCATGAATTTAAAGTATCACCAGCTTTGGTATTTAAGCTTGTATTTCCAGGAAAGCCTATAGGTATCTTGCAGAGGTTATGCAGTGAAGTACTGCAAGGATTAAGACTGTGTTTGATCCCTGGATTTTACTAACAGGTAAAGTAAAATTCATTCCAGAATTTCATTAGTTCACTGGAGAGATCCTTCAAATCACCCAAATCCAGACATAGAAAGGTTTCCCATTTTAAAACCCTAGAATGTTCAAAATTAAAAGAACTGTTCGAAATGAAAAAGTAAAAGAAGATGAAATAGATATTAAATAGTTAGAACATTTTTTACATTAAATGCTCAAACCAGCCTGAAGCAAAATACTATGATTTCATTTAATTGGCTGGAAGTTTTAATAAATTTAATTCAGTTTCTAGAAATACTTTCGTATTCCAAATTAAAATGACCATTATGTTAAGGTCTTTATACAATTACATTCACTGTTTCTGAGAAGAGCTGGATGGAAAAATGGCACAACAATAGCTATATAAAAGCTAATTTAACAAAATCCAGCTGTTCCCTGAATTTAGCAGTGGCCTCCACCATTTTGTATGAAATACTGCTTTTTAAATCTACCTCAAAATAGCAATAGAAAAATATGCACAATGAAGCCATTACACAATAAGAAGAAAGATCCTGTAGTCCTGATTTTCAGAGAGGCTGAATATTACTCACTCAAAATAGAAATCTATTTTTAAAGTGGTAGGTGTTAAACTTCTGGAAATAATTTTTATTTAAGGAGTCCAGTGGTCATAGGAGTGGAAAGGTGTTCTGCGTGGCTGTTGTGCAGGCCAGTTTTATAACTCAAATGGCTGCAGAACTGGGCAAATGAAAACAGCTCTTCACAAGACTTTGCTGGCTCCCCTGCCCCTCCAGATCTGTGCTGTGTATGGGCTCTCTCTGCTCTCACAAAGGCTGTGGATGCACAAATATCCTCTCTTGCTGCTCCCCCATCCCTAGATCTTCTCCCCCTTTTCAGATCCATTCATTCCCTGTGCTGGTGTCAGCAGCAGCAGGGAGCACTTGGGCAGAGAATGCCTCATTGAAAAGCAGTTGTTGTGGGCTTCATGCTGTTTAATCCTTTCCAGAGCTGATCTCATCTTCTTTTTAATGCTGCTGCTGTCAGTCATGGAGCCAATGTCATGGTCATGTTAAATGTCAGGGGGAGAGGGGGGGGAAATAGAAATCCTAACAAAGACAAAGGCAAATGAATAAATGAGGAAACAAAAGTCCAAAGAGAGAAAACAAGTGAGATACTCTTAAAATTGCTAATGAAGAATTGCTGTTGCCCTGTTTCACGTGTCAGGACCTATCTGAACTCTGATGTCCTGAAGTTCATGCTGCTTCTCTGCACTGAGTGTCTGGCTGGAGCATCGAGTGCTCACTGTCCTGGGTCCAAGTGTCAGCTGGAGGGGGGTGTGTGGCTAATTGGTGCTGCTTCTTTGCCCCCTGCATGCTCCTGTGAGGCTGCATCTTTGGACATGCAGAGTGTATGAACAAATAATCCCCAGAATTAGGATTTTTTTTCATCTCTTCTGATGCTTAGAGACTAAGGATTTGCTCCACATGGTCCTACTCTTCTCTGTGGTGACCAGTGACAGGACCTGAGGGAATGGCCTGAAGTTGTGTCAGAGGAGGTTTAGGTTGGATCTCAGGAAAATGTTGTTCTTCACCCAGAGGATGGCTGGGCACTGAACAGGCTCCCCAGGGAAGTGGTCACAAGCTTGAGAGAGTTCAAGAAGCATTTGGACAATGCTCTCAGGCACATGGTGTGACTCCTGGGGCTATCCTCTGCAGGGCAGGCAGTTGGACTGGATGACCCTTGAAGGTCTCTTACATCTCAGGGTGTTCTATGATTTTGTGATTCCCTGACCCATACCCAGAAAGCAGACAGGGTCTGATGCCTTGCTGTAAGGGGCAAGGTGCTTCACAACTGCATGAAAATGGACTCGGCCTAGGGAAGGCGGCTGTTTCTTTCTTTTTGCTGACACAAAGGCATTTGTCTTTGTGAATATTTGTGTGTGAACACCACATAGCTGAGGGGCTTAAAGACTTGGGCAATGTTTTCTCTTTTCTAAGGTTCAGGGCATCTTTTCTGGTAATTTCTGAAGAGAAAAGAGGTTTTGGGATTAGCAAAAATCTTCTTTGTGAAAATATAGGAGAGGTTTTGTTTTTGCTCCAGTGAAAAATAAAAATGAATTCCAATATCTCCCAAGTTGCCATGAAACCAAATTGCTGGGCTCTGGCTGTCCCTTGCCATTGTGCTATAAGGGAAGTTTCTCTTCAGCTCTTGGTGTTTGGAGATAAACCCACAAAACTTCATATACATTAAGAACTTGCAGTCTATCTCTGTAGCTGCAATTATTATTAATCTCTTTCATTTTAAGCCTTTCTAAACCCTTTAGCTGAGAGTTATTCTGAAGCTTGGGTCTTAAATGACCACCTTCAAGAGTTGAAGAAGCTTTTCAAAGCTGAAGTCCAGAAACCAAGACGAGGCAGGTCTTTGCTAAGCAAGCAATATAAATGCAAAATGATGCATTTAAACTGAGTTGCAGCTATGTCTAAGAGATGAACACTTTTTATTTTGTGTGTGTGAAATGCTTTGCACTTGGGTCCACAGAGCAGAAAAGAGGAATAGAGTTTTTTTCATTTTGCTGGATCTAAGGCAAATAGTATCTTAAAATAAGCTACTGGAAATTCTGCTGTGTTTGTGGGAGAGCAGAAAAGAAATCAGAGATGCCAACGGCTAAGGAAGTGCTAGAATTTCTTTTGCTTGATTTTACCAGAAGTTTGGGCTTTCTTCACAAACCTTCCTAGCCTACACAGAACAGAGTGCTATAAGTTTCTATAAGTATCCAACAGGAAAGTTTTCATCTCTACCTGTTCAAACAATCTGATCGAATGTGTGAAACTGGTTACTGGAATGACTGGGCAAAAAACCATCATGACAGCAATTTGCTGATGATGCACTCCAATTTACACAAAGGAAGAAACAAAATATGACTGTTTTGTGATACCAGACAACGCACTGTATATTTGAGTCACTGGCTGAAACGGCAAAATAAGAAAGAGGAACTGGAACAGTTAGTTCCAGAAGAAGGAAGGAGCAGTTAGTTACACTGAAACACTGCAACTGTTTGGGAGAATTTTTCCTTGAATAGGGACAGTTGTGACAACTCAAGTCAAAGGAAGGTATTTGGCATCAGGAAAACTCCTTTCTTACCCTATTGTACTGCTTGTGTAATAACTAGAACTAAAGGAGATTGATCTCTGCATCATGCCAGCTTTGCATCAGGAATTTGACCTTCTGCCTGGAAGTGGCAAGCTCAGTACCTTGTATCCTCTAGTCACCTCTTTCATAATCCCATCCATCCCTTTGCTCAGCAAACAGCAAAGATGAAATCTGCCTGCAAATAAAATAGTAATACTGTCTGAGTCATGACTTGGAGAGCATTTCTTTTGAAAAAAACTCCAGCTGGACCAGGCTGTTTGGGAGCAAAATGGCAAGCACCAGCCAGCCCTCACTGCCTGCCCCCAGCAACTGGAGAGAGAATCATAGAGTGAAGTAGTGTTCTGAAGTACTACACTGCTCTAGTATTTTCCATCTTCATTCTGAGAGACATAGTGAAAAGCAATATCTTAGCTAAGTAATCTGGAGAATGAGGGAGATTGTGGAAATGCGCTTTCTGTCTTTTTCATGAACTCTGTGTTTCATGTGCTGCTAGGCTGCAAAATTTTGCATCCCATATGAAGGAAAGGTTTGAGGGCACAAAAAAGATGCAAATAGACCCTTGCTGGATCATACAACTAAGATCAGCTCAAGAGATATCTGTCTCAGCACAGCCAGTAGCCACTCTGCTGGCTGAGCCCTGATATGTAATACAAATACTGCAGACAAAACGGCTTGGAACATTGGACAAATAATTGTGAGGTTTTTTTGGTGAGAACAATTTCAAAACTAAGTAACTGCAAATAAGCAAAGGCTTCACAGTCATGGAACATACAGTGAGATAATCAAGTTTAAAATAAAGTTGCCAGGAAATGAATAAATACTGCCATCCATCTGTGAGACTCAACTGTTAGTTTTCTCCAAGATAATGTTATAAACCGTGATGTACAGCTAGAAATTGCTGTTGACCATATTATACAGGGTATAGAATAATTCTCCTCCAGTTTACCAGGTTTAATTTATCTTTTAGCCAGCAGTGATTCTGTGCTACTTAGGGATCATCTAACTCCCACATATTGCTAGAAAGTGCAACTCTAATATATCACAGCTTCTCATAAAAAATTCGTCCTTCATAGAAGGGCAGTTCTGAAGATGAACTGTCTAAGACATAGTGTGAAATGAAAAAGTGGTCTTATAGAGCTAATAATAGTTTTTCTGAACTTGATGAAAAAGCCATTAATGTCTTTCTTCACCCAAAAGCAATTCTCATCCCATTAAACACTGGGGAATCTAATTTCCCTTAGCTAAACTGTACCTTTCCTACCTAGAACAACTTCTGTGAAATGGCATGCAATATCACAAATTGCCTTTGCAGCTCTTCTAGCTCTTGGGTATCTATAAAGATGGTGGTCCCCAAAAAGTGTCACATTTGCAAAATTCATTCAATTTTGAGTAAGAAAATATTTAAGTAAATGCTCTTAATTTTCATTTTGCCACACTTGGCTTAGCCTGATATTGGTCCCAAAGAGAATTATTCTAAAGAGTAAGCTCCTTTCTTAATTTGTTTCCTTTTAAGTGAATTAATTCAACTCTCACAAGCTACAGGAAAAATCATCAATGGTATTTTAAAAAGAGCCTGTACAGGCAAGCACAGTTGGGAAAACTCCTGCACTGTCAGGGTTTAGGCTTCAGGGATGTTCCTGCCAGATGGAATCTGTATTTTTTGTTTATACACTTAAAAAAATATAATTTCTCAGTTTCTCAGGAGTCTGGGGATGAAAGTCCATTACTCAGAAGTGTAGCTCCACTAAGACAAATTTTCTGAAGAGCACACCTTTCCTGGAGTCCTTGCAGGGAGCTTTAGTTCAGAAAGCATCCCAGAACTCCAAAAACTGAAGACATCCAAATCCTGGGAATGAACTCTCAACAGGGCATCACCTGAGTTTTGACATCCTGAGATTTAGGGTACCTCTCTCTTCCCTCCAGGAATATGCTTGGTGTTTTTTTGCCTGAAAGTGGAGATCCATCTGAAGGTTCTTCCCCTGCATGGCCTGCTAGGGAGGAGACACGAAGAAAACATGGAAGAGCAGTGAGGCAAGTTCCCTGAATAGATAGGGAAGAATTGATGAAATCATTTGAAGAAAGGAAAAAATCCCTCCAAGATCCTCCCAAATTGTTCTTTCAGTTTCTGATGGGAAAGGATCATTATGCCCAGGTGGACCTTGCTTTAACATCAGGGTCTTCAAAGAAAAAAGGCAGCTGTACAGATTCAGCTGTTGCTCTGAATTTCATTTAATTTCTAGAGTATCTTAGACAGACTGAGACAGGATTCATGATTTATTTTCCTGTTACTGAAAGAACAAAACAAATATAAAAATAGAATACTGAAAGTCAAAAAAATCCTTTGGTATTGATGACTTACTTTTTATCACTGCATGTGCTTGTAGCTGATGTGTCATGTGATTTATTAGGATTTTCAGCCTTTACACTACTTCTTGATCTTCTTTAGAAAAGATGCAATCTAAAGGCTAGTGTTGCTGGAGGCTGATAATTGCACAGTAATTGAGAAACTAAATGGAAAACACATTTCTATTCCAGGCAGTCAATGTGATGAAACGAAAAGAAAAATTCATAGCGTTTTTAAAGTAATGTCATCAGAAGATAGCACAGAAAGCGTGAGTGAAAGTATCTGCATGATTATTTTCCATGCAGGCATATGGGATCCTTAACTTCCTGTATTTAGGTATAGCTGTAATTAGCACATTTGCTAGAATAAACCCTGAACTAAAATAGATGAAAGTTGATTTTGCAATGATGTAAAATAATACATAGAAATTATGGTTTTGGCATTCAAGATACATGTCAGAAGATGATTTACTTTCTCAAATATTTTCTTTTTATTTACCACTCTTAATTTCTGATAAGTTATGATGCTTATTGAACTAATACATAGATTTCCAGGGAAAAAAAAATCAATTTTCCATTACTTAATCACCTGGCTATAGAATATTTTTTTCTGTATTGTTTTAGAGAGAAAAAATTCACACCTTTGTGGGTTGTAGAATCAGAATAATTTTTTTACAAAGTCCTTTTCTTGAATACTATTGCCTGCTGGTTAGAACTATTAACAGTTTCTTTTCCAAATGTAGCTAATTTAGGAGCTACCATTAGTCTGCACTCATTTTGGCAGGAAATTAATTCCTCTGATCATATAAATGAGATTAATTGCCTTGTTCTCTGAGGCATGAGGTACCTGCCTCTGGGGCTTTGGAAGTCAGCATAGTGAGGAGGTGTGCAGGAAGGTGTTCTATCTGAAGGTAAGAAAGAGGATCTGTGAACAGAGTTGTTCTTCAGCTGCTCCTAAGGAAGGCAAAACTTTTCCTGGCATCAGCAGTTTTACTCAGAGATCTGTCAGTAAGCACAGTGCTGTCCCTGTCACATAAAATGTATAATTTTCAGACTAAAATGTCTTCTTTATTTTTCTCTTTGAGCTGGATGTAAGGGTTGAAATTGTCTGAGGAAAAGTCACTGTGCAAAAAACATCTGATGGTCCTTTAGGACAGTAAACTATCATGTGATAACAACTTAGAAAACTCATTTCTTAAGGAAACAGAGAAAACAAATGGGGAAATTGCTTGGTAACAGAGGTAAAACAGGTGAGTGTTTGCAAGGAAAGATCAGAAGAAAAAAGTTACAATATGGAACTATTTCTTGACCTCAAATGCTTGTTTTCTGTTTCTGAAAGAGAAGTGTTTTCATCTACATTACTTTGAAAGAAAGGTGGTTGTTTGGCTGCTGGGCTACAAAAGGCTCCTGGGAAGCAGAAAAAGGAGTGAAAAAAATATTGAACGATTCATTAAGTGTTCCAGGAGGCCTAAATAAAATAAATAAAAGCTTTGAATGAAGAATGTGCACCTGTATATATATATTTTTCTCCAAAATAACAGAGAAAATATATTATCTTTTACTTGCTAATCTTTCTTAATCCTGTAACAGAACTATTGCTCTTAGGGAAGAAATAATTCATTACAAAAACAAACAAACAAACAAACAAATCTTTCTAAAGCAGATGTATTAGAAAATGCACATCAAGGTTGAGCTGTAATTACTGCTTTCAGATTTATGCAACAAAATTTATTTGGAGTCTGTTGTATGATTTCTGTTTCTGGAATACTGATCAAGAAAAATCACTTATATGTCTTGGCTGAGTCTATTGGTACAAATAGTAAGAAGCAGAAATGCACTTTTGTTGCTCAAGTAAACACACAAAATTGTTTGTATATGATACACATTTCTTGAGAGAGAGCCACTGTTCCAACTCAGATGAGACCAAAACCTTAGAAAGAATTGATGAGTTGAGCTTCTTTAGCTATTCTGAGATTTCAGTCAAACATGTCTATGGCAGGTTTTCTGTTTTGTTTCCCCATGAACATTATCAGCATAGAAGTAGAAATAAAAAATTTAAGAAAGCAACTTGTAGTGGAATTTGATTTAGAATGTGAAGGAAGCTATATGGATATCTATTATATGAAGTCTGAGAAAGAAACTTCAGAAAAAAGGGAGACTA
Organism: Zosterops lateralis; assembly: GCF_965231275.1. Taxonomy (NCBI): domain Eukaryota; kingdom Metazoa; phylum Chordata; class Aves; order Passeriformes; family Zosteropidae; genus Zosterops; species Zosterops lateralis. The sequence goes on from NC_139762.1 coordinate 114,237,028, forward strand.
CTTTAAAAAGTCACATATATTTTAGGTATTCTATTCCAAACAGTCACTGAAGTGAAGACAAGAAGTGGGAGAAATAGCCAGAAAATATACTTTGTCATGCTGTTGGAGTTTGGCTTAGGGGAGTTTAGAGGGACACACTGCTTCTTCTTTCCTAAGCCCTGTGAAAATAACCATGGTCCATGCACTGGTGTCATCTCACACCACATAACATTTATGCTCGTGGTGAATATTCTGTTTAGTGTTGTGCCAGTGAATGAGTAATACAGCATGCCAGCCTGGGAGAAGTCTGGTGAAATATTAACACTACTGTAAGTCCCACTGGAGAATGTCTCCCATGAATATCTAACAGACATATTTATGTTGTGCACTATTTTGCATTAGAAAACTGTCTCCTCCTAATGTCTGCATGCGCATTTGTTGAGCAACAAACCTCATTCAATGCAAATAATTGTCATCACTGCAGCACTATGAGAAAGATTTCTGTTTTTCAAAACTGAGCTATGTGAAAGTGCGCGGAATAAATGTCAAGTAATAGATCAGAAGTTCAATTTAGAGGAAAACAAAATCTATATATTTTTCTATTCTTGTGACAATTGTAGAAACTAAATTGATTTAAAATGGTTAGAAGATCCACATAGTAATGAGTAAAGGCCCACATAATCAACAAGTAAGGACATGTATGTGGTCCCAATGTTGTTTATAACAACATAGTTTGTACAAAATGTATGAGATGTGACACCACACATTCTTTTTACTTTAATTTTTTTTGACATCTGATTTAGTGTAAGGTTTTGCTGAAGAAGAAATTACTTGCTAGTCCCATTTGAGATTTCTTTGGAAGTCAAAATCAATAAAATCATCATCATTACTGTCTGTTTTTTGATAGCTCTCTTCCACACTGAATATTAAAGAGCTTTCAGACTGACAAAAAAAAAAGATATAAGAATGGTGAGAAAATTTTTTATATTTTACTCAAACATGATGATGATGATTTGTAAGAAAAAAGCAGATTTATTGTTAGTCAGAAGATTATGTCAAATGGAAAAAAATGTCTTTTCAAATTGAAGGATTAAGATAAAGGATTAGAATACTCTTACCTTTATTGTTTTTTCAATGGTTTTTGTCTTATTTTTCACATTTTTTTCAGAGAGACTTTGACTTCAAGCACTTTCTACCTTGCTTCTTAAATGCATAAGACCTGTACTAGCAAAGATTGCATGATATTTCCCCTGGCTGGACAAATTCCTAGGATTTACTGACTAAGCCAAATTGCTGGAAGACAATTTTATCACACTAAGACCTTATTTTCATCCTCCAGTCAGCAGCTGAACACTGTTTATTTTCGAGATAATCTTGATTATTCTTGTTCCACGTTGGCCACTGCTATTTATGTTTTAAGGAACATAAAAATGGACCACTTTGATGTTTTGCCAGTTCTGATGAAGTAACCTTTAACTCAAGACAGACAGGAATTAAAAATAAAGAATTTGCTTGCTGTTGTCTACATGCTAACAGCACAACATTAAATTTAGGAAGAAATACAGAGGAGCATTGTAGTATAGAATTTGTAGCTGTCCATTTGGCAGCCTCCAGCTTTGTTTGGACCAGCTTTCACCCCTGAGGACAATTCCATAGCCTGATGTCTGGAATCCAGTGTTTAAAAAAGCTTCTGCCCATGCCTCAGCGGTTTTATTAAAGAAAATCCTGGTTTGGGATCATTGATAACTTGATATCTTGAATTGCTACAGATTTCAAAATTTTCCAAGCTTCTGCTGTGATCTGTAATTTCATCAGGCCTACAGTGCCTTCCTCATGGCTCTTTCCATTAGAAGTATCAGTGCCTGTTTGAAGTGATAACTGGAGCCACGTCTTATTTGTCCATTAAACTGAACTCACCAGTGATTGTTCTGGCAGTGCACTGTAAGAAAACAACATCCACAGGTTAAGCCCTGATTCTGCCTGGTGGACTCTGGTTCCTTATGTACTGAAACTCAGATTTAGTAGTATCTATCAATGAACAAGTGTATTTATTCAGCTGGAGAAATGGGTGAAATGCAGACACTAAGATGATGTCTCAAGGATTTTCAGGATGTGATCAAGTGTTTTCTAAAGGGCTCCAAGGCAAGAGCAACGTGCTATATAGATCCTGAACTCAAGAATATCTGTTAGTAGTGAAAATATAAATGCTTTGCAACAAAGCATCATCTTGTCTTTTTTGGGTGCAAGAGGAAGAAATTACTGAATCACACCGTATGATATCTTCAGTATATTGACAGCAATCAAACGGACTATGTCTTTTTTTTCTTTCTGTGATAGAGGTGGAACTATGAGGATGCAAGGTACAGGAACAACCTACTAGATTTGCTGCTGTCTTGAAACCAAAATGTTACAATATGCAAAACCCAGGAGTGGTTAAATCGAACTTCAGCCAGCTATCATTGTTAAGTGTTGATTGCTCATAATCAGGATGAGTAACGCTGAGTCTTTTATGAAATTCTCAGCAGTGAATTAAATAGCATTTTCCTAGTATTCTTGGACAAGAAGAAATGAGGGAGGACTCTCAGGGACATTGATTAGCTGAATAACAGGAACAGACCAATTTAAAATAAAATCACTCTGATAGCACTCCCAATGAGACAAAGAACAAATGGAAACAGCTTGAAGATACCAAAGGAACACTTTCTTATAGCTTAGTTGCCTCTTTGCTTGGTGTCTAAGCAATCTTGTATTCATGTATTTTTTAAATATATGTGGCTTTTCAAGTGAAGAATGGACTCTCTTAAACTTAGAGGACTATTGCAGAAAAGGTGTTCAAAGGTTTTCATTCAAAGGTTCTTCAGCACTATAAGTGAATTAATATGAATATGTTGCTACAGTTGCCTTTGTCCTGCCACTGCTTAGCCTGTGTCTGGTATGCAGAAGAAGTAAACCTTTTTTGCATTAGTGATGAAGGTTGAATGCACCTTATTTTAAACGCTTTCCACCTCTTTGAAGTGACTCGGGCTTGCTTAGAGGCATGCTTTGACTCTTTGAGGCAGAACAGAAGCATTGTGTCATTCCTGTACCCTGTGAGGAAACATTTATCACCAGTGGGTGATTTTCTACGTTTGCTGATACTCACAGGTATGTCAGTGACCCATGGTATGACGGTATGGCATGCTGTAGGGTTCTTCCATTTACAGCAAAAGTCATTGCACAGGGGGAATCCTTTCCAACACATATTTTCACAGTCATACTTTGCACATAGATAGTCATATGTACACATACTCACACAGTCATACACTACCACAGGGAGAGGAGGGCCCACTTTTGAGGAATTCCTCTTCCAGTCTGTCTAGTTGTTACAATTAAATGCATTAGTTCCATGATACTTACAGCAGCTGATGAAATGGTTCTTCCAATAGCATTGCAGAAATGTCAAGTAATGATTTTCACTGCTGCATTTCCCTGACAAGTTAATCACAACACTCCCCCCTTTCCTCCCTCCCTCCAGCACTGTCTGATATTAGTAACTGGACATATCTCATGACTGTCTGGTAATTAGAATTTGAACTCTTCTGCTTGACTAATTTATTAGTTAATATCATATGAAAGTTGATGTTAATATGTCCTAAAGGCTAATCTATTCAGATTGCAATGCGTAGATTTTAATAGTCTAGTGTGCTTTGGTAATCAGAAAGAATTATGTGATTATGGCTTTTTGGCTTGAGCAATTAAAAAAGATTGTCTCTTAGAGCTCATTTCAAGGTTGTTGCAGCGTTTATGGAAAGGGGTCTATAATTTCAGTGTAATGTGGATCTTTTATAAGTCACTGATCTCTTTTAAGGAAGCTACCATGTTTCACACATGGTTTAGGATGAGCAAATAGCCTAACTCCAGACTGTTAGAAGTGCACTAGAAGTGAAAAGATTGTTAATCCCTGACATTTTTTTTGCAGTTGCTTCTTTATTCAGCTGAAGTGTAAAAGTCAGAACTTAGAGAAAACTGAGATATGAGAAAAGAGAAAGGAGACATGGAATGTGTATAAGTTATATCAGGGTTTCTGACGGGCTTTTTAGCGTCATTCAGGGAGCTTATACTAAATTGCTTATCCATCACTAACCTCATTTCCAAAATACAATTCCCACTCTATAATACTGCCATTCATATATTGCTTCCAGGCATCATTTTGCCTTAAATAGTTCAAAATTACAGTTTGAGCTGATTTGATTTTACGAGGAAATCTAGATTGCTCTGTGCAGTTTTCTAATCTTCATTCAGACACTTTTAGGCTCCCCCAAAATTTCATAACATTTAAATTATAAGTGTTTTTTTACCCAGATCATAAAAAAATAATTTGGGGAAGCCTCAGGTTTAATCTCACTCCCAGGAGAATCCTGCTGTAATGAAGTCTATTAAATGATTGATGATTAGTTTAAAGATCTGTCCATTAGGTGGATTTTAATATACATGAAATACACTTTGCTGACCCCACTCTAATTCACTGTTATCAGAATGTATGTGACACTGATGCAAATAGCTTACCATGTTTATCACATTTACACTGTTACATTTATTGACCCAACTTGTAGTCTCCTGAAGGAATTAAATCAAATCTGTTTTCTGTAGGACCATACTGGCGTCTATTACATTTTGTTCCTTTACCATTCTTGCTGAGCTAGAGAAGGGAAGAGCTTTCAGCTGCTCTACAGACAGATCATTTTCCTGTAAGAGAAACTATCCTGGCAGAAATCTCCAGACAAGTTGGACTCTTTGTGCCATGTATCCATGAGATGAAAAAGTGAAGTACATAGGCTGCTGCAGTCATGGCTAGTATGCAAGGATCCATCTCACTGGAATTTTAAACAGAAAATGTCCAAGTCCTAATTATCTTTAATCAAATGGACTAATCTGGAGATCAGACCAAAGTACTGAAAATCCTATTAAAGTCATCAGGCATCATGAGTGACAGATACTCCTGGTAGGCCCATGCAAAACAAGCCTGCAGACTGATCAGCTCAACTTATATAGCATGAAGGACCATTCCTGTGAGGAAGACTAATATGAGGTCCAGGAGAAGACACTACATTACTTCCATAGAAAAATGCAGTTTTTTCTCCCATAAATATGATACAATAACTGAAGAACTAAGCAGTGAGTAATTAAAAAAAAAAAACAATGAGGGAAAAGAATAAATTAATATTTTAGACCTGACAAAATTTGTACAACATTTACAAATCAGTTTTACTCCAGTTAGAAGTTTCACAGAAGATACAACTTGGGCTACAATCAGACACAACTCTATTGAAAGTTATTCATGACAGACTTACATGAGATAATACTAGATTTGAATTTGCCTCAATTACTGGGAAAAAAATGATTCACAAGTTTAAATTTCAATGACAATGATGTAGTAGGACAAATGGTGTATCTGTTTAACTGTCTCTTTTGAAGCTGTCTGAAAAAGTCAGCTGTGGGCAGCTTTACTTCCTGTCTGCCACATCACACAAGACAAAGTTGGGTAGAAAAAATATAGCACTATATCATACAGGTGACTGTAGCAAATTTGAGAAATATAAGCCATTACAGAGATCATTTGAATAAAGCTGGGATATTCATAGAAGTGGCTTTGATCTATGAAAAATATTACTATACCAAATAACCTCCAAGCCAATAACATGCCATTAAAGTAGTCAGGTAATAATTTGCTTACTCCTTCAGGACTAAAACAATGTTTCTTATATGAAAGTATAGTTTATCTTTCCAAACTTATGATGTATAGAAATGAAGGAGTTAGTTCAGTGAAATGAATAGCCAAATCACTTGCTAGACAAATCAGTAATGACAGGCACCTGCTAATACGGCATAAACATGAATGTGACATGCTGAACACCATGCAAAAATTCATGTATGCAAAACTCCATGGCAAGGGAAAAAGCCAGGAAAAACAACAGCTTTGAAGACAGTAAAGAATACCTCTGGAATACTAAAACCATGAGATGAAAACTCTTCAGAATTGCTTCAGAATTGGTGCAAAGGCTAATCAAATTTTATTTTTTTTGGTTGTCTTTTTAGTTGGAAGTGTTATTTCACAAAACCAGAATATTTTAACAGATAAAAATTTCATCTAAATGATTACAAGATCATTGGTATTGAAAAGTGTTAAAAATTATAAAGAGATCTTTAAGGTTGTAAAATGATTTTTTTGTTGATGTTCAAAGGACTATTTTTCTTTTTGTTTTGAAACTCAGGCTGTTGTTACAGGTTTTTACCTTAATATGTAATAACTTTCAGAGACTTCAATTTATGTTTTGGTTTGGAATGTGGAAGAAGCCTAGTGTATTACTGTAAGCCAAGAACAGTGAAAAGTCTAGTTTTAGATATGATGCTGAATGTCCATTATTTTCTAAAAAATAGTAGGTTACACATCATGGCAAGTATAAACATTTAGTATTATTTATAGCTTTCCATGTTCTAGGTTACTAATTTCTAGAAAAACATATTATTAAAAATGAACACTTTAGGAGAGTCTACAGTTATCATATATCAGATTCTAATTTATTGATCTTTGTAGTCCTCCAGAGTAAACATCAGAAGACATGCAAACACCTGTATTTTTCTGTTACCCTCAGAAAAGATGGGTTATTTTAGTATAAAAAAACTACATCATCATTAAAATATCTTGTGGTGGAGATGGTACTGCCAGGAACTGGGTACGTTTTTAGCTGCATATTTTTATATATTTATAAACGAAATAACTCCTTGTAGGTTAATTCTTCTCTTTGTGATTTAGCCCCCAAACCAGATGTCTTGAGCTATTTGAAATAAGAACATTTACTTAGGTTTTCATACCTTTAGGAAAAAAACCAAAGAATCCTCTATTATTGAAACCTTTTTTCTTTTTTTGTTTATTTCTTTGATCTTAATTATTTGTCTTCTAGAAATATATTAGTGTTCCTACATATAGGAGCTGTTCAATTAAATTAGAAATGTTTATGAACGTGTGTTTCCTACCTCTATACACTGTGGATTGGACAGCGGGTGCTTGAAAAGTGAAATCAGGTTCTGAAACTTACAGAAAGGATCAGCTTTGAAATGTGAATAATCAGATTGCAAGCAAATTGGCAGAAGCTTCATGACTACACGCTTGCAAGTTTATTGCCTAGCAAAAGGGACATAACTTTTGAGTTTCATTCCCTCTATAAAAACTTTATAGTGCTTTTTGTTTTTTCCAGAAATTGTTTTCTGATGCTTGTGATTCAGCAACTTTTTCTAAACTAAGCAAATTCCAAAGATTTTAGCCCAGATTTACTGCTGGAGTGTATCTCAGTTCTCCCAGAATACCCAGTAAGTGCTACGGAGCTGTGCAACTCACTTACCAAAACCCCAAATCAGTAGAACGTGATGGACTTCTTCAGGTTCAGCGACCTCACCTTCATTGCATGAATAAGCAGAGCATGTCAGGAGGCAGAGACATGGACAGTGAAAAGAAGAACAAAATATTCTCCTCTTGCATATGTTGTTACAAATCCAAATGAGAACTCACTCTTTTTTATTTTCTTTCATATTGACTGGGTCAACGTCGTTGAGTAAAAAAACTTCACCATATTGCCTCACTGATCACTTTAAAGCCCACATCAAAGGATTAATGTTCTTGTGATAGTTCTTCTTAGAGAAATCTCTCTTCATAGACAAGGAAAATATTTAATTGAAATTATGCGGTTTAGTTCTTTTTGTAATAGCTCTGTGGTACAGCAGGCAAGATTTAATCAGCACACCCAGTGAACTGTTTTCATTAGACCAGAGGCAAATCTCTGAGTTTATTTGTCTTCTATGTTTATGGAAATCAGTGCATCTTTAAAGCATCTCTACATCTTCCACAGCAAAATTTTCCGCTGCTTTTACGGTCTTTAAGTTCCTGTTTAGGTCTCCAAGTTTTTTCAAAAATAATCGACTGGCAAGCTGCTATGCTGTTGTGTGCACCAATTGAATGTGCTGGGACTTGAATTGTTTTGAGTGCTTAAATCTCACATCTGCAAATGCCCTTTGCAAACTTCAGCATTCAGAGATTCGTTGCTGCTGTTACAACACTCTGGGGATAGAGTTTACTTAGAACAAAACACCCTGGAGGGAAGAAATATGTTTTTATCTAGTCTGGAGCAAAGAGCTGGATTGTGCTCTGGATGCTGTCTGTGCAGGGGAGCTGGCAGCTGGGGCTGCCCAGTGTGAGCAAGGGCTCACTGGTGGCATCAGGAGGCATGGCCCTGTACAAAACACCCCAGAGGATCTGCAGAACATTATTTTGCTCATTTCTGGGGTAAATGCATGCAAGACCTTTTGCAAGTCAGGAAAAGTAATGAGGTTTTTTGCCAACATAGTCTGTTGCATAGAGTTTGGTAAAATATGTGGAGCACAAGTACTAAAGTGTTAACGAGATCCTACCAATGGGCAATCAACATTGAATTTTAGTAACAATGACTCCAAATTGCTTTGGTCTGCTGCCAGAATAATGGCTGAACATATGAACTTTTTTTTTTTTTTTTTTTTTTTTTAATTAAATAGAGAGAAAACCAAAGGAAATAGTACTGAAAATGAAAAGCTTTAGTAATAATGCATTAACTGGTAATAGCTGTAAGGAATTGTTCTAAAGAAAACTCCACGTTTGACAAACCTTTGTGTGAGACAGAACCACTTTGGGGTCAGGGCAAGGGAAAAGATTTATTTACTGAAAAGGATAGTTGTGGCAATAGCTGTGGGGGAGGTTTGGTCCCACTGCTTGTTCTGAAAGCTGATTCATTAAAAGGGTCAGAAAAGCATGTCAGAGATTAAAATGCATGCTTTCTTTTTTCTGCTGCTGATCTTCACTTGCATTCTCTTTTCCTGGGGGGTGGAGGCCCAGCATGGAGTCACACTATTTTCACTCTTGCACCAGTACAGCTGAAGCCTTAACCTTCAGGCAGCTGTAGAGGAGCGTCACAGTACCTTCTCTGTGGACACCCCTGATATGAAGATATCTGGACAGGTGATGACTGCAAATATGTTGTAAAGAAATACTGCACAGTTTATAGTAAACCATTAAAAAAGGAGAAATCCATAGTTTTCTCTCTTTTCATTATCTCTATCTCTCTTCCTTAGTTTGAACATATTTGTTTGAAATTAACTTGGCCCACAATTTTTAGTCTGGTCTACGGTTTGTTCTTTCATTCCAATGTTATATTTCATTGCCTTTCTTTCTCTCCGTATTAGCTATATTTAATGTGTCTTTCTGGCTTCATTTCTGTTTCTTGACTCCAGCTTGCCTCTTTCTTCTCTTACAGGTTTTGTTCCCCTCAGTTGTCTCACTGCACATTTTCAATTTTCTTCAAGGAAGGACTGACATGAGGGGAAAAATAGTTACTTTGTCAAGGATCATTTTCTTTTAGCAGCATTCACAGCATAAAATATGGTTTTTCACAGAGAGATGAAAAGCTGGATTTCTTGTCCACTGGTAAGCAGGCCCATAGGCTGTGTCACCCAGAGAGAGAGAAAAGGCCAAATTGGAAATATGTAAAGAGACAATATGGAAATACCTAATTCAGTAAAAGAAGAGTGACTTCTTAAGTAAAAGAGATGACAAGTTGCCTTAGTTCTAGGCTGAAAAACCTCCTATGAGTTGTGGTAACAAACTGTAATATAAATATGCCACAATAATCCTTTAAATCATAGACAATATGAATTGGGAAGATGATTTGTAGATTTTTAAGCAAAGGTATCTGTAATTTCCTGAGTGAATATTGAATTAGAAGTTATAATTTGGTGATCCCATGAGAGGTTTGAATAGAAAAAAATGAGAAGCCCTCTCCACCAGTGGAGAAGTAAGAAGACATCTCTGTTTCCTGGAATGAAGAATTGTTTGCCTTTGAAGTTGCTCATCTTTAAAAGGTGACACCTCAATATGTGTAAGTTACGGCCCATATGTAGTCACAAAAAAGGCTATGTGATATGAGAAGCCCACAACTGCAGAAGCTCCTGGGCGAGCTGCTTTTGTAAAAGTTAGAAGCCACAAGCAGACTGTTTCTCTTGTGGAAAGTTACAAGAACAGAACAGGAGAGACTTCTCTCTATTGAAGACTGAATAAAAGACTATTTTATAAGTAGTACTGATGTAAAGTTCTAAGTTTTGCCTCTTTACATTTGTTTTGTAGGAAACTCAACATTTTGTAGTAAGAGAAAGAGTTGTTTTGGAAGTTTCATTTGGTTTTATTCTTCTTCCTTTTTTTTTTTGTATGTGTTAGTAAAAACTATCTGTTTACTTGTAAGTTAAGCCTGTTTTGCCTTTTTCTCCTGATTTTACCTCACAGCAGAAAAGACATCTAAACTAGTATGTTAAATTTGGCAAACAGAAGCAAAGAAGAACACAGCCTTTGTAGCAGCGGCACTGGAAAATGGTAACATTTGTTTTATTATAACAACATGGGAACCCCTCGCTGATTTGTGACTGCAAGCTGAATCCCTGGTAAGGAAGGAACAAAAATTATACAATGTGTTGGCACCGTTTATCTTGCTCAAACCTTCGTCTCTTGTTCAAGAACTGAGAGACAGCCTGTGACTCTCCATTCCTCAAACTAGCACAGCTCCAGGCAGCTACAAAAACATATTCAGAGTTCAGCCATTGCAAAAAACAATGTCTCAGTTAGTGCTTCTTTTTGTCAAATCTTCTTTGCTCACTGCACAGTCTTTGTGTTATAAATCAAGAGTAGAATACCCCCAGATTTGGCTCCACTTCTGAACGTCAATAGAAAACTAACAAAAACCAAACAAGGATGTCTGTTGTGCTGAGTCTGTGCTAAATGGTTGCTAACTCCAGGTGAAGTCTGAGTATTTCTCTCTACATATGAATGTCTTCTTCCCATCTCTACAATATTTCACACTACATACTGTCATGTTCATCCATTTTGGAGTAAAAAATTAAGAAAGGTTATATAATTTTCAATATTTGAATGTATTTTTATTCCTATACCTTTACTGATGTATAGTTTGGATCAGGATAGTTTGTTACAGGAGCTGAAGAGTAATTTAAAACTGTAAAATAATGAATAATTGGAAAGACCTGTAGACTTGTTCTTTCAAGCAATAGGGGTGACAGGCACTTCACCACAGTGTGCCAAACTCCCACACTCCAGCAATGATAATGGGTTTCATATCATTAGCCACAGTGGTGGATTGATCCTGGTTAGATGTCAAGTGCCCACCAAGGCTGCCCCACAAATCCCTTCCTCTGTTGGACAGAGGAGGCAAACTATGGTGAAGGGTACATGGGTTGAGATAAGTCCAGGAGAGAGCACTCACCCATCACTGCCATGGACAAAACAGACTTGACTTGAAGAAATTAGCTTAATTTGCTACCAATCAAATCAGAGTAGAGTAATGGGAAATAAAAACCAAATATTAAAACCAACATTCCACCATCCCTCGCTTCTTCCTGGACTAAGCTTGAATTCTGATATTCTCTACATCCTCCTTTTAGAAGCACAGGGGCACAGGAAATGATGCTGTTGCACTGGGGATTTTTTACCCCTTCTTAAAGACATTACCCTTGAGGCTCTACCACTGTTTCTCACGGGCTTGTCCTTGGGTAGTGGAGTGTCTGTTCTGTAGTCGGCTGGCACTGGCTCTGCTGGACACAGGGGAACATTATGGCAGAAAGTTCTCACAGAACCTTCTCACAGAACCTTCTCACAGAACCTTCTCACAGAAGCCACCCCTGTAGCCCCTCTGCCCCCAAAATCTGGCCATACAAACCCAAAACAGTCAAAGAGTCTTGCAGGAACTTTAAGTAACAGAAATGAGCATGAGAGACTAGAGCTGTAGAGTTTGCATTATAAAGAGCTCAGTTAGACATTTTCATATAAGATTTGCTTCTAAATATTGTAACATACCACAAAGTTTAGAAGAAATGTGTTTTTGATGCAGAAGTCTACTGAAAGCAAGGTAGAATCAATCTGTAGAAGATGCTACAGAATTACTTTGGGTCTTACTGAGGATGACACTTATCAGCTACAGCTGAGTTTCTTCTGCATCTGTATGGCACAGGAGACAGTCTTGACTCAGTGTAAGTCTAATGGGAGTAGAAATGCCTCACACAGCAAGGTGTTAGAGCTGTTTCAGACATATGAAATGGCTTGGCTAGGCTTTTGAGAAGAGGAGCACTATGTTCTGTTCAAAAGGAAAAATGTTTCAGAGGTGAACAGAACAATGCTGAAGTGGCTTGCTCTGAATGTTACTTTTCCTTTAAGAGCAATGTCAGGGAGATTTGCAAGAGAGGAAGGTTTGGGAAAAACCCAAACAACTCACATTTGGTAAGGTGGAGAGATTTAGTCAATATTACATGATTCCCAGACTACTTTATTTTAGAAAAACACTACTTCTTGTATTTCAAGTGTGTATGGGCAGGATGCAGCTTTATTTATACTAAAGAAGATTTAAAGTCTATTGTTTCAAGGCTTTTTGACATCTAAATTCAGTTCAGCCCTTTCAAAATTCTTAGGGCATTTAACAGAGTGCATGTAATGCTCTAAAGTGTAGATGTGTAAACTGCCTCCATTAAGTATTTACAAGCCTTCTTCAGTCAAAATTTCTCATCAAATCTCATTTCCTTCTCAGTATTTCATGCTATAGCCAGACAAAGCCATTGAAACTGTTCAAGGGCTGGAACTTGTTTCTCTATAACAATGTCATGTAAAATGAAGTGTGAAAGAAATGCGAAGGAAGCCTGAGGGATCAATGAGAAATCTGTGACTTAGAGCAGGGAAAGCCACTCAAAGATAATGCATGCAGTTAGTGTTGGATTCATATTCAGCTATGGCCGTGTTGGAGACAAGAAAAACATCTGTGTCTTGCCAGCATTGATATCTGTCTGGGTCTCTGTTTTTCTCTCCTCTTGTTTGCAGACCAGCCACAAGACCTTACTTTGAAACATAAACCACCTTCGACAAGAGCTTTGGAAAGGTGATAACTTCCACAGATCCTTGCTTGGTATACCTTACCCAGGCTGTATTTCAGAGGCACCTACTCACTCAACACTATCTATTATTACAGTTCTTTTACATATTTTAGTCTGGGAATTCTAGATTAATTTGTCTCAAATTACAAGTCCAGTTTAAAAGAATGTTGTAAAAGTGGTGACAGATGCCACAAAAAAATAAGCCCCCAACCAAACCCTGCAAAAAGCCCTCCTCAGAGATAAAGACACCAGCTGGGCTGAAATTTCAAAATTATGTTTACATGGAGTGATTTGATGATGCACAAATGTGTGTATACATGTAAGAAAGCCTTTTCAAAGCTTTTAAATTAGTTTATTGATATTTTCTGGTTTTAAGACAGTGGCAGTTTCTCAATATGCAGGGAAATTGCAGGGTATTTAATATGCACTTGCACTATTTTATATATGTTTTTCAGCCCATTAATGCAATATATTTGCATCTCATAGGATTGCCACAAATTTTTGCAAACCTCAGGTTGTTTCTTGTGAACCATTTTTTCATCTTCTCTTCACAGTATTTTAATGACTTCATTGACTCATGTGAGGTCTTTCATCAGCTGTGTACATCATGTATGTGTCTGACCTCCTTATCCCTTCTTTTCCCCACCTGCATACCCAATCTGTCAGTGTCAAAGGTTTGAAGTTAAAATAATAAACCAGAAGTGATTCCTAAGCCCACAAAGAAGTGATAGGCCAGGAAATATGTCTCTATTGGACCTTCTCCTCAGGAAGGCTCAGGAGCTTAGTGCCCTTTCCCCACTGAGCTCCTTTTCCCCCGTTCCTTCTGTACAGCTAGCATATCTCCAATGTCTCCTCCCCTGCACATGTCCCCAGATATTACCTTCTGCTTCATCACTGAGCTGGGACGTTCAGGCTTGTGCCTGTCTTCCAGGAACCACCCAAGAGTACTGCCAAACACAGTGTGTTTCCAGCTCTCTGCATGGAAGTGAGTACTTTCTAAGGACACCTTTTCACCTGCTTCACCCACAGATAATTTTTTTGTCTCTGGCCCCAGGAATGATCTCTCCATGTGGAAGACAAAAGTTCATTTTGTTCCTTTATATCTTACTTTGTTTTGTTCTGTCACCCAGATGTACTGCAAATATTCTTGCAACTTCCTATATTTAAGAGCCAGCCAGATGAAAAGAGGCATATGTAGCAGCAAACACAGCACAGGCACATGTGCTGATAAGATTAATTCCTTGTCATCCGCTATAATGTTAAATCTAATTTGAATTGCAGCCCTTGGGACCTGCAATTGCATTTGTCCATCTGTCAGAAAACTACCATTTTAAGTTGTACTGTAGTTAGTTGCAGTTAATACACAAAGCTTTTCTCTTGTTGTTCTTCCATCCCCTCACATCACCCCTGGGTTTTTTTCAAAGTATAATTAGAGCCAAATAAATAGAAGCAACACTGAGTTAGCAAGTTATTTATTTAAGAAAAAGCTGATGGATCAGGATAGATATTATCTGCTCAGGTCTAGATAAAAAAACCCCCACCAACCCTCCTTAACTACAGATAAACAAAGGAATAAGTATAAATGAAAATGAAGTACAGGAAACCAATAAAATCAAAAGTGTGAGAGGCAATACTTACCTAAAATGTGCTCTTTGTTTCTAATGCTTTGCTCCTAGTGTTGAAAATGTTCGCTCTGTACATTCAAGTTTGAATCTCTTGTTCCTTGTTTGCTTCTGGGATAATGCCTAACCCAGCTAATGAGTAATGGGCAGTTTCAGGATCCATTTTAGTTTTACCTCCAAGGATGGTGAGAGCCTCATTTAAATCTGCTTTTCTTATGTACTCTAAAGAGCCTTGTAAAACTTCTCAATCCTCTATGGAAGATGGAAAGAAATTTGATTTTTTTATTTTTGAGTACATTTGCTGCCTTCAAATTTCCAAAGCTTTTCTCAAAAAAAAGTCAGATAAATATTAACACCTTGAAACAAGTTGAAAACTTCGAGATTTCTAGTGGCAGCATGTGAAATATATTACATATTAAAAATAAAATTAAAGGGATGTTTCTGTTCTTATAAAAAAAATTATTTTTATAAAATAACTCCTTTTTCTTTTCTGTTTTTCTAATTTCTGTTAGGAGGGTGCTAATTTTACACCAAAATCTAAACCCTTTCTTTTAGTAAAAAATGCAGAGTCTGTTTTATATGATCTAAGTGACCTTCTGCTCTAAATCATTATGTTTAAATTAGTATTATAACATTTGTACATAAAAAACCAAGATTATTAATCACTTTCCAACCCTCATATATGTATTTTTATTTTTAATATGATCTTTTTGTTACTGATAGAGGGAGCAAAGAACCAAAGCTAAGCTCTTAGTGTTATCCAGTGACAGGACAATAGGCAAAGGGCACCATTTGAAATAAAGGTAATTCCACTTAAACATGAGTAAAGATTTTTACTTTAAGGATGATCAAGCACTGGAATAGGTTGTCAGGGAGGCTGTGACCATCCCTAGAGAACCTGGAAACCTGTCTGCATGTGGTCCCAGGCAACTTAATTCAAAGAAGGGTGTTGGACTTGGTTTCCAGAGGTGCCCTCCAGCTCTTGCTGTTCTGTCACCTTGGTCAGTGCAAAGTGCCCTTTGTAAAGGGCTTTTTGTTTGAAATTGCCTTTTTGTCCTTTGTTGACTCAGAAATTGATTGAATAGGTTGTGCTCCACTGTCTTCCTAGTGACTGAGGGGAGGCTGAGCAGCCAAAAGTTCCCCAGATTCTTTTGCCATGTTTTTCAAAGTTGTATATTTAGTTGGCCTTCTGCCAGCTCTCATTGACCTATCTGTCACTTAAAGGAAAAAATTACAAATAGCAGCACTTTAATTACAGTGGTTATTTTTTTCAGCCCTGTAGTAAAATTCTATGCAGTCCCATTGATCTGAATATGCCCATTTTACCTAAAATGCCTGTAAATTGTTGCTTCCCATAGTCTTTCCTAACTAAATAGGTATTTGCAGAGGTTCAGGAGCAGGCTTTGCTTGTGAAGCATGTAGTAAAAAATATTTTCCTCTATGGTTCTTTTCCTGGTTTACTTATAGAGGAGCGCCTCAGAAAAGCAAGTTTTTTGCCAAAGCTAATTAATTAACTAATTAATTAACTAATAGTAATTTAATCAATTAAATAATTAATATAAATTATGATTAGTACAACGATGAGTAAATAGCCTGGGTACCTCTCTGGGCTTGTCTCCAGGAGGACACTCAAAGAAATGCATTGAAATTAGCATTTCTGTCAGTAATCTGAATCATGTAATTGCTCATCTCTCTGTGCTTACAGCAGTAAAGTGGCCTTAATTTTGTATTATTTTCAATTGTCTTAATTTCTCTTATTTCAGTTCATTCTGGAAATGAGATAAGTTAGCTGGAAAAAAACAGCTTAAATTCCGAATAAGAATATTCCTAGAGGGATTTGACGCTGTTTAATGACTGTATAATACCCTCCCTGTGTATTTTCATGTAGTTAAGCCCCAAGCACTAACCAAAATATGCACAGCTGGTTAATTCTGAAGAAAAGAAGTCAGAAATATTTTCTGGCCAAAGTAGTTCTTTTAAGATCAGTAGGATAATAAAGCTGAGACACTTTACATAAATGGGTTAAACAATTCACTGTAAAAAAGTCGACTGCACGTTTTAATGGTTCTATGCACAGGAATGTCTTAATGAATCATATTATGTAGCTAAATTTATTGTGAAATACCATATGGAATATCATTTTAACAGGTATGAAAAATCCCAAGTGTTCTAATGACTAAAAAATTAAGGCCCTTTCGAAATATCCAGAGGAGTATTTGCAACTGATGGATTGTGTAAATATATTGTGTAAACTTTTATGATTTTACACACAAGCTTAATTCTCAAAGACAACTTTTATATACAGATTCTCCTGTACTAACTTTCTTTCCTGAAGAAAGGAGGTGGTTGATGCAGATTCCTTCAATGTTTTCCTTTCCATACCAATCTTCATGACAAGTCTGTTTACCCTGCTATTCATCCTTCCTTGCTTTAGTAGTGGCAACTGTATATCAGTGGCATTAGCAACTGGAAACACCTTTGCCAAGGGTCATCTGATGGGAAATGCTTGGTGGCTACAAGGAGAATAAGGGGTGAAGGTAAGGAAAACATGGCTTAGAAACGAGTTGGAATATTTGACAGTGATAGCTAAATACTGCACTGGATTTTCCTTTGCTTCTTCCACATAGAATGTTTTGTGCTGTCACTGTAAAGAGTTGAAACTCCTGGTTCGTACAGAAGCAACCTCGTGGTCAAGTCTGCTTAGATCAGAAGACAGTGGACAGAAGCAGTAGCTTGAAAGAATGTCTGAAAGAGTGACTACAAAATTTGGTTTGAAATAATTTTGCAGGAGAAATTGATGATAAGCAGGAAAGCAGAGGAAAAGTCAGTAACTATCGCTATGAGAAGGAAGGATTGACTAAAAAAATAAAAGAAATGGCCTTTTCAACCTCTACTTTTACAATTTCTATATTAATGTGGGACTTCCAGAGTACTAATGTTTGTGTGTTTACTTCCACACTGCACTGTGCACCAGATCTGAGTGAAATGTGAGTATACGTAACCTGTTTGTAAATGGATGGCACACAAATTTAACTTGATCTGAATATTTTTTAACATATTCTACATCAACTTTTTCTTAATACATCTCTATCTATTTTACTCTGTTGGAGCTTTTATTATTTGACGAAGTGTGTTCAATTGGAAAAGGGAAGTCACAGTGCTTTTGAAACAGGAACATACACAAGCTTAAAGAGAGTTCTGTTAGACTTTAATCAATAGTTTAAGGAAAAATATAATTAGTTAATTAAACCTATTGTTCCAGTCTCTGTACATGAGTTATACTCATGTTGAGTCAGTAATTTGCTTTCATATTCTCCCTTTCCACATATACTTCATTGAAGAAGCTTTAGTTCAGTACAAATACTTGATGTCAACCTTTTCTACATGGGTTGACTTTTTATATTTTAGACCAATTTGCACTACAGCAGAATGATCACATGAAAAAAAAAGTGGTTTCCCTGATACAAAGTGCAGTATGAACATGCATTTGTGGGAGAACTAAGCCTCAGAAGCTATAAAAATTAACAGAAGGATAGGAAAAGATGCAAAGAGATAGAAAGCTGATCAGAATAATACAAATTATAAGATTTAGCATTGAATAGCTGTGCTCTTTTACACATATTCCTTAGTACTTTTTCTGCTGTGACTAACAACCCTGGCAGCCGCAAATATCACCAAAACTGAATTTTGCATGAGAGTAGTTACAGAAGACTTTCATTAACTTCGGAGTCAGTGAGACTCAGCTGCTTAAATTGTCACTGTGAGTAAGTTCAAGAGGAAATGATCACTCAGCTCGTGTAGCTGCCTGGGGATTTTTTCCATTGCCCAGATCCTTGTAAATATTTCTCTTGGCAAAGTTAGATCAATCTCTCAGTCCTCACCCCAGATGCCAGTTTGGCAGACCACAGTGTTTAATTCCTTGGAGAATTAAAATTGTTTTACCTCAAATCAGGAAAATATCTGAGCAGTGGTGGTTCTTGATTTTTATTTATTTTTTTTAAATTGGGATGAATACATTCTAAAGGCTCAGTCATGCCAAATTTAAAACTTAGTACATCGTGTAAAAGGAAATGTTTTCAAATACAGAATGAAGCCCACAGAAACAAAGAATCCTTTTGTTAGTATTTGGTACTATGCATACTAATGTGAATGTGACAGACAGTCAGACCTTACAAGCTCATGTAAATGCTATTAAATGGATGAGAGAACAGAGAAGTAATAACTAGAAAGGAGGGTGATAAAGATGTCCCCATAGTTAGCAGTATAAGAAAGCTAACTGTCTTTTTTTCTAAGGATCCCCACTATTTGAGAATGATACTGGAAAATGCAAGTTTTAAAAAACAAAATTCCATCCTTTTATTTCTTTATATTTATTAAATGTATTACATTAATTTTTGCTCATGTGCTCCAATCCCACTGGCTTAAGCAGTGTCTTCACCACTTACATCAATTGTGCATACTTTTGAAAGGCTTAGCTGAGGGAGTATGTGATGGAATCAACCACAAGGCAGAAAAGAAAATCATGTTCTAGTGTTCTTAGTGCAGGACTCATTTCTTGCCACATTTCTGCTTCCCTGTTACAATGACTGTGCTTCCATCATAAATAAGAGCTCTGCTCCTGCTCTGAATACTTTCCTCCAGTTAAGAACTAAATATAGCATGGTTTGTCTTCAGTTAATTCTCCATTTATCTGTTCATGGACCTGGTGCACATTTTGGCAGCCTTCTTGCTGGCTGGGTGCTCCTACGATGGGACTGGAGTGTCCCTAACATATTCTGAGAATCTGATGGCTGAAGCTATTTCTGTCGTCTCTTCTCACTTTCGAAATGTTTTCACTAATTACTGTAGCTCTGATTCAGAGAAGCCCTGGATTTAAACATTAGCTTCCACCTGGATGTAGGTCTTTACAGATTTCCTGAAATGGAGACTCTTACACTCCAAACAAATGGCCACAAAGCAGAACACTGTGTTTTGAAATTAACATACTGTTCTATGTTAACATAGAACATTATGTTAATTTCAAAACACAGTGTTCTGCTCATGACTTGAAAATACCCAAAATGCTGTGACTCAGCACCTGAAATAAATTTTGGATATTTGCTGCTTAAATAATGTAACAATAAAATTGTGCTTTGCTATTCAAAGTTCATTAGCAGAGCATGACTACTAAGAGAAAGATTTGATGAATTTTTGAGCAGTCACTGTCACATGGCTCTGCTTTACTGAACCACATGGAAGCTACTTGACGTTTCAGAAGAGTGGACATTTGCTCTTTAAGTTATATTTGACACAATGATGGTATAAGTATAAAGTCTTTCGTAGAGGCTTTGTGTTGTGGTAAGTGTTGTGGAGTTTTTTTTTTTATGGTAACAGCACAGTCTACATTATCAATTTTTAAAATCAGGTTTTAAACCAATGAAGGACTAAGTACAAATGTATATTGTTACAGCTTAATCTCAAGATGAGTGAAGACTTCCAGTTCCATAAACTTGCTCATAAATAAAAAAATGTTCAAGGAGGATTGGAATGGATTCAAAATACCACAATTTTCTGAAAGTAAAAAGGGATCCTACTTATTATCTAAATATTATTAAAAATTCAAATTCTACTTATTAATGTTAAAAACCAAACACTGATCTGAGATCTATTTGTTTCAAATATCTGTCCTAGAAATACCTGTGTGCTCAAATATCAATTACAGAGTTACGATCTTCTAAATTCATTAGAGGACCGGCACTTTTTTTTAAATTTATTTTTTTGCTAATTTTCATGGAAAGAAATTCTATTTTGAATTATAACAAAGATGTCATTGAAATATTCAGATAAATATGCAAAAGAGCTTTTAAATCTGTTCTTCACAAACCTGGTCTCAGAACGAAGTATGTCACATGTATGATTCCAGGTTATTTAACAATTGTTTGGATTAATTTTTTCAGTTGAGATTCTTAAAAACATAGAGTGGAAATGATTGCATTATTTACTCCTCAGCAGAACTAGCTGTTCAGTAAGTAGTATATAATTCTGATTTAGTGAATGTGATTTAGAAAACCCAGTTCATTATGGTGATCAATATCAGCAAGCTCATCACTGGTATAGATTCTTTTGTAAGCTCTGGTCACTAAACTTGAATTATGTGCTAGTTCTAGGGCAGTTTGTCATCCCTGAGGAAAAGTACCCTTGACCTGCTACTGCTCTTGGCTCTTGTGAAATACAGAGGAACCAACAGTCCTGCAGTGCTCTCACCCAGATGTCTCCCAGGTGCTGTGACACTGCAACCTCAACAGTTGGTAGAGAGTTGAAGGGTAGCAAAACCTTGTAAAACATTTCAAAACACCTGGTTTGTCTTTTTAAAAATCTCATTATGTACTGTTTAATACTGTCCTGGGTTGCAGTGCAGGATGTACACAAAGTATTTATTCTATCACCATCTTCATGAACTGTTGAAACCAGGTGGGCTAGTGTTTTCCCAAGCCCCCTGCCTCTTCTGCTAATGGCCTTTGGCGTGTCTTCTGCTAATGACCTTTGGGGTGTCTTCTGCTAATGGCCCATTAACGCCTGGCCCATGACTCACAGGTAACTCCCTCCAGGGGTTATCTCTGTTTAATGGGCCATCAAGGACCCACTTCACACTCTTCATGCTATTTGTGAGATGCTCTGCCCAGGGGGAGGAGCCAAGCATTCTCACCTGGATATAAGCTGGTATGTGGGACAATGCAGGGGCACTTATCCACTGGATTCCCAAAGGAGCAGAGCTACCAGACCTTTCTACAGGATCACTGCTTCAGGAAGAGCACCTCACCTGGATTGCTTCCACCATTCTGCTCAGGTTGTATTCTGACTCTGTCAGTGGTCCTTTGTGTTATTGCATTTATTTTATTTTACTTTTACCTTTTTACCTTTCTTCTTATTAAATTATATCTCTGACTTGGAGCCTCTCATTCATTTTGCTTTCAAACCACAACAAATACAAATGATGAGTGAACAGCTATCAGCTTCAAAATCAAGGCCTAAACATAGAATTCCAGAATATATATATGCCTGTTTATGTAATATGTGAGTTTCCTACAATGATTTCAGGAATTACATTTCCTCCTGTCCGCACATCCTTCAATTTGTGATGTTTTTCTGTTTTCCACAGGTATATACTTTAAGTGTCTTATTTCCTTTGGTTAGAGGATGCAAGACACAAGAGTTGTAATCCTACTTAGTACTTATTTTTACTGCTTGATTGTTTGCTTTGTTTTAGGGACATTAGCTGAATAATGGAAGACCTGTTATGTAATGCTGTTTACTCAACATAGCTTTGGAAAGAATATCACTGTGGTATATAAACTCATGTTACAATTGCCTTAATAGATGTTGATAATGAAATCCAGTCTAACCTATGAGAATGTGTACCCATTAATTAGATTAAGCTTCTTTAATTCCAAGACAAGCACATGGAAAGACAAATGTATAAAAGAGGAGAGTAAATAAAAGAAAAGTAAGTGACAGGACAGGAAGGAAAAAAACCCACAGAGAAAAGGCTGCCTGTGGCCAGGGAGATAAGAGAAGGTTTTTGAAAGGTCTCTGATGGCTGTTGCAGAAGAAAGAGCCATTAAGCTCAGAGAATTCTGGAAACATCTGACAGGGAAAAAATGGTTTCTTAGAACTCATCATGTACAGGACAATGTAAGAGAAGTTGGAATGTTTTGGGTGATATACAAATAATTCAATATTGCACAAATGGGTTGAAAAATAATAGATACCTCTAAGGGGTAAATCATGCTACCTAATGTTAAAACACAGCAGGGAGTCTTTTTTTTACATTAGAGTACATGACTTATCAAGCCTGTTTTCAATGCTTTTGAATTCCTTAAGATTTCATTCTATTCTAACTTAGCTGTTGTGATGGCTGGATGCAATAATATAATGTGGAATTTTCCACCATTCTTTCCATTGCACTGTGGTGTTTCAATAATGTGCTGTCAGATCTTTAACAAGCATCTGCCGCAAAAACTTTTTGAACTCCAGGTAACAGTAGGTGGTTGGAGATGTAGACAGAAAGATTGTGAAAATGGACTGTTTGAATAAAAATATCTTCCCTTCAGCTGTAATCAAGGATGAAAGAACTGCACAGTTGTTGGGGTTTATGTTTTGTTCTTTTCCTTTAAAATAAGGTGGGTGACAGTACTGACAACATATGGCTTGATAGAGCCTGAAAGGTGAAAAACCTCTCCTAAAGTTTTCTTCCCAGTACCCTTGAAAAAACCTGCCATTTGGTGCAATCTTACTCATTTTAAAGAAAAAAAAAAAAAAAAAGTACAGTTTAGAAAAAAAGAAGCAATGTCTAGCAAGGACAACTTAGCAGGGAAATTATCTCATTTCTAATTTGAAGTGGAATTTGAACAAAGAGCTCTTGAAGTGCTGTGGTGCCTTCCGGCCCCTCACCAAATGAGCATGTCTGCTAATTTAGCTGGCCCTTTCTGCATCCACAGCAAGTTGGAAAGATATTTCTCTTTTCCCTTCAGCCTTTTGGCTGGTCTAATTGAGGGCAGTGAACTACTTTTTTTCTTCTTATGAAAGACACTTTAATAAATGGTTTCCACTTTGCACATTTTTAAGGCTTTTCAGCTTTAAATGCTCTTCTCACAAGTTGGTGTCATTTTAATTACTCCAACATATTCTTGACTTGATCTGAGGTCTTTAAATAAGGGAGAACTCCTAGATATATTTTATCTAGCTAACAGATATCTCTGCCATAGAAAAGCATATGTGAGTCAGATGTTTGACTAGGCTTGATAGGCATATATATGAAAGGTATTTTTAAGAAAAGAACCAGACTTTCTATCATTTAGTGTTTACAGTGCAAAGAGAACTCCAATACTCATGTCTCTTGAAGGATAATATCAAGAAAGAAAAATATGACAGATGTATTAACTTTTAGGAGACATTTCTAACCAAAGCCAGGCATCATCTAGGGTTGAAGTTGTGCGCATTTCTTGTTGGGTCGGGAAAGAACTTGTATCAGCTTGCTCCTTTGAAAAACACTGACAATCCTTTGCTAATTTGCTGGAGGGCTGGAAAATAAAATGTCATACAGGTATCCACAATGCAGTTTACAGAAGAAAGAGAAATGAATTTGGCTGACTGCAGTCAAATGTCAGAGAAGAAACTGATTTTGGGCTGTTTTCAAACAAGTTCCAGCAGAAAACTTTTGGGTCTGCAGATTACATGTGACAAATCATGTTTATGACTACTGACACTGAATTTAAAGCCCAGTTTGGCAGTCTATCTACTAAATGAGAAGAGCTGGGTGTCTGAGGAAAATGGTTTAAAAAATATCAGAAAACAATCAAGAGAAAGACACTGAAAATTGGAGTGTGTCTGAAAACCCACTTCTTTCTAGATTAAATGGTCTGTCTTAGCTATCCAGAGACCCAGGGTCTCTCTGGCTGGTTTTGGCATTGTTAACTGTTAATTTTGTAACAGTTAATAGTTCATGCAATAAAAACCATAAAGAATTTAATCATGTCTTCCATTATTAATTTGAGCATGCTATGCTGCGGAACACAGGCTCTCCAGGGAAGTGGTTACTGCACCAAGCCTGACAGAGTTCAAGAAAAGCTTGGAGAATGCTCTCAGGCACATGGTGTGCCATGGCACAGGCAGCTTGATGGAGTAGTGTGTGTTTTCATAGCATTATGTCAAAGCAGTGTTTCAGGGTGTGGGCAGAGGATACAAAATAATGGCTACTGCAGGGGTGTTGGAGGATTCTGAGGGCTTGAGGGAACCCAGCCTGGATTGGACTTGTGTATTGGGAACTTTGTAGAAGACATTGTCTTCAAGGAATTACCAGAATCTTGAGCAGATAACACCTATTCCACTGGGCCTCACACTTAGGGCTTGAGAAGACCATTTGTTACTAATGCAGCCTGCAACCTATGTGTGCTCATCAGCTGGAATGAGCAAAAGAACTCATGAAGAAATCCATGGACAGGATTTTCTCTGAGCAGTGAGCTGTGAGAAAATCCACCATTCCAGGTTATGAATTGATGGTGCCCTGTGACTGAGGTAATGTAAAATTTACTTGTTGTCCACATGCCTTTTCTCATCCTGTCTCATTGAAGCAGTTATCTTATTAAGCTCTTGGTTGTTACCCCTTATAGAGATACAGAAAGAGTCCTGCACTGTCTCTCAATCCACCCCTCCCAGAACACAACAAAACTTTCGATATGGAACACTCCTGGGATGAACTGTCTCAAAGGCAGGTAAAACTCATGAGGTGTAAATAATCAGGGTGCAAGATCCTAAAATTTTTCATGGGGATAAATTGTTTAACACTATAAGTATACTCATTGTTGAATACATAGCCATAACCTATTTCGAAACAATTTTTAATTTATGAGAGGAAATGTGAGATCAGAGTGGAGTAGATGATTTTAATAACACTTTTTCTCTGGTACAGAAATCTATTTCACAGCATAGAACCTGCTTGTTTTCCTTTCACTATCTCTAGAAATTTTCATCTCATATGGGAAGATATTTTATCGATAAAATTTACAGGAATAAAAACAGAAAGCAATTTACCTCAATTTACCTCATATTTAGAACTGAGAGAGTCATATAACCTTTTTATACAATTCAGATTAGCACCAGCCAGGGTTAAGTTTGATGTCTTTCTAAATACATTGCTTCTGACATAGAAATACTAACTTCTGCACAAGCAAAAAGTCTCCAAAGATTTACAGCATGGGTCTAATGAAAAATAATAATGATTTTCACTTCTGCAAACTCTCTGTTCAGTTCCGATTTTATGTGTCTTAAAAGGATTCTCCAAAAAACCAATCTATTTGTCCACATGATAAAATTGCTCAGTTGCACAGCTGAGACCAGGACTTAAGCATGAATTACAGACAGAAGGTAAGTCTCAACAGCACTGCTTATTTGAGTGTGGATGCTTTAAAACCCAGTTAAATTACGTTTGAAATACAGTCATTTCCCTGGCTTGTTATTAGAGATCCCAAAAGGGACGGTTCAAGTATCCTAACATATAAAGTGTAAAATGAGAGGCTATTGATCATCACTAAATGTGAGCTAAGGTGAATTAGTTTACCTTGAGGGCTTGTCTGTAACGTGAGTGTTGTATCTCTACAACTAATATGACAACTTTCTTCATCCACCCAGAAGAGGCAGAGCAGGTTATTTTCCTATTCAGAATTGCACAGATAGAGAATGAGCTATTAGTTAGATGTACAGTGATGAAAAATCCTAAATACTGCACTATGTCTAGCATCTTCTTTCCTCACGGTTGCTGTTAAAAGTATCTCTTTGGAATATTATATATATAAATGTCATAAGGAAGTGCTAATTAACTTTTAAAAATATGATTTAGGAGAAATTTCTGACATTTTTCACTAAACTTCTCTACCTCATGAGCTTCTGATACTCTAATGCCTTTGGTCAACAATAACTACCATGAAAGTTAGCTGGTGTTTTGTTGTGTTTGCTGGTGTTTGTACAACAAATGGGGCTTCACCTTTTTTTTCAGTGCATTGTTGCATTACAGAAAATGAAACAGGATTTTCAAAAAACCCAGTAAGTTTTAGTCTTTATCAGAAATGAACTTTTTCCTCTCCTTTTCACTCCACTGAAGACCACGTACTGAATTCTGCATTCATAACCTTTTTAGATGGCACGACATTTTGCTGGTACATCTTCTATCAGAGAAAGGTTGCATCTAAAATAAGAATTCACTAAACCAGCCATTAGAAAGTGTTGTTATGATTACACCAGATCTCAACAAGCCAACCAAAATTAAGTGCTATCATAACAAGTGAAGAAAGGAATAATGTATTTGAGGGTGAAGGAAAGTAATTTCCAGGAATTTAGAACTTGACAATTAGTTTTGTAATTTTATTTCCAAACATTAACAATCTATGATAATTAGGGTCAAAATTACCCAGCCTGAATTTTCTTCTGGAGTCTCAGATGAATGAAGTAATGAAACAAATTGGAATTGGCAAGAGAAAAATGGCCAAAGTCTGCATGAAGCAAGAAGGTATAATTCAATTTTCCACAGCTTACCATTTCATTAGGAATTTTTCAACAGTCTCTAACGGAAGAGAGATTAATTTTTAAAAACTTGTAGAAAGAAGGCAGGACTGATAATATATTTGTTTACTCTTCTCGAATGACCATTTTAGTATGAGAAGTCCTTCAAAAGCCACAGTCTGAATTGTATTTTGCTAAATTCATTGGAAAATGTTGTCCCTGGCCTGAAGAGTTTCAAGACCACAGCTTCAATCTAGTGAATGCAATAAAATGGAGAAGAGGATGCCTGAAAGTATTACAGCAATGTTATAGATTCCAATGCATCTTGAGAGCTCTGAAACATATGGAAATATGATGTTCTATTACAAATAAACAATATCTTCTACCCCAGCTACTGTTAGCTTTAGCCTGCACTAAGTGGGTTTTACCACCTGTCATATCTTTCCAACGTCTTTGATTTTATAATTCCTTTTCTCTGTTTTTAATATCCTTTTCTCTGCTCTGCTATGAAGACAGGCAGAGAAAGGTGAGGTTTTTCAGCCTGGAGAGGGGAAGGCTCTAGGACAGATATTAGACTTTCAGTACATAGGTAAGTCTCTGCAAGAGAGCTGGAAAGCGACTTTTCGCAAGGGCATGTAGGGATAGGTTGAGGAGTTAAACTGACAAGACAGTAAGTTTAGATTGGATATTAGGAAGAAATTTTTTATTGTGAGAGTGGTGAGGCATGGAAACAGGTTGCCCAGAGAAGCCGTGGATGTCCCATCCCTGGAAACGTTAAACGCAAGTGTGGATGGGGCTTTGAGCCACCTGGTCTAGTGGAAGGTGTGTCCCTGCCCATGGTATGGGGGTTGGAGCTAGATCATCTTTAGGATTCTTTCCAACCCAAGACATTCCATGACACTTTGTGCATACAAACAGGAGAATTTGGGTCTGACCAACTCCTCAGGATATTATTTTCCAATTTTCTTTCCAGGGCTCCACAAAAGATACAGCCCTCATCCTTCCCTTTCTATTTTCCCTTTTAGTCCACATTGTGGCTTTTCCTCAGTTTCACATACATCTTCCAGCAAAAGAAGCCACTTTTAATTTCTTTTTGGTCAAAAACTCAGTTTCACAAAACAAATTTTGTTTAATATATTTATTGTGTAAACTCAAGATGTAGACGGAACTGCATACCTTTGAAACTTGCTGAATCCTTATATTCTCCAAATCAAAACCTTCACTGCACATTTGTCTCCTTAATGGGGCCAAAATGATCAATATCCTATGATTTTTCAGTGGGTAAAATTTATCTTTTCTCATTCTAGCTTTAGTTTGTGTGGGCAAAATTTTCTTGACCTTGTCAAAGGTGCTTACATGTCAAATGTGGCTCAGTAGCCTCTCAGAACAGAAAAGGCAATTGCTGTAACTATTCCAATCCCTTTAGTTAGAGTTTTGCATCCTTGACTCCTCCATAACTTAGCAAATTACCCCTCCATGCATTCAAACTTCATCCAAAAGCCAGTCCATGAGTTTCTCATCCCACTTGCACAGTCTTTGTCTGAAGAAAAATTATGCAACACTCGTGTGACTAATCTGTTGTGAATAAAGCCCAGTCTTATAATTTCTGCCTCTTCTCCAAAAGTGGACTTTTGAGGCTACTCCTTGAATGCTTTATGCCAAAAATGACTGTTTGGATAGTCATGCAATTAAAACAGGGGCCTCCAGTGCTTTTGGCAGCTTTGTTTATAAGTCCAGCTGCATTTGGCTTGCTATTAATGCTGCAACCTCATTTTGCCTTCGACTTCTCCTCTGTCTTTTAAAACCAATAAAATGACTGACTGGAACAATTTAAGTGATCTATGCATTTGTCAGTAGCTATACCTATTTTTCCAATTAATTTGCTTTTAAATCTTATATTGATTACTGTCAATTTCATCATTGACCTTAAACTCTAAACTATTTTTTCTCTGAAGGTCAACATGTTAAATTCACCACCACTGGTAAATAGTGAAAGGTAGCTATGCTTGATGGTGTGAGATTATCACGTATTGACAAGAAAATTATTTTTAAATGCTCTGGTACCTTCCAGCAATAAGTCAGTAAAACAAAGGGGAACAAAGAAGCTGCTGTTTGTGTGAGAGTTGTGAAGACCTTGTATAAGGAATCTGAGTTGTTTTAGTGAGATTTTTTTGCTGGAAGACTTTTTTGTGTCTCTTGTACACTTGACATGTATTCTATTCCATGGCGTTAACATTAACATGGCTAATTTATAATGAGCGTTTTCTGTAAGTCAGGTTTCACTGAAATACAGAACCCCAGGCATGCCCACCTCTTCTTCAGGGGAGCAGCTGTGAATTGCCCTTGCACAGGTATGGTGGGGTCCCATTTCCTGGGAATGTACAGCCTAGCTCTTCCACACATGTGATGGTCAGTGATGTTTCCCTGAACTATACCCATGGCATGCTTGCAGGGAATCTGGAGCTTCTGGGAATTGATGGACTGATGCACAATCCTAGGATTGTGCAAGAAGTTTGAGTATGGGTGGAGACTAGGCTTTGATGGCTGGTTTTAGTTGAAACTTGTGACAAATGAAATCCTCATGGAATAAAATGGTAGAAAGTGAGCGGGACACAGATCCATCCTAGAACAGTGCTGGCAGCCTAACAGAATTGGATTGGACTGCCTGCTGCTAAGGATAAGCTCTTGAGGTCAGTTGCATATGATTCTGCCCAAATTCTCAACCTAGAAAAAAAAATCCTGAACTAGGTTTCCTAGTTTTGATCCCTCTTCTTTTGACTTGACTGATTATGGATTATACTTGGACATCTGATTTACAGTGACACCCTGATTCTCAGCTTGTTACTTACTGTTGTATTTCACCATGCACACTCTCAGAAAACCATGACATTCAGAGTGATACTCTGCTTTCCACCCTCCCCATCTGTAGTTTATCCTATACACGCAAACATAAAACCTAGAGCAGGGACAGCAGTGAAAGTTATACCTATTTACCAATAAAAGTGATCAGCGATAATTAATAATTATAAATATTATAAAACATTAGAATGCATGTCTTCCTCTTAATACCTTGCAAAAATGTAATGCAGCTTCTTAGTCTCAGGTCATTATAATTACATTAGTATAATGTCCTTATAAATCCAAGTAGAGCCTCAAACACAGTTGCCTGTATTGCTTCTCTGAGACTTCTACACAATCTGCTGGATTCCCATCTTCTCAGACCAGCTCCACATCCCTTAGTTACTCCTACTCCCTCCCATACAATTTAGAAGTTTAAGAACAGCCTGAAAAACAAAGGCATAATTATTTGTGGACTATTCCTAATGCTTGTGAATGTGTTCCTAACAGACTAGGATGAAGATACAGATCTCCAAAGCTACCTGCCTGGAGGTGAGGTGACCTGTTGCTACCATTTGATGTTTTTACACATTCAGGGGACTTTTAGCCTTGCATGAAGGGTTCACTCTTAGTTTAGCTCTGTAAAATTTCATGACAGACACAAAATGGTGCAGTCTGGCAAATAGGAAGCAGGACAAATAATACAGATAGCTGCATTTCTAACATTTGTGTGGGTAACTTGGACAAAGTATGCTCATTTCAGTTTTTTTCTCTCTAGAGGGAATAAGGCTTTTTCACAAATCACTGAGATGAAAATTGTACATGAAATATAGGATTATCCATCTTCCCTTTATAGACAAAAATTTCCACCCTCATCTCAGCCAGCATGAGAGGCTAGGTAATCACTTCTTTTCAGCTTCAGAGTGGAGTCAGCTGCTTTCCAAGAAGCCCTGGGTGCTCTTCCAAGAAGCTCTTGCAGCCTTAAGCAAATCCCCTGAGCAGTATCAGGAATTTAGTTCATCTGGGTGAACTGAGAGAGCAGGAGCCAGCAGGGGGGTGAGCAGGGATGGGGAGGAGGGGGACAAGAGAGTCACAGACACTTCTGTACCATTTGTCTAGGTACCTCTGCAAAGCAATTATTGTATATAAAACACTTGCAAGAAATAACATAAAAGCCACAAAAACAGAGGATGGAAACCTCAAGTGATTTGAATTTGTAGTGTTCTCCATTATGATGGGTAATGTGAATTTTCTTCAACTGCAGAAAAGGATTCACATTTTAAAGGATAGCTTTCTTTCCTTTAAATATTTATCCTCTATGCAATAAAACATAGATGGAGAAAATTCATTAATCTCAGCTTCTAGAATCTGCTTTTCACTAATTTGACAGATGTTCATAACAATACTTTTGGGAATCCGAGTATGTCTTATTTGGTCACCATCACCAAGTCAAAAAGTCGTTGCAGACAGAGGACCTGGTTCCAGTTACTTGTGTTGTATTGCTGTCATTCTGTTGACATCAAAGTAACGATTCCCAGTTTATATCAATGTGAAACAAATTAGTCTCTGCTCAAAAGCTGTGAATTGTCACTGTGATCACAAAGTACATGACAAATTGACAGATTGGGAAGTGAAGATCTGAGGTGTCCAATGGAAAAAAAAATAAATTAAGCATTCTATAAAAATTATGATTTTTAAACAGCTAATACCATAGGAAAATTCAGATAATATCACTTATTGGTCTACCTTGAATCTCCCAGCATGTCTCCCAGTACTTTGCTCACATGTCCCATTTTTCACCCAGTGGTGTCAATAAGAAGCTGGAAGTTGACAGCCTGGGTCAGATCACTTAGTTCTCCCTCTGGCAGTTGTCAAAACTGAATATGTCACAAGGCCCCTCTCAAAACAAAGTATTTCCATCTGTCAAATCAGCAGCTGTGACTGGGCCAAAAGAAGCCTTTCCACCTGTTTGATTCCTGTGACCTGGCATTTGCCAAGACCTCAGACACAATTTATGGCCTCTGCTTATGTCATCTGGGAAGTCTTGGCCAAAAACTTCATCCAGAACTGTGCAGTTTTCAAGGTCAGATGAATTTCATGTGGAATTAAATGAACATGTGGACAACAAAGAAGGATTAATATTTCTGACTCCTGTCAAGATGTGTCAATGCACTAAATAGAATGTGCTTTTCCAGTAAATTTTGATGTGTTGTAGAATATGTGAAAAATCTGCGGTCATGAAGGTTCTTTCTTGCCTTAACATGGAAAGATCCTCTGGAGGATCTTATTTGTTCTCTTCCCCTTCCTTCTATGAATTAGTGTCTAGTTTTCCTATCCATTTATATATAATTTCATGTCTTAATTTTTAACCTTGGTTTGATTCCTGGAATTTACCACATATTAATTTCAGTTAAAACGGAACAAAGACTCAACAAGAACATTTGGACAGCAATTCTTGTATTTTATTGCTGTTACATTATCTGTGTCAGGTAGGAAGATTAGGATTAGGAAACTGAACAAGCTTCCTACTGGTGACATGTGGCCCAAACTAAGAATGTCTGTTCAAGGGAATTTAGTAATTCCATCACCATTAAAATCCATAGAGATATAGCCTAAAATGGCTTTGGGATGAGGCCCTACCTATAGCACACTGGTAATAAGAAATTATTGTGAGACTATTTTATATTTATAAAATATTCAATAAATGTATTTTTAATTTACTTATTTTGAAACATTATCAAAGGAATACATAGAAGAGGAAAAAAATGAAATTAAATATTTTTATAATTATTTATTGATTTGTTGCTTAATTTTGCTAACAATCTAATTTTTTCTTTCCAAATCATACTTTTCAACTAATTTATTTTGACGTGTACTGAGCATAGATTGCCAGATGTTCATTGCAACTGACAATTTTACTATTTAGTATTATACATCAGCCCCCTATGTAAATGTCCTTTAGGAAGAACTTTCCTGAATTAAAATCTAATTACTTTCTTTTGCCCATAAATCTTGCTCCATTCCATTATATTTTTTTATTTTATTCCATATTGCCTTCATAGGATGTGATTTCTTCATGCCTCTAAATTTGTGATTTCACGACCAAAAGATTGTTTTCTTGGCTGTTTGACTTTCTGCTTGATACCCTTTCTTGTAAGTACCCACATTTGTTTTTGTTTCATCTGTGATCAGGCACATCAAAGTGACTTCCCTCTAATTGACAGAGCTGCTATTTGAGTTTTGTGATCAGATATTTGGATGCACTTAAGGATAAACAAAATAAATTGCTAGGGGGAAGCAACAGAGAAAACAAAAGCTATTATGGAATAAAACCACAGGAAACGAGTGGCAGAAATGGCATGTAAGAGTACAAGGATGAACTGTTTATACTCATGAGTTAAAAGAACTCGAAGCATATACCTTTACTAAAGTGGATTTTGAATGAAAATTTATGTGGCTTTACAGGCAATGTGTCTTTTTAAATGGAAATCACTAGAGTAGGAAATATGCTGCATATCTACTTCTATCCCTAAGTGTTTTGAACAAAACCCTAGCAAGCCTGATCATTTAAGATTACTGATACATAAGACAGCACTTATATCAAAGGCAAAAGAAAGTTGTGCAGTCACAGGCAAGAAAATGAAATCAAGACCCAAAGTAAAAGACCTATTTCCTCTCAAAATAAATTTATACTTAAATGTACAAACTTGGAACAACATGTCCTCACTTTCCAAGAGAAGGAGCAAGAGTTACAACCTATGGTTGATAAAGGCCAAGTTCACATCACATTTGTATGGAAAATAATCATGAAATGAAATGTATATAGAAAAAAAGGAAATCCCTTGGTCAGGCTGTAATTCCAGTTCATGTTGGCTATTACAATAATTTCTCTGATTATTTTCAAGCCCACAGGACTCTGCATTCAAGGTGCACTAAGACATCAAACACCTTTCAACTTGCTAGGTGTACTTCCATTTGATTAAATTAATGTTGCCTTCTGCACAAAGCACAAAGTTCCATGAAATAAGGAGTTATATTTAAGCTCAGAAGCTGCACTGCCATGCAGATGAAGTCAAGAATTGTCCCTGTTTTGCTTGTGTCCAAAAGGAGCAAAGTACTAACTTCAGGCTTTTGAGTCATTTTCAACTTCAAACAAAACCAAACCATTGATAAGCAATAGGAATAATGAGATATAGAAAGTACAAGGACCTGGAAACCAGAAAAAAAACCCCCAAAACCAACAAAACAGAAACTAGGAGAAGTGAGTTACAGAAGACTGGCTCAACACTTGAATAGGAAGGAGAATAGACTTGAATCAAGCAGCTTTTTTGCCTAGGTGTGCTATATCTCTCCCATTCTCCTTCTAGATTAGATGAAGTATCAGGTCTCTAGGTGTCACAGGCTCCCCAAAGGTCACCCAAAATAGCTGTGAGAGTCAATGCTGAGAAGGAGATGTGGGTCCTATATTAATGGAAATTCCCATCAGTCGCCAAGAAATCTTTTCACTACAAAGGTGGCCAAGCACTGAGGGAGAGTGACACAGAACAGTCAACCCAGCTGCCATTATATTCCCCTTCCCCTTGCTGTGAGATTGCATTAATACCATGAGTGTCCATAGCATTTTGAGAATACTTATAGTGCACAGGATACTACAGAATTACTCATGCCATCTGTTTTTCTATTGTTAAAGATTAAAAATAAAACTCTGAACATTTATTATGTTGGCAAACTGAAAACCATAAACTGGTATTTTGTATTCCCTCACTTAAGTAATTATCAAGTGTCCAAAAAATAAGTGGGAAAAGAGAAAGGAAGAGAAAAAGCCCATCTTGCATTATACTAAATGGTAATTTTAAAGCAATTTCCACAGTTCTCGTCTCATTCCCAGTTATTCTAACCAAATCCCACAGTTCTCAGCACAACTCTGTCCTCTAAAAAAACTATGAATTGTTCCTCTCAGGACTCCACTGAAAAGATATGGGAAGTAAAATGTTAGTAATGAGAACTAAAGAATACTGTGTTCCCCTATAGATGATGTAAATGAGAAGTGAGGAGCAGTTATGTCACCGCCATGTCAGCCAACTTCTCCACCCTTCGAGAAGAACTTGCTGCCTGTGCAGCTGAAGGGAAGGAGCAGGAAGGACCAGAAGACCACTGTCAGTCAGGAAAGGCAGGTGTCTGCTAGAGAAAAGCTGTAGCTTCCCTTGGAATGAAGAATGTAACCCCACTCCTTCTGAATTATTATAATTTTGAAATTATGGGGCTCTCAGGCAAAAATGTGGGAATAGGAATAATAGTTCTTTACTAGGAATATTTAAAATGTAGTAGTAAAAAAAAAATTAACAAAAAAGGAAAAAAACCCCACTGACAGAGTCAGAATACAACTACAACCTGACACCCTGTTGATCAAGGTGTTGGTAGCAGTCCAATTAAGTCCTTCTGGAGTGACAGATGTGCTTCTGTTGGAGTAGAGATGATCCTGTAGTAGGGTCCAGTGGTGGCGAGATGGGTCCAGTTTTTCTCTGGGAATCCAGTGGAAAACAGGCTGCCTTAGTGTTCTGAATCTCAGGTTTTAACCAGGTAAGAATGCTTGGCTCCTCCCACTGGATGGAGCATCTCACAATGGGATGATGTAATTTTATCAGTCATGCAGTGAGCCTTAATGGCCCATTGACAGCAGTTATCCTCTTGGAGGGAGGATGAGTCCTGGAAGAGATAAGAACACTGCCCCACCGGGTTTTAACAATTGTCCTATTAACAGAAGACACCTACCCCCTTCCTCCCAGAGCCATGAGGAATGGGTCACAGAAAAGATAAAGAAAGAAAGAAACAAACAAACAAACAAAACACCTTCCCAGCTGGTTTCAACAGATAAGAATAAAATACATCTTGCATTGAACCCAAGACAACCACCTGTATGCTTCCAGTGCACATCCCACTTGTGCTGATGTAGCACATGGTGCAGAACGGGCAACCACAGCAAGGCCAGCAGTGTTTTTGTTCCCATATGCCAAAGGCTTCAACTCTTGCCTGTTAGCACTCTGTGAAGTTTTGCCTGGCAAGTACAGGCAAAAATGGAGTTTGTTTATAATCCTGTATATTCTCAATAATATAGACGTCTTCCTGAGTTTCTGGCAGAGCTAGAAAGGCTCAGGCCTTCAGCGTTCAGTGTTTCTAGATTGTGTATTCTATTTGATTTCTTTTCAGTTATAAAAACAATACTTGGGTTAATAACCTATCTATCTCTAGTTGAAAAACAGTTTATTCAAAATGGATATTAGGAATCCTGCATTGCTCTTTGCCATCCTGAAAAGAAAATATGTTGATTCACAGGAATGAGCTGAGAACATTAAGTTGTCACGTGGTCACGGGAGCTTGGACTTTGCTGTGAAAATTATTTGCAGTTTTTCTAACTGGAATTCTCCTTGCCTCTTTCTGGCTTTGCATGTTATTTTGTGATGTAAAATGTTTCAGTATGGAATCTCATTTTCTCCGAGTTATATTTGCTGCAAAAGTGCTTACTGCAGCAGCAGTGTAGGCATAGTGACAAATGTAGCCCTGCTTCAGGCACTTTATTTGAGGCCACACAGAGTCTAAAATCAGGGTAATAGTTTTCCTCATACTAGATTTTCTCCATTCAGTCTGGTATTAACAAAGATGGCTTGGCATTAGTGAATATACTCTGAATTTTTAGAAAATTTATTTCTTTGCCTGTCTCCAAAGAGCCACTTTTCAGTACAGAAGACAAAAATCAAGTTTCTGTAGACAAGCTATTATACAAAAAGGACAGAATGAAGGGAAAGAAATTGTCTTTGACAAATTAATTAATATGGACTAACTAATTGTTAATAAAATGTGCTTTAATGAGAGTTTAGACATTCTCTGTCTAGGAGTGTCACTTAAAGAAATGCAAATTCCAGTTAAATAAACCTTTTATGAACAATTAGCAATTACATTTTCTGTTTCCCTGAGCAGAATAATGTGTGCTTGCAATATTCATGTGACGAGTCCAAGCATAGGCCATGTTTGAGATACTCACACATATATCCTCTTAGTACTATCAATTCAGATCTGACTGTAACCCTTCAATATACTGGCACTTTGAATCTAAAAGCTGGTAGGACCATTATGGCTTTGAAAGGAGATGGGACTGATGAGAAAGTGCTGCAAATTAGTTCAAAGGCACGGTTAAGTTGTATACTGGACTAAACACAGAGTGTTCAAAGTAACATCACTGCTCATCTTTTACCAAGATGAAGCTTCCCCTGGCCTCTCCAAAACAGACTTAGAGTTTAAGTTTGAAAAAAAGTAACTTTTATCCTTCCCTTCTCTTTAAATTTCTCACATAACATGGTGTATATGCTCCTGTTAATAAATTGTGGTGCTTTTCTATCTTACCAAGAGATTTGAGGTCATGATTTCAAAGGTGGTTTGGTAGCACTCAGGTAGAAATTTACTTGTTTTGCTTATCTTCATCAAGAACAATATATTTAAGACTCACACAGGAAACTGAAAATGTTGAAGTATGTTAATCTGATTTTTCTAAATAAACCCATCCCTTCAATATCCTTGAAAATTATCAGTTTAAATATGGTAGAAGTGTAAAAGGGCTTGGAATTTATTCCATTAATACACTCTTAAATATTTTTATTGTGATTATTTTTACAGAGGTTTGAAATGAACTCATTCATTGCCTACAGTATGTTTTGGACTAAGAAATTCCATACATATTTAGATCCTTTGGTTGGGTGTAAACTCTGACTATGTAAATACTTGAAGTACATCTTAATACATATTAACTATTAATGTTTTCTTTGCTGCAGGCCAGTACCTTCTTTAGCCAGTTATTTTTATTCCATCAGTATTTTTTCTTGTTCAACCTATAGGAAAACCTACTGCAGCTAAGCTCAGGAGGAAGCTGTCTATAAAAGTGGCAGAGGAATAGTGTCCTGGGTTGCAGTGTAGGATGTACACAAAGTATTTATTCTATCACCATCTTCATGAACTGTTGAAACCAGGTGGGCTAGTGTTTTCCCAAGCCCCCTGCCTCTTCTGCTAATGGCCTTTGGGGTGTCTTCTGCTAATGACCTTTGGGTTGTCTTCTGCTAATGGCCCATTAACGCCTGGCCCATGAGTCACAGGTAACTCCCTCCAGGGGTTATCTCTGTTTAATGGGCCATCAAGGACCCACTTCACAACTCCTCATCCTATTGTGAGATGCTCTGCCCAGGGGGAGGAGCCAAGCATTCTCACCTGGATATAAGCTGGTGTGTGAGACAGTGCACTTGGCACTTATCCACTGGATTCCCAGAGGAGCAGGGCTACCAGACCTTTCTACAGGATCACTGCTTCAGGAAGAGCACCTCACCTGGACTGCTTCCACCATCCTGCTCAGGTTGTATTCTGACTCTGTCAGTGGTCCTTTGTGTTATTGCATTTATTTTATTTTACTTTTACCTTTTTACCTTTCTTCTTATTAAATTATATCTCTGACTTGGAGCCTCTCATTCATTTTGCTTTCAAACCACAACAAATAGTTATACTAGAACACTGGGATTTAACATTGTTAAGAATTTCAAATAATAAACTATTAACTCACAAATACATTGAAAAAAGCAGTGCATGCACAAGGTGTCCAGATTTGAATGAATAATGGGTGCTAGAGGGTCATGCTAAAATACAGGCAAAGGTCAGAAAAAAATATAAACAAAGAAAAACCTATGCCTAAACTTTAAGAAATTGATGTAATTTACATTTCAATGTCTCCCATGCTGATGACAAAACTTTATTATGAATTTATATATGACAACTTGTGGTGGGCTTTCACACAACTGAGTTCCTTTCCTGGTTATCACCAGGAGTGGAATGAGGCTTTGTCAGGAGGCTGGTGTTCCACATCTCAATAGAATAAGAAATTTTGTCTTAGCCTCAACTATTCAGGCACTCAAATTATATTTTATTCTGGGCTGTTTTTCAGACTGAAAAAGACCCTGTTGTGTGAGTCTCACATTGAGTGCACAAAAGGGAAAAGAGAATTTCTCATCAATCTCTCAAGTGTCTGTGAAGCAAATTAAAAATCAAGAAAGAACCTCCAGCCAGAACTTAAAAGAATAAGAGAAAATGCAAATCTTGATATGAAAAACACCTCCTAATTTTTCCATCAAATATTAATCACAAACCTTTTATTTTCATCCCTTTTCTATCAGGTAAAAAATCAGATTAGGAAATCAAATTAAAAATTAATAAAATAGGCAACAACCTCACTGTAGTAGTACTTTCCAGAAATCAGAATAAAATTTAATTAGCATCAGTTTCCATGCCTATTTCTCTGACCTGTTTAAAACATTGATATGTCAGTGATAACTAGAATGTGTAGACCACTCTAGAAGGAGAATAAAGAAATATTTTATGCATTCACATCACTTGGAGAATTGTTTACCTGCACTGAATAAAAGCATCTTGATTCAATATTAATCTGATTGTCATTTTCTTCCTCATAGGGAACCCATTACATTTTTCATGAGTTTATCAGGTTGCCAAGGTGACATCTACTTTTTCACCTTAACAAACCCCACTTGATTATCTTTCTATCTGATAGCACAGGCCTGATTCCTCCACAGTTCTGTTCCTTTTGACTCTGACTCTCTTCCTCTTTGGTATTGCTGACTATTATGTTTCCATGGAGTCAGGAAGACAAAAAGAATTTTATGGGAAGGGTATGGAATTCCACCGAAGTCTGTCTCAATTCCTTACTTCTGTTTTCCAGTCCATGAATGGACTTTAACTGGGCAGCCTCTGGGGAAGAGAGATCAGTGCCAGCTCCCCTCCCTGGTTGAGTTTCTCCTTTATTCTTGTAGAGATTAACTGTCACCTGCAGAGCATTAGTGTCTAGTCTTCCTCCTATAATCATGAGGTGGATTTTTAAATTCAAATGCCTATTCATCCCAACAATTTCTCAC
This sequence comes from Zosterops lateralis, assembly GCF_965231275.1. Lineage (NCBI taxonomy): Eukaryota > Metazoa > Chordata > Aves > Passeriformes > Zosteropidae > Zosterops > Zosterops lateralis. The sequence goes on from NC_139762.1 coordinate 114,276,440, forward strand.
ATTCCAATGGTTAACATAAAAAAAGCGTCTCTGTAGTGGTTTAAGCCCAGCCATTAACCAAGCCCCACATAGCTGCTCACTCACTCCCTCACCAGAAAGATTGGGGAGAGTGTTGGAAGGGTGAAAGCTGGAAAACTCATGGGTCGAGATAAGGACAGCATAATAGGGAAAGCCAAGGCCACACACACAAATAAAGCAAAACAAGGAATTCAGTACTTCCCATGGGCAGGCAGGTATTCAGCCATCCCTAGGAAAACAGGGCCCCATCACATGTAACAGTGACTTGAGAAGACAAACACCATCTCTCAAAATGACCACTCCTTCCTCTTCTTTCCCTCAGCTTCATATACTGAGTGTGATGCCATAAGGTCTGGAATATCCCTTTGGTCAGTTGGGGTCACCTGTCCTGGCTGTGTCTCCTCCCACCCTCCCATGCACTCCCAGCCTCCTCACCAATGTGGCAGCAGAGAAGGCCTTGGCTCTCTGTGATCCCTGCTGAGCAATAACAAAAACATCTCTATATTATCAGCCCTGTGCTCAGCACAATTCCAAAACACATCCCCATACAGCCACTTCATCCCAGCCAAAACCTCCATCCCAGCCAAACCCAGCATATTTTGGGAAAAAAGCTGACACAGCAGTAGCAAAACTGGAGTTACTAAACTTGCTTTCCAGTTTTGGAAGCTCTGCTAATAGTTTTTGTGGATCTCATAAGCCATCATACAGCTCCCAGGTGCTGTCCAGCCTGTGCTCATTGAGAAAAAACAGGTTTACCTGGTGATAAGAATGTGTTGGTTTTGTTTTCTAATTTCTGTAAAAAACTCTAAAATTTCTGTAAAATTCTGTACATCTACCTGTCTCCTGAAGCAGTTAATAATGCCACTGTAAATTCACTGTTTTCAAACTAAAAAAGAGGATAAATTGGTTTTGAGCCCTCAACAACATTTAACATTAAAGTATTCATATGACACAACTGGGAAATTTTTCAACCACCTCCCCACAGAGAGAAAATTTCAGCATCAAGTTTCCCTCCTTGTTTGATTGGATGAACATTCATGGGGAATGACAGATATTTGTAATTTCTTGTCGCAAAATAAACAGCAAACAAGTGATAGCAAAGAGTTATGGCTTGCTAAGAAGAGAACTATCACAGTGTATTTATCCTGTTTTTTCAAAACATCTGAACTAGTTTATAGTTTTATTTTAATTTCCAACTGTCTGCGAAGACAGCTTTTAGTTTATGTACGTGTTGGATTGTGCATAATTTTTGTGCTTAACATTAGCTTAGCTTTGTTAGTTATTCAAGTTTACAAGCACTTTCTTTAGACTAGCAGAAGAACCACTGAAACAATGAAAATTAGGGGCTATTTTTGTTTTTTTTATGTTCTTAAATGACTTATAAAAGTGCCGGGTCCAAGATTCTGTATAGTGGAATCAAGCACTAATAATTTTGATGATGAATACTGTAATTGGTACATAAACAGAAGTGTTTAACAAGTGAGAGTATAATATAGTATTTCCCAACTAAGACATCTGCTATCTGGTTTTGGAAGTTGTGTAATAACTTTTGTTTTTCTATCTGAAAATGCATGAATTTGGGAAGGTGGAAGGCAGTAAAAAATGAAATTATATGTTCTGCTACAAAGTGTATTACCATGTGTCCATCCTTCTACAGAAGGATTGTTCCCTAAGACCACACTATTCAAGCTTTATTAAATGATGAAGAAGACTATGTATTAGTCTTGGAGTATGCGTCCAATAACCCTTTTTGAGGCTATTAGATTATTGACTGCTAATTGTCTTTTATCTGGGATTTTGTTCCTTGGTAAATAGCATAATCTTGTGATTCATCCTACCATGATTTTTCAAAACCAATTACAACTTTCATATACTCTAGATGGGCTCTGTCTGTGGACTGCCAAAGTGGTGGTACAACTTCACATCTTTGGCTTATTAACAGACATATTTCCTGACCAAAACATTTGTCTTTCTTTCTGATTCTTCCAGGTTCTTCATGATAATTCCTGATTCAGGAAGTTCTTAATGAAAAAAAAGCAGCAAAAGAAGTAAAACTATTAATATTTATCCCACTGTGTTGAGAAAACGCTTTGTGAAATTTGAAACTTCAAAGATTGCAGGTCTCATTTTTGCTAATTTGAAAATTTTCAATGGAAATTCATTATTCTACAGTCCTTGGTTTTAAATTGCAACTGTCCTATTTAGAGAGGAAAAACAATAGTGTGGGACCTAGCAGATAATTGAAAAATGAATAGTTGAAGCAACCCTTACACAACCACTATTTAAACATGGCAGGTAGCTGCTAATAAAAAAAACCCTGAAAAATACTATTTGAAATTGACATTTAACTAGATCTCCTGGTAGGAGCATAAGCTAAGAAGAGTAGGAAGGAAATAGATTACAAAAATTTAATCTTCTCATGGCTTGTTGAACAGAACAGAACTACTTCTGAAAATGCTTCATTTTAACACAATAGCATTATACTCTTAATCATGAATTTTTTCATTAAAATTGTCAAATTTCAGGCATGGCATATACAAAAGTTTTAGTGACAGATGTGGCACAAAATGTAAATCCACACGTCTCTATGTCTCTTGATCCAGGCTTCACAAAGGGAGTTTCTTAGGCTAGGAAGTATGCCAATCTCCTTCTTTGTTCTTTCTGAAGAAAAGGTAGCTAAAATGACAGTGGTGTACTCTCATCCTTTCTGGCTGAAACTGGGATCAGTAATTCAGTGTTATGTACCCCACTGAGAGGAAACCATAAATCATGGGAAAACCTGGAGTGGATTCACAAAATCAGGTAGAGCCAAAACATCCTTGAGAAACCTGATCCACTGAGTTTCCTCAATATTTCCTGGGAAAAAATTAAACTCTACACTATGGAGTTAGTACAAAATCATGAATTTCAACAAAGATCAGAGGCAAAATTATGTTATAGGAAAAGGAAAATAATTTTTTTTCACTTACATGAAACCAAAACATTGGTGTTACTGTCATTCATCAGATACAATAAACAAGGAAAATATAAGCCGTTACTTTTGTGAAACTTGCCCTTTGCTTCAATACACAGCATATGTTTTCTTATGTGGGATGAATAATCACATTCTTCAAACAATGGTTTACAGGATTCTGTTTGTTGACTCATATTCAGAACAATTTTCACAGTGGGGCATGGATGTATGAGGAGAGGATTGTGCTGAACGTGAAAAAGGGATTTTGCAATCATGAATAGAATTTTAGTATTTTGTTACAGTTTCAATAAACTGGACCATTCCAGAATCGGGACTGTGCAAGCTCTTCTTGAACTCGACTAGAGCTAGAGTATTTGTGACCCGTGGCTCTGCTCTTGGCACTTTGTGTCAGGCCTTTGGTTTCCCGGGGCCATTATGACAGCCAGAGCTGAGGTAGGGATGGAGGGCGGGGCTGGCCTGGCCGGGATGCACTGTGACACCTGTGACATCACGGCGCCACTGTCACAACGGGGGCAGCTAGCAACAGGAGCAGCAGGTAACGCCGGCCCAGTCCAGCCTGGGCGAGCGGCGAGCATGCACGCACACAGGAGGCCGTGCTGAACGCCCAACGCCCAACGCTGAACGACGAGGGTCACGGCACAAAGGCCAGTGCCCGGGGAGCCGCTTCTCAGCGGGCACCCAGAGGCCGGGCCCTGGCGGGAGTGCCTTTGGCAGGGAACGGTGTGCCGCCGCTGCTGCGGCTGCTGGGGCAGCGGCACGGGCCTGGCAGCCTGCCGGCCGGCTGCCTGCCCGCCTCCTCCCTGCCTTCCCCTACCTGGGGCTCCCGTGCCCACTTCCCCCCATCAGTACCTCCCTCCCATCCCCACTCAGCCCCTGCTCAGCTCCTTGGGCGGCCATGTTCGCCCTTACCTTTGTCTTCCTGCTGGCGCAAGGCCTCCTCCAGTACCCGCGGCAGGCCGGCGATGGGCTGGACGAGGCCACGCGGGAGCGCATGCAGCGGCGCGCTGAGTATCTGGAGCAGCAGATGACTCAGCTGCTTCAGGAGCTGCAGCAGAAGGAGCTGGGACAGAATGGCGGGGCCTGGGGAGCCCTGCTGGCGTGGCAGTTCTGGGCGCTGACCGGCATCCTGGTCCTTCTCTTGGCGCTGTGGTTTGGAGTGGGGAAAATTCGACGCCATCCAGACAACAGTGGCCAGAAGGAGAGGTCCAGCAGCCGGCCGGTGCGGGAAGAGGAAGGACGGCACGTCGTTGCAAAGGAAGAACTAGAAAGCAACGGCGCCAACGTGGAAGAAGGAGACGGCACGGATGGAGATGAAGAGGGCAGCTGGGATGACACAGAGGCAGAAGGCGATGCCGAAGAAGCAGCAGAAGGCGAGGAGCAGGCAGAGGACGAAGCAGAGGGCGATGAGCAGGGGGAGGAAGCCAGCGCTGCCGCAGAGGAAGAAGAGCAAGACGGTGCAAGCGAAGACGAGGAGGAGCACCACGTCAACAGGGACCTGGAAAGCCTCTTAGAGGAGCGCCTACGGTTGCCTGGTGTGGACCTGGACCAAGGCTGCTCGGCGGTAATGGAGCTGATGGACAAACTGACACACGTCTTCAGACAAGGCTTGTCCAACAGCTTCTACCCAGTGCCACAAGAAGCCATCGGGGTGGGCAGTGCCTTTGAAGGCTGGAGCCCCCATGCACAAGACCTCGTGTACCGTGTGCTTGTGCCCCTGAGTCCTCCTCCAGGACACGCCTTCCACCTCGACACTGCCGGCATGCTGCGCAGCAACTTCTGTGTCCGTGTGGAGCTGCTGTGCACCTGCACAAGGGAGCAGCTGGGGGAGGACATGCTGTGTTTCCTCCACCATCCCGAGGAGGAGCTGAGGAGGAGACAGGACCCCAGCCTCCTGCACACCCTCTGCACTGGCGCCAATCTAGACGTGGAGAAGACTGTCCACTGGTTCCGTCGATCCGTCCGAGTAGCCTGGCTGCTGTTGCCTGAATCCCACCACTGGCGTTTAACGCCCCAGCCCTCCAGTCGCTCCTGCAAATTCCAGCTGAGCAAAGACAACGAAAGCTTTGTTGTTGAGATCGTCTTTGGAGTGCGGCAGGGAGACTCGGATGTCTTTGTGGGCAGCCAGCCCGCAGAAGGACGCCTCCCGAGCACAGCGTGGCTGGAGACGTACGCCGTGGCAGAGGCAAAATTCTTCAGGCACATTTCCAGGCAGGCCCCCCAGGACAGCTGGCACTGCAAGTGCCTGCAGCTGCTGGCGCGCTTCCAGACGGGCAGAGGCTTTTCCAGCTACGCCTTGAAGACGGTGGTGATGCACCTGCTGAACACCGTACCCCCGACGCAGTGGCGCAGGGGGGATTTCCGGCAGCGCCTGCTGGACATCCTCAGGTACCTCCACTGCTCGCTGGAGACCAAACAACTCCACCACTTCGTCCTCGGCAACGCCAGCTTGCCTCTGGAGATCAGCTTGCCCTCCGCCGTCCGCGATGCCGAAGCACCCAACCTCTTCCAGCACCTGGAGAGCCGCCCGGACGTCCACGCCGAGGCCGTGCAGGAGTACGTTCAGCTGCTCCATTGGATCAAGCAGCTGCTTCTGCACGGCCATTGAAAGAGAGAGAGTCTCACGCACACAGCTGTGCTTGTGGGGCCTCTCTAGATTCCCTGTAAATATTCCCCCCCTGTAGATAGTTCAGTTCTTAATACCCCGTAGTTAGTCCCTTTACTCAACTTACTAGTACGCCATAAGTTTAGTCCAATTCTTAATACCCTGTAGTTAGTTAATTTCCTTGATTCCCTAGTGCCGCTTAACTTTAGTACAGTTATTAATACCCGGTTGTTAGTCCCTTTACTTGACTTCCTAGTACCTCGTAACTTTAGCGCAGTTCTTAATACCCGGTTGTTAGTGCATTTCCTTGACTCCCTAGTGCCCTTTAACTTTAGTACAGTTATTGATACCTGGTTGTTAGTTCCTTTACTCAACTTCCTAGTGCCCCTTAACTTTAGTACAGTTATTGATACCTGGTTGTTAGTTCCTTTACTCAACTTCCTAGTGCCCCTTAACTTTAGTGCAGTTCTTAATACCCAGTTGTTACTTCCTTTCCTGGACTTACTGGTGCCCCGTAGCTAGTGTATTTACGGTACAGATTAGGACCCTGTAGTCAGCGTGTTTAGCAATCCCAAACCTTCTTTGGAACGGTTTCAATAAACTGGACCATTCCAGAATCTGGACTGTGCAAGCTCTTCTTGAACTCGACTAGACCTAGAGTATTTGCAAATGCCACGAGCTGTGAATTTGTCACTGGCTGGGAGTAGGGGCCTCTATTAACAAGCCTTTTCGAACAGAGGCGCACAATGCTCCTTCCCCGCGGCTTACAATTATTCCTTGCACGGGCCGCCGAAGTCTGCCAGGCACAGAAGCCCAAGTTTACTTGGCCTGGCTTCCTGGTCTTCCTCAGCTAGGGGAGGTGGACGCCTCATCCGGCTCTTCGGACAAGCGTGGCAACTCACTCTGTGAAATGCATCATTAGGGAAACCCCAAACCTCCTATATGTCATAGGCTTTAGTCTATATTCCTTTGGATCATTTTTCTTGTCTTGCATTTCACTGGAGTCATGCCTTTATATGTACTGATCGCTCAAACCCAGAATTAGTGTGGTGGTGTTTCTATACCAGGTTCAAGTGGCAGATGCTTATTTCTCAATTGTGATATTTGCTTTTCCTTCTTTGTTGCACCATATTTTTTAGAAGAATAGGTACCCTGAATAGTCCAAAGCTTTTTGGGTTGGTTCAGCAGCTGCTTCCTTTCTTAATTTCACAGAAGGATCAGTAGATGTGCTGCTTCCCCACTGCAGATACATTCACATGCCTTGTTACCCTACACTTACTCTGGAGTCTGGACATGTCCTATTGTGTATGAGACCTGGGGCTTCAACTAAGCCCATTTAAATCATTGGGGAGATTTCTAATCATTTGTATGTTTTTTTGAAAATTCCTGCTGGCTGAAACCTGTGTCTGAAGTGTAAATAGTGGGACTCAATCTTCGGAGTAACTCTGGCTCCTTCAGTAATGCCACCTAGACATGTAACACAGGTTTTACTCATTTTGCACCGCATTTGTTTCTTCAGAATAGGATTTCTGGACATAAGCATTCAAATCAGATCATTAATATTTTCCTCTTAACAAAAGATGCCTAGATGGATCTGCATATTGTGTTCGCAGCACTTGGAACTTGCTCTGTCCAACAGCAATTTGCCCCTTACTTGGCTTACAGATCTTTCATTTCAACAGTATCTTGTGAGGATTTCTGTAGGCCTGGACTGTGCCACTCCATTCCTTCTTAAAGTTACTTCTAAAGGAAAACCATACATTGTTGTCTGCAAAGCTTACTGCTCCAGCTGGTCAATATATATTGCTGTTTAATCTGATTTTGTTCTACTACTCATGTGCCGCCGTGCGCTTGCCCGATAGGCTAGCCCTGTGCGCAACGTGGCAGTACACCAACCGCTTGTGGTCCTCCACCTAGGCCAGCCACCTGATCCGCAGCCACGAAGCCGGTGTCGAAGAAAGAGAGGGACTCTCGGGGAGGTTGGGAACGGAGAAGTTTATTCTCGCCCGGGCACTCCAACGAGAGCCCCGAGCAACTCAGTGCACCGGCTTATATAGAACAATCTGTGGGTGTGGGGAAGGCGCAGGACATCCAATAAGGGGGAACCAGGGAGTGGCAAGGCTGAGGGGTGAACCATTCAGGAGAGGCCAGGGAAAAGGCGGGAAGGGACCCAGCCAATCCCTAGGCTCAGGCCTCAGGGAGATTGACATGGGGGGGTGAGGGTGATGGACAGGGCCTGTGGCGGGAAGGATGGGCCAATCAGGGACTGTCTCTGGGGAGGGTAGGCAGAGGGTTATATAACATAAAGGGTAAACAACAAAATGGAGTCTGAGGGACAGGGCCCAGGGAAGCCATTTTGGGGAACATAAACTGGGGTACAATAAACTGAAATGTACATAAAACATGCACAGATGTACATAAAACAGGTATAAAACAATGACAAACCCCAACATCTCCCCCTTTTCTTTTAATTAAATGATGGAGTGAGAACTCATGACAGTCTCTTTAGACGGCAGTCTCATCGTCCAAGGGCATGGATCGGAATTCGTCTAACTGCCGAAGGGCTTCTTCTAGCTCTTGCATCTCGATTTCAATGGGTGGGCCTTCTTCGAGATGGTTGACAACAGGGGAGGTGCTGTCTGAGACAAGCCTCAATAACATTCGCTTTATGACCGCGAAGGCTATTGAGACAATAACTAAAACAAACACAATAGTTAAGCATGTTTGAACAACGGACCCAGACCACGAGGATGAGGGAACCCCCCATTTGTCTAATAGATTTCCTAGCCAGCCTCCTGTTTCTCTCTTTATGTCCCCGACCATGTCTCTTATTTTTACGATGGTCTTATGAATGTCCTCCGCCTTGTTCGAGAGGTTAAAGCAGCACAACCCCTCGAACTCCTCACAGGTGTGCTGATGGAGCAGCAGGAGATAATCGATGGCCGCCCTATTTTGTAGGGTGGCCTGCCTCGTTATTTTCTCCTCTGCAAGGAGGTCCGAAAGCGCGTTAGATGTTAAATTCGCTTGTTTCGCCACCCAGCATTCCAATTCGGCTAATTCTCCCATGTTTTTGGCGATTGAAACCCAGGGCAGGAAAATTGTCACAGCCGTAGCTTTTGCCCTGGACCAATGCAGAATTTCGGATTCACAATCGGGGTGGAGGTTTGCCAGGCCTCTCTTTTGGATTGGTGCGTGCGAGGTAGAATTTTTCTTTATCCAATGAATAATTTGGGTTTTGTTGGGTGTGAACAGCCCTAACCGCCCGAGTGTACATGGGCCTCCGTACACAAGAGAGGGGATGCCGCTGTAAGCCCGATCTCCACAGATCAAAAATGTTTTGGGGGGAAGAGCAAGGGGTTGGGTGCTAGAAATGGTGGTCACATGGACAAGGGAAGAACACCACTTACTAGCCCAATAATTATCAGATACCTGCTTGATCTCACGGTAATGTTTACGGATGTTGGCTGCTGGCTGGAAGGAGAGGTGAATGCAGAAGGTTGCGGGGGAGGACCCCAGGAGATCCAGCTCCTGGGGTTCTTGGGTTACGGCAGGAAGGTGGGAGGTCCACTCCTTCCAGAGCGCCAGGGGATTCTTAATCAGGTGGGAGTTATGATTTATTTCCTTCCAATGATTCATTGGGACGGGCTTACGATTATATCTGGCTCTAAATTCCACGAGCTGAGGGGGAAACTCACTCTCCGTGGACGGGATCCCCACGAGGCATGATGACAGGGGATCTCCTGCTGAGGCGGAGGACAGACAGATGTGATCCTGTTTCAGGGACTTGGCGAGGGTCCGCCATACATTTGCTTTAGGCTGTGGGACCATCCAGGTGACCGCTGGTCCCACGAGGCTGGCTAGGAGCACCATCCGGATGACAGTGATGATGCGTGGGGGCCATCCTCTAATGATGGATCGAGTGGTCTGGTCCGCGACTTCCCTGGGGGGAGAACTTAAAACTTACATTCTAAATTAACTGAAAAGCCACTCCAAACCTTCTGGTTCCCAGTCATCGGGGGGAATGGAAAAGGGGAAGGAGTCTTCCTTCTCCTTCTCCGGGGGAAACATCCAGGGGGGTAACGTAACCGCTGCAGTGGCTATCTCCCCTTCTGCCGGGTCGCCCTCTTGCTCTTTGCCCTTCCTACCGGACTTCTTTCTCCTTCTCCAGGAGGCTACGGTGACTTGTGCCGGCTTAGAACCCTCCTTTGAAACCTTGGGGACATAAGGTTTCACACTCCGGGATGGGACCCACCGAAGGCCGGTGTCAGTGGAGACGCAGGCGTACCCGCGTCCCCAGGTGATTAAATTGTGAGGTCCCGATGTCCTCAAGGTTTCTGGGTCCCTAACGAGGACCTTTGGCCTTTCGTGGGGTGCTAACTGTGCACTCCCACGAAAGTGCCTCGTCACTGGCGGGTTCATGGCCTCGAAGGAGCAGTTCAAAAAGTTGATTGTAAAAAGGGCACGGGACAGCCTAATGGATGGGGGCTCATTCCTCAAGATGGTGCTCTGCTGGCTGAGGACCCGCTTGATGTTCTGATGGGTCCTCTCCACGATCGCTTGGCCCGTTGGGGAATAAGGGATGCCAGTCTTGTGACTTATTCCCCACTGCTGCAGGAAGTTGCTAAATTCCCTGGATACGTACGCAGGACCGTTATCCGTCTTGAGAGACTTGGGGATGCCCATGAAGGAGAAAGCGTGGATCAGATGCCGAATGGCATCCGCCGATTTCTCCCCTGTGTGGGCAGAGGCGTACACTGCTCCGGAAAAGGTATCCACCGTGACGTGCACAAACTTCTGCCTCCCGAAGGGGGCGAAGTGTGTGACGTCCGTCTGCCACACCTCACAACTCGACAGCCCCCGAGGGTTAACCCCCGTGGCCATCGAGGGGACCGAATTCCGATGACAAGTGGGGCATGAGGCCACGATCGCCTTGGCCTGATCACGAGAAAGGCGGAACTCCCGGACCAGACCTGGCGCGTTCTGGTGATGGAGTTGATGGCTGAGCTTGGCCTGCTCGAAGGTGTTAGGCAAAGGGATCACCTCCACTGGGGCAGCAAGGGCGTCGGCCCTCCTGTTCCCTTCGGCGATGACCCCCGGCAGGTCCGTGTGTGACCTGATGTGCATCACATAGAATGGCTGCTTTCGGTGGGAGATCAGTCTAACAAGCTTCGAAAGCAGCTCGAACAAGGCAAGATTGTCCACCTCCTGAAGTATGGAGTTTTCCGCTCTGGACACTACTCCAGCTACATAAGCCGAATCTGTTACAATATTGATCGGTTCAGAGAACCTCTCGAACGCCCTGACGACTGCGGCCAACTCAGCAACTTGAGGTGATCCCTTCACCTCAGCAACATCTGACTCCCACTGCTGAGTTTCTGGATTCCTCCAAGTCATAACTGACTTGTGAGTCCTCCCGGACGCGTCTGTGAAAATGGTCAAAGCATCGAGGGGCTTTTTGCTCTGAATCGTTCTTAATTCCAATTGGAATGTGGAGTCCGAATTGAAAATTTTGTGGGCAGGCCGAGTTATCGAAATTTGCCCAGAGTAGCTGTCCAAAGCGAATTGGAGTGACTCATTCTCCATGAGAAGGTGTTCAAGCATTGCCTTTGTAATTTGGCCCGAAGAAAGCCTAATTGGCATGTGAATGCACTCAAAATCACAGCCGGCTAGGTCCCGAATTCGGAGCCTAGCCTTCCGGATCAGGTCAGCCATCAATTCCTGTGGCCTTGTCATCCGCTTGGACCTGTGATGGCTCAGGAAGACCCACTCGATAACGAGGAGCGGGTCACTGCCATCACGGTCCCTCTTAGGGAGCTGCTGGATGACGTTGTCCCACTGGAATATCAGTCCCTGGAGGTGAGGCAGCCTTCCGAAGATGACAAATCGGAAGGGCAGGTCAGGTCTGCACCTGTGGGCCTGCCTGGTGGACATAACCTCCTGAACCTTTTCCAGGGCCTGTTTCGCCTCTGGGGTGAGGGACCTAGGGGAACTGAGCCCCTCTTCTCCCCCTTTCAGTAAACTGAAAAGGGGGGCTAGGTCCTCGGTAGAGAGACCCAGCCAAGGTCTCACCCAATTTAACGTCCCACACAGTTGTTGAACGTCCGCCAATGTCTCAATTTTGGTCTTAATTTCCAATTGTTGCGGAACAATGGTCCGCTGACTGATAACTAAGCCCAGGTACCTCCAGGGTGGCATCTTTTGAATTTTATTTTCTTGCAACTCGAACCCTGCAGCAGCCAGTGAAGCCACTGTAAGGTCAAGCGCGTGGGCCAGCAGGTCGTCGGTGGGAGCGCACACCAAGACGTCATCCATGTAGTGATGAATGACGGCTTGGTGCGCGGCTGCGCGCACAGGAGCGAGCAAGGAAGAGACGTACCACTGGCAAATAGTCGGAGAGTTCTTCATACCTTGGGGTAAAATCCGCCAGTGGTATCTCTTCCTTGGGGCTTCTCGGTTGATGGTAGGAACCGAGAAGGCGAAGCGTGGCGCATCATCCGGATGTAGCGGAATTTGGAAAAAACAATCTTTTATATCTATTACAGCCAATCGCCAATTTTGGGGGAGCATGGTCGGGGAAGGCATCCCTGGCTGGAGTGACCCCATGTCTTCAATTACCTCATTAATTTTTCTGAGGTCGTGGAGGAGCCGCCATCTGGTCTTGTCTGATTTCATGATGACAAAGACCGGGGAGTTCCACGGTGACGTGGACTCCACTATGTGGCCTTTGGCCAGCTGCTCCGCCACGAGCTCGTTGAGCGCCTTTAATTTTTGATGAGACAGTGGCCACTGCTCTACCCAGACTGGTTTATCAAACAGCCAATTCAGTTTCAAGGTAGGGCGCTCGTTGATGGCCACTGTATTAACCTTGGGGGGGTCAGGAAAGGCAATTGTGACCCCCCACTGATGCATGAGGTCTCTCCCCCACAGGGGTGTCTCATAGTTTAAAACAAACGGACGTAATGAAGCCAATTGTCCGTTTGGCCCCTCAATTTGGACCATGTCCTTCGACTGCTTCGCCAATTGAAGCCCGCCTACACCCGAGACGTGCTTCCCCACGCTTTGCAGTTCCCAATGTGACGGCCACATACTCTCCGGTATGACCGTCACATCCGCTCCTGTGTCCCAGACCCCTCTAACGTTTCTGGATTCCCCACCCACACTGATCCTACACGTGTCTGTTGGTTTTGACCGTGTGATCTTCCTTACCGAGAGGATACTTGGTGGTTCATCTTCGCAACAGCTCATCCCCGTGGTCTCGGCTTCGTCCCCTTCTTCTTTGCAGATGGCCAAGAGGGGTTCTGGGATGAGCTGTGCTACTATCTGTCCCGTCGGTAAGAATGTGGGTGGGTGGTCTGTGCGCAGCCATAGTTCAAACCTCCTGGGGTCGGTGGTGATGACCCCAGGGGCTATGTGTATGTCAAGTGGTGTGAATTTACAATCTCCCACGACGACATATTTGCACCCAATCTCGTCCCATGTGCCCCTGTCCTTCGAGACCACGACTGTATGCCAATCGCGATCCCGCAAGTGAAGAGGCTCGGCCAACTTGAGCCTAAAGGGCTCATACCTGGAGTCGGTCGTCAGGGATCCTTCGGGTTCCTGGACGAAGATCTTCTCGTCCTCCGGCTTGGCGTCCTGGGAAGGAGGCGGTGCCTCAGTCTCGTCTGGCAAAAATGTCACGTCCGGTTTGGAAGTCATGTTCGGTAAGTCAGCTGTATCTGGAACTTCGGCCATGCTAGGCATGACTTGGTTCCTGTGGAGGGCAAGAGCAGAGACATGGTTATCTTTCACCCCGGCAGTGTGGCCCTCCCTGTTGGTGTCGTCACGCCGGGGGGCGCCGCGCTCCTCATCTAGTTTTTTGTTGAGGAGGGATGTTTCCCCTTCCCACCTCCCCCTTTGCCCAAAAACGATTGAAACTCTGCCCTCTTAGGGCACTGGCTTGACCAGTGGCCCCTCTGGCCACATAAGAAACACGGACGGTTATCCGGTGGTTTTTTTTGCGCTCGAGGTGTCCGTGGCGTTTTCGGTGGATCACTTTGCGAGACTGCTGCGACCCTGGCAGGACCAGACGACTTTCTCTGCAGGGTCCGTGGCTTCCCAGCGGCGACTCGGGCACTGACGGCCTTGAGCATTTCGTCGAGGGTGGGCTGCTCTCCTGGCGCCTTCGGGATCCTCATGATGGCCTCTCTGCATTCCTCATTTGCATTCTTGAAGGCCATCTCTTCAAGGATGTCGTCCCGTGCGCCCACCCTATTGACTTGCTGCTCAATGGCCGCAGTCAGCCGCTCAACGAAAGCCACGAATGGTTCCGCTGGACCCTGCAAAATCTCGCTATAAGATGTTAAAGGTCCCGCGGGCCGCATCTCGCAAAAGGCCTGGATCGCCTTTTCCCGGATAACCGTTAGCACCCCCTCTGGTATGTTCTCCGCTTGGTCCGATGCTCCTTTCCAATCTCCCTCCCCCATCAGATGTTCCAAAGTGATGGGGTCCCCACCGTTATCCGTTGTGGTCACAGGATCTCTCAACAAGCTAGGGAGTGCTCGTCCAAGCAGGTCTTTCCAGGTGCCTTGCCAGAGCTTATACTCCGTCTTGTTGTTAAGACACCGGAAGAGCTGCTTTAGATCCCATGGGACGACCACATGCCCCGCAAGAGTAGACTCTAACATGCCTTGGAAGTACGGACTTTCTCGTCCGTACTCCTTAAGGGTCTTCATCAGATCCTTAATGGCCGCCTGCGGAAACGGTCTCCAAGTGGCTGCCCCCCCACGGCCGCGGTAGGTTACGGGAGTGACCGTGGGAATGCCACTTGGGTCGGGGCTTCCGGTTTCCAGGCCCTCCCCTTCCGGACTCCAATCGTGGGAACCGGAAGGGTAGGCGTGGGAACCGGAAGAGGGGCGGGACCAAGCGGTGGGCGGTGCTGAGGGAAGGGGCGTGTTCCCTGTGGGCTGGTCTGAGGCAGAGTAGGCGGGGGGAAAGGTGGGAGGAGAAAGGGGTGGAAACTTCGCGTGGGAAAGGGGAGGAGTGTCGAGGAAGGGGTTGGTACTTCGAGATGACGTCCGAAGGGCGGGGGAACGGGAATGGGAGGGGAAAAGGGAGGAGAGGGAGGAGGAGCGAGCGAGACGCCCGCCATCTTGTGTAAAGGGGTTTGGGGCGCCATCTTGAGTACCAGGGGAATCCGGTTCAGCGAAAGAAAATCGAACTCGGGGTTTTAAACTTGGGGACATTTGGGAAAGGGAAGATCTCCTTGCAGGCGGGGTACACCTGGTCAGAGAATCCCGAGCCGTCTGGCCGGGACAGCTCGGGTGGGGGGATTTGCCGTCCCTCAAGGGGCCTGGGCTAGAAGACCCCTTGAGGATCCCTGGCCGGGGAGAGGGGGGACGGGAAGGAGGATTAGGACGGGGGGAACACAAGCTCGAAAGGGAGCCGCGTGAACTCCCTTTTTGCACTCCTTCTAAACTTATGCTTGCAGCCCTTAGCTGCCGAACCCAATACAAAAATTTCAAGGCATCTTTATCGCCCATTTTGGCCAAATTAGCGAATTTAATATAAACCACAGCCCAAAAAACCGCGGTGTCGACGGATCGGGCAACCGTCTTGGGAAAGTGCAAAAAGAGAAACCGCACAAACTTATTTAAATCTCCCTTCGAAAACCTAAAGTTCATAACAACAAGCAAACTTTTAACTTTAGAACGGACCTCTCTTTGTGGTGCGCTGAGCCTTGCACCCATGGCTCTTTAGATGTTAAATGCGCCCACAAACACACCAACAAGCCTTGAACAAAAACAACACAAAACCAACTCCACCGCACAAAAAACCGGCAAGGCCACAAACCTCTCAACCGGGGCGGGACCAACAAAAGACAAAAGCCACCGAGGCACAACACAAAACAACGAAAACTACAAAACCAAACCGAAAAGCGAGAAATCCTTGGAAAACCAAACCCGAGAACGGCAAAGACAGAAACCCAAAACAGGCGGGCTCCCGGTCCACCCTCCCGGGGGCTGCGCAGCCTAGGAACCTCGGGTTTCACCCCGAGATTCCCTCCCCTTTTTCAGAAAAGGACCACCACCCCCCTGGGCAGCAGTATCCCTTTCCTCCCTCGGGCAAGCTCCCTCCCGAAACCTCCTCCCCCCTGGGAGCGTAGGGCTTTCGGGGATACTTACCCGTCCAAGGTTTCTCGAAAAACTGGCTCGAAGGCGGACCGGCTTCGGAGAAGACTCCCTGGTGCTGGGAGCTACCTTCTCCACCCCTCTGGAGCGCTCAGCCGGAGCTGCTGCTCTACAGAGGGCGCGCAGACTGCGAGCAGTCTACCAACTGTAATCCAAAATGAGCCGGATGGCTCACTTGTCGCGTCCTGCGCCGCTGCAGGAGCTCAGGCGTTGACGCTGAGGGGCCCCACGTTGGGCGCCAACCCTGCCGCCGTGCGCTTGCCCGATAGGCTAGCCCTGTGCGCAACGTGGCAGTACACCAACCGCTTGTGGTCCTCCACCTAGGCCAGCCACCTGATCCGCAGCCACGAAGCCGGTGTCGAAGAAAGAGAGGGACTCTCGGGGAGGTTGGGAACGGAGAAGTTTATTCTCGCCCGGGCACTCCAACGAGAGCCCCGAGCAACTCAGTGCACCGGCTTATATAGTACAATCAGTGGGTGTGGTAACAGCGTCAACATCCAATGAGGGGGAACCAGGGAGTGGCAAGGCTGAGGGGTGAACCATTCAGGAGAGGCCAGGGAAAAGGCGGGAAGGGACCCAGCCAATCCCTAGGCTCAGGCCTCAGGGAGATTGACATGGGGGGGTGAGGGTGATGGACAGGGCCTGTGGCGGGAAGGATGGGCCAATCAGGGACTGTCTCCGGGGAGGGTAGGCAGAGGGTTATATAACATAAAGGGTAAACAACAAAATGGAGTCTGAGGGACAGGGCCCAGGGAAGCCATTTTGGGGAACATAAACTGGGGTACAATAAACTGAAATGTACATAAAACATGCACAGATGTACATAAAACAGGTATAAAACAATGACAAACCCCAACACTCATGTATCTTAGCCAGCAACCAGCCTGTATATACACTGGAGAATATTCATTTCATACATTCTGCTCCCACTCTAGATCTGAAGTGCTGATAGCATGAGAGCACTGATTTAGCTGTTTCCAACCAAATCCTAGCCTATCTCAGGTACATTCAAATATTCAATACGCAAAACATGTGTTAAGTTTCAGCTAAATTTGTATTGTGCAGAACAATTCCCACTGAAATGTGTGGGGCTATTATTCCTAAATTATATTTACACAAATGAGGGGATGAAGGAGTTCTTCCAAATTTATCTTGATTCTCCTCAGAATGAGGACTCCCCAGCCAGACCTGTCTTTACACTTCTGTGAATAGCTGAGGTGCCTGGTAACACACATCACAGACCTGCAACGCACCACCTTGCCCTTGCTCTCCTTGAATTTACCAGTCTCTTCATAATGGCTATGTAATTATTTCCTAGATAAATCTGGGGCTATTAGGGCACTTTTTGGCTCATTACATGATACTGAAGGGATCCAAACAGTTGAAATACCTTAATTATTATGATTCAGGATCCCAGAATTCAGTCCTCAAACAGTAGAAATTAAAATATTTCTAGTAATTAACATTTCAATCTAGTTTAATATTTTTATTCAGCAGAAATTATTTTGTAGTTACAGTATAAAGTGTTTTTTCAACCAAAGGGGATTAATTCTATTTTGCTTTATCCTGCAGTCCTTAAAACAACAATAATTTTAACACGGTTGATATCTGAATATGTTTTGCAAAGTAGGGAAGTGCTTAGAAGCAGCAAACTATCATTGTGAGCTTAAAAGAAAATCCTCTGCGTGTAAAGCAAATTAAAAAGAGCAGGGGAGTACGTATCAGATGGGATCCCTGCAGGTGTTTTCAAGGAATGTGAGGGCCTTACCCTCCTATTGCCACCCTTGTCCCCTACCCCATTCATATTAGACCTCACAATAATGTGGGTTCTGCTCAACAGCTGCTGTTGTTTTCTTCCACATACACATTTCCTTGTCTGATGGTAAAGACCTCTTATAAAAAATGCTGATTCAGATATGAAAAGATTGTTTAGGAGTCACCTACCTTTATTGAGCAGCCCAGAAAAGGAAAGTTGGAAACCCTGATGTACCAATACCAGCCCTAGTCTGTCCATCTTAAGGAATGCTCTTTAAAAATTAATGTGTTCCTGTGTTCTTAAATGTCCTAGACAGCTCTAAGTCTCAGCTTTTTTGTGTCATCATCACCTCTACCCCCTTCAACACATTGCAGTAGTGAAGAACTCATTGAATTGAGTACTCTGTGGTTTTTACAGCTGCCTGCAACACAGATACTATTTCTTTGCATGCTGTTCTTCCTGTGGGTTAGCATATTCTTGAATTATTTAGAGAAGATTAATCCTACAATCTTACTTCAGCATGTAACCCTGGGAGACTAAAAACATGCTACTTGACTCCTAAAGTTTGTATAATAGAAACTATAATAGTAATGACAGTGAAACTTATTTTTTTAAGATATTTGCAATTGTGTGATTTTTAAATTTCAGCATATTTCATCTATCATGTCAGACAACATATTTTCTATGAAAATTTTATTGGAAAAAAATAAATAGCTCAGATTCGTATTGCATCTGGTATCTTTCTTCTTTTGTCTTCTCTCCTTACTAAATACTGTCTTCTCCTTCTTGTTATAAATTTGTCTGAAATTATCTAATTTTTAACAGAACAGATTGCAATGCCATATAAAAATTATTCAGGAGTAAAAGGCCCATTTAACTTCTCTGGCTTTACTATTCTGCTTAGCATCTTCCTTCAGTATTCTGGCACACCCAAATCTAAAATTTTGAAAACTGATCCCTTTTAATAGGGCATACTGAGATTCCAACAGCAATACTGAACCATAAAATATAGCAAATGCCACCTGAGGCTTTGGGATGTATACAAGAGATCACTTGTCCTTTCCTTCCTTCAATTATGTTTAGACATGTTTATATCAATTCACAGAAAATCCATTGTATTTCCAAGATAATGTTAAGTTCAACTTAAGTGAAGTTCTTATGTTTCTGAAATTATCATTTCACTTGAAACTGTATAAAAATTTTCTTTGTTTCTTCCTTTTTGGCTTATGGGTAGGAAGAGATATAATGGAAGAGTTATGAAATACTGTTTTGAATCTTAAAAGGAGAAAAGACAGAAAACTCTTCCTATTGACTGGATTTTTCTAGAAGGGGAAAAAAGTCTAAATTAATACTGCAGAGAATTTTCTCCAATGCAAAGAAAAGTCTTCGCATAAAAAATTTCTCAGAAATTCCAAGAAAAGGATGCTTTTGTGATGTCATCACAGAAATTGATACAGTTTTGGTTTTCCATTTCAAAATAATTTTCATTACACTATTCTGATCAGCTTGCTATTTTTGAAAAGAATGTCTATAGAGTTATTCATGATCAACTGAGAACTGGCTGCAAGCAATCAAGTTACTATGATATAAAAAGGATAACAACTAAAAAACCAAAATTATCTGTGATTTCCAATAGACTTTAAAAATTATCCTTCTAAGAAGTGTTGTTATTTTAATCTAAAGTAACTTAAATATTTCAGTAAATCCTGTCTTTCAAGTCTGGGTCAAAGTTTAACGGTAGATTTGCCAAAAATTTTATATCTGTTCTGTCAGTGAAGACTGAAGAAATATATCATAGAAAACAGCTTAATCACTTACTCATATTGTTGACAAAAGGAGTAAATGCAAGCAATTGTGACTGAATTAATTTGCACT
Source organism: Zosterops lateralis (assembly GCF_965231275.1). Taxonomy (NCBI): domain Eukaryota; kingdom Metazoa; phylum Chordata; class Aves; order Passeriformes; family Zosteropidae; genus Zosterops; species Zosterops lateralis. Next base: position 114,295,834 of record NC_139762.1, read on the forward strand.
AATATTTTAAGTCCTATTATATAGTTCTGCCATTTGAGAAGACTACAAGTAATTGTCTCCACCAGTGATATTAAAAAGTAAAATCTCTTTAGTACAAAAATGAATCATTCATTTCCAGGTTATTTTTCTAGCACAAAAATTAAATTAACTAGCACTCAAGGGATTATGAAGTATTAACTGTGAGAAAGTTAAGAAATGCCTAGGTCATTTCAGGACCAGAGTTGATCTCTTGTTTTACTATATTTTTCTTTTAGAGTTCTCAACAATAAATCAAGTGATTTCAATCAAAATAAAATCCTTCTTAGGATATATCATTGTTTAACCCATCTGAGAAAAAACAAAAGCCATTAAATATAAACTTCCACATTTCAGGGAGCATGGCTACTTTGAAACAGCTTAATTTGAAGTGAAGCTGCAATGTTCAGATACTGTAGGAGAAGGTAAGGACACAGACACTGGGGAACAGCCAACGTTCAAGTTTTGACAACTGTGCTTGAAACCTTAACTGTGTTTAACTATACCTGCAGCACAGTTCTGTTTAAACACCTCTGAGGAAATGGGTTTTATTTGCTTCAGTCCTGTTGTTCTTTTCAAATACAATAGTGAGCTGTTTTTACTGTCACATGGAAGCTGTCAGCCTTTCTTGTTGTTGTTGTACATGTGATATTTTTGCAGGTTCCTTTCTTTTTTTCTTCAGACAATGTCTCTGGTGATGTTATGGGGAGCAACAACCATGAGGAAACTGAAAAAAAATCCAAGAAATACAGAAAAATTCTATATTCCAGCACAGAACAGGTTCAGAACTAACATCATCCTCTGTTGATGCTGTCCCTATCAAGTACTTTGTATAAGCTGTCAGTGCTATTATTTGAGAGAGAACACAGGCCTCTTCAAATGCTGCTGTGCCATCCCACACAAAGGGCAAGCAAGCCACATCTCCTTTCTTTTGATACAGCTGCAGCATTTTAGGCAGAGCTAGACCCTTCTTGTACAATGCTTGAGTAAGCAAACTCTGTGTGGACATTGCTGTGAGAGAGTAAATATCGGTATTACAAGCCTCCCTCTGCTGTCACAGCAATTTGTAGAACTGAAAGAGAAAGAAAAGTTTAATTTGAGGGGGTTTCTGCAGTGGGACAGACATGAAGCAGATTTGTAGGAATTGACTTCCCCCTGCCTCCCTTCCAAGCACCTCCAATAGGAAACTATTCTGCTGCCATAGACACTATGGGAAGAGGCAGAGACTCTCCAGGCAGGGGCTCTCCTTGGGGTGGCAAATTCTGCATTTTCTGCTGACTAAAAAGTAAAATAAACCAGGGTTAAAAAAAACAATGCTGATAAAGCAGACGTGAACTCACCTCATCCCTGTCCCAACTAACTACATTCTCCATTTGAATGTGTCAGTTTTTAATGCCCAGTACAGTTATGGGCTGGGGACCTGTAGCCACTAAAGAGCAATGGACCACGTGGTAATTCTCTTCTTCCCTGGCCTAGCAAGTCTGTCAGATCTGTAAGGACTGGGGTCAATTGGCTCCATTTATCTTGTAGTGAGCAGCAGGAGGCAGCTAGTGTTGCCAGCTGGAGAACTGAATCAAGAAGAGCAGGGAGGTTTGCTGCCAGATCCTCTGAAGCCCCTGTGTCCCCACACCCATGAGTGGCTGTGGTGTGGGGTGGAATGCTGCTCTGGCTGGGGTCATCTGAGAACAACTGCTTCATGGGCTCCAAGGTACTTTGGGGGTCAGCCATAGGGGGTCAACGAGGAAATTCTCTCCTCATCAGAAAAAAAAGTGCTAGTGGAGGCTGTTCATTTCTGTCCAGCTGACCTACGCCTCTCAGGCTCTGTTGGCACAGTGTATAGATTGCTGTCTGCCACAAGAATGGATGAGCTGGTGCTAAAGCCTGCAGGCCAAAGATTATTCTTGTCAAACCTTTAGGCTGCATTACTTGCATGTGCAAACACATAGTATTCAATGCCCTCCCCTGAAGAATTTCCTGCTGGAGAGGATGGAGTAATTGCTTACAGATCTTCAGCAACTGGAAGAAATATTTCCTCTCTCTCAGTATCCAAAACATATTGTCTAGATGGATTTTTTTTTCTGATGGTGGTAAAAATAAATGTTGAAAAATCCCATGCAGTTTGGAAATAAAAGCATTGACTACCTCAAAACCTTGTGATGTTCTCTACAGTTTGGGTAAAAGTCAATGTCTCTCTTTCTTTGAGTTAGAGCCAATTAGAGGCAGATATACCCTTTGGCATGGTAAAAGGAGTTTGTCAGCATGAACTCAGCTCTGCTTTTCATTTCAGAGATGGTCAAATCATCAGAGAATAGTGGTTTTTCCGGTTGGTGGGTAAAGGGTTCCCTCATTATGCTAAGAATTCTGGAAACATACTGCTAAGGACTTGTAAATAAATATCTCCACCTTCATAAGCACTGTCAGTTGAGAAGAACTCTAGCAGTACTCATCATGTCCATATTTTTAGCTGGATCAGCTAAGTCGAGGTTCACTAAATTTTAGCATTGTTTTCCTACTCATAGGATGAAGAAAGGCTACTTACCTTTTGATTTGCTTGATAATAACAAGCAAATGTTTATGTTTTATGTAGAATTTTGTGTGTTGTTTGTGTCTTATGTAGAGGAGGTTATCTGCAACAGGAAAGCTCAGTTAAAGGTAGTAACTACTCTTCACAAATTTCATGCTCATTTACAGCATCCAATGCTGAAATCAGCCTGGACACTCTTAATCATGTTGCTGTTTTCACAGTGTAGGAAGAAACAGAGTTTTTCCAAGTAAGGAAAGAAAGACAGCTTACTGTGGTAAAAATCAGCTTGACCAGAGTGTATTCTGTGGAGCCACCACTGAGACAGGCACAGACAGCAAGCCACCTAAGTTTTCTAGAAAAAGAGTGTGAGAAAAACGTTTTCCCTGACATATGAGATACATTTGAATTCCTGGGCACAGCAGCTTGGTAACAAAGTTGTCAAATGCACTTTGTCTTTAATCCAAACTTATTTCTTGATTACTCGAGCGGAAAATTAGTGGAGAGAAAGGGAGCAGTGTAATCATTGTAAGCAACTGCCTAAGACCATGCTAAGTTGGCAATCAATAATGTGCCAATTTTCTTTCTAATTGCTTTGCCACAGGTCTTGGAAAGCTGCAATATGCTGGATATACGTTATTTTCAAAGAGGAATTGCAGGCACATCAGGAAGCCAACAGTTTGCTAACTTGCAGATGTATGGCTGTGCCAAACAGAGAAGTCAGATTACTTTTGCTACTGACTTTTGCCCTGTGCACAGGGCTTCCTGCTCCTCCTTTAACCACCTATAGATGCTGTGCTGTATTTTATGGAAAATTTTAAAAAGGTTTCTAATTGCATGACAGCAAGTCTCTCTGAGTGGAGAACTGAATCTATAAATCTATAGAAAGAGGTATGTCATAATGAAGATACCAAATTTTTCTTGAAAATGGAAGCAATTCCTCGAGCTATAACAAACATGTTCAAATGTATTGCACTTTCTTTACACACTATTTTCTACTCTTCCACCTTTTTCAATGAATTTTCACCTCTCCAAGGTTATTCATCCCTCAAGTTTTTTGTTCAGCCTCCACCATCTCACTGTTATGCTGCTCATCCCCACCAGCTCAGCTGTGTTATTTTCCCAATTCTTTATTTTATTCTTTCCATCTTTTCCCCTTGTCTCCATTGGCTCTGTCCAGTTCTGCACAGGGCAGCCACCACTGCACTGAGACTTGGCCACGAGTTGCATGTGGCCAGGATGGGTATCCTTCCTGTATGAACCCAGTGCCCCAAAAACCCCACTTGTCCCTGGGAACAGCTGGCCTGAATTAAGCTTTGCACCATATGGCCTTTTCCTGAACTTTTGCACACACTTGACACAGGTCAGCTCTCTCTTCCTCCTTCTCTTTCTCCTCCTCATCACCAGCCTGTCACCTGGCAGTTTCCTTTCCTCAGCCCTTGCAAAAGCTTCCTGCAGTTTCTGCCATTTTTTCTGCACTGAGTTTTGTATTTTTCTGTTTTCCTGATCCTTATCCTACAAGCTGACAGCACATTTCCTCCTTGAATCACTCTCATTTATGATATTCTTGTTAAGAATTTTTTTTGGTGATATTACTTCCTTTAACTTCCAGATTAAGTCCTAATATCTACCTAGTTATTTACAAAAAATGCAGAAATGGTTTTGGTTTTTGGTTGTGTTTTTTGGGGGGGGAGTGTTTTTTTTTTTTTTTTTTTTTTTTTTTTTTTTGTTTTGTTTTGTTTTGTTTTGTTTTGTTTTGTTGTTTTGTTTTTTGTTTTTGTTTTGTTGTTGTTGTTGTTGTTGTTGTTGTTGTTTAACCTTAGTCAATTTGATGGCATTCAGCTATAAAGTGAAATCAGCTGTGTAGGTCAGATGAAATGGGTATGCCAGTGATCAAAGAGCTTCTGTGTGAAGGGAGAAAAGGAAATAAATAACTGATACATGCCCAGAAATTATATAAGCAGTGGTCAGAACAAATTAACTCCCTAAGGTATACTATCCCTGTATCACATTCTATAACTTGGGGCTTCAGGCTGGTAAACAGTGAGGGAAAAGAGTCTACTCAAATTATTTAGTAGTCACTTTCTTGAGTATGTGAGGTTTATTTGATGTTTTTTCATCTGCAAGTCTGCTCTTCAGCCTCAGTCCTGCACCTTCTGCTCATCTTCAGTCAAATGCTGCAGGGCAGATGCTGCCTCAGGGATATAAAGCTACTGCAGGTTTTATGGGAGTGGATTGCTGGGTAGAAAAAGGAATCTCAGGAGCAAGAGAGGTGTTTTTAATGGCTCTGCCGAGGAAAAGGCTGCCGTGCAAAAACAGTGCTATGGCAATGCTCTCCCTAATGGATGAGAGAGTGTCTGGCCTCCATCCATGCAGGTTCACACCCTACAAGAACCAGACAATCCAGCCAGAGGACACAAGGAATCTGGATTTCACTTGTCTACCTTCCACGGACTCACTAGTTATTTAGTATAGAATTTCTGAAACCACATGGCTGGGCAAGCATCAGCTGTGTCCTGTCTCTTCTATTTTAAAGAGTGTGTGCTTTGCAGAGCCCTTGTATGTGTTTTGCTGATATTTACAAAGTATTTTTAACTCTGAATATTAAATTCCTCTATTTGCTACTTCAGATTTAGGCCACCATGTTTGTGTCATATTTTTGGAAAAATGGGAAAAAAAAGGTGCATACCTGCTTATTTAATAACTGGAGTATCTGTCAAAGCTAAACCAGACAAATGTAGTTTAATTAAGTAATCTTCATATATTAATTGGGTAATCTTCATATAGTCTGAATGAATTTAAAAATATTTAGTTAACATCTATTCTTCAAGCATCCATGGAGATTCCTCTTTTTAAAGTCAATTCCTCCATGTAATTAAACAGATAAATAATGAAACTGAGGTTTGGGGTATTAAGTATTGCTATATAATGCCACTGAGCAATTCAGTGTTTGAACTGTAACAGCTCTTCCCTCTTCCAATCCCTGAAAACTCAAGAAAGTTAATACTCTGATCTGCCTATATAAGAGACACGTGTGGATACCTAAGTGTTCACTGTAAATTGTTTGTTCAATTAGAAATAATATAATGGAAATCAAAGTATGTGCAGGGAGGAGAGAAAGGAAAGTCTGAAAAAAAACCTCTCAGAGAAATTGGATTGCCTGATACTTGAAAGTAGCTGCTCTTTTTTTTTCCCTTTTTCATCACTTAAATTCACAAAATTATATGGGTCTTCTCATTCATGCCAAATTACTTCAATTGCACTAAAAAAGGTAGCTTATTTCAGTGCTTTCACCTCTCCTGGCATAGCCAGTCACAGCCTTAGGCTTGGGAGCCACCAGCCTCTCTGTGGGTGCCAGTGAAAGCAGAGGTAGGTAATTAATGCACAGCAATGTGTGTCATCAGCTGTACAGGGACAGCCAGAGGGCAGATGATGCTGCCCTCTCAGGTTTCTGTACAAAACACGTTTGAAAGGAGGATACGGGGTATGAAAATACGTGACTCATCAGGTTTTATGCTTTGTACTGCCAGAGTCCAGTTAACAAGATTGAATGTTAACGAGATTCTATAATGGCTCTTGTATCCAATTTAGACATTCATTTTTCTCCCTACAGAATATGCTCAATATGGGGTTCAATCCAGGGTTAAACCCTTGCTGCTCTGTATTGTTTATGCTATTAATGCCTGCAAATAAAAATGACTGGAGAAACTTGTCTCCATAGAAACTAGCCTCTAACTAAATATAAGAAGAAATTTTCTTGCTTCTTTCTCTTTCACCACACCAGCCCAAGAAGAACATGATGTCCTCATAGAATGAAAGGACTTTGTAATTTAAATATGCAGCCTTTCCATAAACCATTTATTTCTTCTTTCCATGTCACTGTTGCTCTCACCATATTCTCAAAGCATTAATATTTTTATTTGCAAAAGAATAGGGGAATTTTGATCATAAAATGCACTTATATTGTGAGAGGATCATGCATTCTATTCTTAAAGAGTAAACAGAAAAATTAAGAGAAGTGACATGAAAAATTATTTCTAAAATTATTGTAGATATTTCCTTTATCATGACATTGAATTTCCTCCAGAAAATAAAAGTTGCACAAACCCCATTTTTCAAAACATGTGGTACTTTCTTTTTTTCTTGTATGTAGGCACTTATAAGACTGAGTTCTTCCAGACTTATGAAAAGTAAAACTGTGGCAGAGAACTACATCATAGCATAAGCAGAACAATAGAGCATCAAGCTTTGTGTCTAAGGTCACATTATTTGCCTTTCTTCAGATGTCCTCTGTTTTATCTCCTAGAAATTTTGTGCTATCAGAACTTGAGGACTAAAATATATATACAGAGCATTTATACAGAACTATCAGTTTGGCCAGGATGGCAAGAATCTGAAAATCCCAGACAAATAACATGTTCTACTCTAGTACATAAAAATCAGTGTAAGCAAGAGATGTCAAGCTCCTTACTTGGTTGGGTGGGGAATTTTTTATTAATTCTGAGTTAAATGCAGCCTTTTGATACACACCTGATATAATTTCATATTAGAACCTGGTGTCATGTATGGGTTTTAAAATGGCTTTACATCACTTTAAAGGAGATGAAGAGTTGTGTACTTTTACCCCAGAGTAAGTAAAAACTACTAAATGCTGAAGAATCCATACTTCCCATATCTGAACCATAATTAAAACTTTATGTATGGACATTTGGTTTTGAGGCATTTAATATGTCAGAGACAAGTCTCTGAAAAATAGAGTTTGGGATGAATGGACCCTTCTCAAAAGAGTCAGGGTATTTGAACTGTAATGACCAACTCACTGACAGATATCAAAAGCACATGAATTCAACAGCTGGCCACTTTCCAGTCAGCATTCCTAGGCTCCTGCATTTTTTAGTAAGCCTAGTTGTGCCAAAAAGGCCTGGAAGACTTCAGCATTTTTCTTTCCAGTCTATGTTTCCTTTTCAGAGTGAAATGTATTTGAATTGGAGTGGTGTGGGAAAAAAAAGGAGGAAGTATCTTCATGCTTGCAGCACTTTGGCTTTTATCTAGGGTGGAGAGGCAGAATTCTGGAGGACAGAAGGCAAGAGATTTTCCAGCTGCTCCCTTGCCTACTCCTTGGTGCTACATACTGCCATCACATCTGGTGAAGATTCGTTTAGGTATGAACTGAATGTAAAACCAGCTTTGTTGTCATCCTGTGTGTTTTAATGGGTTTGGGTTAGATAAACACCAAAAGTGAAATACAAATATACAGAGACAGATGTTTTTTAACATTTCCTCCATGTTTTACTCATACAAATCCACAAACCTCTCTGTACCTTCACACCTGTGCCAATGCTGTTACAGTGCCCTCTGCACTCCCTGATCCTGTGGGCATCCTAGAAGAGCCAGGGCAGCACTGACCCTGCCCACAGTGTACCTGTGCTCTGCGGGGTCTGTCTGCCAGAGCTCTTCTGCCTCCAGGACTGAAGTGCTACAGGCAATGCTTCCTTTTTGCCACAAAAGGACTCCTTCTATGCATGTTTCTGCCTTTGCACTAAGGGAGTGTCACTGCTCATTTGTGAAAAGATGACACCAGCCTGTTGGAGGGACAGCCTGAAGCTTGAAGAAGGCCCCCATGCTATTGCTTGTAGTGGAAGGAAGGTAATTTTTGCAATCGCTAAGCAGAACACGCCTTCCAAGTGCATCAATCAATGGGAGCCTAGTCACCTGGCTTATCCAAGGAAACTGTGGAGATGGAGGTTGGGGGTCTGTTGTGCGTGTGCCAAATGTATCACAGGGTTAAGTCATGCCTACTCTGCATGCCAAGGTGGACCAGGATCACTTCTGCTGGCAGTGAAGGAAAAGTCTTGAAAGAAGGATGGAAGAATGAAGTGCAATGGCTAGGAAAGGAAATGAGATACAGTTCTCTATACTGAAGAATCTCCAAGATAATAAGTAGGAAGACCATAAACATCATGAGTTTCCAGCAATGGAAGCATAACAGAAAATTTGTCATCTCAGGATCTGGTAAGAAAACCATAGGCTGTTACTTCCCTCCCTATGATTAGTTTGCTACTATCCTGGATGCTCCTGTGCTGTCTAAGAGGAACAGAAAGCAGCTTCCTTGGCTCTCCAGGACCTGTAAGATGCAGCAGCTTTAGAAGGACAAGCATTGACTCAGGGAAATGGATGGACCCAGGGAACCTGTAAAGTCATTTTTGAGGTGGTTCATTCACCAGCAAGAGACAAAGGAGCTAGGTGGACAAAAGGTCAGCTGTGGGGTTACAAGAGGTTCTCCCAAGGTCTGAGGGCTTTTTCTCTTTCTCACATTCTGCTTTTGAATTTGAGTTTTTGAACTGGGATGATGGAGACCTCCCGAAAGTACTTGAGCAGACTGTGTGAGCTGTGGTCTGAACTAGTGGGACAATTATTACTATTAAGTATTGGCACTCTCATTTTTAGTTTACTGACATATTTATCTCTCTGAGTGGGAGTCACTCTAGGACCAACCTGCATTTATTTCTCCTGTGTTCTTTTAAATAAAATTCTGTCCCAGATATGGTGTAAGGAGGTCTATAGATAAATTTAATCCCAGAGTGCTCTGAAGGATTGAAGACGAAACTGGATGTGGGCCAACTCTCAGCTTTGCAGAGAAAGTCAGCAGGCATCCAGGAGCATGCAGATGGAGCAGCAGGACCAGGGCAAGGGTTTTTCCATGTGCCACACATTTCAGGCATTTTGAGAAGCAGAAAGCTCTTGGAAAATGCTGCAGGCCCTCTGAAAAGTGACAACAGTCTAAATTTTGTGGACTGGCAACTTCCCGTGGTTCAGCCAAATTCCCAGCACTTCCATGGGCATCTGAAATATAGTTGATTGTGGAGTCATGGAGGTAAAGCTGGTCCTTGGTAGCACTGGGGCAGTGAGTTTGTCCAGCTCTGGCCAGGATTTTCTGCTGGTCCTGCCCTCTGGCCACCCACAGGCTGCAGTGGGTGATGGTGTAAAGGTGGTTTGCAGAAATCTGGTAGGTGATGCAGGGCAGGGAGATGGGCTGGATCCCTTGGATGAGCCTTACAGAGAGAAACTGGAAGTAAAACAGGTCTTGAAATGGGCTAGAACTTGTAGGATTGTGGTTGTTCCTAAAGGTACTCATAGAGGGTAAATTGGATGTGCCTAGGGTAGTCTGGGGATGTCCCAGATTTTGGTCTTGGTTGGAAGCTGGTAACATGTCCTTGGGAAAGTGCTAGTCTAGAGCCAAGCTTTCTGAGACAGAAGAGCAAAATTCAACGGATTTTTTTTTAATAACTCTCAAAAAAAAATCTTTTCCCTCAGGAAGACAAAATGTTACTGCCTTCACCTTCTTCCACTAAAAATTACCTTTGCAATTTCAGCCACTTGTATGGATTGATTTTATTATGTATAATACAATATTCAACATTTTAGCTCCTGCTTATTTCAAATGAGCACAAAACCAGCCCATCAATACCACCTGAGTCTCAGACATGAGACAATACTGAAGTATGGAGCTCTATCTTATTTACTGTACATTTCGTATTATACATTGACAAAAAATCTGTTGTAGAAGTACTTAGACTCTGTATTTTGAAATTTAGTTGTTTGAGGGGGAAAGGCACATCAAGTATATAATCACATTTAATCACCACCACAGCAATGCAGATGACCAATGAAGGGAAGCAGAATTGTATTGAAGTTTGAGCATGAGGAGAAAAAAAATCTATGACTGTCACAAACAAATGTCTCTTACAAACAGGTAATTATTCATAATGAATAGCATAATGATTTCTCTCTTTTGCTTTGGAAAGTTGCATCAAGACATCAATGATGACAGGTTATAGACAAAATCATAAGCAAAGAGCACAACAGAATGCTCACCCTGCTCATCAGGTGGGCGTTTGAGCTGTATTATAGCAGCACCTTATGGGTTTTGCAATTTAGTAGGCAGACTCTTGACATCACTTTCAAAATAAATTTATTTTCTCTGTGAGCTGTCATTTCTGGAAAGAATTACTTTAAAGTTTTAATTGTAAATATTAACAGTTTGCACTAGAATCTTGAAGGCTTAGGGCAAAAATTGATCTACTATGGATAGAAAACTATAAACACCCAACCAAATTGAAGGAGTTTATTATCAAATGTTATAAAGATGAGGGGAGTCTGGGACTCATAGCTCTGATAGTGGCTGTTCATAGGCATCTGCTTTTTCTTTTGTGTTTTTTTCTTATGAGAAATTGCCCAGCCTCTTGGCTTTGAACTTGTGTGAGCTCGCAAGCAATAAATATAGGATTAGTTATCATATTGCAATAGAAATGGGGTAGCCTGGAGGGAATCGAAGAACATCTCAAATAAAATTGCTGCATTATAACTCATTAAATAATTCATATGTCTATACCATACTTCTATCTCAAGAATGAGCTATCACCTTTGAAGGATTGCAGATGTTTACTGAAGCATCAGAATTTGAAAGTACCAAGACCTTACTGGACTGGGTCTTTTGTGGAGAATCATAGTGAATAGACAGTAAGATACAACTGATGATAGTAAAGTAAGTGTAAACTCTTGGAGACAGTTCTTCTCAGTATTAAAAAAACCCCAAAAACTGGAAAGAATTTTTAATATTTAATTAATCTAATAAATGAATTCTGTGTTCAGCAGTTGTGTTGTTAATGTGTTTGATAAATAATTGTATCAATGTTTTGCAATGAGCCTGGAAGAACTTTTTTGAATATGAAAACTAGTTTTTTAAATTTTTGTTATTTGAAAACATAACAGTATTGATTTTAGTGCAGACATCATCCTTTAACAGAAGAACAATTTCACAGTAAAGCACTGCTTTTGACTACAACATTCTTTATATGTAAAAGTAAATAGAAATAGCTGAATTTGAAATATGTGGTATTGTTTAGTAAAAATCAAAGCTGAAGTTAAAATCTGTTGAATTACACATAAAAGAAAAAGCTAAAAAAAAAATAAAAAGAGAATGAGGAGCAATATAGTTCAATCCTTGGTTTCTGTGTCCTTAGCTACCATCTTAGCATTCACAAAGATAAATTACAAATTTTGGAAAAACAGAGGCAGCTTTTCTTTACCTTCATCCAATCCCTTGTGCTGTGATAAAACAGCAGACTCCACTGATAAACTAGTGCAGGATACTAAGGATTAGACAGCAAACCATTGCTTAGAGTTTGGAGTTTTTAGGAGGCAAAGACAACAGTGTTGAAAACGGGAACCCAAGGACCCATTTACAGTTTGCAACCAACTTCTCACTACCAAAATTTGCAATGAATCCAGATGCTTCTTTTAGCATGAGTTAGGTGCAGATCCATCCTATAAAGGATTAGATTTGGATATTTATCCTTTTTGGAGTATTAGAATGGCTTGATAGCACCACTCCAGACAGCAGCTTTTGCAGTTTCTTTTCTTCATCCAGCCATCAGGCAGCTGAATAGTAGTGCTGTTTTGAAGGTGATGACACAGAGCAAGTCTCACTGCTTTATTGCTGGAATTTTATACCAGGAGTGTTTCAAAATTTTTCCCATGGGTTCCAAAAGACATTATTGAGTTGCTGTCACTGGATTTATTTGTGCTGTATGGTCCTGAGTTGTGACAATATGAGAGGATTCAAGGAATTAGCACTACTAAACATACTTTGCAGCATCCTTTGACAAGTACCTCAAGAATTTTGCTCAGCAGTGAGAAATAATATATTGGCACACTGTTGGCAATGAGCAGGATCACTGCATGTGAGACAGGTACACAGACTTCCCATCAGTATCCCAGGAAATGCTGCTGTCAGGAGACAAACAAAACCCACTTGACTTCCCTGAGCTTCCAAAGAAGGAAAAGTGTGCATAAGTAGAAATGTATCAGGGGTCAGTTTTCATGCAGATAATCTGCTACTTCTAGCATAGGAATTAACTCAATTCAGAGTCTGACCTGCTTATGTTGTTAGTAAGTACTGATTTCTTGGTGTCCCAAAGCTATTCCAAGGAAAACTGTAGCTAGACTCTGGAACTGAGACTCTCTAGGGTAAATGGAGACCTGTTGCATTATGAACTGCCTCATGGAGATGTCAAATGTCAGGTTTCCTGCAAACACAGGCACATTTGCCCATGTCACATTGACTGGCAATGGCCAGAAGCCAGGCAATTCACTGAGTTACAGAGCTATTTATACATAAAATACTTCAGAATCAGGTTCAATAACTCATCCTAAAGGACCATGTCTCAAGGCTGTGTTTTAACATGGATTCTTTGATGTCTGGAGAGGGTTGAATTAATGGTGTAGCTGAAGGGTTTATCTTAACCTTTAGCCTGTTTGCATTAGGCATATGGAAACTGGTTCAGCTAGAAACATGCCGAATTTTCTTTAAAGTTGTCCCATAACCTAGAAATTACTGAGAAAGCAAACTATGAGATGCTGGAAAGCTGTGCTCTGGAAAGTGCCCTGGGGATCCTGATCAATGGCAAGTTGAATATGAGTCAGCAGTGCCCTGGCAGCCAGGAGAGCCAACCCTGTCCTGGGGGGCATCAGGCACAGCATCACCAGCCGGGCAAGGGAGGGGATTGTCCCCTCTGCTCTGCACTGGGACAGCCTCACCTCCAGTGCTGTGAGCAGTGTTGAGCACCCCAAAATAAGAAAAATATTAATCTTTTCTAGAGTGTCCAAAGGAGGGCCAGGAAGATGGTGAAGGACCTTGAGGGGAAGTGGTCTGAGGAGTGGCTGAGGTCACTTGGTCTGTTCAGCCTGGACATGAGGAGACTGAAGGGAGACCTCATCACAGTCTACAACTTCCTCTTGGGGAGAAGGGGAAGGGCAGGCACTGATCTTCTCTGTGGTGGCCAGTGAGAAGACCTGAGGGAATGACCTGAAGTTGTGCCAGGGAAGGTTTCAGTTGAATATTAAGAAAAGGTTCTTCACTCAGAGGATGGTTGGGCACTGGAATAGGCTCCCCAGGGAAGTGGTTACAAACCCAAGCCTGACAGAATTCAAGGAACCTTTCACATGCTGTGACTCTTGGGGATGGGGCTGTGCAGGGCCGGGAGTTCAGCTTGATGATCATTGTGGTTACCTTCCAACTGAGAATATTCAGTGATTTTGTCATTCTCTCTCATTTTCTGGGGAATACAAGTAAGAAACTGCAACTTTCCGAGATTGCATTTGCAACTTAAACCTAAACACTGGATTTTCTGGCTAGAGGTGGAAGATGAGGAAAACAATAACCGTTGAGTCTCTGGAACAGTCTACTGGAACAGGCTTACACAACATGTATTATATGGTTTGTGAGGCCAGAGCAGCTGGAGTTTTCATTTGGAAAAGCAACTCAATAAAATGAGCAGCTGTGAAAAGCACATGGGATGGGAATTAAAACGAATATAAAATAAATCTATGCTCAAACTTTATTTTCTCATTTGAATATGGCACTGAATTCAAAGAGGAGTCATTGCAAACTGTTTAGGCTAGAAAAGGACATGCAGAAAGGAAAAAGTCTGTGATGAACATTCACAATTTTTTTGGATTTTTGACAATAACCTAAGAAAAAGAAATGAAGAGCAGTATTGTATTTAAATGCAATGTGCAAAATTCACTCAGGAAGTTCTAGGAAAGCATTTTAGATGAACTACATTATGTAAGCCTCCTATCTAATGCTTTCCAGATACAATTCCCTTAGTCAGTGGATCATAATGCCCATAGGTATTAAAAAGTCATTAAAAGGTACCAAAGTCTGAACTGGCTCCTTTCTTTCTCAGATTGGTGACTGCCCATGATTAGGAAATTTTGCTGTAATTCATGATTTTGCCGTTATGACATCAATTTCTTACACTCAGTGAAATTGGTCTTTGAGGGTAAGTTAATTCATAGGAAGAATTAATTACGAATCTGTCAGATTAATTGTGAACTTCAATGCACTTTACAAGATAAGTGAATTGAGACAGAACCATTTTCATCAGGGAACCTATTGGTGAAGTAACCTAAAATTGGAAATTTCCCTTCTGAAAATGGACCCATAGCTGAGAAAATGAGTTTTGAGGTGTGATCTCAAGAAATTAAGCAAGTTTAAGTGGTGAATGCAATCTCTTCCCTTGTCAGAATAAGAAATATTTGAAAAGTTCCCCAGTAAGCTACCTGTGTGCAGTCATAGCCAGAAGGATGTTTTTATCCTCAGAAATGAGAACTAGACCTTTGTCCATCAAGTGGTTTCTCTTGCAGCAGTTTAAATAATATCTGTAAGCCATATAATGATGGCTGGATCATGGAGCAATTCTCACTGGGAAATTGCAGACAGCACAGCTCTTCTTTGCTCTTTAAATACTAAGTAGACTAAGACCTATTTTTCTGACATGTGGCATGGCCTTTTACTTGTGGAAATATCACTAGTTTGGGGAGGTTGACACTCATAAAAAAAAGTTTTCTTCTGAAGATACCAGGACAAATTTAGATGAGTCAGAGCATGGAAATATAAGCAATTTAAATAACAAAATACCACATCATTGACATCTCCTTTACTGTTCGTCTTATTTCATCTAAAATGTCTGTCAGCAACAGAAGGGGAATCAAGAATAAAGTTTGTTGGTCTTCACAGATTGCATAACCAACTACCCACAGTGAAGAAGGCCCCACCTGCTCATAGATTTCCCTACCAAATTTCTTGTTATGAGAAGAAGAAATCAGAAAGCACAATGCCTCTTCTGGTTGCACTGAAGATTTTAGAAACTCTTTGTGCTGTAAACGGGCCTTGAAATCTTCTACTATCCCTTTAATCTGCTTTTCCAACAGCTGACAGTTCTAACCTTCCAAGCAGCTGTGAGAATTTTTATTCGCATGGTCAATGGCAGGACAACATCCTCCTTCTTGTGGTCCCTTCAAAAAGCTTCCCACAAAGCCCTCACCATTTCCAAACGGAATATTCTACATTCCCAGAACACTTTTACCTGGAAAATTAAATCTCTAAACGTACTTCTAGTGGGATGGCCAGTGTCCTTCTACAAACTGTTCCTCATGACATTATCTCCAAAGGATCTTTTGTTTTATTTATTTAGTTATTTTGTTTTGGTCTGGGTTTTTTTCAAGGCCTCCATGACTGAGAGCCTGGGAAGTCCCCTGACACTTCATGCAATATGGATATCCTATGTGGGATACCCCAAGGATTGGTCAGCTAAATCAAGAGCACTTTTAAATCTTCTCTGTGACTTCTGTAACAGTGAAAAACCACATAGAGGTATAAAAGAGAGAACTCTATGGACAAGGAAAATTTGCTTCTACTGCAATGGTGTCCTTCCTGTTAAAAATGCAGGAGTTCACATACTTCTTAATATTCAGTGAGAAATTGAGAGGTTCAGTTAATTAGGACAGATTGGGTAGTGTAAGATTTTATTGGATTTCACAATATTTACAAAGGGGTCAATATTGTAATCCCAACAGCTATTTCTACATTTCCTTTGGACAGAGTGATACAGTCTCCAATGTAGCTTTAAGTCTTGCTTTGGTACCAAAAAAGAGTTTGAGTCTAAATGACTTTGTAACATCAGAACTTTCAATTTTACCCTGGTTTCAACCCAGTCAAATAAGTTGATTTGATAATTCCTGATTTTTCAGAAAGAACATATGATTAGAAAGTACAAAACAGATATTCTCTGCTTTTTACTCAGAACTCATGATAATGAGATTCACAGAAATTGTTGAAAAACCCTTTTTCAGAATTTGATAGTCCTTGGTTGTATTTTAATTATTGTATAATTATGTAGAGAATAGCTGAGAGATCTTTCAACATTAAGAGGGGTTGCACAGTATAGTGCACTTCTCATGCTATGAGAATAATTAGGAAGAGCGGGATGTTGTACTGCAATAATGCTTTTCCCTTTCATCTATAAGGACAGCAAAATTCATGTTCTCTTTGATGCAGCTGAAGCCTATTTCTTCATTTTGCATTTTCCACCTGGTGCAGTACTGTCTTTAGCAAAAAGCCTTTGAGTTGGGTCTTGTGAAAATGAACTTTCATTGCTGTACCCAAGAAGAAATCTGGGCAAATCCTATCAAAACAAATTATGTGGTTAATGTATTTAGTTCCCTATGCATTGCTTTTAAAAAGTTGTTCTTCACATACAAAAGAAGTCTTATGTTAGAACATAATTATCTGTGTGTTTTTTAATACCTTTGCTTCATTACAAACTAAAAACTGCACTTTTCCTTTTATTCTGAAAATCGTCTTTGACAAAGCCTCATCTTTTGCACAAATCAATCTAACCTTTTTTTCCTTTGATGATTCACTGACATAATAGCAAAGATCCATGAATAATCATTGTAAGACCCTTAAAGTATAATTGTGGTAAGCAGTTTAACTTCAAAGGCAAAACACCTAAGACAAAGTAATGTTACATACTGCAGCCCACAGATGATTTTTCTTGAGAATTACTTGTTCACTTAACTCAGAAATAACCATCCAGTAATTCCACTATATGTGAAATCCAATTGGGTGACCTTCTATAATGCATTGAAAAATATTCCAGTTCAAGTTTCTTGTGGAAATTCTGACAACCTATATAAAGACAAAAACTTGCTATTGCCTCTTAATAATTTAAATGTATTTACATAGTTTCTATTGGATTTAGAAGTGTTGAGGAAAATCAAAACAGTGAATAAACTGAACAGCAAATACCAGAATTTTCTGTTCTAAAAGAGCAGCTTTTGGTATGTGTGCTGATGGTGCTGAATAACTACTTCTTAATTTTCATTTATATAACTAGATCAGTTCATTAGCTAGTCATTTCAAACTTTAAAAATATAATTGCTGCTTTGAAAACAAATCTTTCTGTCTAGACATAGAAATTGAGTGTAATTTTCCCCTTTGAACATTACCAAACAGGGAGGTGGGAGCAGGGCTATCCATCCGTATAGCAATAGAGAGAGAACAGTGTAATGTGATGATCACAGTTACTCACCTGGTTCTCCCCTGGTTCTCCCCTGCCCTTTGGCTTTTGCTGGCTCTCTGATTCTACATCAGCAGGTTGTCAGAGATAATCTGTATCTTTTGCTTCCTCTTTCAAATCGAAGCTCATGAGCTCTGCTGGTTGCTTTCTGGAGGTCACTGTGAGCTGTGAAAAGGTCTAATCACTTTGCCTGGCCCAGTTGCTGACTTTCCCACAAAATGCTTCAAGCAGTCAAACGTTTTACCCTGGTTGGCTATAGAAGTGCTCTGGAAACTGAGGATTTTGAGGACAGTATCTTATAACAAAGAAATTATCAGAAGTTATAGAAAGCTAAAAATAATTTTTGTGGAACATTAGGAATTACAGGGATTTTTTTATGCTGGGAGCTTGCTTAGTTTTTGAGCAGGGTTTGTAGAATCTTGGAATATCCTGAGTTGGGAGAAGCCCACAAGGACCCTCAAATCCAACTCCTAAATTAATTCTGTAATCTTTGATGCCACTGTAACACATGTGCCTAATATGTGTTACCTTTTGTTTGTACACATATGCTTGTCTGAAAATAAATCTTAATAGTAAACAAGACAAGAAAAGAGAAAGAAGAGAAAAATTCTTTAAGGTTTGGTATCCAACAATGGAAGTGTATTTTATCAACCAGTTGTTTAGCAAAAGATTACATCAAATCCACTAAAACTTTCTTTTCTTAATGCCTGTGATTTTAAAAAATATTTAGGGGAACAGTTTAGCTGCAATGTTTTCATTCAAGTGTTACAATAGATGTAGAACCTCTCACCTAAGTAAATTATATCTTTCTCTCCAAATCCACCCTCTAACACTGATATAATTGCAGAGTACTTAATCGAACCAGAGATTTGTGGCAGAACTAATGAAGTTGTGCAGTCTTTAATTAGTTCCTGCAATATGTGACAGTGCTCTCACAGATACAATCAGCCTTCCAGGTTAGAATGCAGTCATGTAAGACATTGATGTATTAATTCAGACCCATGTAATTAGATAGAATGAGATCCTTACATGTATGCTAGGCAGTAAAGTTTAAAAATTAATAAAGCTTCCTGTGTCAAAGACAAATGATTTCAAAAGGCTGCTGACATCCTTGTTTTCAGCAATGAAGATCAGATTGTGAAAACAATAAGAGAGAGAAATCCAGTGTCAGAAGGTTGTTAAAGACAATCAGTAATGAAAGTCCTTTGATCAAATACAACACAGTGACCACATTCAGGTATAGAGCTCTAAGGAAATAAAAATATTTCATTGTATCTGATTACTCCTAAGTCCTAAAGAGGATGACAGACGTTGTGGAGAAGGGCTCAGGAGAAGCAGAGTTTCTGGGTTTTCATGAAAGAAAATCTTTCACATGTGGTGAATTCCTTCAAGTGATATTTCCAGGTGGGCTATAGACTATACTAATTTAAAGAAATTAGTATTTATTTATTTTTGCTTTGAAATCATGCCATATAGATCACACCTTTTCCAAAGTTCCTGCATTTTGTTTTGTCACATGCAGTGAGGATTTTACTGAACACATATACAGGAGAGAGCCTAACCACTAAAACTCTGAACATTCCATTTTTGACGAATGCAGGTTTTGTACACTTTTTTTTTTTTTAATCAGACTAACAATTTCTGACTATTGCAGTGGGCAAATACTTAGGACAACTAAGAAAGCACATTAGGGCCTATAAACATAAAGACAAATAATTCCTTAGATACTTGCAGGAAGGTCTATGCTCACAGATGTTTCTCTTCCTAAGCAGATAAGGAATATTTAATCCATTTGGATGAACTCACTACCCAAACTCAATGGTACTAATATCCACTCTGATACACTTTTATGACCTACAGCTTTGATTGTGTCTGGGAAAATATAACTCCTATTGACAGATGTGGAATCACTTCTAATGATATCTAAGATATAATGAAAGCACAATTTTGTATACACCTGCAAACATTGTGTAACTCTGCAGTCTGTCTGTTTCTGCAATTTATGTCACCATACTGAAGTTTCAGTGGGGCTTTTTGGCTGTGCTCTAGGACAAAGTACCAATATTCCTCAAGCCCCCAGACCAAAGTGAAAGTGCAGGAAACACATAACAACGCCTGTGGATTTTTTTTTTCTTTAGTTAGTGCCTTTTACTTCTGGCACCAGCTGTCAGAATTTCTAGAACCTTTAATACTGTGTTAATATCAAATGGTCCTATTCCTTCATCTCTCCTCATTCTTGATCTTTTCCTCTGAGAGCTGCCACACTTCTCAGTGGTGCTGTCAACAGGAAGATGAGTCAAGCATCCCTGTGCAGTGACTTCATGCACTCAGATAATCTGGGTGCTACATATCTGGTGGCAGATTTACCCACTCTGAGTGTAATAGCAGTATCCGTCATAAGCCTCTGTTTGTCATATGAAAAGTATTAAATAAGGTCACACTTCATTAGCACCTATAACTTCAATCACAGTTGCTGTAACATCGAAAAGATTAACAGTTGTGTAAAGATAATCAAATACACCCTAAAGGCTGTGGTCTTGCTTATTAAATGGATGCCATCTTTCTTATTTTGCCTTTCAGTAATTACTTGAACTGTGGCAATAGCTTCATATGAACAAGGACCTGCAGCTTGTACTTTGTGGAATTACTGGCATGTTGAGTACATTTTATTTGGTGGCATTAATAGGCTTGTCTCCTGCATACATTTCTGAGAGGAACAGAAGAAATAAATGTGCAGACAAAAGCTTTCTAGCTGATGCTACAGTGGAAATAGAAACTATATTATGAAGGAAGGAAAAACACCCTAGAAGGTGATGAGATATTGAGTTATCTGTAGCAAGTTATATTAAACACTTAAATTATTTTTTAAGTTTTTGTCTTTTTTTTTTTCTTTTGTTTTCTTGTTTCTCTCTTCTTTAAGGAGGAGGACACAGGGGAAGTCAATAATCTTATATGTCTTTTTTTTGCTTCAATTCCAAAGGAAGTTTTATCTCTGAAAATAAAACTCCTAAAGTCTCCTTCTGTTTGCCCATCTCCTTATTCTGCTGGTGAATTCAATTAAATAAAGCTAAAAATGTTACACTTTGGCTTTTTAATTTTCTTCCTCATGAAGTCGTTACTTATGAGTTATAAGTAAAGCTTATAACTCATAGAATCATAAAATTGTTTTGCTTAGAAAAAACCTGTTAGATTTTTGAGTCCAGCCATTAACTAACACTGCCAAGTCCTCCTCTAAGCCATGTCACTGAGTGCCACATCTACATATCTTTTAATTATCTCCAGGAAGGGTAGCTACATTTTCCCTGGACAGCCTGTTCTGATGCTTGACAAGCTCATTGTGGAAGAAATGTTTTCTAATAGCCAAACTACACCTCCCCTGGTGCAACTCATGGCCATTCCCTCTCCTCCCATCGTTTTTTACCTGGGAGAAGAGACCAGGTCCTCATAAGACCTGTGCTCCAGACCCTTCACCAGCTCTGTTGCCCTTCTCTGGACTTGCTCCGGCACCTCAATGCCTTCCTTGTGGTGAGGGACCAAGAACTGGATGCAGGTTTTGAGATGTGGCTTCAGCAGTGCCGAGTACAGGGGGAAAATCCCTGCCCTGCTGGAGACAATATTTCTGCCACAAGCCAGGCTGCTGTTGGGCACCTGGACACACACTGGCTCAAGTTCAGCTGGCTGCCCCAGGTCCTTTCCTCTGGAGAGCTTTCCAGCCATGCCTCTTCAAGCATGTAGTGCTGGGGTTGTTGTGACCCAAGTACAGGACCCAGCACTTCACCTTTTTGAGCCTCATACAATTGTCCTCAGCCCATTGATCCAGATTGTACAGATCCCTCTGTAGAACCTTCCTGCACTCCAGCAGATTGACACATACTCCTGCCCAGCTTTATAGTCCAATTACAAGTGATGATTGCAGAGTATTATAGGAGCTATTTGAAAAGCATATTTCAGTGGGGAAAAATATCTCCCACTCAGAATAAAAGCTTTTTCTAATGAAAGCAGTAAGAGTAGTGAGCACAGACTGTTGTTTGATCAGAACTACATTTTTCACTGTATCTATCATCCACAGATATATTATCTTGTCCTTGAAAAACATGTGCGCTTGTCCTAATATGACCTTTTTAGATGTCCAAAACAAAAAAGTGAGGAAGAGCTGAAGATATGTTGACTGTTGTGTTGAAGAACACTTAGGACCTGCTTCTGTTTCCTCTAGCGTATCCATTTCCACTGCAGCCCACAGCTAGGAATGTCTGCTGGCAGCAGGCACTGGGATCCCTTGGGGAACCTAAGCTCTCAGGTTTGGATGTGTTTTCATTGTGTTAATTTAGTGCAAGGCAACAGAAGGGCAAACCTGGAAAATGGGTGGTAGAGGAAAGCAGGTGGCAGGAACTGGAGAGAGAGTTATAAGCCTCATTAATGTTGCCCTGCACAGCCTTTAGAAGGAAAACCATCAAGAATCAGAAATGCAGTTTGGCTGGAGGCCTTTTCTGACAGCTGTCGCAAATCCCTGTCTAGGATTGAATAAGCATGAAAAACTGTATTGTGTCTTTCAACACTGCATATCTGCAATTGCTAATTAACACAATTTCCAGAGTTTCACAACCATAGCCAGGTGAAGATAGTTACCTACCTTATAATGATCATTTTTTTCTCCAAGTGATACTCAGAAAAAGGAAAAAGGTTTTAGATGGAAACTTCCCTTAGATCAATGAGTGCACTGAGATAAACACAGATCATTCTGGTACATGCTTATGACAATTGATCATTGAATGAGTATCAGTGGTGTTTTTCCTCTGTGTGCTGTTGAGGGATGACTGTGGAGTGAAAGGTCCCCACAAAGTTATTGCTTTAATGAGAAAACCTACAGGGAAGTCTAAAAAATGCCAAAACGAGTGAAAAAGTTTTTAGTAAAAAAATTTCATGGAGAAAATGTATCATTGTGTTAGAGGGAGGAAAGGAGTCTTGGTTACAGATTAAAATCCAAACCAGAGTTTAAGTATTTGCAGAGGGGTTGCTGGTCCTTTAGAGACATAATCATCTCAAGGACAACTACAGGAAGGAGCCATGCAATCACTGGTATTCATTATAATTGCAAATATTGGGGGAATATCTAATTCCTTTGTTTGTGCTGATGAGTTAGTAATAGGTTAGAGGAAAAAAAAGTGATCGCGTAGGTTAAGACAGGCTGTGTAATGGAAGCTCATAGAGGATACATTTAAATTGTATTTTATTTTTATCTCTGTTTAATGAGAATCAGCAATGGAGGTAATTTTTTTTTCCATATTAGATGAGGTTTATGCAAGGCTCTACTTTTGGTATATAATCATCAGTACAAAAACTATAATTATGTTTATATTTTACTATTTTCTTATACCATTTTAAAAATAGTCTGGAGGTTAAAAATCAGCCACAACCATATGCTGTCAGACTATGGGGTATTTACTATACAACATACTGGTAGCTTACATTTCTGACAAGGACTTTATTAGGACAGGACTAAGTTACATTAATAGAATTTATTCCAGACTACTCTTGATTTACCACCTACTAAACAAATTAATATTCAGAAGAAAAGATGGCAGAAATTAATATCTAAAAGCCCAGAAATTCCCTGCTATATTTAGGTACTAAAGTGCCATCTTTAACACTGTGCCTGATTTCATCTGCAAGATCACCATCATCTGCAAGTTATCACCATCATCCAAACCACATCTGAAATATTCCGATACTTGACCATCCAGATGGCAGAATAAACATAAAAAGTGGCAGTAGTGTATGGCGAAAATCCAAACCCCAATGAATCTTATTCTTCAAATCTCACTGCATTCATAGCACACTCAAAAGCTGTGAAACAACCAAGTCCTAGAAAAAACCTTATGAAGACAAAGGACCTTCCCTTACAATGTTCTCCTTTATCAGTTGAAAAGCCAAATTTAATCAAATGAAAACATTCCTCTACCAAAATAGGTTAATTAAATTGCCATGAGGTATTATGAACAAATTTATCCAACACAGCAGAGAAACTAGACCAGGTGTCTCAAAGTTGCATCCAATCTGGTCTTAAACACTTCCAGGGATGGAGAATCCACATTTTTTGCTAAATGTCTTGGTTCCCTCTCTGGTATATGCCAAATAGACCAGGATTGGGACTTATAAAAATTTCACAACAGCAAACCAATAAAAATCAGTGCATCTTTGCATTAAAAATCTACTGCCAAAAGTCCTGGACATGTGTAAGGACTAAGAAGACAATTAGGCTGTGAAGATGGAACCTTGCGTCTGCAAGAATCACCTGCAGAGTAAATAAATAAGGCAGAAAGAGGCCTGGGAAATGAGTTAATAATATCAATGCTGGAAAAAAGCTCAGATTTCATATAGGTGCTTAAACATACAGTCTCAGTGCAGATACCACTTTGACATATAAACCTTCTTCTCTGAGTTTTACTTAAAGTAACCTTCCCCTGAAATGACAGTCTAGTGTTACAAGCAATAATTCTTTGTCAACTTTTCTCCTGAAGAACTTAATAACTTACTGCTTCTCCCTTGGTAACAGTGAGCAAGGGAGGATTTGCTAACAGGACTTACCATGCATTTTATTTAATTGTTAAACATAATTAAGCTAAACATAATTAAATTAAAGTCAGAACTAATTAAGCAAAATATAATTAAAGCTAGAACAAGTGTTTTCAAACACTAATTATATTAAACTTTGCTGGTTTTTGTTCAGATGTAAGAAGAGGTACTGAGATACTTTGGTTTTTTTGATTCTCCAGGTTTTCTGCAAAAATATAGTATTCTCTGCATATCTAGTCTCTCACAACATACTTTTTGATAGCTGGGTTATCAAATCCTCCTCAACATGAGAATAAAAATAAATACATCCTTGGCTGAATCAGCATAGCCAGGAGGAAGGATGCATTTCACTATGTTAGCCAGAGAAGGAAAATGGAAAAAAAAATTGAAATTAATTTATCAATGGAATGTGCTTAAAGTTTTAACAAAACAGGGAAACAGAACAAAAATATTGTCATAGCTGAAAGGGATATTGAAAACCTTTTAAAAACCTTATTTTTAATATAATTTGCTCTGGGTTTATATCTCTATAGTTTGTTGATTTGAACCACCTTATAGTCTATATCCCTGGGGATAAAATTAGAATGGCAGATACAGGATAAAACATCACAAAGTTTGCAATGTCTTCAGAGACTACAGCAAGGACAAGAACTGATTCCACTGGAAGCATCAACTGTACTTTTCAAAGCCAGGCTATACTCATTGATGATCTGTAGATTTGGCATTCTAATTTGAGCATTAAGATTGGTAAATTTAGCCTATACCAATCCTGGAATGCAGCAACCATACATAAAAAATAATCTGCTAAATATTAATTATGACATTGTGTAATACAGAACAAACTCAGAGAAGAAAAAATATAGGAAAAAAAAAGTTTTGAAGTATTAAATGAAGCCAGCAAAGGAAGTAAAAAATAAAAATCCAGGACCTTGATTTGTCAAACCTTTCCACCAGCCTGCAGCCTTCAGCTCACAGCAGTTGCTACGGCATCTACTTCTGCCCTTTCT
This sequence comes from Zosterops lateralis, assembly GCF_965231275.1. NCBI lineage: Eukaryota > Metazoa > Chordata > Aves > Passeriformes > Zosteropidae > Zosterops > Zosterops lateralis. The sequence continues at coordinate 114,320,877 of NC_139762.1, forward strand.
ACTCTTTCTGTAACTCAGTATGAGTTACTCAATGTAAGACAAAACTGAGGCCTCTCATTTTTAGCTAAGAACCAATCCAAGCATACTGAAAGGATTTTATTTCTAAGTTTCTATCCAGTCCATAAACTAATATCTGACAGGATGAGGCTATTTCATATCCTGCCCACTTCTCACAATTCAGCAAACTCCAAGTACTCTTCTGCACAGAACAAAACACATTGTAGTGGTGCGGTTTTGGTTTTATCAGTTTTATGTATGTATTTATTCCTGGTTTTATAGTATTTTTTATAATTTGTAATGGTTTGTTCCATGCCCCCCATGTTCCACCCTCATTGGTTTCACCCCAACCCCAGTTATGTGTCAATCATAAGTTACCTAGCCCCTGGGCCTTGTCTGTCACTTTGGAGTCTCTTTCAAAAGTCTGGAAAGTTCCAGTGAGGGCACCAAGTGATTGGGCAAGACTTCAGCTGTCTCCCCACCCGAGTTATTAATTTGTTACAATGTATGTCACTTACCTGGAGAGCGTACCCCCTTGGTCCCTGATTTGTCCCCAGTTAAACCCATCCCTGAGTTCCTCCTCCCAATAAAAGGTGTTACATTGGGGGGTTTCCCACTTTTTTCCCTCGCCTTTCTTCCCTGCTGCTTCTGCTGAGGGGTGTCTGCTGGGGCAGATACCCTAAACTGAGGTTATCCCCACTGGGGATGAGTAAAACCAGCAGTTAACCCTGAACAGCCTCCCTCTTTTTTCCTGCTGTCATTGCTTCACTCCTTTGGGCAAGCAAGAACTCACAGGGATGGGTGGGGTTCATCCTGCTACCAACTGTGCCCTTCACTGCGGAGGTGTCAGGGCTGGCCAAGGCAAAGACAAGACACCTCTTCAACACATGTTGTCTGACATAAATACTCAGTAACATGCAATTTTCCCTATCACTCACACATCCACAAATATACACACATACATCTTTGTCCTTACATATTGGGTCTTCCAGAAACCCTAAGATTCTTGTGAATGTATGTAAGGGACTTGTGCTTTCATAGACCTCAGCGGTCACGTTTTACAGGGCCTGGTTAATCGCATATGACAGAAGGAAGATCACAGTTTTCAGAATGTGATCTGGGCATGACACTGCTTATGAGGACTCCATTGAAGAGGAGACCAAATAATGTAGGTTAAAAGATTTTCAAGTGGTATTTCTGAGGGTGCAGAGTTTCCACTGAAAATTAGTCAGCCCTGTTCTCATAGGTCATTTACATGACTTTGGAAAACTGCAGACTTCTGCTGAGTCCATTATCAATCTATGTTTTCACTGAACAATAATGATGATGATTTCATATATTAAATCATCATCTGATTTCAGTTGAAAAATTTGATATATGAAGTCATCAGCTGATTTCAATAATGATGTAGAAGTGGCTCAGGTTTTAAAGAAGCACAGAAGAAGCCAAGGCAGAGCTAGAAATAATCAAAGCCTAACTTTGTTTCAGAGAGGCTGGCAATGCCTGTTTTCTCACTTTTCTTGTGTTCTGGCACATAAGCTGATATCAGACCTCAGGATGCCTCTCCTTTCTTCCACAACCAAAGAGAGGTTGGACCTATACAGAGCTAGTTAGTGTTGGGAGGTGTGTTGTACCCTGGCAGTGCCTGGTAGTCAGAATAAGTAGAGAAAAGAATACAGTCCCTCTGGATTTAATAAGCCTTTTCATGATGAAGGTTTTTTTTTTTTTTTTTTTTTTTTTTTTTTTTTTTTTTTTTGTTTTTTTTTTTTTTTTTTTTTAACAGAGAAGTACCAGTGGGCAGAGTAGGAAAAATGAAATATGCTGGGGAAAGATTTGGTGAATGAAGGAGCTAGGGTTTGGAGGCAAAGATGAGTAGAATTCCTCTTTATAATCTTGTCTTTTTCCATTCTGCCCTTCAGAGGGTAAAACTGAGAATATCTGGTGCAAAGCACTTGATAGAGAGCTATTTGTTCCTCACTACTCTGTTTTTCACACTTCTTACAGCATTCAGACTTAGCTCTGGACTCAGTCCACTTTCCTCTGACTCTTACCACATTGTTTTTTCTTGACTCTTCACTGTGACATCTCCCTTTCCCATTCAGAGCCACTTATGTCCCTCAACTCCAGCCTCCAGCCCACCAGGTCAGCTTTCTCTCTATCCTCCATGGATTCCTCCAACAGCCTCAAATATTTCCTGCTCAGAACAGCCCCAAGCTATTCAGCTGGTTCACAACATCCTTAATGCAGTAACATCTCCTTTCTGTGCCTCCAAACCAAGACTTGACATTCCTGCCTGGCACCCCAACTTTTCTGCTAATGAAGGCAGCAATTTTAAAAATTGTTATTGTTTTAAGCAGCAGCCTTCTTTGTCTTTTATCAAAATGCCTGATGGAGGATGAGTGAGAGAAAGCATGTTTATGAGCTTCAAAGAGAGTCAAAGGGGACTTGCTATTATGCAGTACAAGCTGGACTGACACATCATTTTTCATAGAAAAAGATAAACAAGTAACAGGGTATTGAGCAAATATAGATTCATTGCCCAGAATGGGTTTGAGTAATTCCACCTTCCATCCAAGCACACTATTCAACAGAAGCAGCCTAATTCAACAAATGAGAAAAATTTGCAGCTTATGACATATATTTCAAATCAGTCTATTAAAAAATCTGAACCTGAATAGCTAAAACTTTTAGAAAGTTTCAATTAATGAGTAGGTTGTGGCTGGAGAAGTTAAAAACTAGGGAGTTACATTTGAACTCTCTTAACCACTTGGTAATGACTCTATTAGGACATCTCAGTTGAGAAAGTCTCATCAAAACTGATGTAAGGGCTGGTCTTAACAAGGAGTTTGTTGCCACTTTGCTTCAGATCCATCCATGTTCCTAGTAGAATTATAAGTGAAACAGCAAGTTCTCAGATTACGTCCCGTACTGGATCCTGAGTCTATTGCAGGGATGTACTTCATGACTTTCTGATGTTTGATACACCAGGACCCCTCCACTGCATGTCCTGAACTTGTGCTGCCATTCCAGTGCCAGTGACTGCAGTAGAGGCTGTGGAGTTGTTTGTGCAGTGAAGACTTGCAGAAACCTTTGAAAACAACTCAACCAAATTGTTATGTGGCCCCTACCACAGGAGGAGACAGAATAAGTGCAGTTCCTCTTTGTTGCAGATGGTTTTCAAACCTGCTTCAGTGTAAAATACAGCTAACTTTAAAATTAGCATGAGGAATAATGTAGTTAATTTTCACTGAAAATTACTGTTGAGGCAAATTAAAAGAATGACAAAAAATTGCCTTTTCTGCTTGAATCTGACTATATTTCTATGACATGTGAGGTCAGCAGGACGTGATTCTGAATTATTCATCAGGATCTTTCTAGTAACAGGAGGTTCACAGCTGTAGGCTGAGCAATTTCTATATCCAGTATATCACAGAAATGGTTTGGCAGGAGAGGCTACTGGTTGCTAAATAGCTATTCTCAGGACAACTGAAATACATCCAGCACTGACGGGGTTTGTTGGGTTTTGGTGGGTTTTTTGGTGGGTGTTTTTTTTGTGTGTGTGTGTTTTTTGTTGTTGTTGTTGGTTTTGGTTTGAGTGGTTTTGTTGGGTTGTGGTATTTTTTGGTTTTGTTTTGGTTTTTGTTTCATTTTTTTTCCTTAGGAGTTGGTAATAATAGACAGAGACAGGGGAAGAAAGCAATGGATGATAATGCTACAATGAAAATTAACAGATATAGAACATTTATCGGACAACTGTTATGGTAATTTATAAGAGCTCATTGGTTTGGGTTATATTGGGTACAAGAGTTTCACAGAAACCACATTTTCTTTTTTTTCTCCAGCTGCTTTAACTGCCCTTTTGTTTTGTACTGGAAAATGCCAAAAATTCAAAGGTGGTTCATAACTATAATAATGGTCCATCCCTGGAAGAGTTCAAGGTCAGACTGGGTGAGCTTGAGGAACCCAATCTAGTGGAAGGTGTCCCTGCCCATGGCAGCTGGGTTGAAACAAGATGATTTTTAAGGTTCCTATCAACCCAATTAATTCTATGTTTCTATGATTCTATAGACTCATAAAATCAGTTTTGAGAAATAAAAATACTTGAGATTTGCATTTTCTCATTGGATATTTACTATCTGGAATTAAGAAGATGTGGTAATTGGAGTCAGGTACTGCAACTCTTGAGATATTTTCTCGATTTTCTGCAAAAAAACCCAGAATAAAAAAAGATTATTAAATAAAAATAAGGAGCTATTCAGTTTATTTGCATTTCTTAATCACAGGCTCACAGCCTTTAAACTCTCCTTGAGAAAGAAATAAATCTAACTTTTGAATCAGTTATTCTCTGCTTTGAACCTCTGGAGTTAAGGAAGTGTCATAAACCACTTTTACATACTTTATGTCCCTGGTACAAATCACACAGATGTAATGGTGTGGGGACACAAAACTTTCCATCAGAAAAGAAAAAAATTTAGAAAGATAAAACGACCAGTTTTTCTAAATGAGCCATCTCCTTCAACTTTCACAAATTGAGAGTCAGATATTCCAGGTGGGCCCTTAATAATTTTCTCACTTCTAATGAAGAAATGCAAGTACTAAAAAATCAGTTATGGTAACTTGAGCCAATCAGAAATTTTCACTGGGAAAAAACTCTTTAGATTTGGCATGTTCCTCAGGTAAGTCTATATCAGTGACACTTTCTGCAGACACTTCTCCCTGCAGATGTTCCCTGCCAGCATTTCCCCTATAACTCACACAGCTTCCCATTTGCTGATTAACGTGTCAACTGAAGGTTAAAGTTTCAGAATATTCTGGAAGTTTAGTCTCATAAGCACCAAGCCTCCCCTCCATTCTCCAGAGATTTGTTTTGTTACATATTATTATAAAATATTTCTCTTTTTCCACAAGATAAGAAAAAAAATAGGGGGAGGGTTTCATCCTTGCCCTGCTGCAAAGGTAACAGGAGCAGGATTATGGTATAGGTTAGTTGGGTTTTTTAGCAGAAAAAGGCTCTGTGCAACCCAGACCATCAGAGTAATGGCTGCTTTGAACAGGATATGGGACTCAATGACTTCCTAAGATCCCTTCAAACCCATATCAGTGTTTTTGTTTTCACTTGGTGCTTTTCTAAATGTCTTGGTTTAGGGGGATGTGTGGTATGTATCATCCCCACTGTTAACCAAAGCTAATTAGATGACAAAGTTACAACCCCTTGCTCTTTCTTTCATCCTCTTATTTGTCAATATTTATTGAAGCTTTCAACTTACCCATCCACAATTGCGCTTCCTGTTTCACGTGCTTTTTTCTCCTTTGCAGGCTGCAAGGTCATATGTATTGCAAACCTCAGTGTTAATGTTAATTTAAGGCTGCTGTGAGAGGGATTTAAGAACTTTCTAGTGAGATACCCAGGTGACTGGAATGCTGGTTTGAGACATGTTGCTTGTGTATGTGGCAGTAATTCAGACTGGGAATTGGAAAACATGAAGACCTCTCTTCAGCAGTCTTTACCATGTTTCACAGTTCTACTGTAGTGTCAAATGAGAATGCCATCACTTGCATCTTAGATGTAATTATGATGTTTTCTTTTGGTCTGATAGGAAGGAAGAGGTGTCAGCATTTGCAAGTGGAATGATTCACTAAGCATTATAATGTCATTTATCTTTTCTTTGCTAGTGATGTAGTATTTGGTGAAATAATGCTGGGCTGTCAATCTACTGTCAATCTATATGGTTCAGGGCAATCAGTCTGTTGGATATTAGAAAATTAATTTTTTCAAGTATCTGATTTTTTTTCTTATCACTCTCATTGTTGTTCATAGTGATGCAAAAGTAACAATACACAAAGTGTGAGGTTGGTGCTCCACTGGCAGCTATAGGAATATCAGGCAACTTTGCAGATACATCCACCTATTGTTTCTAATTTCAGAAGAGACTGAGAGACTCCATGAAAGGAACATCTAGCAGGGTGATTTCTAATCTGCAGTCCACTGATTTTTACCAGCAAATTTCTTTCCCCTACAATTTAGAATTACTGTCCCTTATATCTCTTGTTTTTGCAAATGCAGCAACAGTTTATGATGTTATAGACATAGCAAACCAACAGGAATCAGCACATGCTAGACCTAAAGTGTCATATCAAGGTTTTAAACCTACATGGTTGCTGAAGCATCCTAAACAAAGAATTTTAACTATCTAAAGTCTCTACTATGCTGGAAAATATTTTTGAACATATACACACTGCCTTCTATTTTGATCACTAAACTATCAGGAATTTATTGAGAAATTACATTATTATTTCAGCACTTTTCAGACAGTCAGAAGTATAAAACAAGAAAAAGCTTCTTTATCTGACTTCAAGCTGGAAAAATGTTTAAATATAAACCCACAGAGACAGATACACAAATATTTTTCTTAATACGTGCCAAAATTAGGAACCACATAAAACTGAAAATATTGCACCTTCAAAAACAGACACTAGTTATGGAAAAGAAAACCTATAATGTGGCAATTAGTTTAATACGTTGATGTTCACCATTGCTAGCAAAATTTTGGATGGAATATAACCTGATGTGTTTGTAAAATGTGCTATTAATCTTACCTGATTTCTTGTAAATTTACCACCATACCAGCTATATGCTACAGAAGTTTCCCTGCAGCTGGGTTCTAAAGCAAGTCTAAGTGATGCCATTCATGTGTTGTCACCAACACAAACACTCAGGCAGAAAAGGAGACCTTGTTCACTGTCTTCAATGAAACCATGGAAGTTGCCATGATGTGACAACACTGCCACTTTGATCTCTCCTTGCTTGTCTCTGGGGTCCTGGTTCCACATCACACATATGTTGATTTACTCCTGGACATCTTGCTGAAACAAGCCAAGTAATTGTGTTTAAGAAGCTGGAGCAGAGTTCATTACAGGGTGTGCTCCAGGCAGACACTGTGTACAGCCTGAACCATCTTCATCTCTGGCACACCTCACACTCCTGAGCAGTGTCGTGTTGATGTGTGCATAATACCTTCTCTCAGTGCCATATGACTGCCAAGCCAGTAGGCTTTGAGACAATCCTCCCATTATCTGTGGTATTTTGGAAAAATAAAAAGATAACTCAATTAAAAAAATTAAATTCTGCAGTTTGTATAGTGTGCAGACAGTGTATATGAATTCTGTCTTTATCATTGTTAAAAATTCCAGGTTTTATACTCATTCATCAAATAGGGCCCTAAGTGAACCCTGTTTAAGTTCTATGCACTGAGACCACAGCCAAATAAAGGTGGAATTATACTGTAGGCTGTGTATTTGCTAGTTGATCTATTTTAAATTCTTCTCCATCTAAACCTGTGGGTTAAGGTGACTTTAATCCAAAATTAAATACACAAACACAGACACACAATCACATCAGCCACTTTGACCTTATTTTGCCATGGAAGTTACTTGCACAGGAAGCAAACAATGAGTCTACTGATTACTTTTTTATTTATTAATCATGAGCAACTGCTGTTTACATGCCACTTACTGATCTTTGTATTTAGTCTTTTGAGCACTTACTGTGCCTTCAGTAAGCTGTCTGAAACAAAATTATTCTGAAATGCAGGAAAACAGAAGGCAGATAAAAAGACCAACAACTGAGTTATGATTTTGCTCATCATTTATAAATGTCTTTATTATCATAATTTCTTAAAGAACTTGCAAGAAAGACTATGGCCGATGACATATTAGCTACTTGAATCTATATTAGTAATAATGCAGTAGTAATTAGTTTACTTGCTTCTTAAGTAAGATGTAGCTTGATTTATGACCAAATACCTTGATATCATTAGGTTGCGTGTAGATGGTCTTTAAATGTCTTTTGTTGCATTGTTGACTAATGTTTCCATGTTGCAGGACCAGATTATTTTTGAGGCTAGGGATCTAATAACTGAGTGCTTTGGTTGCTGGTAAGGAAGGCGTAACAGTCTTGATAATTCAGGTTTTCTTTTGAATACTGACATATTCTTATTCCTCACTGATCAGTAGATGTTTAAAAAGTAATTTATGCAGAATTTTAGTGAAGAAACATATGGGCACTTACTGAATTCAATGTTGGTGACATCCATCTCAATACTGCCTTTTCATCATTCCTGCTAATTATAACTCTGTAGCTCTGTGAAGGAAGGTAAGTGACCAGTAGAACTTAAATTGTTTCTTAATGTAGGAAGTAAAACATGAAAAGCTGTCACAAATTGAACACTTGTTTTTCTTTCTCACTGAAGAGAAAATTTTGTGGCTACTATTCATAATCTATACATTCCTGAGTTTATATCACATTCTAAATTCATGCTGAATGGCAAATAATAAGTTGTTTAAAACCAAACAAATAGCAGAAAAGTAGAAGTAAATCATATATAACATTTAATTATGAAAATCTAGTACATCTGTTCCTTGCAACATGAAGCTCCATCTCCAGGGAACATTATTTCTGAGAGCTGAGCTGAAGCTGCAGCAGCACAGCTGAGTTAGAGCTCTGCTAAGCTTATACAGAAATCATCAGTATTACAGAAGTCTGCAAATTAGAGTAACAGCCAGAAAATTTCTTGTAAAAGGTGTTTTATTTAATTTACCAAATTCTCCTAATTTAAAGAGGAATCTATTAGTCTATTTATGCCCCAGGTAATTTAAGTTTGGTAAACAATCTGCTATTTCCATTGTGCAGCAGGAAGGTTTTTATTTTTTTTTAATCAATGGCTTAGGGACAAAAAGAACAACACTCAGAAAAGGATTATTTAATTTGAAAATTACCAAACTATTTACAGAAATTATGAGTGAACGGGTATTTTCCACTCATTCATTAACAGGGTAAATCCATGGGATAGCTCGAGACTATGTTATTGATCTTGATAAGCCATATTCACAGAGTGGTGTAAGAGAAGCAAAGTTTGAAAATGCAATAATATCAGCATGAACTTTTCCCCATAGTGTAGTAATGGTTACATGACACTGTCTTTTTGAAATCAGACCTTTCTTTTTTAAATGTTCTGGCTCCTAGAGTGCTAAAGAAATATTTTAATGAAAAAAAAAAACAAAACAACTCTTTTAAGGATTTTACTGTGCTTTTTTTTTTTTTTTTTTTTTTTTTTTTTTTTTTTTTTTTTTTTCTGCACTGTAAAGATTAACAATGCACAGAAAAACTATTTCCTTCTCTACATTTACTCTTTTGTGCTATACAGTCAAATTAGAGTTATGAGTAATGGATCAGTTATGACATTTACACTAGAAGCTGAAATATTTTCCTGCTGCAAACCCCACCATTTTCATCCCAGACTCACTGATGGAACATTGTTTTGTCATCAGGATGTAGAAGCAGAACAGAAATAAAAAGAAATAAAATTTAATCTACAAATTTAAAGATGTTAAAAAAACAATATGTAATTACACATTTGCCCCAAATTTGATATCAGATACATTGGTCTAAATCAGGAGAAAGCTGATGGAAACTAATTACATTAGTTCTGCTTCACATCATTGTAACCAACAGAATAATCTTCCCTCTGCAGAAAAAAATCTGGATTTCTCAGAAACCACACTGAGCTCTGAGAAAGACAATAATCTCTCTAAAAAAAAAAAAACAACCAACAACAGGGGGAGTCGGAATAGATCATGGAAGTCAGAGTGGTATTAATTACCATTTTTACCGATGTTGCATATCTGGAACAGAGTCAGAAATGAAGGGATGAGGATCCTATGACCGTGTGTAGACTGGTGTGCCATGTGTCATGATATGTCATAGGGTCCCTCTTGCTCAGCCATCCAGATGGGTGAGCTGCTGGAGACTCAGTTTAGATGCAGTGCTCTTGCTGGGACATGTCTGGCCTAACAGAGTCTGGAGCAAGGTGTCAGTCTTGCAGACTCATGAAACAGGCTGATGAATTATTTGATTCAAATGCTAGAACTTCTACTCTTCCCAGATGGAAAGATTTCCCAGCTTCTTCCATATCCATCCTCAGTAGCCTCGCATGCTCATCCACCTGAGTGACTCAGTTCCATGATTAATAGTGGCTCATCACATCTCCTAGATGCTGATGATATACTATTTTAAACCACCTCAGCTCAAATTCCAGGGAAAAGGTGTTTTTTTGACAGGAGGTGACAGGAAAATCTATGGAGAAGGGCATGGCTCTGTTGCCTACACTCAGTTGACTGTAGAGTGGCACATCAGAAGCTCTGGGATGATATCCCACCTGCTGTCAGCCTAGAAGACCATGGTTGTCTCAGGGATCTGGTGGCATGTGAATGCCATTCAAGTAGCACTTGATTCTTATGTGTAGGCTGTACATTTGAAAAGTTCCTGTCAATGGAGGAATTGGATGAGAACCCTCACAAACCTGGCTTCATTATTTACCTGCTAAAAGAGCAGAAATTATAAAAGAAGGATAAAGGACATTTCCAAATCTTCCTACTTGTCCCTACCAGCCTCTGAATCTGTATCTCTTTTTATGCACTTTTCCACATGAGAACTGAGAAGGAGGTGGACTAATTTGTCTCACGGCAGAAATTGATCAAGAATTATGAACCTGGAGAAAAATATAAAATAAATAAAAGTTAGACCTTGATGTGTTTGCTTGTAACAACTATGCAGAAAGTTTTAAAATTTACCTTCAGAAATTAACAGTGGTTTCCCCTTTCTACTCTGAAGTTTGAATATCCAGATTACTGTACTACAGTATGACTCTCCACCACGAGCTTCTCTGGTAAAAAGTTGCTAACAATTGAATATCTTGACAAGAAATAGAAAATTCCCACGTGACATACAACAAAGGATTTGTCATGAATCAGACTATATACAATTGAGAATAAAAAGTCTTTTTCAACTTTTAGTAAATCACTTAAAATTAAATGTCTCTAATTTGGGGCAATTATGCAAATGTTTCTTCAGTGAATGAAGACCATGATATGTTTAGTGTATTCTGTTAATGCAAACTTCACTCTGCTTTTGTCTGGTATGATTGAGGCTGTCACTTAGAAAGACAAAGGTATTCAATGAAAAAAGACTATTGGTACAGAATACTAAGGATATTCTAATACCTGGTGAAGCTAGAAGTAAAAAGGTGAAAAGGTGCAGGTATGCAAATTCTGTTCTTTCTAATAAAGAAAAGCATTAGTAAAGGTTTTTAAAGTATCCTTTTCTTTCTCCTGGATAAATTTAATTTTTTAAAAAAGAGAGGAGGCAGCTAAGGAAATTATTGTGCATGTATGCTTTTCATGTTTTTCCTTTAAGTGCCATCAATACATTTTAGTCTTTTCTTGTTATTTTTTTTTTCTGTTTCATTTACATCATTCATTCATTAGTAATTAGATATTGCATTTCTGACACTTACATTCCTATTTCCATCAGACTCTTGGAATCCTTTGTTAGTTCTGCCTGATTGGAGGAAGGTTTTTCAACACTTGAAATTAGGTGTGTATAAGCTTGTAGAAACATCCCTCTTTATATCCATGGCTTAATAGAAATGAACAAAATGTGTTGGTTATTTTAAAATCAATATCAACATTCAAGATCCCTGTTTCAGATGGTTTTAAATTTGAACAAGAAAAAAGCAACTAAAAGTTCTGCTGGAATGATATAATACCAGAAAAGTCCTCTAAATTTGTTGTAGTGAATCTTATTTATTAATGGAGTTCTTTGGGATATGGACTTTTCTAGAAGAGTTTCAGAGAGTTTCCTCATTGGTGAAGATGCAGGGGAGATAACTGATGAGAATAGATTACAATGCTTACCGCAAATATTTTCATGGAAAAGAGAAAAACTATACAGCATGACACTTCCCTGCAGTGTATGTATATTCTGTTTACTGGGAGAATTGTTTTTTCTGAATGGAAGTCTTCTAATCAGTTTTGTACATTCCTTCTAAGTGTGTTCAGAGGCATGAATTCCATAGAATTGCCCATTCCACAGTGAAATAGTGCCCTAGAGTCTGTAAACAGAACCTGTAAAAGCCAAAGATTTCCTTTTTAGATAAAATAATGCATAGGAAAATGTACCTGGGAAATACAAGGGAGGGGGCTAGAAAGTTTATAGGGAACACTACAGAGAACAGTTCCAAATGATCTATTATACAGCTTTTGTCTCAAAAGTAGTCTCCTTTTTTTTTTTTTTTTTTTTTTTTTTTTTGTATAGTGACTCTATCCTTTAGAAATTATAACTCCTAAGTATGTTTCAGCTCGTTCCTAGTTGCACTTCTTTGTGCTTTTTAAGTGATTTTACAGGAAAAAACTCTAAACAAATTTGAACTGTAGCTGGTGCAAAGTTGATATTCTGTTGACTTGCTCATTCTTACTGTCCTCTCCAACAGCCAGAGATGAAAAAACATGGTCCAAGGTCCCTGAGGCCCTGCTGGTAACACAAGGACCCTCTGGACACCTCGTCAGTTTAAGATTTCAGAGGATGAAATCTAGTGTGATGTAAACCACATCTTAAAACTCTTGCAAATCTAATCAGCAAATGACATACTGTAAACTTACCAAAGGAGAAATACTGTTTTATTGTAATCAACAAAATGAGTGTTTTAGAGGAAAAAAAGACCCAACCCTTACAGCTTTGAAGAGTACCTTCAGTTCCTGGAAAGAACAATAGGATAGATTAGGAGGACATTCAGATCACAAACACACAGTAATATGTTCAGAGTGACCTGAAAATTGTGTTATTGATATAGGAAATGTAGCTAGAGTAGAATAGCAGGGAGTGGAAGGGAGGAGGGAATGAATGTATTTATTGGTTTTTCTCCTTCACATTATTTCCCACCCACGGATGGAAAGGTAGCAGTGAAACTGGCTGGTTGGCTGCTCTCAAGGTTGGAGGCAGCCCAGGTGGTCCTCAGCACAACAAACACTCTGCTGGCACTATGCCTCCTGTCTCAAAGCAAATCCCTCCTTCCCCTTTCAGGAGAGAAGTAAGACAGCATTAGAGATAGAGGGAATATTTTTCCTTGATTACTTATGGTTTTGCATTGTCTCATGGGACATGACTTTAAATGTTGACCAAATTCTGTCCTGAGTGCCATTACTCCAAATCTTCTCTTCTGCCCGAGTCTGGTAGCTGACAGCATATGCAGACACCAGATTGCCATAATCACAGAAAGAACATTTTCAGGAACAAAATAAAGAACTCTTAAAAGTTGGAATGCAAAATCAGACTATAAACAAAAACCACAGTGATTTTCAGAACTGTGAATAGGGTTGTGTCTATTTAAAAGACAAAAAAAAAAAAAAAAAAAGAAAAAAAAAGAAGCCCATTGCTCTTTAGTTTACATCATTTTTATACGAAATTAGGTCTTTTCAAAGTATCATGGAAGCTTTCAAGCATGTGAAATTTTGGCTTAGATGTTGACACACCTTTTAAAAAATTAAATTAATTCTCTTAGATCTCCTCTCCTCTCCTCTCCTCTCCTCTCCTCTCCTCTCCTCTCCTCTCCTCTCCTCTCCTCTCCTCTCCTGATTTGTTACAGTAATTTTTTGTATTAATAGGAGACATTCATATTAGAAGAAAAATTTGCACCCTTTCAAACCTTGCAGCAAAATGCACACAACTTTTAATAAATGTGCTGAAATGCTGTATTGGTTTATTGGCATTTTCCCAGAAAAATTACATGTGACACTTCACATTGTTCATGTGCTTAATTTCTTTTGTAACCAGAGACAAAAGTTGGATTGCTGCTTTTACATTTCCCAAGAACCAGGTCCATGGTTTTGGTCATCCAGATCACCTCTACTTTGGAGGACAAAACTGTGAAAATGGTTGTAGCATAAGTTTAGCTCTTCCATTTGTCTCCAAGCCTATATAACCAGCCACTGCTTTCACAAAGAAGACTTTTTCTTCCCAGCTGCCAGCAAAAGATTTCTGAAAACCTCATAATCTGATTTTCCTAATAGATGGTGGTCTTTTGGGCACATATACAATGATACCATGAAGTGTTATGTGAGCTTAGGAAATGTATTAGATGCATCTTCCAAAAGATACTAGAAGCAGCAGTAGCTATTCCAGATATCTTCCCCACCAACATTAAAGATATCAAGGCTGTGTTTTTCAATATTTGAGTAACTTCATTAAGTGATGAAAGCTGACTGATAAAGTAGTCCAGTTGCTCTAAATTAGCAGTGTGGAAAGTCACACAGCTTATGAGCTGAAATTCTTTCAAGCTCTTGCAGTCATATGTGCCTAGATTTTATTAATTTAGGTAGTTTTGTAATTTGTGAAAAATGTCTGTGAAACAGGAAAACAGCTATGAGTCTAAGAAGAGGACTGTGGGTAATAATTAATAGAGCTGTTATTTAGGCTTGAGAGTACTCAACAGCTGAATAGATCCAAATCTGTAAAACATTAATTCAGTTAATATTTTTGTCTTATGTTTTGGCCACATTCAAGTGGGTTGAGCAGAGCAAAAGGCACAGCATATTTCTTTATTTTTGTAGTCAAAGCACTTATTTTACTGGCAGCTGCTCTAATTAAGGATGTCTGACTAAATGCAGTTTCCAAGCTTTGTTAAGAGAAAATGTTTTCTTCATGCTACATTCTGATATTTGTCATGCCTACATACAATGGTGCAGATGGGCTAGTCCTGAGGCACCAACATCCAAAGCTTTCTGCAGGGATTCAGCTGTCCAGAGCTGTCAGCACCCAGCTGTGGAGACACAGGATTTGGCTGCTGTCAGATTGAGGAAAGGGGTAGGGGGCTCTCAGCAGTCTAAGGGTTCTCACTTAGGCAGATGTTGCCTTCAGGAGGAGAGGGATGTGCTCCAGCAGCTACAGCTCCTCAAGCTGCTCCCCATTAAGAGTCAGTGGTGAAGAATGACAAGAAGGGAAAGTTTCTTTTATAACTTCTGCAGAAATGAGTTTTCAACTCTGTTTCCAGGGGAACCTGGGACTTTCAAGGGAATGTTTTCCCTGTATTTTGAGTGGGTTCTCAGACTCCAGGAATGGAGGACAGCAAAGGTGGATTTTACATCAGTTTTGAGTTATGGATGCATGAGACTAATTTGTGTTGTGCAGCAGAAGCTCACTTTTAACACAGCAACCCTGGCTAAATTTTTTAATTGCCTTCTTTAGCTAAATCTCTGTCAGGTGGAAACACAGAAACAGAAAATTCCACTTCTTTCAGCTTAAAGACTTACATGCTTTTTTTTTTTTTCCAGATCTGAGATTCAGATCTATTGCTCTGATAGTATATAATCACAGGTTGACTAGGAGTTTTCTTTTTCCTAATCTTCTTTATTTTCAGACTTACCCTTAACCACTTTCACAAGATAAGCCTCGTCTGTAATTTTCTCAGCTCTATCACAGCTGAAACTTAATCCTTTTTTCCCCTTCCACAGCTGTGGTTTTCTTTCAGAGCAGATTATATGTTTATGGAACACCAAGGACTACAATTTTCTCGTATATTCTGTTGTTGTTGTTGTTGCTGTTGTTGTTTTTTTCCTTGCCTTTTTAATCAGGTTTTCTACTCCTACTCTTACTCATCATATTCTTCACTGTATACTCAGGAAAAAATCCAGGTAAGGCCAGGGATAATTCTTGGTAATAAATCTGCAGAAGAAACCCCAGATGGGAAAAGGTGTCTCTAAGCTGGTGAGAAGATGGCTAAAAGCTCTAGAGCTAAGTAAACATTTAAGTTCTTCGTTTCCCACTGAAATATTCTGATGATCTAATAGCCCAATTAAATTGCCATGGGACCTCAGAATTCTCATTAGTCGCACCTGATTAAAAAAAAAAAATTACTTTTTCTGTTTTTTTTTTTTTTTCTTTTTTTTTTTTATTTTTTTTAAATCTATAAAGACATTTGGACTGATAAGGAGTACAACTCATGTGCCTGATACTACTAATAAACAGAGCCATGAGTATTCCAGACCTCTTGAAAGCCAGCTGCCCCTAAGCACTCCTGTGTAACTAGCTCAGCATGGGATTAATCTGGCATTTTCTGAAGAATCAGTTGCCAATGTTAAGAGAAGGATATTGAAGCACAGGGATTCTGGAGAATGAGAAGAGGTGAAGTGTAAGTATGACTAACTGTTAAGCTGTTGCATTACAGTTGGTTCCAGTTTAGATGCTTTGGGGTTTTCATCTCAATTTATCCTCCGTCCATTAACCTACAGGTCATGCTCTTTCTGACAGATTATCCTGAGCTCAGGTCTAATGGCACTTACCTCTTCTGTCAGGCACCAAAAGCAATGGAGTAAAGGATTTTTTAATATAAATTCAGAAAATACAAGACTTTATAAAGGTGGGTGTTGTTGGTTGGTGGTCAAAGATATATCATTATTTTCTTTGAAGAAAATGTGCTTGAATGGATGAGGACAAAATATCTCTAGTATTTCATGTTGTGGTGGATAAGCTGTGCTTGCAGTTTCTGGGTGATATATAAAAGAGGGCTGCAGGTCTTCTCAGTTAGAAAAAACAAACAAAATGCTCAAAGAAATGTAAGGAGGGTATAAAGGGATAAAATATACATGGGAGTATGCAAAATTCTTCCTTTTTTTAATAAATGCTAGAAATCTCATATCTTATATAACCAAGAAAGGGATTTTACATGCATAATCATACACATAATAGATAGCTTGCAGATAAAAGTTCTTGCTGGAGTCAAATCTTAGACATATACTTTTTATTGTTATCATCAATAAACTGATCCAGGTGAGTAAAATCCTCCCTTCTGAAAGTTGGATATGTTCCCAGATCAAAAGTTTTTGTTTAATCATGATGTAACACAGCTATATAAAGAAAATATTTAACCTCTTAACCAATATCTCATTTCATTTTCCTTTTTCCTCAGCTCAAGGTTTACCAGTATCAATTTGTTATGCACTATAAAATTTCAGGATTGTGACTAATCTTAAAGATAGGTTTAAATAGCGTTACTATGGTTGATTTGTGAAATAGAGTGAGAACATAGGCAATGAGCATGAGCAATATTTCATTTGGGTAAGGAATGAAGTGCCATTGGATTGATAAGTAATACATTTTATATATTCTAAAGGATGATAAAATCAATTCATATTGGTGATGTAGAAAATGCAGATTGGCTTCTATAGAGAAGTGCCCTCCAGACACACGACCTCTCTCAAAACAAGTGTGTTAAAAAAGTCATAATATTGCAGGTACATGTGCCCCTGGCAGACAAAAAAAGCAGTGCTCAGAGTCAGCCAGAGTTTCACAAGTGCTTGACCTTGATCAGAAAGCAGAGGTACTGACTTGGTTAAGAATAAAGAAGTTGTTAATTCAGTTATACAAAAAGGGATATTTTCACATTATGATCCCTATTTTGCAGTTTCCTGCCCATAATGACCTATCTAGATTTCTTTAACTTTTGATTATCTGACAATTGACTGACTATTGTCTGTGGCAGACCAAATTCCAAAGAGAGAAAGGTATGAATCCCTCAAATGTTTGGTTTCCTCTCTCCAAAAGCAGTATTTCAGAGAACATATGGGGCCTGCAGACCAGAGTCACACTTCTCTGATCTCTAGTCATTC
Organism: Zosterops lateralis; assembly: GCF_965231275.1. Lineage (NCBI taxonomy): Eukaryota > Metazoa > Chordata > Aves > Passeriformes > Zosteropidae > Zosterops > Zosterops lateralis. Next base: position 114,338,370 of record NC_139762.1, read on the forward strand.
CTCCTAATGAAGCACTGGCACATCAAAAAAACCCATCAAAAGAAGGAGTAATATTGTATTTTAAAGTGCCAGTTCTGTGATGTGTTGCTGATACCAAAGTGTAATTAAAAAGGAGAGTGAGGATATGCTGTGCTTAGATTTGGTCTTATGTAGTTACACTACCTTTAATGAATTTCATCTTGATTTATGTCCAAATGTAGAAGAAGTGAAGCGGGTCTAGTCCTTGGCAGAAAAGAAGGAGGCTTGTGAGTAAAGCTGGCTCAAATCTTCACAGTAGCTTAATGAAAACTGAATTCACTCACCCCAGAAATGAGAAGGAAATAAGAGAGATCTACCACACAGGCCTCCTGCTTCCTGGTGAAGGCTGGAGTTCCCCATGCATCCTGCCAGGGCTGCCAGGCTCCTGTGTAGCACAGGCAATGCCAAGATGATGCAGCTGGATTGCCTCCATCTCATATCCTGCTGCTGAGTCTTGTCAGCACCTGTGTTCTGTGAAAAGGCTATGGTGAATGCAGGTTTGAAAGATCAGCACCTCCATTAGTCCTGCTCTCCCTTTCCTCTTGGGAAATGCTCCATTGCATTCAACCTTTGCAATTTAGAACAATACAAAATATTAAAATAAATATATTATTGTCGTACTACAAAGTATTAAGTATAAAGAGCAGCCCCATGCATCCTGAAAATGAATCAATTAATTTTGCTTTATTTTAGCATTTCCTGACTAAAAAAAAGGAAGACTCAGTCTATAGTCCTTTACTTGAGGTGGGCTTTGGGAGATATATAAAGCTTTCTGAAGACCTTTGTGGTTAGCTGAGAGCTAGCTATATATTAGTTTCCTAACACTGTTCCATTGCTGCACAATAACTTGCAAGTCCAGACATAATAATATGGTCTCCAAAATAAGCTCTTGTTTGTGTCAGGAATGCCTTTGCAATTACTGCAGCATTCTTGGTGTGCTGCAGAGTTGTAGTGACAGCCAATTTTTAGACAATCCTCCTAGTTAAAATTACTCTGATGCCTACAATCCATCCGTTAGGCAGTTGGTAGTTCCTGGAAAGAGGTCACTTGGTCTGTTCAGCCTGAAGAAGAGGAGACTGAGAGCAAACCTCACTGTAGTTGCAAGTTCCTCATGAAGGAAGCACAGGGGCAGGCACTGATGTGTTCTCTCTGGTGACCAGTGACAGGACCCGAGGGAATGGCCTGAAGTTTTCTCACAGGAGGTTTAGGTTGGATATTAGAAAAAGGTTCTTCACCCAGAGGATGGCTGCACGCTGGAACAGGCTCCCCAGGGAAGTGCTCACAGCCCCAACGCTGACAGAGCTCAAGATGCAGTTGGACAATGTACATGGCGTGACTCTTGGGAATGGTGCTGTTCAGGGCCAGGAGTTGGACTCAAGGATCCTTGTGAGCCTCTTGCAACTGTGAATATTCTATGATTCTGTAAAAATCACATGTCACTATACCATCTCTCTTCTCTACTGGCCTTTGTGGCTGCATTGCCGATGCAAACCAGGCAGAAAGTTGCTACCCTCATCCAGATATTTCCTTCATGTGTCTTCTAGCTGGGCTGGAACCGTTTGATAGACCTTGACACCAGTCCAGACAAGAGGCTGGAAGAGCAGTAGTGGAAGTTCTGCCATGGTGCAGGAGTCATAGCAGACAGAGATCTCTTCAGGTGACACCTGCAATCCTCCATCTCTTCCTGCATGTGTGGCATGAATCATTAGTACTAAAGAAACTCTCTTAATCCTAAAACATCTGGGGCAAAATTATCTGTCAGAACAGTGCATTCATGAAAGAGTTGCAAGCATTGGTAAAAGCTGTAAAATTCTGTGTTCACTGAGACTGAATGTCCTTGTTCCTGATCCATGGGGTGGATCAACTTGGAAGCCAGTCAGTTATGGAGTCACTGCAATTGGATGAAACATCTACATATTGTAGATATTGTTGCATTTATTGTCTGCAAGACAGAGAAGGATGGCTCCATGTAAACAAAGAGCTGAGGGATAGATCTTTAGCTAGTAGAATCTTGCACTGTTTCAGTTACCCCAGAGGATCTTTGTTCAGTTTCTGATTTCATTCATCAGCTGAAGATTTCAGTATTAATTTGGAATAAAAAAACAGTGCAGTAACAGCAAGAAGCTGTGGTAGGGTGAACTATTCAAAAAGGCAGCCTGTGAGCTGAATGATGACAGTAAAAACCACCTGGTATAGCACTCATAGAAGGAATACCTAGAATGCTTAATTGCAGAATTTTTATGAAGAAGCTGTCTGGTGACATCAGGTAAATATTTGTAGTATAACACAAAATGTTTCCAGAATTGCTATAATGGCACAAAAGACTTAATTGTTTTTCAAACTTTACATGTGCCACTTAGCTTTACTGGTGCCAACAGACCTAAAGAATTGTCTCAGAAGCCTGAGAAATAAATGACAACAAATAAGTGAAAAGCTCCTTTGATAGAGTGACAGTCCTAAGTGTGAATTCTCTTTTCTTTTGAAAACTAAAATTATTTGTACCAAACTTGCCTTTTGATTTCCCTCATGATACATTAGGAGGAGCACTAGTACCCAGGGGGAAAGATAAAGACAGCTGTGCTGGCATTTAAGCTGGCAAAACACTGCAGTGGGAATACACTGCCCTGGAGAAATATATGAAATTTGCGTATCCAGATTAAGTATATCCCTATTATTGTTATGGACTGTCTCTAGAGCTGTTTGAAATGTTTAACTGCTTACTATTAAATGAATGTGCGTGCCTTTGGGGAAGGCTTCACATTAAACCATGGAGCCAATAAATAAGAATTCAAAATAAAACTCAAGAAAAGTATTAGCAACTAGTCCATATGTATAATAATCTATTTCAGTTTTTTAATAAATCATGGGAATTGCAGATGCATGTACTAATATTTTCTATCCCGACTGCTATTTGTACTTACTAGGAACATTTAATTAACATTGTCTATTTTCTTCACTAGTTATTATAAACATATGGAATTGGAATTCCTTTCCAGGAAGTGTCCATCTACTCTAAGAGCAGACAGCTTTCATGTAAATGTGCTGAAAAAGGTTTCAAAACTTGTTTGTTGTGGCATGTCTGAGGTGATAAAAGCCCAACCTGATTTTATTTCACAAAATTTTTGATAAATAGCAGTTGGTAGGCAGGCATTCACTGGCTGGAGAGAATTAAAGGATAAAGTGCTCTATATTGTGGTGCCACTGAGTTGCAAGCCAGCAGGGCAAGCCAAAAGAAACTAGAAATGTAGGGGGGGAAAATAGAAAAATATATATTTAGTTTTGATCAGCTGGGAGTTACAGAAGGATGCTAACCTCAGCTAGGCAATGGTCACCCTCGGATTACAAAATAGGAGTGTGTTGGATGATTGTACTGGCAGGAATCAAATCTACCATGATTACAATTGCTTAAGAAACTATCAGATTTCTGTTAATAAACACTGTGGCATCATTGGGTATTCATTAACATGATGATGGAAGGCATTCAAAGTTGGTCAAATTAATTAGAAAAGACACCTTTTTAGAGCATTTCCACAAAGCTGGAGTGGATTCTGATCAGCTGGAACATCAACCTTTGATTGCTGTTGTTTCCTCTTTCCTCCAGCTGTGATTCCTTTTTCTCTGTTTTGGTTGTCTTTCTCTCCTTCAAGCATTTGCAAAGGATTTGATTTCACTCCTCTCCACCCAACCGCCTAGCAGCACTTTATTATTGTATCTCTATATGTAGAGGTGGTTAAAATAGGTATTTTTCAGCTGCTGGTTTGGCCCCATCACCGGATATGTGTACCTCCAACAGAAAGGATACAAAAGAGAATAAGCTTTAGAGGTAGAAAGAGGCTTTCCCCAGCTTTCCTCCATTGCTTTTTTTGGGGTTTTTTCTTTTTTAATTGTGAGCACTGAGCTAGTTCTGTCTTCTGAGAAGCATATATCACTCCAGTGAGAGCAACAACAGCTCTAGATTGGATATTTTCAACCTGTACCCTGTGGGATGCTGCAGATTTTGATGGAATATTTTAAGGAGGTCTGGGAAAGTACTTTAAATGAGATCATCATCTGCAGACATCAATTTCACCATCAGTGCATCCATACCTTCCATGGAAAACTCTGAGTTGGCCCTCCTGGTGTGAAAGTGTCACATGCAGCAGGGCTTCAGGCCTTGACTCCATCTTGTACCAGTGGAGGATGAGATAAACCTGTGTGTTAAAGTCTTATCATTAACCTTGACAGATGCAGTGGCAAGTCTAGCTGATCTTCTTTCTCAGGAACTTCTCCACAGCTGAATGCATGTCTATTCATATCACAATCTTTTGGTTTTATATATGTGGGAGATGGCCTTGGCCTAGGGCAAATGCAGCATAGACAAGACCGTGCAATGCTTGGGCAGTAAAGTGCATTATTTGCAAAGAAGGTTGTTGTGGAATTGTTTTAAAGCATCCCTGCGTAAGTAGTAAGTGGAATTGTGTTTCCTCAGGTCGATCTGATTTGCATGATTCTAAATACGATTTTTCTTCTGAATATGAGAAATCTTCCCAGTATAAAGAAGCTGGAGAAAGAGAAGTGTGCCTTCATTGCGTTTTCTCTTCCTCTTTCAAGCATATCAAATGCTCTATATCCAGGTGAGATGCCTTTGTCTCATCCTGCTTAAATACCCAGGTGGACTATGCTCTGGTCTGGCAGCCTCAGCAGTCTACAGAATCCATCTATCTGAGAGGAAATTTCAACAGTTTACAGCAAAATATTGTCACAGTTAAGGCAAACACTGCCTGTCATGGAATCTCAATTTTCTAAATGGGGGTTATCTTGTGTTTCATCTGGTTTTCTGTATGTACTCACCTGTTCATAAAAATGTGTTCACTGTGAGACCACTCACATTTATTTAAGACAAATACATTTGCATTTTTTCTGCAGCATGATGAGTAGAAATGTATGCAATATAGATGCACTATTTTAATTTCTGTGATAACATTGGCAGGGTTTTTTTTTTTTAAGGATAGGCAGAAAGAAACAGAATGGTAATTTAAATTACATGAACTTTCACATGAGCATTTTTCTAAAACACATTAAAAATAAATATTGTTGTCTAATTTTCTTTTAGATGGCTAATTCTTTAGATCTTGTGCAATAGTATCAATAATGTATTTAGTTTTCCGGATAAGCTAATGTTCTGAAAAATTAAAAATTCATAATTGCATATTTGAGAATTGAGATTTTACAGCTGGCTTTTTGGCAGAAAGGAACTAGGGTTTTTTGTAACAGCTCAACAATATAATCTTCATAAAATTAAGGGATTTCATAACTGTTCATTTGCTTGAGCATTTTCTAATACACTAGAACTTTATCTACATGGTGAAAGCAGATGTGAAAATTATGGTCTATAGTATATTCAAAAATGAAAAACCCTATTCAATCTCCAAAAGTTGTTGCACACACGCAGAGCATGAGAAGTACAAAGCAAGGAACCGTTTCCTTAGGAACTGATGATGTTTCATTTTGCCCTATTTTCACCTGCCAGAGGGAGAGCTAGAAGTTGTCCACTGGTGAGACAATTAAAAATTTTTGGATGAAGGCAGTTTAGACAAGCTCTCATCAGGAGCCTGGTAGTGCCAGGAGAGAGTGAAAGGGAGATGAGAGGAGACAAATTATGCTTGGCCCTGACCTAGGGAAAAATCCTCAAGGTTTGTGTTTCTATGATGCACATACTGATCTGTGAAATAGCTCAGGAAAATTTCACTGAAAACAAAGGAGCAGTTATTATTTAGCTTACCTACCACATCATCTGGCAGGCAGGGGGTGAAGAGAACAGTTAACTGGGAAAGGATGATTTTAAAATCATTCCTCCATACTATTCTTCCTCCCTTTGGGAACTCTCCAGTTTGAAATCTTGTGCAATCAGGGTTTGGTGTTTATGTTTTCCCTGATTTGATGAGATTATCAAGGCACACCTGGATACACAACAGAGATTGTTCTCCAGTTTTATAAAGTCCAAATGAACTCACAGCTAAGTTCAACAGCAGCTGGATCTGCTTCCATGGTTTTTTGCTTCTATGTTGGATTTAAGTACTATGTTCTTCTTTCATTTTTCTTCCTAGCACTTGGGCTCACTTGTTGTCTTACTCTTGTTTCACTTCCAACCCTGAGATTTAATCAGTCTGAACTGACTCCTTGCTCCATGCAGAGCTGGGCTTGACTCTGTGGCACTTGGCTGTGCCTGGCAGATGATCAATTATTTTCATCAGGTGCTTCTTGGAGCAGGAATGGTCCCTTTGGGTATTGCTGTGCTGTCTCTTGTGGCAGGAATTCCCTGTAAGGCAGGCCCGTGTGCTGTGCACACCACTGGAGCCACTCCCCAGGCACCCAGCAGATGACAAAGACACAAACTCACTCAGTGTTTGCCCCTGCCGGCCACACTCTGGCAGCAGAGCAGCACAGAGAAGACCCTGGGACGGGGAGTGGAAATCAAGCCCAGAGCACCCCCTTGGAGAGGCTTCATCTGCAGGCACAGGTGCCTCTGAAGTTCTGCAGAAACTCATAACATGGCTCCTGGCTGTAGCCCAGACAGAGCAGCCACCAAAAGCTTGGGTTTTGGCTGCTCCTGATCACATGGATCGGCTGAAGTGATCAGAAAATGCTTGGGTGACCAAGAAGTCTTCTGGAAATGTGTATGTATGAAAGAATGCTAAATATTTCAGAAATTAGTTTTATCTAGCTCCAGCAAACAGTCAGTTTGGGAATACTCTTTTTGCTTACTTTTCTTTTGTCAGTTTTTATTCCCAAGAGCAACAGAGGCAGTTAAAGCAGGAATTATTTTAAATGTGAATCACCACTCACCATATGGCTTGAAGTTGGAAATAAGTTTTTAACCATATTCCCATACAAGAACAGTATTCAGAAAATTCAGAGGTTTTGTCTTGTATAGAATATAACTCTTAACCCAAACTAGAGGTTACAGAACAACAACACACAAATGCACATGCAAAACACTGACATTTTCTTGTCCTACATTTAATATCCCGTTCCTGAAAACTTGAATTCTTTGGGAAATAGTTTTCAAGAACGTAACTATACATTATTCAATTACTCATTTCATTAATTCAAAAGAAATTTGGGTTTTTTTCATTAATCTTGCAGATTGTCTTAGTTAAGACTAAAGAAATTTACGATCTTGTATAGGAAGGAAAATGTTTCCACAGTTCGCTTTCTACATTACAATTTACAATTCTGCAAGCATCTAGAATATACATTTGGAAAGCATTGTCTATTTTATAATTTTTTAAGCACCAGCATACTTTAGCCGTGGTTCAGGTGAATGTGGACCAGGTGGTGAGCACAGACATGTAGGGCTACCTCTATCACCTGTGATCTATACCCCCTGTGGATGCTGCCGTGAAGACCACATCAAAGCTCAGGCTCCCTGCAGAGCCTCTGCAGCTGTTCCATGCCCTGCTAGGAGAGAATGGGATGAATGTTTATAAGTGAACTGCTAGTAGACATCATATGAGAAAATGCGGAATAGGCAGCAGAAAACTTTACTCAGCCCATCCAGAAAAAAGCTGTAAAGAGCTCAGGTGTCCCTATATCCCATGCTCTGGGGCTTGTCTGGCCTGTGGCATGATGATCTCTGGGAGCAATTGATCAAACTTCTGTGACTGGATTTATATTATCTCAGTGATCCTGTAATGCTACCTAATGCTAACCAAAGATAATATCAGTAAAGATTAAAATGATGATGTTAAAAGAAAACATCAAGAGATTGAAAAGACACTCAAGCAAATTTGCTTAAGCGTTTGAGCAAATATTGAGGAAATTCAATACAATGTTCATTTTTGTATTTTAGTTCCCAAAATGAGAGGCAAATCTTGCAGACCTGGAAGTCTATTGAGTTTATAGTCATGGAATAAATTCTGTTTAGCCTATTTGGAAAAAGAAGATGGTTTTAAAAAGAATCATACAGGGCAGATGATTTAATAATTCAATGCTTACTAATACAATTCTCTGAGTTGTTTTTTTGGTTGTTTTTTTATTTTTTTTGGGGGGGAGGGTGTTTGGTTTTTTGTTTGTTTGTTTGTTTTGCTAGAACATGCTTCAGTCCTTAGAATAAATAGCCAGGCTAATTTGATTGCAAAACAGAATTACAGTCTTCTGAAACAAAATCCATGTGGAGTTTTCTATTAAAAGGAAAATAAGTTCTAAAATTTACAGTCTGACCTATTCCAGTCTTAATAGTCTTCAACTACTGGCAGTAAAAAGCATATCAATGGAAAATAGATACACCACTATTATGTGAAGGGCTATATGTTTTGGTAAGGCACATGCTTACTGTACCTCCTTTTATGCCAGCACCAGTTTTACAACTTCGCCAGCTGATAACTTTCACTTTTCATATTAGCAGTTGTTCATTAGAACCATAAAATTTTCTAATGATTTGAGTTGTATGGGACATTAAGGATGGTCTAGTTCCAACCTCTCTGCCACAGTCAGGGACATCTTCCACTAGACCAGGTTGCTCAGAGCTCCCTCCAGTCTGGCCTTAAATACTTCCAGGGACTGGGCATCCACAGCTTCTCGGGGCAACCTAGGCTGACATTAATAGTTCATGGCTAAGTGAGAAGTTATGCTTTAGTGTCCTCATGTGACTACTTAAAGAAAAAAGTGACAAGTGAAGAAATTTCATAGCTTTTTATTCAAGATTCTCATGTTGACAAAGTCAAATGAGAGAGAAGAAAGAGAGAAGAAAGAAAACAGAAGAAATGTTCCTCTGAAAGTTCAGTTTTGCCTGGATTGTTGATGCCATTTTCTTATGCTCTGCAACACTAATACTTAGGTCTGTGCTAGTCTTCATGTACAGTTTTAGTCTAGAGATGTATTTATTTTTCTGTTTAAAATGTAGACGACTTGGAAGATATTTTTCATGATGAAGTGGTGTATGAAGCATTAAATGGCTCATGCAGGAAAATATATGCTTCCTACATGAGGCTCATATAGACATTCCAATTGTCAGGCATATGTCAGTGAGAAAGATGCAGCACTGTGTTATTTTTTTCCCTTGGTATTGAACTCCTGAGATTGCTTTTTGCTTTTGATACATTCCCACTGTTTTACAGAGCTATGCCTTAAAGGAAATAGTCTGGAGGTGGCAGAGTTCCCCACCACTGTTCCAAGGCTGAAGTCAGTATGAAGTGTTACAAGGTAAAGGTGACTTGACCCAAAATATCCACCTACACTTGCATCTTCTCTAAAGCCCACTCTATTTTTTTAGTTTCTCCAACCTGGAAGTTGCCTATATCTGTCTCCTTTTTCTAAGGATGAAAAATTACATGGCTGGGGCTCTGCTTTCATCTGGGAGATGGAGAGAAAGCATTTTCCATCCACGTGTGAGATGTTTTACAATCCATAACTGCAGCGATAAGCAGCAGTCTGTCAGATCTGTTCAGCACAAAGAGAGAAAGAATGGCTGTGAAATTCTGCTACAACTTTTGCAAAAGCAGAAGCTTTTGAAATCTGCTTTTGGCAGCAGAGACTCTGTGAAGATGGAGAGAAAACATTGAGTTGCTGGGCTGAAAAGCTCTCTGTCAGTATAATCAAAATCTTTATCAAGTGTTTTCTCTATAACTGGGCATCTACAACCATGTTTATTTTGAAAAGTTTTGTAATGATTCCTTTCATGCATGATAATATATTTTATATATGAGATAGGGCTAATTTTTTTCAATATCTCCATTAACATCATCTAATTCATCATCTGTGGGCCTGAATTTTTAAGATCTGTTCTTAGTAGCAAAAGTTATGCTACTAAGTTTTTCCTAGGATTCATCAGAAAACCTGCACACAGTAATGATGATTACCAGATCTGCATAATAATTTTTCAGTAATGACATTGTTCCTCAAGAGGGTAGGAGTTTTCCACTGCAAGCTTCATTGGTCCACCACAAGGAAGGGACTTTCAAAGTCAGGTTGCAAATCTCCCCAGTAACAAGGTGACCTGAGCTGGTTAATTGTCTCCTGAAAACTCTATTAACACTGTCTTTCTATGCTTTCCTAATTATCTTCAGATGCTCAAAAAATTTGATCCTAAGTTCAAGTACAACTCAGTCACGGTTTGAGCAAGTTTCAGTACTGAAGTTTCTCTCCATGAGAAAGTCCGAGGAGGAAAGTCTTCACTGACCTCACTGATCATTCTCTTTCATTGCAAGCAGAATGAATTTATCTTTTTTCTGAAAATTACTTGCCTGTCCAGCTTTTTTTTAGAGTCATAACTACCAACCTTAGCAAACCCAGCGCAGGAAGACTTGGCATGTTCCTGGAGTCAGACTGCAGGAGGTCTCCATGAGTAGTCGGATATATTCAAGACACATCAGCCTCTGTTTTGCACTCATAAATGATGCTCATTTGTACTCTGGCTGATGGTCTAGGACTTGGGCATTATGAAATTTGTGACTAGCAAGTATCCAGAAAACTGAGGCATTTCATGGAGTTTTAGAAAGGGCCTTGCCCTTGCCCAGGAGAGGGACGGTTGCAGAATTTGTCTTTACTTCAGGTTTTTCTTTACTTTTTTTTTTTTTTTTTTTTTTTTTCTTCTGGAAGAAGCAAACCTTCATTTTAAAGATTCATCAGTAATATTAAATGCTACCCATCTATCTATTTGATTTTCACACAGTGCTCTCTGCAGTTGTAATAATCCTATCTCATCATGGCATCAAATTTCTCTTCCTTCTCTAAAATTATATAATCTTTCTCAATAGTATTGCATATATTTTTATAAGCCCTGAAGGCAGTGTTAGAAACAGTCTAAACTTGACTAGGAGGAGACAGAAATGCTAAGTAATATTTTACACCGGCAGGAAAGAAGCTCTAAAAAATAAAAAATAGTGCAGAGATACAAAAGTGGCCTATAGGGATTTTTTATCAGCATGTGGGAGAAGTATCATAAAGAAAGAAACCTTTCCTAAAAATCTTTAATACATCTTGAGCATTACAGCACTCTGAAATCTAACTTTTCCAGAATCCCATAAAGCTTTTTATAAGACAGATAAATCTAATTCTGCAAACCTCTGGCTGATTCCCGGTTCAGTGCATGGGAACAGATGTCAAGATAATCTCGTGCATCTTTGCCTTGCATTGCATCTCACTGAGGTGGAAGACCTCACTCTAGTGTGCCCCAGCATACCAGGAGGCCAGTGCCATAGCACAATTACAGTGATGCAGAAACCATACTCTCTCTATGCACCTGAAAGAGCTAAACACCTACAAAAACATGCTCAGGGTTGGAGAGTTTTAAATTAAATTGCACTGCAGAGTATTTCTCTCCCTGGGCATGAGAGCAGCAAGAACATTATTATGTCCTCTTAGATAAGAAGTGCTTTTTGTTTTTAAGTGACATTATATATTAGCTGGTCCTTTCAAGGACATGATTTTTAGTCACATTTTAAGTATCTGTCTAACACAAACAACTTGCCTGGCATGAGACCTGGATTGCACAACAATACTGCACAGCACTTCCTTGCAGCTTTTCAAAGGAGAACTTTTGAACCACACTGGTAGCAAATGCTGTAACGAAGGCTTAAAGGGAATTATCTACTCTCAAGCCAAGGATGAAAGTCTGGAAAAACGGGTTGTGTTAAAATGTTAAAAAAAAAAAAAAAAAAAAAAAAAAGGAGTAGGTGGTTAAAAATGAAATTTTAAGCAAGTCTTCTGACCACTGGTCAAAGGAGGAGAGGATGAATCAAAATATGCCATGAAAAATAAAATTATCCTTTCTATGTATTTCACTTTAATGTCCTCTAGCTTTCACTTGCTATTTTTTTGGCATTTGAAAGGAAATCATACTTCATATTTCATATTATTCATTTTATGCTGATGATTGCCTTTATGTTATTTGCACCATTTGAAGCAGCCTTGGTGGAAAGTCAGCTCTTCCTCTGTTTCCCAGGTGGTATGATTTGGGAGGAGTAGAAAAAAGAAAGGGACAAACACCGCTATAGAAGAAAAAAAAGTAATGCAAAAACCATGATATTTTCTCTCGGACCAACCAGACATCCTAAAGCGTGTCCAAAAGTTAGATTAAATAATCTCTTTCACCTAACAGAAAAATTGTTATAAACCCCCAAAAGCTAAGCTTAAAGGGGTACAACAGTAGAGAGCTACAATGGTAGCATTTTTGCCATATTAAGAAAAATCGAAGAATCTATTTCTGTGGCAGTGGGCTGCTGGAACCAAATTCACATCTGACAAGTCAAAGTATGACTTATAGAAGTGTGGGTAATGGACATTCCTTAAGCTTTTCAATGCTTGACATATTTTACCAGGTGGTATCACTTTCTAAGAATTCAGGATTCAAAATTAGAGACAGCTAAGATGTAAAGTATCGTTCAAAGCCAGCCTCCTATCTGGGTTCCTATTTTAACACAGTAATCTTACGTATTCAAATCATGTACATCTGTGATGGCTATGGCACTTTAAAAACAGTTACACAGAAAATCTGAAGATCCTTACTTGTCCAATGATCTCTGATGACTCAGTGTAAAGCCTTTATTCAAAATTGAACCAAAAACTAAACAAACAAATAAACATTAAAAAGCAACAAATAGAGCATAAAAAAGTTTCACCCATCACTATGTAAGTGAGCACATACTTTTATCCATCCACTGTTTGCTTGAGTCATTCTTGTCTTTATGAAATTTCAAGCTATTAAAATCTCACGAACATATGCTTGTAATACAGGGGAAAAACTTTGCCTAGGAACAGTTTAGAAAACTGTGCTCCAAAGTTATAGCTATTTATACCTTTATTTTGGGATAACACTAATATGATTCATTAGAGTACCTTGAATGATGAGTCATCAGAACACATTGACAGAAGAATTATGTTTCAAAGAAAGCACAAATGTTAAGCTCTGACAACTTTACAGATATAATAGTATGGTAAGAATGATGTGTGTTACATGTGCAGGTAGATACTTTCCTGAAGTCTCATTTGGGATCAGGTTTTGCTGTTTCCTGCACTGAATATCACCACAATTAATGAGACTGCTTGCAGAGTTGCTTTCTATCAGTCTCCAAATCAGGGTTTTTAAAATATGTTTCCCCATAGGCCATGGTCAGTGTTACCCTTCATTATTTAGTGGTGTTTGGAGATACTACCATGATAAAATCCTAAATATTGCATTAGTTAACATTAATTCAAGTGGGAGTTTATTGCTTCCTATCACCCTAATTTCTTTTCCATGGCCGTGACTTTCTCAGATGGAAAACATGGAATTAAAGAGGTAATAAGCTCCTAAACATGAAAGCTAGGAAGAGGAGCAAAGAGAAAAGGAACAGAACACTCTTGATTGTGAATAAGGTTTGCCTTTGAGGTTAATTTTGAACCTTTGTATTCCATGGAAGCGGAAGATCACATTCTCTGTCATGCAGGATGTAGAAGTGCATGCCCATCCCCAGTAGATCAGAAGTACATATTTCTCCCACCCTCTTGTGTTCTGACCACAAGCTTCATCAGAACTTCATTATGTCTGAAGATGCACCTCTTGAAAAAGGAAATCAGAATATGCTGTTTCCCTGAATACATTGGTGGAGTTGCAATAGCATGGGAGGCTTTGGTGGCTGGAGTTTTGTTAGAAGGGAAATTAGGTGTACCAAACCAAAAGGAGGTCCTCCTCATACTTCTTTTCTGCTATCCTTTTCTTCAAGGAAAGAGAAAAGCTTCAAAGTATGGATAGGAGACTGAGGTTGTTAGGGTTAGGACTGATAGATGAGGTGAAGCCTGAGCTATATTCACAGTTTGTTTCCAAAAGAGCAGACTCATTACTAAGGTGGGCACTAAGAGCCAGAAAAGCCTAGGCTGGTCGAGGAGATGTTGCAGTGGCTGCAATGTGCACAGCAGAATCCCAGTGTCCTGGCCGCAGCAGAGGACAGCAGTAGGTGTCTGTAGAAAGAGGATGAGCTTCTTATGATGTTCCCCTACAACACTGCCTCCCAGACCTTGCACCTCCCAGGTGATTTGTTCCTCTCTGTAAAAGAGAGCGGCACAGAGCTCAGAGCAAGACATTTAACTACACACTCCTGTGACTGGTTTTGTAGCTTGCTCTGAGTTCACAGTCATAACAGCCTGGAAGTGAAACGGTCTGAACCTGCCAGGTATATTCCCTGCAAAATCTGAAGATCAGAATGAAACAATTTTCAGTGTGTGAAAGGAGAACAGGAGAAGATGAAGGATGTCAACTCCAAATAATTGCCCCTGGAATTTGTTAGATAAAATGCTCAAGTCACCCCAGGAAGAAAGATATGATTTGTTCTCCAGAAAAGTGTGAAATCCAGAAGGAAAACCCCTTCCAGTCCCCATGTCTGGTCAGTGGGTTAATCACAAACAAGAGACAGAACTCAAAGTCTTTCTTTCCCGGTACTGGTAAGTGGCCCACACTGTGGTCTATCCCTGCTGCTTCAAAGGAGGGTAAGTGAATAAAACTCAAGAGCTTTGTTATTCCTCAGGAGTGCAAAAAAACCTTTCAAGGCTTGCAGCTGAGCAGTAGAGCACTGAAGCATGGAATTAATTATATACAGTAATTATTTGTTTTGACAGTGCAACAAAGGCCTGATAACAAAGGCTTTATTCAGTCAGTTGAACTATTCAAAAGGTGTTACTGCATTCACTGAGCTCTATCTTGAAATGAAAAATGTTTCTTACTATTACTACAATTAAAAAGCTGTTCCAGAGCAGTCACTACTGAGGCAATTTGAACTTCCTGGTACCAGTCCAATTTCACTCATGCTTGTCACACATTCATGTGCTGTTGCAGAAAAACTGTCCTTTAATTAAAATAAAATCTTTTCTTTCCGTGATACTGTTTCTCTGGAATGTGTTTACAGAACTTTCTCTTCATTCTAGATTGCTAAGTTAGCTTAGCAAATGGCAGATGTCTGTACAGCCAAACATCCTACCAATCCTTTGTGTTTGTTTGAACTAATGTTTTCTGAGCACAGACGTCCCTTGCAACCTGCTTCATGTCCCAAAGAAACAGAAATCCAGAGGGTTTATTTGACTTTCTGTTTCTTTTCAGTCCTACTTAACCTGCGGGGAGTTCTTCTATAGCAGAACTGGAGTGGCTGATGCCCTTTTTAAAGAAAAGTTGCAAGGCAAGGCAAAAATGCACTACACATATGAAAAAGACTATTTACAGCACCTCGTAGTGACAGGACAAGGGGGAATGGCTTCAAACTGATAGATATTTAGATTAGATGTTAGGGGGAAATTTTTCGCTGTGAGGGTGGTCCAGTAGATCAGATTGCCAAGAGAAGTTTTGGATAACCCTCCCCTGGAAGTATTCAAGGCCAAGTTGAGTGGGGCTTTGAGCAACCTGGTCTAATGGAAGGTGTCCCTGCCCTTGGAAGGAGGGTTACAAGTAGATGATCTTTAAGGTCTCTTCCAAGCCATTCTATGATCCTGTGATACTGTACAGATTAACCTGCTATACTTTCAAGATTTACACTGAGCATAGGAAGAGCTCAGGTTTTCTACTGGTCTTTTCCATCAGCATTAAATAATTCTCTTTTTTGTTGCTGTTTGTTTGTTTTGGTTTGTTTTTTAGAAAACTACCACATAAGGCAAGTAACTAAAAGTAATCCTGTTGCTGTTGCTTATATTTCAGAAGAAATAAATCAATTTGAAAAAAATTTGAATTGGAAGCAAAATACTGAAAATGTGAGGCCTTGATTACAACAGTGTAAACCCATTCGAGCTGTAGCATGACTAGAGGACTTTATTTAGGGCTTGTGTTCTGCTGACTCTGTATTTCACCATGCATCCTTCTGTTTTGGCTTCTTTCTTTCTCCTGACATATTCCACCTTTCCATCTCTCACATTCTGGTCTTTCCCTTGTCTCAGTGTGTCTTTCCCTATCCTCTCCTGACTGCAGCTTCTAAGAAAGCTAAATGCTGTAGTACAGTTGCCCCAGTATAGAGGATTATTTTTACATGTATTCAAGCAATAGGAGTCTATAATACCCTAAGGTAATTAATCCCAGAATTTTTCCACCATGGCTCCATGGTGTTGCCCTAAGACTTCTTTTTTTCTAAAATTCAGATAATTTCTTTCTGCCCATTGTCAAGAATTTTGGGGATTAATACTGTTAAAAATTGTGCACAACACCTTTAAACAGTGTATATAGTCAAGGAGAATCAGATAAGTATATTTCAGCATGTGTTCACTAGGTCCAGTGAACTCCTCTGTTGTGCAACTACTTTCTCACACAAGCATCTGCTATAAGCAAATCACTCTCCATTCGCTTCCTAGCTGGAATAAAGATAAATTGGCCCATGTTGTCAGAAAAAAAAAACATTAGCCTGCTCCCACAAGATTTCATAGACCTTCGTGTTTGCTTATGATCCACTGTTTTAATTCCCTCTTGATGTCAAAATATTTGAAATCAATTATTACCACAAAGTCCTATCCTTCACTAGTACATTACTGTTCATGAAGACATTCTCATAGGCAGAACTGCTTTTTCTGTTTTGTTTGGATTTTTTTTAACTTTTGATTCTCTAGGAGCCACTTATGTCATATGCTCAGCTGCATGCCATATTATGAAATTTTCATGGAAGTTTCCAAAAGAACAAAGGAAGATCTGCCTCTAAACTCATCAGCATATCATAGTGTGTAGATAATTTTATTTTTTGTGTAGTGATAAAGAATAAATTGTTGGTTTCATTTAGCCATGATCAGCCAGTATCTCTAATGTCACAATGCAAACACCTAAGTGGAACAGAAATGTCCATTCTGATTAAAGTATGAATACCGGGATGTAGTATTTTCACTATTAAATGCAACATGTATTTAACAATTTTCCAGGGAAACAAAACCAATGGAGTAAATGATTTTTGTGTGAGGCTTTTCCTGGAGCTTAGCAGTACTCTAATGAAGGTTCACCTTAGCAGAGACACCAAATGCATGAGTGACATTCTCTCCCCTGCAAAGAGAAAGTAAAGTAAAGCAAAAAAGGCCTGAATTGTTCTTCTAAAAGGATGAATTGTTCTTCTATAAGAATTTTAATGTTAACATGAACCTTTTGAGATGTGTGTATTAAAAGGCATACAGGGAAACCTTACTGCTTCATAATGACTGAATTTGTACAAGACAATTTATGGAATATCTACCAGTGAAGAAACTTCTCATCACAGTAGGTGAAGAGCAAAGTGGCAAGCATCATAACTGGATGTTTTTGATTTGAATCCTGTTCTTATATGATTTCTGATCATACAACCAGATCTGTTATAAGGTAACACTCAAGAACGTGGGAATTATTTGGGAGTCAAAACCTTGGCTCAGACGAACATGGGACTTGCAAGTAAATGCTTTTCCTGATAATTCAAAATTTCTCACCATGTAATGAGCTTCTCCATCTAGTCAATATATGTAGTAAAACCATTATGTATTTCGATATTTATACTGGTAAATACAGTAATCCATTTATCCTATATTTAAAATCTCCTGTATGTAGTGAGTTTGTGTAGCTCTGGCCCTACAAGCAAATTCACAGAGCTCCACTTTGTCTTTGTACTTTGCACAGTAGTTTCATCCAGAACCTCCAAAAATTCTTTTCAGAGAAAGATGTATAGGAAGCACCATCAGGCTGTGGTTATTTTTCAGCTGCAGTCACAATTGAACTAATTTCTGCTGTGGTTATAAATACCCCTGAAAAGCTTATTTTCACTGGAGTATTAATTGTCTGGAAAAGGACAAGGGTTATGCAGTTGGATTGTTTGCTCTAGTGGGAATATAACTGTTTATTGGGAATATAACGGGCAAATTTAATTTTTCTATTACATTCAAATATTTTGTCCTTCCATGTATTTCATCTAACTTCTTCATCAGCTCAAACTCTTTGCTTTCACTAAATCTCCCATTCTCCAACAAAAATTGGCTCTTCACAGTGGTTCTTTAAATTGGCTTCTTACCTGAGCTATACATTTGTCAGCAGATGAGAAAAAAAAATTGTATTCATATATAAATTCTTCCCATTGCCTCTCTGCATCAAAATTGTGTCTGCTGATGAACAGAGGTTCCTACAACCAGGCTAAGCCCGTGCAAAGGGTGATGATTTCTGCTCCCATCAGAAGTTGAGAAACACAGTCCCAATGTTCTCCCACACTTCTGACAACAGGGCAGTGGCTTTCTAGTATCAGTAAGTCAGCCTGTCAGCCTGGAGAGGCTCATACACACCCTGGTGTGCTGCACATCACCTGTTAGCTTTTCATCCCTTCAGTCAAAGCGTTTCCTCAGAAAATAATTTTTTGCAATTGAATTATGGTTTACACTCCATTTTATTTTTTTGTGTCTACAGAAAGAGTGCTGCAATTTAATTTTCATGACTTATTATGCATTTCTGAACAGACTTAACCTGGTGAAAGTACACCAAATTCAAAAACTGTGGAGCAATTGAATAGTCAAATACAACAATTACTTCAGATGTAGAAAGTGCAGCATTGAGTAGATGATCTTGCAAGTTACATCTGTGTACAGCTCTGTGGGGTTGGGACCATGAGCCCTAGAGTGATTGTAGCAAAGACAATGAATTTCTTTTCAACCTGCAGGAGAAAACCTCTGCAAGACACTTGTGACCTTTTTATTTACTGATAACTTTTATTTAAATTTGTAAAAAGTAAAGGTGAATATTTATTGAGCCCAGATGAAAACAGATATAAATTATCATCCAGGGAAACTTGCCCACTGTGTCTTTCAAATTTAGCAAATAGAAAATGATTCTTCATTGGGATTTTGTTCTAAAAATATCTTTTCCCAAATTACAACCAACTCATATGTATGTTTGTTTTTGAAATATTTTATTTTTACATTTTCAAACTCCAGTTATTATTTAGAGCATTGAAAATATCTTCCATTAGTGAGCCTATCACATATATTTCAGTTCAACTTTCAAACTTCAGAGTCGATGTCTGCAACCTCTGCTCTCAGAGGGCTTTCTGAGGTCTGTTGATTCCATTTATTCAAATTAATGGACTTCTAAAATACTGGGAAATGGATGGAGGTGTGAAATAGAAAAGCAAGGACAACACAGTAAGGAAAAGATCAATGTATATATGTGATTTAATCCTAATACTAGCCAATTAGTTTGTGCTGCTCAAGTATCAAATTATGTAGCTGAAAATATTAGAAAACTCCCTATATTTTCATCTTCTTTCTTTCTTTCTTTCTTTCTTTCTTTCTTTCTTTCTTTCTTTCTTTCTTTCTTTCTTTCTTTCTTTCTTTCTTTCTTTCTTTCTTTCTTTCTTTCTTTCTTTCTTTCTTTCTTTCTTTCTTTCTTTCTTTCTTTCTTTCTTTCTTTCTTTCTTTCTTTCTTTCTTTCTTTCTTTCTTTCTTTCTTTCTTTCTTTCTTTCTTTCTCCAAAAATAAATTTAAGCAAATTTTTATAGCAACACTAATCTTAAGGAATAGCTTCCTTCAAAAAATACAAACTATTTAGGAGACAAACAGTCACAGCTTGCCACCACTGGGACTTAATAAGTTCAAGAGACTAATCAAAACTCTATGTAGCAAAGAGAGTGCCGGCATCATGTTCTTTTAAGCCAATAGATTTTGGAATGCATTTTTTGGAAATGTGAAGATTATCTTGCTTTTTCTTTAATTTATCAGATTACTATATTAGTAAAAATAAAAGTCTTGATCAATCCTTTCATATTCATGACTTATATCTTGATAACATTTAATAGTAAAATTTCAGCTGCTATTTTTATTTTAAAGTACTTTCCACATTAACTCATTAGAAAATATTCAATTTCTGCCTAATGAAAACACACTTGAAGGTCGAAGCACAAATAAGCCCAGTCAGGGTTGAAGTCCCTCCATCGCTTTCTCATGGCTTCTGACAGCATTAAGCAAGGGATAAAAGGCAAATGTTAATAATGGGGTGTCAGCCTGGATGTTTGTCACAAATGTCCAATGTCCTTGCTCTTCCATGTACTTTTATCAGTGCCCTTACATTCCTATAAAACACTCTCTAGGAAAAAAAAAACTATAAGAGGAAAACAGCAGCATGTCAGCAAACAGTGTAATTATTTTGAGTTCATTATGAGGACTCTGATGATCTCTTCAGACGTTGACTCAAGCTCCAAAGTTGCATTCATCTGTCCTTCATGAACTCCTCCCTAATTTAGGACTGCTCTTTGAGGGAGACGACACAAAAAAGGACATCACCAAAGGAAAAAGTCCAGGGAATTTATGGCCCACATATATTCCTATAAACTATCAGAGATAATAAGTCACTGGATGTCGTCATAGGAAAGGCCTTAGCAATTTTCCTGCAAGTCAGAAGACCTGGCCCGACAGCACTCAGTGCACTCCCACTGATGGCTAATATTCACTTGCTTTTTGAAACGTGACCATCAAGTTAGCAAAAAAAAAAAAAAAAAGTATGACTAACAAGCAGTAGTGAGGATGAGTTAGTAACATCATTAGCAGCCTGATCATGTCACTAAATTGCTCATGTGACTAACGAAATTTTGTCACTAAACTTGACATCGCAAATATCGTTTTCATTGGATATCAGATTCTGGGTATGAGAGGAGTCCCAGGAGTGCCAAGAGCAGAGAGGAGGTTGATTTTCTCTGAGCCACTGCTTGAGGTCTGCTCCTACCCTAAAGTGGGATGAGGCAGTTATTTCAGCCAACCTCACTTCCACATAATCCTCACTAAAAATGAAATCCATTGGCCGGAGAGGGCAGGAAGATAACCTGAGACATTATGCAGCAAGGTACAATCCTCGAGAGAAAAAGTCTGGCATGGATTAGGGGTAAGCCTTGGAGTGATTAATTTCTTGCTTTTAGGGTGTGCGTCAGTGAGCAACTCTTTGCTGACGTGAGAGGGGGATCAGCTTGGCAGATGCTGACTGTGGCTCTACTCACCTTTCTACAGAGGCTGAGACTGATGCTCGGCACTGGAGGATCCTCATATCCTACACTTTTTAATCCTGACCGGACTATAGAACGTATTGCCTTGCTTCAATCATTGAAACGTGTGTATGCTGTAAGGGTTTGGTTTGCGCTTGAGAAGAACAATAGCTTTAGGTTTGCATCTCCACGTTGTGGTCTTGGCCATGCTGTACTTGACAGAGTGAGTTGCCACACTTGTCCAAAGAGCCGGATGAGGCGTCCACCTCCCCTAGCTGAGGAAGACCAGGAAGCCAGGCCAAGTAAACTTGGGCTTCTGTGCCTGGCAGACTTTGGCGGCCCGTGCAAGGAATAATTGTAAGCCGCGGGGAAGGGGCATTGCGCGCCTCTGTTCAAAAAGGCTTGTTAATAGAGGCCCCTACTCCCAGCCAGTGACAAATTCACAGCTCATGGCATTTGCAAATATTCTAGGTCTAGTCCAGTTCAAGAAGAGCTTGCACAGTCCAGATTCTGGAATGGTCCAGTTTATTGAAACCATTACAAAGTGTCACCACCCGCCGAGGCCCGGCTAGCTCTTCTGGGGGCAGCGACCTTCCCTAGCGAGTCGCCTCTAAAGAGGCAGCCTCAGTTCAGGTGGCGCAGGCACCCCGGTGCAGTGATTTCAGCTCTTTTGTGAAGAAAAGCCCATCAGCTCGCACCGGGCTTTTAAGCCGAAGTGGCTCTCCCTGGGGGAGGCGCTCTCAGGTGACGCGGAAAGATCACTTGGGAGCCAAAGATGATCTCTGAGAATCTTCTTTATTTCATCCCCGCTGACGACTCTAAGACCTCGACGTTCTCAGTCAGCAGGGTTTTATACCCTCACAAAAAGGGGCGGGGTTTCATTAACAGCCAATGTGATTAACGGTTGAGAAAAAGAACCCATCAGAGGGTTGGTTAATAAACAAATTAGGGGATTGAAACTTGCACCAATCAGGGAAAGATCTGAAATCAACCAGTCAGGGAAGGGATTCAAAACGGGCCAATCAGGGGACAGAACTGGGGTACAAGGCAACATCCAATCATAAATAAGACTGTTAACGTACCAGGAGGTATGTAGCTAGAGTAACGGGGACTGGCCAAGCCCCTCTGCAGCACCCTCAGAGGCTTGGTTCCCCACAACAAAGAAGGTTTGGGATTGCTAAACACGCTGACAACAGGGTCCTAATCTGTACCGTAAATACTCTAGCTACGGGGCACCAGTAAATCCAGTAAAGGAACTAACAACCGGGTATTAAGAACTGCACTAAAGTTAAGGGGCGCTAGGAAGTCAAGTAAAGGAACTAACAACCGGGTATTAAGAACTGTACTAAAGTTGAGGGGCACTAGGGAGTCAAGGAAATGAACTGACTATGGGGTATTAATAACTGCACTAAAGTTACGGGCTACTAGTAAGTCAAGGAAAGGGACTAACTAGGGGGTCTTAATAACTGCACTAAACTTATGGGGTACTAGGAAGTTGAGTAAAGGGACTAACTACGGGGTATTAAGAACTACACTAACTACAGGAGGGGAATATTTACAGGGAGTCTAGAGAGGCCCCACAAGCACAGCTGTGTGCGTGAGGCTCTCTCTCTTTCAATGGCCGTGCAGAAGCAGCTGCTTGATCCAATGGAGCAGCTGAACGTACTCCTGCACGGCCTCGGCGTGGACGTCCGGGCGGCTCTCCAGGTGCTGGAAGAGGTTGGGTGCTTCGGCATCGCGGACGGCGGAGGGCAAGCTGATCTCCAGAGGCAAGCTGGCGTTACCGAGGACGAAGTGGTGGAGTTGTTTGGTCTCCAGCGAGCAGTGGAGGTACCTGAGGATGTCCAGCAGGCGCTGCCGGAAATCCCCCCTGCGCCACTGCGTCGGGGGTACGGTGTTGAGCAGGTGCATCACCACCGTCTTCAAGGCGTAGCTGGAAAAGCCTCTGCCCGTCTGGAAGCGCGCCAGCAGCTGCAGGCACTTGCAGTGCCAGCTGTCCTGGGGGGCCTGCCTGGAAATGTGCCTGAAGAATTTTGCCTCTGCCACGGCGTACGTCTCCAGCCACGCTGTGCTCGGGAGGCGTCCTTCTGCGGGCTGGCTGCCCACAAAGACATCCGAGTCTCCCTGCCGCACTCCCAAGACCATCTCAACCACAAAGCTTTCGTTGCCTTTGCTCAGCTGGAATCTGCAGGAGCGGCTGGAGGGCTGGGGCATTAAACGCCAGTGGTGGGATTCAGGCAACAGCAGCCAGGCTACTCGGACGGATCGACGGAACCAGTGGACAGTCTTCTCCACGTCTAGATTGGCGCCAGTGCAGAGGGTGTGCAGGAGGCTGGGGTCCTGTCTCCTCCTCAGCTCCTCCTCGGGATGGTGGAGGAAACACAGCATGTCCTCCCCCAGCTGCTCCCTTGTGCAGGTGCACAGCAGCTCCACACGGACACAGAAGTTGCTGCGCAGCATGCCGGCAGTGTCGAGGTGGAAGGCGTGTCCTGGAGGGGGACTCAGGGGCACAAGCACACGGTACACGAGGTCTTGTGCATGGGGACTCCAGCCTTCAAAGGCACTGCCCACCCCGATGGCTTCTTGTGGCACTGGGTAGAAGCTGTTGGACAAGCCTTGTCTGAAGACGTGTGTCAGTTTGTCCATCAGCTCCATTACCGCCGAGCAGCCTTGGTCCAGGTCCACACCAGGCAACCGTAGGCGCTCCTCTAAGAGGCTTTCCAGGTCCCTGTTGACGTGGTGCTCCTCCTCGTCTTCGCTTGCACCGTCTTGCTCTTCTTCCTCTGCGGCAGCGCTGGCTTCCTCCCCCTGCTCATCGCCCTCTGCTTCGTCCTCTGCCTGCTCCTCGCCTTCTGCTGCTGCTTCTTGGGCATCGCCTTCTGCCTCTGTGTCATCCCAGCTGCCCTCTTCTTCTCCATCCGTGCCGTCTCCTTCTTCCACGTTGGCACGGTTGCTTTCTAGTTCTTCCTTTGCAACGACGTGCCGTCCTTCCTCTTCCCGCACCGGCCGGCTGCTGGACCTCTCCTTCTGGCCACTGTTGTCTGGATGGCGTCGAATTTTCCCCACTCCAAACCACAGCGCCAAGAGAAGGACCAGGATGCCGGTCAGCGCCCAGAACTGCCACGCCAGCAGGGCTCCCCAGGCCCCGCCGTTCTGTCCCAGCTCCTTCTGCTGCAGCTCCTGAAGCAGCTGAGTCATCTGCTGCTCCAGATACTCAGCCCGCCGCTGCATGCGCTCCCGCGTGGCCTCGTCCAGCCCATCGCCGGCCTGCCGCGGGTACTGGAGGAGGCCTTGCGCCAGCAGGAAGACAAAGGTAAGGGCGAACATGGCCGCCCAAGGAGCTGAGCAGGGGCTGAGTGGGGATGGGAGGGAGGTACTGATGGGGGGAAGTGGGCACGGGAGCCCCAGGTAGGGGAAGGCAGGGAGGAGGCGGGCAGGCAGCCGGCCGGCAGGCTGCCAGGCCCGTGCCGCTGCCCCAGCAGCAGCCGCAGCAGCGGCGGCACACCGTTCCCTGCCAAAGGCACTCCCGCCAGGGCCCGGCCTCTGGGTGCCCGCTGAGAAGCGGCTCCCCGGGCACTGGCCTTTCTGCCGTGACCCTCGTCGTTCAGCGTTGGGCGTTGGGCGTTCAGCACGGCCTCCTGCGGGCGTGCACGCTCGCCGCTCGCCCAGGCTGGACTGGGCCGGCGTTACCTGCTGCTCCTGTTGCTAGCTGCCCCCGTTGTGACAGTGGCGCCGTGATGTCACAGGTGTCACAGTGCATCCCGGCCAGGCCAGCCCCGCCCTCCATCCCTACCTCAGCTCTGGCTGTCATAATGGCCCCGGGCAATCAAAGGCCTGACACAAAGTGCCAAGAGCAGAGCCACGGGTCACAATGGAGGCCCGGGCCTTCCCCTGACCAAACAGGCAGAAGCTCCCCCCCCACACACACACAGAAGGCTGTTCAGTGTGAACTTGCCTCACATGGCCCGTGGATACTTTGTTACTGGAAACCTCCTGCTGTGAGAGGGAAGGCCTTGCCTTGGCGCTGGGTGACCTGCCTGCTTGTGGGGCTGCTCTTGGGACAATTTCTGGACTGGGAAGAAAATCAATGGGGCGAGCTTTGCCAGTGCCCGAATTGAGACATGTGCTGTTTTTTTGCCCCATCAGCAGCAGGCTTAGCACTTGTCCTGCAAACATGATGCACATCTTCCCATTGCTTTTCAGAGAAATGCATCATTCCATGAGAACTTTAGGAAAGAAAGAACTTCCAGGACATGGGTGCCACAGCTGTGGCAAGTCTAAGACTATGAGGGCCCATTGAAGAACTGAGCGCTTCACACAGCAAACAACAAAAGCCTTCAGGGAACCTCCTTTTATCTGAAATTTCCCCCATTTGTTAAGGCCTCTGTTAAGCGGAAAGCCAAGGGTGATGCTGTGCCACTCTCCTGCGCTCTATTCCCAATTCCCGACGTGATGTACAGGGGTGTCAGGAACGGGAGTCCATGTTTTCAGAGGCTTCAGGTGCCAATTCCTTGGAGTTGTGACAACACGTAGGAGGTTTGGGGTTTCCCTAATGATGCATTTCTTGCTTTTAGGGTGTGCCTCAGTGAGCAACTCTCTGCTGACGTGAGAGGGGGATCAGCTTGGCAGATGCTGACTGTGGCTCTACTCACCTTTCTACAGAGGCTGAGACTGATGCTCGGCACTGGAGGATCCTCATATCCTACACTTTTTAATCCTGACCGGACTATAGAACGTATTGCCTTGCTTCAATCATTGAAACGTGTGTATGCTGTAAGGGTTTGGTTTGCGCTTGAGAAGAACAATAGCTTTAGGTTTGCATCTCCACGTTGTGGTCTTGGCCATGCTGTACTTGACAGAGTGAGTTGCCACGCTTGTCCAAAGAGCCGGATGAGGCGTCCACCTCCCCTAACTGAGGAAGACCAGGAAGCCAGGCCAAGTAAACTTGGGCTTCTGTGCCTGGCAGACTTTGGCGGCCCGTGCAAAGAATAATTGTAAGCCGCGGGGAAGGGGCATTGCGCGCCTCTGTTCAAAAAGGCTTGTTAATAGAGGCCCCTACTCCCAGCCAGTGACAAATTCACAGCTCGTGGCATTTGCAAATATTCTAGGTCTAGTCCAGTTCAAGAAGAGCTTGCACAGTCCAGATTTTGGAATGGTCCAGTTTATTGAAACCATTACAAAGTGTCACCACCCGCCGAGGCCCGGCTAGCTCTTCTGGGGGCAGCGACCTTCCCTAGCGAGTCGCCTCTAAAGAGGCAGCCTCAGTTCAGGTGGCGCAGGCACCCCGGTGCAGTGATTTCAGCTCTTTTGTGAAGGAAAGCCCGTCAGCTCGCACCGGGCTTTTAAGCCGAAGTGGCTCTCCCTGGGGGAGGCGCTCTCAGGTGACGCGGAAAGATCACTTGGGAGCCAAAGATGATCTCCGAGAATCTTCTTTATTTCATCCCCGCTGACGACTCTAAGACCTCGACGTTCTCAGTCAGCGGGGTTTTATACCCTCACAAAAAGGGGCGGGGTTTCATTAACAGCCAATGTGATTAACGGTTGAGAAAAAGAACCCATCAGAGGGTTGGTTAATAAACAAATTAGGGGATTGAAACTTGCACCAATCAGGGAAAGATCTGAAATCAACCAGTCAGGGAAGGGATTCAAAACGGGCCAATCAGGGGACAGAACTGGGGTACAAGGCAACATCCAATCACAAATAAGACTGTTAACGTACCAGGAGGTATGTAGCTAGAGTAACGGGGACTGGCCAAGCCCCTCTGCAGCACCCTCAGAGGCTTGGTTCCCCACAACAAAGAAGGTTTGGGATTGCTAAACACGCTGACAACAGGGTCCTAATCTGTACCGTAAATACTCTAGCTACGGGGCACCAGTAAATCCAGTAAAGGAACTAACAACCGGGTATTAAGAACTGCACTAAAGTTAAGGGGCGCTAGGAAGTCAAGTAAAGGAACTAACAACCGGGTATTAAGAACTGTACTAAAGTTGAGGGGCACTAGGGAGTCAAGGAAATGAACTGACTATGGGGTATTAATAACTGCACTAAAGTTACGGGCTACTAGTAAGTCAAGGAAAGGGACTAACTAGGGGGTCTTAATAACTGCACTAAACTTATGGGGTACTAGGAAGTTGAGTAAAGGGACTAACTACGGGGTATTAAGAACTACACTAACTACAGGAGGGGAATATTTACAGGGAGTCTAGAGAGGCCCCACAAGCACAGCTGTGTGCGTGAGGCTCTCTCTCTTTCAATGGCCGTGCAGAAGCAGCTGCTTGATCCAATGGAGCAGCTGAACGTACTCCTGCACGGCCTCGGCGTGGACGTCCGGGCGGCTCTCCAGGTGCTGGAAGAGGTTGGGTGCTTCGGCATCGCGGACGGCGGAGGGCAAGCTGATCTCCAGAGGCAAGCTGGCGTTGCCGAGGACGAAGTGGTGGAGTTGTTTGGTCTCCAGCGAGCAGTGGAGGTACCTGAGGATGTCCAGCAGGCGCTGCCGGAAATCCCCCCTGCGCCACTGCGTCGGGGGTACGGTGTTGAGCAGGTGCATCACCACCGTCTTCAAGGCGTAGCTGGAAAAGCCTCTGCCCGTCTGGAAGCGCGCCAGCAGCTGCAGGCACTTGCAGTGCCAGCTGTCCTGGGGGGCCTGCCTGGAAATGTGCCTGAAGAATTTTGCCTCTGCCACGGCGTACGTCTCCAGCCACGCTGTGCTCGGGAGGCGTCCTTCTGCGGGCTGGCTGCCCACAAAGACATCCGAGTCTCCCTGCCGCACTCCCAAGACCATCTCAACCACAAAGCTTTCGTTGCCTTTGCTCAGCTGGAATCTGCAGGAGCGGCTGGAGGGCTGGGGCGTTAAACGCCAGTGGTGGGATTCAGGCAACAGCAGCCAGGCTACTCGGACGGATCGACGGAACCAGTGGACAGTCTTCTCCACGTCTAGATTGGCGCCAGTGCAGAGGGTGTGCAGGAGGCTGGGGTCCTGTCTCCTCCTCAGCTCCTCCTCGGGATGGTGGAGGAAACACAGCATGTCCTCCCCCAGCTGCTCCCTTGTGCAGGTGCACAGCAGCTCCACACGGACACAGAAGTTGCTGCGCAGCATGCCGGCAGTGTCGAGGTGGAAGGCGTGTCCTGGAGGGGGACTCAGGGGCACAAGCACACGGTACACGAGGTCTTGTGCATGGGGACTCCAGCCTTCAAAGGCACTGCCCACCCCGATGGCTTCTTGTGGCACTGGGTAGAAGCTGTTGGACAAGCCTTGTCTGAAGACGTGTGTCAGTTTGTCCATCAGCTCCATTACCGCCGAGCAGCCTTGGTCCAGGTCCACACCAGGCAACCGTAGGCGCTCCTCTAAGAGGCTTTCCAGGTCCCTGTTGACGTGGTGCTCCTCCTCGTCTTCGCTTGCACCGTCTTGCTCTTCTTCCTCTGCGGCAGCGCTGGCTTCCTCCCCCTGCTCATCGCCCTCTGCTTCGTCCTCTGCCTGCTCCTCGCCTTCTGCTGCTGCTTCTTCGGCATCGCCTTCTGCCTCTGTGTCATCCCAGCTGCCCTCTTCATCTCCATCCGTGCCGTCTCCTTCTTCCACGCTGGCACGGTTGCTTTCTAGTTCTTCCTTTGCAACGACGTGCCGTCCTTCCTCTTCCCGCACCGGCCGGCTGCTGGACCTCTCCTTCTGGCCACTGTTGTCTGGATGGCGTCGAATTTTCCCCACTCCAAACCACAGCGCCAAGAGAAGGACCAGGATGCCGGTCAGCGCCCAGAACTGCCACGCCAGCAGGGCTCCCCAGGCCCCGCCATTCTGTCCCAGCTCCTTCTGCTGCAGCTCCTGAAGCAGCTGAGTCATCTGCTGCTCCAGATACTCAGCGCGCCGCTGCATGCGCTCCCGCGTGGCCTCGTCCAGCCCATCGCCGGCCTGCCGCGGGTACTGGAGGAGGCCTTGCGCCAGCAGGAAGACAAAGGTAAGGGCGAACATGGCCGCCCAAGGAGCTGAGCAGGGGCTGAGTGGGGATGGGAGGGAGGTACTGATGGGGGGAAGTGGGCACGGGAGCCCCAGGTAGGGGAAGGCAGGGAGGAGGTGGGCAGGCAGCCGGCCGGCAGGCTGCCAGGCCCGTGCCGCTGCCCCAGCAGCAGCCGCAGCAGCGGCGGCACACCGTTCCCTGCCAAAGGCACTCCCGCCAGGGCCCGGCCTCTGGGTGCCCGCTGAGAAGCGGCTCCCCGGGCACTGGCCTTTGTGCCGTGACCCTCGTCGTTCAGCGTTGGGCGTTGGGCGTTCAGCACGGCCTCCTGTGTGCGTGCACGCTCGCCGCTCGCCCAGGCTGGACTGGGCCGGCGTTACCTGCTGCTCCTGTTGCTAGCTGCCCCCGTTGTGACAGTGGCGCCGTGATGTCACAGGTGTCACAGTGCATCCCGGCCAGGCCAGCCCCGCCCTCCATCCCTACCTCAGCTCTGGCTGTCATAATGGCCCCGGGCAACCAAAGGCCTGACCCAAAGTGCCAAGAGCAGAGCCACGGGTCACAATGGAGGCCCGGGCCTTCCCCTGACCAAACAGGCAGAAGCCCCCCCCCCCCCCCACACACAGAAGGCTGTTCAGTGTGAACTTGCCTCACATGGCCCGTGGATACTTTGTTACTGGAAACCTCCTGCTGTGAGAGGGAAGGCCTTGCCTTGGTGCTGGGTGACCTGCCTGCTTGTGGGGCTGCTCTTGGGACAATTTCTGGACTGGGAAGAAAATCAATGGGGCGAGCTTTGCCAGTGCCCGAATTGAGGCATGTGCTGGTTTTTTGCCCCATCAGCAGCAGGCTTAGCACTTGTCCTGCAAACATGATGCACATCTTCCCATTGCTTTTCAGAGAAATGCATCATTCCATGAGAACTTTAGGAAAGAAAGAACTTCCAGGACATGGGTGCCACAGCTGTGGCAAGTCTAAGACTATGAGGGCCCGTTGAAGAACTGAGCGCTTCACACAGCAAACAACAAAAGCCTTCAGGGAACCTCCTTTTATCTGAAATTTCCCCCATTTGTTAAGGCCTCTGTTAAGCGGAAAGCCAAGGGTGATGCTGTGCCACTCTCCTGCGCTCTATTCCCAATTCCCGACGTGATGTACAGGGGTGTCAGGAACGGGAGTCCATGTTTTCAGAGGCTTCAGGTGCCAATTCCTTGGAGTTGTGACAACACGTAGGAGGTTTGGGGTTTCCCTAATGATGCATTTCTTGCTTTTAGGGTGTGCCTCAGTGAGCAACTCTCTGCTGACGTGAGAGGGGGATCAGCTTGGCAGATGCTGACTGTGGCTCTACTCACCTTTCTACAGAGGCTGAGACTGATGCTCGGCACTGGAGGATCCTCATATCCTACACTTTTTAATCCTGACCGGACTATAGAACGTATTGCCTTGCTTCAATCATTGAAACGTGTGTATGCTGTAAGGGTTTGGTTTGCGCTTGAGAAGAACAATAGCTTTAGGTTTGCATCTCCACGTTGTGGTCTTGGCCATGCTGTACTTGACAGAGTGAGTTGCCACGCTTGTCCAAAGAGCCGGATGAGGCGTCCACCTCCCCTAGCTGAGGAAGACCAGGAAGCCAGGCCAAGTAAACTTGGGCTTCTGTGCCTGGCAGACTTTGGCGGCCCATGCAAGAAATAATTGTAAGCCGCGGGGAAGGGGCATTGCGCGCCTCTGTTCAAAAAGGCTTGTTAATAGAGGCCCCTACTCCCAGCCAGTGACAAATTCACAGCTCGTGGCATTTGCAAATACTCTAGGTCTAGTCGAGTTCAAGAAGAGCTTGCACAGTCCAGATTTTGGAATGGTCCAGTTTATTGAAACAATTCCAAAGAAGGTTTGGGATTGCTAAACACGCTGACTACAGGGTCCTAATCTGTACAGTAAATACACTAGCTACAGGGCTCTAGTAAGTGGAGTAAAGGAACTAATAACTGGGTATTAAGAACGGCACTAAACTTATGGGGTACTATTAAGTCGTGTAAAGGGACTAACTACGGGGTATTAAGAACTACACTAACTACAGGAGGTGAATATTTATAGGGAGTCTAGAGAGGCCCCACAAGCACAGCTCTGTGTGTGAGGCTCTCTCTTTCAATGGCCGTGGATCAGGCATTATTTTAGCTAATGTACTAGGCGATCTTACTCCTGCACGGAGACTTTGGCACCTGGGATAGGGACCTATATATTTCTCTATTCCATCCCAAACTAGTAGCCACGCAAATTAATCTCTTCTGAACCTGTTTGGAACAGAGCAAGAGAATGGATGGTACTGAAAGAGGGTGTCCAGACACGCCCAGAATTCCCTGTGTCCTGTAAATTGTCTAGAAAACTTTCATGTTTCGATATAAGCAGCCTCATCTAAAAATGTTTTATGCAAAGAGAAACTGTATTTCTGGGAATGGTTGAGCTAATGGAGACAAAATTCAATTTTAAAGAGTGACATGGAACTACCATGCAATGTCCTACCTTGGAACAAGGTAGAGATTTAGGGGTTTTTTGCTACTTCTGCCACTGCAACTTTGATGAGCTGGGCACAGTTTTTATTTTTTGGTCTGTTTGCTTCATTGTGCTTACCACAGCAGATTACTTTTATTTATTGTTCATGGTGTACTTCTTCAATCTGTCTTCATAAGGCTAATACAAATAAGTCAACCTGTGAATAACACACAGTTGATGAAAGAAAAAACTTTTTCCTTA
The DNA here is from genome assembly GCF_965231275.1 of Zosterops lateralis. Classification (NCBI taxonomy): domain Eukaryota; kingdom Metazoa; phylum Chordata; class Aves; order Passeriformes; family Zosteropidae; genus Zosterops; species Zosterops lateralis. The sequence continues at coordinate 114,369,962 of NC_139762.1, forward strand.
AAATTCAAAACCCAACAGTTTGTTTCTTAACCTGCAACAGACTTTCAAAGTGTGAAATCATCAGTGCAGTCTATAGTACATTACAGTCTAATATGTCTGAAAACTCTGTGAGGTGAAATGAACTTGTGGGAGGAGAATGAGTGCGTAGCTCTGGAACAAGCCTGTGCAGTCTGGATGTAAATGGGCCAAAGATAAACACAGACATGGACTCTGCTTCAAAAAAGGATCAGAACATCCCAGTCCATGCTCTGTCCCTATCCTGACATGTTGGTTATCTCAGGAAATTTTCATTGGGAATCCCTGAGGTCCATGGAGCCACCATAGGGCTCTCCCACCACAAGTGCCAGCTTTTTGTTGCGGGACATAGAAGGAGCTGTGGGAGCTCACACACATAGGAGGGCTCACCTCATGGGTTTTATCAAGCTTTGTCCTGTGAGAGCAGCATAAGTCTGCAGCTGAGGTTCTGATCTAAGCACTGATCTCTGTTGTAACCTTTTTACTTCAATGTAGTAAAAGTCAAGGGAAATGGAAAAGTTAAGGAGAAATAAAGTATAAAAAAAGTCTGTCCTCATCCCTTATTACTGGTAGAGATGAATCCTGATCACTGCTTTGGTTTTGGAGTCAGACACAGAAAGAGATGGATGGGGCCATTAGTGTTTTCAAAAGAACTTAGAGGTCCTGCAGCTAAATGGGTGAGTAAGATGAATTTACTCAAAGATTTTGGTAATTTTTTACATAACTGTGAAGTCTTCTGAACCAGTAAGTACTTCTGTTCAGCAATTTCTACAAATAAAAAGGGAAATAGAATAAAATTGAACAGGCAGAACCTTTTATTTATTAAAAGAATTTATTAAAACTCCCAAGATTCAGCCTCAAAAACTGTTCTCATTCTACTAGTATTTTGTGATCTCAAACATTTGCCCAAGATGATAAATTTTTCTTGTTTCATCTTATTTAAACACTTACTCTATGGCAAACCAATTTTGACATCAAAGACATATTAACTACCTCAGGCTTCATTCTCCTCTATGTTGCAATCACTCCTGTTTTAAGTTGTCCTGACCTGGAGTCAAATTTATTTAACATTGGATTGTGAAACATTGTTCTAACTTTTAATGCTGTTTATTTGTTTTTGCTTCCACAGTACATTTATGACAAGACATCCTTCTGACTGTTTTCCTTCATGACCAGCAAAGCAGTTACAGGCAACACCATTGAGTGTCCATATCACACATTGTCTGGATAGCCTGGGGAGGACAGCCTCGTTCCTTACTTAGGATTTTACTATGATTGCTATGCTTTAGATCTCTTTCTCGGTTTATATGCTAGCATTTTGTTTTTTTTTTTAAAGATGGCTGTTAAAAATACCTTAAAACATTGAAGCCCAAGTTAATTTCAAAGTCCTAAAGTAATTTTAAAAATATTAAAAAACAGAGGCTTTTCATTATGTGACTTTCTGGAAGTCCACTGAAGTCATGGTAGATGACTAATGACTTCAACAACCTCCTGATAATGTAACCACCTCATATCTCTAGAACAAAATTGATGGTAATGGTATAGGCAAGCACCAGTATTTTGAGAGGACCTTGTAAAACTTGCACTGACTGTGTAAGTGTCTATCAGCCTGTCAAAACTCAGGAAAGTTTGTAAGACCAAGAAAGTTTGTAAAACCACATCTGATTAAGAACAGAGGGGAAAAAAGTGAAAATTCTGACAGAGCTAGTTAGAGGTAGCACTGAGATATCTCTGAGTATGAATAATTTATTTTTGCAGGTGTGGAGATTTTAAAAAACAGTTTAGAGACTCACCATCACTTTGCTGCCATGGAAACATCAAGTGATTGTTGTTCAAATAAAGTCATCATCAAAACAATTCTGTTTAGCAGATTTCACCTCAGAAAAATGTTGATTATGTATGCACTGTAAATATAAACAACTTGGGAGAGAGGTACATATTACACTTTTATTATGATATAGAATAGGTTTCTTACTCAAAGTCATGACTCCTGAAACTCAGAAGAGCAAAATTTGTATCTCTATGGGAAGAAGTCTTCAGTTTAGCTGGTTTATTTTATTCAGTAAGTTTATTCACCAGAAAGTATGCTTTTGAATGATCAGAAGTATTCATGAACATTTAAGAAATTTCCAAATGATGTCTAAAATATGCTATAAAGAGGGAGCAAAGTAATATTAGAAAAATTAGTACATCTCTTTTCTGACATAAATATTTTGCAGTTTCATTGTTCCTTTAAAATAGATATTATCTCAAATTTTTGCAGAGAAAATTTTCTGTGATTTTTATCTTAGATTAGTTAACCACTGGCTCTGTTTTCTGTAATTGTAATAACTAAGTTAAAATCTGATAGTGTCACAACCACGTATGCCTGGAAATGTAAACATTGGAAAGATTTTTAGTTTCCTATTTGCCCTCACTCCATTGTACAGAGATGATTTGTTCATAATCTCAACAAAATTAATAAATTGTTTTTCAATAACTAATAGGTTTATTCTTTCTGTGAGTTATACTCATAGGCATTTTACTGAGGCTTAGAAGATATGGACAGTATTTTTAAAAGTTCTGAAGTTTTTCAAATTGCTTCCTTTTTGACTGTTCAGCACAGAGTAATATCAGAATTACTTTCTTGATTTCAGGTGCCATTAATGAATCAGCCAAATGATGGTACAACTATAACATAGTATGAGATAGAAACCCCATTTGGGCTCTCACACATATGATATTCACCAAAATATCAAAAAAATTGTCCAGAATATATTTCTGAATGACATGTCCTTTCACTACCCTGTATATCATTTGTAATTCCTGCAGAGTAAATACAGACTGGCTCAAATGGCGTTTATTACTATTTTTCATGACAAGTAATACTATGTGTGACATTACTATTAACTAAATTTAACATGGAGTATGTGATGCTCAATTTAAAATATCACAAAACTAATTTACAAATATAGCTTATATCAATTTTAAATATTAGAAATAGCCCTTCAAACAGGGTAATAATATTTCTTGAGAGGTTTTGTAAAAAAGATCATACATGTTAAAACCTAACATTAAAATTTCATTAAAATAATAATTCTAATGCAACTAGATATCAGACAGATAAAAGCCATTTTAATAAAAATTAGATAACAACAATTTTTGATGATTTGAAACATTTCCATTTACCTTTTTTGATTTCCTTTATCTCCAAAATAGCTGACTTAGTAAAATTACTCCACAATATTTCTAGCCTAGAGTTATTCAGCGATCAACATTTCTGAATACTGAATAGAGACAAAGCCTAGTAAGCCTTCTCCCACTATTTGCTACTAATAACTAATATTTCTGACTTTCCCATTTGGAGAGCAGATACAAAAGCTACTGCACTGTAAATCATCTCAATGGGATTATAAGAAAATGGACAAAATTTGTTCAGAAGAAAATATCTTCACAGAACTCTTCATGACTTTCTTCTATTCACAAAGAAAATAAACAAACTCCACCTTCCAAGAGCTGCCAGCACAACGAGTTACTGGACTACTCCTGAGTCCATACTGAACAATATAATACAGTAGGAAGATTTTCATAGTTTGCAACTATGCCAAGAAACTTTTTAGTTTTCTTCTCTTTATTGTTTAGTTGAAACCACATATTATGGTTTCATAACTCTCAACATACTGTGGTGGGTTGACCCTGGCTGGATGCCAGGTGCCCATCAAAGCCGTTTTTTGACTCCCTTCCACAGCTGAACAAGGAGAGAAAAAATAACATAAGGTGCATGGGTTGAAATAAGGACAGGTAGTGATCACTCACCAATTACCATCATGGGCAAAACAGACTTGGCTTGAGAAAATTAATTTATTACCAATCAATTCAGAGTAGGAAGAATGAGAATTAAAAAGTAAATCATAAATTACCTTCTCCCTACTCTCCCCTTCTTCCCAGGATCAACTTCATCCCTTTTTCTCTGCCTCCTGTCCCCAGTAGCACATGGGGATGGGGAATGGGAGCTGCAGTCAGTTCACAGCACATTGTCTCTGCCTCTCCCCTGCTCCAGTGTGGGATCCCTCCAGGGACTTCTCCAATGTGAGTCTTACATATGGGGTGCAGTTCTTCAGTGATGTCTCCAGCTTGATTCCCTTCCTTGCAGTGCAATCCTTCAGGAATGCGCTGCTTCAGGACATTTTCCCTGAGGGGTTACGAGTCCTGCCAGTAAACCTGCTCCAGCACAGACTCTCTACAGGGTCACAGTCTCCTTCTGGCACTAGCAGTTGCTCTGATGTGGGTCACAGGTGGTTCTCTGCATGCCCATGGACTTCCATGGGCTGCAGGGTGACAGATGCCTCACCATGTTCTTCACCATGGACTGGATTCTAGATTTTGTGAAGTAGTCAGTGCAAGATTTGCAAGGGAAAGAAAGAAATTTGAAAGTAAAATGGATGCAATTAACTGTGAGGCACTGCTCCTTCCTTCATTGTTGTCAGTTAATCTCATAAAAGACTAAATCAGAGAGAGCTCTTTCTCTCCTTATTTGTATCATTTTATTCAATCATGAAATAAGCAAATCAGTGTTATTCCATTAATACTTTGTTTCCACAGAAGCAGAAAAGAAAACTAAATAACTTACCTAATGATTAAAATTTAAAGCACACAGAACAACTTGCATCGGACCTCAGTGTGCTAATGTTCAGAAACAGCTTTCATTTCTGAAAATTAAATTTGTTTCTGAACAATCCAGACCATTTCATCCCAAGTAAAATTTTCTGAGCAGAAGTCTAACATGTGCCTTATATTCATACCCTTAGATAAAAGGACTTCTTAGAGATGTCCTGAGAAATTAGATCTTCCCAGAAGAGTTTAGGGGGTTTTGTGTCATAACAGAACTTTATGCCACGTTATTGTTTATAATATTTGTTTTGAGTGATATATTTCAAAATGTAGTTCAACAAGAGAAACATGACTAAAATGCTACACTTGCCCAATATCATTGGCTTAATAATTCACCAAAAAGAATTTCATTAATGATACATGAACAACATTTTTTTCAAAGCACTTAGAGGATGAAACATAAAGCCTTACAGGTAAGGATTCTCTTTAGAATTCTTGTATCAGGTAAAGCAGCATTAAAACTTCATTGGGAGATTTCTCTTGAATTTTTAGCATTTCATGAGCCATGTACAAAGTAGACTGTGTAACTTTATAAGGGTTGATAATAATGATGACAGATTTTTATGCATGTCTTGCAGCAGAATGTTGATCAGGTTTCTGCAGCCACACTAAAAATCTAACTACCTGAGAGACTAAGTGTGGAAATTGAAACAAAGTAGGATGAATAAACAGCAAAAAAACCCAGGACTATTCTTGTGCTAGGAAATATTAGGAACCTGAGAGCATTCAGAAGGCCTTGCATAATTTCTCTTCTCCCAGTAAAGATTATTTATTTTGGGAACTACAGAGAGAAATTAAAGCGAGAGCATGATATTTTCTTTTTGAAGAACTTTTTTTTTCTGAATAACTATTTGTTGAACATACAAGAGGAAATGTCATTATGTTGAACTCCTTATGCTAACACATTTGAAAATTATGAAGACCATTTTAATAAAAATAAAGTTTCTGCTCAACCTACTACATAGCACCAAAACAATTTCTGAGGAACAGTGTGAAAGCTGCATGCAAAATAACTATTCCACAGAGTTGTGGGGCATTTTGAAGACAGCAGGAAATAAATCTCAAAAAATCTCTTGGTCTTTTTTTTTCTCTGAAAGGGGAAGAGATGAAAATACACTCCCTTCTTTGAGCAGCAATTAAAGTTTGGGGCAGGATGCCTGGATTCTCTTTTTGAACAAAGGGCTGAACATAATACCTGGCATATCAAACTACTTATCCTTCAAACAATAAAAAGTATTAAAAGAAATAACTGTGTGGGCTGTTGGCAAAGAAAAGTTTCTGATTGGCCTGTTACTTCCTGATGAGAAGGCTGTTTCTGCACCCCCTGGAGTCCCTCCTTGCCAGTCCCTGGCCACATCCTGACACATTGTCCTTACCTGTACCACAGAGGAATGACATCATGGTGTGGACATTAAGATGTCTGATGGTATCATGAATAAATATCATATTGTAAAGTATACAAGCACCACCTGCTTTACAATGACACAAGGTGATCCCACCAGTGTGGTGGAATGGAAAACAGAGAAACTGGGCGAGGTTTCAGCTGTGATTTATGTTGATATACATCATTACATCCAGTACTCAAAATCTGTTTTAACAGGGAACGTTTTACATATTCCAGTATGTTGCAATGTTTTACCTCTAGTTTTCCAAGGTTCTCGTTACTATTACAAACTAAATAAAGACTGTTTTAGAACAGAATTCTGAGTGGAATGGAATCCCCTGTCCTATTGAAGAGAAAAAGAAGAAAACAAGCAAATTGGAGATAAAATTGTCCTGTAGTGAGACATGTTTTCTCATGCACAAGCTTGAAGTTCATGTTGTGTACTTATCTCCTAAAAACCTCTGTGGACCTGTGCTCACATGTGGAAGACAAAAGTAGTTCACATCTATAATTTCTACTTCTCCTCTGGGATGGCTGTTCCTGTAGGAAGCTGTCTAAAGTAAACTGGCAATGGTTTTGGTTTGTTTTGCATCACTGACTGTGACCTGGACAGCTCTGGAGCTGACAGACATTCTGTTGAGCCATGACTGTGTTAGGGTGGCAGCTCCTCCCAGACAGGAGCTGGATAGGCAGGTTGAAAAAGCTGCTGGCCCAGTTTAATCCCCACTACATTCAAGAAGATACTACAGTGTGACTCAGTACTGCCTCCTTAGTTGCACAAAGTCATGTTGACTCTAGGAAAACTTTTGTAGGCAAGACCTGTTATGTGTCATGTTCATCTTAAACAGGTTGAATGTGCACACTGAAGCTTAAGGATGTTTGAAAAAATGAATATGATCACTGACAGAGAACAAAGAAAAACTGAGAGCTGAAACAGTGTGCTGTCTGACAGGCAGCAACTAGCTGAAAATGGAACTTCTTTGCTTCGCTTCTCTTCATTTATTCTCACAGTACAGATCATACATTTTTCATGAGAAGCAAGTGCCTATGCAGATAAATGTCTGCCAAGAGTTCAACTGGGATGCAAAAACCCATTTTGAACTCATATATGAGTAACCTTTGGAAACCACTGACTGTAATACAATATTGCAACAATTTGGAAGTTAAATATGGATTTTCTATTGCATCCTGCTTCTCTACAGATACACGAACTTCTTCACTCAAATGGAAAAACAGATGAAGAACAGAGCAAGATATTCCTCATTTAATATGATCCCTTGACCGATATGTTCAAAATTACAGCAAACTTCACTTCTTAGCATAGTTTACTTGTACTGTATTTGCATTTCATAATTCTATAACAGAAAATGTAGAGCAAAGCAAGTGGCTTTGCATGTCAAAGCTGAGCTGTAAAGTTCCATTCACTTTGGTTTGTCACATCAACCTTCTGGCATTTCTTTGAAAATGTATTCCCATGTTCACATGGAAATTGTTGTCGTTTGTGGCATAGTGCAGAGTATTCAAATCACTTGGATTTGTGGATCCTATGCAAACATAAGTGACAGAAACTGTCATTCAACCTCTATACACAGAAAACAACAAAACCTGCTCTCAACTAAAATAATTTAATAAACCTACCTTAAATTTTAAACAATGTTCATGAATATTCCATCATATCCCAACAGCTTTTTCTCAAAAGGAAGGGATAAAGCTTGCTTTCAAAATACTCCCACAATCTGAGAGAAATTTCCAGCTCCTGCTGTGCCCCTCACTGTGGACACAGACCCTTGACAGGAACTGTGGACTTAAAGTGCACAATTTTCCAGCTTTGAATATCAAAAGTCAGTTCCCAAGATGAGTCCATTTATTGTTGGCATATTCAACAATGAAAGAAATTAATGAGGATAGGAATGAGGATTAAAATTTTATTTTCTTGATCCTGGTGTTGATCAAAGAGATTATCAGCATAATTTAGGGAAGCCTATTTGAATCTCCCTGTATGGTCAATCATCATTATTTGTGCAAATTTTCCTTCCAAATGTGCTTATATTGGTGATCAAGATGGGCCTAAAAACCAGCCCATGCAGAAAGTCATTGAATACAGTGGATGGATTTCAATGCAATAATAGGCTGGGCACAAAAAAAATTTCCCTTACCCTTTCTTAGCCTCTCAGATTTTTCCTCTTATTATGCTTTTTCTCATTAGAAAGATGGTATAAATGCAGGACAGCTTAAGTACCACTTTCCTAGCCTGTTTTCATCAGAGGGCTCACAACTACTGAGATTAGGTTTTCCCACAAAGATTTAATAAAATCAGTGACAAAGAATAGAAACAAGTAATGTCATTAATAGAGACTAATAAGATTGTTGTTCTTAATTAATCATATTTTAAGATTGTTTGTGCAAGGATGCATAGTCAGAGGGAAAAATAAGACAAGGCAATATTGTTAGTTATTATAGCAGGCTGCAATAAAATCTTTTCTCCAGCCTAAGCAACCCCAGCTCTCAGCCTTTCCTCAAAGGAGAGGCTAGTTCTAGCAAACTTGCTATTCGAAGAGTATAATCATGATTATTGCTCTTGGATAAAGTTTTGTCTTCAGTTTATTTGTTGATCATAAAAGGAGCCAAAGTGCATTGCATAGATATTTATTTGCTACTGCGTATGACTTCCTCTGTTTTTGTGGGAAACTTTTGTGGGAAATATAACAAATCAGCACTCCAAGAAAACTTGTGGATTCTATGTACAAATGATATTAACATACTAAAGCAAAATAAGATCAAGAAAAAGAAAGCAGTTTCTAGACTTTAGTTTTGATTCTTTCTTGATTTCAGAGTTTCAAAATCTACTCCTTAAGATAACCGGAGAGAACAGTATGTTATTTTTCACCTCCCAAACGAACAGAGTTATGCTACTTCTTCCAAGAAATGTTGTATCCATAGGAATACTCCCAGCCTAGGACCTCTGTGGAATATCACTGTGCATTTACTTCGGCAAGATTCAGAGAAGGTTTTACCCTAGTGCTGGAGCAGCTCTGATATACATAAGGTGGTGGGATCCAAAATAACTCCAGCCATGCCCAGAATGTGGGTGTTTTGAAGCCACAGGAGGAAATCTTGACACGCCAGAAATCCTCCAGGTGATCACGGGGTCAGTAGAGATCATTCTGTGCCATAAAGTAACAGGATGAGAACTAAAAAGTGCCCTGGTAATAGAGACACCATCTATGTGAGCTTGCCTTGGATACAGTCATCTTTTTGCTCTTCATTTTTCACATCTAAGTTCCTAATTTGTATATCTTCAAGTTTAGGATTGTACATATGTGCATATATATATATACATATACATATATGTGGACATATGTATGCATAAGTACAGGGCTTGTGGATGCTAGTTTTTAATCTGTGACAGAACCTGGGATGTTTTTCCCAAAAGCCTTGTTCCCTAGTGGGTGCCCATGCCCCTGAGCACATTGATCCTCTGACAAGCTGAATAATGTCATCCAGGGAAGAAGGGCAGACTGATGAAGCAGAGTGGCCATACAGCTGAAGTTAAGGCAGGAGAAATACTATTAACCTAAACTCAACCTTCATGTCCAAGCAATTCTTGTGACTATCTGTAAGTCAAGATTTCACTTAGATCTGATTTCTTCTAAAGTCTCAACTAGACCTGACTGAGCTGAGTCGTAAATTGTTCTGCTAAAATTGACCTACTTTGGTCTACTTTATTTGTGTCATTTTTTTGTAATTAAACCACTCTATCTGAGGTCTCTGTGCTCTGTGGAGCCTTTTGTGTCTGGGCCTTAGTAATTCTTTTTCTAGCACCTCTTAATCCCTATTTCCTACCAGGACACTTTACTGCAAGATGTCTGGGAATAATTGGGTACAAAATAATATGAGTTCCAGAGAAAAGTCTGTGCAAAGGCTAAATACAAGTGTTGTAATATTAAAATGACCAAAATTATTCACCTAATAAACCACTAATGACGTAGGAAGAACAAAAATAAAAGACTGTGATCCACTTGAAAGCTCTCTTTTTTCCACTCACTGTTTTGAGATATACATCTTTCCACACTTCTGAGCTGTTCTTTCATTCAGGACTGACTAAACGTAGAATGATTAGCTCCTTTCAGCTCAGAAGATACGTATTTAGCATCCTTTCACAGGAAAGAAAATAATTACCAACCTGGACTTTCCAAAATTAGCCAGAGGGTGCAGAGAATGGTTTGCAAGTGCTACTGAGATTGAAAAAGAAAGTAATTTCCAAATGGTCATTTTGGCTTTGCTATTGAAAGAAGATTTTTTTGTTATGTTATTTAGTAACATGTTTTTTTTTTACAGAGGTTTTTCCCAAGAACCTCTTTTGATTTAACATACTGGTTTAAAAAGACACAAGACTTTCTTCATCCTACTGAACCGTTTTCTTTGTCAGAGTAATTTAAAATAAACTGCATGTGTATTTTAGTCAAGGTATCTCCAAATTAATGAGGAAATTCTATATTTACCCATTTTTACCTTGCTTTCTTTCAAGATTTCTATAGAAAATATCAGTGACTGAGGTTTAATAATACATTTAATCTCCTCATCAGTAGTAGAACTAAAAATATTATGTCTCTTTTATCAGACTTGGAGCTGATACTGAAGCAGTTATCTTCAAAGTGAGTTTTTTCGGCTTTCTGGTTTCTCACTTGATTACTAAATACCAAAATTAGAGCATGAGCCTTTATTCCATTGGATATCGTTCCTATAATAAATGTTCAAAGTGGACTTAAACAGAAATTTTCTTTAAAGAACAAGATCTAAATAAAACAGAAGTAATGAGGGGATGCAAATGTTCTTTCTCAATGTTAACTGAGAGTAATTAATCAGCAGTTATTCAAGATGAAGACTAATTCCAGTGGCTCAGAATGGAAACACAAGCCAGTTTTATTCTAGAGGATGAATTTTTTCTTTTTTTGCATATAGATATACTTTTAATTTTTTTTTTTCATATTACTTCATAATCTGGGTCATAATGTGGGTCTTTGACCATTTTAGGTAGATTAGCATGGTGCTTTTCAGGTAACCATGCTTCAAGGTAGACCTTATATTACTAATATATATGAATCACCATTTTTCCCCACTGAATATGTTGCCCTCTGGACTAGAAACCACCAGTATAATTGCCAGAGCTGAAGACTCTGGTTCAATCTCCCACTCCTGGGATTAGAGAGGTTAAAGGCATGACAGAATCACCTACTGTTCCCATGGAAACTTTTCTTTTTTTGCATAGATGCTTCTAGGCAAATGACAATATTGGTGATTGTTTAAAGAGCAGGATTTCAAATTTCTGTTTGAAATACTTCCCAAATCTTGTTATTGTGTCAGGGAGAAAAATAACAATACTAAAATACCGATATTATTATTAATAATAAAGTTCTGAGTAATGCACATTGTCTTTAGTTCAATTTATAAGTGACTTGACATCGGTTTAACGAAATGTCTGGATTCATTCTGGACCAGGCACTGTAATTGAACTTGATCTGGAAAAGGCTAGATGGCTGTTTTTTGGGGAGTAGTTTTGGCTGGTTTTCTTTCACTTTTTGGTATTTATTTGGAAGTCAGTGAACTGATGCTTTATATCTGGAGACTGAAGCTTGCCATAGGTTATTCTGCTAGCCTTCATCAGCCTGAGACAAAGGAAAAAGGGTGTTATTTCCTCCTAAGGTGCATGTTCCAATATGTGGCATAAGATATCCCCCTCCTGTGTCTGTCCTCACCAGTGCTCAGTCCTGCCTGCTATAATTTATGCAACAGTGGTCTCCCTGGAAAAATGGAACATACTTCTAGGCATTGAGGCTGGAGATGGAGGGAGCAGAACTTTCTCTGGCCCTGAAGCAGCATCTATTCACCTATGTGAAAATCCCTGAAGAGCAGACTCACATCTATGCAGGAGGTGTGAGGAAAAGCATTTCCACCCTGTTTTCTTAGAAATCCTACACAATTGGACAAAGGTCTCACATCCTTAGAAGTCAGCAGAAAAAACTTACTCCTTACTCATGCTTTGATGCAGTTCTGCTGCACAGCCTGGGATGAGCACCCAGTGCACAGCTCTTCCTGCAGCTCCTCACACTGAGGGCAGGTATAAGGAACATTACAGCAGCATTGTTTAGTGGCCTTTCTTTCCTGAATTAGTCAATTGGGTCTTCTGCACTGCATACTGGTTAGCCCTGTTAGAGAGACTTCACTGATGTACTGCCTTGAATGTCTGGTGTCTTCCTGGAATATCACAAATTACTTTTCTGTTCATAAGTTACTTTCCTCCAAGAGTATAAAAAACCACTTTTCTCCAATAATGTTGAATGTTGCACAAAAATACCCCAAAACTCATATAGTTTTTCCTCTTTTGAAAATACCCCAAAATACAGAAAGATAAGCAAATAAAAAATAGTAATACTTAAAAAATTAAAATGTTCATTAAAACAAGGACAGAATGGAAAAAAATGGTAGAGCTAAATTTTAGGGAACAGGGAGTTACACAATTCTGGGGCTCCTTCAGTAAAAGCCTTGTCACCTGTGAACTTGGAGCTGATATCAAAATCCTCATGACAAATAAAACATGACAGAAAAGGTCTCAAAAATAAACAGTGCTCTCTGAAAATTTGTAGCAGCAATGAAAATTACAGAGACAATTTTTTACTGTTTTTCCAAGAAATAAAAATATGTAATTGAATATGTCCATTTTGTTCTCCCAGTACTCCTCTGCATTGCTCACTCTAAGTGGCAGAGAAATGAACATTATCAGCTAAAATGCTATCTGTGAAACAGTATCTTGACCAAGCATACCTACAAATGTGTCTGTTTGAAATCTCTGCATTAACGCAGCCCCTGGGCAAAGGTGACAGGTAATGGTAAAACAAACATAATAATTAGTAATATTTCTATGCAGTAAACAAATACAAATAAAACATCATTATTTTTTCCAGCCCCAGAGCCATTCTCTTGCCTTCCAGCAATGTTGAAGTCACCTTTCTGGTGTGTCTAACTCGAAGAGAGGTAATTTGTGGCAGATAGATTAGATGTCAAGGATGTTGTTTTCCAACAGAGATCCTGTGGTCTGGCATGCCTCACAGCATGGCATTTCTGTTTCAAGGCACCCTTGTCACCCCTGACTATGAACAAATCCATTTGACATCTGCATGTTCTGTCACCTGCTCTGCTAAAAATGAGTGTTGAGCAAGAGAAACAAAAACTCAGTAACTGACACACAGGAACGAAAGTTTTCTCTACATTGAATTAGAATCATAATGAAGCTAAGATGATGTAAAAACTTGTCATCTGTATTTTAGCACCTTCATAAAACACTTAATGAACACAGATATATGCTATCTTTTGGAATCACAGTTATTTAAAACTCTTGCCTTTGTAGTAATTTTACTTTAGGAAGTGCACAGAATTTCCAATACTATAAAAAGACATGATTTTAAGTTCTATTTTTACATCAGTGTTCTTCTAACAGCTTGCCTGCATTAAGAAAAATTAAAGACAATTGACTAAAGTTGTGAAGTTAAAGAATTTAGTACCATTGAACAAACAATCTCCTTTTTAAACAAATGCCACCACCACTGAAAAAGAAACCCACAAAATAAAAACTTTTCCATGCTTTGACTAAATTATTCCATTAAATAATTTATTCTATTAAAATTATCTTCACTGTTTTCTGAGAAAAATGAAACCCAAGTTTCCATCTCTGAAGATTTTTGGGATTTTGTAATCCCTTTTTGAATTCTTGGTAAGTCCTGCATTAGAGTTTGAGCAGGAAAAAAAAATCAATTAAAGTAGTGGAAACAGAGTGAGCTAAAGGGAATTAAAAGGTTAATTTAATATCCCTGAGGCCTACAAGTCAGCAACTAAGATGATTTTCACTGAATGCTACAGTAGCAGTTCACTCTTCAGATACTCTGGGCATTACAGGAACAGACCCTAATTCTTGCATCTGAAATGAAAAACCTCAATCTCAACTGGGTGCTCAGATCTGCCACCAGACCCTGTCCTCCATCCTGCCTAATTCTTAGAATTAGAATTAAGGAAAAGAATGCAGCTCAAATCAAGCACCTGGGTGATGCAGCACTGGGAGACTGAAGGGTTGGAGTACAGTGCATCTGCTGTCACTATTGCAGATGCTGTGTTTTAACTCCTGTCCTTCTTTTGGCATGAATTTATTTCTCCTTGGACTCCCAAAGCACTCCACAATTTGGTATCAGACAGGAAGAAGAAACAAAGCAATTAGTACCTTACCCAGATCAACATTTGGCTTTTCTCATTAGCCTTCACCAGACAGTGTATTATAAAACAGAAGTTTCAGAGCATGCTTTAGGTGCCTATTAGCAACCCCCTCAGCAGCATGCCTGAATCAGAGGACAGTGTCCTGCCATGTTAACATCTGTGCAAAACCAATCATCTCCACTCACTTCAGTGGGGACAGTTTTACGCATGAGATTTTCTTTGGGCTGCAGCTCTGACTTTATCTGAGAGCACACAACGGTTCCTAAAGAGGCAGCAGGGCTATTATTAGTTTTCCTTGTCAATACATATGCAATTCTAAAAGAATAATAAAATTAATGCGATGACGTCAGTAAATCTGGTGGCATTAGTAGGACTTAATTTCCAAATTCAGCTTCCTCCTAGCAGATATCACTTGAAATAACTTACACAGTTTTTATCTTTTCTATTCATCCCTCTTGTCGTGTATGTATTTTTAGTCTCCTCTTCTTTGGAAAAGGCAAATTAGCTCCATGCACTCACTTTGTAGCCTTCCAGGCTGTTGACACCCCTGATGGTTTTCAATTTCTCTGAAGCACGCACGCACGCACAAATATTAATTAGGAAAAGCAACAATCTCTCACATATCTAGGACCTGATACTGTTACAACCCTTTTGCTCATCACCAAAACTAAACAAACTTTCAAGTTCATCTACTACCTCAAAGATTTATTTGAAAGAGGCTGTGCATGGAGATAACTTTGTCAAGGTCACTTTCACATCTGTAGATGACTATTCTAGCCAGCACTCACCCAAAGGTATGACTATAAAAAATATCCTGCAGTAATGCAGTCACAGTTTTCAGCCTGTTTGTGTGACATTAATCATGCTTCTATTCCACTGTCATTAAACTTCCGTCTTCCTTGTCAGGCATTTCAGAAAAGAAACCTGTTTAACAGTTAATCATTACATTCTAAAAAAACTGTGTTCATTTTAAGCTGCAATCCTGACATCCCAGCACAAGGCTTACGGAAGTTTTCTGAAGACAAACTGCCCAAAAAGGAAACCAACTGGTGAGCATCCTGTTTCCAGGTAGTTGGTCATCATTCATTAACAAATACTAAGGAGAGGAAAACTCTGCAAAAAAAGTTGGTGCAGGAAAAGGTTCAAAGTTTTGTCTTTTACTAACACAGCTTCAACTCCATCAGAAAGCTGGAGCTGCTGCTTACACCAGCATGGATTTACAACAATACTCTGCTTCCCCTTTGTGGCAGAGTTTGGTAGTCACCAGTCATGAAGCAACATAAAAGGAAGGCAGCAGGTTTGTACTTCTTATTAAAGAACTTGAATTAGAAAGAATAAAAAAGGAAATTAGGGATGATTATCAGAAACGGTTTCGGTGGTGTTCATCCCTTCATTACAGTCATTCATTTTTACTTCTGTCTTCCACCTGTTTCAAGACTATTTTTGTTCACCATAGATTGCAATGCAAGATATTCTTCTGAAGATCTCCCTATTTCTGTAGTTGTGACATTGTGGCAGTGTCGTGGTTTGAAAGCAAAACGAGGGAGAAGCTCCAAGTCAGAAATACAATTTAATAAGAAGAAAGGTAAGAAGGCAAAAATACAATAAAATAAATGCAATAACACAAAGGACCACTGACAGAGTCAGAATACAGCCTGAGCAGGATGCTGGAAGCAGTCCAGGTGAGGTGCTCTTACTGAAGCAGTGATCCTGTAGAAAGGTCTGGTAGCTCTGGTCCTCTGGGAATCCAGTAGGTAAGGGCTGCTTGTACTGTCCCAAATCCCAGATTCTCTCCAGGTGAGAATGCTTGGCTCTTCCCCCTGGGTGGAGCATCTCACAATGGGATAATGAGTGTGAAGTGGGTCCTTGATGGCCCATTAAACAGAGACAACTCCTGGAGGGAGTTACCTGTGAGTCACGGGCAAGGCGTTGATGGGCCATTAGCAGAAGACAGCCCTACACTAGAGCACTGCCCCACTTGGTTTCAACAGTTCATGAAGATGGTGATAGAATAAATACTTTGTGTACATCCCACACTGCAACCCAGGACAGGCAGCTGATTTGTCCCTGTGTGCTGTTGTCTCTGTGTGCCACCCTGGAGCCCAGGCGAGCCCACCCGTGTGACATCCCACAGCGACACGGCTGGGACAGCGGGAGGTGACAGCGGGAGGTGACAGCGGGAGGGGACAGCAGGACCCGTGTGTCGGGACAGCCCTGGCAGTCCCTGCCCTGGGGCAGCTCTGTGCAGCAGCTCTGCTCCTTTGCCTTTGGCCTCTGCCAAAGCCACGAGCAGAAAAAACAGGAGGCAGCCCCGTGGATGCTTTTCAGTGTCTATGCCTGTGTGTATGCTAAAAGGTCTATCGAGGTGTGCAGTGGTCTTTTTGCAGGAAGAAACCAGACCCCAGGAATATGAGTCAATGTTTTCCAGGGGCACAGTTAAAACTTTCAAACAACCAACTCTTCTTTATAAGGAAATCTCCAGCAACCCACGGATGGAAGGCAGAGTTAAACCTGATGACTAAAAATACTGTAATTGTGAAGGACTCCAAACAAACACATTGGCAACAACTGTCTGCTCATTTTATTTCTGGAAGACAGTGTTATTGCTCTAGGTAAATGAATTACGCATTTGTGTAACCTCTATTTATTTCTTTTAAATGTGAAAAATGGTATTTTAATTCCCTTGCTGTCTTCTAGGTCTGAACCTTCAACTTTTTTTTGGAGGGGGGCAGCTTCTCTGTAATTTATTAAATCAAATTTCTCTTATTAATCTAAAAGTATTCCATGTCTCCAGACAATGCATATGACCATATCTTAAAAGTTAAATTGTTACACTATCTCAAGAAAGATAATATGTGTAATATGGTGTTTTTAATAATACAAGAACAGAATTAAAAATTAAGCTTTCAAACTACTGACCTGTCAATCTCTGAAATTTTGTTTTCTTTATTACGGTGATTTATAAAATGGGTTTTGTTGCTCTACAGATCATTTCTTAATTTCTTAATCTTCTGTATCGTCCATTTATTGTCCATTTTTTTTTTTTTTTTTTTTTTTTTTTTTTTTTTTTTTCTTATTAGCACTAGACTCAATATTTCCAAAATAAGGTGTGTTGTTTCACCTGTTATTTCTCACAACTTTAATTTCTTGCTTAAATCCCAATGTGAACACATATCTGAACAGATGGAATGATAACCTGAGAAGCCAGAATAGACCAGCCAGGCCATGGACCAGTCAGACCAGAGTGGGCCATGTTTGCATTGCTATTGCAACAGGAGAGGCAGCTGCCATCCTTGGCAAAAGAAATCACTAATGTGAAAGGAGAGAAGAAGAGTCACGATTTTTATCACTGTGTGGTGGGAAATGAGACTGAGAAAGTACAGGGGACATGTTTGTATTGCATAGCCAGAAATTAGCAAATCTAGGACATCAGAAATACTCTGGTTTAATGATCTCTTAACTAAAAAGTTACATTTTGGGAGATTCTTGGCTACTCTCCTCTGGTGAGGTTGTTTTTTGGACTGACCTACGTATAAAGTGTTGGTCAGGATGGTGCTCTGCACACTCAGTATATGGATGGATTTAAAACTAGCACTCAAAATTGACTGTCACAGAACAGAAGAATAAAGATTTGAACTCATCAGCAACAGCAAAATGTAGAAAATATTCTGACAAAACTAGGCATCCTCAACATTGCATAGTTGGGAGAGGTGAACAGAAAATTATTACTGGTTGTACTGGGTAGCAAACTTGCACAAAATCACAAAGTAGGGGCACGAATTTGAACCTCTATAATTGCAACCTATCACATCCATGTTTTGATTTCTCTAGGAAAATCAGAAGTTTTGTCATTACCCAGTATCATATCAGTGTTACAGTTGAAGCTGAGAGAGGACGTGCAGGCAGCCCAAGCTTCTTTCTCTGATCCTTCTGA
Organism: Zosterops lateralis; assembly: GCF_965231275.1. Classification (NCBI taxonomy): domain Eukaryota; kingdom Metazoa; phylum Chordata; class Aves; order Passeriformes; family Zosteropidae; genus Zosterops; species Zosterops lateralis. The sequence goes on from NC_139762.1 coordinate 114,388,207, forward strand.
CACTGATGCTGCCAGATCACAAAATCTGAAACAACAGAACAACATGTTCAAGGATCAGACAGCCAGCCTGGAATTTTTCCAAAACACCACTGTGTGCAGGTTGCAGAAGCCTCCTCACACAAGTATCTCCCATAAGTCTTTTTATGAGACTAGTTATGAAGCCATAAAAATGATCTATGGTCCTTTCCTAATTTTAGCATATTGAACTCTGCTGTCAAGCAATATAAAGGTGAATAATTTTCCAAGACTGACACAGCATAGATGCCAGAATATACAATGCTTCTTCACTTTACTGGAAATAGAAAAATAATAGGACTGTAGGATTATATCTCAGGAGCTATGAGCACAAAATGACAGTGGGTCAGAGTCATGCAGGTATTTTTGTGTCAAGCAAGTGCAATTCAGCTGCTGCCTCCCATGTCCTCCTTCTGAGTAACTGCCTAGCTCAGATATGAAATGTTTCCCGATTTTTTTGCCGAGTGAGTAATTGTGTTGCCTTAGAGAGATTAAATAGCTCTGCCCAGGGTCAGGAGAGTGCTCAGGGCATCAAGAAGCCAGAGAAGGGCAGTGGCAGCAGATGGGTTTGTTCTGCTGTGACAGTAACAGTGGAATCCATTCCAGAGCAGTGCCTGATATCAAGGTTAGAGTGAGGAATGGAGGGGAGGAGAGGTAACAAGTGAAAAGGAGGGATCTGAAACCAACTTTTCCTCTATGTGGCTAGGAGCTGACCTGATGCATTTGGAGATATCTCTGAGGACACTTTAATGAAGGTTTTCTCTGTTATATCTGCCTGATAGAAATGGAGAAAAAATAAACAGAGCAAATATTCCTACGAATGTCAGCCTTGCAGCCTCTCAGCTGCGGGGACATTTTCCTTCTTAAGCCTGTGCCTGAACAACTGGAGCTATTCAGCCCAAGATATGTTTTCTACACAATACAAAAAGGTCTACTAAATGTCATTCTTTTCCACGAAGAAACAGCTGAATTTGGAAATAGTCCCAGTTTTGCCTGTTCTCCTTTCTCACTGATTTGTTTGCCCTGCTTGATTTGGCTTAGCTACCGTTTATGGAAGTAACTCAGTGTTGCAGAGTCTCTCAGTCGAGGGTTTATCTCTAAAAGAGGCTGAAGTTCATGTACACTGATCCTAGTTTTTATGAACAGTTTAAATAACTGATGATAAATCTGAGATAAAAAATGTCAGCAAACAAGGCAAATAGTAATCCAGTAAAAAAATTGCTAAAAAATCCTGGAATATTCTTGTTTCAGAACTCTTTTTGCCTTGCATTAAATGAGAGCTACCTACTTCCACAGCCATCCTCTTACAATCTAACCAGGATTTGCAGAGATGCTGAGTGATCACAGCTCGAGGAGCTAAAAGTGAGCAGTGAAACCCATGTGGTAACCATGTGAAATTTTCTGTAATACTAAGGCACCCAAAAGCCTTGCCAGAGGGCTTTCCCCACAATTATTCAGAACACTGTAATTTTAATCTCACATTCTCAAGATAGGTTGAGAGGAAGGGATTTCTAAGGATCAGTAGTCCAACCATCCCAGGGGTTGCTCAAACACAATTGTCACCAGACCTAGATTTGGTTGCTTATAGTTTTATCCATGTTGAAAACCTTGAAGCCTGGAAACTCCACAACCGCATCCTGCTCTCACAGAAAAGTTGTTTTTGCAAAAGCCTTTTCTTACACCATCTGAAACTGCCAAGAAGGGTTGTAACTCTGATATCTCTCGTAGCTATGCTTCAAGCTGCTATTAAATTGTCTCTTAACTTTCCCTTTTCCCTGCTATAAGCCCAAATAACAGTAATAATAAGGACAGTCATAATTTTTTAACAGTCATAATTTCTTTTTATCTACTAGCCATGATACATCTTGCATGTGCTTTGCCTTTTTTTTTGCAATGAGACAGTGATCCTGGCTCGTGTTACAGTGTCCACCACAAGCTTACTTTTCTATAAAAAAGTTAATTCTTTCACCTCACAAGAAAAAAATAAAAATGTTGGAACATAAAATTTTTGATACTTCTCCTTAGCACTTACTGAGTGACTGTGTGATACCTTAGCACTCTCAAAAAGAATAAATTGCAACAGGAAAAACGTAGGCAAATCTTAACCTCATTGCTAAGCCAAGACAATAAGCTTAGTAAGATCGACATAGGTATAAGTTCATGCTCATTTTTAAAGTTGCCATTACTCTGCATTCTAAAAGAAATTCTCTAAATGTAATTCAAAATTTTCTAAATCAAAATGGAAGCAGAGGAGAAAAAAATTGCTCTAGGAGCTCACAAGCCAAGTCTGTCACAGACTCCAGACATATAGCCCAAAGACAAGTTGCTAATTCTCTACAATTTAGCCATTTCAGTAAAAAGTGAAAGTTCTCTAGAGGACACTCTGTATCTCTAGAAAAATGCACTCCTGCCTCTGCTTCTACTGTCTTATAACACAGAGGAGCTGAATGTTCTTTGAACTGCTCAAATTCAGCTAACATCAGCCCAATCCTTTCCCCATTAGTCTCCCAGCACAAATTTCTGCTTACTAGGATGCAGTCATGTACCAGCAACTGAGAAGGAAAGAAAGGAAATGGCAATTTGGAAGGGTTTTGATTTTTAAATCAGATATAAATCATTTAATGCCTTATAACAAAAGAGAAATTAAAACCAGATTTTGTCTTCAAATCTGCTTCTACCATCATAGAAATCATTCTGCAGACTTGTTCCCTTTCCTTTTTATGCACAAAGTATTTGGAGCCAACCAAGGGCACTAAAAAAAAAAAAAAAAGAAAAGCAGAATTGTCTCTGAAGTTTTGAATGTCTAACAGCTTTATTGATAAAAACTGCTCAGAAATATACCTATTCTAACATCCACAAAAGAAGGGAAATTCAAAAGTTACTCTTGCCAAGAACAGTCATACATCTGAGAAAAAACCTATAACTTCATGATTTACTTTTACTTTAAGTTCCCACCCTGAGTTTTCTTATGATGAAGTTCTGTGGGAATTCACCCTGGAAGGATTTTCAAGGCACTCAAGTATTTGCAGTTCCGATTAAGGACTCATAAACCCTTCCACTGTAGCAATCAGCTGAATAATTCAGTTTAGATTTAAGTCAAACCCCATCATAAAATGCTTCAGAGAGTCTTCAAGACACAAAACACTCCTGAGACAAAACTACTGTCACCTGCAAAAATATCAGTTTCTGCTTAGGGTTACAAGGAGGAAACAGAGCCTGAGTCCACCTCATGTCCTTACAGAGAGGATGATCTGAATTTCTACCTAAATTAATACAGTTATGCCCTTTGGCTAATGCTCAAAATTTTTAGGGAAGAATGGCTGTACTGAAGCAGCAGGAAATGGATGTAATTCATCATCTGAAGAGCCTCAGATGTTCTGTCCACACTCTAAGGGTACCATAATGGTGACATAATAGAAGCATTGCTACAATAAACCACTTAAAACAAGAAGCATATGATCATGTTGAGCTGAGGTAGTGTCTTGACATTTTTATTCCACACTTGTGAAGGTAGAAGTGTTAACAAAAGGCACAGTATATGCTATTTGTAATATTGCTCAGATTTGTGCCTTTGAAAATGTAAAGAAATCCCCAAATCCCTTGATAGCTTAAAAAGGGAGGAGACTGAAAGAGTTGGTTACTATCAAGAATTTTAATATTCAATATAGTGGAATAAAAGGAATAAAAGCTTCTTCCATTAGGAGAAAATATTTCTAGAGATGTTGAAAAGACTGCAGGGTTGATCCTGATTTTTTTTTTTTTTTTTTTTTTTTACATTATTTGTCCCATTTTTTAATAGTGTCATCCACAAACTAGGGCATGGGAGACAAATACAGATGACTGGGTTCTCCAACACAGAAAATGTATTTGAAGCATTAATTGTTCATTACCATTTCAAGCAAACTCCCTGTGCTTTGTCTGTTAAAACTGAAACTTTGAATAAAACTGAAATATTGAAGCATAGAAGAGTGAACTTTGGTTTTTTTTTTAATAAATTTTGTTCTTAATGGATGTTAGTTCAAGAAAAAACACCTAGAAACAAAGGAATAAAAAAACCCACAAATCAACCCAAAATCTAAGTAATTAATCCATGCAATTTTTTGTCTTGGCTTAAAAGTAAATTTTATTAAATATCAGTAATGGATATTTTCTTGTTGGCTATCAATATGTCATCATCATAATTTTTCATCTCATTTTGATATGAAATTTTCAGACTAAATATTTGATTTGAGTGACCTTTGACACGATCCCCAAGACATCCTTTTCTCTAAGTTGGAGAAGTATGGAGTTGATAGTTGGAGTGTTCAATGGATGAGGAATTGGCTGGATGGTCCCATCCAGAGGGCAGAGTCCAGATGGAGCTTGGCAATGAGCGATGCCCTTCGGGGACCCACACAGGCCAATGCTGTTTAAAACCTTCAACAGTGGCACAGTGGGGTTGAGTGCACCCTCAGCAAGTTTGCAGATTGCCTTGTCTCTGATGACCCCAGTCAATGTGCAGGACAATTGACTCACCCACCACTCAGCCCATCAGCCCACCCCCACAGACACACAGCAAAGCTCAGCCAAGCCCTGATGCAGAGAGACTGCACAGCAAAATGTGCCTAGGATGAACACAGACCAAGAAAGACTCAGTGATTTCATTTCAATCTATAGTGCAGACAGCTGCTCAAACAAACGGACAATGCTTTCTCTCTCTCTCTCTTTTTTTTTTTTCTTTTTTTTTTTTTTTTTTTTTTTTTTTGTTAACGCTATCTTTCTTGTCTTAATTCTCTTTCATCTCCCAAAATAGCTAAGGAACTTAATTTTCACATTTTAAGTAGCATACTTAAATAAGCAGCTATACATAATTAACAGAATTACTTGCACACATAAATGGCAACTCCCAAATTAGCTCTCTGTTCAAAACTGGGATTTCTAACTTTCCCCAGCCTGTCTTTTTGCAGTTGTTCGACTTTCTGGTATCCGTACCCTCCCTCTGGCAGACAAGGAAAAATTTACACTGGCTTTCACTAGGGGAGCAGCCATCCCTGCAGGAGAATGAAGCTTGGGATGTAGCAAATGGATGTTCTTCAGAACTACTCCCCTTTTTCATCTTGCCTCAGGTTTGACTAAATGAGAGTCTGTGGAGAACAATGTACCCCTGTATTAGCTGGGCAGCTGGAGCATGGAGCACATGCACATTTTTTCCTCTGTTCCACAGGCCTGGAGGTGACAGTCACTACAAGTCCATGTGGTACAAATTAAAGGCAATCCAAAGAAAGAAGTAATATCACATTTTTAACACAGTACTGGAGGGTGATTGTGGATGGAAGCACAGCTAGCTTCCTGCAAAAGGCTGAAAGAGAAAATTACTTATTTTTTTCCCTGCATATGAGAAGCGAACACAAAGGACAACAAATGCCAGTGACAAGAGATAACAAAAAGAAACTCCAAACAATTTCAGTAGCAAGAAGTTGATAAAGTATTACTGTAGTCACTGTGGCCTGAAAGAGCCTGGAAATGTGTGATGGAGTTGCTTCAAGATGAAACATTTCCAGTCAAATTGTATCAATTGTGCCTATTCAACTTAAGACACGTCACAAGGGAGGAAAAAAAAAAAAAAAAAAAAAAAAAAAAAGGTGACTTTTCTTTGTAAAAAATGAAACAGGAATGTAAGTTCATAGTCACCAAGATCTTTTTGGCTCTTAAGGGGTTTCATGAAAAGAGAGAGCCCTCTACTGGCCTCTGTTCCCCTCTGTTCTAAGCCTGTCAGAGATCCCAGTGTCAACACTAAAAGCTTTTCTGCCACATATAGTGTTCTTGGTCTAAATCTATTAGGATAGAATGCAATTTAAGTTCCAAAAGCCATTTTTACACCTGCATAAAACTATTTTTGTAAGAGAAGACTGGTATCTTATCAGAATAGCAAAAAGAGATCTGGGTTAGTTCAGTTCACTTCCAGTAGAAAACACTGCATACAAAAAATACTTCACTTTTGCTAAAATAAACTAAAATCTTTACTGCTGATACAAATATTTCCAACAGGTTCAGGTATTAAGGTTCCAGAATATTATGGGAAGCAGGTTAAAGCACTTGCCTTTCTCCTAGTACAGATCTCATATCTATTTTATTTCTTTCATTTATTTTAATTGAACGCTATCCCCTTGCAGAAATAGAATGTGCACTATGTTATTGGCCCTCTGCAAATACAAACAGAACATGCCCAGGAAGCCCGGGTGGAGTTCAGATGAGAGGACTGCAAACTTGACACATCCTTAATTCTATAATGAACACATCCCTTTGGAAGAAAAAATGAACAGTTTTCAAATGTAAAAGCCAAATCTGTCTAGTTTCACCTCTGTGCATACCCTTAGAGAATTATTACATATTAGCACAATGTTTGTTGTGCTTTTCATTTAGATCACAGCACTTAATTTGGAAGAATTCCTGTAATTTGGAGTAATTGTACCTAAGATGTATGACAAGTACAGGGTCACCAGGATGAGGCCTACAGCAGAAATGATGGGCAGCCACTCCATTTTATCTGCCCTGATTGCAAAGCATTCCCACAGCCCCTTCCCGGCTGCCTGACTGTACAATCTCTGCTTCTGTACCCACTGCTGGTGCCAGGCCAAACTTCCATCCTTGGCACCAGAACTTCAGCCCTTTGCCAGGGGATCAGAAATTGTCTTTGACTGACAGGCTCCTACAATACCTTTAAGCAACTGAGTCAGGGCCCAGACCAAGTTAAAACTGTGGTGTGCAGCACTGTCCTGGAAAATAGTTTAAATATTGCAGCAGTGTGAATGGACTGACATTTGTAGGAGGGCTTTTAGTGACTGAAAAGCCTTCAGCTCAGTTGGCTGGAGCAGTTTTGCAAATGACACCAAGCTTGTGGGTTTGATCTCTGTATGGGCTGCTCAGTTAAGAGCTGGACTCTTTGTGGGTTGCTTCCAGCTTAAAATACTCAGTGTGCAGGATGCCTGTCTGCTAAGAGATGAGAAGTCTACTGAGGACAGTCTTACTACTGCACAAAGAAAGAAACATACAAGTGGTTCTCAGTCATGCACAGCATAAACTAAATTTCCTGCATTTTTAACAAGCTTAGCTTACATTTATGAATTGAATATGGACAGCATGACTGTCTGAAGAGAATAAACAGAAACAAGAAGTTGTGGAACACAATATACGCACGAAGCTGGCCCAACAGAGAAATGGGAGACATAAATTAGATTTACGTTATTGAGAAGCAGGATGCCACCATGGGCTGCATAGTTTTTGTACAGTGTTACATGTTACCTTTCACACTGCTCTAAATAATGAAACCTGCAAAATCCTTGCCCTGGGGCAAGACGTGATAAATCAGGTGTGAGAAAGGCAGGTTTGAGAGCCTCGTGTAAATGGCTGACAGCACAGAGCACACATCCACCTCTCTCTGGACCCTTCAGGCTCCCCAAAGGATACAACTGCTTACAACAAGCCATGTACCACACCACACAGACATGCACTTACTTGATTTGCAGGGAGGGAAGAATCCTTCCTCCTCTGGGTTGCAACTTCCCTGAAGATGCATTTTGGAGTATTGCAACAGACTGCAAATTCCTTATCTCGTTAGATCACACATGACCTAGGGTTTTCAAAACGTCCATGTACAACTCTGTGGCATATGTTGCCTAACTCCAGGATGACAGACAATTTCACTGTACATCCAGTCTTGCACATATTGGTAAGGGTGAAAAGAAACGTATTTGAAGTTGCATCCAAGAACTGCCCAAAATGCCATATTGATGTGGGATATTAAAGCATCTTTCAACTTGCCCCATGGTTTCTATTCTTTCTTTATTCTATTAATGCCCCACTTCTGAAGTGGGACATTAACAGAATAAAGACTAATAATGGTACAGTTACTACCCTGCTACTACTATACTCATGGAAACAAGAGACTCCAGCAGAATGGCATAATGTAATTAGGAAGAGATATGGAAAGGATGTTGGAAGGAAAACTTTTTCAGATCCAAAGAGCAATACTATCTGGGGGATTTCTAAGCACTCACTTTCACAAACTGACCAGCTTTCACAGCAACACACATATGAATAATATTTATCATAAACTTGGCTGGACTTATCAGTAACTCCTCAGGCAGGAAGTCTCACACACATGATGGATACAGTACAACTGAAGCAACATGACATGCATTACTCGGAAAAAAACAATTTGGAGCACAAAGAAACAATAAACACCCCTAGAAAGACAAAATATAGAAAAATACCCTCATAGATCAGTATTTTCAGAGAATTTATTTATAGAATTGTTATTTCAATTTGGCACACAATTGGAAAATGCTAATACAATTTGGTGGGACAACAGTAAAAATGCTGGAGTGTTGCTGATCCTTTGGAGAGAAAAAAAAATGAAATGTGAATTGCAATTAAGGAGTAACTGAAGTAGAAAACAATGTTACCTGAAAGTGGGCTCTATCAGCTGTAGACCATAAAAAAAAAACCTGAAAGACTTAGAACCTCAGACACTGGGATGATGTTTCCAAATGTAGACTGAAGCTGTTAAAGAGGCAACTTTAACACAAACCAGATTGTTTGCTCTATTGACAGAGGGTTGAGCCTTTCAGATTTTAGCCTAATTTACTGTTCCTGTTTTATCTGGCTTGGTGCTGCTCACGTTGAGTTCAGTGGGAATATTGGTATTGAGTTCAACAAAATCAGGCCTTTCACAGAGGCCCAATGCAGCCTCTTTCATAAGCAATGAAGCTCTGCATCAAGGAGGGCCACAAATACCAAATACTTGGAACATTATACTGAAAAACCGTTTTCTCCTTCTTTTTGGGTGATTAACTTCTTAATTCATCTGCATCTTTTCTGTATGTTCAGTACCCCTAATTACATGAACCTCTCCATGTTCCCATCATTTTGTTGGCAACTATTGCACTTCTGGTAGAATCAGTCACTACCTCTAAACCTTAGTCCAAGAGTGAGAGGAACCCAGCAGTTAATCTAATTTATCTTGAAGCTGGTAATGTTTGGGACTGTCTTCAGCTCTCATTTTTCTTGTTCACATAGACTAAGAAAGGACTGAGGATCAGAACGGAACAGAGAGGAAGTGGGCACTATTTACTGGCTCCAGAGAGAGCCTGAGAAGGAAACTGGAGGAGCACTTCTCATGGAAGAGCTGAAAGAACTGTTGTGGCACCTGAAAATCATAACATACAAGGCTTCATCAGCTTCTCAATATGAATTGTGGGTGCACAACCTGCTCATGGGGTGGGAAGACACTTGCAGCAAGTACTAGGACATCATTGCAAGAGCTGCAATAAAGTTGTGGTTCACAAGTCAAGCAATTGAGTCCTCTGAGTTACCACAATCTTGTCTCAGTGAATTAAATTACAGTGAAGTGGATATAGTGCAGTTTTATCACTCAGGACAGCAGATTAGAAGACAAGATAATGCGTGATATTTTGGCAAAGTCAAATCTGTAGTTATGTGAAAGGGCCTAAACCACTAAAGCACTGAAGAAGGGCTCAGCATGAGTGGCCTGATTGAAAACCATCCATTCAGGTTTGCCTTGGTTAGAAGCAGTCTTTCCTGCCCTCCCTTCTGCTTGGGCTTAAAATCCCACAGGCATTTATTTGTAGTCCATTGAATCTTATCCGTATCATTATCTAACCCCTGAAAGACAAGAGTCCTGAAACAACCAATGCAATTTAAATAAAAACCAAAAATAATTGTCCTCTGTTGCAACTTCTTCACCACAACCATCTGCTTCTTTCCATTGCTCTAGTTTTAATTTCAGAAAACAGACCTACAAAGAAGTTGGGCATAACTGAGGAGACAGTAGCCTAGAAAAGCAGTTTTCTGTGAGAGAAACTGCTACTGGAATGACATCCAGGAGACAACGAAGCAGCCATTCTCTGCTGGCACAACACAGCAGAGGCCCAGAATGACATTTTGTCACCTGTCACTGCACAACTCTTGGGAGATGTGGACTCCTTGATTTAGACATTAACTCAGGAGTATACAATAATGCACTACTGTTGTACAACCCAAACAGATAACAGGATGCTACAAAGACATTAGAATACACTTATTATAAACAAAATAGCAGAGATTAACCCCAGTACTGATTCCCCTCCCCACCTCTGGTCTCCAGCCATTGGCCATTAAAAAAAAAAAAATCAAAATGTCTCACATCTGAAACCAATTAGAAAATCTGTCCCCTGTAACCACCATGAAGTAAATGTATGGAACAATATCACTAGGTATACTTTGCAGCTCCACCTATATGGTTAACTCACGACCCAAGTATGCCATATCTGCTAAGTATTTTCATTATCACTACATGCACTGTAGATCAGAACAAACACCTTTTAAATCTATCTGTAAAAGTCTGGCAGATTAATCTCAAAACCAGTTCAATACAATATTCAACCCATTTATTTCTGTGTCCATTTATTTAGAAAACATTCATTCAAGGAATGAAAGCTAGGACTCTTGGTACAGTACCAGGTATTATCAATTCTATCATACACTCTTTTTAGAAGAATGAAAAAGAGAGAATACATACAGCTTTAGAATAATTTCACTTGCAACCACCTTAGTCATAATAGCCACTCAAAATATCCACCATTGGAAAACCAATGCTAAAATAATACATCCTCTTACTTCCCTTATTTGAAACTAGAATGTTACTATGAATTTTTTTTAAATTAAGATTTTTAAAAAATATATACTTTTGTAGGACCCACCTACGACATGCAATTGTTTTAAGTAGCATCCCTAAAAATGGTGTGTGAAAGCTCCATGTGGAAAAGGATAAGATGTAAAGAACACTGTTGTAAGCCCAGCAGTGAGATGTGGGTATGGTATAATTTCCTACCCTCTGGGCATAACGTTAATGCACATCCACACTGATGAGACCAAACAAATATTTAAGCCAGAATTTAAGCAGAAAGTTTCAGAATGGAGTGTAAATACAGTCCAAGAAATGACACACTGAGTGTTAACACTATACAAAGTGCACTGGGATGCGTGCACTAAGCAAGCACTTGTGAATACTTGCTGGTCTGCATATAAGAGTTACATTTATTGCAAAATGACATCTGAAACTGATACTCACCAGCTGCTCACCTATTCTCACACCAAAGCAGCTACTCTTTAAATTATAATGGGAGACCACAAGCCCTACCTTAGCCCTCAACTGTGGGAAAGCTCTACAAGCTTCGGCTCTACTACAAGTAATTAAATGGGCACCACACTCACCTGTTTCTCAATTTCACCAGGAGTGAGATTAGGTCAATAATGGTCCCTGTGAAAGGTACTGATCACTGTGATCCATTGCAACAAAGCAACTTAGGACATTAATGTGCCTGAACAAGCACAAGTCTTCCTAATGGAAGGTTAGACATTTTAGCTAGCATGTGGGAGGAAGGAAAGAAGGGCCTCACCTAAGGTACTTTGTTTTCCCAAGAAAAATTAACTTAGGCAAATACTTTTGCTCACTGGTCTATGCCTTCAACTAAGAATCAAGTAAGCCCTTGTACATTACATAACATTTTTCATTTCCCATATAGGAAGTCTGATCACAGCTTATGCAAGGAAGTGATAGAAGCATTCCCCAAAATAAAAGCAGTCCCATTTTTAGGAAGTATGTTTACATAGGATTTCAAGCTGATTCTAAAACCCCAACTTGCCACAGATGTACTCTTAATTGCCTTCTTAAATATTGTGCATTCGACCTCTGTGACACAATCAGGTTTTATACTAGGTTAACTATGGCTATTTATCACATTTCCATTTTAATCCACGTTCTTTAACAAATAATCATACAAACAGCTTTTTTTAAATTAAATTAGGCTTTAAGACATTTAAATGAGCCCAAAAAAGCTGCAATTTTCTTGTAAAATGTTTAATCCTTGATAAATATGGGGGTTTTAATTCACTGAAGTTTGGAACTCAACAACTTTTTAAAATAGATCAGATCTTTTTTTAAAAAGGCATGATCACTTATTTGTCAGAGCATACAGCAGTTTCTTAAATTTAAGAGTTGAAAGTAAAATTGCTTTGTGTATTATCTACATGTGTAAAAGTTATTTTCAAAGAGCAGTTAATAGTGTCTGTGTTGGAAAAGAAATTCTCCAAAAATTACCTGTACCAAAAGGCTTGTAGGACTTAAGCGTCAGTCTCCTTTGCCAGTAAGTTTAAGAAATGAAAGTCTGTATCTGTAGTTATGCAACATCTGGGAGGTCTTTTGGAAATGTGAACTTCAGCTAGAAGATGAAAGCAGTTTCTAAACATTTTCCACTACTGACCTGAGAAAAACCTTTTAATCAGAATAGTAGTTCTCATTAACAATATGAAAAGTTAAAATTAAAATATTAAGGGTTTGGATCAAGCAGCCTAAGCCTATACCGAACAAACTTTGAACAGAAACCATCTATATTAACTAAGAATATTAGCATTCTTGAGGAGAGATGGGCAGCTTACTTTCTGGTAATTCAAATAACACATACATTTTAACCTTTTGAAACCTTTCAGGTGGATGCAGAAAACAACAATGCAGATGGTTACATATTTGGAGATAGAAGTCAACATATTTTAGAGGTACAACAAATTGTCATTTGATGTCAAAGGACACATGTTCTGCAGGTACCAGATTGCGAAGAACATTTTTCAGTAAAGTTTTGCAGACCCTGCTGTACTTCAAGTGCCACATGTTCTTCAAACTTGCTTAAGCAGATTCAAGTTCGAATGGTCTCTCTTTTCTCTGTGAATTACCACAAATGAAATAAGCACAAGCTGTTTGGAATGGCTGAAGAGCTTTCTGCAGGAAAGAGTCTGCTGCAAGCTAAAAAGACAAAGCTGTTCCTGGAGTTGTAGAAAAAGTGCTGGTTTGTATCTTGTGTTGGAAATGGAAATAACCAGTCAACCTACTCTTTCTGTAAAACTCATTCCCTATGACTCTGTCCAATGGAAAGAAAACCCAAACAAACAAAACAATAGGTACTGAAGGAAGAAGCTGCTTCTATAGGCACAAACACCACATAATGAACAAGCCCTACATTAGAGAAAAATCTAGCATGCATCTTCAACACTGTTTGCAGAAATAAAGGACAAGAAGTAACTGCTAAAAACTATACAAGGAAATGCTGCCTTCTTTTAAAAAGGTATAAGGAAATAATTACACTGATTAATAAAACACTGATATTCACAACCCTCCTGAACTAAAACTGGTTTACATCTTCAGGAAAGAAGTCAAAATAGTACAGAACATTTCTTTTTTTCTCTTAAAAAGCAGAGAGTGCCACACTGTCAAAGATAAACTGTTGCTGCATATAGATTTGAATCAACCTTCTTGTGCTTTCCATTCAGGGGATAAAAAATATGAGGTCATGATTCCTGATAAACCATTTACAGTTATCAGATGCCTATACAAATCAAGCTTTTTTCCCTAATTTCCCTTTTTTTTACCTAATTTATTATGGAATCGCTAAAACTACAGTAAGATGTAAAAGGTTTCAAGAAATTCCTGTGAGAAATATTTAGGTTATTTTACAAAAAAAAATTGGATTTTTCTTTAGTTCACCTACATTCACCAATATATATGGTAAATGTACCTTGAGTATAAGAACTGCATGAAAACAGTCTGAAAAAAAAAAATAAAGCATGGAAACTGATGTGTGAGACCATCGGTCCCCTTCCTACTTCTGATTATTATTATTTTATTCTTTTTAAATACAACCACTGACAAAAGCCAATGCAAGATATAGTCCCCAAACCCACACCAAACTGCTTTGCTTTGCTGTGCATCTTTTCCAGCACGTTCTCACACCTGCTTCTTCAGACAGAGCATCTGGAGGCTACAAAAGCACAACTTGTACTTCTCCATCAGTCATGCTTATTTGTGTGACGTTTTTTCCAGATCTGGAAGTTTTTCAATTAGTGCTTTATGGTTCATGTTGATACTGGCTATAAGTCCTCCTTCATTGCCATCTGAGCCAGTGTAACTAATTTCTTCACCAGTCAGGGTAGTCATATGGCCACCCAGTGCTCTCAACACTGCATTTCCAGCACATATGTCCCACTTCTTAATGTAGGTGACATGGATATACACGTCAGCTTCTTCTTGATTCTTTTCAGGCACATCAAGAAGGGCCAACACTTTATAACCTAGAAGAAATGGGCAGAGGTTAAAAAAAAAATAAATAAATAAACCAAGCTTTCCTGTCGAAACACATTAAAAGAACAAGACTAGAAACTCAAATATAGTTCTGCTCTTATGTTTACTCATTCATTTCTCAATCCCTGTATCATGCTCAAGTCCATTTTTTTCTCCCTGGCTTTTTATTACAGTAGAAGGAAGATGCATACTCTTTAATAAAGCAAATCACCAGGGCATACTCCTTTATTATTCATTATTGAGTACAAAGTAATCACACAAAACAGTGCTCTTTTATGCAATTTTTTCAATTTTTCAACTCTTTGACCAATTTCTTGTTTCATTAATCTGTTCATTTCTCCATCTTCTTAAACAGAGTCAAGCCCCGGACAAGACCTGCTATAATCAGTTACACTTTCACTTTCCTTGTCATTTAGAGTCATTATCAAGAAGCAATACAAGGCTTTCTTCACTAAACAATCCGTAAGGCAGTTCTGCTCTGGCTTTTTGCATTGAAGACACAGAAAGATACATTTCTGTAAATATAAAATTTTGCATGGCTTTTCTAAGACTTTAAAACTGCTCTTGTTTACACTAGTGCCTCGCATTCATGTTCTGTCAGTAACACCATGGCACAAGGCCATTGCATTAGTAAAAAGTCGTCTAAAGCTTCTTTAAATTGAGTATTAGGGAGATAAAAAAGGACTTTAGTGATATTAATTTTCTCTTTTGACATAAATGCAATAAACAGTATCAAACTTTAATGGCCTTTTTCTTAATTTTTTTTTAATCAATCATACTAACAGCTAACTAACAACCAACAGATTCTCTTCTATGATTGTGCCTGTGGTCATGCAACCCTTTTTCTCTCACTTAGGCATCAGTGCCTTCCATGAACATACATCAGTGTGCTTCACTGAAAGGACCACAACAACATTGCTGGCCCAGGCTTAGATTCAGTAATACTGACTTGTGAACAGCCTGAAGTCTGAACCAAGTTTGCATGTAGGTTCCTAAATACAGGAAAAACTTTGTCCCTGTTGTCAAGTGTTTGCTTTTGGTGATGTGAAGATCAAAAGACAAGAGGCAAAAGAGAAGACACCACAGTACATCCTTTTGTCTAGTAGCAGCTACACCATTAAAACATTCTGAAGCAATAAAATGGATAGGATGCTTAAAGAACCAAACCTGCTCCACCAGCGGGGATTATCACAGTTTTATTTCCAAATGTCTGCCGTGCAACCTGCTCAACTTTTCCTGCATGGGAGCGGGACACAATAATCCTTGGAGTCTTCTCGTTGTAGGAGGAACGAGCTTTTACGTTTGACGCACCATCCACCATTGCCCAAGCTACAAGAAAAACAAAAATTCTGCTAAGATTTACAAAAGACATCTCTGTTAAGTGTGAGGATGAAAGGGTATTTATTTGACAATATGTAATTAATACTTCTGATTTAATATCTCTCACTACTGTAAAAGAGAAAGTTTCCCCTGACAGAGGATGGGGTGCATATCCACATGTGCACACAAGGGAAGAGAAAGAGCCCACACACACATTGGTGCACATGGCATTATCCCATGCCTGACTGTTCTTGTGTTATACTTCCAAAAACAGAATAAGAGGGAAAAATCCCCAGTAGTTAATATTTAGAATTTGCAACCGGAAAGCCACCCAAATTAAAAGGACAGCTCCTAGTCAGAAATACATCCCATATTTCCTCAGACAATGTTTTTATGTAAGAACAAAAAGCCCCACTCTCCTTTAAAGCAGATACTAAAAATGCTATGGAGTAATTTTGTTCAGAAGGATGGTAATGCTAAAGAAGGAAATAGCTCAGGAGGATAGTGCTACAAAGAAAAATACTTGATGTTGTGTTTCAGAGAAATGAATTTAGAATCCACAACTTCCCACTTGTTTCATGATGAAGTTCAAAGCCAAGCTTGGTAGGTGGCATCCCCTAACCATTAATCTGACATTTACTTAGTAAACTACCCAGCAATTTCAGCTCAGTAGAGAGCCAGATTGTTGGGCAACAGACTGAGCTCTCTGTAATAACAATGCTGACTGCCCTTTATTGCTTTGTATTTGTGTGGTAGTATTAGGAACAATATGACTCACAACATATCAGTATTTCCAGCTTGGAAAATGAATACTTGTCACGCAGAATGACAGAATTCATTGCATCTCATCTAATTCCATTGCACACTTCACTATTATCAAAGCAGATAAATTCTCAACATTACAATGCTAAAAACCTATTTCTTCAGATTTAAAAAAAAAAAAAAAAAGCTCCAAAATCTCCAAAATTCTTGAAGGATATTTGAATGTAGCACATACTTAAGTGACTAGTAATTAAACTCGTATTTATAGACAGCAAAATACTTAGCACAAAATGCTGAGCGTTCAGTGGGCCAAAAAAGAACAACAAATAGAAAATGCATTTATTCAGATTTAGTTTTTGTGCCAGAGCTACTGCAAAACTTCAGAACTCTAGAGGTCAGTATTGCCTAAGGGAAAATGTAAACAGAAATTCCTGTTTTAAATACACAGTAAGACATGAATACTTAAACTACTCTGAATCTCTCAGAAATGCATATAAATTGCCAAACTTTCAGCAATGCTTGCAGGTATATCCTTAATACTGAAGAATTAATTACTTCATTGCTGTGACATTAAAAGCATGTTAGGTAGTCAATAAGGCTATGATTGACAGTCTTGCCTGCTACATAGAAACAGTTGCCATTAACATCTTTATTCAGTCTTTTTTATTCACACCAAATAAACAACAGCTCCTGGGTATATTATCACAGACCCAAGTTCTTCTACTGAATGAGCAAAGTACTCTTTTTTGCTAAAGACTAAAAGTACACGTGAAACTGGTCAGTATTTTTAGGTTTAACTTTTTTTTGTTTGCTATAAGCACTCTAATCAAAAGGACCTTAGCTCTTAAAAATATTTTCAGTTAGTTTGTTCTAAATGCATCATTTTTGTTTTAAACAAGGGCAGCACTTTCCTTTGTGGTTTTATGGTACAGAACACATCTACAGCTCTAATTGTGTGGTCTGCTGCAGTGGCCTTTTGCTGCTGATACTATTTTCTCATTTATACCTACGGATGTTCTCTCAAACACCAAACTTTAATTAATACTATGACTGACTAGGATGGAAATACATGAAGGCATGAAAGTACCTGTGTATGATGAGAAGGGCTTGTGTATCACGCCTATCACTGGTTTACCATTTACAGCCACACAAACCATTGTTGTCACATACTGTCGAAGATCCTCTGTGGGCAAAACAAGAAAGTGAGCAAGTTTACAATCAGATGCCAGGTACACAAAAGGAAAACAGACAGGAGATTATCCAAATTATTCTCAGAAGACTAGTTTACATTCTGCCTCTTGCAGTTATGTAACTTTGATGTATCTTCAAATAACCTTTCAGCTTTCAAAAGACTTTGAAGACTTTTCAGCTTCCCAGCAATTTTTCCTGTTCAGTAGATGTAACCTATATTCCTACCAGATCTAATGCTAACAGCTGTGTCTTATGCAACTCATCTTTTCATGGAAATTTGTGCCCCTGCATTCTTCCTTCTCTGCCTCACCCCCTATCCTCTAGTGGTTCAAAAATGGTAATTCAAAAACCAAAGAACATCCACTGGAAAGGATAATGGTATCAATTACATAATCACCAAAAAAAATGTCCGATTTTTCTAGTTGCTCCTTAGTACTTATTAGCAAGAATTTTAGTTGGATTGCCTTGAACTGCTTATGTGACATCCTAAAATGTTTGAAAAGGGGGAAGACTGAATTACGCATGCTGTTCTGAAAAATGACACCAAAAT
The DNA here is from genome assembly GCF_965231275.1 of Zosterops lateralis. Classification (NCBI taxonomy): domain Eukaryota; kingdom Metazoa; phylum Chordata; class Aves; order Passeriformes; family Zosteropidae; genus Zosterops; species Zosterops lateralis. The sequence continues at coordinate 114,406,215 of NC_139762.1, forward strand.
ATTTCTTATATCAAGTTAAATAGGATATTTACTTAGTATTCCCTTTAAATAAACAAAACCAAAAATCTAAGATACTTAGAGTTGCTACAGTAATGGCTGAAATAAAGAAATGTGTAGTTCCAGTACAATCCATAATTGACAGTTACCATTTATTATAGCAATGACTTAGTTGCAAGGATACCAAAGTAATTTCAGAGTTGAAATACATAAATGTTGTAATTCGAGAACTACAGAGATTTCATTATACAATTTGTTCAATTAGATCACGTTAGCTTTGACATAAGACACTTTAACAAGAGACATCCTTTTAAATACTTACTGTCTTGTCTCTAATGTAAAAGGCAAACATCAGAATTATACACAATTTGTCAACAAGAATCAGCTACCTGTGTATTCTTGTGTAGCATCTAATGGATCGATCCAGACAGTGACACTTTCTGCTGGCACCTCTTGAGGCTGTATTTTTTGCTTTATGTCTTCAGGAATACTGCGATCCCAGGAGACTGTCTCCTGATCAGCTGTATCAACACGCTCCTCAGAATTTATCTGTGGTGAGACAACAAAAGTAGTTGCATTAATGTATCAGATACAGTAACTGTGGCACTTGGGAAAACTGCAGGTTTGCTCGCATTTTCTCCTTCTTCCTTCAGCCCAAATGCAGGAATTAGTCATTTTTTCAGCAACTCACAGGCTATTATGGTCACGTGACAAGCAATGCAAAACCACAATCCAGATTTTGCTATGAACCATTGGACACTGTTGCTTTGGCTGCAGCTCTCCCTGCTGAACATTCCCACAGTATGAATCACATTTTTTTAAATCAATATTTAAATGCAGTTGCTACAAGTACTACAGGCAGAACATTTGACTCTGGAGAATCATACAGCACACAGACAGTAGGGGTTCTAAAATTCAGTTTATATAGACAAGTAGAAGCTCATGGAAATGTAGAGATATACTAACACCAGATATTGTGCAGACTGTGCATGACTTGGATAGAAGAAGCCTTAGTATATATATTCCTGCTGCAGGCAGTAAGTTACAACTAGAAATTTAAGCAGCTCAACTGAATTTAACCACTACACAACTGTCAGATGAATTTATTTCACAACCAAGTAAGTTACATCCCATACCAATTTTTAGGGTAAGTTGGGGTAAGGTCCTAAGATGGCCTTGACGAATATTTATTAACAGCAGTCAAAAGTCACATTTAAGCCTATTGCCACATGCTGCCCAGCTTAATTAACTTTACTCCACACCAGAGGGCATTTGAGTACATCAAGCAGAGTTTTGGCCCTGTAGCAGAGCACATAGCACCAACCTGTTGATTCTGCAAAACTCAAAACAATGTCCTTGTGACTGCAGTAGCATAATATTTTTGGATGACCAGAGATGCAGTTGTCCCAGCAAGCAACATGGAAAGACAATGAAAATAAAGGAGCTATCAGACTACGTTTGAATGTGACAGACCTTATATGAGCAGGATTCTTGCATAACTCACATCATGACAAGAAAAGGCATCACACACACCTCAACTGTAACAGGGTATTAGCCAAGAGTTAAGGGCCATTTTCTCCCAGAAAGCTCAAAAAGAAAAAGGAAGCAGAACTGCAGCAACTCCAGCCATACATCTTGGCTGTCTTCTCACGTAAAACCAGTATTTGAAGCATTATACGCCAAGCATGGAGCTCTTGAAGTTGCCGTGACATTTACAAATTAAACATCTGTCACTATACAATAAACCTGATGATTGCATTTCCCCCTAGGGAAAACAGTCCTGCAAAGTCAAGATGAGCAGTTCCACAGACTTGGCAGTCTCAACACAGCCCCTGGGCAGTCTAAGTTCCACTACAGCACATGACATACCATCATAAAAAAAACATTTCCTCAACAGAAGAAAGGGGCCTCCAAAAAGTTAAAGGGTTGGAGCCAATGCTCAAAAGGAAGAACATCTTGTTAAACCTGGAGTTACAGTACACTAGAATGTAAACACTGAAACTATCTGAAAAGTACTGTTTTCAGGAAACACCACCTACTAGCTCAGATTTTGTAGCAGTGGCCAGGATACAGCAGCATTTCTAATGCTTCTGAGGAGTCTCTCTCACAAACATGACTATTCCACTAGGAAAAAAAACCAAAAACAACTGGAGAAAGAATGATAAGGTTGCACAGACATCTGAAGAAAGTAAAAAAAAAAAAAAAAAAAAAAAAACAAAACCACAAAAACAACAAAACCCAAGCAGGTCACTCATTCTTCCATTCATATGACCACTTACTCCGTAGCTTTAGCTGAATACTTGCCTGAGAGCGGCTCGGACTTAAAATTTCTTATATTCCTCCTGTTTTCTTTTATTTTTGTTAATGAAGGAGAATATACCTGGAAAACACACCTATGTGTTAATTCCATGTTTCTATTTCTCATTCTAATTTGCTGGCAGCCTCCAGAAGCCACGACCTTACACTTTAAAAACTTTTCTCAGGCAATGTGGATATGTAGTTCACTGCAATCCTAAATCCTCACTCATAAATTAGGAGTAACTGTGGTAGAAAGACAATCACAAGGCCAAATATTTCAGGCACTAGACCTTATTTCAGCAAGATGCTCTGGGGTTAATTGCCTAACAGCTGTATGGTGTAAAAGCCCATCTGGGGAAGTTCTGGAAGCTGAGCACTGACATGAAGGTTAACTACATTTTGGCAATCTTCCCCAATTATGCTTGAAGCAAAAGCCCTCCTCACAATAAACTGCATCAAGCACAGAGGTTTAATAAAATATATGTAAATAAGTGCATGGAATACTGCTGAAAAGTTAAAAAAACCCCCAAAACCCCAAACTCATTATTTCATAAACAAGGCAGTCTGGTGCATCTCACCATCACAGAGCTTCACCAAAACCAGCCTGCAAGGTGCAGGAATTCCATAACAAATGAGGGATGCTGTTCAAGGGAGCCAGCAGCAGAGATATCAGGATCAGTCCACGGTGTGCCTTCCAAAACACCCAGGTGTTTCCAGCCTTTGGAAATCTCTGCACAGAGAGCACTCCTGTCAGGCACACTGGTTATTGAACCACAGATCTGCTCAGGAACACAGGAAGCAACTCCAGTATACCACAAACTTGTCTGGATAAATGCAGTGCTCTGAACAGCCAATAGTCCTGACCACTTCATGGAACCTCACAGGGGCTATTTGTCCTGTGCTGGTTTAGTCCCTACCAGCATTTCATGCTGTCTTTGTGGCAGCTCATCACCCAAAAAACCTACTTGAATACTAGCTAGCTGTCCCTGGCATGGTGGACAACTTCAGGCTTTTTCCTGGTCTGAAAGTACTGGAACACAACTGTAGTTTTGCCTTTGAATTCTCCCATCAAAGGTAAGTTAAAGTGAAAAAATATATACAAACAGACCTTCCCCTCCAAAATAGAAGTTTCTGTTCAAATACTTCAAACCAGACATCAATACATGAAAATGCAATGCTTTTCTTAGAAAGTGTTTGGTGGCATGTGATTTTTTTTTAAATTTAGTACTCCCTCTCCTTTGCTCCATACTTCTTCAGCTCAATACTTCTTTTATATTTTAATATGCAAATAATCCAGTATCTTGAAAAGTATGAGGTAGCACAGCACTTTATTCCTGAGAGCATCAATAATCCCATGGGACAATTATGTCCTCTGAAATCCAACTCTTAGTGCTGTTTCATTAGAAAATAAAACAAGAACAACACAAATACTATCATGTCTGTATTATAAAAACAGCAATTAAGCTACTCAAACTGAAAAAAAAAAAAACCACCAAAAAAACCCCAAACAAACAAACAAACAAAAAACCCAAAAAAACCCCCCAAAAACCCAAAAAAACCCCAAACAAACAAAAAAACCCCAAACAACCCCAAACAAAGAACACTCCCCCTGAGTACAGGTAACAAGAAAAGTTAACATTTACCAGTCAGAATATGAGCATAAGAGTATTCCAGGTATTACCTTTCAAAACCATATTGGAACAGGTTGCCCAGAGAGGTAGTAGATGACCTATCCCTCAAGTGTTCCAAGTCAGGTTAGATGGGGCTCTGAGCAACTTGATTGAGTTGAAGATGTCTCAGCTCATTGCAAGGAGGTTGGGCTAGATGGCCTTTAAAGGTCTCTTCCACCCCAAATTATTCTATGATTCTGTGACTCGGTGGATAAATCTATTGATTTGAATGGCATCAAGGAAATGAAAAGCCTGGAGGCCTGCAAGCCTGGAGTGGGCACAGGGGAACATTTGTAAAACATTAATAGGTGCTTGTTTTTCTGTTTTGTTGGTGTACTGAAGCTGTATGACCTACACAGTCACTTCACCAGTGATTATGTGGTGTAAGCATTAGATATGCCCAAGACTTTACTTTGCCACCTGCATCCACCTGACATGAGATGGAGGAAAAAAGTGGAGAGACAAAGGTAAATGCAAACATTTGCAAACAATAAGCCAACAGTGATTTCAATACCTTCTTTCTGAGTGACTCAAGAGATGTCATCTGTGGACAATGGAAGATACTTTATAATTACATATACCTTCTGTACTAATGTCTAGAGCAACCACTAAGAGTTCATGTTCATGTCTGTCCGATCTGGCGGCCTTCTAGATGAAGTGACTGCAACAGTTGATAAGGGTGCCAAGACCAGCTGGTGGCACCTACCCAGACTTTTGTAAGGCCTTGGATAGGGTCCCACGTGACATCATTATCTATAAACTGGAGAGAAATTGATTTAAAGATTATTCAGTGGATAAGGAATGGATGGATGGATACAGCCAGGAAGTTGGGGTCAACAACTTGTATGTCTACATAGAGGCCAGTGATGGTCTCCCTCAAGGTTCTGTTTTGGGACTGGTGCTCTTTTATATCTTCATCAATGACAGTAGTAAGATCAAATGAATCCTCAGCAAGTCTGCAGATGACATGAAGCCAAGCAGTGCACTTGACACAGCAGAAGGAAGGGATACCGTCCTGAGGGACCTCAATAAACCTGAGAAGTTGACTCATGAGAACTTCATTAAGGTCAACAAGTCCAAGTGCAAGATACTGCACCTGGTTTGGGGTAATCCCAGGCATGTACAGACTGGGGGAACTCACTGAGAGCAGCAAAACAGAGAAAGACTTGGGGTTTATCATGGATGTGTGCTCACAGCCCAGACAGTTACCTGCCTCCTGGGATGCACCAAAAAAGCAGCATGGCCAGCAGGTGGAGAGAAGTGATTCTCTCCATCTCCTCTGCCCTGGTGAGACCCCATCCAGAGTGCTGCAACCAGGTATGGAGTCCTCAGCAAAATAATGATGAGGACCTGTTAGAGTGGGTCCAGAGAAGGGCCGCAAAGATGATGATATTGTGCATTCAAAGATGATGAGAGGGATGAACACCTCTCTTACGAAGACAGGCTGAGAGCTGGGTTTATTCAGCCTGGAAGAAAGAGAAGGCTCCCCCCGGGAGACCTTATGGCAGCCTTCCAGTGCTTAAATGGGGCTTATAAAAAAGAGGGAGAAAAACTGTTTACATGGGAAGAGAGTGATAGGACAAGGAGAAATAGTTTTAAACTAAAAGAGGAGAGATCTGGCTTAGATTTTAGGAAGAAATTCTTTATGTGAAGGTGGTGAGGCATTGGAACAGGTTGCTTAGAGAAGTTGTGGATGCCTCATCCCTCAAAGTGTTCAAGACCAGACTGGATGCGGCTTTGAGCAACTTGGTCTAGCGGAAGGCACTCCTGCCCACGACAGGGTAGCTGGAACAAGATGATCTCTAAGGTCCCTTCTAACACAAGTCATTTTATGACTCCACAATACCCACAGCTACGCATCTTGGAAGGCATACTGACCTATGAGGTAGCTGCATGGGTCTGTAATGGATTTGCTCTTCTTTGTGCTTGAGAGATGTCCTAACTCAGAGGACAGCAATTCAACCAACACTCTTTGGGATTTCCCCCACTTAGAGACCCCTTCAACCACTGCTGCTGCACTGCACCAAAGAGCAACCCTGTACTCACTGCACTACAAGACAGACAGTTCTACCTCCATTGGCTCTACTTCCCTGTTTTTCTCCTCAAATGTATCAGAGGTGAAAGCTGTCTCAGCTTCTCACAGCATCTGTACATACACAGATCGTGTGAAGGAAACAGATGCCAAAACCTCTGAATGTAAACACCCACTCGACAAGTCAGGACATATAAGTATGCTCAACAGGAAAGCACTCTCCAGAGAGAGCAAAAAGCACTCAAAGCACCATTATTTCCAGTATGTGAGGAAAATATCTAACCTACCCTGGTAACAAAACAATGCTCCAGAATCTGTTACAAAAGGAGGGGTGTGCATTCACACCAAGATCACACCAAGACTTAGCACACCTGCATCCAGGACCATTATGATCCCTCCTTTCCAACTTTTGAATTTGGGGGTGGTGAATAGCAGTTTTCACTGTGAATGAAAGCTGCTTCTTGAAAGCTTAGGTTACTTAACTCCAAAAATAATGCAAACTGGGAAACCAAAGTACCGCTTTTTGTAAATTTAAAATGCCTTTAAGCCTTAAAAAATTTGAATAGTAGCCTTACCAGCATAGTAAAAAAACCCAACCTGATTTTATTCAATACACTGACATTTTTAAAGCCAGCTGCTTGCTATTTTCCTCCTTAGATTACTACAACATATTAGAAAGGAAAAAATAAGCTTTTCAGGTGATCTTCATGCCTTTCAAAAATGTTCCTTTAGCCAAGGTTCAATTTACATAGTTTTAGCAAGGCAGATTTTGTTATGAAAGGAAAGAATACCTTGCTGAATCACATAGTTTTCAAAGAAAAAAAACAAACTTATTAAAAGGAAATTAAGTTTAGAAATTGTAAGTTTAAAGTCCTAACTTTTAATTAAGTTTAAAACTACAAAGCATATTTGTATATAAATGTGTAAGGTATAAGACAATACAAATGTGTAAAATAATAAGAAGTATAAAACCCACTAGTCTCATGTTATCATTCATTTGATCAAAAATAACAAGTATTTCTATAATTATACCATGACACTGAAAAAGGACACATGCCTTTTTCAAGGCACCTAAGTCAAGGCAGACAGAGATTTTCCTCCACCATCGACTGCACCTTTGTTTATTTTCACAAAAAGAAGTCACTTAATGCAGGAACAAGATGACAGAACATGCAAAGAAGAATCTGGACAAGCCTAAATGTCTAGAAGCTCAATCAGTGCTTATATCAAAACTCATTAGGTAACTTTGGCCATTAAGCCAGCAGGAAGCAGACTGAAACAAACACGATTTAACAAATTTTAAATCCATATCCAACGACAGCTCTGCTTCTACAGACTTACAATGAATAGAGGCTGGTGAGAACAAAAGTGGAATTGAGGGAATCAGCACAGATCACAAGATTCACTGTTTCCACCGTTTAATCTGCAGAAACAAGTAGAATTTTAGACCAGGAAAATAAAGCCACTTACTCGTTAGCTCACACAAGTGGTTTCAGTAGGTGGCAAAATTCTCCATTACATTTGTATACAGACCCAAGTCTACCAAAGAGAACGAGATGACCTGCTTGTCACAACATTTCATTTTAAGAAAACATCCAAATAAGGACAGATTAGAAATCTACCAATAAAATAGATAATACCCAAAAAAGTCCACTGTTTGTGAGTGGCTACACTAAGAAATTCAACTCTCCAGATGCTCACCTGATAGATTAAACACCCACAGTGTACAAACAAACCAAATATTCTACTTGTAATTGCCTCTGAAAAGATAATCACAGAACTCATTAGCATGAAGTTACAGTCTTTAATTTCATTTTTATGCAGAGAGAGTGGGCATAAGTCATCTGGCATCATTTGGAATCCATGTTAGGAGATATATCTCCAGACAACACCTGTTACTGAGATTTCAGATTATTATTCACACTTCTTGTTTTACTTAGAAGCCCACTGGCAGTTGCAAAGATCATCCAGGTCAGAAGAACATTAATTTTATTAAAAGCCCTAAGACCTGAGGAAGCCATTCTCACAACATGAAAAGATAAATTACTAAACCTACTCAGTAAAGTGCGGTATGTCTGAAGTTTAAGTAGTATTTTCTTTTTAAAACCGACTTCTTTCACACAGAATCAGTATCAGTTGCAGTGCTTCCCATCTTAGATGAAATTCCAGTTTTTTAGTTATGGTAGTTGGCATGTGGTCAGAAGCCTGTAAACAGTGAGTTTAAACCTAAACAGCACTACAGATAGTCCGATGAAAAAAAGAACGCTTGGAGTCATTAATCTTCAAAAGTCAGATTAATTTTGAAGAAAATCAAAGTAAAACGGACATGTTCTTAAAAATTTCAAACGCTGATTCCAGCATTATCAGGCATAAGCTTGAAATGCGATATTTATCATCGGTCTTAAAAGGGAAAGAGACATAAGAACATTTGGATTCAGAACAGCGGCAAGACTCATAAAAAGATGCTCAAAGAGAAAGACTGGGACAGAAGAAGACTTGATTTCCACCACAGTCACAATAGTAAAAAAAGAGGGCAAACATGATGAAAAACTATTCAGTATTTACACTAGAAAACAAGAGATATAGCTGGTGCAACTCTAGAACAAAAATAAGCCAAAACAGCTCAAAATGAGAATGTAGGGCAGAATACAATCTGACCAGTAAGACTGAAATCTGCATCCTGTGAAAATAACTCTAGTATAGCACAGCAGTGAAATAGCAGAATTGTGTGGGTCACTTTAAAATTGCCTTTGTCAGTCAGAGGACAAGAGATAATCTGGTCAAAGTGCAAGTTTAAGGAACAGTCTATCAATCATTCCTGCCTCTGTAATCAAATAGGGCTGCTCCTTCAGATGTGCTGGTGATGGGCTGTAATGGGAAGTGAACCAGGGTATTCCTAAATAGCCATTCTTTTAAATAACTTTTATTTTAAATTTTTACTCAGGATACAATCAGTTGTCAAGACGCTGACATTGATCCCTGGACAGGCCACATTAAAAGAGTAAGACCCTAAGGCATGATGCTGAGAGGGATCTTTTAGCAGGTAAACTGCTGAAATCCTGCTATCATGAGATAATTTCTTCACAGAAGCTCTTCTGAGCAGAACATACCAGTGGTTCTGGCTAGTCTATCACTGAATTTGGAAAGAATGCTTCCCCAGTCCACTCCCACCCCAGCAGCAGGGCTGGGTCAAGCATCCCCTTAACCTCCTCACCTAATTCCCACCTTCCTTATCATGCCACTACTGTACCAGCACAAGAATAAATAAAGCTGCATGGAGAACCAACAAGAAAGAACGAATCCTGAAAAGATAAACAAAATAAATAAAAAATGAAAGCAGCAGAGGGGATGATTACACTGGATCAGAGCTTTAACTCATTCTTAGCATGACAAATAAATGAGGACAACATATTGGTAATGCAGGAGTGGTAACACCTCAAGCCTGTAACTACAGTTGAGAACTTCACCAAGAGAAAGCGATGCATATGTTTTAGCATTAAATATACTTTGAAATCAACTGCACAAAGATGCTTCATGGAATACACAGGCAAATATTTACTGCTGGATGTTGAGTGCAATCAGACAACACTGGGTAACATCCAAGGTAGCAGTAAATGACTTGCCCCTTTGTCCCTTATCTTTCTCAGGCCTGTTTCTGAGGGATATAAAAACACCACTAAATCTACACAGTGATAAAACACAATTGAGCTGCACCTCTTTGGTCTTACCTAAGAAGAGTAAGAAGTCTGAACTGATGCAAATGCATCTATTTATAGCAAACAAAGCAGCTGATGTCAGCAATGAAGTTTCTCTTCCTCTGTAGAGACAATATCTTTACTCAAGAGAACAAAGACAAACACTTTCTGTGGGATTTTTCTCCCCTCAGATTTTGAAAGGGCTTTTTTTATAAATCCTAACTCTAAGTATTGTAAGACTTTTTCCAGATTTATTTCAGCTTCTGCAAGTGAGAAGCCTTCTATCTTCTCTTAATAACCACACTTTAAGAGACTCAGTCTGTTTCAGAAGGACTGTTTGCATGCTTTCCTTTTTTATGTCCAGCAGCATAAAACAGGCAATCCAACACTGCTCACTGACTTAAGTTTATTTCAGTTGAATGACTTTTCCCCTTTGAAACACTGCAAAGCCATAATTATTCTTAGAGGATCACAGAGTAATAGAATGGTTTGAGCTGGAAGTTCCCTTCCAGATTCTCACTCCAACCCCCCTGCCATGGGTTGGGACATGTTCCACTAAACCAGGTTGCTCAAGACCTTATCCACCTGATTATCCACCTGAACACTTCCAGAGAGTAGTCATTCACAACTTCTTTGAGCAACCTGGTCCACTGCCTCATCACTCTCACAGTTAAGAATTTTGTCCTAATGTTCAATCTAAACCTGCCTTCTTTCAGTTGAAAGCCATTCCCCCTTGTCCTGTCAACATGTGCCCATGTACAAAGCTCCTCTCCAGCTCTCCTACAGCCCCCTTCAGGCACCGAAAGGCTGCTGTAATGTCTCACAGGAGCCTTCTCTTGTCCACACTGAACAACTCCATTTCCTTTGCTTTACAGGCATATTTTAGCACCTAGTTTCTGTGCTGGTTCAGCTTCTTCCTGGCTGCAGCATTTGGCAACAATTTAAATACTAAGGTACTCCTGTTAAGCTCAAGAACTTCAGGATGTGAGAAAATCAGCACTTTGCATAAGCTTACTCTTGGAATTATTGCAGTTTTGCTTGACAGCTTTTATTAGCATCATCTTCTCTAGCAAGGAGAGAAGAGGAGGTTTATTTGACTTCAGCAGCATCTTTTATTCTGGAGTGTCACTCTGTACAGGGGGATAAGATTACAAATATAAAGTAAGATATTTCTTACATGATGCAATTTTTTACTGCCTCAGAAAATCCTCTATAATCCTTATATTCACACCACAACTCAGCAGGTCTGTTCTATGAAAGAGATGCAGTTTTAGATGGGTTGCTCTGAAGTTACACTTGAAGGATTAGTAGATTGAGATGATACCTTGCCTTCACACCTGAGAAGCGCACACAGTATGTATATAGTAATAAAAGAAAGCTTTTATTTTAATTTGGGCCAAAGTTTATGAATACATCTTCATCATAGACTTTAAGAGACAAAATGTCTTATCAGTGTATATACAGCTTAGTGAGTACTTTTTAAACACCACATGAGGTAAGCTGTTATTATCCCCATCATGTTCTCAGAATACTTAATGTCCCATAGCTGATCTGTCAGACTGAGTAAATCCATCCAGATCACCTGAAAAATTTGTCAAGTACACTCATCTTAGACATCCTCAGTGCTCAAACTCAGTCGATTTAAGGAGGAGTGGGGAAAAAGAAAAGACACATGACTGGTATTTTCCAGTTCCATAGACCTATGCACATTTTCAGTTTTATAGTGTCTTTGAGAACACATCTGTGCTGTGGAAAGTACCATCTATTCTTAAAGACTAGCAGCACACATGACCCGTGAGAAATACAAAAGGGAGTACCAAAGTTTTTTTAAAGTAGATGTTCAAAGTTAACAACTCAGATTGTCACTGCTAAGAGTGACAGAGCAGAGTTTATATGTGACCACAGAGCAGGCAATACACAGTTCACTATGTTCTTCAAGCCCAGACTGAATTCCCAGCCTTCTCTAGAAGCACAGACAACTCTTACATGTAGATTAATGGAGTCACTCCACCTGTGAAAGGGGAGAAAGCATAGAGGTTTCAAGCCAGCTAAGCTGTAAAGCCAGGATCTCCAAGGGCACTGAATAATGTAGGAGAATAGGGGTGAATACTTTTCCTTCCTTTATCACTGGGCCTTGTGAAGATGCCTTGTCACTGACAGACAATCCAGGAAATCTTCAAAACAGAACCTGCATAATCCTTCTGTGGAAGAAGATTAGTCACATCTCAAGTTTATTTCAAACACTGAAGAATTTGTTGTTTCCTCTAGATTTCATATTCAGTAAGTTCTTTGCAAAACTTTAAAACTCCACTCAAACAAACAAACGAACAAACAAAAAAAAGCCAACAAACAAAATCTATGCATTTTTTCTGTAGAACTTTCAAAACAGCTACTGAAAATCGAATAGTAACTCAATAACCAAAAAACCAGGCTTAGCTACTTTTTCTCTAAACCCATCCAGCAGAAGCATGCGATCACCACCTCTGCGATCCAAATTTAGGGCTTTCTATCTATTTCAAACGGCCGTGGAAAGCTAAGGAATTTAACATCAAAAGACAGAAGCTCCCATTGATTGAAGTGAAAACAGAAACAACGCCTATAGACCCCAAAATCCTCAAAGTATAGTTCAAAGGTTAGGGTGCCACCTTAAGAGTCAGACCCAGATTTCAGAAGCGAAGGAGAGCAGGAAGGGGTGTACACTTCTGAAAGCAAAGCAAACTCATTTTTCTCAGGTAGGCAATGATCCACAGTATTGACACAGCTGTGCTTATCTGCTGTACCACGGCCACCATCGCTGAACACTCGGTTACTGCAGCGCTGTATTCCTAAGACTCCAATTCTCAGCCGCTGCTCCTCCTAACTGACGGCAGAAAGGATAACCACCAAACAACGGCGTTCCTAATCTCTGCATCTCCACCGCAGGCAGAATTTGCACCGTGCAATTACCTGTATCCTCAGCCACAGAGCTCACGATCCACAACAGCGAGACCCGGAGCTTCCCCCACCCCTCCGCGCCCCAAGTGTTTGATACTGTTTCAACACACTCCGACTCCTTCCCCTGGAGCCCAACACCCACGGCAGCGAGCCTGAGGTGGCACTGCCACAAATTCAGCGGGAGGGGAAGGAAAAGCGCAAAGAGGGGTCACAGACCGGGGAGGCGCCGTGCGGAGCAGCCCAAGAGCCGGGGCTCGAACCGGGGTCCCAGGGCTCCACACCGGGGTCCCGGGGCCGGGGCTCGAACCGGGGTCCCAGAGCTCGAACCGGGGTCCCGGGGCTCCACACCGGGGTCCCAGGGCTCCACACCGGGGTCCCAGAGCCGGGGCTCCGCATGGGGGTCCCGGGGCTCCACACCGGGGTCCCAGGGCCGGGGCTCCACACCGGGGTCCCAGGGCTCCCCACCGGGGTCCCGGGGCCGGCCCCGCCTCACGGAGGGGGCCCGGCACGCACCTGCACGGCGGGGAAGGCGGCCTTCAGCAGGTAGAACATCCTGCGGTTGGAGAGGAGGTCTCCGGTGGTCAGCTGCTCCTCGGCCCCCTCCCGCGTCTTGCCCTTGGCCTTGGCGTTGAGGACGTTCCCCTCGCGGACCCGCTTCACCTCCTCGCCGCCCCTGACGGCGGCCAGCACGGACACGGCCAGCAGCTCCCGCAGGTCCACGGCGCCCCCGGGCGCGGAGCCGTGCGGCGCCTCGGGCCCGCCGCCCGCCGGCTCGCTCAGCATGAAGAAGGCGAAGCGGCCGGCCAGGAAGCCGGAGTAGAGGTGGTAGAGGACGCCCAGCCCCAGCAGGCAGAACACGGCCATGCCCAGCGGCGAGAGGCGGATGCCCATGGGGGCCATGGCGGCGGGGCGGGCGGTCACCGCGAGCCCATTCCCATGGCACGGCCGGGACGCTCCGCTGCCGCCGCTGCAGCCGCCGCGGGGACGCCGGGCCGGGCCCACGCTCGGGCCGTCTGTATCCGGGTCAGGGGGCGGGCCCGCCGAGCGCCGAGCGCCTCCCGCCGCCCGGGGAGGGCTGTGAGGGCCGGGCTAGGGTGTGAGGGGGCCTGGGGCACCTGTCGGGCTCGTCCATGGCAGCACAGGCCGGCCACCGCCCGCTGGTTCTCCTGAGCTCTGTGTTTGGGATGATTTTTTCCTCATTTCCCTCTAGGCAGCAGGAGCACCACAACGGCAGGGCCGAGGGAGCTGCTCCGCCCGCGGGGCAGGAACAGGAGCAGGAGCCCGAGGCGAACCCGCCCGGCTCGCTGGGAAGGAGTTCCTGATGGAAATCGCTGTGGGCATAAATTGCCGCTGGATTTCTGAAGGCGCGCCGTTAGCGCTGCTGGGCATCATTGCTGAGCATCAGTGCTGGGCACCATTGCTGGGCATCACTGCTGGGCATCACTGCTGGGCGTCATTGCTGAGCATCAGTGCTGATCATCATTGCTGGGCATCAGTGCTGGGCATCACTGCTGGGCATCATTGCTGGGCATCATTGCTGGGCATCAGTGCTGATCATCAGTGCTGGGCATCACTGCTGGGCATCACTGCTGAGCATCATTGCTGGGCATTGCTGAGCATCATTGCTGGGCATTGCTGGGCATCATTGCTGGGCATCATTGCTGAGCATCACTGCTGGGCATCATTGGTGGGCATCACTGCTGGGCATCAGTGCTGGGCATCATTGCTGGGCATCATTGCTGAGCATCACTGCTGGGCATCACTGCTGGGCATCACTGCTGAGCATCATTGCTGGGCATTGCTGGGCATCATTGCTGGGCATCATTGCTGGGCATCACTGCTGGGCATCATTGCTGGGCATCATTGCTGGGCATCACTGCTGGGCATCATTGGTGGGCATCACTGCTGGGCATCATTGGTGGGCATCACTGCTGGGCATCATTGGTGGGCATCATTGCTGGGCATCACTGCTGAGCATCATTGCTGAGCGGCTCTGGGTTTTGTCATACTGGGTGTGGAAACTTGGGACTCTCTGCTCCCCTGTTCCTCCAAGAATTCTTCTCATTCAGTGAAATGAAGTAAATCCAACTATTCCTCAGCCAAGTGATGTGATAAAGGCCTACCTGTCTTAATTTATACTTTTTCCTCAGTTGTTTTGGGGGAGTGAAACTTCATAGGCAGTACGGACATCTGGGCTGGGAACTAGCAAGAGTCTCTGATTTCTTTCTGTTCTTATTTCTGATTCCTTTTAGTAGTTTTCAGTAAATTACAGAAGAACTGTGTTAATTCGGCATTGTTTGAATTAATTGCATATTTTTTGCTCAAGCGATGTTCTTGTCTGTTGATGCCCAGGTTGTAGAAACCGATGTTGATAGTGTCTGTGGGACAAAGTAGCATTATAAGTTGCTTTATAACTGTTTTCTTGGGCAGTTTATTTATTTTTTAAGTGTTAATCTTACATAATAATGTGAAAACTATACAGACCAAAATTAAGTCCAGCCTTGCAAACTGACGTTACCATATAGTCTCCTCTGCACTTCCATTTTAATGACATCTGCCTTTATGTGGTTACAAACCCAGTGTCCTGTAGGATTGCACCCTCTCTGAAGTGTAAATATATGTGCAGGGAGTGAAAGTTAAAGGATCATAGAATGAGAAAGCATTTCATTTGAATTCAGGAGTGGGGTTTTACTTCAACTATGCTGAGGTTAAACTTCATGTGCTGTTAGGCAAAAACTACAATGTCCACATTTTCCAGCTTCCCATTCTTTTAAAGATGCAAGTTGTTGGTTTTATTGTTTGTTTTGGTTTTTTTTTTCCTCTGCAGTTGCTTCTCTGGCAGAATGGGAGCTTGAAAGGATACATTGATAACTTTCTGTAATATTGATTTCACAGTTCAACATTTCATATAATTAACGGTAAGAAGCTATGCAGCAATAAAGGGTTCATCTTAGAGTAGACTTGTGTCAGTCATGAGCAAAATAGCCAACAGCAGTGCTGCCTGATGCTATCAGTAACAATTTGTGTGTGTTTAGTAAACACACAATTAAAGTTTAGGAACTTTAAACTCCACTGTGATGGAGGAAACCTAGAAGGAAGAAACCTGCAACTTCATGAACTGGTTTCTTAATAGAAAGAAAGTGAAATACTAGGCTTTTTGTCCCACTGAAGTTTGCAAAGACTGTACAGACGTGCAGAAAATTAATGGATTTATTACTTGCTAGTTACATTTTTATGCCTGCAGTAAACATAGAAAATATTAACAGCAATGTAAGCTACGAAGAGGATGGTGCACAGAGGGCTCTTTATTTCTCTGATACTGTATATACCATCTGTGCCAAGTTTTAGAAAAGAGTGTTCATTACTGAATGCAATCACACAACCAATAGACAGTGTGCTGTTAGCCTGTTTCTCTTTAGCAATCTTATTCTGTATTTACCAATATAATTTTTAAAGGTTGCAGTCTGGCATCTTCTATGTTGTTTTCCCAAGATCCCTAAATCAGGTTCCTCATGTTTATCTGGGGTGCTATTGACTTCAACTGGGCTCCAGAGCACCACAGAGATCTTTGCAAAGTGCTCATGGCAGATGGTATCAAGATAGTTTAGGCAAGGTTTCTATATTGCTTCAACCTGTGAGATGAGTTTCCAGAGACCATGGTGTAGGCATAAAATTAAACCAGCTTGTGAAAAAAAATATATCTGTGTTCATTATTAGCAAAAGCAGATTTATCCTTTTACATGAGGGCTGAGGACAAATTCTAATAGCAATGTTCCTTTTGAAAATGGGGAGCATGCCAGAGCTCAGGGAGTTTGGTGTCTCTGACTTCTAGAGCCTGTGGCAAGAATGTATAAACTAGTGAGCTCCCATCCTTGTCCAGGCTAGCAGTGTTTTGTCAACAGTACTTTACAGTGCCGTATATTGCCGTGGCTGCAATGTTCCAGCATTGTTGCTGACTCGTGGAAAAGCAGGCAATGCCCACATCTTCCACAGCACCAGCCACGCAAGCAGGTTTACAGGGTGTGTCAGCAGCCACAGAAGTGCTGTGCTGCAGCAGGTTGTTGTTTCTCTGTGACTCTGGCAGTTTATGAAACCATTCATGGGTAGCCTTCCTGAGTGCTCAGTTTTTTTGTCTGTGGAAAAGATGAGGAGTCTCTCAGGCTGAGAGCTGAGTTTGGTCTGCAGCGCATGAGAAAGATCTGCTGTGTCTGCGCTTCCGAAAGGCCAGGATAGAGCAGATGGTACCAAAGTACCTGAGGGGAACCTGCTGCAGCCACTACATTTCCCTGCCAGTGCTGGGAAGGTAGTCCATGACAGAATCCCATACAAGGTCTTTCCTAGCGAGGCAGAGCTTTTCTTTGCGTAGAGCATTTGACTGGAGCAGTGTGTGTATGCAACAACCATTCATAGTTGTCGTTTGGTTTGCACAGTCAGATTCTTCCTTATTTACCTCTCTTTTCTCATATTTTCTGTTCTTTTCTGGTTATTTTGTTGTGATATCACCTCATCCAATCTTGTTTGCAGCAGCAGTGGCATTTATGGAAGCTCTTTGTTATATCCTGTCTGACTATGCAGGACTAAGAGCCTTGGAAGGGTTGTGCAAAGATATACTGAACTTAAAGTTATTATTAAAGGCTTTATTTAAATTAGTATGCAAAATAAAAGTAGAATGTTACAAAGTGTGTGCAGCATGAAGGTGGACCGAACAAGGCAAAAAAAGGTGGATGAGTGTCTCTGGTTTAGGGTGCATCCCAGTGAAGAGTTCCTATGTACCTATAGTTCAGCTTTTCTCAAAGGTTTCCTCCCCATAGTGTGCTCCTTTGTCATGGATGCTTCCTTTTCCTTTGTGGAGAAAGGATGGCTCCAAATACACCTGAAGGCTGGGCTGCCTTTCAGTGGAATCTTGATTGGCTGGAAAGTTGGACAGAGAGAAATTAGTAAAATTCAACAAGGGCAAATGTTGCCTCCTGCACCTGAGGAGGGATAACCCCAGGGCAGGCTGGAGCTGACCTACTGGAGAGCAGCTCTGCAGAGATCTGGGAGTCTTGGTAGATGGCAAGCTGACCATGAGCCAGCCATGCCCTTGTGGCCAGGAGGACAAATAATATCCTGGGGTGCACTGGGATAAGCATGGCCAGCAGGTCAACAGAAGTGATCCTCCTCCTCTTCTGGACCCTAGTGGGGCCACACCTGGAGTATTGTGTTCAATTCTGGTCTCAAAAGTTCAGGAAAGACAAGGAGCTGCTGAAGAGGGTACATAGGAGGTCCACAAGGATGTTTGGAGCATCTCTCAGATGAGGAGAGACTTCAGGAGCTGGGCCTTTTAGTCTAGAAAGGAGAAATTTGAGAAGGGATCTCATGAACATATATAAATATCCCAAAGGTGGGTGACAAGAGGATGGTGCTGGACTCTTTCCAGTGTACCCAGTGACAGGACAAGGAGCAATGGCCATAGATTTAAACACACAAAGTTATGCCTTGACTTTTTGACACTGCGAGTGGCAGGGCACTGGAACAGGCTGCCCAGAGAGGTTGTGGAATCTCCCTTTCAGGAGATATTCACTCACTTGGACTTGTGCCTGTGTTACCTGCTCTAGGTGACTCTGCCTTGGCAGAGGGGATTGGAATAGATGTTCTTTGGAGGTCCTTTCCAACCCTAACAAATGTGTGATTCTGTAAAATATAAATATAGGAAGGGGCTATAATCTGCAATGTGGGTGGGAATTACATCTGTATTCCTCTCTAGGACAGGATCCAGGTCCTGGAGCTTGCAGCAGGTCACACTGCCTGAATTAGAGCTGTCACAGGCATACACGGTCCCCTAGTATGAGCTGTGCAGAGAGTGTTTCCTGCATTGCTCCAGGTCAGCTTAGCGTGGATACTGAGATGTTCTGCCAGCAGCCATGCAGCAAAGCTCCTCACTGTCTGATTGTCAGGAGAGATTGCTTTGCCCTCCTGCCTACTCACCCTTGAGAGTTTCTCAGTGCACTAAGCTGTTTCCAGGGAATGCTGCTTACAGCAAATCTGGCTCTGTGCCAGGCTTGGTTCTGGCTTCGTGGCAATGCCAAGATTATAGAGCAAAATACCTATGATTCAGGAGAAGGCCTAAGGGAAAACAGAAGAGCCTGATCCAGGAAAGGGTATCCAAGGTGAAGGCAGATGCAAAGTATGGTCAGAAGAGAGCTGAATATAATGAGGTTCTGGAGAGGAGCGTGGTCCAAGCCTGGATTTTCAGAAGAGCAGCTGCAACCAGGTGCTTTGAGCTCAGGAGTCAAGAAGTGGGAAGAGAACTAAAAGGACCTGTGGGGTGGTCTGATACAGACACTTTCTGCTTGATCTGATAGAAAAGTGATTAGCCAAAATGTTTGGAACAAATTTTACTGGACACAGGGTTTATAAATCAGATCAGCACTTAGCTAACTGCAGATTTTTTAGTGTGCTCCTTCAAGACCTTATGCCATCTTATGAGTACAGTCAAACTTGGTTTAGGAAAATGGGAAAGTGGGATTTAGCTTTTTTTGAGTCATAGATTTGTTAATAGGCCAGTTAGGTACAAAACTCAACAGCTATTCTGAAAAAAAAATTGTATCTCCAAGTCTTTAATGAGTCAAGTGTAGAAATATCTTCTGAATAAGTAAGAAATTAAGAAATTTAGAAGGGAAAAGACTGAATTTTTATGGAACCCTTAGAAGATTAGAAGAGCGAGCTTATCGGTAAAAGCTTATGTGATACATGAAAAGAGGCTCTGTAGATACAAGCTAAGCTATATGGTATGCAGAAGACTACAACCAAAAGAAATATAAAGAGGAAGATTTTTTTATATTTGATCTTCGTGCAAAAGGCTTATGTGCTTGTAACTTTGTCAGGTTTGGATGCTGTACAGAGAAATCCTTTTGTTTGAATTGTAAACAGCTTGGGAATTAAATGTAATTTCACTGGTAACTGAACACCAAGCTGTGGAGACTCTAAACCACAGTGCATTTCAGCATGGGAAATGCCCGGCATTCGTGAATTGCACTGAAACTGTACAGAGCAGTCTGAGAGAGTGTTATAAAAATCAAGGAAAGCAGAAAAATCTGCTGGTGACAGCAAGGAAACTGCTGTGCTGACAATAAAGCAGTAGACAAGACATCAAACTGCAGGAATATTAAGGAATTTTGTGACAGCTGTCAAGTACAGTAATTTACTTTGATCAAGTAAATTACTTAGCTTAGCATGGAGTACAGTTTAGGGGTCCAAGATAAAGACATTATAGTAAATGATGTGATAGTAATTTCTGGTCTTGTGCACACAAGTTAAAGTATGTAAAGTAAGTAAAAATGGTATCAAATTAGAACAACATTTACATATGAGTTAGAAATATTTATTAGTGTGAAATATCCATTCCTTTTATAAAGGAATTGATGACATGTAGGTTCAAGGCAGGGATAAACTGTGGTTAACAGAGGCTCTTCCCGGAGTGGTCACAGATTTTCTGTCCACCCAAAACAAGCCAGTATATTCTCTTGCTTCCAGCACTGCAGAAAGCTACAGAATTGACACTGAATGCTGCCAGTTCCTCAGCAGCTGGGTGACAATCACAGCTGAAGGGAGTTTTTGCTCCTCTGTTGCAACACATGACTGCTTATTTCTGGCCCTAGTTGTTACAGGACAGCTAATCATGGGGCTCTTCTGCAAGCCGAGCCAGTTAAAGCAGGTTTGTGTTCCTGTGTGGTGCTGCCCACCTTTAGCTTGGTACAAGCCCAAACCTGCCTGATCTCTCCACAATGTGTCTCCAAATGTGTTTCCACCTCCTCCATGCAGACTGGGGAGCCATCCATCTGAAAACTAACCCAGCAAAACAAACAGAAATTATTTGGCATAGCATGCGGGTTCAGTGTTAAACTGCTCTTTTGGGTGGCAAACTTGATTTTTTTCATGTTTGAAGTTGCTGTGTCCGAAGGAACTGGATGTCATGTCATGTCATGGGCTGGGAGTGAGGGTCAAGAGCACTTGAGGGCTCCTAAGTATTGTCCATAAAGTCCTGTGTTTTGAAGCTGCCTCCTGTAATTCCTATTGCAGCTCCAGTATAGCTTCACAAAAGAGTATGAATACCCTCAAGAAAAGTGCTTGTGCTCTTTGAATATCTGAGAATGCTTACCTCAAAAAGAAGTAAACCCCAGATCTTCCCATAGACAATGCATTTGAAGGAGGCAGTCTAAAAATCTAGGGTGGTTTAGCACCCTAGGCAAAAGCCCATAAAATTTGCATTGATGCAATGCAATCCCCCCTTGGCATGCCTTTTGCAGCCCCAATGTTCTTGGAACTGTAGGCTTTATGGTTTTCCAAACCCTAGCCTTTCTTGAAACCTATGGTAATTAGTTGCTTTTGGCTTTTCCCTTTCTGCCGCACCCATATCTTGGTTTTTATTTTATACTCCCTTAATTAAACTGTCACTGGTTCACCTTGTTAATAATGCTAGTTTTTGTCTTGTGTGAAATATTTATAGAATTACAGAATCATAAAATCACAGAAGGGTTCAGGTTGGAAAAGACCTCTAAGGTCATTGAGTCCGACCATTAACCCAGCACTACCATGTTCAGTAAACCAGGTCCCCACGTGCCACGTCTACATTTTCTTTAAAGGCTTCAGGGGTGATAATTCCATCTGTTCCCTGGGTAGCTTGTCTCAATGCTTGACAACCTTTTGGGTTTTTCCTAATATCCAATCTAAACCTCCCCTAGTGCAGCTGGAGACCATTCTCTCTTGTCTGATTGCTTGTTACCTGGTAGAAGAGGCTGACTCAAGTGGCTACAACCTCCCTTCAGGGAGTTGTAGAGAGCAAGAAAATCTCCCCTGAGCTTCCTTTTCTCCAGGCTAAACAATCCCACTTCTGTCAGCTGCTTCTCATGGGATTTCTGCTCTAGAGCCTTTCCCAGTTCTGCTGCCCTTCTCTGGACATACTTCAGCACCTCAATGTCTTTCTTTTAGAAATGAGCCCAAAACTGAACACAGGATTCAAGGTTGTGGCCTCATCAGTGCTGAGTACAGGGTGATAATCACTGCCCTGGTCCTGCTGGCCACACTGTTTCTGATACAGGCCAGGAAGCCTTTGGCCACCTGGGCACACACTGCTTCTTCTTCAGCCAGCTGTTCACCAACACCCCCAGGTCCTTTTCTGCTGGGTTGCTTTCCATTCACTGCCCCAGCCTGTGGATTTAGCTCCATTCACCACCACTCTCTGTGTCTGGCCAGAGAGTTTTTGATTAGTTTTATCCAGCTAGATTTTATTCAGTGAACAATGCACCCATCCAAGCCATGAGCAGCCATTTTCTCCAGGGTAATGGCATAGGAGACAAAGGCTCAAGGAAGTCGAAGTATACATTATCCATAGCCTTTCCCTATTCCACTAAGCAGTACTCCTTGTCATAAAAGATCAGATTGGTCAAGCAGGACCTGCCTTTCACAAACCCATGGTGGCTGGGCCTGATCCCCTGGTTGTCCTGTACCTGCTGCATGGTGGCCCTGAAGATGGTCTGTTCTGTGACCTTCCCTGGTGCCCAGTTCATGGTGACAGGCTTGTAGTTTCCTGGATACTCCTTCTGCACTTCTTGTAGGTGGATGTTATGTTTGCTAACCTCCTGTCACCTGGAACTCCCTGATTAACCAGGACTGTTGGCCAATGATGGAAATTGGCTCAGTGAGCCACCAGCTCCCTCAGTACCCTGGGGTGAATCCCATCCATTCCAACCCAGCCTTGTGGGTGTCTTAAGTGTTGCAGCAGGTCTCTGACCATTTCCCCTTGGATTATGGGGGCTTCATTCCGCTCTCCATCCCTGTCTTCCAGTTTACCCTGAGGATAACTAGTCTTTACTACTAAAGACTGAGGCAAGGAAAGCATTAAGTATCTTGTTCTGTTCCTCATCCTGTTACACTGTTTCCCCTTGCACAGAATGAAGATGGAGATATTCCTTAGCCCTCCTTTGGTTGACAATTTATCTTCAAAAACTTTTTTTTTTTTTTTTTTTTTTTGCTTTTTGTCATCTTTTACTGACTTACTAGATTTCATTCTAGTTAGGCTTTGGCCTTTCTAATTTTCTTCCTGCATAATTTCATGATATCCTTGTAGTCTTCCTGAGTGGCTTGCCCTTTCTTCCAATAGTGATAAAAAATATTTATGTCTCACTGTTTTCTAGTATAGTCCTGATTAGAATATTTAATTTTCAAAGATGGACTTCTAATAATAATTTTGTATTACTTTATTTAGAAAAATTAGGATATTACAATTGAGATTTAAGGACTGCCCAGGAAGACACAACTGAAACAATAATTGATGTTTTATCCTTTTTTAGTACTTTTTCTAACTGTTAGACTAGGCAGATGAAAAGGAGCAGTGGGAAGAAAGGAGAATGTTAGGTAAAGAATTATGAGTGTAAAGTAGCACTGTGTTCTGTTCTCAAATATTTATGGGAAACCTTTTGTCTGTAGTTATGATTAGAATTTCAACAAACATTTTATTGAGACATTCCAAAGTAACATCCACTATGTTAAAAATGTCATCCTTCTGCTTGTATAAAATTGTTATGCATGTGTATTAAAATGCTGTTATTTTAGTTTTTACTAGTATTGTGAAGGCAATACCTTGATCCCCAATTCTAAAAGAAAACCATGCACTATCTGCATGTATCTTCATGTCAATTAAATATATGTAAACAATGGGGTTCTTGTTTGCCTTTTCTTTGCTTCAGAAAGTGTCAAACTGTGGGCTGCCTTCCTTTGTAATTTTTTAACTGTCAACACCTCGTTCCATAATAATTTTGAAAATAGTAGGCTAAGGGTAGGAGCTGCACAAAATCAGGATCTCATTCCCCACAGAAGCAAATAATGTGCTCTTGGACAGGAGGCAATGTTCTCATGCTCATAAAAAGCATATATTTGTATTCAAATAAAATGTTCAGTTAAGCAAAGATGCTCTGTCAACAGCATGCAGCAATCGCACCTGTCAAGTGGGTGTTTTTCCCAAGTACTTTTGGATGTTAATCATAAAATTTCTCCAAAATAACTGTATTTTATTTGAACAGTGCAGATTGGCCTTTTAACTTTACATGTAATTATGACCATCACATAATATTCTAGACCAGTAATATGGATTTCTATTATTAATATTCTCATGAACTGGAAGAGTAACAGTAATTTTTGAGAGACTGAAATTTGATGCCTTAAACATTTTTTCTTGGTTAGTCAAAGAAAATACTGTTGAGTGATACATGGATTTTAACATTAAAGAGCTTGAAAAGTCTATTTTAAATTATTTTTGTCCTCATAAAAATGCTGTTGTTCAAGTTATTTTCTGCAATTGGCCCATGTTAATCTGACTTTTACTCCTAAGAATAATTACGAACAAAATTTTGCCAGTTTTCTCTTAATGACAGTGTTTCTCTGGAATAAAATGAATTTCTTCCAAGACACTTCAAACACATTGAATCCAATTCAGTAAGGATTTTCCTTCCAAATTCCACCATCTTCCTGTTTTTCTGCAGGTGAATGAGCAAGACACTTCTTTGAGAGTAAAAATCTTTATGTGATCACCTCTGTTAAAATTCTTTGCATCTAATGCTAATATTTTCTTCAATGTGTAGTCTCAGGATGACCATGAACATGTTTAATTCAGAATTCCAATTTTAAAATGTTGCCAGTTTACTTTGAAGGCCTCTTGTTATTGCTCTTCAATCACAGTTTGCAAATGTTGAGTTTTGAAGTGAGTTAACAGCCAGGGAGGCATGAAATGTGTGTTGCAGTTTCAGAAGGAGAGAGAGTCGTTTTTGTGAAGCTGATGTGGCTCACATTCCCATACAAGTTTGCTGTGGTCAGTTAGCACATACTGGGCAGGTCTCCAGGCTGGCAGATTCTTGCATTAACATCAGGGACAAGGAGTGTTGTTGAAAGTCATACAAAAGTGTTAGGGTGTGCTAGAAGTGAGTACACCCAAATATGTGGGTCCAGGCTCTAGGGGTAGCTGGAAAATCTGAACAAGAAGAAGAGGGAGACAGATGGACACTGCCGTTCAGATATTAAAAGTGCATTGTGCACCATCTTAATGATTGAAAAATAACCTATCAGCCTGGAATCAATATGTGTTTTGGGATGGTTTTTTTATCTATCATGTACATTAGACTAGTGCCACTCACAGACCCCGTTCAGCTTTCTTACTTAGAACTTGTAAATAGGGGCTGCAGAACTGGGTCCTTAATACATGCCTTGTAACATAACCTTGAACATTTGGATACTAATGACAAAGAGGTAGGAGAAAAGCTGTTTTTAAAGCAGGACCCTAAAGAACAATTAGGTAAAATAAATTTTCCCTTCCTCAGTAGGTTTTTGCAAATGAGGTCTATTTCCTTCAGTTTTGCTTTCTCTTTGGTACACCTCTAACCTCCAAAGAAAGAGCAAAGCTAAATTAAACTCAGGCTAATTTGGGCTAACATAACTGGAAACCCTGGAGGCCCTTTGTCCCATGAAGGCCACAGAAGTCACTGCTGAAGTTACTCTTTCATTTAACTTTATCAGTTAACTTTCAGTTAACTTTATCATCCCTTTCCACACCATAAGGGATAACCATAAAGGATGTGCCAGCAGTATCAGAAGGAAGTGGAGTTTATGCTTGGTTTCTAATCTTTGCTTAAGCACAAAATATTTGGAGATATATGGACATAAATGCTGTCTTCCAAAAAATTCAAATAGTACCTTCCTGAACATGACTGCAGTTCTACTGCTGTACAATTTCCCATAGAGTTCTCTGTAGTCTAAGTAATATATTATTTCCAGAAACTTTTGATTTCTTGCTGATGCATTTTAAGACATTTCATGAAGTTGCAGGTTACCTTCTTATTGTTGGTCTTAAAACTCTTAGGTCACAAACATAATAGTCTGCCAAAGTACTTGTGTATCTGGTGCTGCATTTCTGCTATGATTGCTGTCCTGATCACAGCAACAGTATTCAGACACTTTGTAGGCTGATTGCTCCCAGAGCTGTTGCTTTTTAGTGCACAGCACTAAATAAACTGACATTCCATACCCCAAAAGGCAAATAGAAGGTTAAACTGGGATGTCATCATGGTATTAATTTCCCAGGGAGGAAACAGTGAATTTAGTAGAATCAGACTGTCTGCTGTTGCTAAGATACTGGCATATGAACAAAACTTCATGGTCAAAAAAATAAGGCTAACACATGTGAAAGAATCAGCCCTAGGCACTCAATTTCTTCCCACAGTAGAAAGCTATCATCCATCAACACAATCACCAGAGGGCTACATGCAGCCTTAACAAGCACTTTAACATACTGGTGATGGATCTCAACAGAGGTGAATTTGTCCAGAAAGTGTCTGAAGGGAATGTCCATGTGTAAATTTGTCACACTACATTGCCTGAGCCAAAACTGGTTTAGCTAGTGCTCCAGGGATCTCTCACTCTATGTTTGTATATATGTATGTATTACACAGACAATCATTGATGCTTCCATGTGTTGTGTATTTTAGATTTGTTCCACAGAGCAGACAAGAGATACTGAGGCAAGTCAGAGTCCAAAATGCTGACTGAAAAGCCTTTATCTTGTACTATTCAGAATTCTCCAAGATTCTTAATAATTAAAAGCTTCTAGTTATAAGGCTACAAACAGCACAGTTCATCAAAGAAAGATTCAATAATCTGTGAAGTGAGAAACCCTACTAAGATGTCTCTGCAATACAAGCAAAGACAATAACGGATCTTGTTCAAGCAAACACATGATTAAACCTGACAGTGCACATTAAACATTTGATGTGGGCAACAGTCAATACTAATGGAGGTCCTTAGAGGAAATATCCTTTGAAGCATCTCATAGGTGAGGTGGATTGGAAACAGATGGGTACATTAACAATTGGGTACTGTGGTGAATTCTAAAACCCTCTACAAGCAGCAGAAGGTTTAGCAAAAATAAAAGAATCATAGTGCGTGAGTTAGTAGGATTTCAGCTGAAGACAGTCACTTAAATGATGAAGAGGTAAATTGTTTTGTTTTGGGTTTTTTTTTTACCATAGTTCAATAAAGTTGCTTCTTTCCATGCAACGTATCTGTTGCATGTTTTTGCTAATGGTGTGTGTAAGAGCTCCATTTAGTAGACAATTGAATTGCCAGAGAAATCCAGTTAAAGAAATAAGCCTGTGTTGAATAACTGGGGGTCACACCAGAAAATAAACTTAAGAAAGAGAAGATAAAACATTCTAACATTCTTTAAAATATAGCCTGAGCATTCTAACATTCTGTGATAGGAGGTCTGAACATTCTAATATTCCATAAATGTGCATTGTGTGGTACATTTGACACACCTGAAGGACTACTGATAGGACAAGAGAAAATGGACACAAACTAGAACCCAATATTTCAACTGTGCACAAGAAAACAATTTTTTTTACTATAGGGATGGTCAGATTCTGGCAGAGGTTACCCAAAGGACTGATTGAATCTCCATCCTTGCATATGGAGTATACATTTAATGAAATCTGGATGGCAGTATATTATCAGTGAGAGATATCATAAGGGGATATTATATTTTCTGTTTTGTTATTGCTGATAATTTTAACTATTGATGAAGTATCATTGAAACACAGATGTCTCTCTGCATATCCCTTGCCATGGGCCCCCTGTAAATTTAGCATCACTCTAGTGTTACTTAGGTAATGTTGCCATCTGGACATTTTGGAGATGTTTACTTCTGAAAAAAGAGTTATTCACTCCTGAGAAAACAATTCATCAGCTCTGCTGAGATGAAGGAGCTCCTACCTCAGTAGCTGATGTCTCAAAGCTGTAAATGCAGGCTGCAGAACTCGGCATATCTCAAAGCACTCACTATGCTCAGTCCTTGAGCCCTTGTCTACAAATATTTATAATTTAAACTGGTTATTTGTTGGGGATTTTTTTAGATGGTAATGAAATTATGTCATCCCAGGGTTGATGGTCATTCAACCACATTAAAATCATCTATTTAGACCTGCATTTTAGTAGTGTTTAAATCATACTTAGCATGCTGTTCAGCTCCTTGGAGTCATGAGGTTTTTCCTGTTTTCAGAATAAATAAAATGATGTGAGAATAACATATGTATTATGCACTTTTTAATGATTATTTAGAATTAAATAATGCTTATGTTCCAAATTATCCTGGCAATTATCTAGAATAATTTCTTTGGGGCTAATGAAATTAAAGTAATAGAAAACAAAATGTAAGTGATAGTAGAATGTAATACAGGAAGTATTTAGAAAATATTTAGAAATATTGGAACAATTAATCACAATAAAAAGGAATCAAGTGTAAGTTTTCTTTCACTGTTACTAAAATGGTTCTTAAATCAACATTAGCTATAGT
Organism: Zosterops lateralis; assembly: GCF_965231275.1. Taxonomy (NCBI): domain Eukaryota; kingdom Metazoa; phylum Chordata; class Aves; order Passeriformes; family Zosteropidae; genus Zosterops; species Zosterops lateralis. The sequence continues at coordinate 114,434,217 of NC_139762.1, forward strand.
TAGAAAAATAACCCCATTCTGGATAAGTGGTTGCATTTCTTGCAAGCTGCTTCAGAGGAAGACATTATAAATAAACTCATTTGAAAGTGACTTGTTTCCATGTCCTAGTTCCATCTTCCCTTTTTAATTGTGTTAGTTAAAATTCTCCATGAAATTAAAATGTGATGTTAAAGTGAGGACTAGCAGTGCTAGCTAGAATATATTTTATTCCCTATTACACAGCCTTAAACCTAGAATGATTATAGCAATGAAATTACTTGAGATTTATGCCACCTTCAGTCAGAGCACATTCTGAGTTTACAAAGTGTGATTTTGATGTCATGTAAAACTTTCTCATTCATGTTAGGAGATGCTGATGTGTCTGTCCCATGCAGACAAAACCCAACTCTGGCAGGACTATGCTGTTACAGAAAGTCATTTCTGTTTAATGTGTTTTTGAGACTTAGCACAGTCTCGTTGAAATATTTTCTACTTTGAGACTCTCAAACTGCTGCAATTCTTAGTGTGGTATGATTCAGACAAGTCTCTAATTTTTGTCTTTCCAAAGCAACTGGGAAGCAGATCATTAGTGGGGGGTGGTCCCATGTTCCAAGGGGAAGTTGTTTGGGACAGGGATCTGCCAGCACTGCCCTTAATAGCAGATGAAAATCGTGGTGGGAGAGCTGAAGGGTGAAAAAAGCACCCACAAGAGAATAGTGGCATTTGGGTAGATATTATAAAGGGAATGGGAAGAACTGGAATGAAAGCTGCTATTTGGTTATGTTGCCTGAAAGTGTCATGACTGATTGCAGCTATGAGGAGTGCTTTTCTTGGGTACTTTTCACACATCTCCACAATTGCCTCACATTAATCCGTGGGCCAGCACTGCTTTGTGGGAATGGAAGACTGTTTCAGGGACAAATGGCACCTATTTTCTTTATCCTAATGCCAAGTATTATGGGGATAGCAGGAGACAGGACTGAGAGCTTCATATATTACTGGGAAATTGAGCATATACATTTTATAACAGGCAAGAATCTTGCACTGAGTTTTCCAGAAAGTGTGGCAGTGGATTTTTAAAATAATGCAGGAACATGACTATATTCACCCTATACCTCCTAGTGCATCTTAGGTTTTGAAGAGCTATGCAAAAGCCAAACACATTTTTCAAGATGAGACAGCTTGTGTGGGATTCATCTCACCTACCTTTTTAAATCCCAGTAATTAGGCTCTATCACAGTCAGTGGAAGCAGAGTAAAACCACTGGATTGCATTTATCTGGTCGTAAAATAAAATGCATTGTTCTCTCAAGCAAATTGTTTTTCTCTATTGAGCAGACAGGCAACAGAGGACAAGCTAGCTCTTATATAGCTAATGCCAGTTAAAAAGTACTCTCATCACGTTATACCATATCCCTAAGGAAAAATGTACCCACTCACTGCCTCAGTATCTTTCCTTCACAATATCAAGCACAAAGTATTTAAGCTGTGAGGAATCCTGCATCAGCCAGAACTCTGAGGTAAAGCTGCACCATGTCTTTTATGAAAGAGCTGGCCAAAGGTCTCTTGGTCTCCACTGGCTGAATTTTAGGACACAGAGTCTAAAGTAGAGCAAATACACTCCCATTTGCTTGATGAAGCATTTTAAGTGTAAAGATATAAAAATAAAATTTCCCTTTCTCAGTAGGTTTTTGCAAAAGGGATCCATTTCCTTCGGTTTTGCTTTCTCTTTTGTACACCTCTAACCTCCAAAGAAAGAGCAAAGCTAAATTAAACTCAGGCTAAGTTGGGTTAACATAACTGGAAACCCTGGAGACCCTTTCTCCCATGAGGGCCACAGCAGTCACTGCTGAAGTGTCAGGCCCTGGCCATGCCCCTGAGCCCAGCCTCCCCTCTTGCTGCCTTTCCTGCAGCAGACCTGCTCCCCCTGCCCACCAGCTGTGCCCCGCAGCCCAAGGCAGAGACAGCACAGCAGCAAACAAGCATCATTTGCATCCCAGATGAGAATAAGAGTAAGACTTCTTGAGACAGCTAGCACACATACCTGAGAGCATTTTCCTATTCATGTGTTCACTTACATGCTATCTAGAAGATGTTTCTGACCTGTGTCTAGAGGTCTGGCATGTTTTGTAGCTGTGGAAAACAACAACACTATAACTGGCTTCAGTATATTTTGCTTCCTGAGTTCAGCAGAGAAACCAAGGCCACCAGGATTTTCCTCACAAAGTCTGTCACTATTAAAAACAGAATAGTCAGTCCAAATGGTGTAGCAAACTTATTTATTTTTTTTTTTTTTAGGTGCTGGGGGTCTGATTAAATAGCATATGTGAATTCTTTTTATCTCTGGCCATTGAAATGTCAATAATTCTTTTATTCATTCTCACATCAGTATTTTCCTTGCTTGAAGACAAGGAGAACCTGCATAGATAAAATTCATGCAAAGAGAATTAAAGAAACTGAGTTTGTGATTGCTGTAAAATCTTGTTGTCCTTATTATTCGCTGTTTACATTTCCTGTCCTATTGTATGTGAAACCTCTATCTCCCTGCAGAGGGAGTTCATAGTGTGAAAACAGTGAGCTCATGTTTAGCAACTGGAAAAAGAGCTGTCAGTAAATAGAACTCAGATAATCATAAACAGATATTTGAGCATTTAACTGTTAGTAGAATTCCTTTCTGTGTAGAAGTATGTGTATAAACATATACTTCTGTCTGTATGATCTTGTGCCTGAGAGCACAAATAATCTCTCACAGCACACAGTTATTAAAAAGCTCTTAAATTATAAAATAAATCATTGAATCAATCATAGAATCAATCATAGAATCATAGAATGTCTTGGATTGGAATGGGGTTTCAAGATCATCCAGTTCCACTTCCCCTCCCACAGGCAGGGACACTTTCAGTTAGACCAGGTTGCTCAGAGGTGAATCCAACCTTGCCTTGAACACTGATGCCCCAGATTTGGGGCATCCACAACTTCTCTGGGCAACCTCTCCAGTGTCTCACCACTCTCACAGTGAAGAATTTTTGTCCTACTATCTAATCTAAACCTCCACTCTTTCAGTACAAAGATACTGTTTTTTTAATTTAGTTAAAAAAAAAAATATAAATCTGCAGCTTAAGAGCACATTGTTCTATTCCAACAATGAAACTACTAGAAAGAGTAATGGGTGTATCAAGGCATTTCATATGCTCAAATATCTGTACAGAAAGTAACTTGACACTTAGTACCTAATGCAGTAGAAAACACTACAACAGTCTTCTTCCAGGACTTCCACTTGCCACTACAGCAGATATTTTGGTCTTCTTGTGAAACCTGATGGAGTTTCCCGAGTGGTTCCGAGAGTGCTTTTAAAGAAGATCACAGCCTTTGAACTGCTTTGTCTTGCATGATGGCATCTTTAACATATTTCTGAAAGGGTTAGTTCTTGGAGGATATGATCATCACCAACTTGAAGAGGCTGCACTGCCACACACTGCATACAGCTGGTTGCAGATGAAGTTTCTGATTTCACTCACAGCCTTATCCATGCAGCTGGAATTCATGCTGACAGTCCATGATAGAGTCCTAGTGGTTTTGACAGAGGAAAAACAGGAGGCCCAGCTGCTTTCATCAGGTCCAGCATAAATTGGAGTAAACATCAGCAATCTCAATACAGTTAACAGTATATCAACTTGCAAATTTGAGAGGGAGAAAAAAAAAGTGGGAATAAAAATTTATGGGAAAGCCCTATAATTTCAACTCATGCAGTGTCTTGCTGAATGCAAAAGTGATTATCAGTTTTGCCCTGAAAATAAAAACCCAAACTGGCAGGTTTAGACATATGTGTGTATTTTGGGCTAGAAGGTTCTGAAAAATTTCTCTTAAAGCTTGGATGAAACCTGCCAAATTTTTTTCTGACGACAAGAAAAACATAAACAAAAAAATCCAAGTTTTGAGTGAAGCTGTTACTACAAATAAAAGGGCTAATTGGCTTCCAAATCTGATAAATAGATGGGTGGAAACTTTTCAAGTAAGTCTTCTGGTGAGAATAGGCTTAGGCAACTCACCAGGGTAGTACCTTCTCCTTGAACTGCATTGGCCCCAGCTGTGCAGTAACACATGCCAGGGAAGAGGCATAAGGCCTCAGGGCTCCTTACAGGAAGAGAATGGAAGCAATAAAACATGGAGCCAAACATACATTGCATTTGCAAGATAGGAAGATAAGGGAAGAGTCTAATTTTCAGCACCATCCAGCAGATTGACTTCCTCCCTGGGTAATAGGGGCAACACAAATCTCCGTTCTCTACCAGAAAACTTGGGTGTCTGCAGCGCAGCAGCTTGCTTCTCAGTTTTAGGCAGTTACTTGATCACCATTTAATCATCTGAGGTGGTTGCCAAATTCCCTTTGAGGGACTCATTTAGGGACTATTTAGGCAGTTTTCTCCCTGGGTATAGCTTTTATTAAACCAATATACATGACTAATTACAAAGTAATAAAAGCTGGGAACTGAAATTTATGAAAAAGCTGAAAAAAATCGTCTTTCAGTATTTCTTTTGACACAGTAAGTCCTGGGTAAGCAAACGTAAAATGAGCTTATGTCATCCTGGATAGAAGCATTTAGTGCATTGATCATGTGTTCTTTTGCCTCAAGCTTTCCTGTTTGCACTGCATTTTTGCAGAAAGCCCCTGTACATGTTTGTTAGCTGGGCAATGCTGAGAGCTGCAGGCTGGGAATCAGCCTGAGATAGAGCTCTTCTCTGATGAATGGACTTTTGTAAGCATCTGCTTTCTGCATTGATGTCCCACAGGATGTCAAGGCAAGGTGACACAACAGCTTTGCTTTTGCCTTTGAGCTAGTGTCCGAGACCCAGAGTGTGTGAATGTTACCTAAACTGAACGGTGGACATTTCTTGAGGCAAACTGGGAGCCTTTCTATAAAGGGGTATCAGAGCTGTTTTGGAGGCACAGAGATTAATAACAATATTACTACCACTTCTGATGCTGTCTAGAAAATAATGTCTCAAGCCCCCTCCATGATGACATCTATCCCAGTTTGTATGCAGAGTAGTCCAAAACTGGTTTGATTATTGAAGGAGAAAATAGATGTGAAGAGGGAGGCTGAAAGCAGTTGGCACTGGAAATGGAGAGGCAGCCCATGGGCACTGCACTGCTGTACCAACATTGAACACTGGTGTGATGGGGCTCAGCCCTATGGGGCTACCAAGTGTTTGCTCAGGGCTTTACCAGGTTGCAGTCCAGGTTTCATTTTTAATGCTTCTACCTTAACAAAGGCTGCATCTGCTTGAAGCAACTGCAATGTCACTCAGCCTGGAATGAAAGTACAAGAGTCAGAGACAAGAGTCTGAGCCTGACTGGGAAAAAGACTAAGGTGGGAAGATTAAAGGGTGGAGCCAGGAATGGATAGGATAAGAAATCTGATGCAGAGGAGAACAGACCAAAATGAGCAGTGAAGAGATGCTCTCTGCCTTAGTGTGATGCAGTAAATGTGCTACGCACGCTGAGCAACGCAGAAAACATGAAGTAATTCCTCTGTCAGTGATCATTGCTCATCTGAGGCACAGAGTGCGTTCGTACCCTGTGAAAAGAGGTGTATGGGGGCATGTAATGAGAGAAAATGTCATAAAAAGTGCACAGAAAGAGGCTTCAGGAAGGCTGCACAAGGAATCTTAATCAGCCTTTCTTGACTTTGAAGCAGAGTTGCCATCTACTCTATTCATTCTCACATGTTTTTTTGTCCATTATAAGCTCCTGTAGATTTTCGAGTGAAAATATACTGTGTGTTTGTGAATGCAATGGAAAAAAACTGTCTGGAAAGATTTCTACATCTTTCATAGCACAGCATGGGAAAATAGCTGCACAAGCTTTTTGTGCCATTTTTTCCTGGAAGAGTTCCATACTGGTACCCGCTAGAGGCGGAAAGTCAGAAAAAGTGGCTTATTGAGTGGTAATAATGCAAGGAAATTTACTTGGTGAATAAAAGCCTAATTGCCTAGAAGTTGAAACCTTTTTCCTCTAATGGCTTGTTGGAGGGCATGTTGTGCTTTTTTGGTGGAGGGAGGTGAATTCTTTACCTTTTCACCTCCTAAAGCATATATTGTAGTAGTTGACAGGACAGCATCTGCCTTTCTTACAACTTTTCTTCCTTAACATGTTGAATTAAATCTGCTGATCAATAACTCACTGAGTTCAATAGATACATTTGATCTTTATCCTTTGGCTGAGGTATCAAATGCAAACTCCTTTTGCTGATATAAGGACAATGAACGCAGGTAATCTGCTATCTACTCTCTGATAGCCTATGCTATCTACTCTTAATCTATGTGAGAGTAAAGCTTGATCTACTATTGCCCATGACATAACATCAGCAATACGAAGAGATGTGACCTTTAAATGAAAAATAAGACTCTTTGAATGCTTTTCAATAGCTTGTAAAAAAGTACAGTACATATAATAGAAAATAGGGGACTTCCCCCCTATGTTTCTAAAACTTTCATGACAGGCAATGTCATATACAACTTCTGGCCTTTATACCCAAATATTGTCTATGTGAGAATTCAGCTGAATCTGTTGGCATAAGGAAGTCAATAAAACATGGCATTACAACTCATTACATTGCTAGTTTGCTTTCCACAATTTTGTGAAAGATACTCCCCAGAGGACTCTCACTAGAAGACAGAATGGAAGATAGGGCAAGGTAGTTTGAACAATTGCAATCCTCAATGCATACATGAAATTGTTATGAGATAACAAATATGTATTTCATCATCTTAAAAGGTGTCTGTGGTCTTATCAACTTCAAATCCTTTCAAGGTTTTGTCTTCCCCAGGACAGGTATCAATAAAAACACAGGCTATTAAGGGACAGAGAACAGAGACACTGCATAGATACAGCCTCCAATAATCCATTTATATGCCATAAATTACACCTTTTCTCTGTTTTCCTGAAGATCCTACCAGCCCTTAAGTCCTCATCCAATTCTCTCATGGTTTCCCATGCCAAAATTCCAGTAGTTACTATATCACTTTTCTTCTAAGATTTCTTGAAAACTAATTTCTTCTGTGATGCCTGCTAAGCAAGCAACACTGCTGAGCTGCTTCTGGTGGTTCATGGGGTGTAGAAACATGGTCATCTTGGTTTGTAGCTCTGTAATCAACTGACTTTGCGATTTCACAGATTGATTTATTAAAAAAAAAAAAAAAAAAAAAAAAAAAGGAAAAGGAAAAAAGAAAAAAGAAAAAAGAAACCACAGCTTTCTAAGTGTTCTGACCAAAGACAAAACGAAACTCAATTTCTATCCGAAAAAAGGATTTTCAGATAATTCCAGGAGAACAATGATAAAAAAAGAGGCTCTGTTCTCTGAAATTAACTTGATCTCTAAGAAAAAAATATATAAACAAAGTATTTCAGAATGAAAAACAATGGGAAAAATGCAAAACGACACACTGGCACATTTTAACTTGTTTTGAAATTGCATTTCAGTTCTAGGGATGTCAAGCCAATCTGATAAACTCAAAATAAAACTGTTCAAAATCAGTCTTCCCATATACTTTGCAATGTGAAAAGTGCTCTATGGAAAATTTGAGTCAGCTGTAATATGTTGGTGCATTTTCTGTTATCCATCATTTATCTCTTGTTTCTATTGTTATCTCTTTGAAGCAGAGCTCTCTGTACATGTTTAGATAGCAGACAGAAAGATGGGGTATTGTTCTCTCACTGGGGCTTGTGTGCCTACCTAAAAAGAAACAAAGGACCAGGATATCCAACCCAGTGTTAGAAATGCCCTATTTATGGTCCTAATTTTTACCCTGTGTTCATTTTAGCTTACTAAAGCAGTACAATTTCCAATGCTGCATTACTGAATTTGTCATTGTTCCCAGCCAGCCCCAAGTGAGAAGCAACAGTTCTTCCTCCCAGTCATATCACTGCATAAATTTCCAGCATCCAAAAACAATCTCTGGTCACCAGAGTTTTGCACCTATGCCACCAGGGGAAGCAAGAAGCCAAGAAACACACAAGAATACAAGCAGCATGGCCAGTGATCTCTTCAGCAAGGTTCATCCAAAAGCACTTGATTTACTTCTTATTGCAGTAACATTTTTTTCCTTCTCATATATTAATTATCAGACTCCTAGCTCCTCTTGTTTGTTTGATTATTCTGATCCTGTACATCTCCTTGCCCATCTGGAGGTGTATTGCCAAAGTCCTAGTTATCCTTCACTTTGTGTAGTCATTTACAATGATGGCACATGTCCCTGAGCTCTGCTCAGAATATAATGGTACAAACGCAGTAGACAAAGGCAGATTGTGTTTCACATCTGTTGTCCAGATGTCTTGCAATTCTCATTGCCCCTTCAGAGAGACCAAGGTCAGATGTGATGAAGACATCCATGGCTTTGCCTGTAGTGCTGCTGAGGAAATGCCATCTCATTTGTCACACATGAAATTCCCTGTCCAATTTCCACTTTCACAGTGTGCCAGCAGCGAGCGTCCTTTGCTCAGTGATGGTGAAGGGCTGCTACTGACACAGGTGATACAGTCATGTGTGCCGGGGACCTTGACTGGGCTGTTCACAAATTGTGTACATGCAAAAAAACTACTCCAGTTTTGCTATCTTGTGGCTTAGCACACACCTTTGTGCTCATCTTGTGTACAAGGCTGTCTCAAGATAAGCAGGATATGCTTAGTCCTGTGGAAAAAGCCCAGGGAGACACGCTACTAATGCTCCATCTCTACCTTCCAGTTCTTTCACTGTTGAAAACATTTCCAGTGAGAGACAAACTGTTGAAAAGATAAATTGTTGCACCTATGGGTTTCCCACAAGGGTTTTTTTCCTCTAAAACACCCCTTCTGCTCTGCTTTGTATGTGTAATTACATACTTTTCAGAGCAGGGACTGCAACATGGCTTTCCCATTTCTACCCAGCAGAAGTCACCCTCTCCCCATTTTTTTTTCCTCTGGGGACAATCAATATTTAATGAAGTGTATCTAAGGGTAAGAGCTCCAAAAGAAGAAATTAAGAGAAACCTGTTTCAGATGGTCTAAACTGCTGACAAAATTACTTTTGTGAGAGGTGGATAAGCCAAGTTCATGTTTCAGTTCTGAGTCACTGAGTCTGAGAATTTCCTCCAGTTCTGAAAAGGAATTTGAATGGATGGAAGAAGAGCAGTGTAACTGTAGAGGATTGTATATTAACAGGTAAATTTCAGACCTTATGTCAAAGTATGTTTTGATTACTAAAGCCTTTCTTAGTAGTGATTAATGACAACTTCTAAGGAAAAAGAAAAGCAAAATTGAAAAACAGTAGTATTTTTGGAGGGAATAAAAAGTAAAAGCCCTGTGTTTGAAAGAAATTTTTTTCTTCTTTCAAGTTTAATGTGACATTGGCTACCTCAGGAACTGAAATTTTGGAAAATAAATCAACATATTGGAAGTGGGAGGTAGAAGAACAATTTTCTGCTTCAGAATCCTCTAGGGAATATTTGAGTTCAAATTGCTTCAGTCAAAAAGCAGGGTAAAGATATTTAATTAAGTGTAAAACCCATATGACAAATAATCCTCCAAATCTGATCTGGAAAGGCCAGTTATCCCAATCAAAATAGAGCACGTAGGTGTGCAGGACTTTGAGAATGGTATTAGCCCAAGGCAATTCAAAATTCTTAATTTGATTCTTGTCAGGAAAATTACAAGTGTGCAACTTTTTTAAAAAGTTACGAAAATGACGTAGTGGTCAAAGTTTAATTAGAAATTATGTACCTGCTCAGTTTTTTATGACAATAACCAAAATGCTTTAGACTAGGAAAAAACAACAACAACAAAAAAACTCCACAAACAAACAAACAAAACCACTGAAAGAACAAAAAAGAACTGAGAAACTTCAGAAAATTTGAAAAAAGTAGAATGGCTTTACTGAATACGTATTTTTAATTTCAGTCCTAGCTAGAGATTCCATCACTCATCCTGGAGTGAATCAGTGTGTCAGCACAAAGGAAGCAAACCCAAGGGGAGGGAGATGTTAGGAGTCATCTCCATACCTCATGTTGAAGAACATACGCCCTTGCTGCATTAGCAGCACTATTCCATGGAAATAACAGCCAACCCTTTCTTAAAAAGAAAAACTGGTTTTGAGTTTGGACCTATGTCCTGGTTTTGCCTGGAACAGAGTTCTTTTTCTCCTTAGTAGCTGATACAGGGCTGTGTTTTTTGGGTTTAATGTGAGAATAATGTTGATAACACACTGATGTTTTGGCTGTTCCTAAGTGGTGGTCACCTTAAGACAAGAAATTTTCAGTGTCTTGTGATTTATTGATGAAGAGTTGCACAAAAATCCAGGATGGAGCATGGCCAGGACAGCTGACCTGACCCATACCACAGTGTATAAACTAGGGAAGTAACCTGGAAGGTGGATGATCACTGTTAAGGGATGATCTGGCTGTTGATCAGTAGATGATGAGCAATCGTATTGGATGCCCCTTGTTTCTCTTGGGTTCTATTACTTTCACCCTTTCTTTATCCTATTATTTTATTGTACTATTATTGTTATTATTATGAGCACATATATATATTATTATATTTTGTTTCAATTATTAAATTGTTCTTGTCTCAGCCCATGAGGTTTATCTTTTCTTTCTGATTCTCCACCCCACTGGCATCAAGAGTGGGAGGCAGTGGGGGAACAGCTGTTTAGTCCTTTTTTGCTGGCTGGGCTTAAATTACAAAAACATATGACCAAACTTAAGTAACTTTGGCAATTTTTCTTTTGTTCTGGGATTTTACCCTTTAATAATGATGGGAACACAATAATCATAACAATGATGACAATGGGTGCCCAGGAAGGAGGTGGAACAGGACAAGCTCATATGACTTTTTATCATATGATTTTTTACTGCTCCTCCTGCATCAGAGATTTTTGAGCTCAGGGAATTTCCTGGGAATTCCAGGATTTTCTATTTAATAACTAGCAATGGTTCTCTTAAAAGTTGTGTCAAGACTCTACTTATACCCACAGAAACCTCTCCCCTTTAGGGGTGCCACAGGCCTGCTACACACTGATGGGCAAATAACTTTCTTTCTATAATTTCAAACCTGGTTTACACTAGTTTCCTTTAAGTCCTGTAAAAATTGTTCCTGTCTTTGCCCTGGCAAGAAATTTTGGAGGAAGGGGTGGCCACAAAAATATGGAGGCATGGCTTTTTTTGGTAATATTTTCCTTTTTTTTTAATTCAGAATCAATTTCTACCACAATTATTCTTTTATTCTGACTAGGGGTTATTTCAGAATACTACGTAATTTTTTTTTTTTGCCATTGGACTTGACCTGATTTCTTCCAAACTTCATTTGACAGAAGAAAAAGGGGCATGCTACATAATTCATTAGATAGCAGAAGTACATTAAAAATGTATTTAACAAGAACTAATCCCACCAGGAAACCAAATAACAGCTTATTTCCTCAAAGCAGTCTTGAAGGACCAGGCCTGTATTTAAACGTTTGAGACTTTCTTTATATTAATTGAGGAAAAAATGTTCATCATGCTGCTTATGCTCAAAAAATCTCCCCAAATAAAACAAAATACAAACCAAAGCCAAACAAACCCAAACCAAGAAAATAAAACAAACAAACAAACAAACAAACAAACAAACACAACAACAACAAAAACCCTGTAACAAGTTCAGCTGAACAGTAGGAACTTAATGAACCCAAATAAACAATGCTGTGCTCAAACTCAGAATACATGTACCTTCAGGCAGCGATCTTAAGAAAAACTAGTTTGTTGAATTATTTAGTGAACATGTCAGATCCTGGATAAAACCCTTTTTCATCTGCTCAGCTCCAGATGAATGGTATGTATAGGTAAGCTGTGCTTGGAGGGGAGGGCTTGTCCTCCCACAGAAAGAGGCCACACAGAGAAGTGGGTGATGTGGCAGTTGCCCTGGTGCTTGTGGTTGAAGGGTGAGCTTGCTAAGCACAGAGGGCTTACTTTGAGTTCCCACAGTGGAGCAACACTGCCTTATGTCAGTCAAGATATTTATAGCAATTCTCTGCATGCTTTGGGCAAAACTCTCAAGAGATCTTCGGAACCTATTTCAGCATCAGCCAAACATAAACTATTGATCACTGTGCTGTTCGTATCTCTTCCCTTTAACTTTTTTGATTTAACAATAAAACATGCTAGTGTATGAGATCTGGAATACAGTCACATGGAAATTTTCAGAGAAAATTTCTTGTTTTTTCTTTCTCTTTTTAAAAAAACTTTTATTTCTGTCAAGAAATGTCATTATGAAAGAAATCAAAACATCTTGTAGAATTGTGTCAGTTTGTGGATCAGTGCAAGAGAAGCAAGGCAATTTTCCCAGGGAAATTTTCTCTGTTTTCCTTCCTATCTGACATGCCCTCCTCCGCCCTGTCTAAGAAGCAGATGCCAAGCGCAGAGTCTGGCAGCCATGGCCAAGAACCTCTGGGATTATTTAATGCAGAATGTCTTCTATAGGTGAGAAGGGAAAGAGGTCAAAAAGGGTAACCTCATCCCTTTTGGACAGAGTATGAAATATCTCTGGGATTTTTCCTATGATTTTTGAAATTGTCCAGGGGATTTTGACCTATAAATCTCGTTTGTTAACGTGTGAAGCTTTTAGGCAGGGATAAGTGTGTGGGAGTGGTGGAAGCTGGGCTCTGAAGAAGGCAGAGAGAGAATGAGGAATGGATTCCTTATAGCCTAGCAATTTGAAATTCTTAATGAATAAATGATTTCTTTCCTGTTCCAAGAACTTGTCCTGCAGAACACAGTGCTCTGCAGGAGCAATAGTCTCAGATCAATGGCCTATCTAGGACAATGTACATTTTCAAATCCTAAACCAGATATTTAATTAGAAGGCATTTCCATTTCAATTACCTTCATGCATCCCATCAATACTCCTAACTTTGCATCAATATTTCCTTTTCCACTCAGTCTGAGAAATGCAGGCCTTTACAAAGAATTATTTTGGCAATTAGGTAACAAAAGGAAATGACTAGAGCTGCAAAAGTGCTTAACCCTAACTCTTACCCATTAAAAGCAATGGTAGCTGCTATATATTGCAAAATTATGAGACCTCCACTGGTTGCCTGCATAGAAAAATGCATCATTAACTACCCATCATTAACTACCTATGATTAAGACAGGAGAAGAAATATATTACACAGTGGGGAAAATATTAAAAAGACAGGTGTTTCATGCAAAACTAAAAAAAAAACCTATTAGCTTTCAGTTTTTCCTAGGTCTGTCATTTATTATCTAGCATAAATTTAAATATAAATTTGAAGTACAAAACCAGATTGCAATATTAAAAAACCAAAACAAACTAACAACGAAAAACAACCACCATGGAATAGACTTCTAACTCCAGATAAATTTAAATTTCAATTTTAATACATTTTAATCAAATGAAAACTACAAGTAATTTAAACAGCTTAGTATGTATAACATTTGGGGGGTTTATTGTTTGCAATATCTATATTAAATGAGGTAATACAAAGGAGTCCTTGTTTTTAACGGATGCATCAAGTATTGCGCCATTTCTCTCCATGAGCAATTTTTCCACGATCAGATTTTCACTGAAATTTGATAGTTTCCTATCAAAAGCTTATTCATTTCGAAGCAGTTTATCACTACTGAGGCTAATCATTTGGTGCTAGATAAGAGAGCTGAGGGTCTTGTTTTGCAACAGATATGTTTCTGACATCTATTAAAAACACTTTTTAGTTCGCAGCCAGATGCCACATTTCTCTCACCATTTGCAAATCTTTTATGTAGATGACACAACTGAAACATCAAAAGTGAAAAAGTACTCTTTGTGGATTTTTTTTTTCATTTAACCAGTTTCCTTTTCATTTTCCTCATAAAATGTGTATATTCTGTTCCCAAGCTATAGTTCTTGGGAAGGGATCAAAGAATTGGTGGTTTTAACTCTATATGTTATTGTGAAGTTAGCCAAGACTATGGTGTGTTGGTTTTTTAAAAAAGTAAAGATGTATACCTGTGGATTTGAGATGTGATAAAGAGAACATTAGGAAGATGTGAACTTAGCCTTACACTATAATCAGACATAAATTTTCAAATGAACTACATTTATTGGTTGTAGTTTCACATTTTAATGTGAACTATATAATGAAGATATATCCATGATTAATTTTGTTTAATTATATAATGAAGATTCAAATCCCATTAACCAAATTCCATCTTGATCCCCATCCCTATTTGGTGAGTCTGCTCCTTCAGGGTCACCTTACTAATAGACTGGAACTTGACTTATGTTTCCAGTCATGCAAATAATTAGTATGACCAGTGGTAATGAAACTATTAGAAGAAAACTAATTACCAGTTGAAGTATTTGCAGCAACAGAGCTCCAAATCCTTAGATATATTACTTAGTTTCCTCATTGTTATTCAGCCTTCTTCACTGATTTTGACTGAAAACATGGATTTATTTTCAGCAGTGGAGGATGAAATAAGGTGTCAAGAAAATCCATATTTTCTTTCTTTTGGTCTCAGTTTTTAGTTGTAGCATGAATCACATATGAATCGTGATCCATCAGAATACCTTTAGCCTAGTCATATTCCTGACCATTTAGTGGCCTATTACATCCTCTTGCAGAAAATAATCTGATTTCTAATGGGTAACCACAACTCTTTCTGGATCTGAGGAGCAAAGTAATTTCTGATATTCTAAATGTGCGAGTCTAGAGAGAATTAGATTTCCAAGAACAACTGCTATAACCCAAGAATAAATTTTAAATACTTCTATCAACACATACAAGAGATACCAATTTCCATGACCCACAATTTGTACTTTGTGTCCAGAATGGCACTGTACTTTTTTTTCTTATATTTCAGAAGTTTGTTGATGACTGACTGTGGCTGCCATAAGATATTCGGGAATACGTATGTTTTGGTTGTGATGAATCCTACTACAGCAGTTTGGGATCATCCATTGTCTCAGAAACCTTTACAGTGCACATTATGTCTCTGATGCAATGCTTTATGACTTAAACAGAATCAACAAAACACAGAATGATTAGGGCCAGAAGGGACTTTTTAAGGTCGTCATAGAACCATACAATGGCTTGGTGTGGAAGGAACCTTCAAGATGATCCACTTCCAAACCCCCTGCCATGGGTGGGGACTGTCATCTAGACCAGGTTGCTCAAAGCTCCATTCAATCTGGCCTTGAAGACTTCCAGGAATGAGGCATCCACCATTTCTTTGGGCAAAGTGTTGCAGTGCCTCACCACCCTCAGAATACAGAATTTTTACCTAATGTGTGATCTAAACCTACTTTTTTTCAGTTCAAAACCAAATCCCTTGCCCTCTCTTTACATACCTTTATAAAAAGTCCCTTTCCATCTTTCTTCAAGGCTCCCTTCAGGTACTGAAAGGTCACAATTAGGTCACCCTGAAGCCTTCTCTTTTCCAGGCTGAAAAAATCCCAGCTGTCTCAGTCTTTCCTCATAGGAGAGGTGCTCCATCCCTTTAATTATCTTGGTGGCTTCCTCCAGCCTTGCTCCAACACATCCATGTCCTTCCTGCCTTCCTGTCCTGGAGACCCCAGAGCTAGATGCAGTGCTCCAGGTGGTGTCTCAGCAGAGTGAAGCAGAGGGGCAGAATTCCCTCCCTCACTCTGCTGCCCACGTTGCTTTGGAGGCAGCCCAGGACACGTTGGCTTTCTGGGCTATGGGTGCACACCGCTGGGTCATGTCCAGCCTCTCATCCACCAACACCCCCAAGTCCTTCTCAGCAGGGCTTATCTTGAGCTGTCCATCCTCAGCCTGTGTTGATACCAGTCCTCTAGTTCAATTCCCCAGTTCAAACATGCTCACCTAACAGCAGGTTGCCCAGGACCATGTCCAATCAGGTTTTGAATACCTCCAAGGATGGAGACTCAACAACTTCCTAGGTTAACCTATGACAGATTTTGACAACTCTTATGGTAAAAAAATGTGTGCAGTTGGAATATCATGTGTTCTAAATTGTGTCTGTTACCTCTTGTCCCATCAGTGGCCACTACTAAGAATAGTCTGGCTTCCCTTCCATCATTTGTTTCCATCAGGTGCTTCTAATCCATGTACATTGATCAGGTGCCTTTAAGTCTTCTCTCAGCTGAGGATTCCCATCTCTTTCAGCCTCTCCTCACATGGAAAAAAGAAGAAAATTTTCAACCTATAGTCAAAAAAAATTTGGAAGGTTTTCCTAAATAAGAAATTTGAGACATTAGTCTTGATCTAGTTTTCCTCATAGGCTGTGCAATTTTAGTTCAAGTGCAAGTGCCAGATTAAATCATTAACCGGGTGTTAATTTGACAATTTTTGTCAAGAAGCTCACCAGAGCACTATGTTGCACATCTGGAGATTTCACATGTATTTTGCCCAGGCTGGATGCTTAAAAAGCACAGTGATGACAGAGCAATGCCATGGTTGCTGTTCAAGCTGTGTGTGCATTGACAACTTGCACTGTGTCCAGAATTTCCAGGCTGTTTTGATCAAAAGCTATTGAAACAGACATGAAGATGGTGCAAGGAATAACTGTTGGGAGAATCTGCCATGGTCTTGCTCTTGGTGGGAAGGTGTTGGTAGTGAGAACCAAACATTTTGGGATATCGTTCATCACTAGCGCAGAGACTAAAGTAAGAAGGTGCTAACGTCTATCATTGAAGACTAAGGTGGTCTGTAGCTGAAAGCAGGCATTGATTTGCCTTGCCAAAGAAAACTCTTTCTCTACAGTTTCTCAACATAGAAGTGACATTTGCTACAATATTGCATAATTTTTGGTGCCTTGATTTGTGAATCAGCCTTGCTGGGCAATGGGTAAACCTGTGCTGCTTGGCTTGTAGATGGAATTAATTTCCAGAAGTTCAGTTAATAGTTTTGGTCCCATTTTTAAGTATTTTTTTTCTTCTATAGCTGGTGATATTTCTAGTTAAATGACACTACCAGCATTCAAGGAGCTGCCAAAACTGACAGAAGTGTCTTCCGGAGACATCATGATACCCCACTTGACAAATGTGCTGCATTCCTCTGCTCTGTTTGCTTATTTTGATCATACCTTTAAAGGCTCAGGGGCTGACGTTCCCTAGCCTTGCAATTTGAACAGAAATTGAAACCCTGCAATATATTATGTGCACATCCCTAAATCTCTGATCTCTCTGAACCTGAGGAAGATTAGTGGTTGTTCAGATTGTTTCTGAGCCTGTTCTTTGTCAGTGTTGTTTGTGGCGCTGCAAAGCTTGTGAGCACCTGTCACCCATCAGGACTCCTATTGCACTGATGACTGTGCAAACCCCAAACAAAAAGGTGGTCTGTGACTCCAAATCCCATAGATCAGGAAGGCACCAACCTCTGTTCATCCTTGAGAAGTTAACCCTCCAAGCACAGGTTTCTGTCTCCTTATGTCTCACTATGCATGTGCTAGAATATTTTTCAGTACAAGGTGGTAAATGGTCTACTTATTACAGGTGACACTTTTGTTTGGCTGAAGAGATGAAATTCAGAGATACTTTTTTATAATTTGCTAGTGGATACCTGTACCCAGACTACCAGTAAGTCAAACAGTGTCATTCTTTCATGTCTCCTTTAAAGTGACAAAATACTTGACCCTTATTTTCCAGATTGTGAACAGTGGCATGGAGAGATAATGTCCCATCCCCTTCAGGGAATTTATTTCAGTGCAAGTGTGGATTTCAGCGATTTTCCCAGCCTGCAGGGAGCAGCAAACTTCAGCTTCCCAAAGTTTAGGTTAATAATGTCCTAGTAAAGTTAGTCTGCTTCCTTAACCCACCAGCATTTTTCTACAGAAAGAAAAAAAAATACTAATGAATAAAGCTGCCATAGCTCAGTCCAGGAAGAAAAATTTTATTCAATCAGATAAAAGGAATGTCTATAGTCTCTCTCTCAGGCCTGCCAACTAAGATAGCAGAGGAATTTTTTATATGCTACACTATTTTCCCACTAATCTTATTTTAAGAAAAGTAACATAATGAGCATTTATTTGGGGCACTCAGTATACTTTTCTTAAAACCAGACAAAAAAGGAAATCTGGTACTTGTTTTATTTCTACTTTAGCACTTTATCTGACAGGTTGACATAAGAGCATAAGATATTAATCTTAAATTATCACAAAACAATTTTCTTCTCCAGATTATTTAACACAGTCTAATTGGCAAGGATGGATCCTGTGTATAAAAATAGTTTGGAGATGCTATTATTGTAGGAAGGCAGTATTTTTTTTTTCTTTAATCTATTTTAAACGCTTTTATTAGTTAGTTCTGTGGGGCTTTTTTCCAGGTTGCTTTATAAATCTTTGGAAACTCTGAATTCTCAGGTGCTGTCTCCTGACAATGAATTCTGGAAGAGTGACCAACAAAAAGCCATACACCTTGAATGGTATTTTAGCAAACTACTGGCCCAGAAAAATAAAAAGTGCTTGATGAGTGAGTCTCACAGACCTGTAGCTGGATATTTAGGCAGACTGTTGAAAGAGGTGAGTTCACAGTAGCCCAGTGGGTTGCCATGATGGCTCTGAAGGTGTCACATTGTGACCCTTTACCATGAATTTGATCAGGTTACAGGCTGTGTACACTGACATCAAATGAGAGCATTCAGACATACGCAAAATATGACAACAGTCTTTATGAACTCAGTACAACAATTGATGCTTTTTAAGTTGGGACCACAACATTCCAAACCTGGTGATACAAGTACTGTTATCCTGATCCCCTTCTTAATATGAAACAGAAGAAAAGTATCAAGAGTGGATATTAAACCACTGGAAGGTTAAGGCAAATGCTAAAGTGTTGGGAATTCATTAAAAAACAACTTTGACATTTTGACAACTGTATAATGTTCATTGACTGTATTTTGCTGTTTCTGAAATCTCTTAAGCTTTCCATGTTCCAAATGTTGGGTAGGCTTCTGAAACCTCAGAGGAAAAGAATAAGATGTGAGCTTCAGGTTCCCTCTTCATCATGTGTTAAGGTCTTGTTCTCAGTTGATCTTGACTGGAGTTACACATTTCTTTAGTTTTGTCTGGAATTGCTATTGTGGTGTCTTTCTGTAGTTCTGTATTTTAATACCAAACTTTGTAGTGTTTGTTCTTTTTCATTAACAGATTTATTGAGGGAATATAATGCCTGCAACATCAGGCTTGCAGGTTGTTCCTGATGCCCCAGTATCCTGCTGACATCTCAAATGCTCCTAAGGTATCACCTCCTTTTGCTTCCTTGGTCCCCCTGTGCCAGGCACCACTGGCTGCCTGGGGCAAGGAACAGGCTGTCCTGCTCTGTTGTGTGATCACAGCCACCTTGCTCCTTGCCACCTGCCCTGCCAGCCCACAGCACCATCACCTGCCTCTGCAGGAAGGGGTCTGGGTAGGTTTATACACATGAGGAGTTGGAGAGGCTGGGAATCCATTAAAGGAAAAATATTTAGACAAATTAATGAGGAGTTGCTATGAGGTGCTGTCATGGGGTAAGAACTGTGTTGCACCAGGGAACTGGCTAGTTGAAGTACAAATCTCTAAGTTTTTGTAGTCTCATCTCTTAAGCACCCTAATGACTTTCTGCAGTGGTCTCCTCCTCCTCCAGCCACTGCTCAGGAGCCCCATGATTTCCTGCAGGGATTGCCCTTCCTCTGCAGGGAAGGCACAGGGCTCCTCAAAAGTGAGGAGCCTTCTTCCTCTGAGGTTTTGCAGGAGCCTGCTGCAGGCTGGGAGCCCACAGGTGGATTTGTGAGAGTGCTGGAGCTGGACCAAGCACTGTGGAAAATGGGGGTCCTGGAAAAGTGGTGCAGAGCACTCAGACCTGAAATCAGTGGGGGTCTCTCCCCTCCTGTGCTTGGCCACACAGCTCTGGGGTGATCCCTGTGTGTTACTTGTGTGGAAGCAACTCCACCTTCATGGAGCCCATGTCAGGACCAACTGTTTTTCTTCTGTTGTTACTACATATTAGTGGAAAGGAGTCTATGACACACAAATAGCCTGTCTGAATCTGTACAGCCCTATGACAGTGATGCCTGAATGGCAGTCCCGTCCCTGAGCATGGGCAAGAGAAATACATGGACATTAGCTGCAATTCGGTTTCCCATACGGCAGATGGAGTTTTTTATTTATAATAGCACAGCATTCTGTCAGAGAAAGGAGAGATGGCAAAATTCCAGCCAAAACACTGGAGCCAAGAACCCATGAACACGGGAAAGTTGCCTTCTGGATCCAAGTGTTGGAGGGCTCTGGCAGGCCCACCTACCTCAGGAACAGCTGTGAGTAATTAATATTTGACTTGAGCTAGCTGATCAATCCTAGATAAATTGCTTGAAGGTTAATCACAAGGTTCTGAGTCACTTTTATTTTTATTTTTACCTGACTTCTTGTGGGATTTCTACTTCATGTGAAAGGAACATAAGGACTTTGATGTGCAAAGAAACTATGTGGGGGAAATCTCACTGCCACCATGAAGTGTTTGGTGATGGGAATAGTAGTGATAAGGTATCTAAAGGACTAAAAATGTCTGTATACAAAAATGTTTGTTCTTGGACAGATTTATAGGGGAAAAATCAGGAGCTGAATAATTGTCTTTTGCATTCCAGCATGTGAATCAATAATAGTGCTGCTAATTGGTCCCTGGCAGATTTATTCAGATGCAAACCTTTCAGTTTATGATTTGGGTCTGTCTCATTTCCCTCCAGGTCTCATTCATACCACTATTATCTCAGGTCTCATGAAGCAGTGTTGTTAGTTAATAGACAGCTGTTCACTAATGGCTGAATGTCAACATGTATAAAAAAGAAAAATATCATTTCATGCTTTACTCAAGTGCACAAATGTGGATTCTCTGAAATCACTCTGGCTGCGATGGAGTTACAACAGCCAGGTATTTAATCTAGAAAGTACACTGGCATCATTTAGATGCAAAGTGCTGCTCAAAGATAATTCATTATCAATACATTACAGTGCTCCTGGCCAATTGCTTAGTGCTAGATATCTCTAAAAGTAAATTATTACCATAGAATATACAGTAACCACTTCAGTTTATGTTTGCAAATTACAATGAGAGCTAGTTGAAATTCGACTCTAACTACAGCTTACTCTGTTGTCCTTGGAATTTTTCTTCAGTTGAAGATGACTTCTGTTTTGTTTTAAGCTTTACAATCTCCATAAATCATACAGATTTTTTTTTATTATTATATTGGCTGTTGTCAATTATTAGCAAAATCCTACACCAGGTACAGGGCTGCAAATACAGTAAATGCAGTGATGCCCTAAACCCCAGACAGGTGAAGGACAGTGGGCCTAAGAGTATTATTTCTACTAATAGCTCTTTTTATTTACTTTTTCCTCAGTAATACTTGTTGAACTATCTGTCCTCAGGTACCAATAATCTTTCATATTAAATAGGATTTCATCAAAATCTTCACTGAATGAGTGGTAGATCTGCAAGGTAAAGCACTTGTATGTAGTGATAAAAGTAATTTTGCCTGTACAACCAAAGATTTGCACTTTGCATTTGTGAGACTGCACTACAGTCTTTCAAATAATGCATAATCACACTCTGGTTTTCTCTCAAATCACTCAGTCTTATCAAGAAGGACAAAACTGATCATGCTGTGAGCTCAATGTGGTATCCAACAACCATTTTTACACCCTTAGCTTTGTATCCAGTTGCAAAGCTCTCAAATGTGCAGGCCAGAGAAAATCAGAGGAAGGTGGGGAAAACAGTGAGGGAGATGGATGGGGACAACCATTTTATTTACAGGGCCCACACTTGCACAATATGTCCCTGTGGAGTTTCAACCAGGACAAACCCTCTGCCATCTGAGCTGATGGTGAGGCAGAAATGCTGATGTGCCCATTTCACTTAGTCCACACTGCAGTGTCCTGCCTGAACTGATGCCCTGGAGAAGCATCCCTTGGTCTTTTTACACAGAAAGCAATGACAACCCATTATTTGTGGACAGGCCACCATTTCTTGTCCTTGCAGTTGTGACCTGTGCCTTTCTGGTGCCCAACCCCTATGCAGGGTGGGAAGAGAAGGGAGCTTTCTTTGGGAAAGTGCTGGGGCTGTGTGTGCTCCCTTGCTGTCATCCCTCATACACTGCAATCCTTTTTCAGGCTGCACAGGAAGAGTTTGAGGGCTGCCAGAGCAGCATAGGACACAGTTTGGGGATCCCATAATTGTAGTGTCATGTAGGTACATGTAATGGTATCTGAAGCCTGCAGTGGTAAAGTAACATCACCCTGCATTTCATAATTGCTGAGGCCTACTGGTAATTGCTCTCTCTTTAAAGTCCAGGGATGATAACCCTCACCACAGATGGCTGCAAGTTTGAACCATTTATTTATACTCCTCTCTGGAGGTATTTGAATCTGACCTCAGATACTCTGACCCTAATGTTCTACACTCTGATTCTAAGTATTAAGAAGTGTAGGACCCAGACAGACTGTTCAGGTTTATCAGTGACTTGAATTCAGCAAATTGTCTCATCTGAGCAATACTTGTTTAGTATTATGTTTTTAAATCTAATAATTAATAGACAATCTATAGTAATTAATAAATTAATCTAATAATATGTTTCCTGCCCTTCATTAACTGCCCATGTGATTTTGTTTCTGCTTTTTTTTTTCCTATGTCACATAATTAAATATAACATCTATTTTTCCCAAGCCACTGAGCACATCTGCTACTAGCATATATTTAGTGGTTGTGTTGTAATGGATTTCCAGTCTGGTGTGTTGTAGTAGATCAAGGCCTGGCTGGTACAACATCAGTAAGTGCTTTAAAGAAAGCAGACAAATCTAAGGATTGCTTATGCCTATAAACATAGAATAACCAGGGTGCATTTACAAAAGAGACAAATATGTTTTAGTTTTGTTTTCAGGTTGCTGCTCAAAGGTTAGCTCATTCATTACAGTACATCAGAAATGGAGATCTGAGTATCATCTGGGAGAGTTGCTCATCCAGTCCCTCCATGCTGGGGCAGGATCAGTTATCAATACTGGGAATAGACTGGAAGTCAAAGAATATTTTTCTGAGACAAGCAAAATGCAAAATAAAGTAGATTAATTAGAGCAGCTCTGCTTCAAAGGCTCCCTGTTCTTTAATATATTGATCACAGTGTTCAAAGTTCTGCATGATGCATTCTCCCCAAAAAAATGTTCCTAATTGAATATTGGACTATATTCTGATGAGACCTCATGTAAATTGCAAGAACTCAACTAATTTGTCAGCATTAAGGGAATGTCAGAATTAAAGGCAGCTTCAGCGCTCAGTTAGTGTGCAAGTCTGTGATTTGAACTTTCTTTTTTTCAAAGTGAAGAAATAAAGTTGCAGGGATGCACAAGTGTGGTGCATAGTCCATGAGTCGATGTGGAGATTTATTCACCACTTATTGTTGCAAAATGGAGTCATTCCTACCAAAGTCTATGGAAAGGGTTTGAGATGCTGAGTTTAGACAGTGAGGAAAGTGGGAAAGGAGCTTAAGGATCTCAGCACATGTGAGTTAACAAAGAAGGATCCCTCAGGTTGTTTGCAGAAGTACAGAAGTCTGCCTTGGCAAGCCTCCTCCCCCTTCTCACCAGGGTTTTTGCTTTGTTGCCTCCATGAGACAGTCTAGGAAGCTCCTCATCCTGTAGGAGTTAGGGGCTAGACAGTAATTCCATTGGTTATAAAGGGCCAGGTGATGTGATCCAAGGCAGGTGATTTGACTTGCACGAGGTACTATGGTCTCCTCAGCACACAGGGAGAAGGGGCACTATTGATCTGACACTGAGAGAAAATTTTACTGCAGGTATTGTGGAAGGAGAAAATGAAGGGTTAGGCAAAAGAGAGAATTAAAAAAAAAAAAGTCTGTTAATTGTTACCTTAACAGCTTATTAGCCAAAGCAAAGTTATTTTAGCAATCTTGTAGCCAAAGCTAGGGATTTTTATATTCCTTCTTTCCACTAACTGATGGCGTTGCAAATAGAACGAGGGTTCAAAAGCTGCTGTGTTTTGTTTCCCCCACTCACTGTGTTTTTCTCACCAAGCCTGAGGGGCACAGTGGCTTCTTGTGCACAGGTTTTTGCTGATGGGCAGTTCCCATTAGCTGGGGGTGGCCTCAGCAGCTGGCTATGAGCTCTTCTGGCCCTCAGGCTCTGTCATGTACTGTTTTTGTCCTGGCAAAAAGAAGTGCACATATTGTAGACCTATCATAGGCACCAGTTTTTTCTGAACCTGAGTCAATAATTTTAGAAAAAAAAAATAAAAATGGTGGAAGATACCAAAGAGCAGAAGAATTCATTTAGACATTTTAATAATGAAAAATATCAGCCTATTTATCTTGACATATTCTAGATAAAAAGTTTCTCATTTACATTTCAAGAGAGCACTTTCATTTAAAATTGATTTGCCTCTAAAAGCAACGGTAACAAGAGAACAACAAAACTGAAATATTGATTTTTCTCTTGCCTGAGAAAAACCTTGAAGGCTGACCTAAAAAAAAGTTTATCTGGAATTGAGGTTTGTTATTCTTATTAGTATGTGGCAATTTAAAAAAGAAACAAGATACTCTGCTGTATTTTTCCTTCATTCAGTCATGGTCTCTATTTTCCTTCCCACTCTCTCCCATCAATCCAGTTGGGCTAACACATTTCCTTCACCAATTCTTGGTGTAACTGACACAGTGTCAAGAAATCAGACAGCCCTTAAGTGATATTTATTCATTATCACTATGCTTTCATTAAATCCTCACAAAGTGCTCAGTCTCTAATAATCCATTTTCCCAACCAACTTCTCATGCAGTGGTACTTGGCAGAGTCACACCTGTGGCTAGAAATGAAAAGCAAAAATCTACACTTGAGTTATAAATAGCCCATAGATGTAGTTATAAATACCATTAAAAATCTATTTCTTTTCAAAGGCTAATAAGGCATTTCCCATTATGGGGAACACTGGAGAAGGCAGGCAGTATTCCAGTAAAAACTACCTGTACTTGCCATGGGAAGTAACAGAGTACATAATTCAGACCTGATACTGACCTTTTCATCGTGTTACAAAGCAAGGCTTACTTCATCAGCTAAGCATGACCTGAATATATCTCCATTTTATTTCTGTCTGTGTTCCCTTAGGTGAAGCTTTCATATGGCTGTAGCTTTAGTGACCATCTAGAGAGTTCAGTTCTCACTGTTCCGTGTGGAAATTTCTTTTCTTCTTGTTGTTGTGGATTACCTTAATATGCCAGCCTGTACGCTTTGAAGAGTTATTGCTAATCATGTGAAACTGAAGAGTATTGGAAAAATTACATTTGAATATTTACAATAATGAGACTACTATAATAATTAAAATCATATCCAGAAATACTGTTTTTCTACCTCTGCTGTCCACAGAAAGAAAATAGCCAGTGTGAATGAGAGAGTGAGACATGACTGTTTGAAGGGAAGATCTTCAGAACGGTAAATTCTCTTAATAGATCAGAAATATTTATGTCTATTTGGCTTATTTCAGCAGGGTAACTGTACTGCATTGTGAATGGATCACAAGCATCCCAGCCTAAGGATGTTGGGGGGGCCTTGGGTGATTTATGCTCTTGTCTAAACAAATACTGTGAAGTCCATAACTGTGAAGACATCCTTTGCCTCACTGATTTAATCTGGTTTCCATGAGCATCTCTTTGATGACTTTTGTCTTCTTCCTTTTTTAAACACTATTATTCTTCTGAGCTGTCTCTTTTCACTTGTTAGTACTTATCACTTTATGCTGATGGTACACAACTTTATTTTTGTCCATGGTGACTTTGGTGAGGAAGAGCTTTTATCTGTAGTTACATAAGCCTTACAGAGAGCTAAGTTTGGGCCAGGAGTTCTGCTCATGAAGGAGGAATGAGACATTACTGAGCACCACCAAATGAATCTATATGAATGTCTGGCATGGTCTATGGAAAAAAAATTTCCAGGTGATTTTCTTTAACACAAGCTTGCTTTGGAGTCACTCGTGCAGTTAGGCAATTTGGAAAATACTATCTAGTTGGCACAGTAGTGCACAGATGCTTGAATTTGCAGGAGTTCACTGCTTCATTAACTACTCACTTAGCAATGAAGCTGCAAACAATGTGAATGTTAACATTTCTCTATTAGCCTCACCTTAAAAAAACCCGCCAAAACTGATCAGCTGTTATACAACTTCTGAGTCCCTTTAGTTGTTAAAACAGGGAATTGGAAAACTTGTCTTTTAGAGGTTGTACCAGACTCCAGTAATGCTTTTTTGTATTCAGCCGAGCTGAATTTTGATTATTGTCCAGCTTATTTCCTTTGAACTGCCAGCACAGGCTTTTTGTCTTTTCAAGCATTTAATCTCTGTTTTGCTGATGCCAGAGTTCAGCTTATTTTGCCCTGTGTTTGAAATACTGTTTTCTTCAGAAGCTTCAGGTCATGGACTTATCTACAGATTCTCACAGACACTTAAGGTCAATGCCTTCCTCTTTTTCACCAGTATGCCATTGTCATCTCTCTATTGCAAAGCACTCTGTACGTGTTCAGTCAAACAGTGCTGTTAAATTTCTGTCTCAGTGGACTAAAAGGTTATTTAGTACTTTTATATAATGTCCCTGACCATCCTGGGTCCTGTTCTAATAAAGACTTACACTTGAGCTTGGCATCGTGCACTGGCCTCTGCCACCGCCTTCAAGTGATTAATCAGCCAAGGCACAAAGATCTGCCAAAGCATAAACATTTGTAGACTCTGTGTCTTCAGGTGACTGGCAACTTATTTGATGTTATTTGCATAGTATTAGGGCTCAGGTACCTGGCATGGCCCAGAGGTATAAACAAATCAAGAATTGCAGTGGGAAGGAAGAATACTGTGTTTCACCAATAGTTACAGTTAAAAATGCAAGTCCCCTTTCAAACACAGGACCAGGGTTTGTACATTCAGCAGTGTGTGTGTATGGAGGGGGGTTGTTCAGTTGTGTAGCTTACCTGTTTATTCTCCATAAATTTTCAGTGTGGGGAGAATAAAATCCTTTGTGACTCCAGAACTGCCAGTAAACCTGCCTGAATTCTGGTTTTGAACCTTTCACTTCTGAAGAAATCAATGTATCTCCTTATTTCCGGGGCTGAATCTCACATCCTTATCCAAATTTTATGAGAGCTCTGCTAAAAAAAAAAAAAAAAAAGTTAAAACAACTTTAAATTTTAAATAAGTGTTGTGAATTACTGTAGCTCCTGGGGTGGAAGATCAGTGTCTCACCAGCCACAAAGGATGACCCAGCTCTGCAGCCCTCCAACACTGACCCCTGGGAACACCCCTAGGAGATGAGGGAAAGGAAACCAGCCATACCTGCACCTACCCACCTCCTTTTTCCACCTTTGTTTATGCCTGTGAAGTGTGTTTCACTCCCAAGTCCTTGTCAGCACAGCAGTGGCACAAATCTGTAACTAATACAGGTTTGCTCACTACCTACCTCCAGCCTTTACTAATGCCCTTAGATAGAAGACAGAAGGAAGGGGTTATTTTTCAATGAGAGTGGCAAAATATTGGCACAGGGTGCCCAAGAGGTGGTGGATGCCTCATCCCTGAAAACATCCAAGGCCAAGCTGGATGGGGCTCTGAGCAACCTGAGCAAGTTAAAGATGATCCTGCTCATTGCATCGGGGTTGGACTAGGTGACCTTTAAAAGTCCCTTCTGACCCAAACTATTCTCTGATTCTTTGCTTATAAAAGCAAAAAAAAACCATGTAAAAAACGTAGGTATTGAGCACAGGAGGGCCATGCTGTGCTCTGTAAAATAAGGCAATATTGAAACAAAGCCGAACACAGCATAATAAATACCAAATGCCACAGCAGTTGCATTTTTTTTTGCTTTCCAAATCTGCTCTTTGTGTCTACCTGATTCTTCCTAATGCTGTTCTTTTTAACAACCGTCTTAGGCACAGCATTTTGTAAATGATGGCAGCAGTTCTCCAGCACATCCGTTTAACCACCTGATTTTCTTGGCCTTTACTTAGGGTAAAGTCTTCAAAGAAACAGTTACTGCTAGTATTGTGGTGTTCATTTTGTTGTTTTTGTTAAAGTCCACATGAAACCCATTTTCCTTAGAGCTTTGACTTCAAGTGGATTTTTGTTTGATGTTCAGGCTGCAATTTCAGAGGGAAAAAGTTTTCTCCTTTTTTCATGTTTGCTGCTTTGCTAGAGTTAGACCAACTTATTCTAGCAGGGAATGAACATTTCTCCCCAGGCACCCAATAACACATTTTAGAGTTCAGGCTGTTGCAGGGTTCATTCGTTCAGTGCTGAAATGTCTAGATTTTGAAATGTACCAATTTGAAAACAGACACCCTGGTTTGGCTTTTGACAAGCAGGCCTTCTAGGTCTTGCTGTTCTTTTAAAGAAAGTGAATAATAGAGTGGAAGATGGTTGTTTCTTCCTGTGATGTTTTACAATAATTTACAACTTTGGTGGTCCATACACAGTGTCCATGGAGATGCAGAACTGGGTGCAGGTTTTTAGTGAT
The DNA here is from genome assembly GCF_965231275.1 of Zosterops lateralis. Taxonomy (NCBI): domain Eukaryota; kingdom Metazoa; phylum Chordata; class Aves; order Passeriformes; family Zosteropidae; genus Zosterops; species Zosterops lateralis. The sequence goes on from NC_139762.1 coordinate 114,462,700, forward strand.
TCCCAAAGCATAATCTTACCTGCTTATTCTACAATCACTTTATACAAAACTTTTTAAAGGATTAGAAAGAAAATAACCTAGACCTTTATTCTGGTGTTGGTGACATTGATTGGGACATGCACAGAAAAATATATATCTAAACCAACCTGAGCTCAGAATTAGGCCTGCCAGTTTGCACCGTGGAGAAGGCAATTGTCTCATCTGGGATGCTCACTCATGAAAACATCTGTGTAATGTAGTAATCACTTTACATAATGGGATTATAAACCATTTATGAATATGGTCTGTTTGTGTGATTTTGAGTCACTGGTTGGATGCTCAAGCCCTAAGCTGAAGCACTCACAGAATATGAGTGCATGGCAAATGTTATATTAAGCTGTAATTGTTGTCATTAGATGCTGCCTCTACTTATATTGCAGGAGGGCATGTGATTTTTTTTTTTTTTACTTCCTAGTCCACCTGACTTTTTATACCCATTCAGAAGCAATCAAACAGAAAAGCTAAAACAGGATGCCGACACACCTTACAAAATGACTCAATAAAGCCTCCCAGCCTTACTCTGCAAATTGTAAGGCAGAGATGTCTTCAGCAAGGCATAAGTGAGCTTTTCTTTATTTAGCATTTCTAGCATGCTATGAAGCCTTCCAAGCTGAGTAGAACATTCAAAAGTGGACCTTCTGGAGAAGGCCTAAGGCTCAAATCTGGAACTTTCCCACCTGAGCATGCTAAGTTTGCAGACATGTAGCTCACTTGCAAATCAAGTCTTTTACCCTGTAAAGATAACGGCAGAGCAGTATGAAACAAACAATAAGGATTTGCCAAAAATCTGCTGCACATCATGTTTTTAGAGATCTTTGAAAATTAATTTTCAATGTTTACTTGCACTATTTTATTTCCCTAGGGCTGAGTCACTGTCAGGAAAAAGAAAAGAGCTTTTGTAAATTCATTGCTCAGAAGAAAGACACTCCAAACTGTGTCATCTTTGGTTTATATCTGGAAGGAGAAAGGGAAGAGATGTGCAAGACTGACAATAACCTTCACATAGATTGTGTTATTCAGTCCCGTGAAGCTAAAACCAGGGCTGGAGATGCTACCTGTTTGCCCAGTAGAAGAGGGAAGAACGAAATCTCGAGCACTTCCACCCAGTGCTCTGGGTATACTGACTACAGCACCCACACAGTCTCATGCCACACACATCCTGCCCACTGCACCCTTGAAGAGTGAAGAGGCAGAAGAGTTGGGGCAATAATTCTTAGTATATGTGAATTTCTGTCAGAGCTCATGGGAGGCCCTTGAGCCAAGAGAGGAGACATCAAGTAAGAAGGAGGAGTGTGAAGAGGAAGCAAAGCCATTTGCTCTTTTAGACAAGTTGATAAAAGAAAATCAGATACTGGGAATAGAAAAGGTACAGTTGAAAGAGATGCTCCTGGCAGCCCAGAGTTCAGGTAAACATGTGGTGGCAGGCAAGGCTCAAACCACATCATTTCACACAGCAGGCACCACACTTCAATATTACTGTTATTGACTACACTGGTATTCAAAATGTCTAGTGCACATGAATACAGCACTTGAACTGATGGGAAAAGTCCTGTCCCATGCATCAATGAAAATTCATTACTCATTTCACAGTTGCACCAGCAGCTGGAGGTACTGAGGAACACTCAGGGTTGGATTCCTGAGGCCAAGTGTTGAGTCTGATTTTATGTAGTTTTCTGCATTACAGCTCTGGGTTGGCCTAAAACCATCTACTAAAGAGATTTCTGACCTGCAGTACTTTAGGAAAAAGACTGCCTGTGCAGTGGAAACTTAACTAAACCCACTTCACAATTCCCATGACCATCCTCAGGCAAATGTGGCATCAAGGGAAGGTACAAAATGTTAACAGAGGTTATCAGTTCCCCTTTGGTTTTCTTCTCTGGCAGTAATGTTCTGACTGTTTATGAAAAGAAATATCTGTCATCTTGTAATTTAGGAACTGACTTTGAATCTCAGTTTTCCTCTTGCACATGAATATTTGAATTCATCTTGGAAACTGGTTCAACGACATCATTCAGCTGCCACTGAAGGCTTCTGAAGTTCATTATGGGGCTTGACAAAAACAGCATCACAAGGATTAAATCAGTCTTGGAAGTGTAAATGACTGTAACATGATGACCTTAATGTTGGAAATAAATTTTGTGTGTGCATGTATATATATATGTAATATTTATACATACACATCACACATATACAGTAGAGACTAATTTTTAGGGCCATAGTACACATCTTGGCACTATTCCTCTACATACAAGTTTTGCTGATTCTTTTCACAAGAAAAAAATTCTCCTATACATGAGCTTAGAATTCTTATTGAATATATAATGCTGAATTAAAATTGACATTTCTGTGCCACTTGCAGTGCAAGGATTTCTGGCAGGAACTGTTAACCAATTTAATGCCATACAGATTTAGCCACAGGATGGAAAAATTTGGAGCTTCATATCATGAAAATCGATGCTGCATTTAGAGGAGAGAGAAATTTAGTTACTTGGCCGAGGGGGTCTTTTAAATGCTCTCCTGGAGAAAAAAAAAAAAAAATAAGCTCATCTTTTTTTCAGATCCTGGCCAATTTATTTGATTAAAAACACTTTGTAGGATTTTTTTTTTTTCCTGTGCCTTTTTCAGTTTGGAGCACTGTGAAATGCCCAGAGAAGCCTCTTCCTCTGTCTGTGGCAGTGCGTGGCAGAGCCTCTCTTGCTCTGGCAATGCTTGCTGGTGAGAGAAGGACTAGAAAAGCAGTGTGAATGGTTTGGGATGGGCACCACTGCCATCACTGCTCCTACCATGCGAGGAGCACCTCCAAGCACTGCTCCACCTCTGGGGCTGGGTGACAACCACTGTCCCTGTCATTATAAGGACTTGCACAAGACACTTCACTTTGATTTTCATTCACATTTCTAGTTAAGTCCCTCGAGAGGACAGCCTTAGAAATGAAACACAGCTGAAAGCAATTGCTTTTCCCTTTAATAAAGTCACCATTCCTCCCAGCTGTGGTCTGACTGGTTTTGGGTGGAAGCGAGGATGGTGTGAAAAGCTTCAGGGATTTCTTTTCTCAGGCATAAGGGCTGTCACCAAGTCCTCTCTCACACAGCTCCTGACACCTGATGACACCACTGATGTGACTTCTGTCCAGAAGGAGGGGAGCTGTAACTGTATGAACCTGACGGGTCTGGCTGAGCAGGCAGAGCTGTGCACTCATCCCAGAGCACTGCCCCTGGCAGCAGCTTTCAGTAAATCATTTGGTACTTCTAGGTTAGATAGCATAAGCTAGCAACAATCTTACAGCCCTGATAGACACAGTATCATCTGCAAGAATTTTCCAGGATGTCAGAAATCTGTTGTCTATCAATCACCACGCCTTCAATTTACTTGGACAAATGTTCCCTTTGAACTTCATTGTTTTCCAGTTGTAAGTCCTCACACCTGCATCCACACTGCAGCTGAAATATATGTTTTCCAGCTTTACAGCTGAAAGTTGGAGTTCCTCTCCCTCTCTCTCCTAGATGTAGTGCAAAAGGTGTCCTGTATGTTTGGATTGGGTCTGAGAGAATTCTCATTATGCTTCCTCTAAGATCTCTACTCCAGGATTATTGTGGCCATCATGAACAGATATCAAATCTACTCTTTAGGGAGCCGTGGCATATTGCCAAAACCAAAAACATAATGTGCTAAGGATTGAGACAGCCATATTTAGTGAAAAAAAGAAGAGAAATTAATTTTATTTTGTCCTTTTTCCTCTTTAGTGAGTCTGGGGTGTCCAGTGATAAAATCCAAGGGAAAGGCCTGAAGTTTGTGTCAGGTGAAGTTTGGGTTGGATCTTAGGAAAAGTTTCCTCACCCAGATGGTGGCTGGGCACTGGAACAGGCTCCCCAAGAAAGTGATCACAGCCCCAAACCTGACAGAATTCAAAAAGCATTTGGACAATGCTCTCAGGCACATGGTGTGACTCTTGGGGATGGTGCTGTGCAGGGCCAGGAGTTGCATTCCATGGTCTTTGTGGGTCCCTTCCAACTCTGCATATTCTGTGATTCTGAGATATGATTCCCTTGTCACAGCCTTTAACTATATGCTTTTTCCCTCAGGCCTAAAAATCTCAATTTCATTGAAACCTCCAGTTCACAATCTTCAAGCAGATTGGGCTGAAATACTACGTGGCAGAGTGATGGACCAAGACAAATGGAAAAAGAAAATTTTATTTTTCAGGCTTTAACATGGTCCCTGGAAAAACTATTTGACACCATGGGCTGCAGAGCTGCTGGGGAAAACTGTCCTTGTGCCCAGAGAAATATTCCCAAATTGCTGCTGGCCACTGTTAAAACTGAATGGGTTTCTGGCTCTGAGTAGAGTGAATATTTGGTGACAAGTGTTGCTGACAGCTTTTAGGTGTTACAGCCTTAGAGGGAGAAGTAGTTCTGAGTAAATACTTAATCCACAGGCTAGATCTATTTGTTGGATAACTAAGAGTGAAGGGAATTTATAAAGAAAAATGTTATGAGACTGGAGGCCTTGAGGAGATGAAGGGTGGCAGGATGTTTTTTCTGTGAGCCTTTGGGGTTCTGTCCCTGACTATGAGGACTTTACTATTTGCTATTTTCTTAAATATTGCTTTAATGAGAATATTTTTTGTCTTACTTATGGTATGGTTATGCTATGATTACTAAATCTTAGTTTTTGTTCCTGTCCAGAGACAAAAGGAGTGGGTTGGCTGTATTTTGGCTGCCTAGAGGAGGATCACAAAACTATCAAGCCTAGATGCTGACCACAGTTTCATTCTGCAAAAAAATAAAATACAAAGTTCATCAGTGACTAAGCAGAGAAGATTTCAAAAAAATGTTCTCTTCCTTTAACTGTACTTATTTTTGATGAAAAAAAGATTTTCCCATCATTATGGTTTCTGAGTGACCCAGTCAGAGAAGTCCTTTTATGTGTATTTTACCAAACATGTAATAGACACTGAAACCTTCAGCCAAGAGAGCCTGGCCTTTTTGTCCATGTATATACTCACACAGGACTCAGCCAGTTTCTGCTGAGTACAGGACCATAAACCCACAAAATGTTCAGTTTCCAGGGAAACAGAAAGCTCTGCTTTTTTGACAAAAACACACAATTTATGACTCATTTCTACTACCACACTATTTCAGAACTATTTTCCCCAGCTAGAAGGATATGTGTTTTCTAACATAAAGTGAATTGAGGAGCTGGCAGTTGCTGTAGGACAGAGCTTTTTCCAGGATCTCCATGGTTTCACCCTAACAGTGCTCAACACTCACTCACCTCCCCAGAAAAGGCACTTGATGAGTGTGGTTCAGAGGTGACTCCCAGAGGAAGTCTGCCAGCTTGGTGGCCCCATGACCTTGGGCCACATTTTTAAGGGTAGGCAGATAAGGGTTCACTGAGACTTTCAAAAGCTCTCAGACACCTCTTTCACCTTGAAATCAACTCATTACCACAGCTGCAGCCTGTCAAGAAAGTGAAGTGAGAGCTAACAGAAAAATCCCTTTCTCTATTATACCAATGTGCAGCAGAGAAAAGTATGGCACTTGTTCTTCCCACCTCTCAACACAGAAGTAAGTGCTTCATGGTTCAGAAAGTCCACAGTTGGATGGCTTGAGAAGCACTCCCTGCTAGTGTTATCATCTCTGCTGAGACATTCTGCTGAGCTCCCCATGTCTGGGTGCTCCTGCTCAGGAGGACAAGGCAGAGACAGTGTGAGATTTTATCTGTTGGCTCAGTGACAGTGTGGGTGGTTCTCACTGGTCAGACTCACCAGCAGAATCCAGGCTGGCTGATGTACACTGTGTCCCCAAGGCAAGCACCTGCACACAGGGTGGCATTTTAATGACTGGTGTGTGGATGGTCAGGGTTGACTGTGCATCTGCAGCTAGTGAAAGACAACAGTGGTAAGCACAAAGATGATTTTTACCCCACACTGAAACCCTGACTTTCAGATGTCTTATTATGTCTGAAAGAAATGCTTCAGGCTGAAGTGAGACTTACTCTATCCCCTGTGATAGTGCGACACAACACTTTCAGTGTAAGGACACTTACATATTTCTCTCATGCTGTGGGAAAGAGGAGACCATTAGCTGCCACATGCTCCATCCTTACTGGAGCTGCAAAAAGCTGCAGGACTGCATTAAGGCAGACAGAGTAAAGCTGTGTTTGTAAAACTCAGGGTGAATGCTGTAGGATTTGCTTACCCTGAGGGATTGAATGGCAAATGCCTAACACAATTTTAACCAACATCATGCTGCAAGTTGAGGAAGCTAGAACTTGTATTTGAGGAGTGGATAGAATACTGAAAGATTTGGAAGAGAGCTTCCAGTTACATTAGAGTTGAACTGGCATTTGGCTTTAAGCTGAGGACAAATTGAGAGCTAAAACTGGAAATTCAGGTCTTGAATTAGGTTTCTGATATCCCATAAGTAAGCCTGGTAACTCCTCAGAGCACAGTGCCAGAAGTTAAATATTTATGTTGTTGTTGACTTTGCAAGATTGGCCAATCCTGATCAGTTGTGACCAAAGTAGGAAAGGGGGCACCTCCTAGAAACCCCTCAAGACATAAATCAGAAAAGATTCATAGTTCAGATCCCCATATTCTACAAAATGAGCTTGGTGGAGAATCTGTTTTTTGCATCTGATCCATCCCTAGTCAGCATGGATTTGAATAGCGTCAGGACTTACATAAACTGAATTAATGTTATCAGAAGTTTTCAAAGTTCTGCATTTCTGATATAATTTTCTCCTTTCATTCTCATTCTGTAAGCATCATTCAAACTGTTTTCCCAAGAAACAGCACTCAGCTGCTCTTATCTCTGGCTGATCCTGGATAGTATAGAAAACAAGTAGCTAAAGTCTTCACCTCAGGCCCCAGACAGCAAAGGGTCTGTCATCACTGCCAGTAAAGAAATGGCAATTGGCATCACCACAAAATTATTTCAGAGGCAACAGCCATTAAAGAATACCCCTTTTAAAATAAATTGATGATTTAAAAATTTTGGCATGGTTTGCTCTGTTTGAGGTTCTTTTAGTTTGTTGGAATCTGATTTTTCAATTAGATTAATTTTTTTTTAAAGTTTATACACAGTATTTAATCAATGTAGAACAATGTCAAACACGATAAAACCATGAGTGACCTGGCCTGATTTAATTCACAACTGACACTGCTTGAGGAGGCAATTGAACTAGATGACCTTCAGTGGTGCTGAATTTTCCCATGACGTAAATAAATCTAGGAAAGTTATGATGAGAAGTCTGTAATCTGAACTCCCACATCCCACTGATGTCACCTCAGTGAAAACATCTTGCAGTCTCTTGTGGCATTGCTATCTTGCAGGAAAGAAAATAAGTTTAAATGTCATGATGTCTGGTTTATCGTTTCAGTTTATATTAACATCATTACTTCCAGCTCTAATACCTTATATGATGACTGTATCTAGTTCAACTCAAGGCAATTGCCTCACATGAATATAGTTTTATAATAATAAAAGAGTACATTTTGGACACTCACACATAACTATCTCAAGTTATTCTGAAGCGAAATCAAAGTGTTCATGCGGTTGATGAAAAATATTTTGAATTATCACATCATTTAGCTGGTCTGGAGACAAGGGAAATTTGAATTCTGTTGGGTTAAATGATTTGGCTGTGTGGAAATATTTGCTCAGGTTCAAAACTCTTGCCTCATCTCAGTCCATGATTTTGTTCCCATAACTTTATAGGAATATTGAATATTTACAGGATACTGATTGGCATTACTAAACCATGTTTAAAAAACCCCTTGTCCAGCAAAATCAGCATAATAAGGCTTGGAGGTGTCTGAGACATAAGCAAAATTTAGAAATTACTGGAACTGTATATGTTTTTCAAGGGCAGAAATCCTTAATGGCGTAGCTTTAATTTTCGTAGGGAGTGTTCAACCAATTCTGTCCAAAAAACATATGGTATCTAGTCCTTTCTTTTCCATCACTGCCTTTGAAATTCAAAGCAGATTCTGTGTGAAACTGCTTGTTTATTTTTGGAAAACGGCTAGTCTAGGAGAAACGTGCCACTATCGTATGCATATCTGTGGGGGAAAAAATGTTACTAGGATTTATTATTTTTCATTTTACATTGTATTCAACATTAAAATTCTGTCCAGTTCTGCTAAATACAGAAAATTTACCTTAGGAGGATATCTTTGACTGACTTAAATAATCTCTTAATTTCAATAGCTGTTGAAAGAATATAATTTGTGACCTAAGTCATACATGATCCTCTTTAGTGGCTCTAAGGAAGCTGAGGTTTTCCAACAGATCTGCAAACTGTATTTTTCTATTAAAAACAAAAAGCCCTCATACTTCAACATACCTATGTAACCCTAAATTGCTAAAAAATGCAAAAAATTAGCTCTAAAAGCATCAGTGGAGTAAAACATTCTGTAAGAAAAAAATTATAAAAAGGCAATTGTCTCAACAAAACATTTAAAAATTATATTTAAACATCTGCTTTAAGTTTGAACCGTTTTTTGAGTACTTGTACGTGAGTTTTGGCACAGGAACTATAGCTCAGGTTCTTCATGCCTGTTTCACTCTTGGTGGACCAAGCAATCTACACTGCATCCTCCCCTGAACACTGTGCTTTTGAGAAAAGGGGAATACAAGGGGGTCTAGACTGCTGTCCCTGTTGCGTACCACAGTAGCCCGTGCAGGTACATGCTATTTTTTAACCAACCTAAACCACAATGCTGAGCACAAATGGAATATTAGGGACTACCTACCTTCTTAGTGGCAGATCAAAAAGTTATAGAAAAACTAATATTACTTCTCTCCAGTCATTTTCAGAAGGATATTTTCTCTTCAGAGACACTTGTACAAAAAAACCTGCTGACTAGGTCTCTTTATTGGAGAGCAGCCCAATCTGGCAACACTTTTTTCCGCCCCCTGACAGTTTTTACTCTTGTGCCAGCAACTGGGGTCACATAGATTTATCCATGCTGGTCCCATGCCACCATGGCATTATAGATGTTAGAAGACTAAATAAATACTTTGTAACAACCCCATCCTGTCATCTGAATAAAGTGGAGTTTATAAGTGCATTTTGAATAATGAAATAAGCCAGAACTGTGTTGTTTGAACCCTGCTAAAGAAGTCAGCTAGAATTAACACAAATGGGAATGACTGATGACACAAGCAGCAAAACAGAGATGCCATTTCTGATTTTTTCTTTTATTTTTTTTTCATGAGGAAAAGAGAAGATCTTCTCCAGCTGTGTGGAAATAGAGTTCAAATCACAATCATTACCCCATTTTACACAAACCATTGGATTCTTTGGTTAGGATTCAGATAATTAATGAAGAGGAAAGGGAAATTCCTATTTTTACTGAAGACATACTTCATTTTTCTAGATGGAGTTAGTTTATATTGCTGGGAAATGTGGCATACCCCGTTTGTTCCTGTAAAGTGGGGAAGATAAAATGCTTTGAAGTATTACAAACTAAACTTTTCAGTGGGATGTAACTCTTAAACTCCCTTGGGGGGAAAAAAAGAGAGAGTGTTATGACAATTGGGATGTTTCTCATGAGTTCTGGTTGATACTGCAAAACTGATGTGCCATGAATGGCTATTCGAGGCTGCTATCTGATCTTGGGGCTCCATACTGTGTAGGATTGCTGCATTTCCACAATTTCATTTTTGATGGAGTTTAATTTCTGGTTTTTGAAATTGAGGGACTTTGACCTGAAAATACATTAATTTGGAGAATGAATTCCCTTTGCAGGAGAAAGAAGAGGCATAATGCCCTGCTATGTGGTGACAAAGTTTGGCGGATCAGGGACTGTGAAGAAATCAGCCAGGGGAATCACAGACAAGCACCAATGTGCAGAGTAGGCACTTTTTTTGGAATAGAATAGACTAGACTAGACTAGACTAGACTAGAATAGAATAGAACTATTTCAGTAGGAAGGGACCTATAATGATCATCCGGTCCTTTCCCGTAGGAGAGCCAGAGATGATCACTTGTCCCCATTCTGAAGAACAGTTGCATCAGGCCAGTCCTGTTCAATATCCCATCATTTAGAAAGGACTCAGAAAAAATGCAAAACCACGGGAAGGATATAATACTTTCCCACAATACTTGGAGTTCCAGAAGTAACCTGCATTGCCTCAGGGCAACTCCTTCCTCTGGAAATCTGCCGTGATCTGATGCATCTTGGGCTGCTGTTTTTTTTATTTAGTTATGTATTTTATTTAGGTATGCAGACTCACTGTGTAAAGTCATGGTCCCTGACCCATGGCAAGTTATTTATGTGGCCTCTGACATTGCTTGCAGAGACAGGAAGTAAAGAAGAAAATTCTGAAATTTGCAAAGGATTTCACAGGGAAACTCAGGGGAAGGAGGCGCCTGCAGCATGTTACGTGGTCAGCACAAAACATGTTACTCAAGAGCTGTGGGAGTCTCAAAGGAGACCTGGTCAGCAGTATCTGCCACAACTAGGCATAAACATGTTTCCAAACTTCCCCAGAGCTGCTCAGTTTGTTTTCTTTCACCATACCACTCTACAAAGATGACTGGAAGTGGAGCTCCAACGAGGGATTTCTTCAAGCTACTGAGTGGTCCATGAGGTCAGCACCAGGGCTAGGAATATGATGGTCCTTGGCTGGCAATCTGCAGAAAGCTATCAGGATGTTCACAAAGACAATAAACGAGCAGGGCAGAGGTACAGCAACTCAGGCCAAGGAAATGTGTTCTCACTGTGCTGGGGTGTAATCACAGCTGCCAGTGAAGTGGGAGAATATTTCATTCTATGTTCATCCAGATAATGAAAAGGTAGTGAAAAGCATTAAAATGTTTTCAGAGCACTTAGACAAAGATTTGTGTGATCAAAGTAGTCCTTTCCAAGGATTATCAGTGGAGGAGGCATTTCTACCAAGCAGATTTCTGCCCTGCACTGCTTTGGCTGTGTCTGACCAGTAGTTCAGACTTTGTGCATAGTTTCATGAGCTGCAGTTTCTTGCCCATATGAAGATTTGAGAAAGGTGGAGTGTTACTAAAATTCAGGGTGCATTGGGCTTTATCAAGAGTTAAAATATTTATCAAGCCACAGCTCATCAATAATCACAGCAGGCAGTGCTGTGGACTTAGCTCAGTTTCAGATAATAGCAATGTTGCCACCATATTAACTTGGAAGATAGATGGAAATGAGAATATGATTAATCATTGTTACCCTTGCTTGGCTGATGTGTGTTTGCCTTTTAGGTAATGTATATGCATGATTCTTCTGAATGCACAAATATCTATTATGCATGTACTGCCACACAATTTCTTTCAGATTTAGTTAAATAGAGTGAATAATTTTGAGAGGAATCTGGAGGTTTGGATACTTTATATTGCCATCACAGATGAACAAAACTCAGCAGTATCCCCACACATCATGTGCATGTAATTTTTAGTAGCATTCATTTTTACCATCAAAAGTACATGATAGGTGTTTTAAAATCACTGACATGTTATGAAGATTCCTTGTATTTTTCCCTATGTCTAATCCCATAGCTTTTTCAGGGAAGTGATGGTGAAAGGAAGGCAAGAGTAGTATTTTGTGATACCTTGATCCTTCAGGATAAATAGCATTGTTCTGATAAAGATCTACACAATTGTTGTGGTTTAATCCCACCTGGCAACTAAGCTTCATACAGCCAGTGGCTCACTCCCTCTCTGTGGGATGGGGGACAAAATCAGAAGGGTAAAATTAAGAGAGCTCCCGAGTTGAGATGAATATGGAAAGCAAAATCCTTGCACACAAGCTGACTAAAACAAGGAGTACATTCACCATTTCCCATGGGTAGGCAGGCATTCAGCCATACCCAGGAAACCTCTGCTCCAACACATGTACAGGTGACTTTGGACGAGAAATACCAACACTCTGAAATGCCAACACGTGTCCCTCTGGTCACCTGGGGTCACCTGTCCCAGCTGTGTCCCCCCTCAGGTCCTTGTGCAGCCCCAGCCCCTTCACTGGTAGGGAGGGGTGAGGATCTGAAAAGGCCTTGGCTCTGTGCAAGCCCTGCTCAGCAATAACAGACATCCCTCTGTTACAGCAGCACAAACCCAAAAGATAGCCAAAAGATACAGCCACTGAGAAGTTAACCCTACTCCAGACAGAACCAGAACATCGATGGCAGAAAAAGAGAAAGCTGTTTCTTCATGCTTGCAACAGACTGGCAATGAATTCACATTTGTATGATTATCCATTTCTTTTGGAGTCCTAACATTACCCTTGGCAGGGTAGGTATATAAATATGTATTTGAAAATAAATGTTTCCATGGGGCTGTAGCATATGAGAGTTTAGAAGACAAGAAAATTTTGTAGAGGTGAAAGATATGAAAAGTTGCTTCAGGCTTTGTGGCTTCCACTTATACAGCCTAGAGATTTTTTTCCAGCTGTGTGGAATTGATGTGTATCTTCTCTTTTGAATATGATTGTAGGCAAACCGGCTCTGATCTTTATATTACCAGTTAGCAAAAGCCTTTGAACAGTTCCAAGGTGCTGTCTAGCTGATCATCCAGCCTTCTGGTGGAAAGATAAAAGATTTTGATTTGGCTTATCAGAGTTCTGTTTCAGATACCTAAAAGCTTACTCTACCTCCCACAGGTCAAAATTTTAGAAGAAAAAATATTTGATGCAACACACTGTCTTGTTTAGAGGGAAAAGGAGCATATGTTTCAAGAGAATCTCACAGGATGTCTGAGAAACATATTTCAACTGAAGATTTAGGCTCATCTAAGCAAATAAAAGCTTGAATCACTGAAACTGCCATTTTCTTGAATTAAAGGTAATTTTCTATTGGAATTTCCAGGTTTTAAGCTTTTGTTTATTGGATGAAAAAGTGACATTTTCTGTGAAAAAAAAAAATTAAAATTCTTTATTTCATTGGAAGCTCAGGTTTAGGCTGTTCACGGACTAATTTTTTATCAGCTACATCTGAGCCTTACATTTGTATTAATCCCTCATGCCCAAACCAATCTTTTCAAAGCGGGCCCCAGCCTTTGGCTTTCTCAGGTAGAGCCATTCCACCAGCTCTTACAGTCACAGCAGTAAGGCTGAAGATGTGAACACCAGAGACAGCTATGTTCTCTCATTTTCTCTCTGAGAACACTCCACTTCCCTGGCAACAGCCCTAAGGCTTTGAAACTTATTGCTGCCTTCCTGAGCTTCAGCTGGGATACTCATGAGCAGAACCACATCATAACCAGTGAGACAGGAACTCAGAAACGCTGAGCTGTTTCATCAGCCCAGAATCTTTATTGCAATCCAACAGTTTCTCCCCACCCAAGTTATAAAACTATCTCCTAATCCTTTCTTCCAAGAGATGGAGAATTAATAATTGTCTGGAGTTCCTGACAAGATCAGTTAGGATTTTTAATATCCTTGTTCTGCTAAATTTCCACTTTCTGGGTGGAGGTGTAAAGAGTGTATATTTTTGTGTAAATGTATATGCATGTTACAGTTCTTCAGGCTGTACAGTTGTATGTTTCCATTTGTGCTTACCTTCCCTTGATGTTAATGGAAGCTATGTGGAAGTGTCCTTGTGGAAGAATGTTTTAGATAAGGGAATATTCAGCAAGATGGGGTCTTCCTGTTAACAGTTTTATTGCATTTCTAGAAACCTTTCTTACTGTGAAAAACAACGAGAAAATCAGATTCCTTGCCGACATAATCCAAACCCAGTTATAGAGTGTATACTCACTGGATAGGACCCATTTGTTTCACTCACACTGTATTTAACACAGTCACACTTCAAAGGAAACGTACCCAGCAGAGCTACACATCATGCACTGGATCTGGCCAAGGACATCCATGGTGGTCAATGGAAACCCCCTATCCTTACAAATTAGCGATTGTATTAAATGGCAGGGACTTAAATTTCAGGTTCACCGCAGCAATTTAATATTGACAAGAAATCCATTCTCTTCCATTTACTGGTTTGTTATTTTTTTTTGATTGCAATTCATTATTTAATTCAACAAGTAGCAAATATCACACAGAAAGAGAAAATATATTTCTGTCATAGTTTCTTGAACTGAATGTATAGTTGTTACCACCACTAGTGCTCGAAAATCTTCATTTTTGGGCCAGTATAATTTCTCCACGTTCAAGTTGAAAAAACTGTTTAGGATCTGGAGACTGAAATAAAAGGAGACACAGGATATCAGGGACTTGTATCATCAGGAAGCAGTGAAATGGAACAGGTTTTTGTGAACACTCAATGGTCAATATGAAATAATTGGATGTCAGATGTGGTTTTTAAGAGATGAAAATCTTTAAACTAAGCAGTTAAAAGAATGTGAGGTAGGAGAACACTTACTCCATTGTCAGCAGAAACACAATTTTCTGTAGTCATTTGAAATTACATGCAATTATAATTACATGCCAGAGAGAACTGAAGGCTAGCTGGCTCAGCAGCAGCATTGCTGTAGAGGTGGAGCTTTGACAGCAGGAAAATGCATCTTGATGGAGCACCTGAAGCTCTCCAGGAAGCGGAGGCAGAAGGGGAGGGATTCTCCCTCCATGCTCCTGCTGGTACAGCCTGTGGTGTTGATGCCTTAAGTTTTAGCTTTCATGTTTTTCAGATTCTGTGCTGCCTAGGGGTGTAGCTCTGAGCCTCATATTAAGTGCTAGTCAGCTCTCTTCACAGAGTAGGTAGACAGAACAAATCCTTTTCCTCCTGAAGACCAAGGACAATGGTTACAAGTTCCAGGCTCAAAAGTGTAAACAACAGTGAACTGAAGAGAAAACAAGAAGGATAGGACTTCATAATCTGAAGCTGTAACTGGACAATTAAACGTATTATACAAATGGACCAAAATTTATAAAAGTATGAGACCTTGTGGCCAGTAGTCTAATTCTGTGACCATTTTAAGTCCATCTTAGGTGTAGCCCTGGCCAGCCTCTTGTCCTGCCCAAGGCGTAGCCTTAAAGGCCTTTTAATAAATATCTATATTATTCTCTAGCTCTGTTCAGTCTTTGTTCCAGGACAGCCTTCCCAAGTGTGGGTAAGCTTTTCAGGCAGCACAACAGCAGCTTTATCTCAGCATACTAGTGTGAGGCTAGTGCTGCTCATCATTCCTGCTTCCTCACAAGCATATGGAGCTCAGCAAGTGGGCTGTGAAACACTGTGGTGGTCTTTTATTAACCTGTGCCATGTGCAGTGCCCGAGGGACAGACCTTGGCATCAGGACATAATTTTCACTCAGATAAGATTCCATCTCATCTCCCATCTTTGGCAATCTGCATCCACTTCACTTCATACTCCACTTCCACTGCTATCATAGTGTGGTAGAGGCCATCAGCGCATAAGGCTTTCATGCAAACAAGATGCATCAGACTTGGCTGCTTACCTGCTCCCCCATCAGGATCTGGCACCGGTTTTCAAAGGCTCATCACCTGGCATCCTGACTCCTGTAATGAACCTTGCTTTGGTTGAGCATTTCACCCCAGAATAGGGGGGGATTTGTTGCTGAAGCCTTGTATTGTGGGGAACAGCAACCATTTGGGGAGCCACAACTCTGCTCCTCCACCCTACAAAGCCAACAAAGCCCTGGTCCCTCACTTGGTCATGTCACCTGTGTGTACAAAACAACATGTTCCCTGGGCATTGTTTACTCTCTAACTCCTCTTCACATTCTGAACTTCTTTTCTTTCATTCCTTCTTTGCTTGAATTCGTACACTTTTGTAAGTCACTTCTGTTTTCCTTTTACCTTCTTATTCAGTGAACTCCCATTCCTCACAGCTACCACTTTTTTAATTGTAGCTTTTCCTTCTTTCCGTACTTTTTCTTTTCTTTTTTTGAATGAATATTTATCTTTTAATTAAATCACCAGGAGGCATATTTAGAACCCCCAGGGTTCACTTTGAACTATGAAAAGGAAAAGGCTTACACTCTGCTATAAACAAAATGTTAATTTGAATTAATTGAAGGAAATGCTCTGCCTGTGATAGACTTGTTCCTGAAACGCTCTGCCTATGATAGACTTGTTTCTAAATAATTAATAATTTCAGCCAGAAAAGAAGACATTACAGTCCTGAATTTTGCTTCTGGTCCTAGCAGTGTCAGCCTTGAGCAGCTCTGCAGATATGAGCTGAACAGATCTCATTTGATATTGGTTCAGCCAAAAGTAATTTTTGGGCTGAAAGCACCATGGGAAAAATGCATTTTGGTCTGTATTGTGTCCAAACACTTTATAGCCCTTTAAGTGCTCTCCTCAACCTCTAGTGCCTCGTTTTTCACTGGAATGGTTTCCCTCATAGCTGAAACATAGTGATAACTGGAGTGAGGAATAGGGGTAGCTGGGATTCAGGAGCCTATAGACTGAGGAAGGGGCTGTAGTAGTGGGCAGAAAAGACTGATGGCCAATATGATCTCATCTGGAAAAGGTGGGGAAGTGTCCCTTGGCCAGGAGAAGCCTGTGGGGAGGGAAGGGGTAGGGGTGTGTGCCAGAATCTCTAATGTCCCCTGGCTCCTTAAAGTATTGGCCTAAGATAATTCTGGCTTGTGGTCCAATCTCCCTCCTGCACTTTGAAATAGGAGGAATAAATAACTACTTCTGCTTAATCCTTCCTTCTTGTGAATGTTTAATCCTTGGTATACTGATCTTCACTATCATGATGTGGAAGAGGGGAAAAAAATAGTGCATAATGCTGAGGGAGAAGAAAAAAATAGTCCTTGGAAGAACTGCTTTCTGAAAGGTAAGGACTCTTCCAAGCTTCATTAAACCTTTATTCCCCTCTACTCTGCACCTCTTTTGACAATTATTGATGATCTCTTTGTTCTTCTCTTACGCGAATAGCCATGAAAAAGAGGGACAATCACATGCACCTTTATATTGCCTGCTAATCCAAAATTGAAGCAAATGCTACAAAGCTAAAATTGCATTTCACCATTTTACATCAGAGTCACACAGAGAGAAGGCATAACAATATGGAGCTAAAGATAAGTAGAGTTATTGCAGATATATAACAAGTATTACCTTGCGTGATATTATCATTTAGTATTTCCCACAATGCCAAAAAGCTACTCTCCACTGGATATCAGTTTATTCAAAGGTTCATTAAATTAGTCACATTAATATGGGTGGCTCTTAAAGAAACATTTCCAGATTCCTGTAGAATGCATGTACTGAAGATGTATGACAGGCCATTTCACACACTCTCATAGCCCTTCCAAAAGTTTCTGCTGACAATTTCCAAGAGGCCCTTTAGTTTAACGCATGACCAAATGCATAGTCTGGCTCATTGTTGTGTATTTCCCATGAGAACATGAATCCTCAGATTTAGTTTGCTGCGTAACATCACACGATTTCTTGGCAGTACAAGGCAAAGGAGAAAAAAAATATTTCAAGTAGTTTCTTAATAATTAAAAGGAATAAATTGTTTTGCCTTTGGTCCTTTCCCAAGAGTCCAAGACTTTACATATTTACCAGTCCTATTTCTAGTCTATATAGATTCTTATAATATATTAGTATCCTGTCCTTTCCAATAACATTTTTCATAAATTCCATGAGGATCAAATCACTCTTGGGCAGTGTCTACTCTCAAGCCATGCTTTCTGGCATAAAAATAGCATTAAAAAAACCCAAAGCAGGAGTCCCACAATGCAAATGTGCCAACAAAGTGATCAGCAGGTTAAAAATGACCATTAACTTTACACATAACA
Organism: Zosterops lateralis; assembly: GCF_965231275.1. Classification (NCBI taxonomy): domain Eukaryota; kingdom Metazoa; phylum Chordata; class Aves; order Passeriformes; family Zosteropidae; genus Zosterops; species Zosterops lateralis. The sequence goes on from NC_139762.1 coordinate 114,480,430, forward strand.
AAAGTAGAAAAATGCATAGGTTTTAGAGTGTGAGAAAATTTTGACTGAAATTGCTTGTTTCCACTGTAATAGAATTGCAATGATGAGTTTTCATATTTTCTATGATATAGAGTAATTTCAAGATAAGAAAGTCTGAAATATTATTCAACTCTAATAGAGGAAAACCTACTTGAGCCTATCAGTCTTTACAAGACACTTATTTTTTCTGTACGTGAGGTGATTCTTAACAGGGATTTGAAGAAATGTTAATGGAGTCTTCTCTCCCTGGAATTAGAAAACTATGGGGTCTGAAAAGAAATACCTGACTTAAAATTTTGATCACAGATTCAGAAGATTATTAGCAAAATAGATTTCTGGAATAGTGTTATTAATATTGAAATCAGTAATACCTCTAAAGAGTTATAATTCCTCTCTGCTAACAGAACTCTTAGAGAGATTTATTTTCTCCCAGTGAATAATATGAGTCTCAAATCTAAAGAGCGATTACTTTGGCAGTGAATTTCTAAAGTGTAGCAGTTAGGAGAAAGTACCTGCTTTTATGGAATTGCCCTTTGAAATATAAAGTTCAACCCTGCATTAATGAATCTGTGCACACTTTTGCCAGTGTATGCTACTGGTGTTTTGTAGGGTCTTAGAAAGATCATATATTTTTTATTTGACAGTTTGGGTTTTTTAGTTTTATGCTGCATTCTTCTTTTTAATTACAAAAAAATATATGCCAGAGAGGAGGTGTCCTTCATGCTGTGCAGAGAGCTGCTGACATGCTGATGTCTTATTATTCCTTGAGGAAAAGTACCTGAAGCCTCTAATCATTGACTCTGAGAACCCAGTGAGGTACCCAACATTGCTGCTAGCTCCCAGGAACCTCTACAATGTGGTGAAAATCACCCAGTAGCAGAAATCCCACCAATAATTTAACTCCCTGAATCCCACCATGAAATTAACCTCCTGAATGTTCAGCATGGAAGAGCTGGCAAAGGTTTCCCTGAAGAAATAAGTGCCTGTGTAGGTAGGAGCCTTTTCCTGTGAACCCTGTTGATCTGGTTTGGAGATGGGACTTTCCCAACCCCTTGAACCTGACTCTTCTGCTGTGCAGCTGAATGCCCAACCTGTATGCCTAGAACTGCTGCTGATCTGCACCAATCAGAGACAAACATCTTGCTTCAGTTTGTGTCTCAAAACACGTCTGGAAACAGCTTTTGAATAAATGAATCTATTTTCCAGTGTATGGCTTTTCCCTGGATTGAAATTTTGAATTATTATTTCCAGACTTACACTTCACTGATTTGTTTGAGTTTTTTGTTTTGTTTTGTTGTTTTCTCTGGGGTTTTTTAGGTGGCTCAAACCCTCATCCAGCCTCTTAGTTTCTTTTGGTAACTGTCTCTGACATTTATGCTTCATGGATTTGAAGAATATTGCTTAGTTTCCCTTTTAATCCTCACCCCTCTTTCTCTTTCTTTTCTCTCTCCTTCTCTCTTTTTAGCTCACTAGTTCTCAGGCTGATTATCTCTTTCAAAAGCCTCAGGTTTCAAATCTCTCTTCCACACCCTCCTTATCCTGTGTGAGAGCATTATAGGTTAGATTAGTCCAGTTCAATTGTTAATTGAAGCTGTTGCATGTTTGGAAAATTAACTCTGCTTTACTTAATTAAGAAGTCCCCAAACCCTTAGCTGGATCTTGACAGCTGTACTTGGTCTGAAATATAATAAATGAGTTTATTTGTGTGATTGCAGCAAGAGATCCTGTAACATGACAGAAAGGATGTGGGGAGGTATTGTTCATTCATGCTGGTGTTCCTGAGGTGCCTTTTTGGCTGATGATGCGCCAAATTGTCCTGCCCTTTTCTTAGTTTCCCAAACTCATTTTCTGGTTTTAATTCAGCTCTACTAATGATCACAACAGTTTCAGTGCCAAGCCAGATACAGTTGGCTACTTATTTTAACCACAGAGTCATCTAAATATTGCTCTGAGCTATTCAACATATAGCAGAGGTTCGTCAGCTCTGCTCTCATCCATGCAGGTGCAGAAGGCAGCTAACTATTACCATCTGGTCTCTGGAACTGTGTTTGCAGGGGCAGCCAGAAAACAGACACCTGTTTGGAACAAGATCTCAAAATAAATCATAGCTAAATCATGGTGCAAGAAGGGTATGAGGGAACGAAAACCTGGAAAAGGAAATGGACAACTCATTCCTTACCTGTAGAGAAAAAGAACCAAAAAAAAACCTCAAAACCAAAAATCAAGTAGGATAAGAGGGACAAAGCTGTGGGGGGTGGAAATTACATGTACAGTGAGGAAATGGGAAAGCCATTTGTAAATTTAGTTCAAGGAAAGGCAGATGCTGCTGCTGCACCTTCTGTCAGATCTTTTGCCAGTTTATGTTATCTGTCAGGGAAGGGCTGTTTGTTCAACTCTGGCTGAACCATGGGCTATTAGCTTAACGTAGAGAGTTGTGTCTGGTTTTGTTCCTGATTTTGGGTTCCTATAATCATGGAAGGGTTTAGATTGGAAGGGACCTTAGAAATCATTTAGTTTCAATGCCCCTGCCATGACCAGGGACACCTTCCACCAGACCAGGTTATTCAGAGGCTCTTGAACACTTCCAGGGATGAGGTACGCACAGTTTCTCTGGGTAACCTGTTCCAGTGCTTCACCACTCTCACAGTAAAGATTTTTTTCCTAATATCTATCTAAACCTGCTCTCTTCGAGTTTAAAGCCTTACCCTTTTATCTTAGCACTATATGGCTGTTTAAAAAGTTTCTCTTTCCCTTTTTATAGGCCTTATTTAGGTACTAGAAGCCTGCTACAAAATGTCCCCAGCACCTTCTCTTCTCCAGGCTGAACAGTCTCAGACTGTCCTCACAGGAGAGGTGTTGCAGTTCAGTTTATCTTCATGGCCCTGCTCTGGACCTACACTAACAGGGTTCCCAATATGCTGCCATTGTCTCTTCTGCTGAGTGACTTCTGCCACTTTTTCACTCTTGCAGGAACACATCCCTTAAAGCTGCCAAGTGTTCTCATAACCCCACTGCTGACTTCAAGCAGCACAAAACCAAAAATGTGCTTATGTAATTAGAAACCAGACTTGCTTGCATTTTATTTCTGGCTGCTATGTGAAGGTGAACTAAAATTACTTATAATTAGGACCCCACCATTTACATATAATTAGGACCCCTGGCATCTTGATTGTAAGATTTATCAAGATATAAATATTGGTAATATAGTCCTTGTTTATCAGCTTTTATCTGCTCAGATTCCAAACACAGCATTAACAATTATTTACTCTTAAATACGTTTTCACAACAGCAAGTTTTGTACAGTGGATCATGGCCTTCAGGCAAAGTATTGTCCTAATACTGCCTTAGAAACATTGTCTTCTTTCCTGCCTTTGTGTTATAAATCATCCTACGTCTTTTCAGACATCATTACTTCTTTGATTTTCTAAAATTAAAGTGGAACAGTTGCTTCTCCAAGACATTGTGTCATTATGTTCTGTAAAGTGTAGAGAGCAGATGTTTTCTTCTATCTGCACGACCTTATCCTTGCATTTGACTTCTGCTTGTTGACATAGATTTTAATTGCAGATCCTTCTCCCATCAAACAGCCATAAATCTTCAAAGAAATGTAACTATAGCTCTAAATTACAATGCATGGGTGTGTGTTTCATACCTCAGATTACCCACTAGCTCAGGATAGTAGGTGATTCAGGAGACAAAGTCTCTAACAGAGCAGCAAGGTTATTTTGATCAAGTTTCCTTGCGTATACAGTTCCTTTGGTTTGGAAGACACAACATTATGCAGTAATTTAGGCTTGATTTCATAAATAACAGCCTTGGCTTCCAGTCTGATTCAGTCTTCCTTTGCTTCACATTTTCCGGGCATTTCCTGCCAAGCCACATTTTTTCTTCTTTAGCAGATTGCTCTCTGCTATCTCCTGGTTTCTCTTATACCAAGTCCCTTTAGGCATCATATCACATCTTTTGAGCTGTACTTTCCTGTGAACTGTGGAGGAGCTGAGTGGAAAACTGCAGTTCCAGGAACTGGTAATTTGGCAGGACCTTGCGCATGCCATAAATCAAACTGACAATAAATCACTAACTATTATTTGTATGGCTAGAACCAAAATGAATATTGTATTTGGAAGAGCCCTTTGTTCCTTCTATCCTGAGAAGACACATGTTTCTATTTTTCTGTCGAAAAATGACGAACAGCAGTATTATTCCTGGGAATAGGAAATTAAAGCAAGTTTTCATCTGTGTTATAAATATTATTTGCTATAAGTGATAAGCTAATATTTTCATAATGCTTTTTTGTTGTCTAACACCCTACTAGCTACCTAGAGGACTGTTTCAGTTAGTTCATTCTATTATATTAATCCTTCAAAAAGAAAAATTGGAAGAGGAGAAGTGATTGTCTTTCTCATTAACAACGTAACACTGGCATTTAGCTTTTTGGGGTTTTTGTAAGACTTACTACAAAGCTGCCTGTGGTTTGATGATAATACATAAAAAATTGTGTTTATGGATGTATTAATTCTATGTACCTCTAATAATGAGATACTGTTAAGCTCACATACAGAGTTTGTTAACACATAAAGAAATTATTTATTTTCATAAAGTAAATAAATAATAAAAAAAACCCCTAGACCAAAAAAATTGGACCAAGCTTCTACATCTTGAAGGTGAAGCAGGAATGACTTAATGCTTCCTGGATTAAGAAGCGCTGTTGTGTAAGCAAATGGAGTGCATCTATCTGCAAGAGCTAGGAAAAGAGGAAAAAAATCCAAGGTTCCTATTCAGAGTCTGTTTTCAAGCCTCCTGGCTGCCTGATTCTGTGGGTTATATCTGGGACTCTGAGCCAGCTGAGGTTGAAACTTGACCCTGGAAAATGAGAAAAAAAATACTGTTGAGCTGCAAATCCAGGTTTTCTGTGCTGCTGACATGTCTCTCCGTTATCAGTTCTGGACCTCAGGGAAGCTGTGTATCCAGAGAACATGATGTCTGGGTCGGCAGCAGCCAGGGTATCCAGGTCAGGAAATGAAGTGATTTCACATATTAAACCTCTTTGAGAACCCTGGTAGCCTGCAGTGGCCCATCCTAAGGGATTGCTCAGAATCACCACATTTCATCAATCAAATAGCACAGTACATCAGCAGTGACTTCTGGTTTGGCACTGCCTGATAATCCGAAGCAGAAAGAGGGTTGTACAGCAGGACTTGGTTCCAAGGTTGGGAAATATTCAAAACCACAATTGGATTGTCAGGAGCATAGTGTACAAATGTGTTGTCTTCGTGGCTGGTTGTGTGAATGTTATGTTTAGTAACAGGTATCATCATTTATGGCGTTGTGGAACATTAAGCGTGCAGATGCTGCCAAGTGATAAAGTGGCAGTGTTATCAGTTTGTGTTAGCTCAGCACTTAGGAACTCAAGATCTTAACAGCACTGGTGCAATGTGTTCAAGTGCTCATTTGTCCCAAAAACTCTGCCAAGATACCCCTCTCTCACATCACTGTGAGAAATGATGATTTGAGTTGCACAGGTGTTTGGGATATGGAGAAGTGAATATTCAGGTGCTACAAATTGAACATTGCTCCTTGTGCTCAGGAGACAGTTTGAATCCACACACGAAAAGCTGTATTGAAAAGAGACAGGAGAATTACTAGACTTTGCAAGGAAAGACTTACAGTCTGTCTGAAATTAGGTTTTTGGCACCAGTTTAATTTCAAACATCATCTTTAGTTCTATTTCAGAAACTTACTTGGTAAAGTTAATTCTGTATTTCCAGCCAAGCCCAATAAAGTCACTGGAGAATTTCTTTAGATTTCTCTTCACTCTGTGAAAAATTAATGAGTTCTGTTTGCAAAGATTGCATATACCTCAAACTCTCTACTGTAGAATATTAATAAATAACTATTTTTACACAAAAAGCTCTCAGGTAAATTAGGCTTTTGTGAGAAAGCCTTCAAGATTTGTTCTTTTCTTACTGGCTTTATATGATCCAAAATCTGGCCTCATTAATTCCTGATACACAGAAATGACAAAATGCCATTTTGTATTGGGTATAGAATCTGAGCAATCATTTCATTGAGACCCTTCACTGGGCTAAGATAATGTGCGATGCTCCCCAGTCCACAGCAAAGCCCCAGGGGTTTACTGGTGTAAACTGGGCTTTTCCCAGTTTACCAGTCTCCCTGTGGCACCTGTCTTTGCCAGAAGTACCACACCATGTGCAGGATTAGCTGTGGTGTTACCCTTGTGTGAGCGAGGGGAAGGTTTAATTGAAGTTTCTTCTATGCACCCCTGTATTACGAGCCATGAGTCAAACTTTAGGTGTTCTCTAGTTTTTCAAAGAGGAGCATTTTCTGTCTCTACTAGTCATATTTATTTTTGCCTTTCTTAGCCCCAAGGTCTGTAAAGTTGGCCCAGCTTCTTTATGCAAATGTAATAAAAACATTCAAAAAATATCCCCTGAAACAGAAATTGCTAGGTTGCATTAGAATGGATTCTTGTGCTCAAACACACTTCTCACTTAAATGTAGAAACTGGGACAAACATTTACTCTATAATAAGTTTTCTTTTTAAAAAAAGGTAATCAAAGGAGTTCTTTGAAAAATATCTGAATATAGACTTAACCAAGAGCCCAGGATGGTTTTAGAGGAAGAAACATCCACTGGTTTTGGAAAGCAAAATATATTTATAGCTGTCTAAAACACATAATGAAATATTGTAGTGTCCTTGGAAAATACGTAACATACACTCGGGGTTTTTTGGAGTGAGAGAATAAAATACTCACTTTTAGCTACCTTGAGGAAAGTCAAGCCCTTAATCCTTGTTTCCTGCTGGCAGTTCTTTGTCATACTGTGTTATGAAGGAATGCAAAATGGTGAGTCAGATTTTGTAAATGAGGGGTGAGAAAAATGGGAATTATATTTTTAGAAAAAGAGAAAACTGAGACATTTGAACCATTGAACCAAATGGACATAGAGACCATTTGAAACAAACTTGCTTTCAAAAATACTGTCTGTAGAAAAAATGAAGGGAGCACAGATGCTGTATGTCAGGCCTACAAAACTGAAAGTCTGAGAGGAATTTTTCTTATCCTGATGTAGACCAGCCTGGAAAAAATACTTTTTTACTCCAGAGACTATTAAAAATTATTCTCTCTCATGTCAATGCAAATTTTATTTAATCTGAATTGTCTGGATGAGGTTGTGATATGGGATATTTAGCTGTTCATACTCATTGAAAAAGAAAAAATATCTATTTCGTTTTGCAATATGAAAATGATTGACACAGTTAAAAGTTGTTGGACACTAAAACCATAAAGCTAGCAAAAAATATGTAGATATAAATAAAATTTCTAAAAATATACCTAAGTAATTCACAAAAGTACCATAAATATATGCCATAAATCCATTTTTTCTGTATATAAGGCCATGTTTTACAGTTAACGATTTTTGTTTATTAAACAGATTTTACTGCTGCTTAGTGAATGGAGGCCTTTTGTCCCTGTTGCTACAACTTTCAGAATTTCAGAGTTAGTGTATCTCACCTTCCAGTATCTTGTTTTCATTGATAGATTTGGAGAGGAAAACAAATTGCCTTTGCCCTTTTTTTCTGGATGTCATATGATGTAGCTATAGCATTGATCTAAGCTAAATAACAGACAACTGTTGGAAAGGAAAGCTGTTGTTGAAAAAGATTTTATCACCTTAATATGCTTTGGTTTCAGGTTCTAACCTGAAATTTTGACTGAAGATTTGGATATTTTCAATATAATTTTTCTCTAAGTATATGCAATCTGTCACAGACAGTTCACGTATAATATCAAAACTAATTTGCATTAAATCCATGTTAAAAGAAAAAGCAAGGGTTTTTTTGCTTGGGTTTTTTAATTGAAAACATATTTTAATTTAATTTGCCTAGGTATTATTAACAGTATGGATAGCTCAAAAGCTGTGGTGCATATTGGAGAGAGCTGTGGAATGCTCCAGACTGATTTAAGTCCCTCTCCATCAAAAAACCTCTGCTGAACTCATCACATCACATCACATCACATCACACAGGAGTCCCAACAAATATTGGAGAACTTGATCAACAACTGCTACCTCTTGACACCTTCCATGCTGTCCCCTACAAGCGCAACATGCAAAGTGCGAAGTCTTGTTCTGAGCTCTTTCAGTCCTTCATATTTTTAAATAAATCGGCACAGGTACATCCATATTCGGCATGCCTTTAGCTGGGAATGGCTCTGATTTACATGGCTACATTGTGCTTTAGACTCTCAGCTTTGGGCTGCTTTTTACGTCACTGACAGATGATATAAAACCATGGACACCTTTAAACAGCTACATAATGCCTCTAGACCTGTGTACAGTCTGATTTACTCTGGCTATTAAACAGACATTATTCAGTACTTTTTTTTTGTCATATTCCTGCTATTCATAAATCCATGCAGTCCACAAATCAAATTCCTAAGATGTATTTAACTTTTGAATTTGTGTGCACTCTCATACCTCTTGTTTTTACTTCTTGACTCTAAGAAGACCTTTTATAGTATTTCCCAGTGAGCTGAAACTATCCTTAAAAGGGTTGGGTAGTAGGAATTTTGCAAGATGTTGTGAAGAATTGCCCAGACAGTCACTGCAGGGGAGGCATGAATTGTTGCTACTGTGTGAGCCTTTGCATCCAGTTATCTGGTTTGTGTTTATTTATGGTGCATGAGTTATACAACATGGGCAGGCTCTTTCAATGACTTAATAAAATACAAATATGTAAATACAGGTACCATCCCCAACACACTGCTTTCAATTCTTATCTACTGCACCACATTTCCTGGATTTTACTCCTTCCAACTCTGCTGGTAGTAAGTGTTGATTTGATAAAGAAAACAGGAAATAATTCTTCATTTCAATAATTCATGGAAAATGAACAGAAACTATGATATCTGTGACACGAGAGCCCACATCTTAAACTGGGGTATTAGTATTCAGTGCTGGGACTGTAGCTCTGGAACATATGCTTAAAACATTTCTAAGCCCCTTCAGAATACTGTTTCAATAGAAATTCAGTAATCTGGTGAAATAAGTCGACACAGAAATTATGATATAATTGGAGCTCTTTAATTGCCAGTTATGTCCTTTGGTTGATCCCCTGAAACAAAGTTATTAGTATTTAACGTAAAATTTCTGCAGTAAAAAAGGTGAATTTATGGGGTGAAAGGACAATCTTCCATTTCATGAAATATAACTGGCAGATGGAAACATGAAATAAAGTGCCTCCTGCCAGTTTTTACTATACCTGCTCATAAACTTTCCTGCCTTGAGACACTAGAAAGAGTTTCTTTGGGAAAATTAGCATTTACTGAAGGATCTGCTCTTCCTCCACCTTCACAACAGTGCAGCTTTTTTATAATTTTTAATATATTTTCCAGCACTTCAGTTAAATGGGTAGTTGAGTGGAGTTGTGTGGCTCTTCTTAACACAAGAACATGCCAAAGCATGACAGAGGCTGCTGTGGAGTTTAGGTCCCTTAAAGAATAATATTTTACATGGGATTTAAGAGTAAAAAGGGTTTACTGCTGCCTGAGTGGAACCTGTATACCCCAGCTTGTTTTACTGACTCCTTCTCCAGAATTTTAAGTCTATATTGGTTTGGTTTAATCACAGCCAGCAACTAAGCCCCTCACAACCACTTGCTCAGCTCCCCACCCAACCCCCGGTGGGATTTGGAGAAGAATCAGAAAGAGGTTAAAACCATGGATTGAGACAAGAACAGCTAAATAATTGCAATAAAGGTGGTAATAATAATGATGATGATGATTTCTTTACTTAGGATAAGCACTATGTAGCAACAACTTAAACCATCAGTGTGATATCAACATTATTCTCATACTGAATCCAAAAACACGGCACTATACCAACTGCTAGGAAGAAAACTATCTCAGCTGAAGCCACAACATTTGCTCCTCCACCAAGCTGAGACCTCTTCATCTGGCCCCTGGTGGTAGAGCTTTGAAATGGTGGACACAAGTTCCAACATAAAAGTGTGGCTGTGCTATAGAGACATTCTCCAAACACAGCAGATTTCAGAGCCATGTCATTTGCAGCAATTTCCTTATAACATCATGCTTTTAATATCATGCTTTTATCTTGGATTTTACACTACTGCCTGTTCTCTCAGCACACCAGTCCATGAATTTATCTTATTGGCAGGTAATCTAGTTTTGTGAGCAAGTGCAGCTGCAGATGAATAGATTCAGGCTTTTACCTCCAAACAGGAAACTTTTCTCCTTCTCTACTCCATAATACACCTCTCCAAGGGCAACAGCAGTTTGCATTCAGTCCTAGATCCTAAAAGCTTTTCTCTGCAGAAAAATATTTTACAGTTTGAAAGTCTATTGTTTCAGATCTTGGAAGCCAGTGCTTTACCCATGTGAATGCTACTTTGAGTTCAGTTGTCCGTGAACTTCAGCAAATGGCCATGGTCCCACAGAACCAGACTGATGCCATTGCCATATTGGCCAGAGGTTCCTATGCTGTTCCTTCTCACCAGCAAAGGTTTGTAAGAAAGGATACCAATATGATTTCAGTGGATTTGACATTATTTTACAGAGGCTGTTAGAATATTTGAATATGGATGGGTTTCAGTGATAAATACAAACTTAGAGAAAACCTAGGGGGAAATTTTGGTGAGTTTTAGTACAATTCCTTTGGTTTCTTCCGAGTGGCACTTTTAAAATGTTCAACAGGGGCTGAGTCTGAGTGTGCACTCTTTAAAAAAACAGTCGTCTGTAGGTACTTTGGTTGCATATCACCTGATAAATTATATACAAGTTATACATTATATAAAAGTTAGTGGATGTTGTTTGGCTTTCATTGCTGTAATATTGGAATGGCTAATGCAACCTGAATATTTTTTATTGTCTCATTAAACTCAACATTCCAGAGTGTCATGATATTTTTGTTGGTAATTCAGGAGTAAAGGATGCATTGTCTAATAAAAATGTTAGTTTGCTATGCTTTAGCATTAAGATATGAAATAAAGGTACAACACCATTAAAAGACGTACTTATTGAGACTATGAAAATTCTATGAAAAACAACAAGGGCTTTAAAATCCAACAAAACTGCATTATGAATTTCTCACAAGACAACATCAGATGTTGTGAGGTCTGCTTTACAACACTCCCCAAGACACCTTGCAGCCCTCAGGGAACAGCTGCTGACTGGCAGCCCCATGCACTCCAGCTGCCTCCACCAAGCCCTCTGCACTCACTCGCTCTGCAAATCACTTTGCCTTTTCCACCACAGGGTTTTAAAGGCAGACACAGAGCAGAGGTCAGCAAGAAGAATCCTTCTAGACTGAGTGCTGATGGGAATTTGCAGTCCAAGAGGGACCTCAGAAACTCCATGCAGAAATCCTCCTGGCTGGAGTGCCCACTTAACTGTCTAGCATAGTGAGAGGACACAACAAGCAGAAAATCCAAGCCTGGGTTCCAGTTCATGCAGCAACTTAGCAAAAGTGTCTCTGTTGAATACAAGAGGGCTTAAGACTTCCAGAGTCTTTGGCCATACTTGATAGTCAAATTTTGCATATTTATATTAACTAGGAACCAGTGCATGTCTTGAAAAATTTGTGATATATGCAGTTATGTTTGTTTTTAAAACGTGGTGTGAGGAGGGAATGTTTCAGCACAAGTGCTGCACTTTGGTTAATAATTGACATGTTTAACATGCCTTTTCTATGGCAACTGAGAGCATTCAGTTATAAATATATATTGACCTTGATGTCAAAGATTACCCCCTCCCCATATGAAATTACTTGAAATCTTGCTTTTATGGTGTTTAGTGAATGTTTGGGAAGCAGGACTGTAACCAGAAAATCAAAGGGACAACAAACCACAGCATTTCGGCAGAAGAAGGTGGCCACAGACAGGGGAAATGGCAAGAACTTGTAAGTTTAAATTGGCCCTTGCCATCTCAGTGAGTCAGATCAGACAGCTGACACAAAGATACTTGAGATGGGTCAGTGAATTATGTGCAAGAACTCCTTAGGAAAATAAGGAAGTTGACATGAGAAATCAGAGGTTACAAATTATTAAATTTATTATTAAAATAAAATCCTTGAGGAAAGCTGGCAATTGTTACTGTTAAATCAAACATGCTCCTTGCAGTAGGTTTACCTCCATTCCTCATTCCATCTATGATACAATCATTCAGTCAGTGGGTGAGGTTGTGGTGTTTTTTTTTTTTTTTTTTTTTTTTTTTTTTTTTTTTTTTTTTTTTTTTTTAACTTTTTTTTCTTTTCTTTAATCTCACTTTTTTTCCCCTTTTTGTTTTTTAGTTGTTTTAGGGGGGGATTTTTTTTTGTTGTTGTTGTTTGTTTTTTATTTTGATTTGGGTTTTAGTTTTGGTTTAGTTTGGTTTTTTGGTTAGTTTGGTTTGGGTTGGGTTTTGTTGTTTTTGTTTGTTTGTTTATTTTAATCTTGCATGCTACTGTTTTATGTTGATAACACAGGTATCATCACTGAGTCCATATTGTGTAGGATGGGCAAATGGTATCCACAACTCCTGGACTGCTTTTTGGGATGAGAATTAAGTGGAGTTAGCCTCCAAGACTCACTGTAAGGCTTATAAAATGAATATGGTTGTACATATATCTGTACATATAGATCCACACACATGCACCACACACACACACATACAGATATATTTTTATGACACTTTTATCCTCCACCTAAAGTGTAATCTTTTCTTTGCTCAGGTTAATTTGATACTTTCTCTGCATCTAAGTCCTGCTTGACTCAGTTTAGAACTCCTATAAGCTTTTTATAGTCTCATGGGAAAAAGAGAAGTTAAAGAAAATGTCCTGTAAACCTCAGAAGACACTCAGCAATTGCCTGAATTCTGGTTTTTAAGAAATGGATGTACAAGCATGTAAAGCATCTGTGCCATGGGCATCCCTCCCATACCCATGAATATCCTCCAAACTAGAGCTGTACTGGGTTGTCTCAGCAACTTCTCCCTTGCCCTCCTGACCACCCAGCCAGGTATTTCCCTCTTGAAAACATTTTCCCCCTTTCTGCCCTCCAACTTCCTTCTTAATCTTTTGAGCTTCCTTAAGCAGAGTGAGATGATTTGTTGTTAAAGCAAAGCACTGCCCCTGTCAGGATGGTCAGTGGAGGCCTTCAGGTGTTTGTCACAGGAAAGGAAGAACAGCAGCCCTGGGGCAAGAGGTGACCTGTCTTCTCTTGTTTCTGCTCGGCTCCTGCTGGGAAAAGCAGTGGGATGAAGCGGTTTTACAGAGAAAACTCCTAGGATTCTACTTACAGCTCAGGCTTTTGTGAATCCCTCTCTCTCTGGTGTATAACTTTTGACCAAAATCAGAATTAAAGGATATACTCATGTGCTATTCTGAGAGTCGGGTTCTATGATGCCAGATACATCATACCTTTGCATTTTCCTGTCTGAGTGGGGAGGGAACAGTGACATAACCCACATGCTGTCACCCTGGGCTGTACTCTGTTTAGAAAGGAATTTGTGTGCCTGACAAGAAATTGTCTTTCAGTCAGGCATTTCTTCATTTTTTCAGTCTATCAGCTATTATCAGCATCTTCAATGCAAGCAAGGCAAACCTAATTGAAATTTGAGAAAAAAATTAAATAGAAACATAAGTAAAATAATTGTAGAACATCAGTTAGTTTATTTCAACTAGCAAGGCAAAAGAAAACTCTACTAATGATGTACTATGCCTTTTGCAACAGAAATTATGCTTTTTATGACGATCTTGAGGGAAGTCAAGTTCTCAAGCAAATTAATGCCACTCAATAATACCTAAAAATACTGTTTGAATGGATATATTGTGAAAAGTAGCACTCCTAAATCAGCTGGTGTCTGGCATACATTTACACTAATCTTACCATTAGTGTATAATTTGGGGAAGATTTTCATAGTTGACTGCCAGATGATTGATGCTTCACATTTGTTCTTGAAAGACATCTGGAAAAGTCGCAGATTAAGAGCTAAAACTGTAACCTTACAAATAGAAGATATATGAAGTAATGAATTTGGATTTTTTTTCCTTTTTTCAAAGAATTAGTAACCTAAAAAGGTAAGTTTCTACTTGTTCTTCTGAAACAACATAATGAATGATTTTTGTTCCAGATTCATATGTGAGATTTAACGTTCAAAATATGTTGATTAGTTTCTTTGCTTTGTATGTGTGCACTGTTATATACAGGGGGCTTTGTGACTCTGATTTGTTTGGGTACTAATTTGGTGCTGAATGAATTCTCATTCTGAACACAGAATACAATACAAAGTAAAATAGATTTCTGAAGGCATTCTGTGCACAGAATATGATTAAGAAGCAATCAAGCACAGGAAACCCACTTCGTCTCCTACCTTGTTACTGGGTAGCTGGGTCATGCTGTAGGGGATAGATTTAAAGCAATTCATTATTTTACAGAAAGATAAGCTTGAAGCTGTATGGGCACATGGATAGTTCCCCCTCCCCAACAGCTTCCCAGAGTTTATTAAAGCCGCACAGTAGAAAAGGATGGAAAGAACTGAATTATTTTTCTTTCATTAGAGGAGAGCTTTGCATTTTGATACTTCAGCAGTTAATCAGTTTCCTTCAATTTTTCTCATGGCATCTTTTGGAAACTCATATATTTTGAGCTTTCATTTACTTTTCCAGATATGCAATTTACTTTCCAGTAATATGTAGTGGACAGCAATTCTTGAGTTTAGACAGTGACAGTAGAGGATTAGATAACCCAGGCAATTGCTCCTCAGTTTTCGTATTTCTTTATAATTAACTTCAAATATTTTGGATCAGAACTTTCAAATTCTAGTGTTGTAAAACTTCTTGTATGTCCTGCATTCTTCATTAAAAAAAATTAATAGGCCTGGAGTAATTCTGAAAGTGCTGTGTTAATATTATGGGTGTCAATAACTTGCACTGTGCTACAAAAGGGAAGCTCATGATAAGCATCAAGGAAACTTGTTGCCTGGGGTAAATTTCCAGGGGATAAACAGAAATGGATAAGTACCTTCCATTCCAGCAATGCCTCTTTATAAAGGCAAGTTGAAATAGGCCATTACCTTTATTAGGAAGTCCCTTCCCAGAAAGAGTGTTATTCCTCTGTGTAACAAGGTGCCATCCATCAGATAGCAAAGATTGTTTCTTCCCTAGATTGCCAGTCTTCTGCTGCCCTCTCAGATCCTCTGTTTCATATAGGCTGGCACTGGGAACAGTATTGGCTGGATGATTTCATGTAGACAACCAAACACTGAACTGGCGTTTTACTTGGATAATTCAATCAGCCATGAATAAGGTTCCCTTTCCATTGCAAAGCTCTGCTACTCAGAGTTTGCAGTGGAAAACGAATTTTGTTCATACATGGAGGAACAGGCATGGATAGCAGATCCAAAACTTGGAAAAGAATATGATTATATGACACATACTAGAGCAGGCCGCTGCTTTTAATGGGAATGTCAAAGTCATTATAAGGACAGGCATTCCAGTTTATCCTCTGTCAAGTCTTCATCACTGCTGTCTGTTTCATCAATACTGTAGGAAAGCAGGGTGCTACAGAAAAATCCAGGGGGTGCTTTCCTCTGAGGTGAAATAATGGAAATGGCAAAATCATGGTGCTGGGGAAAATATCAGGATGTCTCTGCCTCCTTTTTTTTTTTTTTTTTTTTTTTTAGTTGGCAGACAAACCCACATTAACCTGAAAAGTTCTTTCTGTGGATAAAAGTATATGCATTGCTGATGGTTTCATATATCAAAATAGCTGCAAAGGAGATGTTTCCACACAGAACAAAAATGCTATTTGGAGGTGTTTGTTTTCATTGCCTTTCAGGGATTTGTTCTGTGCAATGTGTGAAAAATAGACTCCTGTGTTTACAGTCATACAAATTACACCAGCCTCTGTGTGCTGGCTATGCTCACAGGCATTGTTTTATCTCTTAGCCTCCTTTTCAGTGGGTCTGGAATGCAGGCTCCAAGAAGTATGTGGGGGCTGCAGAGATGAGCAGCTTTGACTGTACAATCCCTGTGGTGCTGCAGAGCACTGGCAATGCAGATCCTTGTTTTATGCAAAATGGACGTGCTGGAGGAAAGGACACTATGTGCTGGCCAGAGTGGCAGGAGGTCAGACTCACTGGGTAGGATAACAAGAGGCTTTTGGGGGCTGGAGCGATTTCTAAATATGAGCCAAAGAGCTCACATGTGTCCTCCCTTTCTCGAGTGCTGACACACATTGCTTTAATGGCTGTTGCTAGGGCTTTAGCTTTCTGAAAGGGTGTTAAAAGAAACAGCTTAGCCAAAATGTAATTGACAACCAGAGCTAGGGAGAGCAAAATGTCCCTATGAAAGGAATGTGGTCCAGCGGTTTACACTCATGATAAATTTAAATTTAGGAATCGCTGGCAAAATTACCCTATTGGCAAAAAATTGGTAGATGGTTAAGTACCAGTAAGCTCAGTAAGCTCTTACCCATACCTCACCTCTTACAAGGTCAAGAGACTTTTTGGACTTAGTTTGGGGTTATTTGGGTGGTTATTCTCTGTTATCCTTTTAATCAAGTCTTAGCAGATCAGTCTTCAAATCCTTCTCTGTTTGGACTCTGCATTGTCCTTCTGTGCTGTCAGTAGACACTGTGCCCTAGAGCTGTCCTGTGGAAAACACCCATGGAGGCCACCCATGGAGGAGTGAGGGCAGAGCAGAGGCATAGCTCAGAATCGTGCTGGTGAGTCTTCCCCTCACTAACATTAGCCTCCTTTAGGGAACTTACCCTTTTCCAGATAGCATGGAGCTTTTTGATTGTGCATCTCACCGTCCTTCCTAAAAGAAGAAACTTAAATGTATAAATTTGCAATTAAAAGCAAAGCCTGCTTGCCATTCCTTTGGAGGGCTTTGTTGGAACCATGTATTTTGCTGCTCATTGTGGAGGACCAGGAACAGTCACACTGAAATCCCAAGAAGAACTTGTCTGAAAGCCGATAATCCACCTCCTTTTCCCACCAGAATAATTGCCATCAAAACCAACTCAAAAAATCTATTCTTCTATTATTTCCCTCAATACTTTAAATGTTAATTTCTTAATCATTGAAGAGAGAGACTCTTTTTGTTCTCTTCTATAATATAGTTATTATTTAAAAACCCAGGAATTAATTTTCATAAGAACAGACTTTCTCCTTTACAAGGGAAAGTAGAAGTTCCATTTGTCACCCTGACTGTAAGACTTCCTTACTTTCCAGTGTTGCAACTGTCACAATACTCACACCTGTTTTCTTAGAATGACATGCACTTGGAACCCAGTACAACTGGGGCTGTCATTTCTCTACCCACCCAGACACCTGGGGTACAAGTTTTCCTTCAAGCATTTAATCCCCGAGATAATATGTCACCACTGTGCAAAATGCCTTTTTCTGTAGCTAACACTCTTCCCTCAGCTGTGTAAGAAGAGTTTCACCTTTTCTCAGAATTATAAATGTGGCAGATAGGCAAAGGCAGTAGCTGGGAACATGAGCAGAGGGTAAAGCCCCATGCTGTTGTCATTATCCTGACCTTTCACAGCATAGCTGCAGACACTTCCAACTGAAATAAATGAAAAGACAATTCCATACTAAAAGTAAAAGAGTCCTTTTTAACAGCAGTGAATTCAGTTTTCATGGTCTTTTTTGTTTCCAGGTACAGAATACATTCTTGATTAATTGCTCTGCTTAACTGCACAACTCTGACCTCAGTGAAGACAGCAATCTTACACTTCTGGGAGGTGAGCTCTGCCCATGCTGAGCAACAGCACAACAGCTAGGAAACACCTCCTGGATGATGATAACGGTGTTTGTTTTTTTTTTTTTTTCCTAAAGCATTCCTGTACCCCTTTACCCTGTAAAATCCACTTTATTAAGATGTTCTCCTGGGCCACGGCACTGCTCAGCATAGGCAGGGGCAGGAAGGGGAAAGTCTTGGAGAGGTCTTGGAGCTCTGTCTCCCAGACTGTCTGGGTAGGGAGACCTAATTAAAACCATCAATGTGGGACAAGAGCAAGCACAGGTTGTAGCCTGGGGTCCTCCTGGACCCTTTCCATTCTGATTGCATCCCAGAGATTATGTGGGTTCACTCCTTGCACAGATAGCTGGGATTGCCTCACCTGCAAATTTCCTTGATTTGACAGTTCAATATAACCTTTCAAGAATGAGTTTTCTATTAGTTCCTTTATTTTCCTGAGTAGTCTTAGTAGTCTGTAAAAATATTGACTTAGCAAATCAAGAAGTAACACCTAGATTTCTCCATGAAAATAAATCTTTAATATTGAACTTGGGATTGAGGACTCAAAACGCTGTTGAGTTTTGCTGCATTTTATTGCCTTTAATGATGATCAAACGTTATCACACATCATGCTTGTAAAGAAGAGTCTGAGGAGCTAGCTCCCTCTGGGAGATGAATTTTAATTCATGGTTATTTATTCTTTCCTTTCTTTTTATACAGACTGTTTGTTGTTGGGTTTGGGTTTGGTTTTTTTTTCTCTATAGGAATAAATGTTTACACTCTGTTGCGGCCATACCTCCCTAACAGCTACTTGCTCATAAATCTGCAGTCCAACACTGACTCATTATGTCAGAGACCGAGAAGAACAAAGTTGGTTCAATGAATTTTGTCAATACATCCTGTTTCAGAGCTTGACTAAAACCCATTCCTAAAACAAGCTGAAAAGCAGCACAGCCTTGATCATTTATTTGCATTAGAGAATTTCAGTCAAATGCTTGCAGTGAGTCTGCTGCTCCCATTTGCACAGTTATTTAGGACTCTAGAAATCTCAGCCTAAAACTATAAAGGATGGGGGGAGAGTGTAGCTACACCATGAGCTGACTTCACTAGAGGCTGCTCTTCAAATTGTCCAAATAGTTCTCACTGTATCAATGCTGGCTGGAGTTGGGGGTTTGTTGGGTTTTTGTTAGTGATGATGTCTGCTGTTCAAGGCCTTTTATCTTTAGCTTTAAAAGGATAAAAAATGGAATTTCATCTTTGTGAATGTATTTGAATACAGAAAGGAGTATCTCTGTACCAGGCACGTATTTACTGCCCTTTCTCTTGCCTACAGTAACACCAAAATAGGATTTGGGGAGAAAAAATCCATTAAGGTCTCACTTCAGCGCTAATGATCTTTTTATTTACTGTCTGTTTATGACACATGGTATTAGGAATGTAGTTTATCCTATCAAGGCTCAGAAACATTTTATGGTACAGAAGCTCATGTTTCTAATCAAAGCAACTGCTATCTTGATTTTGAAGTAGCAAATACCTATAATGAATTCCTGATGAATGGCTTGCGTGTAAAAATCATTAATTGAATTTTTTAAATCAATATGTTTGTGGAATTTGCTACTGGAAAAAAAAAAGAAAGAAAGAAAGGAGATATCTATCAGTAATTAAATGAGTTACTAAAAAATTCCAGTTAGGAACAAAATTCATGTAATTAAATGGAAACGCTCATTAAAAATTCAGCTTAGGAGTTTATTTTTCTAATAGAATTATGTCCTTAAATAATAGGACATTCAACCTCACAAAGAACATAATTTTAAGCTGGCCTCTAAGACATGAGGATTTCAGCTGAAGTGTTAATGATGCATAAAACACCGTGTTCTGTTAAAATTATGACATCCAGTCTTAAATACGTGTACTGTGAAGACTTTTAGCCCTGATACATTAATTATGTACTTGCTATTCAGCACCAGTGAGTAGAGAGGGTCCATTTGTACAAGTTTATTAAAAAAAGAAATCGGACAATTTCTTCTGCAGCTATACAAGTGTGAAGATGGAGAGTGTGCAGTTAGAGCAAGGAGAAATAGGACTGAAGCCAGTGCAGAAGAATTCAGCTGACTTACTTGTAACGAGTACACCAGCATTGGCACAGATGTCATTCTCTATAATTTATAGAGCAGTTTGCAGTTCTGTTAGGTTGAATCAGTCATAACTAGAGAACAGGCTGTAAAGTTACACAAGTGTACCACTCCTAACTTGTAGGATAGCAAAACAAAATGATTTATATGTGTTAACAAGGCTAAATGGCCCTCAGATAATTTGAGGAAGAGGTGGAATGGCTGGGTTTGAGCTGTCAGGGATAGCAGAGTGAGAGTCAGGATTACTATTCTACATGAGGGTTTCACAGTCCCTACTTTCTTTAGCAAAGCAAGCAGGTCAGTTTTCAGTGGAATACCATCATAGCCTTCACCCCAAGGTTTACTGCCTGTGTCAGTGTATCTTTGCATGAGCACAGGCAATATTGTTGATGACTGAGCTGCAGGTAGCCTCTAGCAGGAAAACTGGATGATCCAGAAGAGTACTGATAAAGAATTATGATGCCATTATCTGTAACAAACACCACTCAGATATAGAGCTTTACAATTTATGCAAAGTCAAAGTCAAGTGGTAGGTCTGAAGGAGACCTTGAAGACTTCCACAGAATAATATCTTGTGCATTTTATATGGGAATTTTCTTCATAATTTGGAGCTTGATGGGCTGGTGAGCTGTCAGAAGGACTCTGCACAAAGATAGTTTTATTGCAAATATTCTTGCCAAGGGAACAAAAAAAGCAATCACCATGCATGTTTGATTTATAATTAACAGGAATAAAAATGTAATCGCAAATGTAGCTGCCACATCTAGGCATGGTATAAATATTTTATGCAGTGCTTCAAAGTTGCATATAATGTGCACTGTAAAATTTGAGTATCATAGTAAATTAAGTTATTAAACCTTTAAACAAGAAATTCTGGGCTCTCACAATTATGGAAACACAGGTCTGTTGAACAATGATCCTGTAAATTACAGCACGTAACAAAAAATTCTTATCTCTCTGCAGAATGTGCAGGAATATAAATGTCTTGTAAAATTGGTAAAAATGAAAAGCTGAAGGTTGAAAGGACTTTGGATGAACTTTATGAATTCTGATCTCAAATATGTTTATAAATTATATTTATTGTTTTAAGGTGTTGGTAATTCTTTAAGAGGGGATGTCACACAGGCTATTTGCAGGTCAGGTTGAAGGTTTAGGAACTCCAAATGTCCTGTTTGCAGATAGCTCTTCTGCACCTCATATATGGAAGCAGAGACCTGTTCCAAAAATGCCATTATACCTGTTTGTGTTCCTGTCAATGGCATATCTGAGCAGCACCAGATACTATCGGGGACACTTGCACTGCAAAAGCTTGGAAAGCTTCTGGGAAGCCAGGTCACTCCTTTGATGCTGGCAAGAAGCCTGAAACACCACATGGCAGCTACTGCAGCAAGTCACAGGGTTTGACTGTGCTCAGGGGAAGTGTTGAGTGTTGAGCAGCTTGATTTCCAGAGACACGAGTGATGTGTGTCACTTCAGCCAGCACTGATGATAGTGCCCTTCCTCCTGTGTAATCTGTGCATCTGGCAGATGGCATCTGTGATTAGTATTGATTAGTGGAGGGTGTGAAAGGTATCTACCTGAGACTGAAGCAGAACAGAGCAGTCAGACATCTGCACAAATACCCACAAGCACCACATAGAGGATATTGCCATGTCTTTACCATCCCAAAAGTGATGATGTCTTGTATGATTGGCAGCTAGAGACTGCCCAAAAAGCTGATGAGTGTCCATTTCTCCTCCCTTCCTTTTTCCTTCCCAGGACAAAATAGGTGGCATAATAACTTTTTATAGAAAAATATTGCTGCCGGTAATGACATGGAAGTTGGCATTTATATAAACCCTGAATGCCACTCAATTATTATTGCATATAATGTCTATATTATGTATTATTGTATGAAGAGTGCATGTATTAATGCAGACAGTGTAGCAAGTGGGGTTTTCTGGTTAAATTCTTGTTAATGATATTATAGGACAGGATGAAAAAAGATTTGACATCAAAACAGACATGTCAAAAAATGGTAGTCAAACAGTTGATGATGTAGCAGAGGAGAAAATAAATTCCAATATTAGTATATATTTTTCTTGGCTTAGAAATAAGAACTTAGAATTAAATAATAATTATGAACTTTCTTCGCCTCAAATAATCCCAGGGTTAAATAATAAATGATTTTGTTTCACTCTGAGTACAGTCGATTTTTAATCAGAAAAACCTCCTCTTCTGCAACAGAATCTCGTGTAAATATAGATCAATTCTTACAGCAACCCTTCTGCCCTTCATAATTATTTCATGACTGCTGTGGACAAGCTGGAAATGTCGGGATGGGAAAGGGGGATTGTAAGTCAGCATCTGCCTTGCCGGGTTTCTAAGTCCTGATAAAGGCTCTATAGGATATTTGTGTTGCTAAACTGCACTGAGGCTTGTCTCTTTTGCCTATTTTGTGCAACACACCTCAGAAGCATTACCTTGTCCTTTATACATAGAAATACCATGATGTGATGAGATGTGACCCTCATAGGAGGAGAGTTGAGGTGCATGAATGCCAAATGAGTGCAGGACAGTGCACATTGCTCTGCTCCAGAGGAGCCATGGTTAGGGGACCATGCCCAGCCCCACAGAGAGCAGGGAGGCAGGCTGGAGGCAGAACTGCAGGTGGCTGCTCTGAAGTCCAGGAGAGAAGATTGCAGGTCAAGAGAAAATGGTATCATTTGTATAACAAAGAAATCAAGTCAAATTTGGGATGAATTATTTATCCAGATTAAGATAATTTTCAGGCTTTTAATGTGAATCTTAGTATTCTTTTGGATGGGGTTTAGGACACCAAAGTATTATCCCTAAACACTAGAGCACTGTAAAGAACTCAGTATTAATGTAGTTTAGCTAGTCGGTCCTATGTTTACTAGTAGAAGGGTAGCGAAGAGGAAGGTGATGGCCTCTTTTGTGTGTCATATCTGTACCCAAAATTATTCATTTCATATTGGCTGACAACACAATCAGACACAGAGCTATAGCTATTTATCTCCTGTGAACACTAAATTGCATTTTTATTAGTCCAAAGATGTAAAACTGTCAAGAAATCATGATAATAGAGCTCCTGAACTAAAGAAAGCTTTGAGTTCATTAGTTTGTGTGCATTCATGAAAAGTCTGTGATATTTTATCAGGAAAACATTTGCAGTACAGAGCAAAGTGCCAAAGTAACCCATATTTCAAACATTTCCAAAGAGAGTAATTTCTGGTCTTTAAACTGGAAGTGGACAGATTTCTGGGAACTTGGCTGTAGCAACATGCAAGAAAGATGCAACTGATTCATTTAAATACTCTGTAAAGTGTTCATGTTCACTCACTCTTGCTGCCACAGGGTGTAATCTGAGAAGCATCATACAAAATATGATGTTGAAAACAGATGTCTGGATCTTGACCTGACCTTGAATGAGTAAAGGAAAGGAAAAAGTCTTTTTAGCATAGCAGATTGGAAAAGAAATTATGTTTCTGTTCCCTTAGGAGAGTACAATCTGATAGAAGGTATTGATAAAAACATAAATAAACCTGTTTACAGGCAAACTGAGACTAATTTTACAAATTGGATTCTTAAGAAGAGAGAAAAATCAGCAAAACTACACCAATTCTCAGTGTGAGCAGAAGGCCCTGGTGGGACAGTCTTGGTTCAGTCAGTAACAGAGGACTGTAGAAGACAGTCTGCTTTCAGTGAACTCGGTCCAATTTTTTTTATTTCACTGGGAGGGGAAAAGCCTGTGAGTTACAGCCCATATCTCTACATCTGAATTAATCATCCTGGTTCCTTGAGCAGTCATCAGAGAGAAATGGACAATGAGTGATGTAATGAAATTTCAATATTAAATTCTATTTAACCTAGTTGAAATTGAAATTTGAAATTAATTTTTAAAAATAGATTTTTAAAATAGAGATTTCTAATAAAAAGAGAAGTTTTGTATTTTAGCTGAACATATATATAGTGAGAATTCCTGCCTTTTTGGTGCCCCATGGGAAAGGAAGAACAAACAGGGCTGGGTTTTTTCCTCTCTCTAATTATCCCACTTCCATATTTGTTTCTGAAAAGGAGTACTGTAGAAATGCTACCACACAAAAGATACTAAATTTTTTTTTTTTTCTCATATATGAAGAGTGTGCTTCATAACAGGCTGTGTTAAAGTTAGCATGCAGCATATTCCACTAATTGCTTTTCATAATTGTCATCTCAGGCTTGAACAGTCCCACTACCCAGAGTGGAAAGCATAAGAAATTAAATAATCTGAAACAGGAATCTTTTGGGTTGCTGATTTACCTTTTTTTCAGTTTAATCTGTATCTAATCCCACAGTAACTTTATGTATTGTCTCTCAGGCCCACTACCAATCCATCCATTCCCAGGGCTCTGGTTTCTTCAAAATCGAGATGTGAGCCTCAGCAAACTGACGACACATACACACACAGAAGGTTTTGCAAAAAATAAGTACTGCCCCACATTCTCTGGAGAATGACTGGTCTCAGCAGCATGTATCACAGACAGGAAAACTGACAAAGGGTGCCCACAGAATTAAGCCCAGAGCCTCTGATGCTGCATAATACCACAAATGGGTGAATGCCCAAATTATCAAAGAGCTAGGATGCCCTTAGACTATCAGAGGAATTAAGTGAGTAGAAAAGAGTGAGCCAAAATGCCAGTCTAGTTGCACCTTAAATAACATTAAGGTAACGATCTACACTGCTAGAAACTTGGTGTCGTCAGCATCTGCAAACTGGTGGATTTTTGAGCAATGCCAGTCAGTTTGTGGCTGCTTATAGAAAGCACATAAGCCCTGCAGGAACATCAGAAGAAAACCACTGTACACATTTGGATGTCTGTCCAGTGTCCTTCCCTGAGGTGGCACACATATACAACAGAGTGAATGAGACCTCAGGTAGGCATCTCATGAGCAGGGCTTTTCTAAATGAAAGCACCCATCTTACTAACTGGTGACAAAAGTTAGTACCTGAGTTTTTTATTTCTACATTTTCACAGTTTTGCTGAGCATTGCAAATACCTTGAAAGAACTAATATACGTTTGGTCTAATCATTGCAACACTAGAACTGACAAAAGGAAAGAGCATTCAGGGGAACAAAGAACAGAAGGGCTAAAAGATGAGACCACAAAAGTCAGGTTAGAGCTACAAAATATGTCAGGCAAAAGAAAGAACCTGCATGTCCTCACAACATAAGCTGATGGACTTAGGTTCCCATGGGATCACATCTGTGACAGTGTCTTGTCTTGTTTTTTTCTCCTTTGTGGGGTGTTTTTCATTCTTACTCTTTCATCCCCACCTCTTTCTGTACAAGGATATAGCATCCTCTAATTCTTTTATGAGAGCTCAAAGGCTCCTCATACTGGTATTGTTTCTAAATATTGCATTTTGAACTAATGGCAGCCTGGAAAGATGCTTCCCGACATCAGTACTGCATTGAAGGGTAATTCTTGCAGGAATTTGCAGTGGCTTGAGTTCACTTCACACAGGCAAACTGTTTAATAGGAAAAACCATGTCAGAGCTTATTAAACACTGTTTACATGAAGTTCAGGACAAATAGCACAAGTCCTGCATCTCACTACAAAAATATGTATCACTTACGTAGATTCACCCCAGTTTGACTTTATAAATTGTTAATAAGTAGTGCCAAGGCCTACCAAAATACTAAGCCAGCTTAATGATAAACTAAAAGCTTTCCATTTCCTTGCCTTGAAATAACAACTCCCATGTGTTTTATACAGTTATTACCTTCAGGGAATTTAGACTTTCATGAGTGCTCTGGCTATTTACTTTATTTGCTAATGGAGTTAGCTGGGCTGTAATGTGAGGAAAGTTGAAAGGGCAAAAACTAGTTTGTGTTTAGAAGTGCCTAGCAATTTGCAAAGGAAATAGTAAAAGTAAATTAAAAAAAAAATATTCCAAAGCAGTCTGTTACTCTAATAGTGCAGGAAGATGCATTCCCTCTGTTTTAGCTGCTAGCCTTAACACGGTCACAGAGAATTTTTAGCTGAGCAACCCAGTTTGCTGGGTTGAGTGTAATTGTTTAAATTCCCCCTAGGGCAAGGCAGGTGTGTCTGCAAACCTGCAAAGTCACCTTGGCCAGTTTGTTGTTTCCCTTGTTTTTTCAGACAATTTTTTGGCCCTGGGAAGGCAGCCCCACAGAGCTGGTGACAGACCCCACTGGGGGCTCATCCCTGGAGGTGCAGGTATGAGGGAGCCTGACCCTGTGTCCCAAGGGCTCCTGGGTGCCCAGGCATGGGTGCTCTGTGCTGCTGAGGTTCAGGCAGCTGGGAAGTTAAAACACAGAAGCACTCAAGAAGGTAAGACTCGGGAGATCACTCAGAGAGTTCCTGCAGGAATTTGACCCTGTTATTATGGGCCTGGAGGACTGGGGACAAGATCCTGGCTTTGGCTGGCTTGAACAATACATCTTTCATAGGAAATCTCCCTGGGATAAAATCTACAAGAAGCCCTACGAGGAGGGAGCAAAGCCCCACATGACTGATTGAAGTGTTTCTCACAGCTGGTCTGATATCCCAGGGGGACGCTTGTGTGAATTGGACTTTGATGCATCTATTAACATTTCCTTCCTTTCGTCTTGGCAGGATGACAGAGACTCATTAGATTTTGGACAGAGCCAGACTCACTCTTTCTGGGCTCAAAGCTAACTTGAGACCTCTCTCAGGCCCCTCCATGGGCTGCCCCAGAGCCTTGGGAGTGTGTAACATAGCACGGAGCCCCACGGCTCATAAACCCCATCCCCAGGATTTACAGCTCTGGCCCAGCACTGTGCTGATGCCTTCATGAAACTTCCCTTTCTCATCTCAAATGCCTGCCCTTGATGTACAACATCAGCACACTTCTGCACACTGTACTGATAGTATTTCACTTGTGTGAGAAAAAAACAGCAATCTGCCTTATTTTGTTAGTGGCATTACCAGCACCCTAGATGCCATCCAAGGGCAGAGACTGAGTCTTAGTGCAGAATTATGGAGATTCATTATTTTAAAAGCCCTGTTACAATCCCATCTGCTGTTTGTTTGCTGCAGTGTTGTCAGATTTCAAACTGTAGGAGGGGAAAATAGAAACTACTGCACCAAAAGAGGCTGGATTCATTATTGAATGGCTGAATTTCATTATTGCAGAGGGTTTTCTTAATGGGTTTAACAAAGACTTTTTAGATATTATTGTCAAATTAACTATTTAAACAGGCTCAAGATGCTAGATACCAAATGAGGCAAGCATCTAAATCCTCAGAATATACTGTTAAAATAGCTCACTTTCTTTTGCTGTTTTGCTTCTGCTGACAATGCTTGAAGGGTTCCAGACAGCAAGTTGTACAATTAAAATTAGTGTATAAGCTAGAAAGAAAAACTCATCTGAGAGAGTTCATACAAGTACCCGTCCTGTTTCTGTCTTCTGATAGACCTGAGCTTGCAGGGCAGCTCTGGGACATGTCTGCCCCTATAGTCATTCAAACATTGTCAGGAAGATGTTGGCAGCAGGAAATAGGCCAGCCTGGCAAATATCACCATTTCCCACCATAATTGAAATGCAAGAACTCAAAATAAGGGAAAGTGCTTTGTCTTTCCAAAAATACAATTAATAATTTTAAACAAAGTAAGTAAAAAAATGCACTGTCATCCTACTCCTCTATTTACTTTAAATCCTCCAGAGGCCACAGCACTGACCTGAGATGACAGGAGTTTATTTAATATTGGAGTGAATCACTCTTTTCAATTGCCTTCAGCATATGGGATTGGGTTTGCAGGAAAAGATGTGAGCATGACCAGCCTGTAAGAACCTAGAAGTAATAGGAACATGGATTGCAAACCAAAGTATGTTAATCTTGAAAATATTTTAAAAACCCAATCAGAGAAAACTAGAAGAGCTGTCTGAATGCCAGAAACAGGCTGTGGTGCAGCTGAAGCAGCAAAGCTCTGTTCCCCCACTCTCCCATCCCATTTGAAGGACTGTGAACCCATCTAATGAGCAGGTTCAGAACACGCTGCGGGCTCCAGCAGAACACTATTGAATTTCCCTCTTACTGCCTCTCTGCTGTTGCTGTGCACTGACCTGTGGAGTTAATAAACTTTTATGTCCATTATTGTTCTTCATTACAATAGACATTATCAGAGTCCTCCCCCTCCTCTTCAGAAGATTCACTTTATCTTGGCAATACATGAGTAAAATAGTACAATAACGGAGACACTTTATATATTCAACTGTCTGAAGGACAGACTACTTGCCTGCTTCTAAAGGCTTGAGTATAAAGTTGTTAAATACAGATGCTGTGCAGGGTTCACAAGTTGTGTAATTATTTCCACAAGCTGTTTTCTCTTGTAAGTAAAAACTTAAATTCTTTTTTTTTTTCCTCACCACCCTCCTCAGAGGGCAAGAATTCTCATAAACGCAACCTTCAAATAATCATGTTTTTACTACCAGTATATAATTTAATTTAAAAGGAAAGGAGGGGTAAGTTTACAGGGTTCTTATTATCCAACTGTTACATTTCATGATTAAATTCATTAAAGCAATAATTCAGAGCAAAGGGGTGGTGCTGAGGGCAGGAAAGTTTACAGTGTAAATACTTAGTGAGCCATGCTGTATAGCCAGGCCTCTTATCTTGTGAAAATGATTTATAGAAAACAACTTGATTACATTTTCAGCCCTACTACCGCTGGGTGATTAGATGAGAGCTCTTTGTTGTTATGACTGTCTACTTTAACTAAACTTAACTCCATCTGCTTTTCATTTAGCAGCCACCATGTCTCTCTGGCAGGCAGCTGCCAGGTAAAGAGCAATTTGGAGACTGATGCTGCTGGGGGTTTGCAGCCCTTGGTTCAGTTCCCTGACCTCCCACAGGCTTCCTGCCAGAAAGTCTGACATCCTTTAATCCCTAGGCAAGGTCTCTTGAAATAGCTTCTCCATCTTTGCTTATTTAGACTAAAAATTTCTCAGGCAGGATCTCTTCTACTAGACTGAAACTGCTGCATATTTGGGCATTAATGGAGTGCAAATACTATAGGCAGGAAGACTCACTATCATTATGCTTATGTTGTCTGATAATGCAATTGAAAACAGTATTAGGATTGTGCCAGAAGAACCTGAGCATCACTTAGGTTTCACCACTATTGTAAGTGGAGGAGAAGAAGAAATCATCTAACAACTTCTGATTTATCTAACTTCAGTGTGTGCCAGGCTCTTTACAGCAAGGACATCAGCATGTGCAATTGTGTTTGGAAATGGCATGTGGAGGAAATGAGGACAACCTCTACTCTCCAATGCATGAATGATCGCTGCCTCTGCATTCTCATGCACACATACGTGATTTCATTTAAATTTTATGCTTTCCCAATAGCAAGGAAAATTATGTAAGGCCCTTTGGACCTAATGCTGCTATCAAAAATACTGACATACATCCTGTGGGATACCCATAGTGTGCTTTCTGATAGGTATGAAGACAAAACCTTCCATACAGGATCTGTAAATGGATGTATATATCAACCACAGATGGGGAAGCTCTTCTGCAAGGGGGGAGAAACTCCCTAACTGGTCATCTTGAGGGTTTGAGTATTTGCATTTGACATGGAGGAGACTATAAAAGCGCCCTTGGCATTGCATGGGGTTCAGAGTAAAATGTGAATGCCTCCTGTGAGGTACACAGCAAATAACAGAGAGAAAAAGATGGGGCCTAAAGCTACATAAACCAAAGGAATTTCTTCCTATACATCTCTGTACTTTATTCTGAGACAGGAACATACTTACTACCACTAAAGGTTCACTGCTTAGACCTCAGACCCACACTAAAGGCTTAGATTTATTTTTTGTTTCAAAGAGAGAAAAGATTTCCCATCATTCCAAAAGGGAAGGAGAGGGTTTCTGCCCATCTTTAGGATAAGTACTCCTCTTGCATAGAACTCCAGCAGTCCGTGCTCTATCCCCTGGCAATAATCTTAAGCCCCAGGATGGGTCTGCATCCTCAGGTGCACTCTCAGCACTCTGCTCACAAGTAATGAGAAAAAATAGTCACCACAGAAGAAAGAGCAATCTTTTAGCTTATTAATTAGAGGCATCACCTGAAGCTCAGGAAAGCTGGATTCTAGTCCTTTCCCTGAATGATTAACATAACATGGTATAACTGTGCACTGGAGCTGGGTAGCACATAATTTACACTTCAGAACAGTTTCTCAGCAGGCAGGTGGTGGGAGGGTTAATCTTTCAGTTTTATCCCAAGACACTGACTCAGGAAACCTACTGTAATAGGGATGGTATACTTTGTTCCCTTTTGAGGGGTGGACCAGGAAGGTTCCCATCTCTTTTTCCCTGGAGGCAGCATGTTGCTTATCCAGTTCCTTTCTTCAGTTATGAGAAATCATCCCTCCCCTGGCTAGAAGGGGTTATTCCATAGCCTGTCCTATAGCAAGCCACAGGGAGTGAAGGTTACAAATGTTGGTTAAACAAATCAAATTACGGGCTTGTATGTCCAGCCTAAATGAAGAGAGGGTTATATGTACATTCAGGGAAGCTATTAAAAGTGAAGCTTTTGTGGCTAAGTAAAAGGAAATGTGTGCTTGGGAAACTTATTTCCCTGTTTAGTCTGTTTTCAACTAGCTCCCTAAGGTTTCTGGTTTCATTAAGGGCTATATCCTCAGGCCAGGATATTAAATTTTCTAGAGAGGGTGAGAAAAGATGGAGACACATAGACATTGCAAATGCCCTTAAAATTAACTAAAAAAATGGGATACAGTGCAGGAGAGACAAGAAACCCTTCCTGCCCAGAACAGTTCATGCCTCAGTTTCCTTCTCTGCCGCCATGTACTGTTTTTTTCCCTAAAGATTGTTACAGTGACTTTACCTAAAAATGTAACATATGTGATTACATCATGCATATTTTTGCTGTGCTCAGGCAACATATTAATTTTTTACCATAGGAGCTGTGAAGTATCATTATGTCCATTTTAAACAGAGGCAAGAGTTTTGGTGACTTGCCTTCTTCTACTCATGATTGTAGAAGTTGCAATGGGACCTAAGTGACCGTTCCCATCTCACAAAATACTGCCTCTATTGCTTGAAAGCCCTCTAATAGGTGTAAGAGGAAATTAGGAAGGGTAAATAACTGGCTAAGGTACATGGGCTGAGATATATCACATCTGCCTTGTTCCATCTCTAAAATAAATAAACAAATAAAAAAAAGACAGGCTTTCTGAATAAGGTGAAGCTGTTTCACCATTTTTTGTATTTAGCATCTTCCTCATTCCTATGTGGTAACTGCATTTCTCTGTACCCCTGCAGAGCTGGCTGTAGATGATGTTTCATTCTCTAGGTGGTAAAAGTTCAGGCTGGAAAGAAGATCTCCAGAACCATTCCTTATTTTACCTGGAGTGACAATGTGGACTTCATTTAGCTGCTGCACATTGTAATGAGGATAAGAGATCACCTCAACTACCCATTGAAATCACTTTTAGCAGGTTAATGAGCAATGTCTACATAGAATGGTTTGGGTTTGAAGGGGTTTTCAAGTTCATCTTGTTAGAATCATAGAATCACAGAATAAATATCCTGAGTAGGGATGCACCCACAAAGATCATGGATATCCATCTCCTGGCCCTGTACAGGACATCCTCCAGAGTCACACCATGTGCCTGAGTGTAGCAATGTATTAGGCCATTTTCTGTACCAGCCAGGTAGTTTGTAGTTAAGAAACAGCTTCAGTCTTGTTTTTCAGAGTTCTCAAAGATTCATCAAGGCTACGAGAACAACAACAGGTCTAAAAACAATGAGCAGGAGCCTGGGAAAGTGTCTACGAGAAATGCAAAACTCAGAGAGAAGACACACAGTGTGGTGGTGGACACTTGACCAATTAAGTGTCCTGAAGGATATGTGCCTGTCTGATGGACAAACAACTTAGCCAATCGAGAGACTCTTGTATGAGTGAACAGTAGTGCTAGAAACTATAACTGTATCTTTATGTAAACAATAAATGGCTTCTGTTTGAATCATACTGATTCATTTATTTCAGTAGCTCATTTCCCCCCTGCATCTGAGAGTGTTGCCCAAACTCTTCTTGGACTCTGTCTGGCTTGGAGCTGTTACCACTTCCCTGAGTTGCCTGTTCCAGTGCCCAACCTCCCTCTGAGTGAAGATTTTTTCTGAATATCTGAATTAAACCCACCCTGACACAGCTCCAGGCCTTTCCCTTGACTCCTGTCACTGGTCACTAGAGAGAAGAGATCAGTGCCTGCCCCTCGCTTCCCCTCATGAGGAAGCTGTAGACTGCAATGAAGTCTCCCCATCTCCTCTTCTCCAGGCTGAACAGACCAAGTGACCTCGGCCATTCCTCATAAGGTTTCCCCTCAAGGCTCTTCACCAGCTTTGTAGCCCTCCTTTAAACATTATGGCTTTGTAAAGCTATTAGAGAATAACCTTCTCATATTGCAATGCCCAAAATTGCACACAGCACTCAGGGTGAGGCTGTCCTGGCGCAGAGGAGAGCAGGAGAGTCACTTCTCTTGCCTAGTTGGCAGTGCTATGAGTGATGCACCCCAGGACACAGCTGGCCCTCCTGGCTGCCAGGGCACACTTCTGACCCTCCCATGGGCAGGGACACCATCCACTAGACCAGGTTACTCTGGGCCCTATTCAACGTGGCCTTGAATACTTGCAAAGGTTGGGCATTCAGAACTTTTCTGGGCCACCTGTTACAGTGTCTCACTGCCCTTATGGTAATCTCATGTGAGATTCTGTGAGATCTCATGTGTTTCCCAAGGAAACTATGGCTGAGACTACTCTCACTTTACTGTCAGTCATTCTGAAGATGAGGTAACTTGACATGGTTAGAAAGAACTTAAATGTTGGTGCTTGAACCGCAATTACTGTGATTTATTTTAATAAGAATTTATTTTAAGGATGAATAACCAAAAGCACCCAGTTTGTGCCAGGTACTGCATGGATCTCCTGCATTGAAAAATAATAAATTTTAATGCTGTCATTATATACTGCCTACTCACAGTTAGAAGAATCATTAGTTTCTCATATTCACAGCAAGTAGTGAAGCTAGGAGAAAAGGGGGAAAGGAAAGTCTATTCTCAAACTATGGTGCAGAACAGGAAAGTTTGCTAAAATCAAATGTCAAAATCTCCATGTGATGCTAGTAAAATCAATTCTAATATATGAAGGAAAGATACACCAACACAAGGCATCTTGTTTTCCAGCAAGAAGTCTTTCATATATACATAGGAAAAGCAAGGCATATCAGAAAGGTGCCAAAATCTTGTTCTGCATTAAACATTTCTTGCTGATATTTTTTTCTGAAATAATGTTAAAACATGTGAACTTTGACAGCTTCCCAGGCATCAGTCTAGAAATAACAACATGACAAGGTGACTAGAGCAACTGACACTAGAGGGGAAAAAAGAGGCAAAGTCTTTGACTTGAATAAGTAAGAAACCCTTCAGTTCTTTATGAAGCACTCTATCTCATCCATCATGTGTCAAACTTTATCCTTGGACAACTGAAAAATCAGGTAAGGAATTGTGGAGTTGCTAACAGTTGAAGAAATAGTGAGACTCCTCTCCTTAGGATTCTTCCTAATTCCCTTGAGGCAATTCCCACGTGTTTCCCTGTTGCTTCCTCAGCAGCCCTTGGTATCTCTAGAGTGTGTAGAATTCTATCCCCTTCCCCTACTAAATCTAGTTTTAAGCCCTGTTTATGAATTGAGCCATCTTATTGCCTCCAGCACTCACAGGAAAATGTACCACCAAAAGAAGGCAAAAATCATTTTCAGATATAGATCACTCAATTATCAGGAATCCCCAGCTTTGCTTGCCCCTTCTAACGTAGCATCACTTGTGGATCAGATATGGGATTCTGGAAAGAAAAAAATGCGTAGAAAAATCTTGTTGTGAACAATTATGAAACCATTTGCCCAAAAAGAAACTTTCTTCCCTACTCCCAACTTTGAAGTTGCATTTGGCAGGAGTTAGTTCAGGCTGCATGACCCAACCCTTTCCACTGTGACTCAGCGTTTCATTGCCTGCAGTTCTTTGCAAAGCAGCCATAAGGTGAAGTCTGTTTTCTTTTCTGTAGAAATAGGGACAGCAGATGGCTTGTGGAAGAAACTAAGCTACATTTCAGGTCCTCCTGGGGCTTATTTAACTCAGCCTTCCACATAAATAGTCAGATTGTGCTTACTTGCTGATGAAGAAAAGTCTATTTTCAAGTTCTTTTATTTTCAGAAGACATAAATGTCAGCAGAGGTTGAGATAATGTTCAAGCAGTTTTAGTAAATGAGTAAAAATGAAATTTAAATTGCAGAGGGAGGATAATAATATCATCACTTCTATTGTGAAATCCTAAAATAAGGGCAGAAAACCTATTTCACAAACTTTCTGAATTTTAACAATAACAATTTTTAGTCTGCCATATGCAGATCTGAGCTGATAATGAGAATTCAGGCTAAATTTTAGTTTCAGGTTCTCTGATCAATGTTTTTAGTCTTTGTGTGGCTGACACACTTTTAAATTAATTTGCTATGACATTTCTAAGGTTTATTTTAAAAAAATCATCTATACACTTTTTATATCTTCCTAATGGTAAACTGAGATTGTTAAAGTATCAGAAATTTGTAGTTTCAGTGTCTAGTTGTAGTCTGCAAGTAAGGCACAAGAAATAGCCCATCATTTGCAATGCAAGCTGATACGAATTGTACATTTTCTTAATCAAACAAGGTTTATACATACTTTCATCTAATGCTCATGTTACAGATTTATCTGACACAAGGTTGTCAGGTTAAATTATCTTCCAAAAGTTCATTCAAAGAGATGTATAAACAAACATCCCAAAGGAGATGAGGATTTCTGAAAAAGTTCTGCCTTCCATCGTTTAAGGATTGTGCCTATCTTGTTATTGAAACATTGAAACTTAACTGAAAGGTCTCGTAAGTTGTGATTCAAGAGGCTTTTCTTGTTTCCTATTTCTATTACACCTTTTCATTTTTTAATGAACTTTAAAAAATATTTCCTAATGGATATAGAGCTATGATGTCAGTAGCATGGAATGACAACCTAATCAAATAACATGGAATAACATAATTAAAAAAAAAAAAAAAAAAAAAAAAAAAAAAGATTTAAACAGAGAGTTTTGTGAATAATTGAGCCTGCTGCCCTGCAGAAAAAAGGCCAAACCCTCACGCTATGTAATCTGAGTTAAATGTCTATCCAGTCTGTCCTAAGAAAACTGAAGTGTCCTGAGGGCATCCAGAGCTGCTCTCCTCCCTGCTGGTGTAGTAGGATGCATGTAGTAGAGTGTGGGGTTCACAGCCATGTTCTGGGGAACATTTACTGACTTCTTCAACAGCAATCTCAGGAACATTCATGTAACATCTGTCTGTACTGGAACAGCCTCCACACACCAAGTAACTCTCATCCTTGCTAGAAAAAAAAAAAGTCCACTGACACCATTCCCCCTGACCTGAGTTCTTTGGCCTTGAGTAATAAACTAACAAGATATCACTTGGTGCCAGCTTTTAGTTCATAATACAACCCTGGTACAGCAGTGTTGTTAATCAGGACACAAGCTTTGAAAAATGCTTTATTAGTTTATTAACTCACTGCTAATTCTATTTACATGACACTTCTTTCTGTTGCTAAATTAAATTTACCCTTAATGGATGAGATGACATCCCAGAAAGAAAATGTTTCTTATAGCTGTTGGGAGAGATTTCAGACTTCATTTTGTTTCTGGGGAAAAAAATGCTAGATAAATTGGTGCTGCTCTGTTTGGCCTCTGGGGATATAATGTCCTCCAATAAGTAATATGGGACCTAGATAACAGCAAACACCTCTCCTAAAGAGAAAATACAGAAATATTATGTTATAAATCAAAGACAAGATTGTGAAAGAGAAAGGTGCTTTTGGTTTGAGAAAATTGAAAGGAGGGCAAGATACCAATGAAAACACTATCTAGGAATGGACAGCAGAGCTTAATGAAAAAATACTGTGTTCCAACAGTCCTGTCTGGAAACCAAAGAGAAGTGTAAATACAAAGAGGGAGAAGAAACCTTTAAAGTGGTCATTGGAGAAAATATCTGAGAAAAGCTTTTGAAGCTGAAAAAGAAATATTTTAGAAAGTGAATTTATCAGAGGACATGGTAACCTATAGGACTCTGAGATGTTTTTATCTTGAGATTTCTGCTTGAATTCTTTCCCTGATAAATCTCACCTTTCACAAGAAGTCATGGAAAGAAAATACTTCTGCAGAGGAAGTGAGAGGAGCATGGCACGGTGTCACTGGGGTGCAAGCCAGGGAGACTATTCTAAGGAGACTGCCTGGATCTAAGACAGACAGGCTTTACAGAGCATCCAGACTCCTGTTTCTACCTCCAGTGCTTATCTCTAGGTGAATCCCCAACATATTTCATCCCTCATCAGTATTCCCATCTCAGAGCTCTTGAAAGTCTTCAAATGTGCTCTTTTGCCCTCTCTTTTAATGTCTAAAGCGAGTTTCAGTATAACTTTTGTAAATCGTTGGTGTGACAGTCAGCTCTTTGGCTTCTGGGAGCAGGTGGTTTCTTCAGAGCTGTCAACAAGCTTTTAGGAGAATTTCCACACCTGTTATTTATCATTTCTGAAGCCACATGTATCTCATCCCCTGAGGTGAGGCTGTATGCACTTGTGCTTTAAGTTACATTTAAAAATTAATATGCAACTTGATGCTTATAAGAATCTTGAACTTGGAACTTTTCTTGCCACTGTATGAGTTTTCCTTATGTAGGTATGGTCACCTCTTTTGAGGAAAAATCATCCCAGTTACCTGAGGGATATTTCCCATGTGCCAGATTTATAAAAGAAAGAAAGTTAAGGAACCTCTTATTTCAAGTGGGAAACAGTGAGTCATGGTGGTGACAAAGAGAAATATGATTCATGTCACATTTTCAGGTGTTTCAGTTCCTCAAATACCATAGATAATGATTCACCAATGCTGATTCTTTACAGATTTCCAAATGCCTCTAATGTTTTGTTCTAACAGCTGCTTTGTGATGGCTGACAGCTTTAGGGGTTTAACTCTACAAAATATCAAAGCTCTAAAAGCATGCATTGAAGAGTTCTACAGAGAGTACAGGCCCCTTGCCTTTGCAGGCAACTTCACAAGCAAAATTACTGACATTTTGGCCAGACGTCTGAAGTATGCCTTGCAGTTTGGACCAGAAAGTAAAGTGCTCTGAGGAACAGAGGGAAAAACTGACTGAGAAGTGGAAATTGAACACAGAAGGTGTATGAGCATTAAGAAGGTCAGTCATCTTAGCTTTTACAAGCAGGGCAAACTTTTCCTGGATATGGGTACTATTTACTTTTTTTATTGCCTCACAAGAACTATTTTAAACTGCTCACTGATGTTTTAGGAGGCAGGAGAGGTCTTCACAGCACCTGGTTTTCCGTTTTCATTTCCTCTTTGCTTCAGGCTTTTTATGGAATGATCCTTTTGCCCTATAAAATTACAGTGAATCTAAATATAAAATGAACCAGGCAGAATGCAACATTCAGCCCTCCTTGACTACTCACTGCTGAGAACTTTCCTGTGTGCTCAGAGATTTGATAGCAGAGCTATTGCTCATGTAGCAACTACAACAATAGGAATAATGGCAATAGCAATCTAATTGCTATCTTTTTTTTGACTGTATGGATGAACACCTATCTTGCAGCATTCAGTATTCCAGTAATAATGAGGCTATTCTGAATGTATAGAATATATTTATTAAGCATTTTGCTTTCTTTTTTATCCTTGTGTGGAATTGTGCTCTTATTCACAGTATTTAGCAATTCTTAAGTCTATAATTTCTGTGTAAAATTATGTTTCCAAATATTTAAATCACAATTTTATCACCTACTGACATTTTCTTTTAATATCTAGTCCTGTGGACTCTTTTAGTACAGATTATCAATTTTCCTGTCACCTTCCCAACCCTGAATTTCAGAATTTCAGTAGGCATTGTGGCTTCACTTAGGATGCTCAATTTGGAAATGGCCCCTTTTCCATATGCAGAAGCCCTAGCTCCTCACTTTCCAGCTGTGTGCATTCTGACTCCCTTCTCTGTTTTCACGTAGTGCATTTATTCATGTTCACATTTGGTTTTGCTTTCATCTTTATTCCTCTGACATTTTCATCCTCTTTTGCAAGGTTTGACTGAAAACCCACCCTGGTATCTTGGCACACAGCCATGTAGGACCCTGCAGTCTAGAGGGGCTGATTCCTCCTGCTCTTCACCGCAAAAAGCGTTTGCATGGCAAGATATTTCAGTAGAGGAGAGTGTGTAATCACATTCTTTTACAATG
Source organism: Zosterops lateralis (assembly GCF_965231275.1). Lineage (NCBI taxonomy): Eukaryota > Metazoa > Chordata > Aves > Passeriformes > Zosteropidae > Zosterops > Zosterops lateralis. The sequence continues at coordinate 114,518,698 of NC_139762.1, forward strand.
TTGCCCCACACCTTATTTTTCTCTAAGGACTGGAAGCAATTTGAAGAGTTGTCTGCACTTCTACAGCTTCCACAGCTCTAAGGAATGGCTTCCTCAAGAGTTGGGTGATGGATGAGATGCCACTCATGGGTTCTGTGTGGATGGAACCTACACACTGCCAGTTACCTGTTAAAGTTCTTTCAGTACCTAATGAGCTGATGTAAACTAAGGGGCTTAGAAAGTGATGATTTGCTGAATTCAAAGGATTTCCAACAAGCAGTAGTGTAAGCCCTCAGTCAGCTAGGCTGATCACCTGTATCACATACCACATGCTAGTCTACTTCGACTGGATCCAGTAGCTTTGTCGTTTGATAGCACATCTTCAAAGCAAATTGAGCTGCTTTCATTTAAGGATGAGGAGAGTTTAGAAGGTGATGGATTTTCTAAGCAGTTTACTTCAGGAAATAATCTTTTGGAGCATTACTGTGTTTAGTACTTTATTTCCTGTTAGAATTTATCTGATTCAATTTCTTAGATTTTCTTACACCTTTCTCACTAAATAAAAGGCTATGTACTCCCCCCTGTTTTCTCCTTGTGAAGATATTATACTCTGTAATCAAATCACTCCTCAATCTTCCCTTTTAATAAGCTAACCAGATTTAAGCATTAAGCTTTTAACAGCAAGATGTTTTCTCCAGAAAATAGAGTAAGTACTGTGGTTATCATTGGAGCTCTCTTGAGACATCTAAACCTCACTATAAATGCAGCCACCAAAATTGCAGGCTGTATTTCAGTATTAGCCCACCTGTGTTTCACACAGGGATAAAATTACTTTTACTTCATGGATTACAGGGTCCAAACAGTGCTTTTTCACTAATAAATGTCACTCAGAGACATTAATTAGGTTGTTTCCCCTGCTGTGAATTTTAATTCCTTGCAGAGCCTTTGCGTTCCAAGGTACAGTATATTCTGTTGGTATATCCCATCTATTAAGAGAGCTTTTGTTGCGTAGCTTCCCTGTATGCATTATTGTTTACCACTGTCTCAAAGCTCCTGCATTTTAGCAGAAGCACTTTTTCTCCTTACTTTGCAATTTCCATTCTTAAACATCATGGGAGAGTAATGAGGCCCCACACAAATCCTTCATGGAAGGTTTCCTGGACTGATGACATTAATAACATGATTTCTTTTTCATATACTACTGAGAAGTGCTTGTTGAGTAGCTTGTTCTGGTTTGTATCTTACAGGACATTCCACTGGTTTTGTTACTGAACCATAAGTGATCTGTGAATACTCAATGTCCCATATTCCCCATATTACTAATAACTCTGAGGCAAACAAGGGTGTGTTGAAGGCTCCCCGTAACATCATTCTGCCTATCTACTCTCTCTGTCTTTCCTAAAAAAGTTACATTTTACTTTTACTTTGAGCACAGAGTTTTTCCCAAGGTTTTAGTACTATGACTTAACAGTGTGGGTTTTTTTCACCAAGAAGGTAAATTTTCAGCCGATCTTACACATTTCATGTTCTCCATACCCCTGAAAGGCATTGTGCACTCGATTAGATGGGTGGGTTTTTGTTGTTTTTTTTTTTTTTTTTAATTGTCATTAGTAATCCTTTCCTTACATCTCTTACTTGTCTAAGAGATTTCTCCTGAGTAAAATGGCCCCTTGTTCCAACAGGACAAGTCACATCTCTACGAGTAACAACTTGTCATTTATCCTCCTTTGCCCATGAGCTGAGAAGGAGCAGAGAGGCAGTATCCACCTGATCTGTCTTCCAAAGCCTATTACACCCCACAAAGTCCCTTGTGACGCCCCAACTTTGGTACAGACAATGACACATGACTATTTTCCCATCCATTTCAGGGTCAACTCACCATACAGTGGCAATAAAGAACCTTGTCTGCATTGTATTCCTGACTAGATGCTGATTTTTATTGTCTCAAAATGTCAGGAAGGATCGTTGGTGGTGGCTTGTTGTATACTGAAAAGTTTCCTATACTTTTTTATATATTTTAATAAAAAACAAGATCAACACAAAGCGTAGCACAACCCATAACACAGAGAGACCTGCATGAGAGTAATTTCTGGACTGTTAATGTAATTTTATCATTTTCACGGTTTTCAGTTTTTTCTATTGTATACAAGAACATATGCTCTCACTTAGCTACTTCAAGGATTTAATATGTTTACATGGAAATTAATGTATCATGCCTTGATGAGACATGATATGCAAATTCCCCTTTTTGTTAATTGACTAAATAATTTTAGCCATCTTACATCACTGAAAGACTTTCAAATAGGTTCTTTCTTACTGAAATCGGAAGAAATTTTGCTTTTCATTTCAACTGGGTTGCAACATGTGCTGGTCTTCAACCAAGTGGTTGCACTTTTCCTTGCACACTGTCCTGGGTTGACAGTGCTCTCTATCCCATAATCCCATATCGTGGACTCCCTTGTTATGTCTAAGAGGTGTTCCGTCCCCTTTAGGGGGGGCGGGCACTGGCCTGCTGGCTTGCTCCGCTGCTGCTTTGGCTTTGGCTTTGGCTTCCTGCTTCTAGGCGCTTGCTGTCTCGCAATTTTTCTGCTAGTTTCTTGCCCTTTCGTTCTTTTGTTTTTTTCCTTCCTTTCTTTCTGCCGCCTCTGTGCTCTGTTTGTTTTTTTTTTTTCCTTTTCCTCTTCTCCCTTTCCCCTCCCCCCCCCCCCCCCCCTTTTAAGATTTAGGACCGGCACCCGGAGCTGATCTGGCTGGAGGAGTCCGTAGAGGATCGCCGGGGCTTGTAAAGGAAGCTGCGCGCCCTCCCCCTCACAGTAACCTGAGCTTTTTCTGTTCTTTTTTTTCCCTTGTGTCGGGGGGTGTTTATTCATTTGTTAATAAACCGGTTTTTTCCACTTTGTGTTCAAGAGATTCCTTCCCAAACCCAGGGTTGGGGGGAGGGGTGGTAGAGGTTTTGTTATTAGGGGATTCCTTGAAGGTTTTCCCCTAATTCAACCCAAACCAGAACATATTTTGGTGCGTTGGCCGGGAAACCCGAGTCAAAGAAAGTGGAAAAAACCTTAATAATAATACTGGTGATTCTAATTGTTTGGTGGGTGTATCAGGATGCTTTTTTCTGGACTCGTAATGGCAGTCGGGGTGAAAGCCTGTCAATATTTCTGGTCCCTAGGGTTTTTTGAGGTTTTATTACCTCTGTGGTGTCTAGAGTTATTTCCTTACCCGGAGATAGCTTTAGCATTTCTTCTTATACGTAACTTATGTTGCCGTGGGGCACTAACCAGAATATTGACCGGGCTCGGACTGTTTGTGATTGTTTACAAGAAGGTTGTAAATATGTTTGATGATTCGTTGTTATGGTTGGGCACTCAGTTTGTTAGGGGAGAAGCAGGGGAAGAGGTTTTTCAGCCTCTGTTTTCCCTCTTCTCCTTTGAATTGTTTATATCTTTATTAGGAAATGTTCAGTTTCCCCTGAGTGTCAAAGAGACCATCTTTCTGACATTTAATTTAATAAGCATTCTCTATATTGTCTGCAGTTTATATAAATTGAAAGCTGAGATTTCCAAAGGGGCTAATGAGACTTCTGAGTTACCAGCAAACCCAAGTAGGAGAAATCTTGAGTGGAGTGGGAAATGGGAAGATATGGGCCAAATTTTAAAGGAATTTTCCGACCCTATAGCCTGGGACTTTCCATCTGAACAAATTCAGAACCCAGCCGAGGTGGCTAAGTATTTGAAAGAGAGGTGCCAGGGTAATACCAAGGAGAAAAGGATTATTACAGTGAGCTGGGCCCTGGCATATGTTTATCGCACTCTCTTAGATACTGAAGGGCAGCAGACAGAAAACAGCGAACAGGGAGATAAGCTAGTTACTATCCCAATTACTCAGGCTGCAGCTAGTATCCCAGGCTCCAGGCCAGTAGTCGAATCAGACAGCAGGGCTCAACCGAGGGCTGTTGCTGCTAATAGAAGAGGCGGAAAGTGTACAACTAAGACAGATCGCAAGGTGGAGGATGATGATGATAATCCAGGAGAAGGACCTTCACCAAAATCAGAAACTACATCGAGGGGTGTAGATTCTGGAGCCAATATTGATTCATTTTCCCTAAAGGACCTTTGAGGCCTGAGAAAAGATTACAGACGACAACCTGATGAATCTATAATAAGTTGGTTAGTCCGCCTTTGGGATGCTGCAGGGGAGGCTACAGTTCTGGATGGCACTGAAGCGAGGCATTTGGGATCTCTGTTGCTAGACCCTGTTATTGATCAGGGCATGATGAGGGAGGCTAGCCCTCACAGCCTCTGGGAACGGATTCTGGACGGTGTAGCACAAAGATACCTGTGTGCAGATGACCTTTATTTGCAGCAGACACAGTGGAGGACCATAGAACAGGGGATCCAACGTCTGAGAGAGATGGCAGTAGCAGAGCTTATTTTTTCAGATGACGTAACAACTAGGAATCCAGACCTGGTAGCATGTACCCCTGTAATGTGGAGGAAACTTGTGCGACTTGGGCCATCTGAATACGCCTCTGCCCTAGCAATAATGAAGCGAGAGGAGACAGATGAGACTGTGCTCGATATGGCGAAAAAGCTTCGAGCATATGCTGATGCTGTACATGGCCCAACTCATGCCAGAATTGCAGCTGTGGAAACACGACTGCAGAAATTAGAGGACAAAATAGAGGAGAATCATAGGAAACTCAGGGAAGAGATTAAGGAGGACTTCCTCCAAATCTCGGCTGTGCAAATTAGAGGCCCTGGTATCCAACGCAGGCGCTCCTTTGATGGGGAGAGAAGGTACACCCCACGAGCTGAGTTGTGGTTCTTCTTGCGTGAATCTGGAGAGAACATGAGGAGATGGGATGGAAAGCCCACTGCTGCTCTGGCACAACGGGTACGTAATTTGAAGGAAGGTAGGATTCAAAGAGGAAGTCTCAATAAACAGAGAGCAGCTCCAGTTATTCGCAGCCAGGATGTTAAGTATGATGTCGATGATGACATGTCCGATCCCCTTGAAGGAACCTCTAAGACATATACCCCAGGGAAGAAGGATAACCATGCTTAGAGGGGCCCTGCCTCTAGCCAGGTAGAGGTTAGGGAAAATCGTGTGTTTTGGACTGTGTGGGTTCGTTGGCCTGGCACATTGAAGCCACAAGACTATAAGGCTTTGGTCGACACTGGCTCGCAGTGTACCTTGATCCCCTCGAGATGTGTAGGGGCAGAATCGATTTCTATTGCTGGTGTGACTGGGGGATCACAGGACTATACATTGATGGAGGCAGATGTGAGCCTGACTAAGAATGAGTGGAAGAAACACCCTATTGCGACCGGCCCAGAGGCCCCATGCATCTTGGGCATAGATTACCTCCGGAGTGGGTATTTTAAAGACCCGAAAGGGCTCAGGTGGGCCTTTGGAGTAGCGACTGTGATGGCAGAAAGTATTCGACAGTTGAACACCTTGCCTGGACTGTCCGAGAACTCGATCACCGTAGGACTTATGAAGGGAGAAGAACAAGTAGTACCAATTGCCACTTCAATAGTGCATCGGCGGCAATATAGAACCACTCGAGATGCTGTGATCCCCATCCATAAGATGATTCGAGAGCTGGAAAGCCAAGGGGTGGTCAGCAAAACCCACTCACCCTTTAATAGCCCCATCTGGCCGGTGTGGAAATCTGATGGAGAATGGAGATTGACTGTGGATTATCGTGCCTTGAATGAAGTGACCCCACCTCTGAGTGCAGCCGTACCAGACATGCTGGAACTGCAGTACGAGCTGGAGTCCAAGGCAGCGAAGTGGTACGCCACTATCGATATTGCAAACGCATTCTTCTCTATTCCTCTGGCAGCCGAATGCCGGCCTCAGTTCGCCTTCACATGGAGGGGAGTGCAGTACACCTGGAACAGACTGCCCCAGGGGTGGAAACACAGCCCCACCATCTGCCATGGGCTGATCCAGGCCACACTAGAAAAGGATAAGGCCCCAGAACATCTACAATATATTGATGATATCATTGTGTGGGGAGACACAGCAACAGAGGTGTTCGAAAAGGGAGAGAAAATCATCCAAATTCTCCTGGAAGCCGGCTTTGCTGTTAAGAAAAGTAAAGTTAAGAGACCTGCTCGAGAGATCCAGTTCCTAGGAGTGAAGTGGCAAGATGGACGGCGTCAGATTCCTACGGATGTTATTAACAAAATTACAGCTATGTCCCCTCCAACGGATAAGAAGGAAACACAAGCTTTCTTAGGTGCTATAGGTTTCTGGAGGATGCACATTCCAGAATACAGTCAGATTGTGAGGCCCCTTCATCTGGTTACCCGCAAGAAGAATGATTTCTATTGGGGTCCTGAGCAGCAGCAAGCTTTCACCCAGATCAAGCAGGAGATTGCTCATGCTGTAGCCCTCGGCCCAGTCAGAACGGGACCAGATGTGAAGAATGTGCTCTACTCTGCAGCTGGGAGTCATGGTCTGTCCTGGAGCCTTTGGCAAAAGGTACCTGGTGAGACCCGAGGCCGACCACTGGGATTTTGGAGTCGGAGCTACAGGGGGTCTGAAGATAACTACACCCCAACGGAAAAGGAAATCTTGGCCGCCTATGAGGGAATCCAAGCTGCTTCAGAGGTGATCGGTACGGAAGCACCACTGCTCCTGGCACCCCGACTACCAGTGCTAGGGTGGATGTTTAGAGGAAAGGTTCCCTCCACCCACCATGCCACCAGTGCTACCTGGAGCAAGTGGATTGCCCTCATTACACAACGCGCCCGAGTTGGGAAACTGAATCGCCCTGGAATTTTGGAAGTAATCACGAACTGGCCCGAAGGTGAAAGTTTCAGCGTCGCAGATGAAGAACAAGAACCAGTGACTCGGGTTGAGGAAGCTCCGCCATACAACCAGCTGCCGGCAGAGGAAGCATGTTATGCTTTATTCACCGATAGTTCCTGCCGCGTCATAGGGATGAGTCGGAGGTGGAAAGCAGCTGTCTGGAGCCCCACACGACTGGTCGCAGAGGCCACTGAAGGAGAGGGTGGATCCAGTCAATTTGCTGAACTCAAAGCCATTCAACTGGCCCTAGATATTGCAGAAAGAGAGAAATGGCCAAGGCTCTATCTGTATACTGATTCTTGGATGGTAGCCAACGCTCTGTGGGGATGGCTGAAGAAATGGAAAGAGGCCAACTGGCAGCGTAGAGGAAAACCCATTTGGGCTGCTGAAGAGTGGAAAGATATTGCTGCCCGGTTAGAGAAACTACCGGTGAAGATTCGCCATGTAGATGCCCATGTCCCCAGAAGTAAAGCTAATGAGGAGCAGCAAAACAATCAGCGGGTAGATCAAGCTGCAAAAATAGGAGAGTTGAAGATAGACCTAGACTGGGAGCACAAGGGAGAGTTGTTCCTAGCACGATGGGCCCATGATGCCTCAGGTCACCAAGGTAGGGATGCCACCTATAAGTGGGCACGAGACCGAGGGGTGGATCTAACCATGGACAGCATTTCTCAGGTTATCCATGACTGTGAGACGTGCGCTGCCATTAAACAAGCCAAGCGGATGAAGCCCCTCTGGTATGGAGGGCGGTGGTCTAAGTACAAGTATGGGGAGGCCTGGCAGATTGATTATATCACACTGCCTCAAACCCGCCAAGGCAAGCGCCACGTGCTGACCATGGTAGAAGCCACCACGGGATGGTTGGAAACCTACCCTGTGTCTCATGCTACAGCCCGCAATACTATTCTGGGCCTTGAAAAGCAGGTCCTTTGGAGGCACGGTACTCCCGAGAGAATTGAGTCAGACAACGGGACTCATTTTAAAAATAATCTTATTAAAACCTGGGTGAGGGAACATGGCATTGAATGGGTGTACCATATCCCCTACCATGCACCAGCTGCAGGTAAAGTGGAAAGGTACAATGGGTTGTTAAAAACCACCCTGAAAGCATTGGGTGGGGGGTCCTTAAAAAACTGGGAACAGCATTTAGCGAAGGCCACCTGGCTAGTTAACACCCGAGGTTCTACCAACCGAGCGGGTCCTGCTCAGTCCCAGCTCCTTGATATAGTAGATGGAGACAAAGCTCCAGTGGCCCATGTTAGAGGTTTGTTGGGAAAGACAGTATGGATCAACCCTGCCTCGAGTACAGACAAACCCATCCGTGGAATTGTCTCTGCTCAAGGACCAGGTTATACGTGGTGGATAATGCAGAAAGATGGAACAACACGATGTGTACCTCAGGGAGATCTGAATGTGGGGTGAAACAGAAGGAAACGTGTAAGTGTCAAAGGTTTGAGCAAGTAAGATGAATGGAAATGTGTAAGTGTCAAGGGTCTGAGTAAGTGAGATGGAAGTTTTTTATTGTGTGTCCACGATATGGGATAAGGGGTGGAATGTCCTGGGTTGACAGTGCTCTCTATCCCATAATCCCATATCGTGGACTCCCTTGTTATGTCTAAGAGGTGTTCCGTCCCCTTTAGGGGGGGCGGGCACTGGCCTGCTGGCTTGCTCCGCTGCTGCTTTGGCTTTGGCTTTGGCTTTTCTGCTTCTAGGCGCTTGCTGTCTCGCAATTTTTCTGCTAGTTTCTTGCCCTTTCGTTCTTTTGTTTTTTTCCTTCCTTTCTTTCTGCCGCCTCTGTGCTCTGTTTGTTTTTTTTTTTCCCTTTTCCTCTTCTCCCTTTCCCCTCCCCCCCCCCCCCCCCCCCCTTTTAAGATTTAGGACCGGCACCCGGAGCTGATCTGGCTGGAGGAGTCCGTAGAGGATCGCCGGGGCTTGTAAAGGAAGCTGCGCGCCCTCCCCCTCACAGTAACCTGAGCTTTTTCTGTTCTTTTTTTTCCCTTGTGTCAGGGGGTGTTTATTCATTTGTTAATAAACCGGTTTTTTCCACTTTGTGTTCAAGAGATTCCTTCCCAAACCCAGGGTTGGGGGGAGGGGTGGTAGAGGTTTTGTTATTAGGGGATTCCTTGAAGGTTTTCCCCTAATTCAACCCAAACCAGAACACACACAAAAAATATTTATGAAGATAAAACAAATTTTATAAAGGAAAAGATTCTCCTATCTCTTCAATCAAACCCAAGCTAACACTTTCTTCAGTTCACTGTAGGTGGATTTGTTTGGGCATCTCTTCATTATAAACTGCTTTCTTAAGATGTCAAAATAAATGAATTCATGAAATTATTTAAGCTCTAGGAACCTCATTATGTGGGGAAAAAATGTGCTGTAAATTGACCTTTTTTAAGAACACTTGCTGTCTCAGAATATCTCCTTGTATAAATATTTAAACTGAGAACATACTTTATTATTACCTCTTGACATGAGCTGCCAGGTAGTGGATCTATTTATATTTTAGTTTGCTTTAATTTCATTTTATTTATTTGTTTGTTGATTAAATTTCATATGAAAAATTCAAGAAAGTGCAGATGATAATAGTAAATATCAATTATGTAACCTCTCAAATGAGCCTGTTCAAGACAATTTCTCAGAACCTATTTTCTCCATGCCAAACAGTAATTTCTTTTAAATATTATGCTACACATGAATAAATTACATTAGTTCTCTAACAGAGCTGTAACTTCAAAGACAATACCAAAGATATTATGGGAAAAATTGGACTGGCAGTTCTAGATCAATTGTGTAAGAAATAAATGGAAATGTATTTAACTTTACATCACAAATGCATCTGCTACTGAAGTTCAACAACAAAACACCAAACTCATATAAATTATATCCCTGAATTTTAATTCAGTTCTGCCTCTGAAATACAGTCCTGTCAACAGCATTAATGTCCAAGGGATGTGAAACAGTATTTTCCTGTATAATTTCAGAACAAAGCTTTAAAAAACTACTCAGACCATCAGATACTAAAACAGCAAAACCCAAAATGAGCTTTTCAAGGTCTGTTCTTGAGAGGAGAATATGCAAAGATTCAGGCCTATGCAGCCTTTTAAACTAAATGAAAAAATCTCTGAAAATAGTGCAAACAATTCAGAATACTGTACCATACACAGAAGATAGCCATACAACCCAACCGTCCAGGTTTCCAGACATTCTCCTCATTGTCATTAACCTTTTGGTAAGATTGCAGAAGTATGACATTAAAGGGAATCAATCTCAATACAATTATTTCACTTTCCAAACATGGTAGAATGTTTTTTAAAATACTATGTGTCAAATACAGAATGTATGCATAAACTAATACACATAGGATATAAAAGGATGTCTAAGCTCTTGATGAATAGAAAATAAGCAGAAAAAGCAAGCACAACAGTTTGGATCTGAAGTGGCTTGTTGTACAGAGCCTGGCCCATGGCTCTGTCTCAACAGTAGTCACACCCTCAGCACAGTGGGTTCTGTTTCTACTTCACATTGTCATCAGCTCCTGACTGTCTACGGCTTTATTACCATTGTATGGGTTGCCAAAGGTACAAGCCCTACTCAATATGTTAGGCAGGCTTTTTTTGCCCCTAGACTTCTGTTAAAGTATCAAACTACTAAGACCTTACTGTATGGCAGTCATATGTCATTTCATACTCAGATATGAATATGAATTCAGTTACACAGAATCACTTGGTTGGAAGAGACCTTCAAGATCAGTGAGTCCAACCCATGCCCTAACACCTCAACTAATCCATGGCACTGAGTGCCACATCTAATATTTTTTTAAACGCATCCAGGAATGGTGATTCCACCACCTCCCTGGGACAACAATTCTAGTAATTTATCACTCTTTCAGTAAAAAACTTTTTCTTGACATCCAAATTATTTCCCTTGGCACAGCTTAAGACTATGTCTTCTCATTCTGTCAGTTGCTGCCTGGAGAGGGAGACCAATCCCCACCTGGCTACAGCCACCTTTCAGAGAGTTGTATAGAGCCCTGAGCCTCCTTTTTTCCAGCATAAACAACCCCAGCTCCCTCAGTCATTCCTCACAGGGTTTGTGTTCCAAGCCCCTCACCAGCCTCGTTTCCTCCTCTGGACGTGCTCAAGTGTCTCAATGTCCTCCCTAAACTGAGGGCCCAGAACTGGACACAGCACTCCAGGTGTGCCCTCACCAGTGCTGAGTACAGGGGCAGAGAGATCTGACCCTCCTTCCAAAGATGATACACTCTCTTTTTATTGCTAATTTCCTCCAAAACCTCTTTGCCCATCCAGGCTGGACATTTGCCTTGTCGACTTGTCTTTTGACACACAGGAGCAGTCTGTTCCTGTGCTCTCAAGATTTTTGTTTTAAAGCATTTCCATCTTTCCTGGACTCCTTTGTTTTTAAGGCCTGCTTCCCAAGGAACTCTCTGAAAGAGTCCCCTAAATAGGCCAAAGCCTGCCCTCTGGAAGTTCAATGTAAAAATCTCGTTGATGTTCCTCCTCATTTTACCAAGTATCAAGAACTCTATAATTTCCTGATCACTGTGCCCCAAGTGCCCTCCAACTACCACATCTCTCACCAATCCATCTCTATTTTAAACAACATATCTAACATAGTCCTGGTGGGCTCACTCACCAGCTGGGAAAAGAAGTTGACCTCCACACACTTTAAGAACTTCCTGGACCACCTCTTTTCTGTTGTATTAAGTTCCTAGCAGAGGTCTGGTGGGTTAAAGTACTGTACAAGAACAAAGGTTGGTGATCCTGAAACATTCTCCTGCTGCTTATAGAATAAGTTGTCCACCTCTTCTTCCTGGTTGGGTGGATGATAACAGACCCCTAGTAGGATGTCAGCCTTATTGGCCTTCCCCTTAATTCTTACCCATAGGCATTCAACTCCATCTTCATTAGTTTCAATACCTATGGCATCAAAAGCCTCCCTAATATAAAGGGCCACCCCTCCACCCTTTCTCCTTTTCCTGCCTCTTCTCAAGACCTCGTAGCCATCCAGTGCAGTGCTCCCGCCATATGAGTCATCCCACCATATTTCTGTGATGGCAACTACATCATAGCTCTGCTGCTGCACCATGACCTCCAGCTCTTTTTTGTTACCCATGCTGCGTGCATTGGTGTACATGAAGTTCAGCTGGGCTACTGATTTCACCCCTAACTTGGGCTTACCACCCTTGAGCCTGCTCTCAGAGAGCCCAGCTGCATCCTCTTCCCCCTTCAAACCTAGTTTAAAGTCCTTGCAATGAGTTCTGCCAGTTCATGAGCTAAAATCTTTCTGCCTTTAACAGAGAGATGCCATCTTGTTCCAGCAGGTCAGGTGCCATTAAAATTGCCCCATGATCAAAGAACCCAAAATTCTGCTGATGACACCAACCCTTGAGCCACTTGTTGATAATATGAGCTTCCTATTATTTTCATTGTTTTTCTCTGCCACCAAAGGAACTGAGAAGAACACTACTTGTGCTCCTGCCCTATCAAACACTTGACCCAGTGCCCTAAACTTCCTTTTAATTGCCCTGACACTCCTTTTTTCAATCTCATCACTGCCAGCCTGGAGTATCAGCAGTGGGTAATAATCAGAGGGTTGATTCAGGAAGTCTCTCAATGATCTCCCATACCCAGGCCCCAGAGAGGCAGCAGACCTTCCTGTGGGATGGGTCTGGTCACCATATGGGGCCCTCTGTTCCCCTAAGAAGGGAGTCATCCACTACAACTACCCTTCTTTTCTTTTTAGTGTTAGAGGTGGCGATCCATTTGATGAAGTGTAACTGGGAAGGCTCACTGAGCAGATCATTTTCTTCCACACCATCTGGCTGACCCTCTAGATCCAGGGCCCCATACCTATTCAAAAGTGGCAGCTGGATAGGTGATGGGGATTGGGAGGAATTTTTATTACCTCCCTGAATAGGCACCCATTTCCAATCCCCTCCATCCACCAGGTGTCCTCCTATTGCCTGGCAGTGGGAGGCATGGGAGCCTTTTGACTCCTGGTGGGCCTCCCTCAAGGCTGGAAAGGTGGAACTCCACCAATCTATTTCCCTTTCACTATCCCTAATACTCCTTAGTCTTTCAACTTCCTCCCCAAGCTCTGCCACCAGTGAAAGGAGACTGTTCACCTGGTCACACTGCAGGCAGGCTTCTTCTGCAACGTCCCTTGGTCCCACTAATAAGCCCAAACATTCCACACAGGAATGGGTCTGGACAGAGACATCCTTTTTGGAGGGTTCAATTGGCTACATACACTTTTACTCAGTGAAGTTTTTGGTCACGTAGAAACCACTACAGACAAAAAACCCCAACCCAACCAACCAACAGAAACACAATGAACAACAAACTAAAAACCCCACTAGCAGGAGGGAGCCTGCAACCCTGCCTGTGAGAACTATCATGCCATGCCCTCTGAGCCGTGCCACACCCATTTGCTTGATCCTGTTCTCCACCCTCCCTAGAGCCCTCTTTTTAATCAGTCCCCCCTGTGCCTGCACAGCTAAGGAGAATGAGGAACTCACCTGCTCAGTGCTCTTTTGATTACTCATTTAGAAACAATATCTCTTAGAATTATTGTGTCCTTTAAATATTTAAAATATCTATATGAAACATATAGGTAAATTACATTACTGTTATTCAGTTTATCAACCTTAAAAAATCGGCGGCTTTCAAAATTGGTTCTAGTAACTCATTTTTCTCATGTTAATGTATAATATATTTGCAAATTTCTGGGCTGAATTACATTACTAGGTCTAGTGGGCCATGAAGCACAATTATTGTTCACAGAATTCATGTTATGAGAGTAATACAAAATCATTCTCCAGATCAATGGTTTTCTTTAAATGAATTCAACTGATCTTTGAAATTAAACAGTTTTTGTTGAAAAGGGGATTTTAGCCAAATGTGAGCTTGAGATATTTCTGTCTTTTCTTTTTTGAGTGTTTTGTATTGTTAAATAGAATGTATTTTAGCTTTTTTAAGTTTTTCTGTTCCTTTTGTTTGAAAGCTGGCATGATGAGGTGCTTCCTGTATTCTAAGAATACAGCATGTGTCCAAGGCTGAAATATGATCCCATCCAGCCCAGGCTTTTTGTATGCTTTTGTAGAAGTTTTTTCTTGGTCATTACTCTGCTATTTTGTCACTGACTATTTGCACTTAAATTTTTTAAACTGTATGGGGAATTTTATCTCATCCTGTTCTCTCTACATTTCTCTTCTAAATATTTATACTACAAATGAGCTAAATAAACAGAATAGCTTCCTGATTGCTAGGATATTTTAACTTTTTAATAACTTTTCTTCTTTCTTCCTGCTGAACTGAAGCATAGTAAGATTTTCAAGCTGCTTTCAGTTTTCAACTGAAATTGTTGCAGGAGATGGGTAGACTTTTGAGACTGTCCTCTACAAGAAGAAAAAAAAGGTCATTGATAAGCTGTGCTCATGTCATTTGACTAGCCATTATCATTATGCATAAATTCCTCCTTTGAAAAACTAATTTGATAATCTATCAAAGAACTGGATGTGAAAATTGCTCTTCACCAAGTTGACAGATAGGTTGAAGATGCTAATTGACCTGTGCTGTAGGTAGCCCTGTAGTTTCTTAATGAAGCTGCAAATTGTCCATGAGATATTTAGGCTTAAAAGCCAGACAGTATTTTAGAAAACATTTTTTGGTTTAAAGCTTTTTGTTTGCATTTTTGCCATCTTGAAAAGGATTTTATTCTATTTTTCTTTCCCTGGACATTTCAAACACTGAAATATGAAAAGTTCAGCAGAAGTACAATGCTGTATGTCTAAATTCCTGAAAAGGTTGCAACTCTGAAACTGCGCATAAGTGGAGTCTGTGCCTCCAGCCTGCACTGCATAGAATGTTAGGAGATCCTGTATGATGTGGATTCAGTTCTTAACCAAAATTAGTCAATAGGCAGGCAGTGGTTTGCCATCTACATTGCGTGTGGGCTACCACACAGTTAATGTGCCCCATTGCTAGAGTGAGTTCGGTCTGTAGATGAAAAGAGACCAGGTATCTACACTGAAGCTTCAGCTCATGCTGGAAGTAAAGGAGAGAGAGCACTATGAGAGGCTGTGACCATAACGCCATCCTTCTGTGTGCAGATATAAATCCCTACATCAATCACTCAGCATATAGGTTCAGGAGTTTTTCACAGCCCATAGTTTGCCCCTGGAAGAGGCATCTGGGGATAAGTGCCACTTCTGTTTGTCCAAAAAAGCTGTCCTGTTACAAATGTGATAGATACTTCCCAGTCAGACTGAAATGTTGCACCATAACAGCTGGACATCTCCAAAAGTCCCCAGCTCTCATGAACTGCTGCAGAATATCCCACATCCCCCTTGTCTTGTAAGGGGAATCTTTTCTTGACAACATTTTGTATGTAACAGGAAACTAATTTCTGTATTAGACACATAATTCATTCTGGAGACTGGATGTGAACGTGACTCACATGTGTCAGAGATTAGTTAAAACACTTCTAGAAAGTATTTAAACATGGGCTAAAGAAGGCAGTAAAACAACTTACACAGAATAAAGGACAACCTGTATTTCTGTAAATAATACAACCCCAAATGATTTTTTTGTCCTTGGGATATAAGTCATGGGCTGCAGCAATGCTGACACACAAATTTTGAGCAGCTCCCACAGCAGCTTGACAGTCCCAGAACACAAGTCCTCATATGAAATATAGCTGCTCCATCTGCTACTCCCCTGGCATGAGATGCTCTTGCTTTCATGCCAGTGTGATGGGAGAAACACTCCTACTCACTCTGGCTATAAAATACACAGACCATAATTGTTTTTCTGTCACTGCTGCATCATTTTTTTTTTGTTGCTTTACCCAGTGTCATAGTAATTTCCCTTCAATTTTCTATTGTCTCATTTCCTAACTTGAACCTCTATCAGTCTGGAAGAACTTTAGACAGAAGTATTCTTTGCTGAAGCCCATCTATGCCTGGCTTGCTCAGTCTTTGCTCTCAATAAAGAATAGGTCATTCCTGCAACTTGCTGATGGGCAGTAATATACCAAAATCTGTCTAGAGCCTATAGACTCCTTGCGTTGCACTTTTTCCCAAGCCCTGATGTTCTAGACATCTTGCAGTGAGAGTCATGACATCAAAGCTGTCTCACCTTCATGAAACATGATATTCAGGCTTGTCCTTTTTGTAAACTGCACAATCTGATTGACGTATTCAGAGTCTGGAAATTCAAGCTTCTCAAATATAGCTCTACCCGTAACTGTAGCAGAACTCTTCCTGTTGAGAAGTATCAAGTATTACAAGCTGATGTACATTTTAGTTGCATAGCCAGCTTTGTTGAGTCTTTCCTTATTCTGTTATTCAACCAAAGCCACTCTGATTTCACTGACTCATTTTTTGCTATTCAGTTCTGAATCTATCTCAGATTAGACCTCTGTGAACCAAG
Source organism: Zosterops lateralis (assembly GCF_965231275.1). Taxonomy (NCBI): domain Eukaryota; kingdom Metazoa; phylum Chordata; class Aves; order Passeriformes; family Zosteropidae; genus Zosterops; species Zosterops lateralis. The sequence continues at coordinate 114,534,954 of NC_139762.1, forward strand.
AGACAGAACATCACACAGATGTCCCCTTCTTAACAAAGAGGGGCATCTGCAACATAATGTGTTTTAGTGATAGGCAGGCTGCTTGGTAGGTAGGTAGGTAAATACACAAGTAGGCCAACAGATGTATATGCAGATGGATATAAAAGATTTTTCAAATTTAAAAGCATCCTGTTTTAATAGTTTTTAAAGAAAGAAGTTTTTAAGAGCAAGCCCCATATTTTAGTTGTGACCAACAACTGAGCTACTTGTAACTAGTCATATCCTAAGTCTGTTGAGACTTTTATCTTGTAATTTTTTTCATGTCTTTCTTCAGAGACCTGGAGTTAAAGTATTGTCTCTTGATAGAATTGTAGTTATTAAACACAAATAGATATTTTGTTACGACATCTCTTATGATCAAGATCTTGAGATGTTCAGGCAACAGAGCACTAAGAACATAAAATCCATTAGCCTACATTTGAGCAGTCTCTACAACTGAAGCAGTGGGTGTGCACCACACTCAAGGCAAAAAAAAAAAGATGGCAATGTGTTTTTTGCAATGCATGCTTTCTATTCAGAGTTAACCCAGAGCATGCAGCTTCATCTCCTGTTGGATTCCTGGGAATGCAATGCTCCACTGAGAGTGAGGACTGTCATGTTCAGATGACAGATGTAAGCCAGAATACAAAACCTGCCTTTCCCTCACACGATAGTGATAAATATCTTGATGACTGTTTCAGGTCTTCCCTGGAGAAATGGAAGAAAGCTGTGTTTTTTATCTGTGCCATTTTTTGGTGATACAGGTTTAGACAGAAACCAGAACCAGGCTATGACTTTGTTCTTCTCTCCATAAAGCACAGACTCTCTCCCTATGCAGCTTCCCCTCCTTCGTCACTGCATTGCTAACATTCATGCCTAGATTTCAAAACATACATTTGAAGTCACCACTCAGAACCAAGCACATGGCATTCTTCTGCAGCCCAGTATCCTCTGGAAGGAAACCAGGCAAAAGGGCAGAAGAGTGCCACAGGAGATTGTGATCAGACCCTAGTTTTCATTAATGGGGACTGGGACCCAAGAGATATCTGCCTAAGACAAATACCTTTATCTGCAATTTGTGAAATAAGCAGCACAGGGGGAAAATTAAAACTGTTCCATTTCTAGTAATTCCTAAAGCAAGATCCTCCCAGGTATTAACATGTATAAAGGGTATAAAATGGTCTTTCCTGGACACCTGAGAATTCAGCTAAGAAGAAGCTTTCATCAGTTTTCAAACATGGAGAAAATTGGACTCTCACAACTTTTTAGATACTGGAAGCAATCAGTGTGTTTGGACAAATGCGTAATAATCTGGACGTAATTCCTGTGTACGTATACGAGATGACCCTACCATTATTTACGTATATATTCATTTTTCCAGAGGTAGCTTATTTATGAGTTCATTATTTTTGAGTCATCATGGACTGTTATGCTTATTTCACTTAAGTACAGAGATGACAAGGCTAGCAGTTAAATGGAAGTTTGATTATCAAAGAGAAAGAAGGGTTGATTCAGGTGAAAGATGGGAGGCAATGGAAATGGGGAAAGCAGAAAGAGAAAGCAAAACAAAACAAAACCTTCTACAAAATCTAAGATCATTTCCATGTCATGCAACCCATTTTAAAAAGCCCAAGATAAAACATACCTCCCCTTAAGGTGAACCGATGAATTTTTTATTTTGTTCTATTTCTTCCAGAGGGGAAAAATAATACTAAAAAAGAAAAGATATTTATATCAAAAGCTTGTGCACAAAGAGGTGTTTCAACTCCATCATCAGCCAGGTGGATGAGGCATCAAAATGCAATATATTTTAAATATGGAATTTGTGTCTCTGAGGATATTTTTTCCCAAGTAGAAGAATATTTATTTTAAGACACACATTACACTGTATATAGGAAGAAGAAAAGTAAAACCTAGATCAGCAAACTAACTCTGAGAACACCAACTCGAAATAGCCAATTATTTAAGAGTAATTTCAATCAAAATGGCAAAATAGAAAACTTTTAAAAAGTGAAAAACAAATAAAATTGGATCACATAATCTGTATTTCCCCAAAGCAGAAAGGTCCTTTTTAAAAATACTGTTTCTCATCCTGCTTGGATGTGGAATATTCTTAAGCTTGTTTTGACAATTGTTTCTATGTATGGGGAAAACATATACACAGGAAATAAACGGGTGATATGAGATTGCTAGTACTACCCTTTAGTTCTTACTATTCATGGGATGCTAGAATTTATTAATATGAATATATCTCCTGGTATCTTGCACCTTTTTGTCAAAAAATGCAGTCTTCAGAAATAAGTTGAATGAAACTGCCTTGTCAGGGATGCTTGGTTGTCAAAGAAAGGTAGCTGCATCATAGGCAGAGAAAATGAGCTGTCAGTTTAGGAGTCATGGAAGAAGCAGCTTGAAAGAGGAACCACAACAGTTGTACTTTGTTTCATGGCTTCAGAATTTCATGCTACTTATAACAGCAGTTTTATTTTATCAAATGTGTGCATATATCAGGTTATCTTAAAAGAAAGAAAAAGAATGCAGCATTATTGCTCTGCTATGTAATAATTTGTCATCATCTGCAGCTTTTTCTCAATTATATAGAAGATGTCCCATGGCTTGGGCAACTTACCCTGAAGCTTTTTGTTGTTTTTGGGGTTTTTTTGCTGGCGGAATTACTTAATTTCACCCCTCTGCGTCTTGTATATATGCAGCCATTTCCAAACAAACTGGGTTTCAGGTCATATTTGCTGTCCTACTAGCTTGAGTTCCCTGGAAACAGTGTTTTGCTAAAACTGCAGAACAAAACCTTCCCTGAATTTTGTACTACTGACCTCCCAGGAAGTCAGGTTTGGGAAATTATTGTCTTTCTCTATTGAGTTTAAAATTTAGACCAATTCTGTCAAGGTGTGGGAATACAGTGTATTCTGGATATTTTTCCCTTAGTGCAAATGAAGTCAGCTGCTGATCATTTAAATCACTTTTCTGTTAATAGCTTCTGATGCTTTTTTTTTTTTTTTAATATTAATATCCAAGAGAATTTCCTTAGCTAAAGTGTTGTATCTGCCCTGTGAACATAATTATTTGGGACTCAGAACTCCATATGTTTCACTACCTATGAATTGTCCTGCACAGCTGCACTCTGAAAGAAATATCTACCAGCTTTTCAAGTATTTACAGCTTAGCCTGTGATTTTACGATGGCCCTAAGTCAACAGAAGTGGAGCCTGTCTCACCTAACCTTGGCCATACATTCCCAATTCTTCTTTTTTGCCACCCCTACTATTCATCCTGATGTCCAGTGAACCAGTTCAGTAAAGTGATCTGCCTGAAAACCAGTCCCAAAATAATAAAAAGTGATAGGTTTCTGGCCAGACTACTTTTCTGATTTTTTCATATCCTAGAGGCACTGGCAAACAACTGGTGATAGAAACGTGTAGCTGGAGATAATCAGGAGACACGAATTTCTCTGACAGTGCCAGTCTGCCCTTTAGGTGGTTTCAGTAGGAGCTGGGACCTAGTATTTGCCTCATCTCTATTTGTTGCACTGCTCTTATCTTGCTAGAACTCTCTGACTATCTTTCTTAAATAAATGTATTTGTCATTTCCCTGAATTTTCCCTGCTTGTACTCTTTATTGTTTCTGTGTCCTTCAAGAAGAGGCGAAGGAGAAACATCTGAATTGTGAGTCTGGAATGAGCACTTCAGATTTTTACTGACCTTTTCATAGTGGATTACAAGCAAGCTGGTGAAAGCTCCAGTCCAAAGAAAAGTCTGCTACCTCTATCGGTACCTAACATAAAGCCTGTGCATATATTTCACTTGGCGTTTGCAGTTTAGGAATTAGAGTTCTCTTACATCATTTTTTCTGTTTCACTAGAGGGAAATCCAGAGGCTGAGGAGCAGTTTCAGCAAAAAGCCAGGGGCAAATCCAGCATTTCAAGGAGCCTCTTTGTTGCTGACTTCTAACAGAGACAAAATGTACTTGCTCTCAATCTGGGTGTGTTTGGCTTTCCTGGGACTTTATGATATTTGAACTCATTGTCCAACATCAGCCAAGTACGGAAGAGTCTGAAATTCTCAAAAAGAGCATCAAAATCCTTATGAGATTCATAGAAGGAGAAGAATGACTTTGTAATAAAGAAAAGTGGATGTTAGTTAGGGGAAGGTTTTCTCCTGTGAAGCACACAGGTTGATAAATACCAGAGGAACTTTAGAGGATAAAATCCTAGTAAAGAGCACAAACCCTAAGAATCTTTAACTTGCATCTCTATTCTTTTAGATATCAACCTCAGTCTGCTAACAAAGGAAATACATGATTATATATAAAATATGAAGCCATTAAATCCAGAACCCACTGAACTATATATTATAAATAAATATAGTTTAAAATGCAATTTTGTTTCTTGCTTTTCCTCTACATAAGTAGATTATGCACATTCTTCCTTTCAAAAAGTTCTCAGTGACAGTATAGACCTAATGTTATTGCAGAAGTTTATTCATTCCTCTTGCATCAGTATTCATCAATGATATAGAGCCAGTCTGAGCTTGGCAGTGACTCAAGGGCAAGCAGTCATTTTTCTAATCAATGCACCCTCAAAAAAGTCATTTACCATCCAAGTCTAGACACATAGCAGAAACCTGCTTTGCTTTGCTCTACTTAACATCCAATCTATTCTCTAGGAAGCTGGAAGCCACTTGAATTTGTGTTGCCTCATGCAGATTTGGAAGGATGCCACATGGGTTGTTAAGCTTATCAAACACTGTCTCTGGAGCTCCATATAAATGGACTTCAAAATCTTTGAATGGCAGAATAGATAGGCTTGCACACAACCAAACCATGTCATTCCTCTTTAGGATTCATTCTGAGTACTAAGAACTCTTTATTTTAACTTTCCTGAGCACCTTTCACCTATTGTTCTAAACATTATCCTCCATTCATTCAAGTCAGGTTGTTCTTTTATCACAGCACTATTTGAACACGTCCCAGGCCTTGTATCTGTCTGTGTTTATATGATCAGACTATTGTCAGTGGGCCCTGTGAAGACTGACATGAACCTGTTTTATAAGGATGACATCTCAGTTCAAAAAAATCACTTCAATGAAGCTTGAAAAGCTCACTCAATTTAATGGTCAAACTCACAACCTAAATGAGTTTTTCCACAGGTATCAGAAGTAAAGGGTGCAATGTGTAAAGACTTATTTTTCCTTCTGCTTGCTGCTAACATTCTTTCACCTATTCCTGGCAATGGGGTCACTTATCACCCTCAAAAGGTATTTTTAGTGTATAGGATATTGCCACTTTGAAAGCACTAGCTGGGTGAGTCATCACTTCCTATTGATAGCACCAGACTTGTGCAATTCTGCTGTCTCCTACTGCTGATAAAATTGCTCTGTGATGCAGCCATAATGCATGCTATAGCACAGTTAATTTTGGACCTCAGGGACTTAAATCTTATCAGTTAGGGAGTGCAAGAGCTCTGAAGGGCCACTGGGCCTCTGTATAATTTAAAACCTAAGATTTATATGGCAAAGAGGCCTATCCTTAAGACCATTATTACATCGTTATTTCAGATTAGTTCTAAGGATAGATATGCAAACGGACACACTCAGCCTGAATAAACTGAGCTGTTATAAAACGGTACATGATGGAAAAGAGCTCTAATGACCCTCAGGTGTTCCAGAAGACTCTATCGATTCAAGTTCCCCACAGATTTATGGAAAATAAACGAAGAGACTGCTCTTAGGAGGACCTGTTTGTCCTTTCTCCATCAACATTGCATTCAAAATGCACTCAGAGTGTGTTTTGTTTTTTCCTTGCTCGCCCCCCCCCCCTTTTTTTTTTTTTTTTTTTCTTGCTCTAGTAGAAAGAATGGTCTATTGACAAATGCCTGCATTATTCATAGAACCATCAGGGTTGGAAGATACCTTTAAGATTATCAGATGAGACCATCAACCCAGCACTACCACTGTAACCTCCTAAACCACTAAACCTCATCACCCAGTGCCAGATCCAGATGCCTCTTAAATCCTTGCAGGGGTGGGTAATTCCATCATCTCCCTGGGCAGTCTAATCCAGTGCCTGACCGCCCTAACAGTGAAAAAAAAAAAATTAAAAAAAATCCGAATATCAAATCTGAATATCCTCTGTCTCATCTTAAGGCTGAAAATAAGCCTAATGCTTTTTTTCAATACGCATTCTTTTAATAATATATATCCAAGGAACTTTCTTAGTAACTGTCCTGTTTCAGTTTTCTGATACTTATTTATGCATATGTTTAATGTGAGAGAACAAAGGAAATGCTCAAAGTCGGGGTGCAGAGATCACCTCAGACTATGCATTTTAAGGCATAAGGGTGTTTCTCCAGCTCTCCTTTGGGTCATCAATCACTTTTGTACCTGCAAAAGAAGAATGGATTGCCTCGTTGTTGTGTGCGGGACAGCCACTCTATGGTAAAATGAGCTGCAGTTCCTTGTGAGGCTTTCTCTCTCTGGCTACGTAACGAATTGGAGCTGCAGAGAGCAGTTTCACTGTAGGCGTCTAAATGGCTGACTTCCTTGTGTCCAAGCACTGTGCGAAATGATATGTGATTTTTGAAAACTTTAAGATTGAAATTGAGGTCTGGACTGCAGATATGTTTGTCACCAAGTATTCTGGTCATGTCTCACAAGTAGTAATTATCTGCTGTGACAGAAAGTGGCTGGTAATGATCAAAATTACATGGTGGCTCATTCTAAGAGAGCACATAATCAGCCTTTTATCTGACCATTTGAACTGTTCTGTAATAGCATATCTGATTTCTTTCATTGTTAATAGTACCTATTCCTTACTTTCCTTTCTTTCCTGAGACCCATTGGATGCGACACCACTCTTCAAATGATTTTTTTCTTTCTTTAAATTTCTCCTTCAGGCTGAAATTCCTAAAATGATCACATCAATGCATTCATCAGACCTCCAAGAAGGTGATCCAATTAGTGACTTGTTGCTTGTCTTGGTTGGAAGACACAGCACCAAGGGTGTCTTTGAGAGGGTTTGAATTGATTTCTTGCTGAAAAGAAGTAAAGGGTCTGTGCTGGGTGTTAACACCTCTTGATTGCTGGCCCATAGGTAATTCTGAGCAGATGTTAGGCAGTCTGGTCCTGCTTTTACTTGGTCAGGTCTGCCAAGTTTCCTGCTTGAATCAGGTATATTACATGTTAAGGAACACTTTCCAATCATTCTCCCTTTTAGCATCATGCTTCTCCTTAGCCTGGTCTTTTCTAGTGCTGAATAGTTCGGAGAAGTCCATGTTTTCCTTGGCAAAAGAGCTCCACAGTGAAAATATGTGCAGAGCCCAGCTATAGACCAAAGCCATAGGAGAGAAACCCACCACAACTAGACAATCAAAATGTGACTTGGAAATGTAGGGTCTCATTCTGGGAAGGAAAAAAAAATGGAAAAAAATGGTAAGGGTAGAGAGAAAAGTTTATGGGAAACAGAGACACGGAGGAAAAAGCTAAAGAGGCTAGAAATGTGAATTAGAAGAAATACAGAGTGAAGGAAACAGACTAAGTGACAAAGATTCTGTGGCCATCTGAAAAAGAGGCATCTGTATCACTGCTGACTGTCTCACCACCAAGCTGTACTCTCTCCTTCTCCCCTTTCAGTCACTCAGAAAGCCCTGCACTCCCCGTTCTTCCCCCTCTGCACCATTATGCACTGACACACAGATGGAGTGGATGGACAAATACTTGGAGCCCTTCAGTTAACACTGTATGAGCACGGGTTCACAGGGTGTGAGAAGGGAGTTCATAAATGACAGCAAGGTCCTTTGCATTATTTCTTCTTCAGGGAACTGTCACGAAATGTCATCCTATGGCTTTCATGACCTTATGCCCTATCCTTTATTGCCAGGACAACAGATCTCCATTGTCTTTTTTAAAGCACTTGGCACACAGGAAGAAAATGGTGCAGCTGCTTTCCCAAACATCTCTATTTTCCTCAAAACTTCTTTCCTCCTGTCTCATTTTCATACTTGTTTCTCTCCTCCTTATTCCCTGATTTGTTATGTACTTGCTGAGAGGTGGTGCACAACCTGCAGTGGACCCTGCAGACCTCAGGTTCCTAAAGCAGGCAGCAGAGCAGAACGGTTGTTTTGGGGGTCCTGCAAGTGACACTTCTGCTAACACCTCTCAGACTAAGCTGTTTAGGTTCTTTTCCTGCACATGCCCTTATATTGAATCGCAGGTAATGTGTACTTGATACTTGGGACTGAGATCTCCATCCTTGAATCTCAGATAATGTATACTTGATACTTGCGGCTGAGATCTCCATCCTGGGTACTCAACATAACATAATTCCAGCATCTTCTATTCAGAGATCTCTTAGTGGACACCAAGTCTGACTGTATGGATATATAGTATAGTGTCACAGCAGATTGTGAGAAATACCCATGCTGCAGGATCTAACCTGCTTACTACCTGAAGCCATTGGTTTATGGTCTTTAGCCTTTTCAGAAAATGTTTCCAATGCAGAAGTATTTCCAATCCAATGGCTTAAATTAATTTTCTTGGTCTGACATGGAAAAGACTACCTGCATTTACTGAATTGATTGAATAGTGGCTGAAGGAGCTGCTACACCCAGCTGAGCTGTGCTTCTAGACACTCCTAAGAGATCTCTTCAACAAAGCTCTCTAGCATTTCTCCATGTTCATGAGGCATGGAAACTTGTATTTCTTCATAGTACTACTGTCTTGGCCTACATTTTCAGCCTCCTTCTTACAAATATGCTTAAATTACATACACGATTAAACATTAGCAAGGCATTAACAAGATCTTAGGCTGGTTGGCCTCTCCATTCTGGGATATGTTCTGATATCCTGTAAGTGTCACAGTTTTTTGATTTTTTTGTTTCCCTGAAAGGTTTTTCCCAGCTTGTTATTCCACATTTTGCACATTTGATTTCTCTTCAAGCAGCATAGCTTTTTGCATCTATCTTCATTCAATTTAATCTGAAATATTCCAGATCACCCATCCCTAGATTCATCAAGAATGAGCTGAATTTGGATCCTGACAATGCTCCTGAGCCTGCTTTTTCTCAGCTGGTTCAGATGCATATTCTCTGTTGGAGCAGTAAGTTCTTAAAGAGAAAATGTAAAGTAAGTGTTAAGCAGCAGAGACCTCCTGCAGCTCTCAGTGTGATGTGGCCCCAGGTTTGAAGTGAACTGTAGGTAACTTCGTTTTTATGTTTGTGCTTCGTTACTCTCTAGATGTCTGTAAAAGCATTGTGTTTTGGTAACAATTCTCTTGGGTAAAAAAATTAGACTGATTGCCCTAGAATTCCTGTCGTTTTCCTTCTTTTCAGACTATGTCCTTCCATATCTCCCCTGGTCTGTGTGGGATCTCAGATCTTTGTCAGCTGCTTTGTTCCTTAAGTACACTGACATGGATTTTGTCAGGCACTGCTGACTCAAATGCATCTGTACGGTCTAAACACTCTTTAATTTACTCCTTACCCTGTTCTGGTCTGTGTTGCCCCATTTCCCTATTTACTTTGTTTCAGTGTCTGGTGAAGACTAATCTCCCTCCTGAAGCCTGAAAAAAAGCAGGCACCCAATACGTCAGGTTTCAGTTTACTACCTGACTTCTGAGCTTTTTTTGTGAAATAACAGATTATATATTTTTTTGAGCTCTTTCGCTGTCTTCTTTTTCCATTTCTTGCATTTTCTGAACACTTACTTGTTGCCTTGTTGTTTCTAGAATAATGCATTCTAAAATGAAGAAAAAACAAAAACCCTTGAGCTTTTCTGTTTGTTAAAGATCTTTCATTTTTGTAATGCTATTTTCTTACAAGCATCCTTTATTTTATACCCTACTGTACCCTTGCTTTTGGCATTTACCATGGGGTTTTTCTTTTTCCTCAGGGGGAGAATTATCCTTGTGATTTAGTTTAACCTTATTGCTTTCTATTTATCATTTGTTTACTTTGTTCCTTTTGAACACATAAAACAAGGATGGTCATCAAGTGGTATTTCAGACATCTTGACTGCTTTGTGGGACTCTGAGCTCCTTATTCTGCTGTTTATATGTGTTTCTTTCTCGTACTAATTAATTCCTGTTAAGGCCTCTTCAACCTACATTTCACCATCAGATTTGCAGCCTCCTCCTCTAGTCGCAATTGAATTTAAATTTTGCCTGCATTTACAGCAACTTCCAAACTCTCTTTAAAACAAACTAGGGTGAACACCTTGCCAATTGGGTCAGTGTTGCTTTTTGAACAGATGGATAACTAGGAAAGTAAATCTCCCATTGCCCATTTCTATAGAATTGACTCTTTCAGCCACTAAAATTGCCTAGTGCTCATAACTTAATCCTCTGATCAACCTACGCTGTGGAATGGACTTGCTTTTTTTCCTCTTTACCTCATACAACATTATTTCCATTTAACTTCTGGAAGCAGTACATACATCCTTGATACATTTTTTCAGTGACCCGAATCACAGATAACAAGGTGATAAGCATATTGTAGATTATTGCCTTAATTTTTTACTTTTTTTTTACTGAATCCTAGCACAGGCAATGAGATGTTTCAGCAAAACAAACCCCAAAAACAACAAAACAAAACCCTCACTATCTCATTAAAAATCTGTTAATTTCCCCCCTTTTTAAAATATAAAACAATTATATTGGCAGAAGCTTTGTTTTTGTAACTCATGAGATTTTTACCAGCGGATATACCAAATTTTTGATTATGATGTGGTGTAACAAACATTCTGCAAATCAAAGCAAACAACTGCTGGGAGTTCTCAGGCCTGTTATTATCATAGCTCTAGCAAATACAAACTCCAGGCTGCATGTTTGGTCAACTATAAAATGACTACAGATGTGGACCATATTTCATCAGAGCTCTGTTTATTAGGTTGTCATATTTCTATAGGGTAATCCCTTGAGAGGGGGTTTCAGAATTTTTCCCTTTTAAAGTGGAGGTTTGTGGACTCCTTTACCACATGAATGCAGCACCCAGCATCTGCAGTTTGGACCCCAGTCAGGACGGACCAGCTTCTTCGTGTTTGCTCTTCCCAGCTTCACCTCCACTGGCTTGTGTCGTGGTTTGAAAGCAAAACGAGTGAGAGGCTCCAAGTCAGAAATATAATTTAATAAGAAAAAAGGTAAAAAGGTAAAAATAAAATAAAATAAATGCGATAACACAAAGGACCACTGACAGAGTCAGAATACAACCTGAGCAGGATGGTGGAAGCAGTCCAGGTGAGGTGGTCTTCCTGAAGCAGTGATCCTGTAGAAAGGTCTGGTAGCTCTGCTCCTCTGGGAATCCAGTAGGTAAGGGCTGCTTGCACTGTCCCACATACCAGGTTATATCCAGGTGAGAATGCTTGGCTCCTCCCCCTGGGCAGAGCATCTCACAATGGGATGAGGAGTGTGAAGTGGGTCCTTGATGGCCCATTAAACAGAGATAACCCCTGGAGGGAGTTACCTGTGAGTCATGGGCCAGGCGTTGATGGGCCATTAGCAGAAGACACCCCACAGGCAGGGGCTTTGGGAAAACACTAGCCCACCTGGTTTCAACAGTTCATGAAGATGGTGATAGAATAAATACTTTGTGTACATCCTGCACTGCAACCCAGGACAGCTTGTTATCCCATCACCTGCTCAGGGCATCCCAGCTGGGGCTCACCAGAGCAGACAATCCCACCATATCTGGGGCACTCTACTACTGGTTGCAGTCACCATAAGACAATTTTTTTCCTGAGGCCTCTACTCTCTGTCCTCATTTAAGTAATTCTGTTCCAGGAAGCTGAAGCAATTTTGAACAGACTCACTGAAACTTTTTTTTTTTTTTTTTTAATTCCCATTTATTTCTACTTTGAAATGAGAACATTCATAGCTGCTTCCTTTAAGGAGCTCAAAATTAATTTTGCTTCTTGCATCATGCTATCCAACTTAACTAATGATATCAATTTGTTTCAATTCTCACTCCTTTGCTTAAATTACTTTGTATCTCTGATAATATGAATATCCATCTGCTAATCGATACACCAGAGATATCCCCATTGATTTTTCTATCTTTTTCAAAGAACCTCTTCTAGTAAATTATCAACTGTTTCTACCTAAATAGCTTCACTGGGTGCATTTATCTTCAGTAAAGCAATTTCTTACTGGTTAAAAACAGGAGAAAAAAAAAAAGCAGTTGTATTTATCGGATCTGAAAGGTACACAGGCTTGTGACCTGTTCCTGAGAGATTTGCCCCATCCCACTGGAACTCGTGGGACAGCATACAAGTCACTAGAGACTGCTTTGCAATGCTCTTGCAAGCAGCTTCCGCTGCTGTGTGGATAATGACTTTGCTAGTTTTGCCATCATACTTGGCAAGCCATAATGGATCACATGTGAAAGACTTAAAAGACTTCAGTAGAGGGAAAATTAGCTCTTAATTGATGAAATTACTTTTGGACTGTGAAAGCAATTTGTCCAGAAGGACTACCACCTTTTTCAAGGAAGGGAGATTAGACTTGAACAACTTGCTCCTGGGTCACCTTTTGACTCAAGCACTAATTCAAAAGCCTTTCATGCACTGTGGTGCTGCACAGCATATCTGACTGCAAGAGAAAAGCCTGAGTGCTACTGACAGCCTGGTATCGAGGGACTGCATCAGGAAAACAAAGAAGAGGAAAAGGAACTATTTAGGAATAACTAAAATGTTCTTGTGCCTCCCTCGTGTCTCTTCTCGTCTATTTATAAGGTAAAACCACTTTATCTAAAATCTTACATAAAAAGTGAAAGCTCTGCAGTGTCAGAACTAGTCTGAGATGGGATTTCCTCTGTATTTTCATAGTGGCTCTGTTTCAATGGGACTTCAATTTACCATGCCAGATTCTTGTTTCAGTTAAAATAAGAGATAGAAGAAATGTTGGCTCGCCTACTCTGTTGCTTGCCTTATACAGATGCGAGAGCAGAGAGGCACTTCCTAGGGCTGCATTGTACTGCTGCCATCCAGTACTTGAGAAAGCCAAACAAACTACTACAGTTCTCTCAGTAAGATTATTTGGGGTGGGATGGAAGCAAATTTGTTCTTATTTCCCTTCCTGTGGCTAAAATCTCCTCATTCATCTGTTACATCTTTTCAAACTCTCTTTGGCATCTGTGAGGTCTTGGAATTTTCCAGGTTTAGGGATTCATCCCGTTCATAAGACTATTAGAAAAACATCTAATAATTCAAGGGCTCATGGAAATTACAGTGTATTCTGGTGCTTAATTCTGTTGGAAAAAAGCAAACAGCTGATGTTACATGTAATCTGCTAAATAAAGCCAAAATGTACATCTGAGTTTTGGGAATTATGTTTCATCGGTGTCTATTTTGCTATTAACCAGATTAAGCTCATAAACCACGTAGATACATTAAAGAGCATGAGGCTTGCAAGCAATTATTTTCCTACATTTTGAAGTCATCAGTTTGTTCTTATAGACATATCTATTATCCTTTTTGATGCAGCATTTTCCATTGTTCAACAGTTTTATTTCCATACAGAAAAGAGATCACATGCAAAAATAATTAAGAAATGTGATGTAACATCATTATTAAGATTTGAAAATATTCTCCAATCTGGTGAAACATTAGGCTTGCTTAATGACACCATCAGGTGGTAAACCCTGTCTTTCCTGAGAAACACAGGTGGGTAAGTGTCTTGATTTGGAAACACAGATATCTGCCAGGGAAAGCCGGAGCTCTCCTTGGAATAGAAAATGCAAACCTCTTCCCTCCAAATTATTATAACTTTGCAATTAGGGGCTTTCAGACAAAGATACGGGAATGGGAATAACAGGGTTTTTGCTAGGAATATTAAAAAATACAAATGTAGTAGTACAAAAAACAAGGAAGCAAACAAACAAAATCCTAGAAACCCTGACGGAGTCATAAATATGACCTGTCACCCTGTTGGTCAGGGTGTTGGAAGCAGCCAAAATAAATCCTCCTGGAGTAACAGATGTGGTTTTCTTGGAGTAGAGATGATCCTGTAGCAAGGGTCCAGCAATGGTGAGATGGGTCTAGTCTTCCTCTGAAATCCAGTGGAAAATCAGATACCTGGTGTTCCTGGGTCTCAGTTTTTATCCAGATAAGAACAGTTGGCTCCCTCCACTGGGTGGACCATCTCACAATGGAATGATGTAATGTTATCAGTCATGTGGTGAGCCTTAATGGCCCATTAACAGAAGATACCCCTCAGAGGGAGGGTGGATCATGGAAGAGATAAGGAATATTGCTCCACCTGGTTTTAACAGCTGGCCCACTAAGAGAAGGCACCCACCCCCTCCCCCTGCAGTTATGAGGAATGGATTAAACAAGAGATAAAGAAAACACCTGCCCAACCAGTTTCAACAGATGGAAAAATAGAATAAACTTTTTTTTTGGTTACATAAGCTAAGACAGTAAGACTGGTGGGTCCATCTCTAACAAAGCACAAGAGAATTTGGCCACTTGTACGTCAGAGGTGGCAGGGCTGAGGTCGGTACAGTGAAGGGTTTTACTTGGCCTAGGAAAGTTGCCCCAAAAGTTGTCTGTGTGACTTTATCTGATAGGAAACTGCTCCCTCTAAAATTATCACAAAGTTCCAAAAGGCCTGCAGTCTTTTTAAACTTTTCAAAATGACCTTTCTTTCTTGAAAAATGAGAAGTCTGGAAAGTTTCATAAGCCTCCAAGGACTTGCCAGGCAGAAAACTCTTTCCTAGGCAGGTTTCCTACTTTTTCACTGATCCCAAAGCAAATCCTATAGAGTGTATGAGGATCTCTACTGACTAGTGGTCATTCTAATTTTGTTGATTGCCAATTAAGTTCACTAGTAAAATTATTAGGATCACAGAAGGCATAATACTATATTGATTGCAATGTGCTGATGCTGGCTAAAATGAAAGCTTTATTGAGTATCATCATCACCTTCATAAGTGAAGGGATGCTAATGTCGGGTGTAACACCAGTAGCAAGGCATACTAACAGTTCAGTGGAGGTGAAAATATCATTATTTGTGTAATGAGGGCAGAAAATATGGCAATTGCTCCTTATATTTCCATTAAGATTGCACAGATGCCATTTATAGAATTTTAGAGGCTATTTTGCCCTTTAATATTCCCATGATGCAAGTTAGATTTGTGCTCCTAAATGAAAGCAAGAATGGGAAGCCAAAGATGAACATTCATAGTGGTTTGTGCAACATGTATGAAAATGAGATCAGAAGCAAGAAAAATTGATATCTTCTGGAACATAAATATTTGCTTAATAGTGGTCTTGTCTGCATATCACAGTGAGCTGTTTATTTAGAGACAATAGCAAATTTAATCTTATATTTTTTTACCTAGTTATTGATGCATAGGGTACTGTGTGAGAGAACTATACAGAGAAAACAGACACTCCTACATATTCAAGTGCATTTGTATTTTTGTAAAGTCTGCTTCCTAGTCAAGTTTTTTGGATTGAAGATGTAGTTAAACTTTAAACAATCCAAATTCAAGAAATCCAGGGTAACAACCTCATGAAACCCTTCCTGATGCACTAAAAAGACGTCTAGTTCTGGCAAAACAGTAAAGACAGCTAATGCTTCTAGTTATGATAATGGTTATTTCATGTTCCACATCAAATATATTGAGTTAAGAAGAATGGCAGAGGTTTTGTAGCAGGAACATTTAAGGGAAGCCATCATAATATTAAATAATACTAAAAATTGAAGCGCTCATCACATGTAAATGGTGATTAAAATAAGTTTGTGGAGCCATTCTAGCAAAAAAATGTAGACTGGATGAGGTAAACAATTAACATGAATTTTACTGAACTTCCTTCTGGGTTTTGGGGGTCATTTAAAGCAGGTGTTTCTGGATGGACACCTTTTGCCAAAGTTGAAAGTTGCTGAAAGTTTTTTCAAGTAGGAACAACAGATTTGAACAGCAAGATGTTCCCATTTAAACTGAAATAACTTTTTTAAAAAAAAGAAACTCAAACAAGCCAAATAAAAAGTAGTTAGATTCCAGTCAAAACTACTTCTCTGCTTTTCCTCTCCTGACTTTACTCAGAAGTACCAATGAGCCAAAAATATATGACATTCAGGGTTCTTGGATGGTAAGGAAATAACAGTTATTAAAGGGCTTTTTAAAGAATCAGAGAAAAGCACAATGGAAACCTACCTAAGCATGGAAATCAAAGCCAAAGAAAATCAAATGGAAGTACAATACAAATGTTTAATAGTGAGGTTGAGTTTTGCTGCAACCATCAGAAAGTGGTAGATTCAAGGCTACAAAATCTTCCAGGCACACACTTTAGCCAAATGTCAGCCACTGGGCTCCATTCAGAAGTAGCTGGAATAAATTTTATGGACTATGATATACAATAGATCTGACTGTGTGACCTAATATTCCCCTCTGTCCTCAAGACCTGTTTAAAATGAGCTTTAGTGGCACCCACCAGAGAAAATGAACCTCAAACATTAGGACAAACCCTCCTACATTTGGTATGATTTTTAATGGATCGCTTTTGTGAAGTTTAAGAGAAAGCAGTACGCATTCAAAGTGTATAAATAACCCTCTTGCTGAGACTGAAACAATGACTCTGTGTATACTATTGGCAGTGCAAACCCAATGCAATTTTTGAAAGAATGAACTATTCCTGCAATGTTTGCCAGCTGGAGTGTTTGCTTTGTGCTTAATTCAAAATATATCTTTGGTTCATCTTCTCTACGAAGAGCCCTACTGTTTACAGTAACTGTTAACTTACTATAATAGCCGGGACTGTAGACAATACTACATTGTTTTAGAAAGCTTGATGTTATCAGGCAGAAACAGACATTACTGGCAAAGCAATAACCACTAGCATGGAAGTTCACTTAAAATAAAATTTTAAAAATTAAAAAAAGAAAGAAAGAAAGAAAAAGGAGGAATGTAAATGTGTGGTTAAGAAACACAAGAATAACTGCTGATTTTTACTGAAACATAAGTATCTGCTTTGTCCTTTGTTCATTTGGCTGATTTTATATCCAGGACTTTATCATTCCCATTACATGAAGGACTTGGTTCCCCACATGACCTGGGGTCTTGTTTTTGTTAACACCAGACAAACAGAGGATTTGTGTGGTATCAAAGAAGGGGGAGGGGAAGAGAAGTGCAATTTTTTTACCAGTTGTGGTGAGATCAGCTGTGTGATTCACCATGCACTAAAGGGTAGGTCCCCCATTTTGTGGTCGCCCCATTTTGTGGTCCTGCACTCGATCACACAAGCGGTGGCTTCTCCACAAAGCAGTTTGGAGCATTCTATTTTGATTATTTTTACCATTGTCATGAGTCCCCAGGGGTAAAATCACATAGCACCAGTGTTGGCAGATTGGGCAGCTGTTGCTTCTGCAAAAGTACAACAAAAACCTCAGTCAAGGATGCAGTACATTTGCTCCTCCATGGATCATGCATAACAGAGGCATATAGGGTATAAAGTCAGCTTCATCACAGCTCACAAAAATTGCTGACCTAGGATGCAACATGTTTTTGTGTATTTCCTTTCTGCCTTCCTCTTTGTACAAACTTTATTCCACCAGATTTGCTCACATTTGCAGTTTTCAGTCAACCAATCCCCAGGCCAAAATTGCTTTCTGATGAGGGAAGCCCTTTTTTTTATTTCCATGAAATGTTCCTTCCCAAGCATTGTCTGGATTTCTCATGAATTCTGTTTTGCCAAGATGGACAACTTTGTGTCAGTTGCAAAATGGAGCCAAGCAAGTGCTTTCACACAGTTCTGCTTTCTGTGGAATCTTTTGCTGAATCTGGCTCTGTCTCTTTGTTATGATTTTTGCTTGTGTGGCAGTTCATTTTCCAGGTGTGTCAGTGCTGGAAGACAGTGAAAAAAACATCTAATTTTTTTGTGTGAATGTGATTTTGTACTGGGAGAATAAGAAGACCAAGAGGTAAATACAATGGGAAAATCCCAGTTATTTCAGTTATGAAGAGAAGAGGACAGCCATTTAATCCATATCCAAAATAATTTCTAAAATGCTGCAAATATCTCCTATGTAATGGCACGAAACTGGTAAACAACAAAAGATAATGTCTTTGTTGGGCAATCCCTTCTGCCAGTAGCCTGCAGACCTAAGTTCTTCTCAATTTCTTCACAGTTAAACGGCTTTAAAGCCAGCCTCAATAAGTTGCCTGTTCTCCTGATTACTGGCTTTTCACAGAGAAGGATGTCAAACACTGGAATAGGTGTACATATAAACTATGAGATCTCAGTCCATGGAAATGCTCATAACATGACTGGACACAACCCTAAGGAACTTTTCTACCTCCAGTGTTGGCCCTGCTTTGATGAGGGGCAGGATGACTGTTGGAGGTCCCTTCCAGCCTCAGGTCAACATCTGATTCTATGAAAGAGAGTTAACTCTTCTGTGCCTTGGCTTGAATTTGTTGCCTGTTAGGATGGCTGTTAGGCATCTTTTGGTAAGGTTGTTGGTCATATTTTTCTGAAATGGATGACCTTTATTGAGGTCTTGTCAAATATTGCTTATTAATATTAAATATGCTGTATAAGCTCTTAAACATATTCTTTATTGTTTTTAACCACAGTGAGCTCAGCTCATAGTCCAGTGACTGTTTGCTAGAACTCAGAGTAACATGAACTGTTCATCCTCTATCACCACTATTTTTGTCCTTTCTGAATATCAAAAACATTTGCCAAAACTTGCCATTTGTTTCGCTGTCTTCTCTTGATCTGCAATACATAAATCATCTCATCCTTTTGCTAGCTTTAAGTGCTGTGCTCAATCTACTGTGTGATGCAATTGAAAAAAATCCTTTTAAATATTTTATTTCATAGTCCTACAAGTCCTGATCCAGATCTTGGAAATGTTACTGTCCTACTACTCTCTTCACCTCAGCACTCATAAATAAACATAAATAAATAAATTATCCCCTTCATCCCTCCCTACTGTCATGATGTGTATTGCTCAATATCTGTTCTCCATTACTCCTTTAATTTCCCCCCACTCCCCACCCACCAAATCTTTCCCCATTGGGAGACAGACTATTTATATGACAGGACAAGGGGGAAAGGATTCAAACTGAGAGAAAGTGCCTTTAGCTTAGATATTAGGAAACAATTCTTTACTGTGGAGGTGGTAAGGCAGTGGAATATGTTGGCCAAAGAAGCTGTGGATGGCATCCCCTCATCCCTAGAAGTGTTCCATATATGCCAGGCTGGATGGGGGGCTTTGATCAATCTGGACCAGTGGAAGGTATCCCTGACCATGGCAGGGTGGTTGGAACCAGATGGTCTTGAAGGTCCCTTCCAAAACAAGCATTTCTATGATTCTATGATTTAAAACATGGCCTTTTAAACTCTTGATGCACACCAGGAGTTGCCTACTTGCAGTAAATAGGTGTGGTTGTTGAGATAGCCATGCACTCAGAGTGCTTCTTTAAACTTCAGAGGGCTTGAAGTATCAGCTCCTTGTTACCTAAAAGTCTCTTGTACCTTTTCTCTGTTGCTTCCTAAAGGCAGTACCACACAGCTCTGTCTCTTTCTCCAGAGTCTTCTCTCTTTCTTCTCCAGTCCTGCCTCACTGCTTCCCATCCCTAAAATGACTACCTAACCCTGTCTGTCCCTCATACAACTTCTTGTCCCTTCCTCCTCACAGCACAGCCAGGAGACTCCAACTGAGCCCCTTCCTAGCTCACTCGCTCTTTATCACACCCAAAACTGGGAGGGCAAGGCTGTTCCCATTCTTGGATAATTAACACAGCTGTAACGTATCAAGGGTAAGATTGCCTTTAGTACTATCTCTATATGTGTCCCCAATCTGTCTCTTCACAAATAAGCACTGCCATTCCAATACAGTTTGCTAATGCACATCCAGTTATTACTCCCTCCCATGGAAATGGAGAGAGTGGAGATGGAGGCCATACCCCAAAGCCTCTTAGAAGTTGGGATTGGCAGCCTGGAAACTGCTTCTCCATTTTGTTTGCTAATGGAGAAGAATGTTGCTGGTGAACGAAGCTGAAAAGGAAAGTCAGAAGCAGTATGTCCTGTCCCACATATTCAGCCAAGCTGATGGGGTTTGTGGCTGGTAAATGGATTAATAGACCCTTTGTAGACTGAGGAGCTGATGGCTATCTGCCTCCATGTCTTCCCATTGCCTTAGCTGATACCAAATAAAAGTCCTTCCACACACTGGTAAAAGCAGTCTTGCAGTTTTTCATAAGCATAGAAGTAATTTGATGAATTCCATGGAATGGCCTTTTGCACAGGGTCTGCACAGTTCTTGCAAATTAAGGATCTTTAGCAGGACACTCAGCTTTATTCTTGAGCCATAAGAGTGAACGAACAATAATTTGTGATAGTTAAGCAAGGTTATTTGGCTGAACTACTCAATCCTTTTATAGATCACTTAAAGGCGATGAGGGTGCAATATTTAAGATACAGTATCAAATTAATGTCTACAAGTTCTCACCTTGAACACCATTCATTTCTCAGTGCACAGAGCATGATGATTTACAATGCATTCTAGACAATAAAAAATGCATATACCAGTATCAAATTATTCTATACCTTAGGTAGCTTTTCAGTTTGAGGGTTTATGAGGCGAGATTATTTCTCTAGATGCAGGCATAGCCATCTATTACAGCCACCTGAAACACGTGTTTCTGATGGATGGCAGATGCACAGATTTTCATTTGGCCCCTTTCCCTGTCCTCCATAATCTCTCTAAGACTTTCTTCATATAAAGATCTCTCGGATGTTCCTTATCCTTTTTAGATGGTGTGAAGGTGAAAAATAAGTTTTTGGACAGAAATTATCACAGCTCACACTCCACAGTTTTGTTGGTTGCTATATTCAATTTGGTGCATTTTTTTGTGCAGCCAAGGAAATGCATTAGAGAATATTAAAAAAAAATGAAATAGAGAAAACAGAAAGTGAAGAGAACTGCTATTAAAGTAGTCATATTGTTTTAATAATGTGGGAAGCATAATATAGATTAGTTTCTCCTTGCTGTCCTTGGATTAATTTTTAAATATATATTTTGAAATTCTGCTCCTAAAATAATGACCTTTTGCTCAAGTTCTGCTAAAAAGTAAGCATGAAAGCATAAAATCATAAAAGGTTTTGGTAGGAAGAGACCTCTTCATTCCAACTCACAGCCATAGGCAGTGACATCTTCCCCATGTACCATGTTGCTTTTGTTTTTTTGATAATTCACTGGTATATTTCATGATAATGTGTATCAGAACATTTTATCTCAGTCCAGCTGCCACAGAACCACAGAATACAACCCTGATACAACAGCATCTTGATTCATTCTTGCAGCTCAAATCACCTGATATCTGGGTGGTAAGGATAGTGTGAGAGTATGAGGACTCAATAAAAAAGTTAGAGGACACTCCATTATGTGATCTTCTTTGGGCTGGAAAAAAGAGAAGCACTCTGTCATAAAATTTAAACAATGGGAAACATTTCTGCAACTTGAGACAGCAAAATACTGAAAGAAAAGTCTATCAATTGCTATTAAAGACAATATTGATGCAGGATAGGAAAGCACTAAATAGCTGAAACTCATATGGGTGCCTCTTTCATTTTTACTCCTTTTTAACAGATACTCCAAATTTCATGCTTATACTTAGTCCTGTAATGTTGATATGCAACCTTAAGCTGAGCAGCTGCTGCCCTGATTTAGGGTTTCTTGCACAGTTAGGATTTGCTGTGAGGTACTGCTGATAACAATTCTGCCCATAGAGGAACTTTGTAGATATTTCCACTGGTGTATTAAAACACTCCCGTCTTATACTTACATTGACTTTAGTTAACAGAATAACATCTCATCTTATTCTGTCCTATTTTATAATGTGGAATGTATATACATAAGCAGTACCCTTTTAGGGGCTGGGTAAAAGGCATCTTCTGCTTTGGGCAACAGTTTTATAATCTTTATACATCAGAATTTGATCCTGAAGGCTATTTTTCCTAGAGAGGCACAGAGGAGCAACAACAGTGATAAATGTTCTACTTTGCACTCATTTACATAGGATTGATTGTGTTTCTTATTACTCCATATAATTTCCTTTATAAAAAACTTGTCTAAAAAGAAATTACTTATTCACCTGAGAAATGAAGGCTTGTGCTATTTGAATAAACAGAGATTTAAGTGGTACACACAGGGGAGGAAGAACTGCAGCACTACTCACCCAGCAAAAGAGTCTGACCTGACAGTTTTAATGCATAAACAAGATTTGGGATTATAAATAGATAAATTTGATAAAAACACTATGAATGAGAGGTGAGGCATTGAAGACTGTAGTCAAAATAGATAGTGCTGAGATAATGTAGCTAGGACTTCCCTTTTGCTAACAGAAGCCAGACTGAAGGAACTGATAAGGAACTGATAAATCATGGGAGCTGTCAAACTAGGCTACTGCATCCTGAATAATCAATAGACCCCATGAACACAATACAATCATAAATCAAACAGTCCTGGGAAAAACAGGATTTAGCTGTCACGAACACTAAAGGTTAAAAAGTCAGAGCTGAGGAAGACAATCTTACTTCATCATTTTGGGACCCCACCCCATTAAAAAGACCACCGACCCATTTCAAAGAACAAACTACGCATGCTTGATGGCTTTTTGGGCTAATTACCATACGAAGCGGGGAATGGGAGGTATCAGAGCTATGAATATGCATTTGTAGTTTGTGTATTCAATACTCCTGTAGATAAAAGACCCTGTGATGATCTGTAAATTGCGCATTTGTTTCTGGGAGCTATCCCCGCACGCTGCCCGGCGTCGTAATAAACATACACTGTCTAAACTGTTAGAGAGTCTTTGTCCGTCATAGTAGGATATTGGTATTAGATCAATGTCCATAGTTTTTTAATAAATCAGAGGAATAGGTTGCAATTACAAAACAACTGTATGCTACTGTATAACTACTTGGTGCACTGAAGTTTTGGTCACTGTGTGATCCTCTTTGTTCACTCAGTCTTTCAGGAAGGAAAATAGCAAGATTAGAAAAGAAAAGCTTGGAGGTAGGGAAAAATGATCAAAATTGTCAGGATATGGTGTGATCCTTCTCTTCAGCCTGGGGAAAATATGACCAAAACCTATGAAAACTGCTGGAAAAGCTGAGCATGACTCACAGTCTCTTTCTGTGTTTGGACTGGTGGTTGTCTTACCAAGCTGGTAGAAGCCAGGCTCAAGGAATCAAGATGAATATTTTTCATGGAATGAGCAATTGAACACGGAGACTCCTCCCTATGGTGTGGACTGTAAAAGCTCATATTAGTTCAAAAAAGGATTAAGGACATTAATGAAAGGAAAGGCTTCTGGAGACTACTAAATACAAAGACCCCCATCTCCAGGACTGCCTGAGCTACAGACCACCAGATGTTGAGGGAGCTTTTCTGGGCATGTAACACTACATGAGCTCTTTGCACTCACACAGCTTCCTGTGTGTCTGGTTTGCTCTCATTGAGAACAACCATTTCCATGTGTGGAAAATTCCCCTGAAAAGGCATCAGATTTTTTACAGAAAGCCAAATGGCCCAACCTCTGCCAACCATCTTGTAACAGCAGCTAAAACTCAAAGCTTTAGCAGAAGATAAAGAGTGCTATGATGAATGTCATCTGGCTGTGGATGAGGAAAACTCTCCTCTTTCACAGCAGAGTGTTCATGATGTTTGATAAACCCACAGAAAAGCAACATTTGTTCACTGTTATCCTTGCGCACATAAGGGCTATTTGCAGATTGAGGTTCAGCTGCATTCTGCAGCTCAAATGTCCCTGAAGCAGATCATGCCAACAGATGTGAGAGGATATTGGGACTGCTATTGTGTGTGCTTCCCCTCTTTTGACTCTCTTTCTCTGTTAATTTTCTCCTGGCTGCTGCTGAGCCCCATCAGTTGGTTCTGTCAGGCTTTTGCCCTGTCTGAGCAGTGCCACCACGAGGGAAATTAATTCCAAAAGCATGGTCATTTTAATGAGAGGATGAGTATTATATCTAACATCACAGGATGACTGAAACAGTAGCTAGACTTCAGCCCATGGTGTGCACTTTCTGCTGGCCACGAAGCATCTCAGATCTCATTCTAATTCTCCTTGCCACCTGTTTTGCTGGATGTGAAGGGGCACAAGCTATCATGGCAGGAGACTCCAAGCTGCAGAGTGCCGATCACCCTCTTTCTCCTACTACACAAGTCTTGAGGATAAATGTATTCAATCAAGGGTGCTATTATGATAAAATAAGATATCTCATTCATGTATCAAATGAAACATAAATAGCTCACAATAGAACATATGAAAAATCTCCCACCGAGACTATTTATATTCTCCCATTCATGCCTGAGTCACAGTGATTTCCATCTCCTTTAAATTTAAGTCTAAACTAGTCAGATATTTGAGTATTTCTGTTTAAGAATTTTCAACTTTTTGGTTGTATTTGTCCCTTAAAATTTTTTTCTTTTTTATTGTACCATCTTTTTTTAGTTTATAATTACCTTCTAAGCATATTTCAAGACGGCTGGTTTTTGACTGATGAAACAAGTCATAAGCTCCTGGGGGAGCTGAAAATGTATCTTCAACTGACGGACAAGTCTTCACCAAAAAAATTTCATCTTTTTTCTGTCTTCTCTCTCCATTCTGTTTGCTCACCTTTTCTCCTCTCCTGCAATACAGCAGTTCCCTCATACCTGGGAGCTTTATAAGGAACCTAATATTTATTCTTGTAGGCACCAATGGTGGTGGGAATTGGGGATGGTTGAAGCCAGTGCCTTGGGCTGCACCATGCTGGACATGTGAGGCAGCGGCTAGCTGCCTGCAAGCTCAAACTTTTTTATTCCCAGTAAAATGGTAAACACTGAGCTTGGGCAGGAGGAAAATATTACTGCTTTTTCCTTCCAGTAGGAGCCAAAGCAAGCCAGGAACCAAGCTATGAGGAGCTGGGGTGGAGTGAAGGACAAAGAGATTTTTCTCTTTAGTATTTTGAGCAAAGTTGCTGATGGTTGCAGAGGGAGTTCAAGGCTAATGTGGCAGCCAGCAAAAGCTGAACTGGAATGTAGGAATTGACAGAGTTAGGCTGGATGGACTCACAGTTGGTTTTGCTGGAGCTTGAGTTGCAAAGGTTGTCTGCAAGGGGCTGGAACAGGCAGGATCTGGAGCAGAAAAAGCCACATATACAGTATTTGATGAGAGAGAAAGGCTCAAGCACATCACAATCTCTAGAAAGAAGGGGGGGTCAGAAGATACAGCTTTGAGAAATGCTGGTTTTAGTGTATTTTGCCTGTTTATCCTCTAACAAAAAGATAGGTGAAGAGAATTCCTTCATTTCATTGCTCCTTTTGGAATAATGTGTGATTATAAATGGCACATTACTGCTGTATGTATGTTAAAAGGCAAAACAAAGGAAAAACAGATGGAAAGGCAAGGTGGCTTTTGGTCCTTCAGTCCTCAGGAGAATTTATTTGTCTAGCTTGAGATGTGGGCCTGAAAAACTGTCTTGGTATTTATACTGAAGGAAAAAAAGACTGAGATTTGTGGGCCTGAGCGCTATGCTGAGCTGCACACAAATTAATTAAAAAGGACTGATCCCAGAATTCAGGCACTCTATTTCCAGTGTTTATTTCATGTTCTTTCACTGTTTAAGTAACTAGAAATAATTTGGGGCCCCTTATTTTTGGATGCCACCTTCATAATTTTTAAGCAGTTCTTGTGTTTGTTTTTCTCAACAGAGAAGTGTGTCACTCTAAAATAAAATCTAATTTTTTCACTCCTGATAGAGTGTAAAATAGAAACACAGTCTTCAGCAGGTTCAACAAGGGACAGAGTAGAATTAAGAGGTCAGATATAGCAAACATAGGCTGAACCTATAGCGACTTCTGGGCTTAAGTTACAGAGATTTTAAACTCTTAAGCTGTACTGGGTCAAAGACTCAAAAACCAAGAGCAGTGATTACTCTTGAAAATCATGATCAGTGCAAAGCTGATGTTGAATGCTCAGGATCTGAAGTTGCGTTGTCCATCCATCTCTATGAACTAACCAGAACAAAGGTAACGTGTCCTCTTTTACTCCCTTGCCTCCCCTCTTTGTGGTTAGGAGGAGGGAGGAGAGTGTGGTCTCTGGAAACAGAGGCTGCAGTTGTGGGCGGTCAATATGCCTTTGACTTTTGTTTTTCTTTTCTGATCGTGGTATTTGAGAGCAGAACGACATCTGAATCCAACTTCTCTTTGTTATCTAATAAACATTATTAGACAATCCTATGGAATATTTTTAAATTGAGACAAGCCTGTTTCTCTAGTAAAAATAGAGGGTACAGAAAAAATAACATTTTCATTCCTGGTTAGGTTTTTGTTGTTGCTTGGTTTGGTGTTTGGGGGGATTTTTTTGTTATTTACAAAACTTCATCAAGAAGCACACACAGAGGAAAAAGTTAAGATCCACGTGCAAATAAAAAACTTGGCAAGTAACATGTTAGTTTGATTTTCAATGGGGACAAAAAAAAGCAGATGATTCCGTCATCTTACATTTTACACATCCTTTTATAAATGAAGTAATTTCTCCCTCCTACAGATACAAGCCCTTGCAGAGTTCCTCCACTGAAATATTTACATCCTTTGCCTCTAGTTCAGCTGGATGAAGTCTTTTCTGTTGTTTTTGTCACTTTGCTTATTTTGTTTCCCCTTTGTTTATCTTCTCCTCTTCTTGGATACTTTTCATAAACACCCATTAGCAATGTGAAATCACAGCAAACAACCAATGCTTGTCACTGTTTAAACATGTAAGTGTCAAGGAGGGAAATGGTATATGGTCCTAACCCAGGCAGCCAGAAGCACATTTCTAATACTCTGATATTGCATAATGATGGAAAATTGCACATGAAGTTGTAAGTAGAACAAAAAGGGGCTTTGTGGTAAGATCAGAGGGTGGAAGAGGATTACGCCAGTGCTTCCTGCAATAAACGTTCTTGGAAACATTCTTAAATACATCTCCTTCCTTTGATACCGTAGCTCACCAATATTATGTATTTCTTTTTCTAATTCAGGATTAAGAGACCACATCTTGGCTAAAAGTCACTCACTAATTACTTTTGTCAAACCTATATCAATACTTACATTCCTACAATTATTAGACCCTGAATGGTTCATTTTGGTGTTAGTCAAAACCATTTAGTGACAAATGTACTTCTTAAATTGATAAAAATACTGATTCAGTCAACAGGTCTCAATTTTTGTTACAGTGTTTAGAATATACTGATTTACAGTAATATCAAGGATGTGAAACCAGTTATGACAGGAGGTAATCTTTGTAAGCTGGAGGGAGGTTGCAGTGTCATGTAAAGCTGTACAGGGATACCCAGTTGAACTGGTCTTGAACAATAATTTCAGACAAAAATTCAGAGCTTGCTAACCCTATCAGAGCATGACACTAATGTAAGTGCAAATATTTTATGATTTTGTCTAGCATTATATTGAGTCACTTGAACATAGCAAGATGCCTCATACCTGCCCTAGGTGAGAACATGCTATGAAACTGTATCCACAGAGATGAAAAAAATACCCTGCATAAGCTTATCATCTTTATTTTGCTGCTAGAAAACTCTACTGATACTTTTTTACTACATGAAAAGTGAAGAGCAAAACAAAGCAAATCAGGTCTTAACATTATGCAAGAAGAAAGTGAGAACATATCAGTAATAACACTGCATATTAAAAAAAATTGCATTTTTAAACAGATGTTGCTACTGTAGGTATGGAAACACCAAGTAAAATTTAAATAAATTCTAGTATTATGAAGGATCTTATGCAAGACAAATATGGCACAAGCTTTTCATTGAAGTGAGAGCATCTATCATATGAACGTTAAGGTACTAAATAGATAAAGAGATACAGATTTTATGTAACTCTGGCATATTTTTCCAAATGGGATTTTATTCCAGTTGAATATATGCTCAAGAGGTGGTTTCTCTGTGACTGCTGTATTCCTAGATTCCCCTAGACAATTACTATACACAAGTAATATCTCAGTTTTCTATTTGTGCTGAATAATTTCTTTGGCTTTCACCAGTCTCACTCTTGCCAACATTTGCTATTTGTTAGTTTGTCAGTCAGTCTGTTTATAAAAGATTGACTTGGTTACAGCTCCAGCTGGGAGCTATATTGGAGCAAATTCTTCCAGATATGGTTGTGATGAAACCAGATATTAGGAACTGTTCTGATAATGTTGAGACCTTCCCTTCCCTTCCCTTCCCTTCCCTTCCCTTCCCTTCCCTTCCCTTCCCTTCCCTTCCCTTCCCTTCCCTTCCCTTCCCTTCCCTTCCCTTCCCTTCCCTTCCCTTCCCTTCCCTTCCCTTCCCTTCCCTTCCCTTCCCTTCCCTTCCCTTCCCTTCCCTTCCCTTCCCTTCCCTTCCCTTCCCCCTCTCCCTTGGGTGCAGAATTAGCAGATGTCATAGAGCAGGGAAAGAAGTTTTTTCTCTTTAACTTGGGAAACCTTTTTTCAAAAGGGAATTATGTTGCACACAAAGAGAAAAACACCCATGTGCTGGTATGTCACAGGTCTGGATATTAATAAGAAAATCCCAAAACATTCAAGACAGGAGGGGAAAACCCCACCCTGTAACACCATTGCCCTTCATTTGGTGTCATGAAGAGTTGTCACCAGGTGTTCATAGAAAGTCATGAGACTGCCTGCCAAGCTGCAAATAGCAGTGTATTAAACTCAGCTGTGTGCAGTTTCAATGCCTTAGATTTTTTTAAAATGTTACCAGAGGCAATTTTTGTTTCCAGTTTTGGGTTAGCACACAACTGAACTCAGTGATGCTTAGCCAAAACCCACAAGTCTTGCGTGGTTTTGAATCAAAATTCTACAAAACCACAGTGTTTATCATGGTTTCTACATGAAGTCATAATTAACCCCAGGTTTGCTCAAAACTTTATCCAAGTTAACTAAAAATTTTGTAAACTGTGGGGAACCTTACTGAAGTATTGGGTAAGTATGAAAACATGAGCAGATACCTGAGTTCAATCTGACCCTACGTTTTGCTGAAAAAGTTTCAAATTACTGTAGCTTCAATCTGATTTTTTTTTTCCCAGGAGGTAGATGTTAATAGAGATTCATTTAACTTCTGAACTCCAGAAATCTGTAAGGATTCAGTGTTATCCAGGACTCCAGATTTACAACAATTGCACTTCAATACACTTTCTTCAAATTATATCTATTTAGAAAATACTCTTTTTACTCGACCTGCTGATTTTCCTAAAAAGAAAATCAAGCATTTTGGGGATGTGGAGGGGGTGTTGGTTTTTTGGGGGGTTGGGGTGGGGTTTTTATTGCAATAGGTACATGTTCTTAGCTAGCCTAACGTAAATACATTATACAATAACGGTTATTTCTGTTCTCTGATTTGCTATCCAAATCATTCTTCTGGGGCATCAGTAGGAAATGTTCACTCATGTATATTTGAAGCCATTCAAAAAGAAAAAAAGAGAGATGGAGAGATAGTGAAAAAGAAAGAGAGAGAGCATATCAGAGAGAGAAAAAAGTCTGTTAGGCCCTTTGTGTAAAAATATGAATAAGTTTCTATGGCTGAAGATATTACTGGAAAATGTGTTGCTTTGGCAAAGCATCCTTCTAGGGTGAAATCCTGACCTCCATGTGATCTCTGTTTAGTTTATATATACTATACATAAACTTCATTGGAAGCAGGGTTTCATCAAGAGTCTCAATGCAGGGGATGTTTATTTTCAGATTATTTTTATTCTCTACAACAGATTTGGATCTAATTGCAGTTTCTGGACTTTGTTGGGATGTCCCACATTGGTAAATACTGAGCACCAAAGATTATGTGAAAGGTCATATCTCTAACTCCCACACATGAATGGGTAGCTTAATAAATTCAGAGACCAGTAACTTCAAGTAATTAAATGTAATTTGTCCAGCAAATTTTGCTTGGGGAAAAGGTTATAAACCTCAACATTTATGCACTTTTCATGAGTTGTTTCTGTTACAAAAATTTATGAAAATGATTCAAGGGCTATGAACAGCATCAAGCCTAAATTAACACTCTTTTTTAGCATTATATTGTTCTAGAAATTTATTGTCATTAAAGTATAACAAATACTAGAAGTGAAGTATCTTATTTCAGTTTGAATTTGAAATTGACAATTCTAGCAGCGTGTTATATAGTCACAACCTATCACTTTAAAACAATTTTAGTATTAAGTACAGATGGAGCATGTGTATACATGACTTTATTAATAACCATAAAAACCTATGCCTTAATTAATTAAAAGTCAGCAGCTATGTAAGATTTTGCACTAGCTTAACTCTGGTTTAGTAAAGCAAATTCTCTAAATAGGAACTAAATGCCTGCCAGGAGTTCCGCTATTTGCATCATTAATTCTGACCCTTTACTTGCAAGGCTCTCTCTCCCAAAAGCAATTCATCTCAGTTATCATATGACAGCAGAACTTCACACCCAGTGCCAGGCTTCCAATGATTTCTCCCCATATGGCAGCTTCCTCAGCTCCATTATGTACAGTTACTGTGCATCATTCTCAGGCAAACACATCTTTTGCATACCCAGCTTCGCTAATAAGCTGATTGCTATTTCTGGAAGCAAAACAATGACTCTTTGTTAGTGATAGGAATATATTTAAGTTAAAGTAGAAAAACTGTTTTACCTTAAGGAATTCCTGGTTTGATTCTAAAAGATAGCTCCTCTCAAGTTCCCATTTCAGTTAGTGGAGAGAAGGACAATGCATACATAAAGTTCAAAGACTTACAATTTGTGCATTCACAGATTTCTTTCTGCAGATACTCATTTCTCCATATGTTCCCATTCTTTCTATGTTGGATATTGAACTCTAGATCCATAAATAGTTCTGCAACTTCTATCTTTATTTGTTTGCAGAACTGGGGGATTGGTAATTTAAAACAGGAGGAATATTGAGAAAACTTTCCTTTTTCATCCTAACAGTCTATCTGAGACTATGGACTGGAAATCTCCACTTTAAGTATTAGACACAGAACATGTTTGGCACTTCTCAGCAGAGGTGTCCCTGAGGGAGTGTCTGAAAAAACTGTTCTAGGGAAACCAAATCCTTCTTTTCTCTGTGACTACAGAAGATGGTACATACAAGTTATACTTCGGATGATGGATTTACACCAAAGGAGCAGGAAAGCAGTAATCCTTTGCACTGAGGCAAGTGAAAAATCCTTCACAAGAGGAATTAACCTAAAGCACTCATGTAAAATACTTTCACAGGTCACAAGATCAGAGAGACAGAAGATGTCCAGACTGCACAAGAGGTATATAAATGGGTGCATTATAGAAGGTTTTCAGCTAGTCTCTGTCTCATGTCTTCTCATTTTCATAAAGCTTATGGACATACAAACATTCCTATCTTGAAGCAAATTCATAGAATCATAGAATCACAGAATTATAGAATCATAGAATAATAGACTCATAGAATGTTTTGGGTTAGAAGGGACCATCAAGAACACCTCATTCTAATTCCCCCTGCCACAGGCAGGGACAGCTTTCACTAGACCAGGTTTCTCAAAGCCACATTCAACCTGGCCTTTAAAAATTCCAGGCTGGGGAATTCACATCTTCTTTGGCCAACCTATGCCTCACCAAACTCTCAGTAAAGAATTTCTTCCTAATAGGTTAAACCTACTCTCTTTGAGTTTAAAGTCATTACCCCTTATCCTATCTCCACATGACCTTGTAAAATGTCACTCTCATGTTAAATAATGCTGGTCCCAGTATGAATGGCTGAGGAACACTTCCTGCTGGTTGCTCCCTGGTCATCAAGCTGTTGTAAATAATTACTACAACACTCTATAGAATAATAATAGAAGAATGATAGGGTTTTTAATCTTTTTTTTTCCTTTCTTAAATGCTTTTGCTTTGTTTGAACACTAATACAAAGTGAAAGTACCTCTTTCTTGAGCTCCATCTTTAAATTAATAGTTGTGAACCTTCTCTAACTTGTCTACGTGAAAATGCCTTAGTAATTCAAATGGGAAGCAGAAGTAACCATGAGCAGGAAGAAGAAGGGAGAAGAAGTGTCTGCTCCACATAAACAGAATTTTCTCACCTCTAACTACTCCTTGGTTCCAGTTAACTGCTTTTTGGTGGTGTTTTTCCTCCAAGTCCTTCCAGTTACCTTATGTAAAACCTTCTAAGAGGTTTGCTTCTAAAATATTAACGCAAAGAAACAATTCAGACTCAAAGAATCACATGGTGACTCAGGTTGGAAAGCACTCAGAGAATCTCTAGTCTATCCTTCTGTTCCATGCAAGGCCATCTGTGGGGGTAGGTCCAGTATCTCAGGACTTTTTGCAGCTGGGCCTCCAATGGGGATGACACAGCCTTGCTGGCAGTGTGTTCCAATGCAGATTTCTCCTCACAGTGAAACAAGTTTTGTCTACACCCATTGCAAACTGTTCCTGTTCCAATGCTCACCAAACTCTGGGAAAACACTTCACAAAACTGGAAGAGCTGAGATCGGCAACCTTGGCAACCTTGTAACAGGCATTTAAATCTGAAAGATGCTTTTCTGCATGTACCACAAATCCTTTTCCATATTCCCTGAAATATTTCCTGAGGCTGTCCATCAAACTGGAGTGAAAGATGAAAAGTTGTGGAAATACCCTATACACATGATCCAGAGATATCAATTATATCATATCTTGGTCTCATGATCATGCAAGGTTTTAAAATGTACTTAGCAGCTTGTGTGTTTTCTGAGTTGTAGTGTCATATTTTCAGGAAAAACGTGTTCTTCCTTAAGACAGTGCTATCCCAAATCTCTTATTAGTCTGTACGTTTATGTGGGTCCCTTTTTCCTGATGGCTAGATGCAAACTAACAAGCAAATTTGCCAAGAATCCAATGCTAGGTAACGTTGCTTCAGACTGACCTGACCATCTAACATGGACTTCTTGTAAGCAGCTTAAAACAATGTTTTGAGTTAGATGTGCTTTATTGTATTAGTATGGTTCAAAACATAAGAGCACAAGTAAGTGTAAGCAGCCACAGGCAACTGTATGGTCACATATATGAGGGGCAAAAGCAGAAGTGACAGTATAAGAGTTTTGACATTCACTGCAGACAGATCACCTGGCATTTGGAAGCAGTAAATAAGATTCCTTTAACAAACCCACCAAAGCAGTAGCAACCAAACTGAAGAATGAGGGTTGCAGACTGCTGGAGCTATACTGCCAAAGCCATACAAATAAAAGCAGTCATGTGCAGCTGGGATACTCCCCAAATATCACATCCTGGCTCTCAAATGGAAATGGCTGCCAAGTGCTTGCTGAATGATGCTGTAGCCCTGCTTACAGCTTCCATTTATTTTGTGCTCCTAAGGCTGAGGATTATTGATCCCCAGCTGTACAATTTAATGTTTTGTGCCCACACACTTTATTTTATATTAAGATGATCCCAAGTACCTAGTTTCCAGGTTTTCAGCTGCTTTCAACTAGTATTCTCCTTCTCTATTCCAGTCACTAGGTGGTCTTAAAGTTGCTATGCCTGGCCTAAGGGAGATCCTCAGGGTAATTCATGGAAAAAGAGAAATGAACTAATAACACCTATACCACTTCCCTCCCTCTTAATGTTTGGTTCCCCTTTCATGATAAGAACAGTCTGTGAGAAGTGAGAATATTCCCTTCCATACTGAAATTTAACAGTATCCCCTCCTTAGACATGAAGATGATTTGAAGCTAATTTAAGGTTCAGCTAAGCCTTCAGAAGGAGATGTATAACTCGTGAGGGAGTGGTAATAAAAATAATGGTGTACAGTGATGGGAAACTCTTTTCCAACTCTTTTCCTGACCTGTGAGGTTCATTTCATACCAGGAATTACTGAAATTCTGCAGAATATTTCACACATAGCTTAGTTTTTCCAAGTTTCATTTTCGCTTCCAAATGGAAGTGGTATTGAACTTTGGGCAAAGTTGTGTGAAACTGCTATAAAAGAACATCTGACCATGTGAAGTTGGGAAGAAAGGTGATTACTACTTTTATAATTAAAATATTTTAAAAATACCCAGTAGGTCATGCAAAGCCTGATCTGCAGATAGTGAAACTCTGACTAGTTTCACTGTCGACTCTAGCCCCTAATTCTAATTTTATAGGGCAGCCGCATAATTAAGTTGTGATTAATATAATTTATTTAGGATTAAGAAGCATGTGTGTACTGAATATGAAATATATAAGCTTCTAATGACCAGCTGCTACTTAATTTTATTGTCTTTCTTACCATGAACTCAAGTGAATGATACCCCAAGCAGCAAATATCTCATACTGAAATTCTTGCAGAGAAACACCAAAATGAACACTAGTTTAAACTAGTGTTAAACTAATGTTCATCTAACTAGCATATTTAACAAGTATTTAATTAGGAGATAGATAGATAGATAGATAGATAGATAGATAGATAGATAGATAGAAAAATCTCAAATGTATTCTACAAACCAGGATTATTTATAAATCTGCTATGGTGGAAGGTAATCTAAAAGATGGACTGAGAAGTGTGATTTTAGTAACGAATACAATGAAATATCATATTATCATTGTAGTTCTTCTCTCTGTAGATTATTTATCAGAGTGTGTGTGTGCACTGAACTGGGACTCCACCACATTAGTCCTGCCAATAAGTTGGCCTGAGTGGCAAATGACTGAAACAGACTTATCCTATAGATCTAATCTCATATATGGATCTAATTTCACATATGGGTATATATACAGCTTTTCTCTCATGTTTTTCATAATTTTTAAAAATTATTTTTAAATTTGATACAAACAAAAGCTTGTCACCCATAAAGGAGATGCTCAACATGTGCCAGGGAGGCCATCATAGCTTTGCCCTCTTATCAACCACTGTTGAATCATCACCAGTTCAGGGAAATACATGCTGTGGGTGTTTACTTGAGGTAGCATGTTTTTGGTACTAGTGCATCTTTGGTAATAGTCTGAGGATTTGTAGAACAGAAGGAAAAAATGTGCATCTCCTAAATATCTGTCCCTGTGGGGAAAATAGTGTTTGGAACCCAAGTCAGTAGTCTATTTCCTTTTTCCTGTTAAATGAAAAAAACCCAAAACTATTTGATATCCTTTGAAATGATTCAGAGGAATCATGTTTCTTGTTATCTGAAAATATAATACAGATCCAGGTAGATCTTTTCTATTCTGCAGCTTATCTTTGATGAAACCTGCTGGGAATACTGCCAAATCATAGTGGTACACACGTTTGAAAAAATGCCATTTTTCATCCAAGTTATTGGAACAGAGCCCAATAAGTGAATGTCATGAGACCACCAACTCAGTGCGATGGGAAGCACTAAGCCCAATGATTTCTGAGTGACTCTGGTACACTTGGCTGCCCCTGTAGAGAAACACCCATGTTGCTGCTAATATCCACCTACCTCACTGCTATGAACAGCATTTCTTTCTCTAAATATCTATTTATTATTTCACAAGTGAAAGTCACTAGATTTAAGGATTAAATCATCACCTTTGATTGCACAATAAATAGGTAGAAACCTGTCTTCCTCACCTCTGAGAGCATCATGAGGCAGAGGCTGGAGATGCACTGCCAGCCTCTAATCAACAGTGTTTTCACACCCAGGATTGCTGTCTCTGTAGCCTGCTGAGAAAAACAGAAAAATCAGTTAAACAGATTTTCCTTTAACAGAGGCTGCAAATTAGCTTGCTATAAGACCTGCTCTTCATTTTCCCTACATAACATGAATAATATCAGTAGAACTTAACAGTTTATTTCAGGACAACGTGCTAAAATTGCTGTTCCTACAAATGTAAGTGGTAGCTGTCTATGCTGTTTTGTAACATCTTGTATCAGGACAGAACAGATGATCCTTGATCCAAAAAAAAAATCATTCAAATATAGGTCATGACACAATAAATAGAACAACAAATTGACAAACAATGGAACAATATTGGTCCGTGCCAGGAGCCCTACCATAGCAGAAGCTCTGCTTTACAGTGTTTTTTCCCAAGACTGCTTAGGAGAAGAATGCTTTAATATGACTTTTAGAGAAAATTGATATCCTTTGCGCATACTTGTGGATTGCCTATCGAGTGTAAGGGCTGTGTAGAAGACAGCAGAGAAATGTTCATTTCAAATTTGAACAAGGAGATGATGAAAGGGCAAGTGGTCAGGGCTGATTAGAATCAAAAAACAGGTAGGATGGCAGTAGGCTGAGAGAATCTAAACAGGAGGGAAGCAAGTTAAGGGTTTGCAAAGGAAGGGCTCTGTACCTGGTAAATGGACAACTGATCTAGCTGGACAGTGTTAAGTATTTGCTAAAGAAAGTTTTATTGAACTGGCTGAGATATGATGATAAGTGATTATACTGGATAGTTTGTAAGATGTAGTGTCTCAAAGTAGAGAGAATATATATTTTTAATATATATCTTTTAATAAATAGACCATATTTGTTTTGAAATGCTACAGAGCTTGCCACTCAGCTGGGAAGTAAGCTCTTCAGCATGTTCAAGTTTAAATCTAGTTCTAAAAATACTCACATTTTTAATTCCTAGCAAAATGAAATTGCAATGTGTGTAACCAATAATAAATAAATGCCACAGAGTGATACCAGGAACCAGCTGGAAGTGGGAGCTAACAGACATCACACTGACTGAAAAAAATAATGAAGAAGTGCTACCTCATGATGAGATTTCAGAGGACAGAGAATGTTTGAGGCAGAGAGGAACTCACAAACAGGATTAACAGAATTGCAGCTAATGACACTTAGGTGCAACAATGATACTCAGCAAAGATTTTAAAGGAGAGGTCTTGGGCAGGAGAAGAGATTTGTAGGTCATTTGTATTGAGAGGATAATTGAATTTGTGCCCTGTTGACAAGATTAAACAGAGGTAAGATATAAACATGTGTGAGAATGGAAGCAAGGACAGATACATTTGGGATCCCTACTGAGAGCTGAGGGAAGGCAAGGGCATACTTCTGATAGATATGCTGAAGAGAATAAGAGGACCAGGGAACACCAGAGTAACAGTTGGTGAGAGGAAGTGCAATTTTAAGAAAAAGGCTAGAACTGCCCCCCAAAAAAGTGGAGGGCATATCTAAAACCGAGGTATTTTCCTTAAAATTTTGATTAGAAGACATTGCATATTAAGTGTGTCTGAAGATGAATGCAAGGGGAAGAAGGCATCTTCAATGGCACTGAAATTGACCTGAGATCACAGAATCACAGAATCAATAAGCTTGGAAATGAAAGGAAGAAAGAAGATAGAACAGTAGCTGAAGGAGCAAGGAGAAGTCAAGAGTAGTTTTAATATGGGGAAGGCAATAAGCCTTGCAGGAGGAGGGAGGAAAAGCCTAGGACATGAAAATACTCAATGATGAAAAAAGGGAGAAAAACACTTAGAGGAGATTGTGACAAGGCATGGAAGAGAGGTCCTATGACAGTGCAGGTATGAGGAGGAAAAAGTAGAAGAGAAACTTAGGGTGGGAGGGAGGAAAGAGTTGTGGGTAGGAGTGGAAGTAAGATGGGAAAGATCAGGTTCTATTACTATTTTTTTCTCTTGGTGTTGGGATACTTCATGAATAGAAGAGCACACTTTTGAGAAACAAATCAAAGATGGTAAAAAAAGAAAGAGGACAAAGATAGGTGTCACTACAAATATGAAAGGAAGCAGAAAGATGATGCTGACCTGGCAAATATATTTATCCAAGTTAAAGGGGAGAGATCATGGAAAGAACTGAAGAGCTGGCAAAACTGGAGGTAACTGTAAAAGAGGAGAGGAGCTGAGAGGGAAAAGAATAAAATACCAGGAAGATAAATACTTAAGTCAAAGGGAAGGAAAGCCATGGGCAGAGGACAAGCAGGTTAAAAACAGTCTGTGCTATGGACATTTTGTATTGTTCCCCTCATGACCCAGAAACCAAATCCGCCTCTGTGCACATTTCTGTCAGATAATTATAATGAAGTTTTTGTGTGTCTATATCAAGGGCTAATGTGTTGTTGTGATGTTGTCATCCGGATTCTTAAGAAATGTGCTGACACCATTTGTTCTTTTGGCACAGGCTCAATTGTGCCCTTCTGGCACCACTGGTAAGAGCCGCTTTCCATCAATGGGTATGAGGTAGCAGTTTGTTTATATAGGATGGTTGCCCAGGGAATAAAGCAAAAGGGCAGGATCTTTTCTCCTGTGTTAGGATTAGCTCCATAGCACTAGAGTGGCAGAGATTGCAGCTAGAACAGTTTAATCCCTACCAACATAAGGGTCCTTGTTGTTTAGGTGTTTATGTGGATGAAAAAAAACCTTTATTAAATGTAGTGCTCCCATAAAGGAAAAAGTCCTGTCTCCATATTTTGCCAGTTGCACTTATCTCTCACAGTTTGAACTGACAGTGCGATTTGGAGAACAAAACTGCTGTAGGTTGCAGAAAGCAGACTTTTCTGTTTGTCCAGAGAACACTGTTTCAGCAGGGCTTCCACCTACCTCCCCTGCTGTGGCTGGGCACGTCTCTTCGACTCTTTTGTGTTGTTTCAGTCACCTTTATCACATCTCTTTATTCCTAAACTTCTTCAGCTGAGACAGTAATGTCCAAAAGGGGATTATTCAGGCAGACCCAGGGTAAACTAGATACCACAAAGTTCAACAGTTTCCTAAAGCAGGTAATTTATGTTGGCACTTTTATTCAAGGAAGTGAATTGTAGGAATTGAAAAAAAATCTGGGTTAAAGTGTCACAAAAGGTCGCATAGATGAGTGATACAGACAAGAGAGCAAATCAAGTCCTTCTGCTTACAGAAGAGCATTTAGAGGGTGCTTTGAGTGACAGCAGATAACTCTCATACTTAATGATGGACAGTCAAGGTGCTTTGAGTAGCAAGAAGTTCTTGGAACATGTTTCTAGAAAAATATTGCAGGTATTGTAGTAATAATAATGTAGTAAGGATGTGGAGTTCAACCTCAGTTTAGTCTTTTATAACACACACACTCATGAGCTGAGCTAACACTGGCTGAGAACATTGTTCTTGATCTGTTTCTCCTGGCTTTAAATAGAGCATCTCAATGTCCAACCTCTTTGTACAGGTGAGCCAAGTGCTAATTCACTCTGCATTACTGTCTGATGCTACTGTAGGCTGCTGTTAAGAGACAAAATTAGTCTAGGCAATTACTTATTTTAAAATGTACACCTTTGTGTTTCTGTCAATGTGTAATGTAGTATCACTGTTAACACTTGCCCCAGGCAAATTCAGTAAAGTAATAGGAGTTGCTTAACAGCATCAACAGCTTTGGATTTTTTTTTCTCAGAAATAACATACTGCCAAAAGTTTTGTGTGTCAGGAGACTTTCAGTGGTGGTCTGAACACTGATAAAACCTGCATGTTAGGTACTTTTAGGTATAGTGTAAGCTCTGTCCCACCCACCTAACCCCTCTGATAGGGAAACTAGAGGTATATAGGATATAGCATAGGCATGCAGCCTCAAAATAGGGTTTTATGATGAACCAAAGCCACACATATTATTTATGACATTTGTGAAACCAGCTGATGGAAATATCTAATAAAAGAAATAAGGTGAAGAGGTGTCATGAGAAGTTTCCAGGATGCCCAGCAAAATGAAAATGCACTTTTCATGTGTCATCCATGAATTATTAATGATAATAAATCATAATCAATTAGTAAATAAAACAAACAAAGGTTTCTGATAGTCTGCTACCAAAATACAAAGCATAACCTGCTATCATTACATAGACAAGTAGTGCCATGGTCTCCCCTGGGAACATGTTTATGATCAGATGTCCCTCTTTTACACTGAAGACAACGGAACAGTATATTAACAAATAGTATACCAACAAAATGGTGTCTTAATTTGCTATCATATTTTCTGCCTATATATTAATTTAGTCTATATTTTATCTTCTGTTTAAAGTTGTTTCCCAAAATTTACAGATGGTAATATTTTAATGTGTTCTGACTTAGTGCAGATCTTCATATCTCTGGTACTGAATGCATTAAAACACATATTCCTGGGAGAAACAAATGGAGATATGTGGATCATTCATATCTGACTTTCTTTGCACTTCCACTTTTCTATTCCTACCGCTGTACCCTTGAGTCTATCTCATACAATCATAGAATCACTCAGGTTTGAAAGGATCTTTAAGATCACTGATCCCAGCAGTTAAACTAGTACTGCCAAGGTCACCACTCAACCATGTCCCTAAGCACCACGCATACATGACTTTTGAATACCTCCAGGGATAATGACTCAACCACTTCCCATGGCAGCCTGTTCCAATGCTTGATCAGTGAAGATGATTCTTCAGTGAAGAATTCTTTCTTAATATCCAATCTAAACCTTCCCTGGTACAACAACAGACCATTTCTTTTTACCTGGGGGAAGAAACCAATCCTCACTTTAGTACAACCTCCTTTCAGGTAGTTGCAGAGAGCAATAAGGTCCTACTTGAGTCTCCTTTTGCAGGTTGCCATCTAAAAGGCAGGTAGCACAACAGCCAGACTTCACTCCTACCTTGAACTTAATATCACAGAATACCACCCTGGATTTATATCCTGCTGAATGGCTCAGGGGCAGGTGTGCTCAGCCTCAGGACAGGGGGACTGCTGTGCAGCTTCTCCTGGTTTATAAACATCCCCTTTCCCTTGCCTTCAAGGGGAGCTCAGACACTTGTTTGATTCTGTGTCATCCCACACTGTCTCCCCACTGGGCAGCTTTCCTCAAATGAAAGACTCGTTAGATCAATGCTTTCTTGTCCCTTGCTTCTGCAGTTTCTGTCAGATCTCAGAAAAAGTGTTCATCCTGTCTACAGTCTGACTGTGAGGGTAGGTCACTTAGGGTCTCCTTTTAAACAACAGCAGGTCCCGCTCTGCCCAAATTCTCATCAACAGCATGAACAGCTGCAGCAAGGAAAATGGAAAAAAAAACAAACAAACAAACAAAAAACCAACCAACCAAACAAACAAAAAAAAAACCAAACAAACTAACAAACCAACTTCTTAGAGCCCAGAAGCACAAGGAGAGCACAGGTGTAGCTCACACCAGGCCATTTGGTTTGGAGTCACTCAGGAAGGGGAGATATTTTTGAAACACTTGCACAGGACCACCAAGATCCTTTATAAGCAATTATGAAGACAAATGACCTCACATTTGTTCCCATTCGGTGTCCTGTGGCTTCTAGATGAAAAGATGTGGATGAACAGTTGGAGTGAGCCTGTGCTGCAGCCAACATCAACGTTTCCAAATAGCTCAATGAGCAAGTGGCAGCTTGAGTGCAAATCAGAACAGCCTGAGGGTAGCCCTAATTTACAGCAATGTAACCAAGTGATGGAAAGATGGAAAGAGAAATCCAAGGAAAATGCTGGTGATAATCCCTGGGACTGAAAGATCTAGGTCAAACTCCAAACTACTGAACTAGGCAGAATCTAGTTCATTTTGGTTGCTGTGGCAGGCCTCTACCTCCTTCTGAATATCTTCCTGCTTTTTAGTAAACCAGGATAAGTGACATAAAATGCAAAATTAAAACAGAAACCTGTAAAGGATCCTTGAAAGACATGAGGGATGAATAATGCTGTAGTAGATTCTGAAAGCTAAGATGGATGACAGGAGCAAAATTAAGATGGATGGTGGGGAAGAATGCTTGTTTTCTGACTTGAATATCTTGTGTAAGAGGACAAAATGAAAATCCAGAAGTAAGAGGAAGTAAGGTAGAATGGAGCCTTGATATAATGTCTTTTAGAGCTGTATGAATGGCTATGAATAATGTATCACTAATTACGAGGATGTAAGTGCAGCCATGCATCCAGTCTCAGGCATGTCAATTGGAATTTAAAGGGAAATGAGAAATGTGATAATATGTCTATTTCTATCAGAAACCACGTCTGTTGCTGCTGTTTTCAAGGAGAGCTTTCTTTCACAGAGATCAGTTCCTTCTCTTTATGTGGCAGTGAAGCCATAAACGCCTGTGAACTGGTAATCTGTTTCCATGGAAATGAATGGGATGTCACAAATGTAGAACTATGACTTCATTTCAAGATAGAGTACAAGGAGAAGATAGGCAGCAGAGGAGGGATATCAGGTTATTTCAGGCTCTTGTGACTGCCCACTGTAAATCTCGTTTGTTTGAGCAGACAATGGAAAGGAGGAGGAGGAGAGTTAAACTGGACTGAGTCATCCTTGAGGTTGCTTGGGTGGGAGATGAAGGTTGTGATTATGATTATTCTTTGTTAGAAGGCTCTTGTGAAAGAAAAGCAATTGGTTTGTTATTATTTGTGTTTTAGTTACATTTTCAATTTGTTGCAAGAGTTCTGTACTTGTGTACTAGAATAAAATGAGTTAATAAAGTCATTTTGGTGATAAAGTGAAGAAACTAAATGATAGAAAAATATATTTTTTAGACATTAGAATATTTTTATTACTTTGTACATACCAGTTTTTCAGATATAAATCATGAAGGAAAAGATTATCCCTTTTCAATCTATTGACTAGCACAGGTGTCTGAGCCTTCCTTTGAAAAGCAGTAAGTAGTTATGTACCAACAAATCCAGTATTTTTACAGGCCATTGTTGTTCAGTTGCACCTTTTCTGTTTTCTTATTAGTCTCTCTTTTACCAGGCACTTACATTTGAAGCCAAAATGAGATTCTCAAATCTCTTTCTACTTCAGTGTCCTGTTTATCTGTTGTGTTTACACAGCACATTGGACCATGTTTGCCCTGGCCATTCTTCTTTTGAAAGTTAGAAGTAAGGGGTATTCAATAACTTTTTTTTTTTTTTTAACCAAAGAATATTTATTTTGGAAAAAAACCTCCCTTTTAATGCCTGCCAGCTTTCTTTTTTTAACTTCATTTTTAG
This sequence comes from Zosterops lateralis, assembly GCF_965231275.1. NCBI lineage: Eukaryota > Metazoa > Chordata > Aves > Passeriformes > Zosteropidae > Zosterops > Zosterops lateralis. Next base: position 114,577,840 of record NC_139762.1, read on the forward strand.
ATCTTTGAATCCCCAGGCATTTTCCTGTCCTGGCATTGTCTTTCAACAACTGTTAAGTGTTTGCTGAGAAGTGGTTTATCTCAGTCCATTCTTGTCTTTCTGCTTGTTTCTTTGGGTTTTTTTTCTCTTCACATATTCAGGTAAACTAAACCACTGCAGTCTCACATTGAGCAAGGCGAGAACTAGGTCAACACACTTTGTTTGTAAACCCTTACAGAATGCTTCTAATTTTGTCCCAGACATGGGAAAGGCTTGACGTTTACCTTCTTCCTCTGTAACTTGTTAAAAGACCAGCTGGAATATAACAGTGTGACATTACAAAATAAATTTGTTTAGTGTTGTCCTGTACCAGGTAGGCAACAGAGCAAGGCAGGGAGCTTACTTACCCAGCCACAGCCCTGTCTAGGGAGAAAAGGATAAAACTGTGACCTCTTCCTTGATGACTTACCTCCCCTCAGATCTTTGAGCATAAGTAGATCTTTCAAAAAATTTGGCAACTGAGTAATTTGTCCAGTGGCAAGGAGAAGCAGCTCTTGACAAGCCTTTTTTTAGTTCTGTGATTGAAAAAAGCCATGGAGCTGATCAGATGTCTGGCTTTGACAGCGTTACTGCGCTGTGCAAATGTATTGGAGTGCAAATCAATTGGGCATCAGGTGTCAAGTTCTAGAAGTGCTGTTGTTTACCTGGACTGAAATCTAGTCACCCTCTGATGCATTCAAGCCTCTTGATGAGATTTATGTTTCAGAGGAACATTTTGACTGTATGTTGAAGGAGAACTTAGAACATTAATTATCTTCATTGAAAAGACATTATTATGCTATCACTTGCTATAAGTGAATGAATAATAGGGAAGATATTTCCCTTTTCTCCTGTGGGTGTCTGGATTATGATTTTGCTCAACCCAGTAACAATTATTTGCATCATAATTGGCTCAAGAGTGAGTTTTTCTGCCTGTGTATAAACATTTCAGATGCAGGATGCTAACGAAAAGAAACAATGAAACTAATAGATCATCTGGATAGAAATAGATGTTTCAGGCTCCCAGGTAATCACTTATACTGATGGTGTCATGTATTATTCACAAATAAGAAAGCAACTGAAGGGACCGCAAACATTACTGAGGAGATTCTAGAACTCCATGAAAACATTTTAAGAAACCCTTGAGGAGTAATTTGAGATAGAAGATTGAATTTCTGAGAATTATTCCCAGACAGTCCTTCTGCCAGGCAAGTGCTATATACACAATCCCAGCGTGTCAGTATAGATTAGAAGCTGCCCTTCCCTTCTGGCTCCCTGACAGTTTGAAGCCCTTGTGTCTCTAAAAGCCTGTATCACCTGTAAGAGCAATTAGAAGGGATGTGGACTGGATGGATGCAGGCCATTAGAAATGAGTGCATCTGTACTACTCCCCAAACATCCATTTGGTCAACAAATTAAAACCAAAAGCATGGCATTGGCCAAGCCCTCCTATTTAATGTGTTTTCATCTCACAAAGCAGCACCTCAGGCTTCCCGGTCACTGACTCCTACTTCTGCCATTCGTGGCTTTTTTTCCTGAATCACCAATTTGTTTGCAGGCCTCGTTTTCTTTCCCTTTCAGTTATGTTGTTATTTTTTGACAGAGGAAAATGTCTGCTGTCACACTGCATTTGCAATTGAAACCCCTGGCTTGAAAACTGATGAGCTGCTTTTCTTGCATAATTTCCTTCCTATGGTCTGCGCTGTAAATAGAAGGAAAAAATAGCAATCTATGCCCCATGGTCATAAGAGTGATTATTTTTCTTTATTTTTGCAGAATATCTGCACTTAAACAGTGGGAAATCTTTTACCATGTAATCATTTAAAATTACATCAATTTAAATATGACAGCATTGTTATGTTTTGTTTAACTGCCAACTCCAATTAAACATGGTGCATCTTTTATTACTCGGATTTCTGGGGTTGCAACAATGCATGAAATCTGTCCAGATTTAGAGAGAACTCTATATTACAAGATTATTATGAATCATCTTGCCCTGTCTGGGATCAATTCTAAATTTGAGTCCATCCCATTGTGAATTTTAATGCTGACATTAGTCTTAGAACATTCTGATTGCAATTTGCTTTCTAATCAGTTCTTTCTTTTCAGTTTTTAATTCTCCTCAGTCTGTGAAAGCATCTTGCATTCCTTAATTTAGTACTTAACTTCTAGCTTGATGCAATGCTTTTTTCAGCCTATGAGTATCTTATCAAATTCTCCAGCTATTGTTTCCATAAACTCAACTGATGGGGTAGGAGGCAACCAAAACTTGTGCTGGATGTAAAAAAGGGCTTAATCACTTGCCAGAGAACCACAAAACCAGAATATGATGTGAAAGAATATACTAAACAAGTCACTGCCATGTAGATATACCAAAACAACAACTTCCTAAGAGTGAAGAAAAAAAATAAAAAAGCTTCCAGATGAGTTTTTGTTCTTTTATATTAGTTAGAAAAAAGGCAATATCCTTAGCAATCACTTAATTGGTAAATTATTCTACAGCCTTTCCCAGATGTCTCTACTTGATGCAGTGATGGCCCAGATGCTCCCGTGTGTGCAAAGTGTCATTTTTTCCACTGAAAATAAAGGTAGATTGCTGGGCAACAGAACAAGTTTGAATAGGCCACTCATTATCTGATTGAAAAAGTGGCTATTGTATTACCCAGCCATTACAAAGGATTAAATAAAAAAAAAATAAAAATAAAAAAATAATGGAAACTGAGTAAAAGGAGAAGTGTATCATCTGAATGTCCTTGTGTTGGGCATATGACTTGGATACAAAATTAGGTTATTCTCTATTGATGACCTTCAAGTGTAATGGAAAGAGAGAGGGTTTGTAGAGTGAGTCAGAGTAAACTTGTGACTTTGAAGATTTGAATCCCTCTGAGGAGGAACCAGAAATAGATATCTTGACCAAATTAGGTGCCAAATATTCATACTCCCCAGAGAGATTTAAATTTTGTTTGTGGAGCCTAGTCTGTGTTCATTTGGCATCAACATTCTTCAGCAGTGAAAGATACAAATCTCTTCACAAGCTTAAAAAGACAACTTCTCAGCTTTTTTATTCAAATAATCCTACAAAACTGTCAGATCAACTCTCCTGGAAATTTTGCATTAATAAGATTTGAGATACCAAAGAATCTCAGATCTCTCCGAGTTATTTATTTAAACCTTAAACAAAGAAACAAAAGTCAACAGCCAGGAGATTCAAAAACTGGTTTTTTCCACATACGCAACCTCATAAAATCCTAATTGCCTGCAGATTTGAATCATTATACATTTCTTTCTTTCTTTCTTTCTTTCTTTCTTTCTTTCTTTCTTTCTTTCTTTCTTTCTTTCTTTCTTTCTTTCTTTCTTTCTTTCTTTCTTTCTTTCTTTCTTTCTTTCTTTTCCTTCCTTCCTTCCTTCCTTCCTTCCTTCCTTCCTTCCTTCCTTCCTTCCTTCCTTCCTTCCTTCCTTCCTTCCTTCCTTCCTTCCTTCCTTCCTTCTTTTTTCTTCCCCCAAGATTTGCTGCACAGGAAGTTCTTTGAGGGAGTAAGCAAACAATGTCAACAGAAATCACCATGTGAAAAGTTTTAGGCTAAAACTCAGGAAACCAAGGATTTCTTTTAATTGTGGATTTACTGCATTTGGTTCTATGTTCAGGGCATTGAACAATTGCTTTCCCCCTACGTTGTGCAATGAAGAATCTCTATTAAGCAGAAATCTTCTACATTACAATGGGCAAAAAGTCAGATAACTCTTTGTTTTTCTAGATCTGACACCATGTTAATAAATCACCTTTAATTTGCATTCTGGATGAAAAGCTCAGCAGCTCTATCTGCTCTGTGATTTAAAAACCTGATCCAGAGGTAGGCAGGGTGACTGTTGTTGTTGCTCATGATTAAGTAGCTGCTGTTAGATATTAATCTCACTTTGACTTGAATGTGTTAGAGTCAGACCACAATGACAGCAGGATATCTTCCAGGGGAACTGTAGAGAATTTATTTATTGATCTAGAAGCAGAAACAATCTAGCAGGTCGTTTTCTGCTAGTGCTGCTTTCTTCCTCACAGACAGTGGTGACAGACAGGAGACAACCTCTTTGCAAGATCATTTCCCCTGATTATTAGTGGCTCATTTGCTGGCATCACTTGCATTCCCTTCCTTGTCCTTTTGACTTCTTGTAAGAAAGATGCCACTGGATTTCTCTTTAAAAAACAAAAGCATGAAGAAGAAAGGCAAGAATGATTTCAAGCCTTCTAGGGTTGATAGACTAAAGAGAAGAAATCGGCCAGAAAACACATTTTATGATGCAATAGCCACACTCCTTTTGCTCTTCAGTATATGCTTGGCCAAGAGCTTTTAGATACTGAAAGGAAACCACAGGAAACCTTCTGATTATTTTGAGGCAGTTCCTAAGTTTGCATATCTCCTTCCTCATATCCTGAGCAGGAAGAGACTAGTGGTATTTATGTGGACATTAATGATTGCAGTAAAGGCTGCTAGGGATGAGGACAATGTGGCAGGAGACCTAGGAGCAACTAGAAATGTAAGTGAATCTCCAGACTGAAGCTGACGGCATTGAAATCAACACAACCAAAGAGGGACACGCAGTTGTGTAAATCTTTCTACTTTCAGAATCTCGAGATGTTCAGCTATTTATTTAGACATCATTATTCTTGAAAGAATAGTAAAAAGCTGTAAATACTGCCAATTCCAAACACTTATAACCATGAGGCAAATTCTTTGCTTGTCTTTTTTTACTTTCTTGCTGGTTTTAAAACTTCAACAATTCAAGCAGCGTTGAGCTTTAAACTTCTCTTTAGAAGGCTAGACTAGAAATATTTGGTTTTAAAAGAAAGTTGAAGACCTCTTGAATACATGATTGAATAAGCTGGGATTTGATTGGCAGGACTTGCTGTGGAAAACCTGGCTGTGAACTCATGGTGATTGGCCACAGGAAGAAGCCACCTTAGCTGTGTAAATCATGTTCCCCTTCCCCTTCTGCAAAAAGTGAACATCATTATGAAGGGCAGCTCTGAAAATACAGCCCCTGGTCTAACAGCATGTGTGGTAAATGCTCACATGTAAGGTTTAGGTACAGTTTCTTGCTTTTTGCAGTGGTTGCATTCTGTGCTGTACCTTGTGATACAGAAAGAGTCTTTATCCTGGATGCACACACTGGAAGGTAACTGCTAAGTTTGGATAGCAAACTAGACTAATCCAAACAATTGTTCACCCAAAATTTGTTTTCATCAAAGTATTAACAAATAGAAAGACACAAAACAAACAAAAAGAAAAAAAGTCAGTCCACTGTTTTATTGTTGAAAAGCCTATAGGAGCATGGATATCCAACACTGGAATTCCAATACACATTGAAAAAGATGTTCTTTAATGCACCTAGGAAACTATTGGAGCTAAACAGGAATGGACAACCAATGTTTGCACCACCTTTGCTGACCAAGTACATTCTGGTTTAGTGTGTCAGTAGCTCCTCCAATGTGTTGGAGTAAAAAAAAAAAAATATGCACATTCTGCAGCACAAATAACTACTTGTTTATGATATGTCTTCTTTATGTTCTCAGTATTTGCTTTGCATAAGCATCCGCCACAGCTCAGCAACCACGAAACACATGGATTTGCTGAAGACATTTATTGTCATATGATGTAATGAGCTTTTAAATCACATAATAAGTGTTATACAAGAAGCAAGAAACTGGAGCAAAAAGAAAAAAAAAACCCTTTGAACAAAAAATGCATATTTTTCATTTCACCAGCTTTACTAAGTAGACCAGTATAAATCTATTAGGTCAAAACTTTCAAGTAATAGAGCTGCCCAGAATTAATATACAAGCCACAGTCATTCCAAACAAGCAAAGAGCCTGTCTTACTGTAGTTAAACTTTTTGTGAACTGATGTCAGCCCAACAAATAGTGATAGCGAAATTGTTTTAGTACTCAAAGGGTTACGGGTTTTATTAATAAATGCTGTTATTGGAATATTACCCAATTATAATTTTTAAATCCAAGAAAAAATTGCAATTCCAAATGCTTCAGTACACGGGTAATGAGAAAAGGTGTCCAGGATTCATGCAGCTCTATATGCAAGATAAATAATTTAAACACACATAAAGATCATTAATAAATTTTGGAAAAAAAATAAACCAAAAATCCATGGTTTGATATCCTGTAGTGCCACTCGACCACGGTGAGAGACATGAACATTCAGTTTTGATAGAAAAGAAGGAAATTGCTCTCATCTTTCTGTGCCTAAGACTATGAATCTGTGACTTCATTGCCAAACCCACTCCTTTTACCCTCTGTTCTCTCCTGAGGACAGACAAAAAGCAACTAGATGGAGCAAAGGCAAGAAGCAGTGATGATGAGTTATTTGGGGTGTAAGAGCAATTTAGTGTGTTGCTCCTGGAGTTTAAGCTGCTTGTTACACATCTCATTGAACAGCCTTGCAGTTCTGTCCATAACCACTGTCTTGGCCTTGTGGAGAGCTCCTGAACCTCTGAGGTATTCCAGGGGCAGAGAAACCTCATCACACCATGCTAAAATTTGTTAGGAATAACTTGATCAGGCAAGGTTATTATGGGCCTACCTCTACTGTCTATGAAGTTAAAGCCCTTTTGACATCAAGGGAAAGAGGATCAAATGTTTTGTATTCTCTACAGAGTGAAGAGCTCCCAACAAGGAGTTTATGGTGCTGTAGCTAAGCAGCAGGAAATTTACATTTTGTCATAGATGCCTGAGGGTTCAAGATTCTGCCTTTATCATGTTTAATTTAGCACTTGCAAAAGCAAAACAGATAAAGCTATGTAGTACCTCTGCAAAAATAAATAACATTTTCAGTGCCAAGCCTTGAGCTCACTTTATAATATTTCTTCAGAAACTGAGATGGTTATCAACAAAAACAATGTTTATCAGCTCATGGAATTACAACAATCATGCGGCGGTGTGAACTCTATTGTGCTCTGCAGCTTCCCTTAGGCCTGTAGGACTAACCTCTTCTCAGCTTGGGACCCTGGAGTGAGGAAAATTGCTGTTCTGATGGATAGCCTATTATTTTTGCAAATGCCAGTACAGAGCCTGCGCTGTCTCTGATGTCCATAGTCTTTGCCTGCAGGGCAAATGTCACTCTGGAGCTTTAGAGGATTTGCAATGAACACTCATTCCAGACTGAATGGACCCTATATTGTGATCCACTGAAATGCAGCTTTGGTGAATCTAAAATGCATTTTGTTGGGGGCAGGGGAAGCCAGCAAGAAATCTTTTCTCTTCTTTGTAATGATGGGAATTTATCTTCAGTTACAATAGCATCTTAGAGATTTTCTCCATCAGCATTAAGAACATGATAGAATTGTTGGCTGTTATTTTTATTAGAAAGACGAGACTGTATGTGAGATAGAGAAGAGTGCCAAAAACTGTCAGACACATCAGACAAAGGCAGTGTTATTGTACCATCACTTCAAAGTATCCTTTGGAGAAATCAGGCATGAACTGATTATGGAAAACTAGAACTGAATCAGGAACTGATTTGAAGTCTGCCATAATCCAAGCCAATACATCAAATGAGACCAACTTGCGCTATTAGAGCTGCTGTGGCAAATGTGCCAGTATGTCAGGTGGAAACTAGACAGAGAAAATGCATGAAAACAACATTTTTTAAAAACAAATTGATAATAAAATCTGTTATCTGACCATTATTAAACTAAGGTTGCTGGGTTTGGTGGATTTTTTGGAGGTTTTTTGTTTTGTTTTTGTTTTGGTTTGGTTTGGTTTGGTTTTTTGGGGGGGGTGTTAAATTTTGGATTCTTTATGTCATTTTAATTCACATATTTCAAAACAACTTATCTTCAAAACAGAAGATGCTAGATTAACCTTTAGACTGTACACCATCAGGTATCATATATCCCACTCTATATCCTTGTGTGCCTACTCTCCCTTGCTTATTTTCAGTTTCCAGGTGCTGCTCATAAGATGCCCTTTTCTCTTGTGTGGCATTATGCTTCTTAAAACTCCTTTTGTGATCAAGTGGAAAAAAGGCTTCTGTGAAAAAAATCCATAATATGCACTTTCTAATGTGTCAGTTGGTGCTCTTGTAGATACAGGAGGAGCACCCTTCGACAGTAATTTAAGGGCAAAATATTGCCCAAAATGTCAAAGGTTTGAAATTTTCTTTTTGTCATTTATCTTGGTACAAGACTATTGATTTGTTTTTCAATGTATAAATTTTCAGTTCACTCCAGGTAAAAGCCTGTAGGTTTCTGTTTAAAATATCATACTTTAAAAGTATTGTCAAAGCCATGCACCACCTGACTGGAATCCAGTCACAATTTCTTCATTTGTGAGAACTGCCAACATCCTCAGTCCTTGACACAGCACAGTCTGTTCTTGGCCATAGGGTTTCATTCCACAACATTCCGCAAATGCAACCCCACAGCGTAGGGAATCACACTTCTGCTGCTTCCAATTCAAATAGAGGCAAAATTTAGCAGACAGCTGGATGAAAAGAAAAATCTGATTTTTAAAGAACTTGGGAATCTTGTATTTAAAATTTCAGCTAGTTCTTCCTCCTTGCTGTGATTATATGGTACTCAACGAATATCATTTTCCTGAATATTCTGGCATTCCTTATGAAACCCAGGAAGCAGGTACTAGCAGAGATCCTGGAACCCACATTGTAGGGGTAGATGATCAGAGTGAACAGAAGTCTGGATCCTTCTTTTTCTTGTAGTGAGTGCATCTCCAACCTTCATCCAGGCCCCTTTACCTAGGCTTGTGTCCCATCTTGTGTTTGGAATAATTGTCTTTTATATTGCTGAAGGAATATAGCACATGGAGACCGAGGAAATCTTTAAAGTGCTCTCCTGCACAATAAACAAGTCTCCAAAACTACAAGGAAAACTCAGGACAGTTTTGTGTGTTGTTTGGATGATGCTTTCCCAGCAGAAGCACAGAAAAGACTGGACCATGACCTCCCTCAGACAACTTAAGTGTATGTATGTCCTGTGTCTCTCTTTTACAGCCTGCATAAGGAAATCAATGTTTCTGAAGAGAATCTCACCATTTTCCCTTATTGCCAGCATTTCCACCTCCACTTACTTTTATCATCTGCAGATTGCAAGGGCAAGTTAATGCAGTGAAACCAATGGTCATGCAAATGATACCCTTGAGAGCAGGAAGAATGGTTGAAGTGCTGTCTGTGTGCAAGGCAGAGCTGGGAGCCATTGCCTTACAGCTTGGGATCTTTTTCAGGATACATCACAAAATGGTAAGTGTTTGGCTTCAACATTTCCCTTGCAAACCTTTCACTATGAAAGCAACAATGATAGGAATTACTTGCAAGACAAAATATGGTGTTCCAGGGTGTAAAATTTGTCATCTGTATGAACTATAATCTTCTACAAGTAGTGCCACCTTCATCTGTCATGTCACTCTTCAGCTTTGGGGAAAAACGCTCTAAAGATTGGTCTTTACTAAACAATCTTAGTTCCAGTGAAGAAAAGGCTGGAAAAGATGTGCTTGACTTCACTGGAAAATGAGCCTTTTATTTTTCATAGCATTCCAGTCATTCATTGAACCACCGCTCTGTCTGCAGTTCAGCTCCAGTGAGCTGCAGGGCTATAATTCCCTTCACAGAGCCATAGAAGGGTTCAGGTTGGATGGAACCTCTGAAGGCCATCAGGTCCAATCTCTCTGATCAAGCTGGGGCACCTACAGGCAGTTTTCCAGGACCATATTCATACAGATTTCAACCATCTCCAAGGGTGAAGGTTCCACAGTCTCTCTGGACAACCTATGCTGGTGCTCAGTCACACTCTGAGTGAAAAAGCATTTCCTGAGGTTCAGACAGGCTTTCCTGAGCTTCCATTTCTGACCATCACCTCTGGTCCTGTTGCTGGGCACCACTAAGAAGAGTCTGGCTCCATCTTCCTTTCCATCCCTTTGTCAAGTGTTTCCACACCTTGATGAGATCCCCCTGAGCCATCTCTTCTTCAGGCTGAACAGTCCCAGCTCTCTCAGCCTTTCCTCACTGGGGAGATGCTCAAGTGCCTTCATCATCTTTGCAGCCCTTCACTGGATTCTCTCCAGTAGTTCTATATATTTTTTTGTACTGGGTTGCCTAGAGCTGAACACACTTCTATCTGTACACCAAATAAAATGTTATTACCGAATAATTAGAAATTTGAATTTGCCCTGTTATTCTTACTGTTTTATTATTATTTCTGTATATGTTTTATACTCTCTGATTTATGGCCAGATTTCATGGCATTTTCTTGTTCAGGAAGAGTGAAGTGTACAGCCATTAGCTGTTCTTTTTTTAGTGAAAAAATGTAGATATCTTATCTTCTGAGAGGCTGAATCTGAATACAGGCCAGATAGAATCTGGGTTACTTGTATCCCTGTCAACTTAAATGAATCTCTTAACTTCTATTAAACCCTACAGCCTCTTACTTTGTCACAGTTCTACGTTGTGTTTGCATCTAGAGCACCATAGGAAACAATCACCGAATTATGTATCTCTAAGGCTTCCTGGATCTAATACAAGAAAGGATAGTTGCAGAAGAACAGCATATATTGAAAGAATATTGTAATTGCATAAAGGTTCCCTAATTTTGTTGAGTTCACTAAATTTTTGAAAATGCTTTTCTATTAATTTTTAAAAGAAAAAATATTTAATCTCATTTTCTCTGCAGAAGTAATTGTCTTCAATGCTGTTTATTCCACAGCATGGTGGAATCTACCCCAGGTTATACCCAAGATTTATGCTGGATGATGGTCGAATAAGGAGTTGTTTATAACACAATTCTTCTCTGTTTTAGCTGACTGTGATTCCCACCTTCTACTCCTTCTCTCATAGAGAGCTTCTATGCACAAATCCTTCCTATGGCACTTAATAAGGAGAAGGTGGGACATGGCACTTCATTTCCTTCTTCTGCTCCCATTGAGGTCTTGGCACACCCATCTCAGAGAACCAGAACCTGTTGAGTCAAACAGAGTCTGAGGAGAAAGCAGGAATTCCTTTTGGCTCTTGAAGGCCTTTTGACTTTATACATATGGGAGATAATGAAATTTCAGTAGTTCCCTCCCGCAAAGACCACCCACAACTACAATGACATGGAAAGAGAGAGACACAGGGAGCTATGAGGTCCCTTCTATCTGTCCCCTTTTGAAGCTTTTCATAATGATGAGCCTGTACTTCTGCAGGTCTTCATGGTAAAAGACCCACTTGAGGTTTTCTTATGCCTGATGCAGAGTACATTGTCCTCAAGACATTCTTCTGTGAACACAACATCATCTGGGACATAGCTCATACTCCATTTCCTATGGAAGCAGTCCCCATTTTTCCATAGGAAGGGCAAAAAATGAAATCAGTAACTTTTCTGCAGAGACATGAATCCTTTAAAGCCCACCCCAAATGACAGGACTGTTTGGAGTCACATTGTTAAATAAACACAATGGAGTAAAACCAACAGATGTGTTTATTGTCATGGTTTCCTGTTTCGTGCACTGACTGTAGAAGTAGAACATAAGAAAAGCTTCCAAGGCAGTAACTGGAAAATAATCTATAAGGGGATGAACCAGAAAGAAATGTAAGACAATTGTGTAAATCCAGAATATTTTATTCTCAGAATATTTGTGTACTTTACTCAGGTGCAAGCTGAGCCCTGGGAAGGTTGGTCCCTGAAAAGCAACTGTCCTTTTCATCCCCGCTCCTGTGCTTGATGCAGTGGAGCTGGCCCAAGCTCATTGCATGTGGCATCATTGTAGCCCTAAAGTCTTTGTTCTGCTCTCCTGAAGCTCTGCTGAGCTGCTACCACCCCTTTGATGTTGGCAGCCCAGAAAGCATGAAGACTTACTGAGCAAGGAAAATAGAGGGTGAATAACCCTCAAATAATACAGCTGAAGGGAAGAACCAGAAAAGGGGTAAAAGAGGGCAAGTAAGGACAAGAATGAAAGGGGAAAAAAGAAAAATTCATTGGTCTTCCTTGCCAGCAGAAGGGGAAAAAAAACAGGTACCAGAGGCAAGATTTTGGCTGTGTATCCTGGTGATTTTAGAATCTTTTGTTCAGTTAATTGGCGAAGTAAATCCAGGAACAAAAAGATTGAAAATCTTTTTCTTAGAAGGGTCATTTCTCATAGAAAAAAAATAAAATTAATTGCAAGCCAAAACTTGTGAAATAATTAGCATTTTTTAAGGTTAAACCAGCCAGCCTTTAACTCTTAACAAAGCCTGGGCATGTAAACAGGGAAAATTACAACCTCCATCTCAGTAGCTTAAAGTCTGGCTTTTTTAATATGAAGAAATTCTCTAGTTTGCTGAATACTATTGCTTCTTTAGAAAAAAAAAACTTTAAACCACTGCTCCAGTAATGGACCATCATCTAATTCTACTCTGCAACCTTACCTCCTGTTCTGCTTCTCTTTTTGCTGCATTACAACAGTAGCACAATTCTCAGGTCATTTGAGCAGCCTTAGGAACAGAAATTATTACAGTCCAGGGAATTTCTCAGCAAAACACCAGTAATGCTGGGATTAGGTCACTTTTACAAGAGATACAAGCTCACTTCCCTTAAAGCTGAGAGAGAATTTAAATTGAATTCTTTGCACCCTGGGTTAGCAGAAGGTAGAATCAGCACAGTCTTAGTAACTACAAAGATAGTTTGTTCCCTCACCCAATCTTTTCCTAACTAAAGCTGCATGGGGAAACAGAGGGTCTATTCACTAATACTGAAATTTTCACTTGAAAAACTTAATCCGGAACCAATTACCTCATTTACCCCTATATCCACAATGCTAGTTACTGTTTTTCTAAACATCATCTTTTCGTTCATGTTTGTGACATTAGTTAAATAAGCCCATACAGAGTTCATTTACTAATCTGAAGTCCTTTGCAAATCCTAGTAAACTGCATTTTGATGTGCAAACTTTCCCCTAGTGACCAAGGAATGACAAAAGACAATCAGTGTTTGAATTCAGATTTCAATATATCACCAGCAAGATCAGAGAAGAGCAGTTGGTTTCAGCACCCCACTCATCTCATCTCTTGTTCATCCCTCACTTTTCTCACCCTGGATCTGGAGGGCAACTATGAAGGTTGTTATCTGCTCTCCCTACTCCAGGCGGCCATTCCCCCAGCAGCCACTATCAGCTGGTACCAGGCAAGAGCTGCCTGCATGTTCATCTGGGCCTGAGAACATCTGGAGGGCTCAAATCATTGCCATATGCTGGAAGAGGCCTCCCTGGAAGGTCAGAGAAAGGCCTGAGCTGTTTTTGCAGCACTTGAAGCATCAAAAATTGTATCTGAGACCAGTCCCATGGGGAGGGGGAACAAAAAAATGCTGTAGGTATGGAGGAAGAACACGTTCTTCCACTGCACAATCCTCAGCTCTAGAGCAACTTCCCTTGAGGATTATGGCAAGTATTCTTCAGAGCAGGAGCAGGGTAGCAGTCCTCAGTAAGATATATTCCCCAAATCTATTTATTAATGCTGTAAAACATTTTTTTTCTTCCTGCAGTAGGTTTTCTCATTATCTGCTGGTTTCCTGACAAATTACTTGATTACAAGTAAATAAGCAACAAGTCTTTTGAAGGCTTGTGATAGAAACGGCTTGGAATTTGTTCACAGAAGATCTTGATTAAATAACACAAACTTAGTGGCAATTTTCATAAGAATGATATTTCTATGCAACAATTTTCATGTTGCATAGAAATATCCTCCATCCTCTCATTTGTTATGGTGAATCCAGATTACTTCTATCAAAGTCAATAAAATTGATCTGGATTTATGCCACTGTATCTGAGGAGAGAGTTTAGTTCACAGTATATATTAAATGATGATGAGTACACTAGATATGCCTTGTATGCAAATGCATTTGATCTCCTACTCATTCTCCCTCTCAATATGATGTTTATTTCCATATTATTATTTAAATCAAATAGAGTGTTAGCATCAAAGTTACAAAGTTGAGTTTCTCTAAAAGAGAAAATGCCAGAAATAAGTTATCACTTTGTTATGTTTTTCATGATGACGCAGTTGAAACTGGAACTCTATCCCATCCTGTTATCTGCTGGATGCTTTAACAGATTCAGTACCCAGCCTTTATTCACTGTTTAGTTTGTTCTCACAAGTTCATTTAGAGGCTGAGTGGTAGAGCAAAATACAGAAAAACAATCGTTGAGAGCAAAACATCTATGAAAAAGAAAAAAGTCCTGGGGAATTGCTGGAACAAATACTGTGCTTCTTTCTCTCTCTTCTTTACTAGTATAAAGATGTACAGTCAGCTGCTTAATCCTTGTAAGTGCAGCATCTCATGACAAAGCTCTACCTCTTTTTATTTTTTTTTAAATTCCCAATTATTTGAAAAAGTCCAGAGTCTGTCCCCAAATGCCTTTTACTCTTTGAGCTTTCTCAATTTTCTCTGTGCTTGTTTGTTGTTCTCTTTTTTTTCAGTAAGTGGACCAAAGTTTCCTGAAAATTCAGCCAAATAAAGGCTATCATAAGATATGGACACAAAGAGCACTACAGGAGGCTTGTTAGGATGGAGTGGGGGGACCTGGGGGTATTTCAAGGGCTTTTGGAGTGTACCCAAGAGACTTTGGGCAGTTTTTGCAGAATCCTTGCTAAACTCTGCACGGTTACCATTTGATTTCACCTGCTTTTTTTTTTTTTTTTCTTCTTCTTTTCACAATACATTGTCACCACCACAAGAAATTGGAATTTTTAAGTATCCTTTTTTTTGATCCAAAAGGTCATTCAGACATGTTAGGCCACATCATTGTATACCCAGTTGTGCTTTGGATTTCAGCGGCTTTTCAAGAGGACAAACAGCTAAATGGCAGTAAAAGTCCCTAAGCATTTCCATTCAAAGAACAATTTGGCCAGCAAAATACGATATGAAAGCAGAAGTCAAATTGATACACCCCTTCACCACACAACATACACACGCTCTTCTGTTCTGCTATTTTTCTTTTTAGGAAGCGCCACATGTTACAAAAAAAGCTCAGGCTAGCATTTTGCCCCCCAGCACACTGGCTGAATGCTGACACACTTACTGGCAGGAATATATATAAAAAATAGGACAAATATTTCAAGGAAGGAATGCAGTGTAAGGTCTTGTTACCCAGCAACCATGTGTTTAAAAGGATATCTGTCAGTCACAGCCAATGAGAACTTGATGGCCTTTTAATTATCCACTGATGGAGAGGTCAGCAAGGTACCACAAGGTTATAAGGCTTGTAAAGAGCTGTAAAAACAGCATTAAAAACATGGGGAAAATTGGATATTTCAAAAGGATTTTTCTAAAATGTCAAAGCAATTTTGATTTCTGTCCTGAGTTCTGTCTAAGACCTTCTTGGAAATGACTTGGCTTTTTAGAGGACATTGGTAAAATAGATTCAAAGGAGACATACCAGCATATGTTCTTATTTGTTCCTACCTTGCCTTCAGCCATTGGAGAGAGGGATCCACAATATGCAGGCACATTAATATTTTTAGATGTTTTCATTCATCTAACTTTCTAGCATTAAGGAATAACTTTATGACTGCTGTGCTGTGAAATATTCCAGCTGTAACTACTCATAGCTGCACAGCATCAGATTCTGAGGTGACATTGGAAGTGTAGTCCCAATAAGTCAGCTTTTTTGCATGCAAACTCTCTGAAATATTCTACCTCTTTAAATAAGGAACAGGAGTCTCCTATCATACAGTCCAAAGGGAGAAGTACAAATGGAGGCAAATTAAACTTAACATTTTTCACCTTCTTCAAATATTTATTCTTTTCTTTATTGCTGTGTAAGGTAGCCTGTTGATTGCTGGGGTCGCTTCTGGCTTTATGAAACTACTCGGTTTTGCATTACAATGATACTTAGATGGTTCCCCAAAGAGGAAAAAAAAGATCTGGTAGAGTCTGTCTGGGAAAACACACTGTAAGAGACTATTAAGTTTACACATCTCAAGATGTGAAAAAAATTAGGCCAGAGACTTGCTCCAGGTCATCAAAGTGAGCTTCAAATGTAAGCCTTGAGTCATAGTCTCTGTCAATACTTTTATACTCTGGACTGCACCAGTTACTCTCTAATTATAAAATGATCATGCTTGCTTCAGGAATTTTAAGACTTGGAAGTTTTCCTCAGGGTGTCTGATGGTGGTAATAGCAATAGGTGCCATGTTCAGAGCCACTGCAGAAATGCAGGAATAGGAAATGTATGGGGAGGATGAGACTTCAACCCTAGCCCAATATGAAATTAAAACAAAGGATAATAAAAAACTGCTACCCTTAACCACAAAGGGTATGCTGAGCATGACATTAAGAAAGAAGGAGAATGGCCTGGGACACTGGAAATAAACACCATATCTCCGTGCCCCTTCTGCCACTCCAGACTGATGACCTTTCTGTCAGTAAATTCTTCGGCTGCTATCAGAAGAACCAGAGACACAACCCAGAGAGCAATACATGAAGTACTGGGAAAACTGTGCATAATCCCATCCAGGTGATGAAAATTGAGGGCCAGGAAGATTGGAGTCCAGTGGCAGTGGCTACCAAGTCCAGGAGCCAGCCAGCATCCACCCAGCTTCACCATAGGTCAGCCCCCTGTTTGCAGACACTGTTGATGAGTGTCAGGCAAGCTTGTGCTCTGATGCCCATGGAGCCTGCTGAAAAGCCAAAGGATAACAAGCAGTGAGAAAAAACAGTGTGAAAACAGACAGTGGGAACTGCTGAATTTTCCAGCAAGCACTCTGTCACCAGCATAGAGCTCCAGCCCAGGAGGTGTGAACAGGCTGCTGTCCTGTAACATCTCTAGGTGCTCTCACCTACTTGGGGAGGTGACAGCTCTTGCCACTGGTGTGAAACAGACTTTTTCCTTTCTTAGAGAGATGTGTTGTTTCCATCTCCTTCAGTACAAACAAACAAGAGCTCTGTGATCTTACAGGTACCTTTTTTTGTAAGGCGTATTTCTGAACCTGCTCCAAATGCTTGCTCCTTATCCAGTCTACTATGGACAGGAAAGTGTGGAACACGTAGCAGTGTCTCAGTGTTAGAGATGTGCTGACAGCTGATGCTTGTTCTTTAGAGGTTTTCTTCCTGTGATTTCTTTAAGACACAGTTCTGATGAAATACGTACCAGACACTTTCAGCTGACTCACAAACACATATCTGCATGGAGAATGCCAGAAATGCAACATCCCATCCTGTGTGTTGAAGGAAACTTTCCTCTCTACAGATCTTCCTTTGGAGTAAAAAGGGCTCAGATATTCCTGAAATATTGTTTTTTTACTACAACAGGGCTCCTTTATTCTGCCTTCTGACTAAAGTAGAGGGAGGCTTAGATGTGGAGGAGGACCAGATGACATGCTGTTCCCATTTGGCCCGTTGAGGAATTCCAGCAGAAGTGAATCTCTGAGGCTGCTAGATCCCCTACAACTCCCTTATCTTTGTCTCTTCATGGTCCTCAAGGCTGTGATGACCACAGTTAGGCTCTGTGACGTAGCAGAATGTTTCTGCCACAGTACTTGAGGCATGAGGAGCTACAGTCCTGCTAAGCCTGCTCCATGGAATGTTGACAACACAAGGTTTTCCATCTAATTTTATATTGTTAAACACATTTCACAGGAGATTTATACCAGCCAGAGCTATAATATACAGAATTCTTTGACATTTCCAACTGCTGAACTCATGCCTTCAGCAAGACCCTCAGCAGATTTCTGAGGTCTCAGCAGTGCCCAAAATTGTCATCAAACCCACTCTGCTGGTGTTTTGTCATTGTGAAAAAACCCAAAGCCCAACAGCTTGGGCCACAGCATTCAACTTCCTGGATGAAAACAGAATGAGCTATGTAAATATTGCATTAGATGTACCAAACCCCAGCTCAGTTCTTCTTACTCACAATTCAGATGACCTTTTTTTTACCAACTTATCCATAGTTTGGAGAATCACTTTAGTGATTCTTGCAAGTGCAGGAAAATGGCTCTTGAATTGCCTTATGGATTTTCACCAAGATATGAATTTTGCAGGGGTAAAGGCCACTGCCTGCTTAGCATCAGCTGGCTCCATAAACCCAAAGGCAGAATTGGTGCAAAGCCCTCTCTCCACTTTCTGTGCAAGAGCATGTGCTCCCTTCTGATTTCTGAGACTAGGAAACAAAGCAATGCTTGTTTTAGCTTGATTCACAGTGTTAAGTAGCCAATCCAAACCTAATTTTGCTCTCTCAGGTCAAAGGATATGCATATCACTTAATAATCTTGGATTTGGCCTGACATTTGATGCTCAGAGAAGTTCATAGGAGCACAGCTTGCTTCAAACAAGTGGAAAGAGCTAAGAAAACATTGTCTGGATGTGTTTAGTCCAGATGCAACTCAAAATCCAGTACCTGTACCTTGTTAATGATATTTTCCTTTCTTTGCAATTCTCTCAGGTCAGAACTGGGGCAAGCAATCTGAAACAGCAGGGACTGCTTCTTACTTACATATTAACCTTTCCAGTAGTCTATGCCCTCCCTTTTTACGCTGCATAGTAAACAGGCTTCTGCCACTACAAACTTGTTTGTTTGGGTAATTGGGCAAGATTTGAGTTCCAGAAGGAGGATCTAATAAGTGACATTATCTAATATGACCATTGAAAATGTGCTCCTTATGAAAGAAAGTTGTTTTTAATGATGGATAATAGTCCACTTGGAAATCATATTATTCCAAACTGGCCAATTTCCATTTTGCTAACTTTCCTCAAGACTGGGCTATAAATCCTTCTGGTTGTGCAGAACATACTGTATAAAAACCTAAGTTTTGTTTGCCATCTCACTTTACCATGTGGAGTGGTGACACTAAGGTACTATCCCACCTCTTTCCTCAGGCCCAGGAACCCTGGTCTTGCCTTTTACCCAGACTCATGGACAGGCCTTGGATCAGTGTAGCAGCCTGGTTTCCAGTCCTGTCTTTGGTCCTTTCTTCTACTGCTCCCAACTGGTGCCCCTGGATGAATCCTGGATTTTCACTTATTGGGGGGTGGATGGGATGCTGTTGATGAACCCTGTTGCCAGCACCCAGCTCTGCCTGCTAGAGGACAGTCAGTGAGGACACTGTGCTCTTTGGGGTTGGACTCAGCTTCTGCTGATGGCAAAACATTCCTTCCCTGCTGGCTAACACCTGCAGCACCTTGAGCTTGGGTCACACAGTCATTGCCACTGACAATCTGCAAATACTGCGCTATGTGTGGAAAATACTTCTAATCCTCTCTGTCTTCCACCTCTCCTGCTGCTAGCAGTCTTGCTCTTAAAGAGTCATTTCTCCCTTGCTCCCTTTCTGTCTGCTCACATTCCTTGCTTGCTTTTATTTCTAATGATTTTTTATTTTTCTGCAAAAATCTCGGACTGCAAAGTTCCAGGGCTAGCAGCCCAACCTCATGAGCAATCTGTGGGCATGCTGGGGGAAGGAGTTGATGGATATTGTCATTTGTGTGTCTAAGCCTCCTTCCCTACTCTACTCTATCTGGGTTTATCTGTCTTTTTCAAAACATGACAGACAGTGGTGCTGAAAGGGTGAAATGTTATGATAAAATAATGCGCTGCTATTCAAAGTAGCATATTCTATGATTTCTCTCCCTCCTCCAAAACTATGAACATAAATTATGTTGCTGGTTACATTATCACCACGCACTGCAATCAGGCATTCACAAGATTCAAATCCACTGAAGTCATAAGCAGTCTTTGAGTTAATGCATCCAAGAAAGTCCAAAAATTATTATGCAGTACTTGGTTTTCTGGTTTTGCAACATAGTTTGGTCCTTTGGAAAACGGGGTCAGAAGAAAGCAAGCTGAATTGAAGATAAAAAAAAAATTAGCATATATTAGTATGCTTGAACTGCTTCTACATCTATTTTAACATCATTTTCTACATATCCCCTTGCCATAATTCAAACTTCATCTTCTGTCTCTAATAAAGTCCTTGGTATTCATTCTTAATACAACAGAATGTTACCATTACATAATATTTATAGCAACCCTTCCTAAATCCTCTAAATTAACTAAACTATGCAAAAATTCAAGCTATGCATCAAGGACCAAGCACAACAGCTTTCAGTTGTGGGAAAGAGTGAGAGGTTTAACTCTCAGTTTCCTGGATTTGTCAAGCTTAATCCTAACCCAGAACAGTTGTTTTAATGCATTTCTCTGTGTTTTGGGAAATAAAGGAGCATTTGTCTCCATGACATATGCACACAGAGCCAATTTCAGTGTTTCCAACTATCATATATAAAATACCAAAAAGATTCATCCACTGTCTGTGTTCTTGTCTGGGCATATCACACTTGTGTAGCACATGCATGATCTTCAGATGTCTTAGTTCTACCCCAGCATATCCCAAGGGTCCCTGATACATACTGATTCAATTTTCTAGTCAGAAATCATTGAACCAGATAAAATAGCTTGAAAATTACAAAAAAAAGTCAGAAAATGAGCCTGGCAGGAGCCTTAAGAATTCCAGTCCTCTGCAGAAAACAATAATCCAAGATAGTTTCTCTTCTGCTCTATTCTTGAAGACCTCAGTGCTGGCAGTCACATCTCCTCTGTGTGTACATATGTACTTGCTCCCTGCAGAAACTTTTCATAGTCTCTGACCTAAATCTTCCCTGATACAATCTGATTTTATTCCCCCTTATCTGATTCATCATGGTTCTAGAGACAATTTATTCCTTTTGTCTTTCATCTTCACTTGAAAGCTATTATTTTGTCTTCTCCTTAATCTTTTCTTCTTTAGGATATACAAGTTCATGTCTTTTAATCCTTCCTCATAGGTCATGTTTCCTGGATCTCTGTTGTTCTGCTCTGCCATATCTCCAACTGTTCCACATATCAAATACTGAACAACTTCACTTGCCTTAGACAGGACAGCCCCCCTAAAACATTCTGGCATTACCCAACCTATGTCCCTAAGTCACATTACAGGGGCAGATGGCATGGACCAGAATGTATTTGCTTTTTGCAGATCCAGGCTGACAAGGGGATGCTTCTCCTACTGCCAGTGTACTTGACCAAAAGAGAGATTACAGCAGCAGAAATGTATCAACTTGCTGCCTTGCAGTTTTCATCAACTCTAAGCCAAACTTTAGCATACTTTTGGGTTTTTTTGCCTATATGTACTTATAATCATCTCTCTCTCTC
The DNA here is from genome assembly GCF_965231275.1 of Zosterops lateralis. Lineage (NCBI taxonomy): Eukaryota > Metazoa > Chordata > Aves > Passeriformes > Zosteropidae > Zosterops > Zosterops lateralis. The sequence continues at coordinate 114,599,003 of NC_139762.1, forward strand.
TCTCTCTCTCTCTCTGTATATATATATACATAATTCATACAATCACACACATATACACATATCCCAGTATATGTACGTGCAAGTATATGTAGTGTTATATATAAGCATATGCGTATACATCCGGCAAGCAATTCTTCCTTCACTTCCCTTAGCTAAATGTGGAAGGAAACACAACTTCATTCACCCTAAAAGAGCCTGTGCAGCACAGGGCAGATGCTACTAGTCAGCAGATTGTTTCTGCCCGGAGGAAATTGGAGAAATTTTACACTAAAGGGCAGGGAACTTTACTGGACCTTTTGATGATCTCCTTCTGTAATGTCACAGAATCTTGTTAGCACAAAGACAATAAAGCAGGCTTGTTTAAATAACCCATTACTGTTCATCTCTGATTCAGACCACATTACCAAATAAATGACTGCTGTGTCTGTTTTTTCATCAATCCCTCTTTGTTTCAGACTCCCACAGAGGTTTTCCGGATTAACTCACAAGTAAATTAACTAGTTCCTGCTGAATGGACCACACTGAACAGGGTACCCACACAGAAAAATTGCATACCTGACAGGGACTGAGAATCTGTTTCTTGTTGAGCAGGGCTCAACCCATGATGCAGACACATGAGTATTATTGTTGAGATACATACGAAGTGATTGGAAAATCTGCACACATAAACTGTTATTCACTGATATGTGGAGGTGGTAAATGAGTAGGTCTTGAGTGTCAAACAGTTTTTCTAAATTCATCTCAATATTTCATGTGAATTGAGCCAAAAGGTGATCAGCTGAGCTGGGCTGAGTCCTGTTGGAAGACTGGTGTTGCTGACGGGGCCAGGCTCTTCCTCTTCTTCCTTCTCCTCTCCATTCTCACCTTGCTCTGACCTCCCAGGGAGATGATTCAACTCCCTGAATCAGCAGAAAACTAAGGGAAAAAACAGGGTAGGGTTTTGCTGGCTTAGTGAGCTGCCCTGGGTCACCCTGGGGCCATCCCACTAGAATTGTTTCTCTCAGGAATTGTTCCTCCTCAGTCAGGACTTTCTAGAGCTTTTGTGCACCACTTATTACTTTCCAAGACACCCTAAAACACATGAATATTAAACAGCTTCTCCATTTCCTTATCCATTTGGTATCCATTCTGCTGGAAAGTGCAGCTGAAACTATCTTGGTATCAACAGAGGAGGATGGGCTTTTGGGTGAGAGATTCAGAGTGGAAGTCCAACTTTGCCCTCCTTGATCAGTTTTTGGAGAAATATATGTCCCAGGGAAGCTCAGGGCTAAGTGCTCACGCATAGCAATAAACAAACCCTAGTTATGAGCACTTCTCCTGCCACCCAAGTGGTATTATCAAAGGCTGGGGGAAAATGATTGGATCCAAAATCCTAAAATACAGACATTTTATCTAAAATAACCCCCAAATAATCCCCAACTAAGACAACAAGAAAAACCCCAACCAAACCAAACACAAACCAAAATGAAGCAAAAACATAAAAAAAAAAAAAAAAAAAAAAAAAACAAAAAAAAAAAAAACCACAAAACAAAAGAAGACATTTTTTAAAAATTGAATTTTCCATTAGGAGAAGTGCTAATTTATTGAAGTGATAATATGGAAGTTCAGTTTCCTCGGTTGTGATAAATACATAGCAGCTCTACACATTTTACTTTGTTATCAGTTTTCAGTTTTACTGTACTAATTCTAAATAGAAAATTTGTCTTAGAACTATGACACGGATTAAATCCTTTTGTAAACTTCCATAAACAATGCCAGTGATATTTATTTTAGTTTCCTATTTATTTAAAAAAATAGAAAATTTAGGACAAATGAAAATATACGTATGTTTGTAGAAATAGCAACTGAAACACACAGAAGATAATCTGGAACATTATTCATTTGTGAGAGCAAACGAATCTTTACTGTTATGTTTAGACAGGCAAGACCAAACCCCCAGTTTTTCACTGAAGGCATAAAAGCTTCTGGAAATGTATTTGTTTGGATAAGTTAATTGTATTTCTCCAGCCTATATGTGGTATCCTTCTTGTAAAAGTGAGGAACGTATATCATAAAGTCAGTGAAATTATTCTGTTAGAAAAGAGAGAAAAATTAGACCTGAAACTCAGAAAAACAGGCTTATAGTCTCCTGCTGCCAAGGTCTGGCACTGTAACTGAAAGCTTGGAAGTATCTGTGTGTGTGTCTGTGCGTGTGTGTTATTGTTTTTGTGCTATTCTGCAGCTTCCGTTTCTATATTTGGTTGGAATATTTGTATCAAAACAATTGAAACTCACATTTTGAAACAGCAGAATCTGTTTATGTTCATTTTATATTTACTGTGTCTTTTTGTGGATCTCCAGTCCCTGCTGCAATAATCCCTTTGAAGTTCAGCTGTAATTTTCTCCAACTTATTTCACTGTGGTTATTCTTCCTTTAAAAGGACCAAGGCAACAGCAAAAGGGAAAGATGATTCAGCAGACAGCTGCTGATGTCAGCAGAATCATAGTTCAAAAATGCGAGGCTGGGTAGCAAAACTATTTCGCATCTCGCATTCCAGAGAGCAAGTTAATTTTCCTCTTCTCCTCAGTGTATAATCCAACAGCAATGAGCAGAATTGATATTCTGAACAGCCAGACCAATATGGATGATACAGAGACTTCCTGACCCATCTCCCTTTGCTGAGCCACAGCTGCACTGAATCTTGGCTGAGGTTCTGGCAGTCAGATCAGTTCTTTCATTGCACATTTATATTCCATGTTCCTTGAATTTCTGCATTCAAAACACTGTAACATCAAGTGGGAAAAAAAAAAAAAAAAAAAAGTAAAAATCATTTCCCCCACTCTTGATTTTCCAGCATGGAAATGGTAGCAGGGAAGATAAAAACTTTGCAGGCTTGCCAAAGTGTTTCAGAAGATGCCAGATTGCCTCAATTTTTAATGATTCTCTTAGAAGAGGAAATTTTTCAAGTCTTGAGTTTACACAGCTGATAACATCCAGCTAAGATAACATCCTCTTCATGAGGTGTCACCCAGGGCAAAGGCAGTCCCTTAAGCACTGGCATCAGAGAACTGTTGTAATTTCATCTCTCTGAAGCTCTGGGACCCCAGGTAGATCTGGAATGAATAGAATGTACCCTTAGTGCCTTCTCTACTGCTAAAAACAAACTTGGGTTCATACTTCAGTGAAGTTCATAATGCCTGTTTTGCCACTGGCAGAATATGTTCTGTGTCCACATAGTTCCTCTTGCAGCCTTGCTTTCTGCAGAACAAGTAAAATAAGAATGCTTCCTACAGGTTTTAAACCAGAGGTAGTGTGAGAAAGCATTTTATATTGCATTAAGATCTCAGGTCAGGAACTAGTAGCAGCTTTTTTTAGCAGTGTGCCATGGGAACACTCAGCTAACAGAAATGCACCCTTAGGACCTGCTGACATCTCTGGAAAGAAGGGGCAATGTGGCACTTCTTCTACAGATCCAGTGAGAGATCATAGCCCTGCACAAGAGTGGCATCAACATACACAGTACTGTCAATCCCTGTGCTGATGTGAAACTTCTTTTCTAGGAGTTGGCACTCTGTGCCACTACATTTATGCATAAGGCAAATGTCAGAAGCTTTTCTCCTGGAGCAGCAAGTGCTTACCTAAGGATTGCATTCTTTTTTCCTTTCACATAAAACGGCTTGAAAGCATCAAATTTAAAGAAGGAGAAGGAAAAAAACAGTTTCTCGAATTGCCCTTCAGGGCAAAAAAATCCCATTACAAAACTGTACACAAAGTTCATTGTTCAGGGAAAAAAGTAATTTTATTCCTAATTGTTAGTGCTCTCTCTGAGGTTCTGAGAGGCTTTTCTGTCTGTCCTTTAGTTTATACCTACATCTGTATTAAAGATATGATCCTAACAAACACTGTTCACTCCTTCATGCTCTGGATGTAATTCTATTGTCCCTGAAATCAATGAACTCAAAACATCCTTCAGTGCAGCCAAATTTTTTTCTGTAATTATAACTACAGTTTATTCCCTGTCTCACATGTAAGTTTCTCTCTGCATGACACTGGCATACTCCTTCCTTCTGGCTCCTAACATATTAAATTTCCTACTTGTTTTTACAAATGTATAGCCAATGGTTCCCAGAACTTCGTTCCTAGATCACCAACTTACACATAATTTGTCAAAAGTCAGTTAAAATATTCAATGTCCCCATTGGCCTGAGGATGATAAATGGGTTGTCTGTTCCTCATATTTCTCTCCTTAGGAAGCTCTAGAAACTCCATTTATGTGAACAGAAATCCACTATCAGAGACTAACCAAGAGAAACTTGTCTGGTAAATGATACTTCTGTGTATTTGCTGATGCAGTCAATTAAAGTAATAACCTAATATCCATGTGTTGGCAATATTTCAAAACACTTCCTTTTCCCATGCAGAACTGACTAAGGAATCTGGATGCAACACTGCCATGAACATTACAGATGCTTTTCTACAAATCTGGCAGAGATGCATTGAATCATTGCTGATTAAAACTATTAGCCAACTTATTATTATCTCTAACTGCACCCCAAACATAACAGGATATGTTTTTGACATGCCCCTGCTCCATGTCATATGCAGGCACTGCATGGCCTTAGGATTTAGCTCAGTGGGAACAGTTACAAATGCAGACAGCACAATGACTCAGCTGCTGCCCTGTGCCTGCTTATGAGCAGCATAGCATGCTTCTAAAAGAATGACATTTGAATGATACTCCAGCAGTAAATAACATTTGCTTTATCTCCATTACAGCCCTGCTATAAAGATGTTTTAAAGACAAAAAATCATTCTTAAAATGCAATTTGTTGGATTCAGCCTGGAATTTGGGCCACCAGCTCTCTAGTTTCATTCCTTCATGCTTCATCTGCCCAATTATCAAATCCCCTGTTGTACAAAAACACAATTCAGCTGTTCTGAGGGCTTAACTGTGCCCTCAGATACAGGGATGTGCAGTGCTCTGCATCTTGTAATGTCAAAATGCACAGCAGCCAGTTTTCACTGGGTACATCCCTGGCTGAGGACTGGAGTAAACAAGTAAACATCATCTAAAAGATCATTTAAGGAGACAAACACGCATTTAGATGCAATGAACTGTTGACCCCGTCAAACCAGGAACATACACCAAAAACAATACTGAAACATGAATGCTGGGAGAACCGATGCTCTGATTTACTTTTACTGTCCTCTCAGAGTAGGCATTCTGGATGTGCAAGTGCACTGTAACCTCGACTTCTATCCAACTTCCTGAGTATTTGACATTCTATTTTTCATTTTCTTTATCAGCTATTCCCTTTCCTTTGAAAGATTTATGTCAAGGCCTTACTTCTACATCAACCATCTCCCTGTCAGTTTATCTCTCTGATTATCAGTCACTTCTGAGAAAATCTCTATGATCTAAGATGTTTTATGTGTGCTTGCAGCTTTATCACATGTTGCAAAAGAGGATTCTTTTCTGTGATGGAATGACCAACAGAATGATGCTGAGAAAACTTTTAAAGAGAAATGCTACAGAAAAAGAGGCCGCAGGCAAATCTCCACTGCAAAATAATGCACCAAAAGCTGCTTTTGATCATTCCGTGCCACAGGTTTGTTCATTCTTTCTAGAGGTCTATGGCATACTGCATATTTTTCTATGAAAAATATTAGAGGTATCATTATAATTCAAATCACTCACAGTAATGGGCCTGAGGCCAGTCAAAGGATATTTTCTGGCCATCAGAAAGGAAGGTATACTCTAAGTCCTACTTTCTGCCATCACAGAGCCCAAAATACCATAACCAGCTCTAGCTGGCAGCCAAGGCAGTGACATGGATCACTTCACAGCCAAGGGCTGAGTGTCAGCTGAGAAAGTGTGATTGTCTGTCCACACTGGTACCTCCTCCAAGAGATCCATGCCAGTAAGGAAGAGAGGACCTCCCTGTCCTGGCATTCTCTTTGTAGGCAAGCATGGGGTTTCCAAAGAAGGGCCCATTTCGTGGTGCTGCAGAAACTTTCCACCCCATCTCCTTAAGGAACCTCCAATTTCAATAAAATGGGAGATGGGTCCTCTCCTCCAGCTTCTCAGTAAAAGGAGGCAGGAATTGCCAAGGAGCCATCAGAGCACTTAGGTCACAATTCTGCAATGGCCTGTAAAAGACAATGTCTCTACCTCTGCCCTGTGTGAATATTTCCCTTAATGGAATCAAATATAGATAAAATGCTTGTGATTGGTAAAGGTGGGAATATTTGGCTATCAACAAGTAAGGAGAGGTCTTCATTCTTTGTTCAGCTTTTAGAACTACCTCACCCTACAAAGCATTATAATTAAGTTATGAAGTGGAAACCAACAGACTCAGAGGCTTCCTCACCTTGATGAGACTGCTAGACTTTTATAGCCTGTTTAGCTGGGGAGTGCCTGAGCAGACTGATTTTGTAAAAGCAGCCTTCATTTTTACTGATAAGCTGAGCTGTCAGAATTCATTTTACACACAGATAAAATCAAAACACAGATCTCTGCAGGAATAAATACCTATGCAGACAAGGTGTTGTTTGCTATGAATACTACTCAAAAATATGCCAGATATAAATTTGAGAAAAAGATCCCATTAAAAAGTAAATGAAAAATTATGGACATGTTGCACTGGAACCTTCTTAAAAGATTGCACGAAAGACTTTTTAATTTCAGAAGCACTGAGTTTTCCCTTGAAGCAGAGTGAGAGGTTGCTAGTCTCCTGAGAGAATGAATAAAAAGGAGATGTTCATTTTTCATTCTCAGTAAAATATTGATGAAGAACCTTTATCAAAATCTATTTGGCAAACTGTTTGGTGTATCTTGAATTACAGCATTTTATGTTTCTGGGAATAAAGAACATAATCTTTTAAGATGGTCCAAAATAATACTTGTAGTGAAAAAAGTATATTGAATTTTGGTTTATTACAGTCCACTAGGTAATAAAAGTGTCTGTGTTTCATTTGGACAGTTTTACTGAGTGGAATAAACACTCATAAAGGTCAGTGCTTTTCACACTGTTTTAAAGATGCTCACCAACCATTTTCTGATTTTTACCACAGTTTTTGCCTTCATTATCAAAAAAACATTGCCTGGAGAAAGCTGCAGACTTAAAATTATTAGCCTGTATTTTCTATTTAGTTTAAAAGGACCGACTGGTAGGTCAGTGCTCCAGATGAAGACTAATTAAATATTTTTAGAAAGAGACTTAGTTGTCTTCAGGTGTTACAAGTATAGTAATGATTGAACTGTGTCTGTATTTGATGAACACAAGGTGGGTAAGCAGGACAGAGAAGTGAGTCTCCAAGATAAAGGGGGAAAAGAAGAACCAGAACCAGAAAAAAAAATTCATTTAAGATTCCTGAGATGCACAGATACAAAGGAATTCCATCTGTATCCCCGTGCAGCACTGCCACCACATATGTTCATATAAGTATGCATATGAGTACAGCCATTTGCAAGGATTGTTGTCCTCATTGTATCTCACTGTTAAAAAGAAGAAAAAGAGCTTCCTACCTTCAGACCAGCCTTTCCAAGCCCCTGGGGCTGCAGCCCAGCTTAGAGCTTAGGAAACTCTGCAGCTGGCCAAAAGGTTTAGTGAGCCATATTGCTGACAGTCTCAGCCATTTCTGCATTTGTTCTCTCTTTCACTGGAGGTTCAGAAATGGGGAGTCCTGGGGACTTTTGTACCAAAGCCCTTTGTGCAAGTCTCACCTCAGAGCTGCTCCCAGGTTGTTGTGAGCAGCCGGCTGTCAACCAGCAGAGTCAGACAGTTTGATATGGGTCCCTGGCTGAGAGGCAAAAGCACTGTGAATAGAAGAATAGCAACGTGCTCCTTCGCAATTAGGTATTTGCGTGAAGAAAAACCTCATTTGTGAGAATGATCATGAATAGAGAATAAAAGGAGGTATGAACACGATCACACTGAACAGCTGCTCAGAGCTGGAACAAATGTTGGTGAATACTCATTTGCAGTATTCTTCTAGATCTGGATTTTCTTTTCTCCCTTCAAATATGGTCTCTGCTTGAGTGGCTTAGCAAAATAAAGACAGATGGCAATGGATTATCTCTAACACTTCATTAATTGCAGTGCAGCCATTACGGTATTTCTAAAGCACTCACCAGAGCTTTGCCTGACGATTTTCTTTTAACTGAGTCACATGCCACTTTGTGAGTAGGGACCTAATAAGAAATTGTGACTTATTAATTAAGAATGCCTGTGTTAGTCATAACAGCATATAAATACATTAGCAAATTTCATGGCTGAATATACTGTGTATTTAGGATAACTTTTTCAGGGTAAAATAAGAAACCACAAATTCTTGCAAAGGCATGGCTGCCTTATAGTGCCTTGCAGTCATGGCACAGATAGTGAACAGAATCAAGCCAGATTTTAGAGTCTAATTCACTCTGATGCCATTCAGCTTTCAAAATTAGGAGCCTAATTTCCTTTTTCCAAATTGGCTTAGGAACATACAGCCAAACTGAGAGATGATTCAAAGCCTAAAGATTCAGATAACACACAGTGAAGTTACTAATGCTTCCAGGTACTTAGATCTAATGACCACGGAGACTATCTGGAAATCTTTTGGTTATGTTTCCTTCTGCTCATAAAAATGTGATTCATTCAATCCTGGAATAAAAGTAGCAACAGGTTACTTTAACCTGTGGATAAACAACAGCACATATCTCATTTTCTTTAAAATTCTCTTTTAGATAAGCAGTAGTTTGAAATATATGTGAAGAAAATGTCTGTTGAACACTGTAGTGGTGCATTTTTTGGGTTTTACTAGTTTTCTATATCCATTTGTTCTTTGTTTTAGACTTTTTCTATATAAGTTCTAATGGTTTGTCCCATGCCCCCCATGTTAAGCCCTTTTTGGTTTCCCCCGAGTGATTGTCAGGTGTCAATCACAATTATGGGTCTTGTCCATCTCTTCACAGCCTTGCCCTGATGTTTAGAAGGTTCTAGTGAGGATGTCAAGTGCTTGGCAGGGTCCCCGGTTCTCCCCTCCCTTGATTTATTGAATTGTTCTATTGACTGTCTTTTATGTTCAGGGTCACTCCCTTCACCTTTTGGATTGGCTCCAACTGTCCCCTTCCCATTTCCCCATCCCCATACTTAAGGTGCTGTACAGAGAGGAAACCTGGCTTTGGTGGGCTGACTCTCTGGTGTGAAGAGGTCCCACACGGACTTAACAAAACACAGCTGAATTTCCCCACCAGAGTCCCTCCTTTTATTCCTTCACCACTGTTCAGGCTTCTGCAGAGCACAAAAGAACCCACAGGATCAGGGACATATCCCAGGATATGGAACCTTACCTTCACTGCAGCTCTGGTGCCAGGGCTGGCCAGGACGTGGGACATGGGTCTCAAGAGACCCACCAGACCGCCGCAGAACACTTGTTTAAAAATATGGCTGAAATAATGCACAGAAAGAGAAAAGACTGTAATCATAAAGAGTCTCTCAATTCTGATAGAAAGCAGTTTTAGGTACTCACCCAGAGGCACATACTTAAAACATTCTATATATTTTACAACAGTGACATTCACAATTCAATAGAATTATCAAAGTTCACAGACATTTGTCCAGTGGAAAGCTGGCTGTCTGCAGCCTCAGCGCTGTCCTGATCTCCTGCCCCAGGTTTCCACAGGCAGCAGATCCAGTGGCACAGTAAGTGCCCAGCCACACTGGCAATAAATCCCCTTGTCCCATGCATATAGGGGATTACCCCTAACCTTAAGTTCTAGAAGGAGCAGCTGTTCATTTTTCTGTACTGCCCTGAAGAAATTTCCATCCTTTCCCTCCCTTTCCACAGTTGCACCAGTCCAACAAACTCAGCATAGGCTAAAGAGAAAATATTCATCCTGTCAAGTGGTATCTTTGGTTTGATAGGCAGCTAGAGCAGAGAGAGGTATTGCCTCTGTGTACAAGACAATAAAGTCTGGCACAGGAACAGTTTGATCTGATGTCAAAGAGAAAAGGGGAAACAAAAGGTGGATAAGAAAGAACAGAAGTAATTTGTGCTATGGAAAGTCTAACATAGATACTGAAATCTGAGGTGCTCAGCCTGAAATTGGCTGAACAGTGATTCAGTTACAGTCTAACAGTGCCAACATAAGAAAAAGATTACTGGCTGTGGCTGTCTCTTTAATTTTGCAAAGAGAGGATAAAACAAGGAGAAAGAAAAAAAAAAAAAAAAAAAAAAAAAAGAAAAAAAAAAAGCTGGAACAGGAGCAGAGGCTAAACAAAATCAAACCAGAAATAGCACATTTCCAGCAGCAAGGGTGGATAATTAGCCACTGGAACAGTGTGCCACTGTATGTGGTGAAGACATTAAGTCTTCACATCTTCACAGCAAGGTTGGATCTGTCTCCTCTGTCCAAACACAAGTTTTGATCTTTATGCAGAAACTATTGAGGTTTTTCTGACGTGTGTTTTTTTGAACATTGGACCACATGATTTTTATAATTCCTTCTGTTCTATCAGACTATTTATGGACTACATGATCTTCGTATACCAGGTTGGTAAAAGCATGCAAGTGATGCTATGTTGACTCTTTGTTCTACTTTTGTTGCTATTTATTAAGGGGATTCTCAAAAGCCTGAGTAAGTGCCAGAATACCCTCAGGCTCTCCACAGCTGAGTTAGAGAACAGAATGCAGCTGTACCTCCCGGGGGAGGGGGGGGGGGGGGGGGAGTGTTGCAATGCCCAGTGTGCCCTGCCTTCTCAGGAAGAATCTCCTGTCCTGGTTTGGACGCTGCAGCCCACCCTGCAGTGCATGAGAAGTGCTGGCTGTCTCAGGTGAGATTCAGAACAGGCAGCACACGAAATGGGCAGAGATCTAAACTTGCTCTTGGACAATACTGAGAGACATGTTTATTTTTCCCTCTGTTTGGTCTAGTTTTGAGATGCAAGGGAGTAACCAGTGCTACCTCTGGACTGACAGAACAAAACCTGCTCTTAAATTAGAAAGCTAGGGTCACCCTGGCCCTTAAACCTAAAGAAACTGTCAGTTCTGCTCAGCTTCAGCAATTGCCTGTCAGAGGACACTTGGCCAAGCACAGGTATTCATACCCTGGAACGTGGGTTCAAACCCAGCCTGGTTTAGACAATAGGCAACGCTGTGAATATGAGCACTTTTCAAAACTTGCACTGAATACAAGGTGTGACAAGTCCACTGGATCATGAAATGGAAAATCAATTGGAAATATATGAAATTTGGCTGTTGCTTATGATGGGAGTAGAATTAAATAAAAGTAAATTTTAAAGTACATCTATAGAACAAATGCGTCTGTGGTTCCCTCTCTGATGGTCTATCATTTCATGCCTTTTCTTCAGTCTAGGATTTTCACTCATCAGGTGCTCTCTCTCACAATGTTCAAATCACATCTTAAAAGTCCTGTTCCAAATCAGTCTTTGTGGCTTGTTAACTACAGTTTATTCATATCCCATTAGTTTTAATTGTACATAAGCAATTTTTGCAAAATCTTCTCAAGGCAAAGATTTCAAAACACATGTGTTTTGAAAACAATGAGTAACAATGATAAGTAGCAATGATTATTTCTGCTAATGCTGGGAAAAGGGTGAAGGTTAACAACTTATTCAGAGCAGAGACACAGAAGTGTCTAATTTTGTGGCAGCACAAGGCTGCTTTCCTGAGGTCAGCATTTAGAGGTTGGCCTCATGCTGATCTTTTGATAGAAAGATTCTTTTTTGATTTATTTCTGAATAAGCACAAAGAATGCATGTTAACAGTAACTTTTCATAGAAATTCAAGGGAGCTCTGAAAAATAATTTTTAGGTGTTTTAGGGATAAAATTATGAGCAACTATATTAGTGACTCTGTATCATTCTTTCCTCTATAATGTTCAAGCAATAAATGAGTTCAGGAATCGTTACACTAAAAATGCCATCCAGTACTCTCAACCCAGCAGATGTTTCAATGTAGGATTTAAGAACTTCTCAGTAAGTGCGATTGGGTTAGTTGTCCCTCATCATTGTGTCTCCTCCTGAACCAATAAAGATTAGCCTATGCATGAGATTTTCTAGCTATTTCCCAAAACAATTGTAATTATCTATAATCGCTTTAAAATTCTTTTTAAATTCCTGATTCCATTGACTTTCTGTTATAGGGAGTTCTGCTTCGCAGGTCAATTTTTCCACCATTCTTTCCTGAAGTTGCTGTTTTCCTCTTTTCAGTGCTGTTCTTTGTATTTTAGATGGGGAGGCACATTTGGTTACAGCATTATACCTTCTGCAGAGTTTATCATTCCATTCTTATCTCTGCAGCATATCCTGTCTTTTATTGACTGTATTCAGCAGAGCCCTAATGGATCTCTGGTGAGAACCTGTCCTCTCTGCTGGCCTGATAAGGTTAATTGAGAATTCTCTAATGTTTGGGTAGCTCATACTTTTCTCATCAACAGGCATGAAATTCACTCACCATCATTCATCTGGGTAACTGAGGTCTGAATTCCTCCTCAGCCCTCTGGTTCTTCTAAGTCACCTTGACTCATCTTTTCCACAGTGATCATCCCTCCTTCCAAGTCATATATGAGTGCATATAATAAGCACAACATACCTAAACAAGCTGATACATCATATCCTAATCTTAACCATTTTCTTTATCACAGTTTCTTCACCTGCCCTTCTTTTGAAAAAAGGTCACAGGAGGCTACAGAAGACAACAGCAAATTTTACTGGGCAGCACACCGAGTCACCAGCACTTCACAGACACCTCAACACAAGCCAGCCTGAAAGGAGCCAACAATGAGCCACACAGGCTAAAAGCAATGTAATTCTGTTATCAGAATGAGCTACTTCATGGCATCATTATGTCTCCAGTTTACACCATAGGTATTGACAAATAAGCAAAAAAACCCCCATGCTCTCCTAAAGATGTCTTCAGATGTTTTGGAGAGTCTGAATGTGGGATTAATGTTGATAATACTATATGTTGTCTACATCCATCTGATTTGATAGAATGCCAGGAAGCAGTGTAATAGAAACTTTATTTAAATCTCTACTATGAAAGCTGTTTCAGCCTTTATCAGGAATTTCATAACAATAAAAAATGCGTTGCTATTTTTTTCACAACACTGAAACTTTACTGGTATTTTGCAAGGCCTGTGGTTTCTGTTCAAGTATAAAACAGCTCATATTTTCCTCTTAACTAATGCTGACTTTAAATTACATCCTGCACTATTGAACAGTAGGAGAGTTTCCCATAAGACTTGGGAAACCTACCTTTAACCTTTCACATGGAATAAAGCTCCTGGGAATCATAGTAGATAGTTTTACATGGAAATCTAATTGACTAAGGAACCGGCCTCATTTTTCAGAACAAATGGCATTCAGAAATACACCAGCTAAGAATCTGATTGAATTTGCCCAAGATGAAGATAAATCTTTCTAGAATAGTCAATAATTAAGGTCTTGTAGTACTACTGTTAGGAAGGATGGGGAAAAAAAGTTTTAAAAAATGCTCTGAGGCATTTAACATTTTCAGTGTACATCAAAGTTCAGTAAATTCCCTGATACTTTTAAGCTTTTTACATACAAGGACACTTTCTACTTTCATCTTATCCTTTTTCCAGATGCATGAATTTTGGAGGATTGCTACAAGAGCTGCAGATTCACTGGAGAAGGGAAGTTTGTTCTCCCAGGAGTTTCAATCCAATTTTTCACATTAAAGTTGTGATAAAGTGTACAGTCACATTTAAAAACTCCTGGCACTGTATTAATTACAGTGCCTGGGCTGTTGGTTTTGTAATGGATGGTCTGTGCCAGAGATGCAGAAGCTGTTCCTAGTCTGGGTGGCGTTTTGTACTGAGCTTTACATCAGAGCAATTGATCCGCTCACACTGAGCTTACTCCTGCTTTCTTTGGCAGAGAAGCCCTAATTTTCATCTGAATAACAGCAGTTCAGTTTAGGCACCTTAAGGCAGTTGGTTGAGGAGGCTGGCATGGTCCCTGCTGCAAGGAAGTGAATTTGGGGCAGTCAATACTGATTCTCACTCCTGCCTTCTCCTTCCCTTGCAGTCTGACACCTGGGTCCTCCCTGGATAGCCATGCAGTGTCTGACCTGTGAAATACCCAATTTTTGTCATGTTGCCTACCCATACCAGCAAAGGGTATCACCCTATCAGGGACGTCTGAATGCAGAGTATTTTCAAAATACTGAATGGTTCACACAAACAGATTGAGTTTATTACCGTATTTTGTTAATACACAAGAATGAAAATGGTCTTTGTGTCCCATGAAACTGCTGAGGTTTTTTTAAAAGCCATTTTTCTCACCCAAACCAGGTCAAACAGTCAATCAGGAAAACTTTCTCAAATTGGTCACTGTTAATAATAAGAAAGAATGGAAATTATTGAAACCTTTCAGCACAAAAGTGTTTTATTTTTGTTTGAACATTGTAGATTTCTTTTTTCTGCAAGTTAAATCATTTTCCTGAAAAAACAACCATCATAGAACAAAAAGTCTGAATTCTTTGGTTTGGAAATCAAACTCATTTTGTTGGATTCTCAATATTTTTGTGAAACCAAATCTCAAATAAGAAATTCACTAAAATCAGTTCTTTTTCATAAATACATCTGAATCTTCAGAGTGAAATCTTTAGATAAAAAAATAAAAGTAATTTCTCTCTGCACTTTCAGTGAGTGAAACGTACCATTTGTTATATCTTTTGCAAATACCAGAAAGCTCCAACTTTTATAACAACATGGTTAAATCTGTTATTTTTTATCTGCATAAAAATTTCAGCAACTGCTATAGGCTGCAGTGTCAATGTTTTTTTTCTTGGTATAGGAGCAGCTTGTCCTTGGGAACCTCTTTTCCTCATTTTTATAAGCTTGTACAGATATGCTTAAACCAGACATATTAGGAAATGTGCCATCAGTGCATTTCATGACCATAGCAGTTTTACTACTGTTATATTTGATTAGGCTGCTTTATTCATTACAGTTATCTTCTTCAAGGTCAAAAAAAATCAGTCCTGCAACAGCTGTTTTCAGAGTGCTTTTTCTGTGTGCTAACCCATACCCTCCCAATAACACAAGGTCAAATATAGTAATTAACTGTTCATAAACAAAATGGTGATATATTATAACTACAGCATGGGGGAAAAAAAAGTTGCTATTTCCTGTAAATGTAAAGAGAGGTGATTTTCAATAAATTGAAGGGAGAAGATGGCACTGTTCCCAGTTTTTCAGGGCTGTATGCATAAGGATCCATTTATCACCTTAGTGACAAGTTCTGGAACTCTTGTCATTAATGCTGAAGCAAAACACATTTGAATGTCATGTCAATAAATCATTTGCCAACTAGAGAGTTGAAGGGTTTTACAGTTGTTAATCTGTCTGGTCTGGGAATAGAATTTGCACACAATTTCCTTTCATTACCAGGAACAAATTAAATCCAGATTATTACAATCATGGAATAAAAGAAGGAACCTTGGTTTCAAAGATTATTAAAAATGCAGAACATATGCAAAACAACATTGTGATGTGTTTGTTTTTCTTATTCTGCTGTACCTATGTTAAAAAGTGTGTAAAATCCAATCGTTTGCCAATTACTTAAGTGAAAACTGATCACATTTTTTGTACTCAGATTGATTGTGATGTGTTTTGTCAAGAACCAGGCAAAACAAACAGGCACTGAAGCACAATCTGAAAATGAGCTAATCAAAGCTATTTTGGGCAAATGGCTGGGAAGCACTGAAGATGTGCAAGCCTGTAAGGTCAACAGCAGCAGTTCACCCTGTCCCATGAAATGGAGATCAAATATCAGCATCTCGCTTGACTGTAACCGTGTCAGTGAATCAAGAAGGGCATATGCTATGAGATCTCTCAGGCATCCACATCCTGGCTCTTTAGTCATTGCTATATCAGTTTATGCTCCATTTATGTCTTCCAGTGGATAGAATGCAACTTTACACAGTGGAAGGTACCATCAGAGCAATGAGGCAGAAGACAAAATGCTTGTTAAACAAACATTTTTTATAGCACTTGAATTCTAATAAACAGTAACAATCACATAGATCTTCAAAATGTGAGAGATTAAAAATCCTTTCCCACCACTGCCTTAACCAAGTCAATCTCCTGTATTTTTTGGAGTCTGGAAAAGTTGGATCAAAATAAGAGTTGTCCACACAGAAATTTTTCAGTTTTGAAATTTAATGTGTTTTTCATTAGGTAAATAAGCCAATAGGCCAGCATGGAGGCATGGTGAATAGAGAAAGAACAAAGTGTGAATACCTGTAGAATAATGTGTTGTGTGATAGTGGTGGTGAGCAGCATAACCTCAGTTCTGGAGGTGTTA
Organism: Zosterops lateralis; assembly: GCF_965231275.1. Classification (NCBI taxonomy): domain Eukaryota; kingdom Metazoa; phylum Chordata; class Aves; order Passeriformes; family Zosteropidae; genus Zosterops; species Zosterops lateralis. The sequence goes on from NC_139762.1 coordinate 114,615,323, forward strand.
TCTGTCATTTACAAATCTCTTGAGCAATCCCACTTTTTTCCAACCTGTCAAAGCACAAATGGGCACATACTATCCAATGGAGGAAGAGAGAATCAATCTCTATACCACAGACGTCACATAAATTCTGGTGTTTCCCATCCAGGTAGTGAAGAGGTTCAGTGCTTTTGTGTCAGCCCTCTTCTAAGCCAAAGCATCAATACAAGATGTTCATCTTGAATTGAAGTATGATATAGTAAATGTACAAAACACCATGGAGCTGTAGCATAATACAGATGAGTGATATATGCCAGCTTTATAAAGAAAAAGTTTTGGGAAAAAAGTGGATTCCCCAAAGTTAGCATATTGAACTTGATGACATAGCTCACTTAGTTGAAGAAGACAAAAAATTCAAATGTATTCTGAATATTTATGAGTAGCCTCAATGTTGTACAGAGGAATTATTCAGGAACCAGAAAAATATCAGAGTATCAACCAAGCTCTTATGAGCCCTTCCACTTTCACCAAAGGCCGCCACAGAAGGAAAGTGTTCACTCCAGCCAAAGTGACATGATATTCAGGGGCTGGCCAGGATTCAAGAATAAGCAAAGATTGCTCATCCCCATGAAAAACAGAGGCAGTTGGAAGACACAAAATAAAATGTCTCCTAGAGCATCTTGATGTACTGAAGAGCGTGGAGAGTTACCACTCCCCTTGGATTGCTCTCTTTGCTCTTCATGCACGTGTGTTCAGCTTCGCTGGCCATGATGGGCATCAGCCTTGACATCCCATTTGTCAGTGGAAGGAGAGGGTTCTCCCCTTGAAGATGGCAGCTCCTTAGGCTTAGTTTCTCAAGCTCATGAGATGAGGGAAAATTCTCAGTATAGAATTATAGAATATACTTAGTTTGAAGGGACTCATCAGAATCATCAAATCCAACTCCTGGCCCTGTGTAAGACACATCAAGAATCACATCATATGTCTGAGAGTGTTGTTCAAATGAAATACTCCAAAAATAAGGCCTCCTTAATTACTAATTCATGAGACCTTCATAGAGAGGAGTATGTCAGAATGGCTTACTGTAGAGAGAATATCTTATGAATAAACATTATACTACATATGTTAATTACTTTATTGGTGTATTATTTTTATTAAGAGACCATATGAAAGAACAATGACTCTTGAGGGAACAATTAAATGGGAAGTAAGTTGTTAACAGATTTAACAGAGCAGATTTAACATGTCTTTGATAGCAAAAGGTGCTTCAGAGATGTAGTGAGTAGTCCTTGTGTTGATTTCTTAGTACTTCTTTTACTTAGAAAGGTACTTAGTACTTCCACAGAGATCATTGGAAAGTTCCTGCTGTGTTGTACAGAGATCAGGCTGTACATAATAGCCCTAACTGAAACTTCAGTTATTACACTTGTGAGATGAAAGGCTATTGTAGAGTTTCAAAAATATATCAGGAAACAGGTGTGCTCTTCAGAACTGAACAAAATTTAACTTGCAGTCCCTGGAAGTATTTAAGAAGCCTAATTCTGGAGAATTAACAGTTTTTTTCCTAAATTGTACTCAATGAGTACATTCTTGACTAGATCACCATAAGGTGGATTTCATTGATCTGCCTGAAATTACAGGCAATTTCACTTTGAGTCATTTCTTATAGCAATGAAAATTCTGAGAAAAGCTGTCATTTTAAATGTTTACTGCAATTGGTATCCAAGGGGATGTTAATGATTTGAAAAGCGTAAATGCTCATTTTGAGACAGTAGTTAAGTTTTAAGTCGCATAAAAATGCATGCTTGACTTTTGAGAGAAATTTCACTTCCACTTCTCCCAGATAAAAAGCTGGTGGAAGAGCCCCTGGCATGATTTTTATTTTCCAGCCAAGGTCCAGATCCATGAGTTTGACAGTAGGCAAAATAATTCCCCCAAGATGAATTCCTTTTGATTTGGGGAAACATAATAGCGTCACCACTGGTGGTTTAAAAAGAATGTAAGATGTATTTCATCACTAGAAGGTACAGCCTTTGGTTTCCTTGTTTCAAGAGCAAAAACCAGACTCATCATTTTGTTTAGCTTCTTGCTGCCTCCACTGTTCTATATTTCTGCCCAGGAATGCCAGTGCCCAAGCAATCAGCTCAAGATGCTGGAAGCAGGGGTTGGAAGGGAACTGTTAATTAAGCAATTAAGTCAGGGGAGGGAAGACTTGCTGAGGAGACCTTGTAGAGGTACACAAGGTCTGGGTGTATATCCATAGAAATCCATGAGCCAGATGGTGGATGTGTAAGAAAACTGTGGAAGTGGAGTTAGCTCCTGCTGCTGGCCTCGGGCTCGCCCAAAGGTCCTACACGTGGCAAGCAGACTGAAGGCAGGACAGATGCAATGGCAGGAAGCCCTGGAAAAGCACAGACCATTTTAAAAGGACCCAGATTTAACTAAAAGCTTTTTGAAAGACACTTCATGCAGTGCTTCTCACCCAGCTGTAATGGCCTTTGGCAGATGGGTGTTCACTGCTTAAGTTTTCATTTTAGGCTCTCTGTCAAAAAAGAGAGAGAAATAGGCAGTCTTAAGCAGCACTTCATCTGACCTATTTTAATGTGCTCCTGAGGAGGGGTTGAATTGCCCAATTGGTCAGACAAATTTGGCAAGTGGTCAAATGAAACCTGCTTTTGATCACAGCTTTGGGAAGAGGAGATTTTTTGAGGAGGATTCCATCTTAGAAGGAGTGTGGATGGCTGCAGGTTGATTTCATTTTAGTTGCTCTGACTATTATTTAAGCCTGTGCTGAGTATTGCATGAATATCATCCTTAATGATAATAGAAAGTGTCAGATTCCCCATGTGTGGTGAACAGATGGTCCACAGTGACCCCGATTGTGCATTTAATGTGCACAGAGACCACTTGTACCATGCACATGCAGGGGATTTGAAGCCTTCCAAAAACATCAGTTTTGCCACACACATGGTGAAAAGTTGATCCTCACATAGCAGGAACCTGTGATGAAGAAACTATTCCAGCTTGGTCCTTTGTTAGCTGTAAATCCCAGTCAAATGTATACATTCCTCACATGCCACCATTCAGGAGAGCCAAGGGGAGGCATGTGGGGGAACCCAGACACTAGACAGCCCTACCATTCCTGTCACTAGGAGAACAATTCCTCAGAGGGATCAGTGAGCTAAACTACCATGATGGCAGACACTTGGCAGAGCAGAGCTGTGTCATTGTAGGAGAAGTACTTTGAGAGTCAATTTAACCCAGGCTCCCAACAAAAAACAAACTGAAAATTATAGGAATCCTACACATTGAAATTTCACCTCATATTTGTCCCAAAAGCAGCTGTGTCTTTAGAAAATTCTGCTAATATAATTGAATTTAAATGTATTTTCTGTAAGCTAATCAATTTTTAGTATCTAAATCTGGATGCTTTTCCTTGATTCAGCTAATATTTTTTATCAGTTCCGAGAAAAATAAATTAAGGCGTGGTTTTTCATGTACAGCACTACTATTTAATTCATAGTTCAAAAGAAGGCCTATATTTTTTGCAAAATGGTAGTTTCAAGCAATGATTCAACCAGCTGTCACTGATTCTGTGCTACCAGAAGATTTTCTGTTTTCTAGAGTTTTGTGCAGTTTGGGCAATGTATACAGTGGTAAATCAGTGTGAAACCCACAGACATTCCAGACTTGTTCTTGTTTAAATTATACCCAAATCAAGGATTTTGGGCCATCAGATGTTGTATGGCATGCTAATGCATGACTGTAAGGTATTAATTGGTTCTCCTCTGAAATTCTACACACTATTTTGACAAAATTCTAGAAGACTAAGAGTTTTAAAAGAAGTTTATTTAATTATAGCAGTGCAAGCTTCTTCATTCTAAAGACAGTTGTACACTTCAGTGAATATCGCCCATGTGTATGACTAGAGAAGTAAAGAAATCCTCACTGACCAGCTAATGGGTTGGGATGCTTTCTGGACCTGAAAAGTCTGAATTTGGTATTTTCTCCCAGCATAAGGGCACTTCAGGAGACTGCTTTAACTACTCCTCTAGAGAATATGATATGATGCAGGAAGGAAACTGTTAAAGCTAAGTTAGGTTTTGTGGAAAGTCCTTAAAGACTTACTGAAATAAGGCAAAAAATTCTTGTTCAGTAGGGGAAGTGGACCTTGGCTTGCCTGGAAAAGAGAACAGAAATTAAATTTCTCACTTTATTCTGTCTACGGTTCTCAGAGCTATACCTGCATTTTTTATTAGTCATATTTGTTAAAATTGCCCTCATTGAAAATGAAATATTTTTATTTTGGCTTGCCTTGTTCTTCAGTGTGAAAACAGGGAACAAAATGCTCTCGATTTGGTTAAAACTGTTCATTATACTAATTTGATTTGAGAATGCCAAAAATTTAACCAAATTTATTCAAGGAAATCAGAAAAAATGAGTTATTTACTCAATCCTCTAGCTTAAAAAGATGAGAGGAAAAAAGGAGTTATTTCATGATGGATCCTGGCAGATTTATTTACAGGAATGCATGATGTATTTGTAACAGCAGTAGCCTTGGATGGAACAGTCACAGTGAGTTTTTACACTCATGTGTTTCTTTAAGTTTTCTCTTTGTGGTTTCTTGCTGCCAGTGTGAATAACAGGAGGAAGCTGCAATTCAAGTTGCAGTGTCCAGAGATAAGGGAAGGATTTTTATTTTACTTTTTTTTTTTTTTTTTTTTTGAATGAGAGTGGCTGAAAAGTCTGTATTGAGTAGAGATTGAGGAGCTGTCGCCATGGGAACCAGGCTGATGCTGGTGTCTTTGTCTAAAGGAATCAAACCTCTCAAAACTACCAGAAGCATCTTTATAGAGCAACAGTAGCAGAACTGACAACAGGAAGAAAAATTATTGATGCCTTGCCAGTACACACTAGGAATGTCAGGGTTAGAGAAGACTGTGACCATGATTTAACAAGAAATATACAGTATATACAACAAAATTCTACCAAAACTCTAAAAGCTGCAAAAGACTCTCTGTACCAGCTGTTGGGAGCATGGGTTTGAGTGTAGGAGGGAATGACTCAGTCCTCAATTAAGTGAGTTTTGTGGGTATGAGTGTCACTTGCACGTGTATAGATGGAATAGGGGCCCCAGCTCAGAAAACAGAGTCAGCAGCTTTTAACCCTTGCATTGAAAAACTAACTGCACAGCATTTTCCCCCTATGTGATAGGAACAGAGAAGAACTTTGGAATCATACACAGCTCTTCTTCAGAAATACAAACTACCCAAAACCTGAACACAGTAACACCACAGAAATGTCTGCTCTAACAAAAACTGAGAAATCCCAAGCAGCACACTGTCCACCACCACGGCAAGAGAGAACATGGTTTCATAACTGTTTTGGAAGAAGAGGATCTCTAGGCAGATGGCATTTGGCCAGGAGATCCCAAGAGGCTGATCTCAGAGCACTGTCCTCAGTGCTTTCCCCTGTGCTGGGCAGAAGACACACACCAGAAACTCTCCCCACACGTGTGAGAAGTCAACACCTTTCCTTAACAGTCATCCTCCCAATGCCCAGAGCTGCTCCTGGGCTGGCAGCAAGCGCAGATCAAAATATTTTAAAAAGGGAACATAAATCTAAAGTTCCCTGCTAAAAGCTGCAGTGGTCTGATCGGCTCAGAGGCTGAACCTCTGATCTTACAGATGAAAGGGCCTATCTCTGCTGTGCAGAGCTGTGTTGACTCCCATCCAGCACACTCAGGGTATGCAGAGCTCAGCTTTTTGTCCTCTTCTTCAACAGTGCACCATGAGAGAAAATCCCCTGGTTTGCTTCCAGCCCATACCTTATATAATATTTAAATGTAGCAATAGGATACCTGGAATAAAAAGATCCAAATTTATATATGTGCTCTACCATAAAACAGACTAAAAGCTCAGGAGATGCCAGCAGTAGCCTAACAGGCACTCACCCAGCCAGACATCTAATAGTTTGTGATGCTAATCAATAGAGAAGATTCTGGGAAGTGACCTTGAGAACTATTGTCCCAGTGTGATATATATTTTGAAGCACTGGGAGATTCTGATGCTTTAATGCAGTAATTTTGGGAAAAGGATATGTGGAAGGGTAGTGAAGATGAGAAAGCTTGGTGTTTATCAGAGGAAGGTATCCAAAAACGGGTAACCTCTGGTAGGAAAAAATTGTTAAAATCCAAAGGAATGAGCCAAGCTGTTTCAGCTGCATTCACAGCTTCTCTGTGGGTTTGTTGAACCCACATTTTATGATCAACTCATGAAACTTCCCTTCCCTGAGGAAGGCATAAGTGTTTATCATGACAGCAAAATTTTGAAGGTTCATTCACTATTATGGGAAACACTGACTTGCAAATCTTTAAAAGAGTAGAAAAGTTGCTTTTAACTATAAAGAAAAGTTTCTTTCCTTTGTAAGCTTGAAATTTATTATGTGTTACATAAATGCTACTCAGTATTCCAAGTACTCCTCCTATGCTGCCTGGTATTTTAAAGATATACCCATTTTTTAGTACCAAACATATATTATGTCTTTTTTTTCTCTTCTGTATGCAGTTGGATCTTTTGGTTTGGCACTGGATACAATGCCATTAGACTTTGAAGGGTTTGAACCACTATTAATGCTATAATGACTTGGAGTAGTTTCTGTGAAAGAACACCAGGCCTCTTTTTATCAATAAATGCTCTATGGCATATATTTCTACATTTTAATATCCATTTATCCATATCTTTATTTCTGAGGAAGTCAGTATTCATTAAAAGGAATACACTTTACAAATGTATCATTATGGTGAAGTATTTTTCATGTAGAGGTAGAGAAGAAATTGCAAGAATTTTCATTCCCAGGCATTAGTATAAGGAGATTTAGTAATTTTTTTACATACTCTTTATTTTATCTGGGAACTTCCATAAAAGTCAGAAGGCTAATGTCTCGGTCTGTAGAATAAAGTTAATGCCTCAGCTAAAAATATTTTAAAACCTGAAACATCTGCTTCTATACCGCATCTTGCAAGATATGTTTCTTTAAATGATTTCTTCTGTGTCCTGAAAACAAAATGAATGTAATAGACCACCAAGCTAGCTTCAAGCACAATTTGAGTAGAACAATTTTGTGTGCTTAATTGCAAGTATATGAGGTGTGCAATTCCAGTATCTACAGTGAGGTCACTCACAAGTCTGAACACAAACAAGTGTTTAAGTACTTTGTTGGATCAAGTCTTTAGGAAAATTACTGTTGCAACAGAAAAATTAAAGTCTCACTGATGGGGTTTGACTGCAGAAAATTTAGCATAGGTGATACCACTTACAGAAACCTTTGTGGTACCTCATATGAGGGCAAACAAGCAGCAGTGTGTTTTCTTCTTGCTTTGAAATGCAACAAATGTCTTTCTTGCCCTCCTTTTGGTTTGTAAATATCAGAAGTCAAAAGCATGCTCTGGCCAATTTTGGGGTTCTTTTGCGGTTTTTTGTTCTTTATAGTTGATTCTAATATAAACTAAATTTTATATGTTTAGAGGATTGAGGTGAAAAAAGGAATACAAATACAACAAGAAAGGAAGGAAAAGAAAACTTGCTTGGAGAGGGAAGACGACCATGAAAAAGAGGGATGAAGAGAAATCATAAGTATTTTCTAGAGAGAGATGAGGACAATAAAGGGAATGAGGTATTGTCATATAGAATCTGCAAAGAATCTTAAAAATAAGGATGAGGAAGTCTGAATTCTGTGAGCAAGATCTGTAGGGGCTATGGGGAGTGAGCCTTAGATTGGGTAAAGTTTATTTGAAATGGCATCCACTAGAGATTAAAAAAGAAGGGTAATAGGAAGTGGTTAATGCTAATTATGAGAGAGAGGATCAGTGTTAGTTTTTTTAATCCCATACCCACTAAAAAGGGCTGCTGTTTTGAATATTCCAGATTAAGCAAAAAGAATTAGTGAAAGTCTTTATGTGAAGAGAATGAAGTGAGAAAGATCAAACCTAATACTGGTGATAGAGCAATGGGGGAGGGAAGGTATTTTAGAAAGAAGCAAGAGAAGTTCCATTTTAGAGCTTGTTGAACTTGAGAAACAAGGGGAGATCCAAGAGAGAGTACTAGAGAAACAGATAAAGACACAACATGCTCAGAGAGAAAAAAGAGGTTTTGGATTTGAGGGTCAGAGGTACTGAGGCAAGAAAGAGAATGAGAATAAGCCATGCTACAGGCAAGGCATGGTGAGCAATACAGGGTGGGAATCTGGAGATGCCCAGGGAGCCACTGAAGCCCACAGAGAGGCTTCCTCTTAGAAAATGCAGCCATTGAGCAACCACAGCTGAAAGCATAGGAAGTATATTTTTTAAGGAGGGAGGGGAACACAGTCAAAACCTCAGTCTTCCTCTCCAGAATCAGACATGCATTGAAGAAAAAGTAAAAGAAACAGATTTTGGGAAAAGGGGGAGACAAGAGAAATAAAGACAGCAAATTACATCAGGATCAGATGTTAACAAGAAAGAAAATGAGAGAAACAAAAATGAGAGAACTGAAATTTGACGCCACTGCTATAAAATCTGAAAGGACGAGAAACACTTTCTGGGATGGACTATTTTAAACTTTCTTCCAAATAATTATACCCTTGCAGAGTCACGATGTGTTCATCTAAAATGACGGCTTTCTGTTCCCCGTCCGGCACGGTATTCGGCGGGTATTAAATGGGATGCGCTGCAGTTCAGCTGCAGGTACAAAGCAAATGATGCATTTCTTTGCTCGAGGCCCTCATTATGCTCTGTAAACAATCAGAATGGAGATTTATTCTCCACTCACTGATTTCCTGCTCTCGGGTAAAAGCACGGGGGGCACGTTAAAAGAAAGCACTAAGATACTGATTATCCGTTTCTCCAAGCCAAATTGGTTTAGGTTTCTCCAGGCCTCCTAGCAACAGCTTTATTATTAGGGAGTAATTTCCCCCCCAATACTTCTAAAACAAGTATCAGATTAATGCTTCAGATAAGAAGAAAGTATATTCATTAACTCCCAGGGCCTGTCTATTGAAATAAAAGCCTCAAATGAAACATGCAAGTGTGGTTTCATCATGATATGTGGACTTTTTCTTGTTGGTTTTGTTGGGGTCTTTTTAACATTATTTGACAGTGAATTGTTGGTGATCAATATACAATACATTTATTCCATAGATGAGAAAAAAATAATTCCTGTTAGCAAATATTTTCCTGCAGTATTAGCATATTTCACATTTCTTTTAATCTAGCTGTAGATATGAATCATTGCACACACATGCATCACTTTTGTTTACTTATAAACCAGCTATACTGCATACTATGTTGGAAGTAAACACATATATGAAGAATTAATTAAGTTCTACTTAATTGTAGTTTCTGTTGTTTACAACCTTATGGCATTCATATTTCTTATGATATCCCAGGAGAACTGTGGTATGTTAAGAGAACTGAACTAATCTCATAAATATGTATTCTTTGTTTCATGTTACATTTTTCAGAAGTTGTTATGTTACTTAGATGCATATCTCCTAATAACCATTTTTTTAATCCCTAAGTAAAAGATTATTATATAGTCTCCTTTTCAAAAGTAGCTTGAGCACCAAGAAGTTGGTAAGACTTGGGTTCACATGGCAGTTTCTGAAAAAAAATAAAAAAAAAAGAAAGAAAATTTCTTTAAGCTTTGAAAGACAATAAATTCTATATGAAGAAAAGATACACAATGGAGCACTTCTCTCATTCTCTAATTTTTCTGCCATGGTACAACTGTGATTTTTCAGAAGGAAAAATGTATTGTTTTGGTGGTTTCTCTTGCCTTAACCACAGCTGTAACTTTCCCAATATCTCTATAGAGGAATGGTGGCTGAAAACTCTTTTTCCCCTTTTATTGTTTTCCTTTGTTGAGGGGTGTCACAGCAATGAGGTCGCTGGTGGGGCCAGCAGCTCGCTTTGTAGTGTCACTTTGCTCAACCACACCATGAATTGCAAAGGGCTGGGGCAAGCAGATTCTTGGGGACACGGGTTTAGCCAGTGCAGGTGTGCTCTGCTGCGGGGGAAATATGGGAATCTCCTTATGGGTTTTCTCAAATGAGATATTCTTAAGAGAGAGGAAACAAAGAAGAGGAAATCAAAGTATCTACAGTGTTTCAAGCGGACTTGAATAAAGATGTAGAAACTGTTACATCCATAATGCAACACCCAGGTGCTTCCTGGGTAAAATGCAAAATGACAACAGTTTCAACTGTAAAAGTCTTTTTAGCCTTAGAAATCTTGCTGGTAATTACAGAACGTGACTCCCTTGTGGGCTGAGTCAGTTTATATCTGATTCACTGTGTTCCTAGAGATGTTTCTTCTGTTCTTTCCTTCAAGAAAAACTCAGGGGATATACCAAGGCAGACCTGGACTCCTGAAGGAAAATGTACTCTGTAGACAGTTTTGGTCAAGTGAGATTTAGCACCTTCTTATGATTGAACTTAATTCAGGTGGAGAGAGTTTCCATTACTCCTTCTACCAGTGGCACTTGTACTGACAAAGACATAATATTAGAAATATGGAATATTTAAAGTTAGCAAGTAATCTTACATAGCCAAAGTTGCAAAATGCTTTGAAGTTTTAAAAAATGAAATCTTTCAAAATGTCGAGATCTCACCTGGCAAGAAATTTGAGGGAATATGCAAAGGGAATGCATGCTTTCATTAAAAGCCACCTGAGGCCTAGGAAGATAGTTGTTTATAATACCAGATTTCTTATGAACAGTAGCACTTTGTAGCATAAAGTAGGACAACGATTCAGACATAAGCAGTTCTAACTTCAGATTGCATTTTGAACAGTGGGTATTTTTAGCAAGGGTACACATTGAGTTTAACATGCTCCATATGTACAATGCAATAACAAAAAACAAAAAAAGAAAGAATAATTTTTTTAAAAAGAGGAAGTCTTAGCTTATTATCCATCTATTAAAATGCGTTTCATGTTTCTTATGAAGGGGACTAAGCACAATATACTCAACAGTTGTACAATCTTTCCTGCCTGGTATATTTCAATTACTTTCAGCAAAAGGAAGTAGATGTTGCTACAAATCAATCTCAAATTTAACAAGAAGGCAAAGGACAACATGTATTACTCCCCCCACCCTTCACGCTGCGGGTACAAAACCAAGCTGTCCCTGGCTGGTTTAATGACCCTGCAGAGCAATGCACAGAGTACAAACAGAAACTTGGCACCTGCAAAGCCAAGCTTTTCACACATGAAAGCCCCAAAAGTTTTCAAAGTGCAAAGGATTTTAGAGAGATGAGATGAGATTCTCTTTTTTTTTTTTTTTTTTTTTTTTTTTTTTTTTTTTTTTTATGAGCAGTTGCTTTATATGGAGATTTTTATTACCTAAGGACCTAAGCTTGCTTCTGCATTATTGAAAATACATATTAGAGTACAGCAAACAAGCAATGATTTATTATGGAGTCAAGAGGATTAGCAACATGGTTTTGTCACTTTCTTTTATGAATAAAACACATCAATAACAGCTTTGCAAAACCAAGTAATGTAGAGCATAATATACTGAGGGAGACAATAAATAAAAGTTGGAAACTTTACTAGCCAAGAATATTCATTTACATTTCTCCTTGAAATTAACTCTATGCATCCTTCTTAACTATTTTACATATCTCTGAAGAAAGTTCATTTAATATAGAACTGAACCTATTTGAAGCTGAATGTACATCATGAATTTATGCTTACATTTAAATCTGCAGCACTAACAACAAATAAATATTTTCCTAAAGGTTAATAGTGTTCTCCCCATGTTTTTTTGTAATAAATTATGAATATTAAATGCACCTGGTCAAAAATCAGGAAAATGCTTGAGTGGTAGTTGAAGTCCATTACTGAAAACATGAACTAAACACAAATTAAGTTGGAGGCACACCTGAAAAATGATATTTTATGTTTTTTAACTCAGGTTGTGTTTTTTATCTATATTAAACATTGTAAAATTATGAATTATGATCACAAGTAAAATTCCACATATAGTTTGTGACAATATACCATTAAATACTGCACAGTGGTTTCCCTGCAGCTGTGAATTGTATTAGGGCTCTTTTAATGGGGTATAAAACACAAGAATACAATCTTTCTTCACATGCACCGATAGTTCCCATCATTTCATTCACATAAAAACACCTTGTTGCTAGTGAAAAATGGCTGATGAGTAAAGTAAGATATATCCCAGTATATGGTACCTTTAATAAAACATCTGCCGTTTGAACAACTGGGAATGACTTCAGGAGTAATTTCAGAAATTCTGGAAAAGAATAAGTAAAAATAAAATAAATAAATTTATTTTAAGAATAAATAGAATTTTTATGGGCAAGTTTTTGTTTCAAATTATACTTTCAGATTCTGTAACAACTATAATGGTACCTCGTATCTTTGCAGTATTGTTTTCCTCACAAAACCCTCTCATTCTTTTATAGTTATTTTGCACACCCTTTTAAAGGTAAATTTAGAAGACATTGTGATTTTTACAAACATCTACAACTGATCTTTTTGGTGTGAAATAAATACCTTTATTGCTGCACTCAGCAATCAAGCAAGCAGTATTTAACTCCTTTAATTAATCTATTAAATAATAAGGTACTATATGCCTAGCTGTGTGTAGTGCCTTCATGCCAAGATTTCCTGACAACTTACACACTTTATAATACCATTTTGCAGAGAGCCTGTGAAATGGGGAAATAAAAAATATTTATTCAGTTCTTGGAACAGAAGCACAAAAAGGATGTTTTCAAAAGTGGCATCTCCATTCCCAGCTGTTGAAATGCAAACATTTGGAGGCAGTTCAGCACCTGCAGCTGCCCTGGAAGTGGAGCTGAGTGCAGTCTCTACCCTGCCATACCCAGTCTTGGCTCCATCCCTTTGTAAAAGCTTAATGTATGGCTTTCTTGCTGCAAATAAGTCTCATAAGCAGCTAAGTACAGGAAAGAGGCAGCTGATGCTCCACCTCCTTAATACAATACTAAAATCCTGTTGTTGTTGTTGGGTTGGTTTTTTTTTTAATGTGTCTATAAAATGTGTCTCTTCAATGATTTATGCTATTTAAACATGATGATTTGCATACTTTTCCTGTTATTGTGTTCAGTAAGTTGAAAAAGTGTGCTGACTGATGTGAAGTTTTATCTAACAGTTCTATTTTAAAGTGCTGTTTGGGAGTGATAATGAGACCACCAAATGGGAGCTGATACTCTGCTTCAGCTATTGACCCGTTCTGGAAGCCCTGCATGTCTCTCTCTTCTGTTTTTCTGAAGTAAAATATTTCCTTTTGAAAGATACTTCAACGACTTCAAAGATTTGTTCCCTGGTAGGTTATATCTGCTCCTGCTTTCGAAGAAAATAATTGGCAGTGTTGAATAAAGAACTCAGGAAAAGTACATACCATCTTACAGCTTATTGGTCTCATTGCCATTTCCAGTCTGTAGATAATTATCAAAGAAAAGCAAAAAGTATGAATGAAAATACAGTCATGGGCTTCACTGGAGTCTCTGAAAGAGCCCCACAAGTTCATTCAAATGGACTTGTGGAATAAGTAATTTCTTGCTGAAAAACTGCATTGTTCTTAAGGGGGTTAATCGTAATATTTGTTTTATGGTGTGACTTCAGCACCATCCAAACTGCTTCTACACTACTTGTACCCATCATCCCACCTGATCCTGCTGTATATTTTAAATACCTTTACAGAATCCTTTTTACTTGCAAACCAGTGTCTCACAATCAATGGGACTTCACCACATACCTGTTTTACAAAAAACACATTTATTTGATAGGTTGCTGAAGTCATTATTGGCTATGTATAGGAATTCAGATTAGAGTTTATAAACACTTTCTTCTTTTTCCTGATCTGTTACTCTGTGATTCCTTTCATCTTCAATTTTTCTCCTGTTTTTTAGAAATTTTATATTAGTTTTGATCCATTTGTACGTCTATATTCTCTGTTTTAATAATCCCACTCCTTTTTATCTTTATCAGCTTATTTCTGCTTGCTTTTTCTCCTTGTCATGGTTATTCATTTCTCTCCTCTGTATTTGCACTCATCCCCTTTCCTTCCTTTCAAGCTAACAAATGTAGACTGTATTTACAGGCTGGATTTTTTAAAGAATAACATATCAAAGTCAGACTACAAATATTACTTATGCCTGATGTCAGTTATTCACTGCTTGTCACTTCCAATGCACACATCACCAAAGAGCCTTCACTGACACTCTGGCCCAAAGTATAAAACCTCTACCATTACATTTCAAAAAATAACAAATCTTTTCATGTCTGAGCTGTCAAAAGAAGCTCTTGGAACAGCCAGCATAGAAAGGGACACAGTCACTACCCACACACACAATATAAGTATGATCAAATACCCACTAGCAGCAAGAGCTGATAACTCTGGGGGGTTGGCAAGACATTTCTGAGCAGCTCCAATGCTCAGAAATCAATGCTCAGAATCAATCAATGGATTGATTTATTTTTTTTCCTTTTTTTTTTTTTTTTTTCTAATCTGGCCTTGCCAGGGTATTTGATGCATTCTTCAAAGTAGGGCCTGGGAATAGCAGTGCCTGGGATGCAGCTGCAGCTCCACTGGAGGAACACTGTGGGTGGAGTACCAGGGTGGCATTGCACATTTGGGGTTAGACAATATATAAGGCCGCGTTGAGCTGCCTGTTGTGCTGCTTGCTAAAGCCAAGAGAGGAAGAACAAACAAGGCTTGGAAAGTGGGGTAGCTTCATGCTCTGCAGAACTGCTTTAAACAACCCCTCTCTGACACCACACCACAGAGGGACATTGATGCAACTCAGCCTGTGCCGTGGTAGGATCCCACACCATCTGGGGTGCAGAGGTAAGGAGAGAGCATTGCTGCCACCTCTCACGCAACTTAAAGCCATCAGTCTTCTGAACCCCTCTTGATGAAACCTGGGGGAAAAAATGGGAAAGAGTTGGTCCAGGAAAGCAATTCCTGCAGCTGAAGTTCTTGAGAGAGAGGCATCTGTTCCTTCGAGCAGAGAGCTTTACAAGAAAGGAGAAAAAACATGCACATAACTGTAAAGGCATACAAGTTCTCAAGTGCTAACTTTATATTTCAGACTTTGGCTAAGATTTTTGCTTGTCACGTTAGTATGTTACTGTAATTGCAAAGTACTTCAGTACAAGCAGAATGCCCCCATACTTAGCAAATTGTACAGATACAATAGATACCATGAAATAAGCATTATAATTAATTTATCTTTATTTTGATATATCATAGTTGTTTAAACAAGTTAATTATTTCTACATATAACTCAGTTCATGCTCATCTTTTAATATTCCTTCTTTTATTTCCTTAACTATTCTCAAGATCCTTGTAAAGCTAACCCTCTTTTCTGAGGAAAACAAGATGTAACTATATCTTTAAAAAATGGCTAAATCAAGCTTTCTTTCAAGCACCACTTTCTGGATTAATGATTTACCAATCCAAACCATGTTTAGTCATTGAGAACTTGGTGTATTGTTTTGCTATTTTCATCCTGCTATTCTGAGCTAGTTCTGTACCTACACGAGACTTAAATAATGGAGAGATCCTGAAATCAGATCTCACTGCTTTTAGATTTATTCACACTCAAACATTCACACTACAACTCATCTGGTTTGCATGATATTCCCTCACACTCAGCAATTTTGACCCCTCTCAAATTTTCTAAATCCTGGGATTTAAGGGAGAAAGCCATGCAACAGGCAATGATTCCTGGAGTCACTCTCTGCTAGTATTTGCTGTGTGCTATAGGATCTACGAGATCTTTCTCATCTCCCTTTCTTATCCAGACTTCCCTGATAGTATCACTTCCCATGCTGGCTTGATGAGTTGAAGAGAAGAAATGCCTGACCCAGTGTTTGAGACTGTGTAACAGCCAGAGTGCTGCAGGCTGATGTGAGCCCAGGAGTAGGGTGGGGGCTTTTTCCATGGATGAATTATGATCCACAATTTAGTGTCATCACATTTTCTATCTGTTACTGATTCTCTTGTTAGTGCCATTCCCTAAGGTGGTCATGAGTGTGTTCCTACATTCCTCTGGTACAATGCTGAGAAATGTGATGCTCTGTGGTTTTAGTTCCCGTAATGAGAACAAGGCAGTTCTCCTCACACACAAAATTTGTAATTATACAAGACTATATAATGTTACTGGCAACTAATTATGATTCTCCGTTGAAATGACATTACTTTATTACACATCATTAACATAAAATGTCAAAACTAGTATGATAGTTGCTTTCATACAAAAAATGAGCCTACTTCTGTAAGTGAAAGCAACAAAATTACAGCAATTTTAGTATCAGTATTTTAATATATTATATATTTTAGTTAATGTGGTCAGACTTTTTCCATATAAAAATCAAAAAAAGGGAATTCTCATTTTAAAAAATGTCAGTGACCATCAATTTTGTTGTCTGCATTTATTATGCAGATTAAATAAAATTCAAAAAACATTAAATGGCAAAGATGGGGTGTTGAACTTATAGCATAAGTTCATATTTTGCTATATATCCTTAGAGCACAGGGTACACATTACAACGAATTTCCTCTCCTCTACCACTGAATAAGTGATATTATTATCATATTGCATACAGTTAAACTGAGACAAGGTATTGAATTCCTTCTGGCCAGACAGTAAGTTAAATGCTGGTGATGGGATGAGGGCACAGGGCTCTTTGGAGCAGTCTAAATATCAGGATATCACATTTATTTCTCATTTACATCCTAGGTTTGAATGTTTCTAAACTAGATAATAAGTGTGTTTTTCATCAAAGATCTGTAGGAGACATTGGTGAAATCAGGTCACAGTTGGCGAGGTACCTACCTGCTCCTTGACAATATTAGGATGTTGGTAACATACAAAACTGATGTGAGGGTAGAATTCCCTTGGCAGCACAGTAAATATGCCACAAGTCACATAACCAATGAGTATAATTTGCAAATGTGTATGGAGAATCAGTCTTGACAGTTTTGTTTACAAAGGCAGGCAGCTATTTGCTGATAAGAGATATGACATGCTATTCATCTTGCTGCTACTAAGCCAAAGGGATTGCAACTATGATAACAAACTGTTAGATTTGATTGTTGGAATGCTTATGCAATGTTAGTAATAAAGGGTGTTTAAAAGCATATCTCATTTGTTCTTGGGCAATCATATGGTATTTCTTATAATAATTTTCCTGGGACTCTTAAAAGGATAAGCTAATTAAAGAAAAGATATCTGTCTGGCTCGGCTTTAATGGGTCTGTGTTCTCTAAGTAGGTGTATGTAGGAAACAGGAGCAGACGTGTCTTTATTTCTCTGCTTGAATAGGTTGAGGCAGAATGTCAAGTGACACAGTCATGGCTTCACATCTTTCAGTTCCTTCATTTTGGTTGGCATTACCTCCACACACCTTCCAAAACTGGAAAATAAACAGTCCTAAAGATAGGACAAAGGTAATGGCTTTAAACTGAAAGAGGGTAGGTTTAGATTAGATAAGGAAGAAATTAGTCACTATGAAGGTGGTGAGACACTGGAACAGGTTCCTAACCCTGAAAATTTTCAAGGCCAGGTTGGACTGGGCTCTGAGCAACCATGTCTACTGGAAGGTGTCCCTGATTATGGCAGTGGGGCTGGAAATGGATGACATTAAGGGTCTCTTCCAACAGAAAACATTATATGATTCAAAGTAGTGCTGAGACCTTCAAGAAGCTGAGGAGGAGGCTTCTGGCTTGTTTCTCTCTCTTACTGACCACCAGAAGAATGGGTCAGCATGACTAACACCTCTCCTTTGTTATCAGCCCCCCTGCTTCAAACAATACTGAGAAAACACTTTTCCCAGCACTCTTCAATACCTGCACCATTTATAGCCTGAGTAACATATTGTTCACACATTTTCTTACAAAGTTTATGATCAAAGCAAAAAACCCCAAAACTTACATAATACTCTCCAGAGCAAATACAGGACTAGAGAACTCAGCCATGTTTTTGTGAAATATTGCTCACCGAGCTTTGTTGAATGTGAACATGCAACTCAGTAATGTGCAGGCAACAGACTGATCCAGCTGTGATGGCTAAAGTAGTGTTTTATCTGGGCATCTCACTCCCACCTCAGCAGGCACAGCTGGGCTGGATAATTTGAGCAGGCAAACCAGGTTGACCATCAGAGATCATGCACATGCCTCACTAATGGATTCAACCAAGGCTGAAAACACTAAAATACCTGGTGAGGGGGTAGCTGCTGCAGGTTACAGCTTGGTCAGTTGAGCTTGTGGCTGACCCCAGCTCACACCTCCTGGTCAGTGGACTGGAAAGAACATTTACAAGGATAAATATTATACACCCTTACAGGGGTAGGGGCAGCTAGGAAGGCTGCACCACTCAGTACTTGAGTTGCTGTGGCTTATTCAGCCTGAGTGCTGCAGTAATTCAGGCAGCAGTCTGCATTTTTTAATGTATTTGAGCATTACACATAAATCTACACAAGGAAGACGTATCGAAACCCCAAACTTTCCACAGCAGGGATTTTGGAGCTAACAAGTGGAAAATGAGTGGCTTTGTTCTCAGTCATTCTTACGGCTACAGGTGACTTTGTGAATAGTGTATACTGTGCCAAACTACAACTGAAATTCTCTTTGAATGCAAGCAGGCCTTAGGTTTAGCAGCAGCTGTGAGATGGAGACTTACTATTAATGGCAGATTCAAGTAGCGTGAACAATAACGAGGCTCTGTTTAAGGTGGACACAGCTTGTCTGCATTAGAACTGGACCCTGAGAACCTGCCTTAATTAACATGATTTTAAGTGGTGTCAGCTGTTTCTGAGTAAACCTATTGATTAGAGCAACAAATGCTTTATTCTTGGTCATACAAGAATATGGGTTTAGGAAGAGAGTTATGAGAAATAGGTGGGATTTTAATTTTTTTTATCTCCAAAGCTTTTGAAAGATGTGATATATTTTAATGGACTGAGAGGATTAATGCATTTTTTAATAATCTGTTATTTGGAAAGCATAAAGAAGAAACCAGTCTGGAATGTGATCATTTTATGTCCATTTCCAGGCATTCTTGACTTAGTTCCAGACAACACAATTTCTTATGCACGGTTTTTACTCCTATTTAGCAGCCTTATTAAGTGAATTTAATCAGGTGCGTACATGTTTATAAAATTAATTTCTTGTCTTAGATATGATTTATAAATCAGGGGTTATAGTGTTTTAAAATACAAAGGTTTGTGTACTAGGATAATCATTTAGTGTACCCTTAAATGTCATCTCTGGGGCCAGGGTGTTGGTTTCATTGAAGGGATCTAGCACATGATAAAGTCCATAGGTGTTCATGATGAGCTCAAGGCTGCAGCTTGCAGTGAGAGGACCTCACTACTGCTTCAGTAGATTGGTCATCTGTCTGAGGTTTCTCTCACTGGTCTTGACAGTGAGAAAAAAAGATCATATTTTAGTAGCTATATTAAAATGTGAGGCATTAATTGTATTATTCTGTACTTCTTCCCAGAGGAAGCAGCTGCACAGTGTGGCATAATTTAATAAAGCTATTCATCATCTGATGCCTGGGTATGAAAAACTTAGCAGGTAGTAGTGTAAGAAAGAACTCCATAGTACTTATTTTGTCAGAAAGTGCACAACAGAACTGCTATACATGCACCTAGGCTTTAGCAAACATCTGTGTATTGATCTGAAGTTAAAATATTGATAAGCCTCTGTTTTGACTCAGAATTGAGAAATTCTCTGGTCAGAATAGGTTATCTAATTTCACCTTACAGTTGCATTTACTTACTCCTCCCCTCACTACGTACATCCAGACTAAAGAATGAAGGGTATAATGCACATTCCTGTACAAGTTGGCCACAAGAGGTGGGATGCCTGTGGGTTGAACATGGGACAAATGACTGTGCCATTGTGTGCCAGAGGCTCCACTCAGCACACACAGGGCTGATGGGTGGCTTCTGGCCCCAGTGCAGAATGCAGCAAGCAGATCTCAACAGCACCTAGGATGTATCTTACACCTCTAGCACACTGGCTTTATTTAAGGTTGACTGATATCTTAGGCAGGCTTCTTCATGCTTGCTACACTGTTTTCCATTTTCAGACTTTTTACCCTCAAGCACATAATTTTTTTAATTTTAAGATAAAGCAAAAAAAATTATTCCCCCTACAACACAGCTACGGGAGTAAAGGTTCAAATTCACCTACTTTTCATCCCCTTTTTCTGATGCAGCTATGCTAACACATGCAGGAAGCAGAAGGTCTGTGTGGGTAATGTGGAAGAGCTCACATGCCACAGGTTCCCCTCCTTCCTCACATATCTCATGGACCATGCAGAAAAATTCTGGCTAATAGCTAGGGGAACTGATAAATCATCTATTTCTAGTACAAACCTGAGGAGGTGGCTTAGCATCTACAGCCTGGTGCTACTCTGCCTCTCTCAGTCTGGGGAGCAGAACTCTGCATGGTGAGAGCTCCCAGGTGGGATCTTTTAACTGCTGGGGCTTAATGAGCATTATGTGAAAAGACCTCTTAAAGGAGGCTGCTTAGAGTTTACTCCTGGTTTTAACGACCCGAGGGTAGTCTAGTTTTGTTGCTGCCTTCTTAAAAGTCCATTTGTGGATATACAGTGGCTGCTCATTCCAGCTTTAAGTCGTGTCCTTCAGCGGTTTTAGGGCATTTCGGTCAGTTTTTTCTAAGTTAGATGTGAATGAGGGACAATTCTCCCCCTTCTACTGCCTTTGACTGGCATGACAGGACTGCACGAGTCCACCTCAGGTACCTGAGCTGAATGACTAAATCGGTGTAAGCTTGGAGATTTATGGGATGAGCACTAAAGTACTGCGGAAAAGATGAAAAAAGAAAAAGCTCTGAGAAAGGCACCTTAATTGGACACGTAGATCAATAAGCAAACGAGCAGCCACGTTTGAAAGATCTGCGACCTACCACAGACAACGGGGTAAAGGCGTATCTGAAATTCGTTTTTCAATGCTTTTTGCTTGCTGCCAAGCACAGAACACTAAGATACCGATCTTGGCGATGCCATCTCCCCTGAGCAATAAAAAACCCACCCTTAATTTACCCGGAGTCATCAGTCAGCTCCCGAGGCATAAACAGGCAGCCGGAGCAGGGCGCGTAGGCTGAGTTTAGCGCTGGATGCCGAGCGGGGTTTGGCACAGGTGGGGGAGTTTTCATCACAGAGACCCGAATTAACTCCGGTGGAGCCGCTCCGCGCCCGCCAGCGCTGGAGGAACAATCTCCGTGCGGGAGAAGCGCCCAGACCGCCGCCCTCCCTGCCCTGCCCTGCCCTGCCCTGCCCTGCCCGCCCCTCCCGGCGCCGCTCGGCCGCACAGAGGCGGGTCCGCTTTGTGCTGCCCGGGGCAGGGCCGAGCCCGGGGCTCCCCTCCCCGCCCCACCGGCCCGGCTCGGCTCGGCTCGGTTCGGTTCGGTTCGGTTCGGTTCGGCAGCGCGTCGGGAGGAAGCGCCGGCTGCTCGGCGGGCGGGGAGCCTGAACCCGCCCCCGGCCCGTCTCCTCCCCTCGGCCGCCGCTCTCCGCCCCCTCCGCCTTCTCCTTCTCCTTCTCCTTCTCCTGGCGGCGGCGGCGCGTTCTCGGCCCCGGCTCCGTCTCGCTGCTCCCCGGGGCTGCCCCGGGCGCGGCTGCCAGCACGGTAAGGGCGCGGTGCGGCTCCATCCGCCGCTTCCCCCTGGCCGGGAGCGGGGCCGGGCGGGACCCCCCGCCACCAGCCCGGGGGGCTCTGGCCGAGGGGCTGCGGGGCTGGGGGGCTCTCCCCTGCCGGGGGCTGCAGCCGGAGCCGCCCAGCCCTGCCCTGCCCTGCCCGGCCCTGCCCAGCCCGGGCGGGGGTCGGAGCGCAGTCCCGTGGGGTGGGTACCCGGGTGTGCCCAGGCTGAGCCCCCCCGTGTCTGGGGCGGCGGCTCCAGCCCCAGCCAGCGAGCGGGGCGGGGAGGGCGGTCTGGCTGCTCTGAAACGCCTCGCTAAACGGCACGGGGAAAACATATGGCCCAGGAGAAAGGCGCTGGAAGCGATCGCTGTTGGACTCCGCCGGGTTATTTTTCCCCGAGTCGGTGCGAAGGGAGAACTTCCTCCCGGGATGCCCTTTGGGGGGATGCGGGGCTGAGCACATGGCTGGGTCTGGGCTGCCCCCCCTGGCTCTGCCCGGGCTGTCACAGGGCCTGCCGCCGCCTGCTCCTTCCCCAGCGCTCCTCTCACCTCAGGAAAACTTTAGCTGGCTGAGGGAAGGAGGCTGCTCCAAAAGGTAATTTACTTAAACGCCTTGGGTTTTTTCCCTGCTCGTCCTCATTCCCTCGCTCAGGCCAAGCATCTGGGAAAAGGAGGGAAAGTAAAGGGGTTATTTGTGTCTAAGGGTCCAATATATATGGCAGCTGATAGTGCAGAGAAGGTTAAAACTTGCAAAGACCTGGTAGTGGCAAGTTAACATCTCCAGTGTAACTTTTTAAGCTTGAATTTCATGGTCCTTTGCATGTTGATTCTTCCTCTGTTTAAAGTCTCTAGATACTCAGATATTTAAGGATGAAACGTCTTCTTTTCTGCTTGCAATGACAATGCTGTTGCATTTTGTAAACATTAGGACAACTTTTATCTTTAGTGTAGACCTTTTTGTCGCTCAGCTGTACTGAACTGTACTAAATACTTGTACTGTTTGTAAATCTGGGGCTGATTTGTTGGGTGGCTTTGCAAAGGTCACTTCAGTTCATCCAGTACAGGCATTTTTCTGTAAAAAACGCCTGTATTGATTTAACGTGGTACAGGGTCAGACTTGGCATTCATGAATTACTTCACGTCTGTACTTGTGTGCTGTGAGAGCCCTGCTTTATAAAGCAACTCTTCCTTAGTTGTGCCTTAAAGCCTCCTGGCAGATCTTGGTGTGGTGTACAGGAGGTGTGCAGCTTTATGGGCATCTAATGTTAAGTGTCCTACTTATTAAAAATGTTGAGAGCTCTAAAAGGGTCAGTGTAATCCATACCACTGACCTAGAATTAACAGGATAAACCACTTTTAAGCATTTCTGGAGTGAAAGGTAGGATGCTATTTCCTCGTGCATGGCTAACAATGACTTGCTTTTTCAAGGTGTCCAGTGCCATGGACACCCAGTTTGGAGGGTGTCAGAACACCCACCTCGCTCCTGGAAAGGCTTGGCTTAAACTGGTGAGGCTGGTCATGAGAGCAGCCTGGAGATGCTCCATGGGGAGATGAACATGATGGTGTTGGTGGCCAAGGGAGGTGGGTGCAGAGACCACCAGTGGTCTTTCATGGCCAGTGGGCAGCCCTGGCTGTGGTGTGGAGCTGGCAGAGCTGTGCACCCTCTCAGGGCCCCCATTTCATGTGGGTTAGTAACTTAGCATGTCAGTTGATGTTTCATGCTGCGGTGCTGAGTTTCCCCTCTGGGTTTCAGGAGGCAGCAGGCAGGTGCCTGTGCCGTGTAGGTGCAGGCATAGCAGGAATGTGGTGGTAAGTGTGATTTACTGCCTCGATGGGACTGATAGCCTGTGCCAGCAAGTTCACTCTGCTGCACAGAAGGTCTGGACTGCCTTCGTGCCAGTGCATCCGTGTTAAGCAAATTGTATCACAAGCTAAAGTTTAGAGGGAGACCATGTTTTCCAGATTCACGTGGAGATCATTCACTGTCACTTTGCTAGAGAAGCTCTTCCTTTGTTGTGTTCTAGCTGTTGGCCACCTGCACCCTCCTTCTCTGCCCCTCTTAGGCTTGTGGTGTCCATGTTGAAGATCCATGTTGCTGCAGTTAATATAGGTGCAGTCTTCCACTGGGTAGGAGATGGTTTTCTATTAAAGGTTCATGCATCTGTTTCAAAATCTGGAGGTCTAAGGTTGATATACTAAGGTGAAACTGAGTCAAATTATAGGATGCAACTTTGCAACCGTGTTTTGATTGCTCGGAGCTACTGAGCTCATTTTGGATAGTGTGCTAGTGTGTAAAGGGAAGGTGTTTCTCAAATGTGCTTTTGTAAGTATGTTTCCCAGTGCTGACTAGTTAAGTCAGAAGTCAGTACACTGAATTATCATAGGGTAGATTTTGGCCATTAATTGTAGTGGAATGCAGAGTAAATGAAGGCTTATGTTTACAGCCTGCCCAGAACTAGAGGGTGTATCTTTAAATTTTGGAACATCTCTAGTCTCTCACTGGCTGACAGTATGTCTTGTTTTCTGCTCCTGGATTACGGCTCCCTTCCATAAGGCCTTAAGCATATGTGTTGATCAGCCACAAGTTAATAATTTTGAATTAAACTGAAGGGTAAGTATATGCCAACTACAAAGTGTTTTTCTTTCAAGGAAGCTTTATTTTAGTAGGGCAAGTTCTGAGAAGTTAGAAGAACTAGTTTGTGTTGTCCACAGAACTAAAGGCCTGTAGGAGTTGGAGATTTAAATTAAAAAAAAAAAAAAAAAAAGAGCTTGGACTCTCTTAAGTGAAAGGTACAATAGCTGCTTGGAAACTGCGTTTTAAGGAGGGGGGAAAAGCTTGCCAAGTGGGGCTGTGGACCTTGCTGTGAGAATAAGATACTGCAAGTTACCAGAAAACCTAAAAGGAATGAAGTAAAGGAGGGAATTGATTGTTGGAGAGCAGAAACTGCAGGAATAGCATGTCAACTGCCAAAAACTAGAGGATGAAGAAATTTAAGATGAAGACGGGGAAAAAAAAATAAAAAGAGCAGAAGAGAATTTGGCTATGATGTTGTGAGGACCAGGCTGTATGAAAAATGCTTGATGCCTCTAAAATTAGCAGTTCTTGTTTTAGTTGTTTAGTTTTAGATAACCATGAGGATTTGAAAGATAGGGTGCCAAATGGAATTGACTAGAATATATGTCTTATGTCTGCTCCCAGTCAAGCTAAGTCTAAGGGTCTCTGCTTTTGGGTTCTGAAAGAGCTGGTGCAGGGCGCTAGAGCCAGGTTAAAAAGTAGAATTGGCTGTTATCTGTTAGGCTGAAGGTAGCAACTGTGGTAGCAAGATAGCAAAAGATGTATAGTTCCATTTGTTTTAAAAGGAGAAGAGAATGATATCTTCACACCTTTTACTCTCGTCACAATAGAATTCAAGGATTTAGAATAAATTTGGAATGGAAGAAGTAATTAAGTATACAAAGCTAAGTGGAAAACAGGATAAAATGCATGGTGTATTTGCCACAATTAGGTCATGGGAGACTAAAGTCGTATTGTTATTGGTTCAATGTCCTAGACAATAGGAGAAGAAGGCTTCAGTTCCATGTATATACACCAAAAATAACTGAATTGGAAGCATGAGGCTTAGCTAAAAGTGTCTCCTGAAGGAGAAATTCTGAGTTTGTCTACCTGAATAAAGGAATTGTTCATGCCCTGCATCAGTATTAGTGAGGAGCTGCTCTCTTTACTTCACCATACTGCAGTAAACTATATGAGAAGGACAATTGCTGATGAGACAGAGTTGGGAAACACAGTCAGCACCGAGGTGGTTGGATTATTGCACAGGAAGAATTGAATGTCTGTGATGACTGAAACAATATGAATGACAGGAAGTTAAATACCTCTGAAAGCAAATCACTCTACTGAGTGATTCTTAGCAACACATCTGCTATCAGCTGGCAAGTCATCCCTTAAAACAGGTTTGGAAGAAAAGGCCTGACCACCATAGTCAGACAGAGATGACTCTTATTTGATACTGATCATGAAATGGGAGCAAATGTGATGCTCAGGAAGAGCTCTTCAGTAAAGATAGACAAGTTCTTAGGCAAGGCATTAGGGTGACTTTGTGTCAAATACTGTACATAGTTCTGGGAACTTATGTAAAGAAAATATTAAATCCTAGTGGAACGTGTAGATGAGCATCCAAGCTACAAAGAGCATGTATTGTGAGCAGTCTGGAATTAGATAAGAGACCAAAACTTAAACTATTCTGGCTTTTGTGTCTTAGTAATGGCAGAGATGGGAGATAACAGCTGCTTAGAGATTCCCTGGGGCAAATTCTTGGAGGAGAGGAAGGGTCATAAACTGAAGATTCATCTGTGATTTTGGGTTAAAAACTTGATGTACAGAAGGGTAATTTGATGAGTGAATACAAGAATAATGCATGTGGGGAATTCAAAAGGAGTTTCCTTACTGTCAGATTTTGGATGCCTTCCTAGCTGTATGTATCCTGAGCCTCAGCTAAGTATCAAAGTTTGCGTGTGACTGTTCAGGAATTGAGCAGTTCAGGTAACTGAAGCTGCCATATTTTATGCTTTTAGTATTCACAGTTAATCAACAGAAATAGAAGTCACTTCAGTAAAGGAGGTGTGATGAGCAGAAGGACTTATTTTTGGGGAGCGTATGTTGTCTAGTCACATGATGGGTGGAATTTATAGCAAGTAAAAACACTTATCTATGACATTAGTAGCTGTTTTGTTCTCTTTTTAGTGCATAATGGAGTGGAATGGAGCTGAACTCATAAAATATTAAAGATAACCACAAATTAATATGTGTGGGACAGAAAATGCATAAATGGACGTGCAGGCTGGAGGTCAGGTTGGCTGACTTGCACCCATAAATAAATAAAAGGGTTATGTTCTCCTGTCTGGTGAGTGCCCGTCTTTATCCTCTGTCTGATTTTATGCTCTCTGGTCTTAGGCTGTGCTCCCAGGAGTAGAAGGCTGCCTGGGGAGGGCTTTGGGCAGAATCTTGTGCAGTAGGTGCAGTGCAGAGCTGTTGAAGACCCACGGTGGGGGTCTCCCAGCTGGGGGGATGTGTGCTTGTCTGTGGCTTCCATCTGCAGTACCTGACCCAGGTGCTGGTGCTGAGCTAGGCAAAGACCTAACCACTGGGAAGAAATAGAGGTATGGGGTATGCCAGTTGAGACACTCTTTCTCTAGTGACAGTGTTGAAGACTTGACTGGTACACAGTGAGGAGACACATGTCCCATTGAAAATGTAGAGAATGGCACATGTGGTTTGAAGGCTATGCCATGTTGACTTTGTTTGATCTTTGCTATAGCATCAGTCTCTGTCTGTTTATAAGCTGTCCTGTGGCTGGTCTGTGTATGCCCAGTGAAACTTCTGGAAGTTTTGAGATGACTTCAAAAAGAAAAATGAATATGTCACCTGTGTGAATGTATTTTGAGAAGAACCATTGAAAAAATAAGGTCCTTTGAGTGTGTTTGTACATCAAAGTAAGATCAATATCTTGATATTGCTTTATGACTGTTTGTTTTGAATTTATAAGGCAGGTGTCTTACTTCCTTAGAAATAATCCAGTTGCAAACTCCCTTCCAATGTAGCTTATTAAAAATCTGAACTATTGAATTTTAGGTTTTTGCTCTAAATGCCTGTGCATTTTTTTGCTTTAAAGAGGAGGTATGTAATGAACTCAATGTGTCAGCATGCCCTGTAGGAAGAAATTGTGAAAAGATTGTGTTGAGCCATCAGAAGAATAATTAAACAATCCTAGGGAAAATAGAATTTATTGTCCTGGTAGCTTTTAGCACACATTATTAGGCTATTTGCTTACTTTTTCATTCACTGCTATTGCCCTGTTATACAAGTGCTGGGTGTATAGTTAAAAAAAAAATATGAGACTAGGGCTGTGCTGGGCATTATAACATCTTTCACTTGACAGCCTTCAAGTCCCAAATATTAATGGATGAAGTGGAAGAGTTATTTCGTGTTTACAAAGGAGAGAGTCAACGTAAATTCAAACAGTCTTTAGCAAATCAAAGAACAGAGCACTTGTCTCCTGATGCTTTGCTGTGTTCTTTAAAAACAAAAATCACTCAAATAACTTCCTGTTACAATTTGAGGTCTTGGAAAAGTCTGCATTAAGAAATGGGAGGAAATGTTTTAAGACTTTATTGGAAAGGGAAGATAATAATAGAGTTAAGTATTGTCTGAGTAGTCTTCTTCATCCAGTGCCTCTCCACAGTATTAGGCAAGTCTGTTTTAAGTAACTACCCGAATTCATGAGTGGACCCAGACCTTTGGATTTGTAATGACCTTTGTATGTTGTCTCTCTCTATTTGACAGGTTAATCTGTGCATACTACTACTTGGGAGGTCAGGCAAGCACAAGGAAACTGTTACTGATGTATGCATGTGCATATATAGATATATGCAGTTTAAATTAGGATGGAGGAGAACCATTTAAGTAATGCTTGGGTGGAACGCTTTTGAGACAATGATGATGATAATGTGCATTTTATTTGTATTTTATTTCATATATATAAAACTTAATGTTGCTGTGATATATTTGTAAATCTGTTGTCTTCCTGTCTAACTCCAGTGGGTTTAGACCATTTTTTAAATCTTACTTAAGAACCTTTAAGTTACTTCTCATGCAGCCATGTACTTCAAGATTATATTTTGAAGAATTCCTATTTATTACTAACATTTGTAAATTGCTCATGTTAGTACAAGTAAGTAACGTGATACATTCCTTGTGCATCTTGTATTTAATTTCAAGATTCTTATTATCTGTGTCGTTTTGCCTTTCTGAGCTGCAGTATTAGTGAATTTTATTACTATTGGGTTGTCCCAGTGTGTTAGTTCGGGTGTTGAATGATAATTGTGGTGAGTGTCAATCCTGAATGAATTTAAATGGTAGGCAGTGTGAATGGGACTTCATGGTTTGCTTTTTCTCCATTTGGATAGATGTTATTTTGTCACTAAAGATCACTCTACGTAACAAAACTTTATGCAATATGTAGGGACTTACTGATAAATCAATTAATTTCATTGATTAGTATCTGCTAATCAGAAAATAGAATCGCAGTTCCATAATGTGTAGTTTCTGCAATGTTTGTACAAATGCTTGGGGAGTGTTGCAGATGTGAAGATCTGCTTATTCAGATTTCCTGCAAGGCCTCCATACATGCTTTACTGAAGGATTTCAGGTGTTTTAGTTAATTGTCTTTATTTATTGTTGCTGTGGTGTCTCCATCTTGCACTGTTTTCTGTGCAAGTTTGGGGTTTACTCCTGTTATAATATTGGGTCCTACTTCCTGCAAATGAAATGATGCTTATTAGGTTGAGCTTCAGAACTTCTAGCTGAAGTGAATCCCCTAAATCTTTGCGTATTTAAAACCACAGATTTCAGGTCTTTCCCCCTCGTGCCCCTTTCTTTCTATTTGATAGACTGTGAGGAAAAAGAGACACTCTAATGAAACATAGCATATAGGAGTGCACAGTGTTCTCTTTAATTTGGAGAGAAATGTTCTTTTCCTCTCATCTTTGGTGTAGTCATTTGAGGTGCTCACTTGTGACTGAAATAAATGAATTTGTTTATTTAGAAAATAAATCTTGATCAGTTTTCTGATGGCCTGTTTATTATAGCAAGTTTGTGCTATCACACAAATATTTTTTAGGACTGAGAATTCTTTTTTTTCTTATTTTTTTCCCTGTTTTATTGAAAGATGATCAGTATCATTTCTCTCTTCCTTCCCTCTCAATCCCCCTTAACCAAAACAAACCCTTCGGTCCTTAAACAAAAGTGTCTTTGTTTTTACATTTGTTTTATGAAATTGCTTGAATCCTTTGGGAAAAGCTTTCCTCTCACAGGAAGAGAGGAAGAAAACCCCCCACCCTTCTAAAGCCAAAAACAGCAAGCCTGCTACCAGACATTACTTTGTTTTGCTATCTGAATAGTAGCAGATTGCATTAAAAAAGCAATTTCTCATCTTAATGAATGAAAAGTGCAATTGCAGAAATGCACACAAATAGACAAATGATTTTCACTCAGCAAATGTAAATTTGGTAGTATTCAGGGCAATAGCTTGCTGCATGCCCTTTCTGGGAGCTTCTTTGCATTGTTGCTGTTGAGAGTGAAATTTTAAATGGGCATTTCGTAGTTCTGAGAGGTGGGACTATCAACTGCTCTTTGGATTTTTTTTTTTATTATTTTTTTTTAATGCTATTTAGTCCTAAAAGTCTCTTGGCTCTACAGCTTTGTGCCATTCTAATGCTGTGGCCCCCAGCTGTGAAACCATCCACCCTGGCATACCAGGCAGTTGTGTGAAATACCATCTCCTGACCTAGAAACCTGGAAACTGGCAGCAAACATGAGTTAAATGAGAGATTGCACCAGGAAGACAAAGAATTATGTGAAATATCATTCTGCTAGTTTGTCTACGTGGGCTTTATCCAGAATATATAGTAAAGAACAGAAATGCTGATGAGCTAGAACAAAATTATTGCAGCAGACTTTCTCCCAAATGTAATAGAAATGCAAAATTGAGTCAGTGGCCTACTGTTCTTGATCAGCTGTACTATTATGCAGGCTGAAGGGATCAAAAACGAAGAAAAATTTTCTGAGTAAATGCTGAATGTGAATTGAAAAATAAGGAGGCCTCCCTTAACACCAAGAAGTAAGGGCTTATCTTCTGAAGAGTGAAAAAGCAGACACTGGGTTAAAATAATTGATATGGGACTGTCCTAGAGGACCCCTTTGTAAGCACTATATGGAGAATTAGGAGTATGATGGTCTCCCTGGGTTCCAGTGGCACCTCACATCTTAAGCAGCTCTTGAATTTTGCTTGATATTCCCTCTGCTGGTGCCCTGCATTGCTCCTGTCCCCCTTCTGTCCCCAAATCCCATGCTCTGTCAGCTTTATAGCTCATGCTGGATCTTCCTGTGTGTGCAGCCTGTGCAATCATGGTGATTTGGATACTGTGCACCCATAAAACTGCTGTGTCCTCATGACTGGCTTATCCATAGTATCCTGGTGGAACCTGCATGTCATTTCCTGGGCTTACTTTTTATATCCTAACCTTGCAGGTTCACCTGCTTGTGCTTCCAGTGCCTGGGAAGAGAGCTGTGTGCTCTGCTGTCCTTCTGGAATAGCATCCATACCTCTCATAAACAGGCATGTGCTGAAATGATTATACAGATGTTCATCTTATGTCTGAAACATTTTTAAGTGCTCTTCATGAAGACTAGACCAGAGAAATTATAGGCTTTGGAGAGATAGAAGCTGAATTAACTTGTGCTTTGCTGGCTAAGCTGCATTAACGTTTTCATTACTTCACTGGCCTAAAATGCAGTAGGCCAAAGCTGTAGGGAGAGGCCCTGTCCCCCAGCTATGCTGAATTTAATAAAATATAGGATTTCTCCTTCTAAACTTTCATTATCCAAGAACCTCTATGAACGTATCAAATGATGCTATTTAGATTGTTGCAATCAACTAATTTGATTTCCGTATTACTTCTGGATGACTGTTACTGAAAAGATTTTTTTTTTTTAATAAGGTGCCTTGCCCCAGAATGAAATCAGATCCTCACACTCCACCTCCTACATATATTTTACTAGATTGTGTGGGCTGTGCTGCTGAGCCAGAGAGCAGAGAGAGGAGTATTTGTCTCCTGTGCTGTTGTTGTGGTCAAGGCTAATCAAATGCTACTAGTGACAGTAAAGCTTGCTTTACTGATGAATAACTGGATGGTATTATATATTTTGTTCAGAGGGGATCAACATAGATGCTGACTAGAAGAGCTGCCCACCTGAGAGATCCATGCTCACTCTCACAGTACCCTTTGGTTGAGTTTGCTCTGTGCCCAGAACGCTTTCCCTGAAAATGCTGTTCCCTGTAGATGTAGCTGACCTGGGACGACAAGGTACAGACTAGAGGGACAAAGGCTGGTATCCAAAAAGCCCTTGCAGTGGATGTGGTTAGTATTGCAGGTCTGCAAGCCAGAGGTTGTCACCTGTTGCTGCAGGTTCAAGCCTGGAGCAATTGCTGTATGAGTTGGACATGAAGGCAAGGAGGCAGCTTGTATTATGGTAGTTGTGATACAGATACTGTCTGATGCAAAGCTGCCTGCTGTGAGGTTCCAGTCTTTCTCCTACGTCTTTCCCATGTCTTGAACTTCTACTAATTTAAAGCTGAACTTCTAATGAGAAGCAAAAAAAACCTGTTCCTTAATCAGTGTGATTTGCTTTCATGGAATACTTTATTCAACTTAGTGCAAATTGTGAAAGCCATGTTATATTTGAAAATTATGTCAGCTGTTCTTGACATTGAACCAGACAGAAGAGTGCTGACAATCCCCATGAAGTCTGGCTTCAATGAAGTGGAATTTAGTACCTTAATATACTGAGATGAAAGAGGCAATAAAATAGTTTTCCATGTAGTCCCTTTTGCATTACAGTTCTGGACTTGCAACTGTGGATTTCCCATTGTTTCCTTAATACCTTTTCTTCTTAATAGTCAATATATAGAATACCAAACTCCTAAAATTCACTTATCAGTTATTCTAATAACACTTTATATAATAAATATGTTGGTGTAGAGATAATGGGCTCTTGTTCTTCTGTAGAGCAGTCACATGGGCACAAGTTCTTTTATTCTTTCTTTCTTTGAAGTTGTTTTGCAGTTACATGGAAATGCAGAGATTTTCCTAGGCTGGGATTTTTCTCAAGTCAATGTCAGAACTCACTTTTTTGTAATTGCAAAGATGCAGAGTCTGACAACAAGATAAACAGAACTTTGGTGAGATATATCTTGTTCACAAAGTGAACAGCTCTTATAATTTTTTTCCATGATCAACTAACTCACACACATGGCAATTAATAAAAGTGCAAATGAGAATGTCAGAAACTCTGTGGTCACTGCCCTGTAAGCTTCACTGGCAGCTGTAATGAGTATTCTCCAAGGTTGAGGAAGAGCTAGGATATGGAGGAGGGAATTACAGTGCTAGAGTATGGCTGAGTTAATTGTGGCTTCTGTGCTTTGTACCTCTGAATTCTTCTGACAGTGAAAGGAGTGTGCCATTGGATTGTTGTCCAGCTTCTCTCTTTTTTTAATATTATATCTCTGATCACAAATTCACAGACTTTGGCAGCTTAAAGTATAGGAGAACTTCTTTTCTCTGATGAGAAATTGCAGAATATACCTGCTTATATGTTCTCAATTAAATGATGGTTTTAGTTTTAACTAATTCTCTTCTGACCTGGGAAGAAAGGGGATATGTTCTTCATGAAAAAGGATGTATTTATTCTACATGGAAACCATGTACAAAGTTTTCAGATGATTTAAAAGCATATTTCAAGACAAATCAGAGTTACCTTGATTTATATATTTGGTCTTCAGTCTGACTGCGTACAAAATGTAAAGCGAAATAAAATTAAGATGTCTGGTTTATTATGTTGTCTACTCAAAAAATACATCTAAGTGTTCACAAGGGAAAATTTTCTTGGGAAAAAGATTAAAATAAAGTACTGCCTTACTGTCTCTGTTGTTACTTTTCTGTTGTCTTAAGTTTTTTTGAGCTTTTTTTTTTTTTTTCCTTCTAACAGTGCCTAGGATGTGTATTTGAGCTAGCCATTAATGCTTCATTTTTGATGTCTTTAGTACCTGTAACTCTATGCTAATGTATGTAGATGAACAGGCCAAGACTTGACCTATATAATACAAGTGTCTTAATTTACTCCTTTGTACATTCCAGGGTGTGGGCATTTAAATAAAAAGGGAAAAGAAAAGATGAGCTGGTGCCTGGTACAGTAATTCTAGCTGGAGACTGATACTTGCGATAGGAGGGCAGTTATCAAAATAGCCACCATCTGATGCTGGTTTTATCTCATTCCTGCTCTAAAGGCAGCTCATGGAGACACATCTGCAGCCAGGCAGAGCCCAAGAACCTGCTTGGACAGAGTCATTCCTCAGTCCTCCATTCCATCTTGATGGCAGGATGCACATGTTAGGCTTGTCCTGGTGTCAGGGTGCACCTTGCAGCTTTGCTTCCCAATGATCTTGGGAAGAGGCAGCCCCTGGAAAGCACAGAGCCTCCCTGCTGTGCCCCAAGTTCAGGCTTCCTGCAGGCACCCACAGGACATGGCCTGGCCTGCTTCTCCCCTGGATTAGAGCATGGCTGTCCTTGGGGTTGGACCATAGATTCTACCTGGCCCTCCCTCCTGAATCCTTTGGTGTCTCGTCTCTGGTTAAGTGATGGACACTTAATAGGAGAGCCACGGATGATTCATTGGATGCTGTGTCAGGAATTCAGCTGTGCAGAGCACTTGCAGGTTGTAGTTGAGATTTTGCATCTTAAATAGAGAGAAATAACAAATCCTTCACATTAAACGGTATGAGAATACACAAAAGAACATTTCCAGGAAAGCATGCATGCATGAGATGGGGAAAAGGAGTTGATCTGGTTTCTGATTTGTGCCGTTAACTGTGGCATCCGCAACATTCCTTAGCGGTCAAGAAACTGTTATGTGGATGTCTGCAGGTAATCTTGAGTCATCTGGGAGACAGAAGACTGAATCCTCCTCTCTATCCCTTGGTATTCTTTTTGTAACATGATGGTGTCCACATGTGTCCACACACAAATAATATTCTTTGTTTGAAAGTCCTAAATGTCTCTGTGGGGACCAGATCTGATCTTCTAGATGAGCTTTCCCTTTCTGCAGCTGGTTTGGACTGAACCTGGGGAAACAGTTCCAGTACATGATCTGCATTGAAAGGAGAAGCCTTGCTCCTCTGAGGACTGTTAGCTATGGTAGGAACGTAGTTCTTAGCAGGAGGGCTGGGCTCAAATTCTTGCCCTGCCCTGTGCTTTGAGAGATTGTTCATGAATTCTGAGCTACAGCATTGCTCCCCTATATCCTCTGAAGGCTGCTGAACAGTCTGGTGATAAGGCAGACTGAGGTGGGCACCCAGTGAAATGTATTTCCCAGGTCCCTCTCTCAGGTTCTCCTAAAATTCCTGAAATGCTCTTACTTTTATCTTCCTGTCAATCCTTGGAGTTGGATTGTCTGGAAATAGTTATTTTCTTGTAGAAGCTCTTGCTGGTGGTATAAGATAGCTTGGCAGCATCTGTGAGAAAATAGTTATATAGGGAACAGGTTATTTTGAGATTTTTGTCTTAACTGGAAAAGTACCAAGAGCTAGAAAGTGCAAAATACATGTGGGGTTTTTTTTTTTCCCCCTGAAATTTCACACCACTTTTCAAAATAAATTCTTCTGCCTTTAAGTGGGTGAGTCCTTGCTCAAAAGTAGTGATTCCCAAATGTTCATATTTGAGCCAAGAATAAAATCTCTTTTTATGCAATCTCTTCAGAGCCTGCCTTTAAGAAAGAAAGAAAGAATTTAGTCTTCTTTTAGAGACTTTATTCTCTTTATAGAACATCAGTTTGCTTTTCAAAGGAAAAACTGAGAATTGCAGTGAAGAGGCTCTGTTGTATCTTGGCTTGATTTTATGCAGGATAAAGCTGTTTAGTATTTAATACAGTAAACTGTTTAAAAGGATAAGTTATATAATTACCATGAACTTTTAAATAACGATTAGTATTAGTACTTGATTGTCTGTCAAGGCTGTGGCTTTGTAAGTAGGAAAATGGTTGCAGATATAGTCAGAGCTTTTTAAGATTTTTTCCCCCTTTTTTTCTGTTTATCCTTATTTGCATATCTTAATTATGTAAACATCTTCAGTTTGGAAGCTGAAATGCTATTTTATTTCTCCAAGTATCTTTTGATATCAGCTCAGTGAGTTCCAGTTTTTAGGAACTTGTTAACTTGCCTCTGACAGTTTCTTTGTAGTCAGATATGGCAGCTCATGTCTGAGGGCATTAAAATAATAATGAATACCATAAAATTCTTTGTTTACTTAGTGATGTGATCCTGTGGGTTGATTTCAAATGAACAAACATCCGTATGTTGTACAGGAGTAAGTAAGTTGTCCCTTGCTCTGTGGTACCTGTTGCTGGACTGCAGCTGACTTCAGGCAATAAAAAAATCTTGTGGTAGAATATGAAGTGGTGTGAAAGCACTCCTGATGGCAATCAGCTTGTCATGTATGCTTGAGGGAAAGGGTCAGAAAGTAGCCTGCAAGCATTTCCACTTCAGAGTGTTGAATTGTGGTTTTATTATTGCCGTATTTGGCTAATAATGGGGTTGGAGTTGGACCCAGTTTATAAGTTCAGTTCTACTCCACTTCAAGAGAAACAGCACCAAATGTAAGCAAAATGTCTCTTGCTCCATTAGTATTTAAACTTTTGTAGCAAAATTACTTAGGCCTGAAAGCAGTAGCTTTGGTCTCAGAGGCAAACAGATGCTTCTCTGAGATGCTGCACTGGAAAGTATATTGATCTCTGGCTCTTTTTATTGTACTCTATGCTAAACTTATAATCACAGGATTTAGAAACCCCTCCCCATGTACTTTTTTATAAGTGACCCAATCTTTCCATGATACAAAATGGACTTGTGGACCTGAGAATGTTTATTTAACTGCCAGGTGCACCAGAAGAGTTCCCAGACAGAGACAGCTGGAATTCCTGAGGTCCCAAGCCCAGCCAGAAATTCTTCCTGCAGCACCCAATGTTGTAGTACAAAAGTATCATAAAAGGTTGTGCGAAGCAAAAGGAGATGATATTTAAAGATTAGGCTTGGTTTTTTACTAGTAATTTTGCAGCACCAGATAAATGATAATATTTAATTGTTAGGGGAATTCCATTGTGTTTGAAGGATTCTTCTTCTGCTCCTCAGTTTGTGGAGACCTTTACCAAGTGAGTAGCCTTCTTCAGTTAATACAGGAATTTACATAAAGGTGATGCAAAGTTCACAGAGTAGTAATGTGGTATGGCTGTCAACTTGAACTGTTTAACAAGTTCACAGCAAGAGGGTTTTTGTTTTGGGGTTGGTTTTTTTTTTTTTTTTTCTGTCTTTTCTGGAGCTTTTTCCTACTGTCGAATGATGGGTTGTGCATATGTCACATCCAGGTGACACATCACATTCTGACAAAATCACTGACAAGCTGATGTGCATGGTTATTGTTTGTTTTTTGGAGAAGGCAGATACTACACTTCCTAAGCCAAAGAGAAACTTTTCTCAGACAAAATCTGATCTCTTTGTAAGTACTTTTAAATCCTGCCTGTGTATTGCAGGTGCATGCCCAGACCCCATGCTGCCTGGTGCCTGCTACTTCTGTGAACAGAAGGATTAGAATAAAGTTTCAGCCTTAATCCTGGGTTTCCTGCACTGATTCACTTTACAGTCTTATTCCTGTTTAGTTGCCTGTGTGTTAAAAAGCATGTTTTTATTTATACTTGCTGTTACAAAAAAAAAAAAAAAAAAAAAAAAAAAAAAAAAAAAAAAAGAAATGGCATTCACTGTGGTATTTTGGTTTTTATTGTTGATGAACTGTGTAAAGATTTATGTCCTTTTTTTTCCCCTCAGACTCTTAACAAGATAGTAATTAGCCATGTGCTATGCAAATTCATGCAGAAAACAAATTGGTTATGTGTTAATTAAAACTAAATGACAGCAATTTTATATTTAGGTTATTTTAGTGTGCCTAAATTATTTTGGATTTGAAGTCTTAAGTGTTTTTCAATGCATGCCTTAGTCCCCTCCTTTTTTAGTTTCAAACTATAGTAAATATATATGGTTTTTTATGTATAGAATTATATGCTATAATTTTTTTTAAATAACCAGTATTTGCCTTCTTCAGGGCTTGAACTGACCTGCAGAATTTTGTGAAATGTGAAAAATAATTGTTCGCTTTTTTAGTCGTCTTGCTTTTTGTACTTTTATGACCTTTGCAGTTTTAAATGTGGTGTGCAGAAATTGAACTTGCATCTAAGATTTAGTATTGGCTGGGACAAGATATTGTAACTAAATTTGTTCAGCAATATGTTTAATGGACAAGAAATTGGTAAAAGACTGTTTTCTCTTTACGCAATTTTTTGTTTATCCTTGAAAGTTTTGCATTTGGGGAGCTATTTAAATCATCTGTCTTTATAAGCTAAATCAATAGCAAACGTACAAGATGGTTTATGCAACAGGAAAATTAGTTTCTTGGTGTTCTAACAGATTTAAAAGAAATATTTTTGAATTGTGTAGTAGTGGCATGGGATGGTTTTTTTATTAAAGAAAACATACTCGAAGCATATGTTTATGGTAGGTTAATTTTTTTTTTTTTTTTTTGGGTTTTCATGTCTTAATTTCAGTTTCTTTACCAGTCTATTGCAAAACTGGGCTTGGTGCCCTGGTGAGTCCTCTGAGAGTTGTGTGAAAATCTAAAGTCAAAATTTCAGGGGTTTTAAAACCACTAAGTCAATAAGATGTTCGACATGGAGTTAGAATTATTTTATATTTGGATGCTGCAAAAGTATAAATCCATGGCTAAGGTGTACAGGAAAATCAAATGTATGGAGGTAAATGAAGCTACAGGGGGCTGCTGGGGAAAATTCCAGATGTTGACAATTTCACTAATGTGTTTCTGTGAAATGATTGCTGGTGTTCCCTTGTTCTCACTACTCAGAAAGGTGCTTAAGTGAAAATTAAGCCTGTTGGGAGGAAGTGCTGATTAGCTCTTGTGTCCCATGTGGTGGAGTCAGGAGCTTTCCCCCCTGCATGGGGAGGGAAGGGAGGATGGGGAATTCTTCCATCTCTGTTCCGTGTATTTGTAATCTCCTGCTGTTATTATTCAGAGGCCTAAAAATATATTGGATTCTGCTTCAGAAAGAAGATTGAATACATGTTATTGTAGGAACAGTGTTTTAGATAGTTTAGGCAAGAAAACAGCTGTTGTGTAAAAATGTCTACATGAGTGTAGAGTCTTCCTTCGAGACAAATAAAATTGTTTTCGATACAATTGAGTGCAGTTAGTTTGGATTTTTTTCAATTCTTAATAGAAGCTCAGCAGTAAGCCTTGAGCACAGAATAAATTCTTTATCCTGTGTGATTTGTGTGCATTTGTCTTTTAAATCTGTTTAACAAAGTAGTGCAACAAATTTGGGATTAGCAACCTGCTAGTTAGCTTTGCTGGAGGAAGCTGGGACAGAAAAATGAGGAAAATCATGTTTTTTGCATTAGGTATGATGAGCTGACACAAAGATTAGCTGTATCGTGCATTTCTTTTCAAATGGTTCCTGACCTCATGGGTGCAAGGAAGTTGTGATTCAGCTGTAGCAGGATAAATTTGGCAAAGAAAATAAGCATGGGTTTTGTGCTGATTTGTATATTGGCAGAAAGATACTCTCAGCTCATAGACTTTCCTTTTACCTCTCACAAATTTAAAAATAAGGTTGATTTAGTGCCAAATGTCTTTTGTAACACATGCCCTTGTATTGTATTTTAGTGCTCTATACTGTTTGTAGTGCCTTTATTTTTTCTCTGGATCTGCTCTGACGTGTATGATATGGAGGGCTGTAAATGCAAGTAAATCAAGCACTGCTTGCAGAAGTTTCTGATATGTTATGAAATACACATTTTAAATTTCAGTAACATGAAATCCTGACTGTAAAATCCTACTTTTAATCTAGGCTTATTTGGTTAGGCTATGTTAAATCCACTCCTAAAAATACTCAAGCTTATTATTATTATTATTTTCATTCAAGATCAAATCTCTTTGAACTATGTAGACACGCACCTGTGTTCATTTTAATCCCTGTGTAGTTTTCATCAATTATCACAGCAGGCAAGAAGAAAATCAAATTGTAAAATGCTTTTGAAAAGTAAATACATGCAACTTGGGGTTCAGGTTTCTGTTTTAATCAAACATCATCTGTATTCATGTTCTTAGGCAAAGCTGGGTGAGGGAGGAGCACAAAAAGCCTTATTCTCTTTTCATTGTGAAATATCTGTTTTGAAGTGCTCTGCTCTGTATGATGAGTGTAATATGTTCGTGTTTGTAGAGGAAGGCTGTGTTGTGTGTGTATATGCTCTTTTTTTTTTTTTAAGCTGGAGAAAATCTAGGTCAAGAGATTTCATTCTTATTAATAACTTAAAGCTTTATTCCTCAAAATTTATCCTCCATAGCTAGAAAGCGTCCTTACTGGGGAATCACTGTTGCTCTCAAACGTGGATGGGAGCATTTTCCTTTCTATCAGGGTATTAAGGTGTTCACCTTAGAATCATGGAGTCATTTAGTTTTGAAGACCTCCAAGGTCACTGAGTCCACCCATAAACCTAACACTGTCAGCTATGTCCACCACTAAACCATGTCCCTGAGAACCACATCTACACAGAGGTATGGTGACTCCATCACTTCCTTGGGCAGACTGTTCCAGTGCTTGACAGCTCTTTTGGTGAAGAATTTGTTTCTATTATCCAATCTATAACTTCCTTCACACAGCTTGAGGCCATTTCCTCTTGTCCTGTCATTTGTTACTTGATAGAAGTGACTGACCCCCACCTGGCTGCAACCTCTTCTCAGTAGTTGTAGAGAGCAGTAAGGTCCCCCATGAGCATCCTTTTCTCCAGACTAAACAACCCCAGCTCCCTCAGCAGCTCCTCCATAAGACTTGTGCTCCAGACCCTTTATCAGCTTTGTTGCCCTCTGGATGTGCTCCAGCACCCCAATATCTTTGTTCCCCTGTGTAATTTTAACACCATCACAGAACCTCTCAGGAGCCTGTTCTTTGTGTGTTTGTCAGTGTGGGGCTGAGCTTGGGGCTGGGGACTCGTGGCGTTTTCCATTCCCTGCTGTCCAGCTCCATGCCATGTCCCCAGCCTCCTGACCCATGTGTGGCCACACTCTACCCAAAAGAAGTCTTAGGGTATTAATATAACAAAATGGTCCACGGGACTGAATTTTTTTGTTTTCCTAAAAGATTTTCCCCATCAGCAAAATAAACAAATGAATATGGAAGCTTGCCAATTCTTGTTGTAGTTCATTGGGAGATGCTAAAACATGAAATTTCTCACTTGGCCTTGTCTAGCTTTCCTGTTCCTCTTCCTCAGCAGCTACTGGCCTGTGTGTTTAGCTGCACAGCACCACTGACTTGGCCTGGTATTATATATCTAAACTGGAAACACTGGAAAGAGTGCTTGTTGAACTGGAAGAATAGAGAAATTTTTGGCTCTTACAGATAGAGTATTGTACTGTATTAGAGGTTTAAACAAACTTGGGGAAAATTGTTGTATGAAGCCTTTAATTTTATCTTAATCTTTTGTGTCACCCTAGACTTGAAAGCAAAGGTAGTTAAATTAGGATAATTAATCATGGAATAACCTAAACAGGGGAACATAATGAATTTTCCATCCATCTGCAAGTTATGTAAATCAAGATAAGAGTCTTCTCATAAACATTCTTAAACATAGTTTGTAAGCTATGGACAAAAGAAAATTAGGTTAATTTAGATCCCCTCTATGTTGGCATTTTGAAGTTGTTTCTGGTGTTTTTCCTTCAAATATTAGGATTTAGAACTTTAGTCTGTATTTTGATGTCTGGAATTGTACGAAAGAGGGCAGACTTTAGGGAGAAAAGGTAATTTTTAGTTAAAATGTTTGCGTTAAGGATTCCTGTATTGACTTTACTTTTCTCCTGTTCCTATCCAAGATCTTGTAGGAGAGAATGGAGAGGAGACAGTTTATGTGCTGCTACCGGATCAGCAAAACTGAGTTTTTACAACAGAAGTCAAGAAATCAGGGGAATTCTTCCAATATGTGGAGTTGCAGGTCCTAACTTTCCAAAAGGAGATGTGCTGAAGCCTTAGACGTTGTAGTCAGCCCATATGATTAATATAATTGCATCTTCTTTGTGAATAACTTCTGTAGATGTGAAGCAGACTTTGAAGCAAGTCACTTGACACCCACAAATTATAACATCCTGATTAAATTGCTATGCAGTGTAAATGCTAAAGTATTGTCAATACAAAGAAAGTTTGTTCCCAACAACTCTTAGGGTGTTGAAATTCACTTGAAATTTGCTGGATGAAAAAGTTAACTTGCATAGTTAGGTTATTTGCATGTAAAATGAGCAAAGATTATCAAGATCATTAAAAACATAAAACACATGAAAGAATAATGTGAAATGTATTTTAAGAATACCTGTCAAATTTGGTTCACATCCCACATATTTTAATTTAAATTTTTTAGTTAGTGATCAAATGGTGACTTTTGGTACACTACTTTTTCTTGAAAGTATAATAAAATAATTTTTCTCTGGTTTGTGCCAAGCAGATCGAAACATATTCTGCTTGAATTGTATCATAATGAAACATTTTCTCAGCAGGGTCTGAGAAAGCATGCTTCTGAAAATTTATCTCCTCTTTATGATCATAGAGCAGTGGTGGATGTCACATTTCTGGAAACATTCAAGGTCAGGTTGAATGGAGCTCTGAGCAATCTGATCTAGTTGAAAATGTCTTTGCCCATTGCAGAGGGCTGGAACTGGATGGCCTTTGAAGGTCCCTTCCAGTGCAAACTCTTCTGATTCTGTGGTAATAGCTGGACATTTAAATGCATTGTTTGTACACTATGCAAATGTAGGAGTAGAAATTGTACCAGTGCAGTAAAAATTAAGATGGATACCTCTTTAGATGTTGGACTTAAGAACATTTTGTTCCTTCTGTCTGGTGCTTTTGATAATTTTGATTAATTTTGTGTGTTGCACAAGCATCTCCTTAGATGCCTCATACTGACCTTCAGAATGTTAAAAGTCGATGTTTGGTATTTAGTACTTGTTTAGGTGCCTGTCTTTGTAAATAACTTGCACAGAATTTTCTCCAGGGTCATCATATTGTCAACTTTTACAAGGAAGAATGCCATGTCAACATTTTATTAGCCTGGTGGAATCATCAAAATGCACATCTTTAGGGATATGTGGATGCCTCCAGTGAAAAATGGCTGGTTTGATGCAGAAAAATCTTGCTTGTGTTTTTGGAGATTTTTTGTTGTCGTTGTTGTTACTCTAATGACCAGCATAATTTTCTTAGCTGTGGGTTCTTTTGAGATTCGTTTGGAATCTCAAAAGTGTAAGGTGTTAGCAGTCCATCTCATTATTTAAAAGGAATTACTAGGTAGTTTCAGGATGAGTGACAGGATAGGACAATCTCTCAGTTGCTCTTTGGCTTCAGAGTAGAACAGAGTCCTTGCTTTATGGATTGATGATGTGTGACTGACTAGCTGCAGCTTCCATGCATCTTTCCTTTTATGACTGGTGCTTTGAAATGGCTATTTACTTTGTAAATTCTGCTTCCATTTTGTAAAGTTGTTTTTTCTTTAAATACTCTCTGCTTCTTCTCTGGGCTCAGTGCTGTTAAATGAGGGTAGGAGTTGTCAAAGGAAGACTGCACATGGCTGTCCATGGCTTTTTGTCCTGCATCTAGTGACATGATGTGACTGCTTGATATTTTTATTTATGAAGTGTCGAAATTCTGTGTTATCTTATGCTATGCTGAATTATGTTTATGTCAGACAAGTATGAGATTGTCGTCTCTCAAGTTTTACTCCTGTTGTGATATTGACAATCAAGTGGTCCAAATCAAGGTCAAACCCATGGAGATATTCTGCAACTGTTGCCCTTTTCATGCTTTTCCATAGTGACCTGATACAAGGTTGATAAATGTTTCTAAAAGAAGCAATAAGTGAAGGAGTCCTCAGAAAGGAAGTGTAAAGCCCTGTGATTCAAATGTTGATTTATGCTGCTCTTAGCAGTAGTGGTTGGTTTGGCTGCTTGCCCCTTGCTTGTTTGCCAGCTTCCTGCTACTTGGAGATGAACAGGGTCCTGGATTTGCTTTCTTTGGGGTATGGAAGTGCTGTACCATTGCACTGAAATTCTGGGTAATAATAATTTGCATAAACAAACCCCAATTTTTTGTAACTAGCTTTAAACAAAGAAAAGCAATCAGTTGTGACATCTTATGTATTTTTTCCTTCTGTACAGAATTGCCTCAAGTGGCCTGTCTCTAAGCTGGAGTTGCATCAGTAACTACGTTGCTATTTGCTTCTGTTTCTCAAAATTGTGGTGTGCAGCACAAAAATGTTGCTATTAAATGCCTCTCATAAGGTAGACTTTTGCAGACCTGGCATGTTACGCTTAATTCCTGCTTTCATGACCATCTGCTGAATAATCCTATGTTCTGAGCCTATGGCCTGGAGATAGGCTCCACTTCTTTTCATCCAGGGAGGAAGGCTTTTGATAGGACATCCCTTTTCCATGATGTGCTGGGCATGATGCAAGGACTCTTTCCACAGCCTCATTAAAGTTAAATCATCGATATCCTATACCCAGCACTTTCTCCCTGCAAGTATGATACTGTTTTACTGTTCCTATCAATGATGATAGTGTAGTATTGGAACAGGTCACAAAGGGAAGCAATAAACTCCTTGTACTTTGTTGTAGTCCAGTCTTAGGTATATTTAATAAACAACAATAATGGTTTAAAGTAGTTTCTAGGAAAAGTTTTTAATGTCTGTTCTCTGAGGTGTCTTGACTTGAGCCCTCCTGAATCCCCAGCTTGGTCAGTAGTGTGTGTGCTGGGGTACTCCCCAGTTATATATACTGTCCTGGGGGGCTCCCCTGCTTTACAATCTGGATGTGAGAGCCAGGTCCCCAGGCTTGGCTGAGGACAGGGATTAGGTCTGACTGCTAAAGCAGGCAGCACATCTGTGACTGGCTGACATCTGCATGCCCTTGTACTTGCCTTTTTTTCAGTGTTGGTATGTTTTCATAAATACTTCCGTACTCACTGTCTTGTCCTTTGGCAAGTAAGTTTTAGAAATAATGTCTGATTTATATCCTCTTTGTATATTTGACCCTGTGGCCTGACCTCAAGTCAAAGCTTTGTATATCTTTTTATTCCCAGCAAAGTAGACTGTAGGGTTTTGTTTTGAAGCCCAGCTGTAGATTTAGTATTTCCTATCATGGGTAATGTGTCTGTTTCATGTCTCTTATTACTAACATTTCATTTGTTGATTGATTTAAAGTTAAAACTGAGGTCACCTGTTTGTATCTTTTCCTCCTCCAGCTGTAAAACATCCAAAGAGAAACAATTACAGTTGAATAATCAGGAACCAAGTTATTCTTCTGGCTATACTGAGTTGTGAGGAGAGAACTGACAGTCTGAGTATGAAGCAGGGTAAGCAAGTGGATGTCCTCAAGCAGAGATAGAATAGAGATTAAAGTGAATTCTTGCTGCTTTGGGGTTTTAATAACTTGCTG
The DNA here is from genome assembly GCF_965231275.1 of Zosterops lateralis. NCBI lineage: Eukaryota > Metazoa > Chordata > Aves > Passeriformes > Zosteropidae > Zosterops > Zosterops lateralis. The sequence goes on from NC_139762.1 coordinate 114,660,196, forward strand.
ATGAAAAGTCTTTACTTGGAAACTTGAATGTAGAAATGTGGACTGAAGCGTCTTTCATGCTAGAGGAAAATTCCTCTTTACAGGCTGTAATGTCCATCTGTGTTTCAGTCATGTGTAATGAATTGATAAATCAAGGACTGTTTACATCAGCTGATTCCTCCTGCTAGTTGTCTCTTACTTCTTATGAAGTACTTAACTTTTTTGGGCCTAATACTTCTGAAGTGTTTTGTTTGGGGTATTTTTTCCATGGGTTTTTTTTTGGGGGGGTGGCTACGGAGTGGGCTGGTGGGGTTTCCTCTGCATTTGCAGCTATCTCATTATTAATAATTGTGCTTGTTCTAGTTCTGAAGTTTATATTATAAATTCAGTTCTTGTTGTGTTGGCCAGTGAGCAAACAAAGGTGACCTGAAACTCCTTCAAAATGTGTGCATGGCTTGGTGTTCTGTATCCATTCAGCACTTTCTTACTTCCCAATTTCCCGTAGATCTGATGAAAGGGTTGTACTGCCTCTAGTCATTCAGGTACCTTGGAGAACCACTCTTGCAGTTCCCTGGCATCATTCCTTGGCAAAACTGTTTGGGCAGGTTTTGCTTCAACATCTAACTGAGAGCTGAAAACCTGAGAGCTGTCTTGATCTGATTATTTAATGAAATTGTGTGTCACTTTTATTGCTTTGAATGTTGGTCATTGTCCCTTGGTCACACCCAAAGGAGAAGTAACATATGAAGGTTCACCACCAGGAAGGATTAGGATTCTCATGTCTCTTGCACAGCTTATTTTATGCAGATCTGCCAAGATGAGGGAAACATTAGAGGGTACAACAAATTTGTTTTATAATTTGTATAAAAATCCTACTTCTCTTACTGTGGCTGGATTTGCAACAAAAACAATCATGAGTCCAAATCTGAAGTCATAAAGGAACATTTGTGTAACTTTGATGTTGCAAAGACTTTTGAAAGTGTCTGTGTATTCCAGACTATCATTCTTAAGATGATAATGGCATCACTATTAAAAGATAGAGAGAAGTGTCACCCTTGTTAGATCTGAAGTATCTCATGCATAGTTTTGCTTATATTTTTATGCTTTTCTTATGCTTAGTATATTTCCAATTCTACCCATTAAGTGCTGCTGATTTTTAGGTTTGTTGTGATGAGAATGCAGGCAAGCAGTGTAACATACATGTTTCCCTTTTGGGCTGCAGATAATTAATTGCTCTCATGTATATTTGCATCAATGTCTTGTCTTTAGATTTCTTCTGAATACCAGGCAAATATGTGATAGCATATGGTTGCTTCTAATGTTTGTTCCAAAGTCAAACCAATTACTTAGCTTGCATCTTATGAACACCAAAGTGGTTATGCTTTCATGGGGACTATGAAAAATGAATAAAGCTAAATGGCAAACTGAAAAGCAGGACAGTTCAGAAATTGGCTTACTTCTAGGGTTATACCCAGGCTGTCATTCAGAAACCATTATATTTGGGATATAACTCTGAGCAGACCAACATCTTTCCTGGATCGCCAATAAGGTCTCAGAAAGTACATTATTTTTTGAAAATTTGAGAAATACCTACTTTATTTATGTCCTTTATTGGAGTTCCATTGTCTTTTTTTTTTAACTGATAGAGAATTCACCAAAAACTCTTTAAAAAGATCTCTTACTTTGTCTTAATTTCAGCTTCTATTCCCTATTTTGTGGTTCTCTGTAATTCTTGCAGTAATAAGGCACTGTGGCATTTTTCTATTCCTTTTCACAGTGAAAACTTAAGAAACCCAATTGTTTTGAATCAATTTCCTGTTCTTATTTACTTAAAATTAATCATGGTACCAAGGCCCTTCTTAAGCCAATCTTCTGGTGTCACTTTGTGCTGGTTTTGGCTGGGATAGAGTAAATTTTCTTCATAGGAGCTGATCTGGGGACATGTTTTGGATTTGTGCTGAAATCAGTGTTGATAATACAGAGATGTTTTTCTTAATTCTGAGCAGAGCTTGCACAGTGTCAAGGCCTTTTCAGCTTCTCACACCACCCCACTCTTGAATCATTATACTTGCTTTTCATCGTGAGCCTCATTTTCCTCATTTTGCAGCCTTTCTTTGAACTCTTAGTTGGCTGTTGTCACCAAACCCAGGAACATTCACAAGTTTACAAGCTTTCTTCTTTCAAGTCCCTTGGCAAGAGGTGTATATTCACAAAGACTGAAGATGGTAGGAAGTGGTACATTAGCATATAAACACAGTTCATAAATATCCAGTTGCAGTTTTTAGTTGGTACCCCTTGAATTGTGTTTTTGCTTTCAGCTGGGGAGTACTTTCCATCATCTGCTTTCCTGTGGAGTTTCTTGAAGGAATGGTTTTCTATAGGAATTGTTTTTATCCTCTTGATAGCCACCTGTCCTAGCAGACCTAGTTCTGATTGCTTTTTAGTTGTCATTAGTTTGTTTGGCATCTGACTGTTGTTCCTGAGGTGCACAAAGAAAGTGACAGCATGGAAACACATCAGGTCCATCCATGCTGCTGCTTTGTTCAAGTACTGTAATTTCCCTGCCCTTCATTCCCCTCTACAACAATTCCTTCCTCAAAAAACAACCATCTCTTTTTGTTCATCTTTGGAACCCTGTTTTACCAGGCTGCCCACTGATGCTTAAGCACTCTAATTACTCTGTCATGATGTCCATGCCTATTTTCATTTATTTTTTAACTTTAGAAAAACAAATCCTATCCTGTAGAACCAGATAATGGGCTGGCCAGAAAACCTGTTTTTCTGTGTTCCTTTTTTTTGTTCCTATTATATTTTAATAGCTGATACAAATTATAAATGAAACCCTTGGTGTTGGAGAGTAGAAAAGAGAGTAGCTGAGAATGTGGGCAGAAAACTAATAGAGGTAAAATGAAGATCTGCTTTTTGTCCCTTCTTGTAGATATATTTCTCAGACATGCATGTGTACACACCAGCAAACAAAAGTATTAGTGTGTTGGACTTGGTGATCTGCTTCTAATTGAAGCTTTGTTTCAGTATAATTAACGTTTAGGAGATTAGTGCACTTTTGTGCTTCTGCAAATGTGCTGTAACTTTCCCTGACAGTTTATAGTGTCTTGATAGCTGTGCTGATCCAGAGTCTCCTAGTGAGATACAGCTGCAAATCTTGAAACTTTTAAAGATGTTGCTGCCTTCCAGTTGTCCAGTGGATGTACCTCTTGCTTGGAAAAATTAGCAGTATTTTAATGAAACTTTGCAAGAAGTAAGGCTCCTGTTAGTATCTTGTAGGTGTCTTACTTTGCAATGAAATTTATTAGTCTTGATTTGAATTGGGATGAATGCTTTTAACAACTGGGTATCAAGTCAGAAAACATGAATATTATTCCATCTCAGATGTAAAACCTTCAGTACTGAAGATGCTTTTTTAATTGGCCAACAGAAGTAATACAGAGTAATAATTAAAGTAATGGGGTGTGAAGTATGAATGTGCATTAATTCTGGGAAGTATTAATTGTGGGAAGTGCGAGACTTGAGATTTTTCTGTATCTCTTTAATTTGATTCCTCCATCTTTTCAGGGCCTTAATGCTGAATATGGAAACAGATTGCAACTTAGTTTTATTGCTGATGTAAATGAAAATAAGACTGTGCAGGAGTAGAAACTGCCGGAGTTAGTGGATATGGACCCTTTCTAACAAAACTCCACTAATGTTTCTGAAAATTGTGTTCTCTAAATTGACTATACCTTTTAATTTATGCTTGATGCAAGATTTTTACCTGAAAATTAGAGATGTGAGAGTAGTGAGTAGTGAAACCTTCTGCCTGTGAAAATGTAGAGTCTGCATTGAAAAGTTGAATAGTTTTTCACAATACACATTGCTAGATATTCCCTTGTTTCTAGTTACATATAAAGCTGAGGTCTTCTCTACCTCTTCTGCTTTGTTAAATAAGTTTATTCTCTCACAGAGATTTGGCTGCAGAGATCATTCATCTTTTTTTGACACAGAAAGTATAGCTTACTTATTTGAGTAGTTAGATTCCTCCAGCTGCCTAGTTTCAGTTTCCTGATTTACACTTCTCCTCCATGACAGAGATTAAGGTAATGCCTTATCAAAGCATCAAGTTATCAAATGCTTAATCATATGCTGCTGAGCTTCCATATCAGCTTATTTCTTTATGAAGAAATCCTATGTTTTTAAAGACTTTAGTTTGGATTGTGGTAACCTCATGGTAGTCTTGAGTCAGGTTTGAAGGTTTCGATTGATGCCTTTGGGATTATTAGAATAAAAAGGCCATTCATTCATTCATGAATCCTTCTAAATTATGTTTGGCTTCTCTGCCATGAGATGTGTGTTTTTCTAAGTATTAAAACTTTGATTTTATACTTAGCAAGAGAGGAAGAACATAGCAATTGAAGATGAAAAATCCTTTCAGAAAAAAAAAAGCTCAAAGACTTGTTGATACTGGACAGTGAAGCAGGAAACTACATGTGTTATAAAAGCCTCCAGCTTGTTGGATAAAGGCTGAAACTCAGGATGTAGTCTATAAATACAAAACAGGTTCTTAAAAATATTTTTAAGTGCAGTTCTGAGCACTTTAGAGAAGCTGACTGACAACTGTGCAGCTATTTAATATATTTGTGCAGATGCATACATACATATATGTACACTCAATACCATACTTTTGTCTTTAAGCATGAATGTATTCAACTCAGCGATATTTATTTTCCATATGAGACTGGTAGCATTCCTAACGACAGATATAAATTTGGGACCATATTTTTTGCAGATTCTAAACCAGAAATTTAGTGGAGATGCAAAAAGAAAGGGACTCTGATTTCAACAGACAAAAGTGAAGGAATTTGTGAAGCTGAATATTTACCTGCACAAAAAGTCATAACCTTTTTCCCTGCAGTATTTTGTCACAAGTTTTTGTTTTCTGACATTTGTACATCTAGCATTCTTCCAGAGATGTTGGGGAAGTCTTCTATCCTGCCCACTTGATAGCTGTTAAAATTTGTCACTCAACTTGGAAATAGAAGTGTTTGTACTTGAACCTGCTCAGGCTGTTGGCCAAGCAATATGGCTGGAACAGATTTACTGCCTGCAGCTAATGACCATGTTCACATTTTTCCCTTTGACTTGTCAAATATGAACTTACAGGGATCCTTTTGCTTACACAGTTAATTTGGTTTTTGGGCTGAAATGAGCCTCATTCCGAATTGCTGCATAAAATACAGTAATTTGGATATCAGAATAATTTGTAATAATACTAGAGTGTAATAATACTAGTGTTTCTGGCTAATAATCTGTTGTGCTTTTTTGTACTAAACAAGGCAAGGTTGAAAACCATTTTTTTTTTCTTTTTCTTGCTGTGTTTTTAATTTTTTTTTCTTTTACCCAATACCAGAATAACACTACTACAGCAGGTTCATGATAGCTGAGTAGCTGCAATGCTGTGTCATTCTGAATATGCTTAGCCTTCATCTTTCTCTTGTTATTTTTCTAATTTTAAGTATTTACATGCAGATAACAATCCATCTGAAACCCCCCCCATTGTTACTTGTTTCTGCTGTACCACTGTTTCAAAGGCGGTCAGTCTCCCAGTATGAGACTTCATCCACCCACCCAAAACAAACACTCTTATCTTCAGTGTACTAATGGTAAGACCCAAACTCAGTCAGGGCCTCCAAAGACTGTGAACAAAGAATCCAATAGTAATTGTCATCTGACGAATATTGCTGCCTGTTTGGTTTGTTAACAGTATGAGACCAAAAATGGTTTTCTTGAATTTGTGCTTAAGCTGCTTCTGCATATATTTTTGAGATTTTTGTTAAAGGAGCCTAGTGTTTCATCACATGGTCTGTAAGCTGACTGCAGTCCTGTTTCTAGAGTAGCTGATTAGAAAATTAAAGTAATTTGAAACCACTCAGAATTGTTTGCTTAAAGGAAGCTGCTGTGCCATCTGCTTGTGCCAGTAAGGGTGCTTGACCACATACTGTCAAATAAAACCAAACCACAGAAATCTCATGTACCCAAGTACTTTTCTGTGTGATTAGAGCTGGTCTTACCTCAGGTGGCATTTTGAGAAAAAGAACATGAACAGGGATTTAGGTCACAGCTTGTAAATGACTGCATTCTGTATGGTTGTTTTGCATGTAAAAAGCTGTGCTGAAACACATTCATTTCAGGAAGGCAATCTTGTTATCCTTCCCTTCTGATGGTGGAGTTTAAGGTTTTTTATTTTTATTTTTTCTGAGCATAAGATAGTGTTCTGGAGTGGACTTTTAACAAGGAGTAGTGTATCAGCTGGGTGGAGGCTCATGTGCAGGGAGGCTGGGTGGTTTGCAGGAGATGTTTCCTGCCTGCAGGGACACAGCACTATGTGAGTCCCCTGAGCAGATGATGTGCCACACTTGTGTTCTTTGTCCTGAAGCATTTTCAGTTCATGCCTCTGAGCACTTTCAATGTGGGGAAAATAATGACTTGAGAGAAATTCAGAATTGATACCTCTTAAATTTCAGAGCTTGGAGATTATGCTGTTGAGACTGGCAATATAAAGGCTAGAGATCATCTATAGCTGACTGAATCCTTCTAGAGTATTGCTAAACGCCTCTTTACAGCCTTTAAGTCTCCAAACGAAGATGTAAGGTTCTAATTTTGGAAATTTACATTGTTTAAACCAAGATGGAGCCTTTAAGGACACCATTCTTTTATCCATTCTAAAGCTGGCTTTGATGATGGAGCTAAATGCCTTCCCTGTTGCTGTGTCTCCAGGCATTGCTGCAGGGAGCCTCTGGGAGTTCCAGGGTGAAGAGATTTGCCTTCGACTGGAGACCTCTACTAAAGGTGAAGACCTCCTACCAGGCCAGGCAGCCTTAGCAGGAGTTCAGAAGTCTTACACCGAGGTAAAGTGATTCATTTTTCAAGCAAATTGAATTGTCTGATACAATTCTCAAAATTAGGATTTTTCTTCTTGCAAAATAAACACTGAAGTGCATCTCTGAGCTTTCTCCTTCTTTTGTGTGTTTAGCTCCTTGCTACGTGATACAAATGTTGTAATAGCAAGTGCTGGGGGAGGGGAGAGGAAAACAACATAATATGCATTGTAGGTTAGAGCCAGAAGTAATTCCATACGTTATTAGTAGAAAGATATATCTACAGTTCCTTGCAGGCAAGGGAACAGGCTGTTTCTGAGCTCTACAGCATGCTCTGTTTTTAGAAACATATTCCGCTTCAAGTGCCACATTCAGAGCTCGCTTTGAGTGGCCGCAAAAATATGGAAATACTCTCTGGTATCTTCACCAATGGGAGAAAAATGAGCTTTGTATATGATGACTTTCTTTTTATCATCACTGTGGTAATTTCTTAGCATCCAGAACCCATTCTTGCTTGTACAGGATAAATTCTGATGGAAGAAAGGAAGGAAGATATGTGACCCCAAGAACTTTGTTGAACTTACCAATGTTACAGTTGCATGCACTTAGGGAGATTTGACTATGCTGAGGTTTTGTTTGACAGTGTTTTGAATGTAGTGATTATATATGCAGGATCTTTCCTTCATACTGAAAAAATTAATTGAACTGCCAGTATAAGTGTAGAGAGTTGGCTGAACAAAGTGAGTAGTAGTGGAAATGTTTCCTACAGATTTATTTACAATTGAAGGTAGATGCTTCTAAGGTTCTGTCAGCTTCTTCATTTTTAAAAACTACCTGTTGCAAGGTGTAAACTTCATTGTTGGAAAGCTTCTTAAATGAATATTTCTTGATTCACCTGAGAAGAATTGCAGTTTTTTCTAGGTAATCCTTTATTGATCTTAATTTAAACTGAAATTAAGGCTCTGAACTAGACCTATGTTCATTGTCCTTCTGTCTGTGGAGTAAAATCAAAATCAGTGTTGAGTTCTGCCATTAGCACAGTCAGTGATTCAGCTCACAACCTTCCCTCATGATCTGCTGTACACTCCTCGGGGTGATGCAGTAAGCACAGGTAGGCCCCCTCATCCCTTTGCTGCACCATGCACTCTCTTTGCTTCACATTTCTTGGATTTTCTTTACTTGGAGAAACCTGTGTTTCTCCAGTCCACTGGCACGGTCATCGTGAACAACTGAGGACACTGTATTCAAACTTTGACAGAGCAGAAAAGCTGCTGATCACAATTACAAAGGGATTTCAAACTGAAGGCAAAAACCCCATCCAGAAATACTTATCTCTGTAATGGTTCCCTTTGTTACATTTGCCTTAGGAGTACACAAAGGAATACAAGGTGAGATAACCACACGTTACAAAGACATGGCATTTTTTCTGGGAGTTAATTAAACATTTATTTATTTTTGAAGTGCAGTTTTATGCATTGAGGGAGTAAAGGCTTCACAGCAGGTATCCTCATAATCCCATGGGGTGCATGGATGTATCTAGGTGTGTGATGGTGGTTAGGTTTCAAACACAGCAGTGTTAATGTAGTGTTAGGTTTTGGTAATGCACAGAATCCATGAGTGAAATGCAGCCTTGAACACTCTCACTGCTTCCAGCAAGGCAGTTTGTTCTGTGCCTCTCTGTCTCTTGTTTCCCTTTGTTGGAGGGGTTTGTTGCTAACTAGAAACACATGATATGAGACAGCCAAATGTTCTGGTGAAAATCAAGGACACTTCATAGCTGTGAAGATTTCATATTTGCCCTAGATTCTTTTTTTTTTTTTTCCTTCATTGATGCAGCTGTAACTGTTGTAAATTATATGAATAATTGATCAAGGAGTTCTTGTTATCTCAAATCATGTTATGCTTATTGCTTTTTAGAACTGTGCTGCTCTTTGTTGTACTACAGCATTCCTCCTATGCTGTTCTGTGTGTGTGGTTTTTATGGCCTTAAAGTTCTCTTCTGCTTCCGACCCTTTGCTCTTCCCCTTTCCCCTTCCCTGCAAGAACTTGTTGTTTCTGCTTCAGTATATTCCATGATCTAAGTGAAAAGCAGAGTCCTTTTTAATCGACAGCAAGACGTTTTAAAAAACCCTTCCCAGCCCTGGGAACTGTGCTGTGCACACATCTGGTTTCACATAAGCATGAATTGCTGGCTTCACAAACAAGGAGCATGTAGTCCTTGCCACAGAGTTAGCTAAAGTGTTCTGTAACTTGAGACTCCATTCGAAATAAAAACAAAATTGTATAGCTTCTTTACCATGCTAATGGAAAACATTTAATTTGCTTTTTTTCAAGCCAACCAAAAGTATGACGCAATGCTGCTCGAGCAGATTTACAGTGCATTTTCTTCCCTAGAAATCAATACAGCTTGAAGGGGCTGCTGTGGGAGCTGGCTAGCTGACTGGCCAGCCACAACTGGCTGCTGTGGGACCTGCAATCCAGCTGCATTCAAATGTAAACTTCTGTACCACAAACCAAAACTGGTGATTTTGATTTATTCAGACACCGCTGTATCTCTCAGATTGTGGTGCTGGATTTTGTTCTTTGCTTTATTGCCATAATACTAGATTGGATTTCAAAATAACAGGTTCAGTGGGCTTATGATTTTTTTTTTTCATGAAATCATTCAGTGATTTTTTGCATTTTCTGGGTTACAGTACTTAGGTCTGTGGTAGTGATACCAGCAAAAGCAGATCTATGTACATGGCCATGTGTGCCTTTCAGTGGAGTCTTTTTTCCCCCTTTTAAAACAAACAAAAGAAAGGGCAACAACAAAAAGCAGGCCATCATTCAGTGTGAGCATTAAGGGCAGCATAGTAATTTTCCACTTTGTACAAAATAAGTCCTGAATATTAAATGTTGTTTGATTTCTCTCCTGCTAGAAGAGGTAAAATGCAAGAGTTCTTTGTGTGAGTCCAAAACATGTTTTTAGAGGAGAATGATGGGTTTTTTTCATAAGTGAAGCCAACAGTGCAGATTTTCATAGTGCACTATTTTGCCTTTGTTTCCTTTCTGATTCCTCACTGCTTCCACTAATAGCTTTGACTTTATTTAAACTCTGCTGTAAGAGGCTGTTGGTGTTTCTCTCCTTGTTTTTTTTTTTTTCCTTAACTGAATTTCAGTCTTGCTTAAGAGCTTTCTTCTGGCAGAGGGTCTCTTCTAGAATAGCCCCTAGGGATTCCTGACACTGCTTTTCTCCTTGAATGCTGTATTTCTTTGGGAAGTTTGTCACTGGTGGTCTGTGTCCTGGTCATGGTTCTACCAGAAGGAAAATCACAACTTGATTGCTAGCTTGCCAAAAGGACATTTAATCTTCTTTTTAAGAAGAAAAGTTCTACTTCATTTCTCATGCAGCTATGATCCAGGTTCTTTTATCCTCCAGCTGTTTTTCTCTCATACACTCAACAATCTCACGGTGAACAAACAGTTTGAGAAGATGGTGCAGAGGGATTGAGGTCCTTTTTGCAGGGATAGCTCAGGATGTCATGGGTTAGCAAAGAGGAGTAGACACATTTTGGAAATATGTTTGGCCCATAGGTTTTCTGTTTGACCATTCCAAAGTTCCTGTTAGCATGAAAGGTCTGTCATAGTTTTCTTTTTGCAATTTTCCCTGCACTAGCACTGGCAGTCCAGGGTGGAGTATGCCATAAAGACTTCTAAAGCTACACTTTGAATAAAGCTTACATTTACTACAGAATATTTGCTTTGCATGGCTACAGTATAAGCACTGTATTCCTGTGTAAACACTGTAATGAAGTTGTTAAGAAGAAAAGAAATGCTTACAGCATTTGCACTAAAGTTCATGGAGCATGAGATAGCTGCGCTTAGGATGCTGGTACTTTGAAGGGATTAAAAAAAGCTTCTCAGAAATAAACACAAATAACAATCTCAGACTAACAAAACAGTATGCAAGTGATGGGAAGAATGGCACTAATTATTGTGTAGAGAATAATCTGATTTGAAATGCTATGGTGGAATCCACTTTATGATGTGACCTTCCTACATATGAATTGAAAAGTAGGAAAAAGTACAGGGCATGACATAGAAATGGTAGTCTGGAAGCTTCTTTAGGTATGTTGGGTCTTATTTTTGTCTAACCTGAAATGTAGTTTTTGAGTCAAACCTGAATAAACTAGTTTAAGTGTTGTCCTCATGGTTCCAGCTCTGCCAGACATAGCTACTTTATTTTAAGAATTGCTGTTGGAATTTTTGTCCTGCTGGAAACGGTATGCTGTCAGGAGGATGCAGTCTTGCTGTTAAGAAACTTAAATAAGATAAGTCTAATCCTATTGTATGCTTCTACTTTCAGAGGTAGTGTAGAAACTTGCCTTTCCTAGTTATGGCACCATACCATTCACTACCTGCTTTATGAGATTTCTTTCTCCTTTTTTTTTTTTTTTTTTTTTTTTGTTTTGTTTTGTTTTGGTTTTTTTTTGTGTGTGTGTGTGTATTGCTTGCTTGGTTAGTGCTTGGTTAGACGTTAATATTCAAAATGCTTCACACAGTTGTAGATGGCATTATACTGTGCCAACTTTAACTTTCAGACTTAAAGAAAAATTAACCAGCTCTTGTTTGCTAGGAGTCAAAGAAGGTGAGAGAAAATAAATTTACCTATAGTCTCTTTGATTATGCCAAATTTAGGTTTCCTTTACACAGGATATTTAAATTGTTTTCTTTTATTTATTTATCAGTAGAGATAGCATAAGGAGTAGAATACTGTATATCTGTGAGCTTTTGCTGAGAAGATTTATAGGTTTTAAAACCAGAAACTCTGCATGCAGTAAGAATTTTCGTATTGTCAGTTTGGATTGAGGCTGAACCAAACTTCATCACCCTGCTTCAGGAAGTAGTAGTATTGGCTATTAAAAAAACCTCCAAGCAACAACAAGCAAATCTAAGAATTTCCTACAGGTGTAGGAGGATAATCTGCTTCCAATATTTGTTCTTACCTTAATCTTTTGCGTTTAGAGATTAAACTGCAAAATTACTTCACAATGAGGTTATCTTTTGAGTTGTCTAAATCAGCCTTAGGTTTCTTAATACTAGCAGCATAACAGATGACTTTTAGAGAATTAGGCTGTTAAGAGAATATGTTCTTGAAATATGTTGGTTTAGAAAAGGCACACTTTTCAGGCTCTCCTAAGAATTAGTAACTTTGTAAATCATTTAATGTTAGACAGTTAGATGTCTGTGCATAAGTTATTAGCAGTTGTCTCTTCTCCTTTCTTCTAGAGGACCTGAAACTTTTATAAGACCAGATAGTTACCAGTTACTTTTGACTCACTGGGAAGATCCAGATTAAGAGCAGAAACTTTGTTGTTAAAACAGCAACTGACTTGCTGTGTGCCCTTGGGCATGTCCTCTTGACTTCCTTGCACCAATTTACCATTGTATCCACTGCTGTTGCCACCACCGTAAAGTTCTTTGCAAGCCTGTAATCAAAATACAGTTGGAACTGTTTATTATTCTGAGTGTACTCAACTTCATTTGCTATGCAGTTCCGCATATGGCAGTGTAAAGTGCAGTGGATTTATGCAGTTTAGTCTATAAAGAACTTACACAAAATAAAACCACCTTGTGCAACATGCATTATAGTAAAGTAGATTTGAAAAAAAAATACAAACCCCACAGACGGTTTTATTTTGGATTTACTAGAGTATACAAAGACTGCTAGTGGGGAATAAAGCTGTTTGGTTAAAAATGGGAATGCTGTGACTATAAAAGTTGAGAGGGAAAAAAAATCTGTCCTAGAAGGGCTACGTGGCAGTCTTAATTTGCCTGAGTCTTTAGCAGAGGTTTTCCACTTCTGTTTCTGCCAAGTAAATTAAATTTATGAAGAGAAGCTAAACTCCAAGGGTTGGACTGTTAGTATCTTTTGACAAGGTTAATGTGCTGAAGCAGAATATTGATAATAATGAGCTGACATTTAACAGTGGACCAGCTGAGAGATCCTTGTGTTCCTACGTAATGTGAAGATTGAGTGTCCTGTAAGCTTATTGTTTTATGTTTTGTACTTGCTTTTGCATGCATGCCAGGACATGCTCTGGGAAGAGGCATAAACTTTTTTTCTTTTTTCTTTCACAAATACATTTCTTTCCTGTCTAGAGCTGGAAAAGAGGAGCACAAGAGGGGTTTTGTTAAATACAGCAAAATCTAATTACAGCTTGATTTAAAGCCACATTTACACAATGGCTGAGGGGTGAGTTCACTTCCACAAAAACAAACTTGCTGGCTTCCTACTGTGCATTGGGGAATGTGAAGATGCATGTCCTGGAGAGCAACTGCCTCCCTCTGCTGGCACCAGCTTTTTTTACGCTGTGCTACAGCTTGCTACATGATATAAAACTATAACTGTACTCCTGTGCAAAAGAAGAGTGATGCATGAATTCACAGGTGTGTGCTCATCTTACTGGTTATGCCACAGGTAATACATGGGACATCACATCTTCCATGTGATAGCCTGATGTCTGTTTCCTACAAGCTGCAGGAACCTTGTTCCTCTAGAGGAACAGTTCTTTCCCCCAATCTGTATCTTGAACAGCTGTGTCTCTGGTGGTTCAAAGAGAAAATGTAGGTGAACGAACTACATTTTCTTGCCATTGTGGTTTTCACTCAGTGTATACCTCTGGAAAGTGCAAGATCTCATTTTGTTTGCCTGCTGAAGAAGTTGAAAATGTGTTTTTCTTTCTTCAACTGGTTGAAGTGTTCTACTGTTCTTTTAACTTGATTTCTCAGATGACAAGGTTGCACATCTTCATCTTACTGAAAGTTCATAATTTGTAGTATGTTTTTCACTTCCAGAGATACCTTTTGCCCAAGAGCCCCATCACAGGTGGTTTCCTAACAGCAGCTTATAGTTGTGACTATGGTCTTTATTCTTCCCCTTCTGGCTGATGACTGCATTTTTAGCAGTTTTTTAATTATTGAACTTGCACTTTATGCTGCTACTACTCCTTCCATTTCCGCTACTCTAGTTCATAAGAATAAGAATAGCAGAGTTTAGAGACTAAGTATATGCACTGCCATTATCTAGAAAAATGAGGCTCTGTGGTAGTGGGACTGAAGTTGCTGAGCCATGTTTGGAAGCTTCTTAGTGAAGAGATTTGTGTTAGTGAGGGGCTGGGGCAAGTGGGCTGATGTACATGGGAAGTTTTGGGGAGGGAGTAATAGGCATAGGGTAGGTGGGGAGGGAAAGAGTCACCAATATTCACAGAAGTGAAGGAGGGATGATGAAGCTTGCCCAGAAGAAACATTGCAGATGCACTGGTGGAGAGGGGAAAGTAGAAATGGAGGGCCTGGCATGGGCAGCATGGGAGTGGAAAGCAGTGAAGGGAGATACAGCCCTCTAAGCTGTGTCTTTGAAGGTCTGCAGAGTGCTTGTGAAAGAAGCAGTGGAATGAGAGAGTCTGGCAGGGTATTTCTGGCAGCTAAAGAATTGCCCAAAGTTGTTGGTCCTCACAAGAGTTGGTGAGCCAACCCTGAAGAAATGTAAAGTTGCAAGAGGCAGAGAGGAGAGAGGGGACAAGATCTTTAAGATGAATTGGTCACCACTAGAGTGTTTTTATTGTTTGATGTCAGCTCATTTCACACTTCTCAAAGAATTTCCAACTTAACCATATTAGTGTGATACTGGTGAACCATATCTGAAGTTGATGATGGGGGGAAAAAGAACCACAAAGCTTGCTATGATACTGAGAGGTCAGTGGATGACAATCTCTATGTATACATGGAGAGGTGTATACAGTTGCACACCAAAAAACGACAAGAAATTCTCTTTACCATCAAGTCATACCCAGGGAACTGTCCTTCTTAAGTCTTAGACTTCAGTTTACACAAACTTTTGTAAACAGAAAATTACCATTTCTTGCTGCTTCTTGAGATATTTCTGGGCTTTATTTGGTCCTTGCTGGAGTTCTGTTGTTGAGCATTTTGCTTTTTCTCAGAGAATTAGTCATATGAAGGTTGTCAGCTGCAAAAAGAGAAATAAGTTGTCTTTTTAGCACTGTTTTGTCTGCATTGTATGTGGCCTTCAAACCTTAAGGTGTCCCAAACCGCAAGGAGGATCCCTGTATGGATTTAGCCTTTTCCATCATTTAGTGTTGAAGTTCTGACCTAGTAGAAGGAAGATGAGCATTCATCAAGATAAAAAAGCAATCAGGTCTCACCTTGCAGTATTCTTCTCCAACCCAACAGGATGAAGAAAATGTTGATAGGAAGAAGAATCTTTTAGCACATTTTTGAGTGTCTAGGGGTCAGAGTCAATGTTTTGTTTGGCTGCCCACAGGAGAACAGTGGCACTTAGACTGCAGTACAATGTCCAGTGAAGGTACTCATTGTCACAACCCATGTGGTCCCTGTTCTTTGTCTCCCAAGTGGCTCTGGGCAGTCTCTGCTGGAAACCACACCGATACCTAAAGGAGTTGTGAGTCTTTTGCATTGTCTCGTGTCAACCAGAAATTCTGCAGTTGGTTTCTCAACAGGAGATGACTTGAAGGGCAGAGGCATATGGATTGCCTCTACCTTTTCTTCTGATTAATTTTTATTGTTAAATGCTTACTAAAAAAAACCCAACAATCAACAGTTTGATAAGATCCCAGCTGCTAGTCAGTGTTGATATGCAGAAGTGACTTGGTATGAATTGCAAGGTTTGTTCTTTTGGAAGCTTTTCTTTCAGCTGTGACAATTGTAAAATTATTCTCCTAAGAGGTGCTCAGATCTTCCACCCTCACCCCTAATAATTAAACAGACATGTGTTCTTGCTGGTTTTTTTGGTGGATACACAATGATATTTTCAGCTGTATTAATTACTAGAAGCACACTGTCAAAACACTAGGTATGTGATCTTGTTACTTTCCTGGAAGAGCCATAAAACTTAAAAACAACCAAATTCTGACCCTTGTAAAATTTTTATAAGGAAGATTAAACTTAAATTTATGAAGAAGGCTGTTCCAAAAGCATGTAGTATGTGAGAGAGGTTGATTTCTTTGTTGTAATTACACTAGATCTTCTTTCTGTTTTAAAGAAATTTAGCTCTTGTGATGAATGTAACTTTAATTTAACAAAAAGGTTTTTTGGGGCCCTATCAGACTGAGAAAGTTTACAGAATTGAGGCACTGGGTGGGATAACCCTCCTGTTGCATCCACTAGATATGGTTGCATAAAGGGACTTGATGTACCAAATGGGGCTAGTACATCAAATTAATCAATTGACTGCTGATCTCGAGCACTGAGTGCCTACTGTGGATTTTTCACAGAACCCTGGTTAGCACTGACCAGTGGTGATGTGGGGCATTGAGCTGTTGAGAAGTCAGTGGCTCCGTGTTTTCTGCACCAAGACCTCCTGTGCCTCTCCTTTGTGGAGGAAACAGCTCTCTTTATCTGCAAGGTAGTGAGCCGTAAGTGGAGGATCTCAGTCCTGGAATTTTACCACTGTCATTCCCAGTTCTGGACTTTTCTCTCAGCTTACTAGAAGCTGCATCATGGCAGCTTTTCAAGATAATCTTTGTCCTTCCATAAGGGCAGTTAATGTGGTGGTGGTGATAGTGGGTGTTCCAGAATTACCTGCTCTGCAATAAAATTAAATGTTTCCACCTAGGCCTGTTTCTTAGAAGGTGTGTTGAAAGAAAAGAATCCCCATTTATTTTTTTCCAGAGGAACTGGTAGTAGGCTCTGTGATCTCTTGAAGTCCAAAGAGTACAAAGAATAGAAAATAAATTCTCTGTGAAGTCTTTTATGGTTCATTCTATTTTTCCACCACTGTCCTTGAGTACTCCTACAATGGCACAATGAAATGAGAAGAGCTTGTTACTCCCAACAATTAGCAAGTTTCTTATTAACAGACTTTGTTGTAGACTTAAATATAAATACTTGTGCTAGATAAATGCACAGTTTGGAAGCTAAGTCAGCCTTCCCTGATTTTATATGTGTTGACATCTTCAAAATAGTTTTCTGGTCTGTATTTTCCAGAAAGAAACATGGTTTTGCATAGATCTGTTTGATACTGTTTAACAACAACAACAAAAAAAAAGGTAAAAAAATACTATTACTGTGTCTCTTTTATTGCTGCTGCCTATCACAGCCACAATTTGCAATTTATTCTAGGTTAGGTGCTCTTAGCTTTCAAAGGAGTGAAGTGTTTCCTCCTGTGTCATATAAACAATATTTGATCAGAAGCACTCTAGAGTGAACTGCTCAGATGAAGAAAGGCCAAAATACATGTCCTCAGCCAAAAATCAGTAATTTCAATGGGATTTAAGTTGTCTTTATCTGGAACTGTTTGGCATTCAAGTGTAATCAGTCCAATTTCCAAGCTTGCTATAGTCTCATCAGTTCTAAATGAAGTCTTCTGCTGCTTGTGGATTATTTCCCTAGGGTTTTGTCTTCTGTAGAGCTTTCTGTTTGTTGCCTCTCTTCTTTTTCTGTGTTTTACTAACAAGAGACAGGTTCAATGAAATAAATAAATCTATATAAACAATGCTTACTTTGTGACTGCTTCAAGTTGCATCTTAACTCATTTCTACAGGAATGTCTTTTGCAAGGCTCATTCACTTTTTTCACTGCAACAGGCAGCCTGTAATGAAAACGTTGACTCACCTGAATGATGTCTCTGTTTTCTTTATTCTCTAGAACAGATTGAAAGATAATTTTAAATTACAAGTATTAGATCACATTTCCTTGGACAATTGCTTTTGATTATACCAAGTTACTGCACTCACCTATTTAAGTCACAGTCAACATGTTAAATATCAGTGTTAAGGGAAGCAGGAGAAGGTGTCCTAAATGATGATTGCACCATATCTTGTTAGTGTAATGTTTTGAGTCTCTTCCAATTAATGTTACTCCTTGTATTAAAGAACTTTGTATAAAAAAGGAAATTGATTTATCTTGTAACAAAAAATACAGGTGGGAGGTAGGGCAGAAGGGATCTGTGAGATGTAGCCTGGATATGCACATAGTGTAGTCTTTCATTCTTTTTTAGATTGCAGGACAGCAGCCTTTAATTTTTGAATGCTTTAATTCTAGTGCAAGTACTCAAATGACTCACCAGTTATCTAAAGCATCAGGTAACTATACCTATCTTTAGCTTTGTTCTGTCTTCTTATCCTTGTTTCTATCTTCATTTTCTCAGTGGCAGGCTACAATGAGTTTAATTAATGTTTAGAAAAACAAAAACCCAAAACAACGTGGGAAGTGTTCCCAAGTGTTCTCATGAATACAGCCTCTGCAGGCTTTCTCTTGGGATGGTCAAGACATATGGAGGATAAATTCTCAGTCTCCTTTCACAGTACCTTCAAACACAACATAACTTGACCCCATGTGCTAACAGGCTGCACTTTTTCAGTTGGAGGTGATACTATTTTTGAGAAGAGAGGTCTTCTCTCTGCTACCTGCAGCAGTGCCTTCATTTTGGTGGTTCGTCTTTACCAAGGCATGACCCTGGCCTTAGCTACATTCCTCCTCCACTGAGGAGTTGCTGTGTGCCAGAGTGTGGTGTTCAACCATGGTAGGGGGGTCAGCCCTTTTAGCTAATTCTATCAAAGTGCTGAATTGCAGGGGTTCAGACAAGAAATCAATACTCTTTTTCCATCTGACTGCTTCAAAGACTATGTAAATTAAATCTGTCTGTCTGTAAAAAAGTTATGTCTACACTACAGGAAATACAGTTGGCAAGTATGAGCTCCTGCTCGTGTTGCTGCTAGGAAGGATATTGCCTGGATAATTTTGTTTTCAAAGTAGTTATTGGTGAGTTCCCCTGATATTTGTAATAGTGACATGCAAGTAATCTATACAAAAATGACAATTCTACTCTTTTCCTCACAAGTTGTGTAGATCTGCCTGCAGCAGACTTTGCAGGTTGATGAGGTGATGAAGATATATTGCCACCTGGGAGGCATCCTTTGTTTTCTGGAGTTCTCTGCCTATTAATACCTTTCATGTGTATTTTTGTTGCCTTTTTCTTCTTTGGCTTTTTTGATTTCCTTTAGTTTTGTTGTGTTTAGGCTTTTTCTGACATAGTGTACTTCTCAAGTGCAGACATGTATCTCCTTCACAACAAGCAGCTTCTACATTTTTCCAATATCCAGGCCAGCTCACTTATCCCCAGTTAATTAGTTTTGTATTTTGATTTACTTGAAGAAGTTACCTGCAAGTTCTGCCAAACATTAACTCAGACTCAGCTGCAGTAAAGCTGGTGAAGTGTCATGGGTTGGGAGACATGAGATGTTCTAATATATTATATAATTGGGAAGACTTTAAGGAGTCTCTGGTTTTACTCCAATTTTTTTCTTCCACTAGTTTTGGGAATTGAAATAATAAGTATACAGAGACACAAAAAAATATTTGAATATTGCAAAACATGACAGATATTTTTCAGACTTTTCCTTTGTGTGCTCTTTGGTATGTGAAAGTCAATTTAAATCCCAAGTTCTGAATGAATACAGACTTCTGAAATAGTTATTCTCTCTAACACAGAGTGTAGAATTCTTTTCATACATCTAATTTGGTTTGCTTTTGGTCTCATTTTATTGATATGATGCAAAAGTAGAAGCTCCTTTTACCTGATGCAATATACAGTTTACCACAAGTTTATTGTATCTGGAGTAGAGAAAATGAGCCTTCTAAATTCTTCCCAACATCAATATGTCAAAGCTGTTTCAGTTTGTTTTAAATGAAACAGATACACAACTATGTAAATGGGGAAGTTGTGTGTACTCTGAACAGCTTGAATGCTGTGAGATAAGTTATTAGATTTTTGTGTGCTAGCCATGCTCATGCTGCAGCCTATCAGCATGGACTGATCAGCATGTAAACTCAGTACTATTTGCAGGGTTTTTCACATTGCTTTCACTCAGTCCTTCCAAATAGGAATATCCATGCTAGTAAGTGGGATATGGTGGTATTGCCAGCAGCAGTCCAACTAAATATAGAAATTATGACATTATTCAAGTTATGCCATTTTTCATAGTTATGCAGTTTCTGTTATAGAATACAAATAATGCATACAGTGAAGTCCGTGTTAAACACATAGGCAACTCTGAAACTTACTAATGTTTCATTTTTCTAGCAGCCCTTTTACTGTGGTTATGCTGCCTATGTTTTGACTACAGACTACTGGAATTTGCTTTGAAAATATCAGTGTCTGTTTTATTTGAGGATTACTTTTGGAGCAGCTTCTTCTATAAATCCTGATTAAGGCAGAAGTCAAGGAGAGGCTTTCTTGGCTCATGTCAGTAGAGATTGCATTGTTGTAGAACATACAGTAGATAAATGTTTGAGACTGACTGAAAGGTCCAGTTCTGACTTCACTTAGTCTCGAGTGCTCACCTTTTGACCTTTTCTTCCCCTGTTTGTGCCTACTTTCTGTAGGGACAAAAAGGGTTCCTGTTACGCTATTAAGGTGGTGATGTATGAGATTACTGATTCCCCTTCCTACCTCTGATATGTTTAGGACTTTAAGACTCACGGCTGAGAGTCATCCACTTGATGTAGTGGGAAATCAATGATCTCAAAAATGCTCTGAGCTTCACTGGGTACATTATTAGAAAAGCTGAGTTATACTTGCTGTATGTTGGTACTCACAAACTGTGTGAGTTTACAGTGAAGACTAGACTCAGGCCTGTAACCATTACCCTGATTTTTCCTCATCTTATGTTGATATAAATTCCTGACAAAATAATAAATGCCCACTAACACGATGTGTATGGAAGCAGTGTTAAATTACAGTGCCTGTGAGATGAAGGTTGTTATGTATTTGCAATTTGCTTAATTTAAAACTGAAAATTCTAATGCTTGTGCCTTTAGAAACTTGTTCTGGAAGTGGAGTGGAATTATATTTGGGACAAAGGTCTGAATGGTTCCATCCGATTTGGGCACTTCATAAGAATTTCCACCTGAAAAAATTCTGGTTATTGACACCAGTGATATTACAAATGGTGACTTACATGAGGCTACTATGCTGTGCAGACCTGTGCTTCAGGGAAATTGGGTGCCTTTTTTTTCCTCCCAGGACTAGGAAAGGAAGATGAAGAGAAGGCCTGCTGGTTTGCCCAAGAAAAGTTTGAGAAGGCAGAACAGGAAGCAATTTGTCCCCAGAATGTGGCAGAATTCCCCTGGTGCACATTTCCTGTCTTCTTCAGAGCAATTCTTACCTCTCATGCTGGTTTTGGTAGGATCATCACTCTCCCTTTCACCTTAGTTGGAGCACTGTGCAGGGAGGGAAGTGTCTGCTGGAGTGTTCAGAAAAGGATGGAAAGGGAGTGGGAGCCATTTGGCTTGAGGAATTGCCACTGATTGATTTGTCTCGATTTATGCTGAGTTTTAATAGCCCTTCTTATGTGACTTGTGTGCTCATTTTGTATTAGAGGATTGGACAAAAGCATCAAGCAGTTCTTGGAATAAGGGTAAGGGGATCTTACCAGCTCAGCAAAATTTAACTTGCTAGGTGTACAAGCTGCCCAAGATGAAAGTATATTCTTCTTCAGGAACATTATATGAAATAAGAGTCCTGATGACTCTTTCATAAAAGAGCTTTTGGCTTGCTCTATTAAATAATTAAATCTCTCTTCCTGGAGAGGCTTTTCATCTGTGCCAGCAAAATGCTTCTGGCTTCTTGTAAGAAGACCGTGAGACTGGGTTCCAGTATGGCGAGTCACGGTTGCTAGTTTTATATGGACACAATTTCTAGAAATTTAATTATAATCTTTCTCAGATTAAAATCTAAATTTATTTTACTTTTGGCTAAAAGGGCTTGACATTTAATAGGCTGTCTTCAAACTCATTAGCCTTGATTTCTGTGGTAACCAGAGCCATTGCATAGTTTTCTTCTGGGATTCATTGTGCTAAATATCTTCAATTCTGGTGTAAAGTAATAAGATCTTAGAGTTGCTCTGAAACCCTGAATTATGGGTGTGGACTGGAGACTTGAAGTCTCAAAGGTTTGCAATCTCTGAACTCCCAGAGAGCTACTTGGCAGCAAGGAGGGTTTTATGCGAGTGCCTGTATGCATTAGTGTCTGCAAAGAACCACTTCACATTCCAACAGTTGACTTTGACTTGCTTTCTAGTTGCATCTTGCAGCTCAATGTAAACACCTTCTCGCATGGAGAGATGTAAGAGAGTGAAAAACAGTCTTTGAAGAATAAAAAAACAATGGGTTTTAGGGAGCCTGATGGGTCTTCATTGTCATCACAGAAGATCAAAGAAAACCTTGGAGCTGCTCTTTCTACTCAGAATTGGAAATAACATTCTTAATTACAGAAGCGAGCAGGTCTGACAGAGTTTTTTCTTCAAAGGGAGGAATGCTACACTTCATCTTTTAGCCTTTGCACTCTTTGCAGCATAGCATTTTTGAAAAATTACACCTGTCCTCTAATGGAAGACTTGTATTTAAAGTTTTCCCAGGCCAGTCTTATCTCAGCTGGATATACTCAGCATCAGGTTGTGTCACCCATTTTGGCAAGGTGATTATAGTGAGCATGCTACTAAATAGAAAAGAAGAAAATGCCAGCAGGGGTGATGAAGATTAATAATGTGGAGGTGCTGGAAGTTTACTTACTATATTGCAAGCTCTTTTTTCCTGCTCTTCCACTAGGGAAATCAGTACTTGTCTACCAGCTTTCTGGCTTAAGTGATGCTCTCAGGGTCCCTATTTTCCACCAGCTACTACAAAAAAGAATAAAAAAATGTCTCCACTTATGAAGCCTGTGTGGCTTGTTTCAGTGTAGTTTTAACCTCCCATGTCCTTGTTTTTAAGCAGCTAACTTTTGCTACCATTATATCTTGTGTTAGGACTTCAATATCTTAGATCAGTCATTGGGGGGGGGGGGGGGGGGGCGGGGCGGGGGGTTGGTTTGTTTTTTATTTTGGGTTAGGGTTTTTTGGGGGGGAGGGAGGGTGATAGGGGTTTTTTCCACTCTTTTAAAAACCTGTTTGTTCCGGTCTGCAAATGTGTCTTTCTCACCTAACTGTTTGGAAGGAGAGGCTGTTTTTTCTATAATATATTTTCCAATCTTTGACTCACTAGGGTCATGATCATTGGTTCTGTGTGAGTCAGTCATGCATTATATGGGATCCATGTTCTGGATGAACTGTTCAAAGCTATTTCTGTACCTATTGTAAACAGTGTGGTCCCTTTCTGCGGTTCACCAACTTTTGTGGCCATCAAGGTGGTCAGCCAGAGGCTGAGAAATGGTGACTACAAGCCACACATGTTTTGGTTTTGAAAAGGCCTTGGTTTGTCCTGACAGGTGTAACACCTTTTGAAATGGACAGTTCATACTTGGGTCTCTGCCAGTAGCTGTGAGGAAAGGGAGTGGAGGGAAAAATAAGTAAGGTGGAAATACAAAGGGACACAAAGCATATTTGTGTAGTTTGAGGTGACTGCTGAAACATGGTATAGTTGTGAAGAAAACCTTGCGCTGAAGGAAAAATGGGTGGAACTTGAGGAGGAATGGAAAGTTGATAATGGTTTGGAGATGTGTTGAGTGGTATGTGAAGGGAAGCATGCTTCAGGATGATCTGAAGTTTTTATCTGACCTTTTGTTTGAGATTTGTGTGTTCTTAAGAACGGAATCGTCCTGTGTTATTCCACATTTGGTTTTGTGTCTGAAATGCAAATGCTCAGCATAGTAAACCTTTTGCAGGCTTCACTTGAGATCCTCTTATGCCCCATCCATCAGGAGTAGGATGAAGCACATTTCACTGACAGCTGAACTGCTCCTCCCCTGGCTCTCCAAGGTAGCAGTGATGGACTGGTGTCATCATTTCAGTCAGTTAGGTCTCAAGTGGAGATACTGCTAGTGTGCAGTTCTATGGAGGCAAGGGATGGTAATGTACCTTGGAATGTGGCTGTGGGGGTTTTTTTTGTTTCATTTTTCTATGAATCTGAGATAAAACTGAGTAAGAATGCTATAAAACATAGTCTGTAGGGATCAATCTTTGTGCCATCCTGCATAGAGTCTCTTGCATTAATCTAGAGACATCTCTACCTGTTATTAAGCTTACAGAGAAGTTCTGTCTGGGACATTTATGTATATAATGAGCATATTTGGAAAAAAAAAAAAAAGAGCGTGAGGTTACAGGTTATCTGTCCAACTCAAAACACGATTGAGAACAATGACAAATGCACACATGTGGGCAGATAACTTCTTGCTTACTAATCAAAACTGGGGCAATCCAAGAAACATCCCTGTGCTACACAAAATAAAAATAAGTTTGTTCATACTGAGTGCCAGCCTCAAGGCATTTGTGACTTCCCGAGGAAGGTTTATACACCAAACACTAGGTCCATGTTTTATTTTCCTCCATAAATGATGGGCCTAGTCATGAGTTTGCCACCAACTTGCAGACTTCCATATACTTGCTAGGAAAGGAAAGAGCTCAACAAATAGCCATTGTGAAATCAAAGGTTGTTTTCAGAAGAAAAAGAAAATAATGCTAGATAAATTTATTTGGGAAGGAAAACTGGAATGTAGAGAAATTAGTGGAAAATCGTCCCCTTATCTTTTAAATTGTGAGAATGTCAGAAGTGCCATCCAAAAATCTTCAGATTTTGTTGTTATGTAAACATAACCATGGGATGGTTTAACTTACTTCTAAAAGTCTAATGAATGCATCAAGCCAAGTAAAATATTCATTAGAGTAATTGGTTCAGTTCAACCTCTCAAGGCTACAGCTTGGAAATATACACACTATTGCCTTTAGAAATGCAGCGTGTTGATTCACCAGCCATTTTGCTCAACTCATTTTCATTCCATATGCTTACTATACTTTGCAAAATCTAATTAAGTAACTGAGGTAGCAGTTTGCAAGCAATATTTGATACATTTTTGAGCCAAAGGTTAAGTGGTATCCAGAGTAAAACCTGTTCAGTTGCAAGACACATCAGAAATTTTTAAGATATTCTTCTGTTAAAACAATTGGATATAGAAGTACTTACACAATTGATAATAATATAGTAAAAAGTTATTTGTTCCCAAAATAGTAATCTGTTTGTTAATTCACTTAGATATGCCTAAATGAAGTGTAAAATTCATCAATGTGCTAGCTAGACAGTTTTCACTGTAGGAAGCTGGCTTTAGTGTCATATGATGAATCCATCATACCCTCATAGGTTTTCCTCTCTCCTCCCCTCTGTGATGGGCATCTGCCTCGGACCATATGGTTTTGGAAAATTTTAATTGAAATTCTTCTGTCAAGGAGCTGAACTAGAGAAAGCCTTAACTTGCTTATAGTTGCTAAAAATGTTGTAGAGACCTTCTGTTTCCATGCGGAGTAGCAGGAACTTGAAGCTTAGCACAGGCGGGTAACTTGTGCCAGGGACAGGCTTTTGCTGTCGATGAAAGTCTGCCGAATATTGGCCAACTTGTGTACCTTTCACAATTTGTTCATTTCCAACAGAGACTTGCTGGAGTCTCTTGTGACTGCGTCCTCATGAAACCTGTGTTCTCTGGGATTTGATGAGTCTCCTGTGACTGTGTCCTTATGAAACCTCTCTTGGCTTCTTTTGCTGGCGCATCCATAGATGGCTCTACCCTGTCACAGGTCCAATGTATGATCCAGGTGCTTGTGTGCCATCACCACGGGTGACAGGGCAGGTTGGTGAAGCTCTGCATTTTCCTTAGTTGGGGTTTTAGCCACCTGCCATTGCCAAATGTGGGCTCTTGTGAATGACCACTGACTCTAAATGTTAGCCCCACTGTGCAGTTCTCCTTGCCTCCCTGACCCAGCATATCACGATGGTTAAAAGCGAGTCTAAAAATTGACATACACGTTGGCACTCTTCAAGCTGATCTGCAGAGCTAAGCACAGAGGTTTAGTGAGAATTGATTCTGTTGCAGAGACAAATAGGTGTTTCTTGAAATGCACCTTTGCAGCTGGTCGCACATCCTTCAAATACAGCTGTTACCATGATGTTTTTAAAAAGAAAGCGGCTCCTGGAATAAACACTCTGCTGCAATGGTATGTTGAGAATGTGCTGCCAGGGCTGCCCTTGCTGGGCTGTGGGTGAATGTGCCTTTGGAGCCAGCAGCTCTGTGGGAGGAGGCAGAGGCTGACTCCTGACAGGGTAAAGCAGCGAGGGCTTGGGGAGCTGCTGGGCAGAGGAGGGACACATCTGTAGGCTTAGCAGCTTGCATGGGAGGGAGCCAAAACTGAGAGTCCTGTAGCAAGATGAAGCCTGGTTAATTCCTGTTTCCGCTTTTTTGGTCATTTTTTCAAGTGTCATACATGCCTTGATGGTTTGTGAGTGGGGATTAGATTAAATAATCAGAGGACTAGAGTAAATACTTTTTTTGGTCTTATTCCCGTGTTGCTACCTTTGGCAAAATGTTGTTAGAAAAACAACATTTGAGATCTGATCATCAAATCATTGTGCATCTTTTTCACACTGTGCATCTTGAACTCTTCCAATTAAGTTTTTAACCCCGTATAACTGCCTCTCCTGCCTTTTTCATTAAGTACACAGTTTCTTGGTTTTGAGCAGTATGGCTGAGAAACTTGGAATATTTCTCAGTATTTTAAAGAAGCATAGTTTATAAAAATTGATGTGCTTATTAGATGATGTAATCTAAACAGAAAGACTTAAAAAACAGCCTTCTTTTTTCGAAACACAAAGCTTAATGTTGACTGAACCTTGAATCAAGGAGCAAAATGTCACTACTCCTTCATTTCATTTTTATTTCTAGCCATATATAACTTTGAGAATATTAGTCTTAAAGCAATGAAATCTACTTCTAGCACAGAGCAACTCCTCATGAGCAATTTTCACTAGCAGATTAGTATAGCTGTGTATAGCTATTTACATATTGCCAGTAAATATGGTCTTGCACTATTACCACATTGAGATCTTGTTCCATTGGTAAAATTTTATATAGTACCAAATATAATTTTTGTACTGAAGTAACTACAATAGTTAGGAAGTATTAATGGACAGCCTTTAATATCATGCTCTTGGACTGTGCCTGATACTGTATAGTGCTGTTGATAAGAGTAAAGAATTAGGAAAAATGCTTCTGTGAGCACAGTGGAATTCATTATTGCAGTGGGGTTCAAGATCTTGGTAATGTAATGTTTATGGATATGGTTTATGTGTAACTTAGTGAAACTTCTTAAAAATGCATTGTAGTTTGTATGTGCATAATGCTGTAGCATTATGATATTTTTGTAATATCAGTCATGAAAAATGTGCTTTATCTCACAAGAGAGAGCTGGCACCACAACTAGTCAGGTTGTGTATTTCCATTTTGTCGCTGATGTTTGAAAACCTTTTGGTCAGTGCAGACCTTAGGTGATTATATGAACCATGTGGGAACAGGAAACAGCTGAAGAGTGTTTTTCTATTTTTGCTAAAGAGAGGGAGGATTAATCAAAGTGTCCTACCAAGGAAGACTAAACAAGTTTCTATATCTTTTTTTTCATTGATTATTTACCTAATGTTGTAGAAGCTCTCAGCATCTTTCAAATACACAATGTTCTCTTGGATCATACCATTCCTTTGTTTTGTGGACTTATTTATAAAATAAGCATAAATAAGCATGTAGGACTTAGTCGTGTTAGTTCTCCATACATCTAAGTACGTAGAGAAGTATTTTACAAAGGACTTAAGGGTTTTTTTGCATAATGGCAAAAAATTTCCTTGGCATTTGCACCCCAGCCTCGTGAAAGCTTAGTTAGGACTTTATGTGCCAATGCACACACCAGCCCTCTGATCATCTGGATGTCCACCCACAGGTAAATGTAAAGGACAGAGGGGGCCCTGTTGACTTGTGTAGGGCTCCTGTGCACCAAAAGCACCATGTGGTGCCTCGCTGGTCTGAGGTCCACACTGTAGACCGTGCAGTAATGCACAAAACCTGAGATCTGTTGGCAATGTGTACATTCAAAACAAGAATTCCTGCTGGCAGGACAAGCAGCTTCATTTTATTGTCTCCTTGAAACAGACCTAGCAAACTACAAATGGTCAGCTTCGCAAAGGGCACTCCTAAATAGATCCTTCTGTTCAGAGGTGGAGACAAACCCCTGTTGGGAAAGATTAATCAGGGAAACCTTATAAATATGATTGCTTAGCAAAAGATTCTGAAAATATGAAACCTGTAATCAAAATAGAAATGGAAGCTTACTTTGAGTTGTAGGCTACCGAGTCTTAGTTACTATATAACCTAAAGACAATAGCCTAGCCAGCTGAAGGAGAACCCCTTTGGATTGAACAATACCTTTCTGCTGGCTAAGGGATCCAAAGGTCAATGTAGCAAAACAGAAAAGTCTAAAGAGTAGTTTTTAGAGTTTAAAATATAACACATGGTAATGTAGTAGTTCTTATAGGCTGTATGTAGATTCTATAGGATTTTGTGTCTTGTATTGGTTGGTTACTGTAAATTAGAATATTCATCACAAAAGGCGATATAATGTATTGTAACCAGGACCTCACTCTCTTCGCTCTCTCTTCTCTTGGCTCTCTCCCTCTGGACCTCGCTTTCCTTTCCCTGCTCTTACCTCTGCTCTCTTCCCCCTGCACTCTGACCCCTGCCAGCTTGCTCTCTCTCTTCCCCCTCTTCTTAGCCCATACCCTCTTTGCTCTCTCTCGTTCTCTCTCTGGGACTTCCCTTCAGCTGAGGCTGGTGGCTGAAGGGAAGGCCCTTTCTACCCACGACCCTTGCAATAAAACCACATATTCTAGAATATCTCAGGTTTGCAGAGTACCTTGTCCCTGTAAGTCACGGATGCCTCTACAAACCCCCTCATAGGTGAATCACTGGGGAAAACAACAACAACAGAACAACCCAACCAGGAATTTCACTGTGACGCACCCAGACAAGTCGCAGTCCCAGACGCTGATGCTGTGGGCTGCAAGGTGTGATCCGCCGGGCCGTGGATGCCTCAGCAGCCCAGCGCTCGGCCCAGGGCTATAATTAGATTAGCAGCCTGCGAGCCCCAGCGAGCATGTGCTGCATTCTGCATGTGCCTCCCGCTTATTGGCGGCCGGGCTTGCTGCCTGCCGGTTTGATAGGTTTCCCCAGTAATCTTTATGCTGCATTACAGACATAGATACAGAGGTACTGCGTGCGTGCAACGGGAGAGGTGCTCAGCTTGGAGCGTAAAAAGAAAGCCCACAGATGAAAGGCACTGGTCTTTGTTGCAGAGCATCAGTATTTAAGGACTGCTAGCTGGGAGCGGAGAGGTCAGTGAAGGAGTTTTACTTGGTGGTAATTACTTTCAGGTCTTTATCTCTCCGGTAAAACAGTCATGCATGAAATGAATACTGTTAATCATGTCATCTGTTTAATTTGATCTTGCTTTCATTTGTATTGTGTACACTGCGGTGGGAGAGCCATCAGATTACAAAACATATCGTTAGAGTGGGTTCAGTTCAAAAATAGAGTGTATTTATACGAGAATATTGCTTTCATTTGAAATTTTGAGCCTGTGCATGAGAGTGTTTTTACTGGCTGTCTTTTGTTATGCTAATAGAAATATTTCTTTTATTGGAATGTTTTCTGCCGAGCAATTGAATTAGAGCATTTATAACTATTAGCATATGAAGATAAATCTGTAAATATTGATCAATTTAAAGAATAATTTTGTGAAATATTCTTTAATATGATCACAGCAATAACTATCTTGATGATTCTCTTGCAACAAGGTAGAGGGATGAGGAGTATTATGCTATTGTTCTTTCAACAAAGATGCTGGAGCCTTCATGTTTGGGTGGATTCTTTGTTTCATCTACTGGCTTTTATTTTAAGTGGCTTTCAAAATGAAACCGAAGCTATTCAGCCTGGTAGATTTCAATATATCCTTTGCTTGCACATACATGTATTTTATAGGCATTTATTGTTCTCAAAGGCTGAATTTTGGCCCAAAGCCTTGTTTATTGTGAGAACTGCCTTCAGCAGTAAAGAGAAACAAGATATATATATGCCAGTCTTTTAATCTGTGATTCTGAGACTATTACAGCATTTATCATAGCGTCATACTCATTTAAGTTTTTTTCATACTTGACCTACGCATCAATTGATCACAACTTTTCCTATAAAAAGCATGCATATTTAATGAGAACAGTCTACAGTGTAAGCTGTTCAGAACAAAAGAAAGCAAGCATAAAGTATTAAAAAAAAGTATCATAATGTAGTCGTGACTCATTTGATGAGTTTTAAATATTAAGGCTGACTGGTGAGACTTCAGAGTTAATGCCCTTGTCTGTGTCAGACTCCAGAGCCCACATGAACTTGTATATTAAGTCACCAGTCATCTGGCTGGCTGGCTGCCACCATGCGTCCGAGGTACGAGTAGATTGTCTCAGCCAGGATCAGAAAGGTGTTAGGAACAGGAGCTATTTTGGTATTAGCCTTCATTCTTCCCTCTGCACTTATCCTTGAAGAGGTTTTTTCTATTGTATAAACCAAAGTAAAATTTAGGTTGTTCCCTTTTAAAGTATGTGGTGTGAAACTGTGTTACCTTCTGAGTGGATACCCTCAGATGTGAGCACTTATTCAGTTACCAACTTTATGGCAGTGGGTACAGCAAAGACACATTCTTTATTATTTGTGATGGTATATTCAAACAGAAGAGTATTTGGGAGGTTTAATCACAGCTGGTACATAACAGTTTGTTTGAACTTTTGCTGTTGACGAAAACAGTTAACTTGGTATCTATTTTAGTCAAGAGCAAGTTGTTTTTCCATATTCCAGGAGCTGGTTTTGAAGTTGTTTCCTTTTAGGCAGACTTGGAAAATGGCATTTTTGCATTGTGACAGTTAAGCCTGGACAGAGAGGACTCAGGATGTGAAGGCATGTTGTTCTCGAGCTGTTTCATATTCCCTCATTTCCCCAAGTTACCGACCAAAAGTGTTTTAAAGATGCTCTAAGATGATTTATGCCTCCTGCCTTTTCTAACAGAGGCTTACCTTAAGTAATTTATCTATGCTTTTATAACCTTTTGCAACAGCATCCCATGAAGGAGTAATTGAAATCAATGTTAGTAATAATGAAATGTAGAAGGTAAATATCCTCAGCTGAATCACATGTCTACCGTATCCAGACAAGAGGGTTTTGAGAGGAGAGGCTGATATTTTCTACTCCATGTATTGGACTATTCTTATTTGTAAGCAACATAAAGTATGTCTGGAAAAACACTGTAAAAGTTATCATATTTTTGTTGGTGGATACAGGTTATACCACCACCCACTGGAACTGAAATGATGCACCAGCAGCAATTCAGGTGTGGATGTCTTTGCCGCCAGAAAGAGCTGTGATGGTCTATGCAAGCATCACAAGAAAATCTGACAGTACTGAAACTATAACTGGTGGCACTGTAATTTAACTTTGCAATAGTGTAATGGCAAGGAATACGCTACTTTGTTATTGCTTCATTTTGTTACAACCTCACTTTTCTTCTCCGTAAACTAAGAAAACAATTTGAAGCAACAGTTTGTGTGAATTACTCTCTAAAAAGTAGACATCCTTGTTGCTATAAGTATATTTGTTACCAGTGTATTGCTCCAGGAAATTTAACACATTTCAGATTATTATCAATTTGTATTCAGGCTTTGTCAGTGAGTTTCTTGATGTAAAAGTTTTTAATTACTCTTTTGTTAGGAGATATATGCATAACATGTTTTTTATGTGCCTCTGTGAACTGTTCTAATTTCTGATGTATTGCCCTGTAGTTAAATCTCCAAGTCCCTTGTTATGTGAAAAAGAAACTTCTTTTTTCCCCCAACAGGAATACAGTATATATATATCTATATACATATGTATGGTAAAGGCACAAAATTATGCTGTGAAAATCAAGATCTCAAGTGTTTAATTTATATATGCAGGTAAACATATGTAAATACATATATATTTTCTACCATATAACTCTAACAATATGTTTGTGTAGAAAATACTTTCAATGTCTTACCAGTAATCTCATCATAATCCAATAGAAACACTCTTGGAAGAGTAACGTTAGAAACACCAGATTTGGCTGCTGGCTGGAGATGGGATATAGGGAGTAAACTGAGCAGCTGTAATAAACAGTGCTGCACTAGCTCTTCCCTATTAAGATATTATGTCCTTTTACTGCTATGCATATAAGTGAATTTTGCATTACTTAAACCCTTACCAAGTCTAGAGGGGAAAGATGATACTTAAGGTTAATGCATTTTTTTTGTAGCCTGTTAGCAATGAAAGAGATACTCCAGAAAAAGTCGTGAGGATTTAAAGTATTACCACAGTGTTTATTTTGCAGGATTTGTACTTACATGCCTTACAGTTTTTAAGTCGAGTAGCAGCCAGTGATATATGCATAAAGGTTTATATTAGAATGAGAAAAGTGACATTGTGCCCTAAAGCTCCTTTTTGCTTTTCCTCTGTTTTTGGAACTAACTCCAGTTATTACTTTGCTGATGAAATGACTGTCTGCTTAAATGGTTGAGACATTCAATAGCCCATCTATAAATGCTTATTATAACACTTTGAGAGTTCACAAGAAATCAATAGCCTGTTTTCTGTATTTTGTTGAGTCGAGGTCATTTCATTCTTCAAATCTGAAGATTTTCAGGCTGGGTGGTGTGAAGGTGCAGGATGAGCCCACTTGGTGGAGATTCCCGCTGTGAGCTCAGCACAGCGTGCCTGAGCTTGGGAAAGCCTTATTGTTGTGACACTCTTCCCACACTGATGCAGCAGTGCTGTTTAATGGGGTCTGAAATGTTCCTTGTATGCAGACAGCTGTTGCTCCAGTCCAGGGACGTGTGTCCTGCCGTGCCCTGGGACTGGGCAAAGGAGAGCCAGTGGCAGGGAGTGTCTGCCCTGCCCTGCCTTCCCCTCCTGCAGGGCTCTTTGCCTGGCACCAGTTACCCTGGGGACTAACCACGTGGATTTAGAGACTGGCTGAATTAAATATGTCTACCTTTGGGCAGCTGTGTGTCAGACATTTGTGATGTTAAGAGTGCAGTTGTGTTTTATAGAGCAGGAAGAGAAAGTGGCTTTCTTTTGCAGTTCTCACTCTGGTGTGGCAAATTAAAAGCAAAATGGATATTAATTTTTACACTTAATCTCCTGTTATGATTAATTTAAATTGTTCTTAAATGCATTACGTGCAGTATTAAGTGTGACTTGATAGATTAAATGCAGAATAGAGCCAGCAAATAGTAATCCTGGATGCTATTGTCTGCATAATCCTGGTAATGAGATTGCTGTCTTAATTTTACGTTGTCTTTTATGGATGTGCTTCAGCCACCTGTAGACATAAATATTTGCTGCATCTTTCCATGAAGCACCTGGGCTTCCAACCTGATCTTCAATTTATATATATGTCATTTTTAAACATTAATTGTCCATTCCATAACAGATGTTATTTGGGTTTGTGCCCTGTTGTGTAGTTGTTACACGCTTCTGTAGTATATTGGTTTATTAATTGAAACAATATTTATACATTGATGATGATCCTATAGCCATCTATTATTTGGCTGCTTATCTGTTGGGTATTGTGGAATAGTTTTACTGCATCATCCATACCTTCCTGAATGTGTGTAATACAAACCGCTCAATTATTGGCAAAGAAGCATGTTAAATTCTTGCTTTTCTTTTAAGAGAGCTTAACATTGTGAAATATGGTAGACTAAACCAAAGGTTATTCTACTTCCTGATTAGGAAGTCTATAGAAACAGTGCTGTAACAAAGTAATGCAATATGTGAGAAGACTTGTACATGTTCTAAGTGCTGTTTAACAGGAGAGAAATATATCTAGATTTGCAGTGGTATGCACATTTTCACAAGTTTCTGAACGTTTGGTTCTTTCGTCTATTTAGGGTCCTTCAGAGCCCATGGATATAAGTGGTTTTGTATATAATATTACTGAAGGAGAGATGTTAATACAATGTGGTGTGTTGGCCTATAATACAAAAGCACAATATGATACAGTGTCTGTGCCAAAATGTTTCCTGCCTGTATAATCTAGGCAGAAAAAGGCTAGAGTAGAAGGGAGAAATTGAGACAATAAAGATGAATTATCTTTTATGTGACCACAAACTGTGGAGTTGCAAAGTAGACTGAACAATCTGTGCTTTAGGATTATAAACCATCACTGCAAATGTCTTTAGAAAGAGTGAAAAATATAAGATCAGTGTAACTATTCCTGTCTATATAATCTCCTCCAGTAGAAACTTCCCAGGGTAAGGATGATTTCCTTCTGTCTCAATGTCATAATTGTTGTTGGGTATTTTGGGCATTGCAGTCATCTGGAAATCAGTGTGCAGCTTTGTATTTCTACTGTGACATTACAACAGCAGTCTAGTCAGAAGATGTGTGAGGGATGTGATAAATTATATCCCTTCCTCTTCCATTACTGTTACATCAGCCCTACTGTAATCCATGGGTCTGTGCCATGTGGTGTCCCCTATTTTCCTTTACCATATTGTGGAGTGCAGAGGTTTCTGTTTTGGCCCCTAGCTCTCTAGGGACGGGGTAAAGTCTGGCAGGGACTGTGCAATTGCTTTGAATTTTCTGTGAAACACAGGGACTGTGGAGGGTACAGCAGAAGAGGGCATCTGAATATGATGATGTCATTATCCTCCAGTGTTTCGTTGTTCTGTTTCTCTTCACCACAGTTCCCCTCTCCTTGCTGCCACCACATTTCTAAATTTGTCTGCTCCATTTTCCCATTTAAATCTACTCCTTTCTTCCCCACTTTCTCCAATCTCTCTTTCTGCTCTTCAGCTTCTACCTGTCGTTCAACTTTGACATCTTTGCAGGCACCTCTTCCTTTCTGGGAGGTGTATATGTGTGCTGGTTTCAGCTGGGGTAGTTGAATTTCTTCCCAGTGGTTGTATGGGGCTGTGTTTTGGATTTGTGCTGAGCACAGAGTTGATAATATAGATGTTTTTGTTATTGCTCAGCAGGACTCACACAGAGCAAAGGCCTTCTCTGCTTTTTGTGCTGCCACGTTGGTGAGGAGGCTGGGAGTGCATGGGAGGGTGGGAGGAGACACAGCCAGGACAGGTGACCCCAGCTGACCAAAGGAATATCCCAGACCTTATGGAATCATGTTCAGTTTATAAAGCTGGGGCAAGGAAGAGGAAGGGTGGATGTTTGGAGTGATGGTGTTTGTTTTCTTAAGTCACTGTTACATGTGATGGGCCCTGCTCTCCTGGAGATGGCTGAACACCTGCCTGCCCATGGGAAGCAGCAAAGTAATTCCTTGGTTTGTTTTCCATATTTAACTGTACTTATCTCAACCCATGAGTTTTCTAGCTTTTACCCTACCCTGATCCTGCTGGTTGAGAGAGTGAGCAAGTGGCTGCTGACTGGAGTTAAACCACAACAATATCCAAAAATATCACTTAGGCAGAGGTGCCCAAGGATGGCACACAGGTGAACAGTGTGAGTTCTCTTACTGAAGATGGTTGATTTTTTTAAGTTATTGTGTATTTATTTGTTGGAGCAAGATGTCCTTGACTCCTGCTTGGAAAGCTCATTCTGACAAATACAAATCATGCTCCTGACCTTTTCAAGTCTGACATATCTGCTTTTTTCCTCTCAGCCAGTTACCTCTTTACTGAAAGCAAGCATCTCCGTTCATCTTCCTGTCATCTCTAGATGAGGCCTTTCTCGAGTGATTTATGAGCTTTGGTGACCACTTTCTGCAAACAGGGCTCCTTTCTGTCATGCCCTCATGCAGGTACCTCACACCAGCTGTGTTTCTGTATGAGCTTGACCCAAGGAGCTGCTTCTGCTCCTCCTGCTCTTTGAAGGTGTCTCAGACAGTTGTGGCACGTTACTGACCTGAATTTTGACAGCTTCATTGGTGCCTGCAGGGCTCAAAGATGTGTGGGTACTTAACTGCCTTAAATTCACATTTATTTTGCTCTTCTTCTTTTGCTGGCACTTGGCACGTTTGCTGCACTGGGTGCCTAAAGGATCCTGCCACAGGCTGTCCACTGGGAGAAGGTTTTTCAGACTGCCTTCATTAAATCCTCACAAAAAAAAAAAGGCAAAAAAACAAAACAAAAAAAAAAACCAGCCAGGCAGATTATGCTCCTGTCCTGTGCTAAAGTATACAGGATTTGGGTTCTTCATCTGTAGTGTGACTTGATGAGGACTATGGTATGTGTAGAAAAACTGGGATGCCTTTTTACTCTCAACTCTGATTTTGAGCTCCCTGGAGAGATAGAGTTTTTGCAAGTATTTTCTCCTCCCTTATGCTACAAAACAACTTATGCTTTCATATTTTATTTCAGCATGAAGTACTGAAGCTTAAATTTGCAACTCTGAAGCCTAAATTTGCAACAAAAGCATGTCTATAACTAACTCTTAAAACACATCCATTCTTAGAAAACATTACAGATACTAAATCCATCTGGTGTTGAATTACCATTGATTACCATTGACTACTCTTACTTCTGGCTTTGTGAAAAATAGTCCTGGAAACATTAGGATCCTACACAGAGCTTATTCCCCGCCCCCACCTCAACTTTTCACTAAAATTATTTACGGGTTTTTCAGTGTGTATCAATACCTGATCGGGGAAGTAGAGAACATGGAGCCTTCTCAGTAGTTTTCCGTGACAGGACAGGAAGCAATGGGCGGAAACTGAAATACAGACAATTCCATTTAAATGTAAGCAAATGCTTTTATACTCTGAGGATGGATAAATGCTGGCATAGGTTACCTCAAGAGATGGTGAAGTCTTCATCCTTGGAGATTTTCAGAACCCAGCTGAGATTTGGTCCTGGGCAACTTGTTCTAGGTGGCCCTGCTGTCAGCAAAGGCTTGAACTAGACAAGGCTCCAGAGGTGCCTTCCAGCCTCAGCTGTTCTGTGATTCTGTTACTAGCAGTCTCCAAAGAGCAGGCCAAGCAGGCCTTGCAACTCTAGGCAGTTATTTATATATATATTAATTCTGCAATCCAAACATTTTATAGCTGGGTATACCCTAGGTATGAGTGTACACATGTATAGGTATGTACACCTACCTATTTCTGTCTCCAGTGTAAACATACTTGAAAACTAGCACAAGCTAGGGAATATCAGAGATGGAAAAGGGCGGAGTTGAATGTTTTTATGTATGTTTTTTAAATATCCTGATGTCATTTCATACAAGCCACATGTGCTTTATGCAGTCATTGAGGTTTTTTTTCCCCTTCCCTATAAATACGATACATCTGCATGGTAAAAAAAAAAGCTAGATAAAATTGCTTTAAAGAAAGCTTTATTTTTATTAGATGATTTCTATTGGGCATTTACTTATACATAATTGTATCTTTGTTCTGGTGCACATTGAGTGTAAGTGGGGACGAATCATCCAGGAGGGGATCTGGAGGAGAGAAAGCAGAGAGCAAAAGGCTCTGGGTCAGAAGAGGAAGGAGGTTCACCCTCAGCTAGACGCCTCTTTCTCAAAAAGGTAGCTCCAAATTAAGCAGTAAACATAAAAACTGGCCCGAGTTTATGTATCTATATAGAGTACTCAATAGTTTGGATTTTTTTTAAGTACTTTTTTGAATCCTACATGTGCATAATTACAGCTTTGCTGGTATTCACCCCCTTTCTACAGCCCACAGCTATGTCTGGCTGTCTTATGGTGTTCTTGAAAACTAGAAAGCTGGACAAGGCTGACTGCTAAAATTACATGTAGTCTCTTGGCATACAGGTGATGCTGGGGGGTAGTGTTGGAGGAAGCTGCCTGTGAGCATCCTTTGTAGCATGAACTGGATTCTTTGTGGGAAAAAGGAGACTCTTGCACAGTTCTTCATCATGTCCCTTCAAAGTCATGCATCTTGCCTTCTAGTATTAACACATTTTCTTTCTCCTTTTCAACCCACGTTAAAATCAATTTTCCCCTTCTTTAAATGATGACCATTATGTTGTTTGGGGTTGAAGAGATTTTCCTTGTTTATATCTTGCCCAAGATAAGCAACAAAGTATTCAGACTTGAGGATATTTAGATTTAGATTTAGATTTATAGATAGATTTGCAGTGGTATGCACGTTTTCACAAGTTTGTGAACATTTGGCTCTTGCATCTATTCTTTTGGCTCTTACTTCTAGAAGGAAAAGATTATCTTTCTTCCCATAAGCATTTGGATTTTTATTTGTTTAAGTAAATAGCAATGCCAAGTTCTCTCTTCCGACTCTTCAGGGTCAAATATGGTGTGGCATTTAGTTTTTCTTGCTTGTTCATGGGTCTTGAAATAACTTCTTAGAAATGCACTTGCAAAAATAACAACACTAGTAATGAAATCTGTTTTGAAGATGAAAGAAACCAAACTCTGGTTCTGAGAACTTGCTTAGCTCCATGTTTAACACACCAGCTTCTGTCACAGCTACTAGAAAGTTCAGAACTTTTTTTTTTTTGCTGTTGAATTTTCAAAAATTAATCTGATAAACCCTTTAATCCTTATGAACTGTACCATTCATTTTAGTTTAGCAATTATGCCTTTTACACTTGAATAGATTACTTTCTTGGGCCAGTGCAGTTGTCTTTTGAAAATCATTTAGAGGTATCCACTGGTAGTGAAGTTGTCTTGTCAGGTATCACACACATGCAGGAAGAATGAATGGGTTTGCACTGACAGCTCCAGTCTTCCTTCCCTGCTCTTCTTTACCTCCTTGCCTGTGTGTTTTTAATCATCCCTTCCTCTCTCTGTTCCCCAGCCCCTTTTCTTCCCAAATCTATAATGCTCATGTTTGCTGTGAGTTTCAATTTCAAGGACTGTTAAGCCATCTGAAGCAAGAAAAACTCTTGTTCATAAAGCGTGAAACTCGCTTTTCATTTCCTTTTCGTGATATATCTGGAAATGTTCACATGTATGATGTGACATTCTTCAGTAAAAGTGGGACCTTCCTGGAATTGAAGCTGCCCTGCATGCCAGAGGTCAGCTCGGCACTGCCAGCAGTGAGCAAGCACAGGCGGCCAGCAGTGGGACCATTGCTTTGTTGTGTAGTTCTGCCCTTCCAAACTCCACAGGGAAGAGACAGTGGAATTGTCAGAAGTTCCTGTTGAACTACTTGGAGCATTTTACATGGTGTTCCCTGAGGAAGAGTTTACTTGGAGTTTACTGGATTTTCTTTAGGAATTTGGTATCGAGACCTTCAAAATGGGGTTAGCAATAGTGCCTTCAGCATTTACCAGGCCGTGAGTTTCCTGCTCTTCCTCGCAGCTGGAAAGTTTTCATTAAGTGAGCTCTGTTTTTAGGATGTTTCTTCCTGAAGCCTGACAGTTTGAGGATTCTGTCACACCAAGCCCAGTGCTGATGAAACAACCTCAAGTTGCACCAAGGTAGACTTGCACCAGGGGTTTTTGTGTAGAGCACTGTGACAAAGGTGTGACTTCTTGAGATTGTTGCAATGTTTGGTTTCTTTCAGCCAGAGGTACCAATCAAAACATGACTCTGTACCTTGCGCTACTGCATCAGTGCCATTGCTCTTCTGTGGAAAAATTTGGAAGCTCTGAGTGTTTTTGTAAAGAGGAAAGGCAATGGTGATGCCTTTGCGGACTCCATTTGAGTTTTGGCTCCAAAATGAAATTGTTTATTGCATTTAGAAAATAAACAGCTAAGACTAAGAAACAGGTAGATGAGGTGAATTTTTATTACTGGTTTATTTCAATTTTTTACACTTCTGGGAGAAGTCAGGTGGCCCAGTTACTAAGGCAGAACTGATACAGCCTCAAAAAAAGTAATTGCATTTTTCCTTCTCAAAGAGAAAAACCATACTAAGTGTAATTCTGTTTCAGTCCCCATTGCATCTAGCATGATTTTAGCATAGTTTTGGAATCCAGGGGGATTGCTTTATTTCACATAAGCTGTCACCTGAGGTGACTTGTACTTCTTTAAATGTACTCTCCCTTGAAACTTAAGTCCTTAAATAGTCTACGTAAGTTTTGAATGCTTTTGTTGCCTTTGATAGAGTTGGATTAAAACTTTCATTTCTGTATAGATATGGGGTTTGTCTGTATAATTTTTAAGTACATGAAAACAGAGTTAGCACTAATCTCCCTTCTATCTTGTCCTCTGCTCAGCTACAATCTTTAATTTGCTTTCAGAGCCTTTTAAACCCCTGAAGTGTCCTGATATTTCTTGTCAATAAAGGTCACTTAACTTGTATAGGAAGTGAAATTTCTGTTAATTTAGTCTACTGAGAGCCTTGCACCTTGAGGAGCCTTTGTGATGATCTTTCCAGACAAAGCAGCACTTAAACCACTTTCATAATTTCTCCATAAGGTAAAAGTTCTGCAATCCACTTGAATCAGAAGTATCTTTTTCTTCTTGTCTTCAACATGTTAATCTTTTAAAATAATAATAATAATATTGAAAACTGGAGATGTAGACAAAAGCAGTCATCACCACATACCATACCAGTGGAATAAAAACAGACCTGGCCTTCCTACCCCTATTTTATTTCTTCCAAGGCACTCACAAGCAGGGAAAGCCCATCTCTTGAAGATTTTCCCAGTGTAGCATGTCTGACGTGGGCTTCTCTATCTGCCCATGCTATGAAATCTGCCATCCATGTGTCTTATCCTACTACTGAAGTACTCTGTTGTCACTAGCCTGGATGAAAGCAGCCTTGTCCCACTTACATCAATTCTAAATATTGCTTGAGAGAGCATTTCCCAAAGCTTGTGGCTTTGATCATATCATCTATCTCTTCATCTTTTGTTGGTTCCTTCTCTGTTGTACTCATTGAAACTCATGGTGAGATATCCTAACGTTATCTGTCATCTTCCATTTATTACCAAAATTTTTGGTTTCTTGTTTCCATAATGCTATCCTAAGTCACCTTATCATTACACTTCGAAACAGTAATCTTTGTGCTTTGTTTTACATCCTTTCCACCTGGGAAGAGCTAATACTGTTTAAATAAATTCAGTGTGCTCCACTGTGTTATGGTCTTCTTTTAATTTACCTAGTATCACTAGGCAATCTTGCAAAATGAGTATTAGTAACATTTCAATTAAGACTTAGAAAAAGATCTTATCAGAAGGACCTGTGTTTGTGTTTGCATTGCCTCTGCAGAATCATATCTGCTGGGAAGTTTTCTGTGCAGATGCTAGGCAAAGGCTTGTAAAGCTACAGAAACTTGCTGTGGTGTCACTGATTACAGAGAACAAGTCTAGTCTAGTGGCATTTCTGGGTGAATGGATTTGTCTGCAATGAGAAATACCATCAGTTACAAAAGCAAATTGTCCTGAGAAGAAAGTATAATGTTAATACAAGATAAAGGAAATCCTAAAGAATAATGAAAAAAAAATACAACTTGTTATGGAGCTATTTGGTATTGAAGGTATTAAACAAATTGAGTATGTGTTTTCTGGAGCTTCCCAAAATGATTTGTGCATGTCTGGTGGCTGTGGGAGCAAAAGGAGATATTTTGGAAGACTTGAGGGTTGCATTGTGGCCCAGCTGAGGGGATGCAACCTACCTTCAGGAGCCAGGAATTGCAATAATTATTGCACTTCTCTTCCACTGGCTATGTACAAAATGGGAGCAACATGATCAAAACCCATGTCATGTTTCCAAGCATTAATTAATTCTCTTTAATATAGTACTGTTCTGGAAAACCAGTGGGGGTTTTATTGTTATCCTTTCAGGTTTGGTAGTGGGTTTTTTTAAAAGATGCCTGAAAGTCTTAAGGCCAATTTTGTTTGCCAGATTATTCTAAACTGTGCTGCATGCACTGGCTCCCAGTGGAGGCAATTGGCAATGCTACTGTGAGGTCACTGTTAACAAAAAGAGAGCAACAACCAAAGGAAAGAAAAAAAAAGCCACCACCAAAGAACCCACAGCCAAACCTATTTATTGAGGCCTTTACCTCTGTTTCCAGTGTTCACGTAAAAACACCTGGAAGTGCAGAGCGATTAAAATCACTGGGACACTGTTGAAAGAAATAAAAAAAAAACTTCAGAACATTTACTGCTACTAGAGTTCTTAGGAGAGATTTGCAAATTCAAATGGACTCTGAGCCTTTCTGTGTCTTAGAAATATGGTGGCCTATTTCTTCTGGGTTTACCACAGGGCCAGCATTTTGTTGAAGTTATTTTAGTGTGAAAGTAACATGTGAGAAAAGTTCACAGTTGCCATTAAGGGTCACAGAAAATGAACAAAACCACTGGGGCTGGGCAATTCCCAGCTCTGGCCTGGACTGCAGTGGGGAAGGTAGAACAAGCAAGGGTCCCTGAATGGCCCCTGCAGCCCCTCACCCTGGGACAGCTCATCTCCAGGTTGGAATCCCCTTGACTGGGCTAAACCAGTCCTGTTCCCACTGCCATTGCCGTCAGTGAAGAGAAACAGGCAGGTGTGGGTATTGCTTCTCCAACCAGCTTGGGTGGTGGAGGTGATCCTTCCTCTCTGCCAGCTGTGGAAGGGACAGGATGCATGGCTTTTATGTGGCTGCAGTTTGTTGGCTGCGTTGTTGTACTTGGAAAGCTGCTTCTGAACCTAACTCCTGTACTGGTTACAAATGGTTTAATTTCCAGCATAATTTTTTTTACTTTTAGTTAGCAGCATTTCCTATACTGATAACGTCAAACTTGTTCCACTGCAGTGTCCGTTTTTCCCTCCATATGTACTCTTTTGTGGAGTGAAGCATTTTTTAAAAATATTTTTTTTCCAGCATAGTTTGTATAGATTGTATGCATCTTGTGCCATTTTACAGAAGAGTAGTGGAAGAATCTTTGTTCCACATCAAAGTCTGTGTGTCCTCACATACATATATCTGTATCTATTTGTATATAAAGCTGTAAAATCTGAAAATATTTGGCATGACAACGGTGTGTGATCACAAAGGCCAAAAGTTTTGTGCAATTTGGCCAGTGCTTCTCACCGAAACTGATAACAGGTGTGGGAATTGCCTGTAATGGTCACTGCCTATACGTTTAGCAGCTTGGGAAGAAACCTGGTCTCTACCACAGGGAGGGCAAGTTCAGGGACAGCTTTTCATTCTCAACTGCTCTTTAAGGCAGTTGTGGTTTGTAGTGTGTGGTAACTGAGGAAAGGGTGTAGCTGGCATCTTCACAATTAAAAATCATCTCATCACCAGCACATGGGTGCTTTGCTGTGTCTCTCTTTGGTTCTGGGGGTTTTGGAATGTGTAAGAGAGCAGCAGCTGGAAGCAGATTTGAAAGATGAGGAGGGACATGCTGCTGTTGGTGCTGGGGCCATCCTGGGGCTGAGCTGGTGTGTTCCTCATGTACCTGTCGCATGTTGAGAGGTGGGTGTGCCAGTCCATTGACTGAAATCTCTAAAGGTTTGGTAGTAGTTGCTAAGCAACTGCAAAACACTTCAAAATGGATTTTTTTCCTTACCCGTGGACTGCTTTTGCAGTGGAGGAGACAGGGAGTGAGGAGCACTCTGGGATGGCTGCCCAGAAGCCCCTCTCCTTCCTACCATGTCATGGCCAAGGTGATGGAGAAGGACCCAGGCTTTGACTGTGCTCCCATTGCAAATTCACAACTCTTTGACATTGTTACAGCAGTTTCATT
Source organism: Zosterops lateralis (assembly GCF_965231275.1). Classification (NCBI taxonomy): domain Eukaryota; kingdom Metazoa; phylum Chordata; class Aves; order Passeriformes; family Zosteropidae; genus Zosterops; species Zosterops lateralis. The sequence goes on from NC_139762.1 coordinate 114,703,539, forward strand.
TTTTGCCATGTACGTAAATATTACTTGAGACAGGAGAAGATGCTGTATTTTAAATATTCCTCTGACAAGCAGCAAAATTTTCCAGGAAAACTTCAGTGTTTTAAGGAAGACAGTTGTGCAGCAAAGGGACATAACATGAGAGGTCTGATGATCCAAAAGTGCTCTCCACCCTCAAAGGACAGGTATGCTCTCAGCGTACTCATCATTGAAAGTAAGTTTTGCACCACCTCATCAGTTTGCACACTATAAAAACAACCAAGTGTGTGAATTGTTTTAGCAGTTGGCATCCCACCTATTAAGTAATAAGTTCTACAGTTGGTATTTCAATTTCCTATAAATGATGTCTTACATGTAAGGATTATGTTCAAGTGATTGCAGCTTGAAATTGGCTGGTGTCTCATGCATTTTTATCACTAAAATACAATGTCCTTGTTGGCAGTAGCTTAGTTTTGGTATTTGATTTGTTTTCAAGCACCTTACTTTTACAAGTCATGTATTGTTTTTTTGGCAGAAAGGCAGCTGCTTGGCATTCAGAGCCACTAGTTTGCAGTAACAGTTGTTGGTTCTGGTCCTTATTGGTTTTTCTTTCCAATTAAGATGCAGCTGTTATGACTTCTGGAGTGAGGGAGGGTTATTTTATTTAATGATGTAAATGAGAGAAATCCTAAAGTAAGGATCTGTCCTTTAAAACAGCTGGGAAAAGACCCAGGTTGTGAGGCCTCAATGTTTAGTGAGAAGTACCCTGGGCTGTAATTTTTGTGACAAATGGTATAAAAAGATCTGGTGTTTCTTTTCTCATGTAAATAGAAAGGAATTAATGATTCAGAGAAGATTATCCTAAAGGATTTTTCACACTGCATCTTTTACGACATAATAGGAGAATGTACAATTGCTAATGCCTTTGAACTTGGTTTTTTTTTTGTGACATTTGGAGCACTTGCAGACATATAATGCCTTTGTACTTTTTAGAGAGTAAAAATAAGATTGCAGTATTTTTAACTTTTTTGCTCAGGTGTGTGTTCAGTGCTGTGTATGGAAAATCCCTGAGCCATCTTTTGTTTTAGTTATAACCTAAAAGCTGTAATCAGCAGAAGAGGAAGCGGCGCAAAAAAATCATTGCAGTGTATTGCAGACTGGACAATTCTGTTAAACCAGCCATTTACAGTTAGGAAGTCAAGCAGGCTGAAGGTGAACAATGATTTGAGCTTTATGTGTGGTTTCACTTAGGTGGCTCATTCATGCATATTTGTTTTTTGAAAAGATTGTAGTACACTCTCCCCAAACTCCATCCCTACAGCAGAAAGTCACTCATACCTTAGTAAGTTCACCCACACTGGAAATCATACGAGTTAAACTGTTGCGCTGTATATACATACTTAGAGAGATTATGTGTATGTACATATGTGTATATGCCACTACACACACACACATATATACATATATAGTATATTTTGACTATTGTTCTTCTTTATATCTTCCAGATGTGATTTTTTGGAAAACTGGGGATGGGAATCCTGTGGTACTCTGTCCTTTGCTGTTGATTCATGGGGCAAAGGAAGACAAGCAGCAATTGTGGGCTCTTCTAAGTCTTCTTGGAAGGACTTGCATAGTGTCTTTGGCCACTGTTTCCTCCTTCTCCTCCAGCTTTCTGAAAGGAATATAAATTATCGCAAGTTGTTTCAGTAGATTAATCAAATAGGCTTAGGCATTTCCTCTCAACTATAAATGGCAGTATAATCTAGAAGGATAAAAGCTAGGCAGCCAGACCAAAAGTAGGGAAGTTGGATATTTTATGTATTCTCATATTAATAAAGGGAACAAACGTTCTTATTAATTTTTATAACAAAAGTGTATCTAACTTGATGACTTATTGAACTGACAGATCGACTTAGAATGTCAGTGCTCTTGGCAAGTGATACTGTAAACCAACACATCAAGCTCTTATTGGCACAACCATAAACCAATGACTTGTATTTTCCTCTTTCATTTCAACACAACAAGAGTCAGAAATAAGTTCATGTAATCTCAATATTTTTTTGACTTTTCTTTTTATAAACAGCAAGACCACAGGAATGCCCCAAGGAGGTTGCTACAGCAGGCTTATGATACAAAAAATATACAATTAGATACTGTCTCTTAATAGAAAATATCCAAAAACAAGTCTTCAAGGTTTTAATTCAAATACTTGATCATGTTTGAATAAAGATCATTGCATGAAAACTTGCTGGATGGATGTGGCTCCTTGTCCACATGGGATCCTGTAGTGGCCCTTGTTGATGGGGGTTGGTTGTACAGAGAGTATTTAATCTCGGGGTGATGGTTTTCTTTTGGAGATACAGAGAAACTCACGTGTTTAACAAGTTTGTGTGAATGTAGGACAGATACACTGGTCTGTGTGGATGTGATGACCATGAAGATGATGTCTTTTGAACAGTGAACTTTACGTGAGAATGTTTTTAACTTGAGTATTCTCAGTTTGAAGATTGTCTGATCAAGGATGGCAGGTTGATTTTTAGGGCATCCAGTGCCATTTAACATGCCCCAGGGTATCAGAGACAGCATGTTGGGAAGGATCCTGGTATGTAAGAAGCTCTGAGAGTGAGATGTCACTGGCTTTTAAATAGTGCTGTGACAACTAAAGAATGTCTTTTGTTTCTGAGCAGTCTGCAATAGTAAAACCAGAGATGGGGTGTTAGAACTTTATATGCCTGGGAACTGAGACTACAACTATCCTTAGCAAATCCTAAGAGCTGCTAGTGGTGGTGGTGGTTCTATTTCTGTTATTTATTCCTGCATGATAAACAAAACAAATTCTCAACAATATTTTTATAAGGTGTAGGAATAGCAAAAATAGTCATAAATGGTTAAAAGAACCAAATACAAACAAAGGAAAAAGCCTAATAAAACTCCAACACCCCAAAACTGAAAAAGCAAAAGTTTTTATAACTTGCTTGGTCACTAACTCAGTTATAGTGGCTGTATAAAAAGTGGTCCATTTTGGTAGTACATTATGTTACCTTGGTAACATTGACATACTAATTTAGAAACCCTTCAGGCTAGCTTTGAGAATATGAACATTGCACTAGTATACCAAAACATGAAAAGACTTATTGTGAAAGTAACTGCTAAATGTTTAGGATGAGCCCTCTAGATACATGTGGACTTTCCCCCCCGCAAAAAAAAAATTCTATTAGAATCCATGTTTGCTTATACTGTTAAAAATATCTGAACCAGATTTATCTTAATGGTTTTACAGTGTTTCTTACTAAATCCTTTTGTTTTCTTCTTGGAATTGGACCTTGGGGTCCCATTGTGAAGGCCGTATTAGGTGCAGCTCCTTAGTCCCCCAGCTGCAGGGGGCTGTTTTTAAGGAACTTTCTTCATTCTTCTTGTATGTGGACTGTTAATTGCACTTCAAGTCCTGGGTGTTAACAGGTCCTGCATCATCTTACTTGCGTGTGGTCACAGATTTTTTCCAGTGGCATTGAATTGTGTCAGCTGGACCAGTGAGTTTACTGCCATTTAATTTCTGCACATTTGAAAAAGAATGGTTCTGTTGAAGTGCTATGTAACTAGTACTATGATACTCACTTTATAATTAACCAAAAAAAGTTTCCAGAAGTAGGGAGCATGCCTGTTACATTTCCTGTCATGGGCAACTTCCCATGTGGTAGAGAAATTTATAGGCTCAATTCCTTGAACCTGTTCAAATAACACCCTCAAAGGCTACCATTAGCCCTTGTTTTTGGCTGAGGTTGGCAAAAACTGGAGTTGTGTGGGATTAGCAAGGCCTGAACATGCCTGGGGTGCTGCTAAGTTATGGTCTTTTTCATTACAGGGGGGTTTTGGCAACAATTCTTCACTCGCAATAGAAAGTACCATGTTTTTTTGTTTCACATCAATATATACGTGCACACAACTGGATTTGTCACTTCTTTACCTAACTCAGTTAGGTTAAGCAAAATTAATTTTAGCATGAGGAATAAGCATTATTTATTAGATCTCAGTTAAACTGATTCTGCAGTCTAACTAAAGAAGACTTTTGCCTGAAAATAAGTGACAAAAAGATTGGAATATCAAGAAGTACAGTTAAAACAGAGTTGACAAAACAGTAGTCTCCTTTACCAAGTCTTTACCAAGTCTACCAAGTTTGTAGCAACTTGGTGTACTTCTTGTTTCATGATAATTTCTTAAATACTTTTGTTTGGGGAGTGGAGGTCGGTTTTAATCTTAATTTTTTGGGTGGTACTAAATTGACAGACCTAGAAATCAACAGGCAGGATTCGGTTGTAACACCAGCTTGGGCAAAATGAGGATGTTCTAGATTCTGTGCTTTTATATAAATATATATATATATGTATGTATATATAAAGGTGAAAGGCATTTGAGCCCTTCTGTTTGCAAAGATTACTGTTAAATCTGTGAGCAGAATGCAGCTGGCAGATTCTCAGGTGTCTCTGTACTACAGAGATGGTTCATGTGCCATACCAGCCCAAGAGGATGTTGACTTTGAAGCAGAACAACTTCAGCCTGTGTCTGAGGGCTGCTGTATCTTCTCATCTGAACTTGCAGTGAGTGCTCCTGTATGCAGGGCTCCCCTGCAGCTGGAGGGGAGAAAAACCTCAAACCAAAACAAGGTGATGCTGATTTTGTGCAAAAATTTCAGGCTTTCCCATCATGATTAGTGCTGTGCAGGTATGAGTTATAAGGAGTAACCAGTGGTGTGAACAAGGCATGTCATGTACGTTAACCAAAGTAGTTAAAGTTGAGATTTCTAAAGAAAAGTTGGACTAAGCTAAAGGAAATCATGCATGTTTCTCACAGTTATAAATCTACTAGCAATTGAGCCAGACTATAAATTATGCTTTTCCTCCCTGTCTTCCCTACCTCCTTTGAGGAGATGACATTATTTTTATCCTGGATTGCTTCTTTATCTTGATTTTTCTGCCCCTCTACAAACAGCTGCACCAGGGTAACCCAAGGGTTTTTCAGAGGAAAGAGAAAGGTCTTGCTGCCACAGGAGAGGCAGGCAAAGCCATGTTCCCACTGGAGTACAGATGCCAGTAGCCTTATTCACTTGCAGAGGGTGCCTGCAGCCCCCATCCTTGTCACTAAGCCTCTTCTCTTGGCAGCCCCACCCTGCCCAAACACAGCGTCTTCAGTGTCCTGGTGATGTGCTGCTGAGCCAAAATGGCTTCATTTTAGGTCAGAGAGGTAACTTATCAGTTCTGGAACAGTACGTAAGGAAGGTGATTTCCTGAGATGGGCTCCTGACCAGATCTCAGGGTGAGGTTGGGGCACACATCCATGGGACCCTTCCAAGGACACTGGTGGGGATGGAGTGGATGGGAACCCAGTCTCCTCTCATCAGTATGGGTGAAATGTGGACTATGTCTTATAGCTGAGTTTGCATGCTGGAGCTGCTGAGACCACAGCTGTGTGTTCCAGCCTGACTCTGCTCCCCTTCCCCTGCAGCCTCCTGGCCCAGCCAGAGGCCATGGCATGGGGGAGCGCGTGGCAGCTTGTGCTGCTGAGTTATCCCAGCTGTGCTTCAGCTGCTCCCTTTCCCCTGCGAGAGTAAATAAATATTTAGAGTTTGAATTACATTATCTAGCAAGAACAATTTCCTTTTTTCATGTGCTTTGCTCCTTAGAGCTCGCTAGCAGCAGCAGTGACATTGGGGAATTATCTAGAGACAAAAAAAATTTGTAAGTCTGTCTGGATTTACCTACTAAAAATACATATTGACAACAGTCATTTAGTTTAAGAATTTGTGTCCTGCCTGAGCACCCTGTTTAGTTTGTTTGGTTCCATATCCCTTTGCTACTAAATGATTTTTCTGGATGTCTGAGACCCTTTTCTCATCTTCAGTTGCTAGAGAATCTGTATCCTATAGTTTTTCAAGCTTGGAATAGATTTGGCTGATTTTTTTATAACCATAATCTAATTGATTTCAGGGGGCTTGGTGGGAGGGGACGAGGGGCAGTGGTGGTGGTTTCCTTCTTTTTTTCTTTTATTTCTGTGTTGAGTGTTGGGTTTGATTTGGGTTTTTTTTGTTTGGGTTGTGTTTTTTGCTTGAGAAGGTTTTGGGTTTTGGAGGGTTAGTTATTTTATTTCTCTTGTTTTGTTTTCTCTAAGTGTACTATTTGCCTGCTTGCCAGATGAGGAGACTAACGCAGGGAGGCAAAGCCGAATCCCTCCAACAGCAGCAGCCACCCGCTGCCATGCTGCAGTACAGAATGTGAAAGCAGAGGCTGTTTTGTTTCTTTCCATGCCCCAAATCAAAACATCCACTTCCAGCATCCTGATGCAGGCTTTTTGTGGGCCAGTTTCACCTTCTTTCACCTGGAAGGAAGACGTGGGTGCATCACCACCCAGCTCTTAGGGCTGTCCCTCCCCACAAAGGTGGGGTGCTCTTATCCACAGCACCTGTGCCAGTGTCCTGTTTGACATTTAAGTTTTGTGCTAGAGCAGTACAGACTGGTTGGAGTTATGGAAGAGTGTTTCAGGCTTCTTTTCCAAGCACTTTGTATGGATTTTGTTGTGGTTGTTGTTGTTGTATGCTCTTTTTCAAAAGCTGCATGTTTCGTCCTCGCTCCAGGGTTATTTTTTGTTTGGTTTTTCCTACCTTCCCTGAACACCTTAGAAGTTGTTACTTCTTTGTGCACTCAGCAATGCTCCCCATCAGGAAGGAAGTGTCTTGCAGGGCTGGTCATTCAATTTTTGTTCCCAGTTCCAAGCTTTTATTTGCCTCTACATTCGTATTTGCAATCCCCGATGAGAATGGGCTTTGCTCCTGGTGTCAGTGACACAAGTTGCACGTTTTCTCACAGTCCAGCAAAGGGATAGACAGAGCTGTTGTCACAACTGGAATTAACATGCCATATGGTCCCTACATCACCTTTCTTTTCAATATTTGTCTACTGCAGAAAAATTACTGAAAACAGTCATCTCAGTTCCAAAGTCAAGTCTTCAATACGAAGTGTTTCTTTTTCTTCCCCAGCTTCCTGCATTTTGTTTGCAGAGGCACTTTTGTTCTTAGACTAGCAAATAAAAAAACTCCTCAAGTGCTAAAAATAACCTAATTGAACTCTAAAAGAATTATTTTCTGTAATTTCTTGGTTTTTAAGCAGTGGTGTTATTTAGTATTCCCAGTAGGTGGGCATCTGTCATGTCTATTTTTCTCTAATACAGTAATATAATCTCTGATCTATGGGTCTAATACTGATGTCTCCTCCTCAGTTTGCAGCTTCCCATTGCTTTATTAAAGAAGTCAGTCTAAGCTTATATAACTTTAATTCTGGGTTGTTGGGTTTTTTCTTTCCTTTAAAATAGGTTCTGTTTAATTCCTGCCAGTATTTTAGGACTTCCAGTCAAAATTACTTCAGCAAAATAATCTGATGGAGAGCGTGATAAAAAAGGATTTATCTGTGCTTTTCTTCAGAAACTTTGTCCTGCTTTGTCTCTCTGAAAGTCTTCATTTTTGTCCTTTCTAAACTAAACTGATCATATGAAGAGGATTCGGGTGTTGTATGAATGAATTATGGAGTGCTGAAAATACATGTCTGGACAAATATTCAAAGTTCAAAAGAAACTAAAGAGGTCAGAAACATAAAACAAAATGCAAAACTACAATTAACTTTACAGAAGTGCATCCCAAATGAAACTATTGCATGTTGTGGAGAGGCTTCAATAAGGGTAATGCCATAAAATACTTGGGAATAATACCAGGAAGGGTCTGAAACACAGTGGGAGGGAGCCTCACAACAGCTGGCCATATAAAGATGCCCAACTGCAGGAGGAAGTAGTGGCTCTGAAAATTTGATTCTGATCCCACTAAAGTTGGATCCCTGTTGATGTTGGTTGGCACTGCAACAAACTCTGTTTCTCCTGTGTGGACACCTCATCTAGGCAGTCAGTCACAGATGCTTTATAACTTGGGGGATATTGTCAACAATATTTCAAATATTTCAGGAAAGAAAAGCACAAATGTGAGAAGTAAAATTGAGGGTGAAATAAAATTGAAGTACAAAAGAAACTTTCAATATAGGTGATGTAACAAGAATCAGGAATTAACAGAGAAAACTTAAAATTACTCATTTTGTAGATGCATATATCTGGAGAATGGTCTGCTACAGAAATTGGGAAAAGGGTCTTCCACCTGTGGTTTCTAGTTCTAGATCTTATGAGCCATTAGCTAAGGGATAGTAGAGAATAATCTTCAATTGACAGGATTAGAGAAAAGATTAGTCTCTTTTACTAACATTTGTAATTCCAAATTGCTTGTTTAGATGTGTGAAAGTTATAAGAACAATGCCTGTTTCTGATTCTCCTGCAAATCTCCCATCAGTGAAAAAAAAATTGTGCCCTGTGAATGAACTTTTCTCTAAAAACCTATTAACTAAATTAGTCAATATGAACTTTACTTACTATGATGAATCTGCCTTCTGTTTTCATAATACAGAGATGCTACTGACTTTTCTTCCCTTTATAATTTCATTCTCAGCTCTTACATGTGACCTATCTCCATCTACATAAAGTGTAGGGGTTTTATTCCCCCAAGGTGGATCTATTCTGGCACATCGTCTTGTTCTGTTCTTTAAAACTGAGAATTGATTAATCATTTAGGTTGGACAGGACATACAGTGTCACCAAGTTCAACCCTTAACCCAGCACTGCCAAGGCCACCATTAAATCATGTCCCTAAGCACCACATCTCCATATGTTTTACATACCTCCATTCAACCCTTTCCATGGACAGCCTGTTCTAGTCCTTTTGATTAATTTTTTTTTCCTAATTTCCAATCTTGATCTTCATGGCACAACATGACCCCACCTCACTACAAGATCCTTTCAGGTGATTATAGAGAGCGATAAGGCCTCTCTTGAGCCTCCTTTTCTCCAGGATGAACAGCCCCAGCTCCCTCAGCTGCTCTTTATAGTACTTGTGCTCCAGATCCTGCACCAGCTCCTTTGCCCTTCTCTGGACATGCTCCAACAAACATCTCAATGTCTTTCTTGTAGTGAAAGGCTCAAAACTGGACACAGGATTCAAAATTCAGCCTCACTAGTGCCAAGTACAGGAGATCACTGCTCTAGTCTTGCTGGCCACACTATTTCATCCTCTGAGTAAAACATCACTAACTCATGCATTTATCCAAAACTCATTAAAACAAAGTTCCTCCTCCTACTAGAGCGTGTCCAGATTGGTTTTCCCCTTTAGGGATCTTTTGCAATACCCAGTGACTAGCTTTGCTGCTTTATGTACTGGTGAGTATTCAGTAGCTTTTGCTTCCCTGGTAGATCCTTCTGTTAGTCTTTGTCTAAGCCTATAGCCAGTGGGCAAAGTTCCTTCCAGGTTATCTTCCTTTGGACTGCCCATGCTGCCTGTGCTTGAGGATGTCCATATGTTGCATTTGTAAACCAGTAGGATAAGAGTTAGGGGCAAGCTAAAATAAATACCTAATATTGCTGTTCATTAAGCTTTTCTCCTCTGGATTCATGAGTAGTTAAACACCACAGTTGTGCAGAACCATTCTTCTGTATAAACAGTTGTTGTGTTGTGCAAAGTGTATAATCCTTTTTTTTTTTTTTTAAGAACTACAGGAGAATAAACACAAATGTTGAGCCCAACAAAACTAGAAAGCAATTTGAGTAGGTATTGTTACAAAGGTGCAGTTGGAGCTTGCCTTGCCTGCCTCCTGCTTCAACCTTCCAGTGAACAGCAGAGCCCCAAGGGAAGAGAGTTTGGGCTTTCTCCCTTTCACCTTCCACTACCATGGGACCTGACTACATTTCCCACCTTCCTGCAGCAAGCAGCTACTTCCTCAGGGAGTTTTACTCTCTTGAATGTGGTGGGGCTGGCTCATTTGCAGCCAGGTGGGTGCTCTGCTGGTTTGACAGCCTCAGTGCCCGAGGTGCCGTATTTATCATCCGTGGGCTCTGGCCTCGGCGCCAGCTTCCCCCAGCATTTGTCAGCACCGAGGCGAGATGCTGGTGTGGCAGAGAGTGGCCTCCAGCAGAGATAATTCTTATCTGTGTGCTGCTGGCTCAGCTCCACTTTGCCTCACACGGTGACAATTCCTGCCTGCCATCGGTCCCCCCTTTGGATCTCAGTCATGCAGGTTGCAAACACAGCCAGAGGATGTGTGTTTGTGCAGTTTCAGTGTTTGCGCCTTCCATCTCCATCAGTGAACTTTGGGAAAGTGAATTCTTCTTCTCAGTCACTTTGCCTCTTTCCTGGCATATTTAGCAGTCAATATCTCCTGTGCTGACCTTGTTTTTTAAATTGTATTGGGAGTTCTCTTGTTCGAGACGCAGGTCAGCAGGAAAACAGTCAAGTGTGGAAAAACACGCCATGGCTGCTCACTGGGGTCAGAGCAGCACAAGTGACCTAAATTTGAAATGCTCCATACTCCGTGGCTGATCCAGCATCCTCAGGCTGCAGCCTGTCTGTCTGTTGCAGTTGCAGACCAAGAAGTGATTTTGTTCAGGAGCAAGATTTCCACCAATTTAATCCACTAAAATTTGGAGTTTGGAAATCTAGGGCAAAATGGAGGGAAAAGAGAGAAAGCAAGTGAAAGAAATGCAGAAAATGACAGGTTTTAATTGAGAAGCTCATGTGAAACACAAAATATTTCATTTTGGTCATACATGGGGTGTGTTTTGTCAGTTCAATTTGTTAATTTTCTAGTACAGGCATGAAATCGCTATATTTATGTATATAGGGATTAATAATAGCTTACAAAAGCAACACATTAGCTTTTTTTTTGGGTGGGAGGAGAAACCAAGAGTTGCCTGAAGGCGAAAAATTTCTAATTCCCTTTTTAATTTTTTTTTTTCTTTGTTCTAATTTTTTTTTAAGAGAGCTCCTTTTTCATTGTGGTGCTGGAGGAGAGCATCTCTGCAGTCTGCATAAATTGATTCGGAGGGTGGCCAACTGACTGTGCTTGGTGCTTCCTTCAGGTCACGGCTGCCACTGTTTGCCACTGTCTTTTCTGCATGCGTGAGCACGGGCAAACACATCCAAGGTGTAGGAGTGCCAGTTTGAGGAGAGCTCAGCATCAGCCCCCACACATGCCAGCTGTGATGCCTGCTCACAGAAAAACAGAGCAGAAAAAAGCCAGGGAGGTTTTCCTCTGTAAGGTGAAGCTTGTAGGAGCATGCCTTGCATTGTTTTTGCTGTTGAAAGCAGAGACATTTTTGGTGGTTTGCTTCTAGGCCACTAAATGCTCCTGAGCCCCAGTGATGGCAGCAGTATCTCAGGAAGGGAATCCTGTCGTTCCCTCTTGTACAAGGGACAAACTCTGGGTCAGGGGTGATGACCCAGGAGTACTTTCTACAACTAATGTGAAAAAATTAGGGGGTTTTGGTAAGGCTTTTGAACACAAAAGGAGAGAGGGTTTGGGATGGATCCCCTCCCACCCCTTTTTTTCCTTAATTATGAGAAGTTTCTGAGTGATTGTGCTGGTCGAACATCCAGGGGAAAACAGCAGCATTCCTGCAAGGGCTTGCAAGAATTTATACTGGGGTTTTTGCTGACACCTATTTTTATATCAGAGATGGCAAAAACATACTGACATATCTAGTCTATCTGCTTGTGAATATATTTCATTTCCATATGCATCCAGCCTTGCAGTGTGTTTGATAAGCTGGGTTACTTGTTTTAGCTCATCTGTGCTTCTCCCTTCCCCTGGAGCTAATCCAGAAAATGTCTTAAAAGAGAAGGTTTTGTGGGGGGAAGAAGGAGATTTCGTTTGCATCATGAGGAAAATATGAAAAGTTTTCACAAGATGTGATGACTACATTTGATATCCTGTTGTTTTTCTTAGTCTAGAAGTGATTTTTTTTCTCCTCTCTCTGAATTTGAGTGACTGGGGGGGGATGGTGATCATCTATTCTTCTTCAATATTTTAATCTAGGAACTAAATAACATCTTTAATGGATAGCTTCACTCTCTGACAGTATTTCTGACATTTTCCACTTGCTCTTATCTCCTTGATCCATGAGGTAGATTTTGTTTATTCTTCATAATTTTTTTTGCATTGTAAACAATAACATTTTGCTTAAGATCTTCATCCTTCTCTGCAGGAGACAGAGAAGCGTGCTGGGCAGGAAAGCAGTGATTTTTGCAGCATTCAGAAGAAAATATATAAATAAATACTGTAAACACACACACTCACTCCTACATATATAGAAGTAATGTAAAAAAAAAATATTTCCAATTAGTGTATCTAGAGGAGGAGAATGGAGCTGGTGAGGAGTCTGGAGCCACAATGTGATGAGTGGCTGAGGGAGTTGGGGTTGTTTAGCCTGGAGAAAAGGAGGCTCAGGGGGAGACCTCATTGCCCTCTACAATTACCTGAAAGAAGCTTGTGATGAGCTGGAGGTCAGTCTCTTCTTCCAGGTAACAAGACAAGAAGAAACAGCCCCAAGTTGCCACCCTGGGGGTTTAGATTGGGTATTAGGAAAGTTTCTTCACTGAAAGGATGGTCAAGCATTGGGACAGTGATGGAATCACCATTCCTGGAAGTGTGGATGTGGCACATGGAGATATGGCTTAGTGATAAACATGTTGGTGCTGGGTTAAAGATTGGGCTCAATGATCTTAGAGGTCTTTTCTAACCTTAATGATTCTATAATCCTAATTATCTCTTCAGGTTTTAAGCTTTCTCCTGTAACACTGGTATTAATGGTGACATTTGACATTTCAGTTACTTGTTTTCTGCTGCTAATGAATGAAAGAATATAACTGAATTCAAGTGGGGAAAAAAGCAGTTTTATAAGGGTTAGTAAGGTAATGTAAAAAAATCATGATTGTGTATAGAAGATTTCACTATCAGCATGGTATTTATTTATCTTTTCAGTGCACGCATGACATCACATGAAAGGTGTAACATTGATAGAATGTGGTGCTTCACTGTGAAAATGTAGCACTTACAGACTTATTAAGCCATTTTGTGTGGTTTTTACTCCAACTTATTGTGCTTTTGTGTACTTCAAGAGAAATGCACATATGTATGCATGTTGGTCTGGCATATTTACTGACATAAATTTCTTCAGAAAAGGCAGTAGTTGTTCACTTTATGAACTGTGGTAATTAGATTTACCCAAAGATTATGCTCAAAAATCAGAATACTCTATGTTTGTGCTGAAGTCCTGAAGCAGTTACAAGAAACTAAGAGAATCTTAGAAGGAATATGCAGTTCTTTATTTTAAATACTGCCCAAATTGGTGATTTTGGCAGATATTTCTTGTTGACTATTGCCTCCCATACGTTTTACAAGATAAAACTTAAAAACCTGATTTTTTATCTACCTACTTATTCCTGTTTTATCTTATCCTTTTGCTTTTATCCATGTATTTTAATCCAGAACTCATAATGAAATTCCAGTTTTCAAAACAGTTCACAAAATCTACAATTTAATGCATGGTTTGTCACTTTTACTTTCATAACAGCTGTAAGATAAATAAAATAATGAGATATTTACAGCACAAGGTCAGGCAGTTTTTGTGATAACAGCTTTTCATATAAGATTATAGCTAAAAAAGAGGGGAAGTGCTGAGTTACATAATTCACTAAAGTTTGACACTTAGAATTTGTGTTATAACAGCACTTCATAGGCTATAGATGGGGCTGTTTCAAGTTCTGTTGTAAATCTGACTTTACAAGGCTTTAATGTTCTGAAGGCTAATAAAAATCACTTTAGGATTGAATGTGTGAAATTAAAAAAAAATTGGTGTTTTTAATATATTTTAATGCTCAGGGTATTTTGTCATCTTAGATGTTTTTTTCCCCAAGATTGTGTTGCTCTTGGATTTTTGAATAAATCATAAAGCTTGCCTTTGTGTCTGAGAGAGGAGGGGCAAGAAAGAAAGGAAAAAAATGAAAAGGCATCCCAAAAATAGAAGTGTTGCATTTGCACAGTAAAGTTTAAGGTATCAACATGAGCTTTTGGCACTGGAGAAAAGGGCATAAATATTGAGCATGAAATATGGTGTAATAATAAGTGATAACATTTTCACATGGTTGAAGTATAAGCCTTCCAGGAGCTACAGAGGATGAGCTGTAAGCCCCCTAAAGTCAGCTTTTCTGGAAGACTACCCCTGTGCACTGCACATCTCTCCTTGTTTGAAACATCTGGAGTACGAAGCAGGAGAGGAAATTGTCTGACCTGAAATGTTGGGGTTTTATGTAGTTTTTTCATGGTATTGTTTGAAGGATTCACCTGTTTGAGAGCTGCTAGGAAAATGCCAACAGTTAGGAAGTGTGATTTAAAATACCCATCTCGATTCCACATAAGCAGCAGTGGCTTACAGGAGAAGTTAGCCCTCAGCTAAACGTGCTTCACTTTGCCATTTAGGCAGTCTTGGTGCAGGGCAGTGCAGGGCTGCCATGACACCCTGCCCCAGAAACCTCCCTCCCCTTCCCTTTGTGGTAGTGATGTGAGAACAGTGAGAACTTGAGCTCAGGAATACTGTGTTAACATTTCCCCCAATCCCCATGCTACTTTGTAATTTATGCTAGTTGTATTCAGTACTGGAGTTGTTGTTTCTTCCTCCCTTGTCTGATCTGGGAGGAGGGGACTGTCACATGCAAGGGTGACACCAGCCCGACCATGACCTGCAAGGCTTTCAATGGCCTCATCTGGGGATAGGAAATCCATGCAAGAGCATAAACTTAATGCCAAGAGGGACCTGGGAGCAGACATTTACAAATTTCTCTCATCCCTACTCCTTCCCCTGTGTCCATGGGCTTGAAGTCATTAGTTTCCTCAGTGAGTATGATAAGCTTTCATTGATGTTAGGTGACAGTACCATGCTACCCTTCTTCACCAGGTTGTGGTGTCCCAAGTATCTCTGGCATTGCTGTCCATGCACAGGAAATGTTGCATTTTGTTGCTGTTGGGTGAAGGAGAGGGGGAAGCTTTTGACTCTGCTGGCACATAAACTGTGCCACAGGGACCCAAGGGAGCCCCAGCAGTCACAAAACCTGCGGCACACAGTGGATGCTTTGGACAAGGGCACACTGTTGTTTTGTCTGTCATTCAGCCAGCCACTGGGAGGGACCCCTGGGCTGGGCTGTGCTCTTTTGGGCTGGCAGAGATAACCAGGCTTGCATTGAACAGGTGCACAAGAGACCTGCCAGGGATAAAAGGGCAAATGAACACAGGATAAAAGCAGCTCCAAAAGATAGTGTGTCTTGTCACCTTGGTCCCTGGCAAGGTGGCCAGCTGCCAGCTTCTCCCAGACAGCTCCAATATGGGCTTAAATGAAGTGTAAAACTGCTGGCTGTTTATCTAATGTTGTTCATTGTTCTATACAGGCAATTGCAGAAATTAAGGATTCATATATGAGGGTAAAAAAATTTATTTCTTCAGATTTTTAAGTATTGCCTTCATTCTGCATGTGTAAGAAGCTATGGTCCACAGCTTTCCTCACAGTTAGGCTAGAAAGTAGCTTTTCTTTACATTAGACACTGTTGCTCGGAGGTAGAGGGGGAGAGATTGAAAATTTAGGGGAGTTGTGAAACTATCTTCCCCTCACATATACTCTATGGTTAAAAAAAAAAAAAAAAAAAAAAAAAAAAAAAAAAAAAAAAGGCTTTTTATTAGTATTATTTTTCCTATAGCTAGATCTTCCCTTGGACACTTTTTGTGTGCTGTTTTGTTTACTTGTATTTTCTAACTTGGGCTTAAAGCTCCCAGGCAGCTGGGGACTTCCTTGCCCTAGTTCTTGTCCACAAGGAATTACTGGACAGGAAGAGAGAGAAGTTCCTGTAAGAAGTAAGGCAAGGACAGGATCTTCAGGTGAGCATATCAGATACACTTTCTTTCCTAGAGAAAGGGAATTAAGGTATCTTTGGTGGTTTGAATGCTTTATTTGCCTCAATTTGCATCCTTTGAATTAGTATCATACTGAAGGCATGCCCTATCAGGCAGGACAGTTGCTCAAGTGCCCAATATTTTGAGCATGCATGACAGCAAAATCCTTTTAAAATGATACCTGGTTGGAGTATATCCGATTGTGTGTTAGAACTGTTAGACGTAGGAGGTTTTGTTTTAGGAAGTGTAAAATAATATGCCTGCAGGCAGCCGTGCAGCTTTGGTGTGAGGAGGACTGTGCTGGATGGTTTCAGAGGTGTAAAACAAACAAAAAAAAATAGTGTGCTCATTTTAACCCTCTGTACCTCCTGTAGTTTCATTTCAAAGTACGGAATTTCTTACTTTATGCAGTTTTTATTCCTAGTGACGTTTAGTTAACGGACAGAAACACAGACAGGTCTGAACACAGATGAGTTGTTTGCTTTGGTTTTATGTGCTTTAGTATCAGCAGTGCCTGGTGAATTGGCAACACAGCAAGTCCTGTGATAAGAGTGAATGTCTGGGCCATAGACTGTCCCTGTGCTCCACCTTGAAATCTTCTGGGTATGTCCTCCTCTGAATGGGGTTAAACATACCATGAGGGATGTGTTATTACAAATAGTGAGAAAGCATCCAAGGAATTATTCTTCTTGAGAGGTGCTGTTCTGATTTGAAGGGAAAGGAGGGGGACAGAAGCTGCTCTGTGTTGGCATTGTGGTGCACACTAGCTGCTTGTGGGTACCACCTCTGCTTGTGTTGTGGAGGTCCTGGGATAGACAAAATGAGGTTTAGTCACACGCTTTTTTTTTAAATTACATAACCCTTTGGGGGCGGCTTTGTATACTCATCTAGCACCAAATCAGAAAATAGGAGTAGTCATACTAAGCCTTTTGCCACATGTTTGTTGAGGTTGTGGAAGCACACAGCAAGGGTTCTTTTGCATTGTCTAGAAAGCGAATTCTTCCTTGGAGATCTGCTTATTTTTACTTTTGAGTGTGTGTAGATTTAACTGAAGAACATGTGTTCACACAGTTATGCTATTTAATTTAATGTGGGGTGACTCAGTGTGTATTCAGTGCTGTGAGCCCTCAGCAACTACGACAGAACATTTTATTGTCTGAAGACAATGCTAATAATGGTAGCATTAAAATAGTGTTGGAATTTCACAAGACAGTATTCTGTTCCCAGAACTGCCAAAGGACAAAGAGGTTGGCCATTGTCAGACAAGGGAACAGGAGCTGGCCTGCAGTGCAAACAGTGCCCTCCGCTTCCCTTGGGCTGGGCTGGGGTGTCCTGCCCCTCTCTGCTCCTGCTTCCCGGGACCTGCTCCAGAGTTTGTCACAGCAGCAAGCACCTCTGCAAAGCAAGTACTGCAGCTGTTGGCTGTGCTGAGAGCTGTTGTAACACTGCCCCTTCCCTGAATGAGTCCACTCTAAGCTGCTTTCATCCAACAGGTGAGCTATCCACCAGCATCTTAGCCAGCTGGAAGGGCAGGCACTTCTTTGACTGTCCCTTGCCTATTGCTGCTCTGGTGCTTGGTCCCACCACGTATGCAGTTTGCTGAAGGAGAATTTGGGAAAGGTGTAGTGTTTTGCAGTTAATATATTGTGGCTGCTATGGCATTCCCACAACTCACAGAGTGATTCAGAAGTGATGCAGTTTATGCTCGTTGTGCATTTCTTTATTATGAGCTTTGGTGGAGGGATTGTAGGATGAAACCAATGTGACTGTGGTGACTAGTGGAGGGCAGCTATGCTGTCTTTGTAGCTGAGGTATAGATTATAAGTGTGAATAAGATGTTCATTTTGAAATTATTAAGCATTACATATATAATATTAATCCTTAGCACTACCTCTTACTATGTAAAAACAGTAATAGTTTCTTTATCAAAAGAGTTGCTAATAATGCTTGGATCCTGAAAACAAAGATGCAGAGGTGGGAGCTATATGCATGTATTCTTTCATAGGAAATATTTGAAGTAAAACCTTTCCACCCTCATAAATACTCCTTTGCAGCAGGTTCCTGGTATGCTGGTGTAATAGTCAGATTGGATAATGACTGCATAGACAATAAGATGACAAAATGAACTGAAGAAGAGACTGTTGACAGTGCAGAGACACTGGCTGGAAGCCTCCAGCCATACCAACCATAAACTACATTTGTAGTATCATGGCTTACATCCAGTGTGAACAGAATTTGCAGTGCAAAGCCATTTGGAGGTTCACTGGTGGTGAGCACAAAGTTTACTTTTCTGCATTAGTAACTAGCAGATAAGATAGCTGTGAACCCAGGCTCTGAGTCTTGCACTGAACATCTTTAAGATGAGAATGCACTGAGTACTTGCTTCTTTAATGACTCCCAGCAGCATTTTCTGGGAGCTATGTGACAAACTACCAAAGGGTTGGGCTTACCTCTTAAAATGGATCCTTTCAAAATGTAGTTTGTGTTTGGTGGGGATAGTGAAGAAAAAGAGCTGATTTAAGAAAAATTGAATGGGGAAAGTGTCACATGTTTTGCAGTGTTGAGATTCCAGGCATCCTTGCTGTGAAAAATGGGAGTTTAATTACCCAGGTTTTGTGTGGGTTTGCTGAGTTGCTTTAGTTTGTTTGTCCTCTGTCAGTCTCTAATACTGCTATTATTTACTTTCACTAAACAGAAAAAAAAAATTCAGTGATCACTGTTGCTTAGTGTCAGCCGGGAATACCAGCACTGAGTTGTATCCCTGCAAATATTGGTATGTTCTTGCTTGTACTCTTGGCAGAAACACTGGGGAGAGTCAAACAGCCTAACTCAATATTGCTTAAATATCTTCTATTTTCTTTTGACAAAATCATTGCACGGTTCTGCCTCAGTGTGGTCTTCTGTGAGCTGCAAGGAGCAAATCACAGTCATTATTGAACTGGCTAGTTCAGTCCATGTGGTATGCACCACAGAACTTTATGGAGTACTTTCAGCAATTTCCCTGCCTAATACATGTTTTGGGGCATCAGAACACCTCCTTTGATTAGACAGTTTTTAAATAGCAGCATTTGTTATACCTGTCACTTGAGTTTGTCCCAGTATATCATGTGTATCCCTGTGTGTCCCTGCATATCACCAATACTGGGAATTTGGGGCATGTTTTCAGCATGACAGCCAGGCTTGCACAGAATGGCACAGCCCATCAGCCCTCTGTTTAGCCTCTACTGACAGTTAAACACTGGCATTAGCAGCTTTTTATCCTTCTCACCCTCTTTCCTGAACTGATTCCTTAATGCTGTACACAAAGCAGTCCTGCACAGCACTGCCTGTTAAGTCGCTGCCTTGCTGAATAAATTACAGGTGCCTGCTGTTAAAATGGAAGAGGTGATGCTTTTCTTTCTCTACATGGTTCTTGTTCTCTTCCTTATGTTTTCTTGATTTTTCTCAAGTCCTGTTTTGTGTGCTGCTGACAAGTAAATCACTGAGAGATGCAAAAAGCAAAAGAGCAGAGGAAATGCCCAGTGCATGCTGAGAAGCAAATATAACACTCTTTCAAGCATGGAGAAATAGAAAGAAGTGGATATAGATGGTGATGAATTTAAACATGTACTTATTTATTACTCTGTCTACCATGTCTGGATCATCTGCTGCTGAGGAGAGAGTGAGACAAAGGAACACTTGATTTTCAGCACCCTGAAACAGAGTGGCAAGATGAGATCAGAGAATCGTATGGACTGGAGGGGTCTTGCAGAGGTCACCTGGTTCATCCTGCTGACCAACCTGAATCCCATCTGATCAGGTTGCTCAGGGCCATGCACAGGGCACTTTTGAGCATCTCCAAGGATGAAAGTCCAGCAGACTCTCTAGACTTCTGTTTCAGTGTTTCACTTCCCTGAAAATAAAAAGTTTCCTTTTCCATATAAAGCTGTAACATCCCATGTTGCAGCTCTGGTCAGTGCTCCTCTTCCTCTCTGTGCACCTTTGAGGACAGTCTGTGTCCCCTCCCAGCAGGCAGGAGGAGATAGCAATAGGGCTTCCTGTAGCCCTCTCTTTTCACGACTGAGCAAACACAGTGCCCTCACCCTCTCCTCCTACACTCCAGCTCCTCAACTGGCTCTGGTGGGTCAACATGGGTCTGGCACTGGGCAGCTTGTGCTGTTCCAGGCAGCATGTCTACAGGAAAAACTCTTTCCTTGGCTGCATCCCATGAATACCCCAAGATTGGTTTCTCTTTTCATGTCAACTGACCTTAATTTCTTTCCTTTTTCAACCTTTTTGCATGGCATCTCCAAAACAGCAGCATTTTCGAGTGCTTGCATGGAGTATGATGTCACACCAAGATGTATGTATGATAGTAGGAAAAAGAAAAAAAGCAATTGTTAATTCGTAATTAAGTTCTTTTATCTCTCATGATGTTTGTTTTTACGACTATACCCATCCAGCAAGACTTGATCCTGACTTTTTTTCTTGAAGAACTTAAAATGTGTTGTCCAGTGTGAAATTAAATATTCTGCAGTGAAATGCAGACATCCAACCCAAAAAGACATATGCTACTCCCGGTCCAGTATCTATGTGTAAGTCATATTCTGTTAGCAAATGAAGTGGAAAAATGGCTCTTAAAATAGTGTCTTCTGCTGCTTCCCTGTTTTTTTATATTAGGTTGCCCCTGGTATTTCAAGAGTTTCTATCAAGATACTGTATACTCTCACAGCAAATCTAAACACAGTTTAGCAGGGCAAAGAACATTTGGAGGCTGGCTCAGTGCCCAGAGCCTGCTTTTAACCTCTGCAAAGGGCCTTGTCTTTCTCAGCAGCACTGAGTGTGGTGTAGATAGCCAACATTTTCTAGATAGGGGAGAAAAAAGAAAATTTCAAGATAGAATTTCGGAATCTTAGTGAATCAGGTGTAACAAATACTGGCCTGAAAGAAGACATCAGATTGTAAAGATCCTAAGAAGCAGGATCAGGCATGCTTAAACACCTCGGTGAATGAGCAGAGAGCTGTGGCACTTGATGAATTCTCATGTAATTTTCTAAGGTATCCACTATCTCCCACTTGAAAAGTCACACACACAGTTATTCTGTATATCTATTCTAAAAACATTATGACCATTAAATGTTGAGTATACAGGTATAAATTCTGCATGGCTAATTCAGACTTTGGACAATGCATTTTCTTCTTACAAGTATATTTGAGAATTCCTCTAGAGTAATCCACCAACTCATCAAAGAACTGAGTATAAGTTAAAGCAAATAGTATGTCAAGAAATTGACAATTTGATTTTATGTTGTTATTTCTCACTGACTAAAGAAATTGGATCTGTCTCTCCATCCCTAAAATAAAGTAATCCCAACACAATGTTGAAATACTCATGAGGAGCTGTTGCTCATAGCATGATGCTCCTCTTGGAACTTGGAATAATGTGCATCACTTTACAAAGTGCATGAATAAAATATTACAAAGGTAGAGTTTGTGACCTAGTTAGAAGTTATGTGCATGATCTCTTCTCCTTGGTTGAACTAAGGAAACAACTGGAGTGGAGGATATCTTTCCGTATAACAAACGTTATCTTACCTTTTGGTTTTGTTTCTTTTAGCGAAAGGGTCATTTGTGAATGTGTGCTCTTTTGATTTGGGGCTGAGCATAAAATAGCTAGACATCCAAAAACTTAATATGCATGGTGAAATTTAATTAGGTAACTGCATAAAAATCAAAGGGATTCTTTTGTAGACAGGAAGCAAGAATCCCCTTTTGGTACTTCCAGCACATATGCAGCTAAGTCCTGTTTTCATCTCCTCCTCTTCAGCAGGAGGTGTTAATAATAGATGTGTATGATCTGCTGCCAAGGGTGATGGGCCAGGGATATGAGGAGGAATGGACTATATTCCTTCCACTTGCATGGTGCCTTCTTCATGTAGCAAAAGTGCACAAAGTCTAATATTTCAGAAGGCAATCTTCAACTTTGTACATTCCAATTTGATTTGCTAAATTTGGTCTCCACAGATACCAAACACCTATTTCGTGGTCACAGTTTGACTTTTGGATGCTAAGTACCTCTTGAAAGTACGCACAGAATCTCTGAATTTAGGCTTAATGAAGCAAAATACAAACTTAGCTTTTTGAGTACCTGAATTCATCTTACTTTTTTTTTCGTAAAAATTATGAAAAAAAGTATATCTGTTTATAAAAACATTTTTATAGCTATAACATGGACTAACTGTTGGGAAAGATAATAAGCTTCTAATGTGCTCCAGTTACTCCTCTACAACCTAAGTTATTTATTTCAAAGATTGGTTTTCTTTTTGGTAGATTAGGCAATATTGAATAAAATTATATTTGTTAAAAAAAATCTGTTCAGTGTTAACTCTAAAAATGCAACTCTCAAACCTATAATATTTCTGAATCATTATTATGTGAGACTCGTTTAAAAAAAAAGCCAACAAAATACAGAATCACAGAATGAACTAGGTTGGAAAAGACCTTTGAGATCATCAACCATCTTTGAGATCAACACAAAAAACCACTATGCAAGTGAAGAAATAGAGGATTCCATTATGGGAAACACCAGGTACACTTTCTGAGCAAGGTCACTGACACATGCAAATATGAATATTTCATATAAACAATCACGCTTTTTAAATCACCTTTTGCTGGCAGTCACCAAAGCCAGCAAATTTTCCCAATGTTTCATTCAGGCAAAGGTCAGTGATGAATTAATTTCGTTGTCCTAGACATTTCCATTTCTTTTTTATAGCTGTGTCACTGCCTTGATTGTTTGGGGTTTGTTTTGTTTCGTTTATCCCCTCTGTTATGGTACTTTTTTAAAAAAGCGAGACATATATTTAATCTATATATATTAATCTCACCAGATTAATATTTTTGCAAAGAAATATTTTTAGAAGGTGTTTTGACATAATTTTTTTTCCACTCATGGGAAACATGTCGGAAGTAAGCTTTTCTATGTTGCATAACTTGTGGTTCCCATCTCCTGCTGTATTAATGCACTGTGTGCTCCTCAGCAGAGCATGGGCAGCAGCTTTGAGCTCCCTCTCCACTCATTTACAGGTTGGCCAGCTTGAGCATAGAGCATTCCTCTCTGTGTCTGCACATGTCAGTGTGTGGTCTCCTAATTAAGATTTGTTGTCATCCACATAGTTCAAATAAAGTTTCATGTGTGGTTTTCACTTTTCCTGTTGTGGTATTTCTATGGTTTTAATGTTCAAGGATGAGACTTCTCTGAACTTGCATGAAGGCAAAAAGCAGAACAGCTGTAGAAAGTATATTTAGATATAAATATTTCAGCTTTTCATAAGATGCATTTAGTTGGCATGATGTTGCCTATCTGAATTTTTTTTAATAATAATTTCATTCCATTTTTCTTTCATTTCAGTTTCCATGAGCAAGACAAAACAGTCCTTGCTTTAATTATTCTTC
This sequence comes from Zosterops lateralis, assembly GCF_965231275.1. Taxonomy (NCBI): domain Eukaryota; kingdom Metazoa; phylum Chordata; class Aves; order Passeriformes; family Zosteropidae; genus Zosterops; species Zosterops lateralis. Next base: position 114,726,797 of record NC_139762.1, read on the forward strand.
ATTAAGGTTCATATCTCTGAGATTAAACTGAGATAAGCGTTGGCAATTCTCAGGCTGTGGTTGTCTAAAGAGGAGCCAGGCTGAGGAAGCCAACACCCTGACTTCCAGCAAGTAAAAATGGGAAAAATCAGCTACACTCCCTGAATCCTCACTATAGTGCCTGCATGCTTACCCCAGGCACGGGGCTCACCATGCTTTTGAGTTAAGAGATGCTGAAGAAGATGTGTCCTTGACAAAGCCTTTGAGAATTTGTTATGAGATGTGTCCCTCTGCTGATAATATCCAGGGACATATGTCTCTTCCATTCTTCAGATGTATCTTAAATAAGAAATCCAGATGTTAGGCTGGCCTCTTTCTCCATTTTAAAATCCTCACTGGGCTCTTACTTGCGTGGCAAACACTTTGGTCATTCCTTCCTTTGGGATTTTAAAATTTTGAATATGCAATGCCAGTCACAGGACTCTGAGATTTGTTTTTCTCATACCATGGGTGCTTTTTTTTGCAAGAATATTGAACTGGCAAAGGACCAGCTAAAGGGATCACTGGTGGAATGAGATGGAGTTTTCTGTAGTTTTGTATGTTATGTTCACGTTTCAATGACTCTTAGTTCTAAAGATCCCAACCTCATTATGAAGATATTGTTTAATGAGTCTTCTAAATGTGTTGTATTACTGGAGTGGCCTGGCACCACAAATGGCAGGAGAGTTTCTGTCCTGCCAGCACCAGCCTGCGTGTCCCCAAGTCAGTCAGTTTGTCTTGAAAAGGAGCATCACTCCTTCCTGAACAATCTGCATATCCTTTTGTTTATCAAATGGTCAAAAAAATACATTTCTAAAAAATAGTAAAAATATTTAGAATTTATCTAGTTACAAACTTAAAGATGCACAGATCTCCCCTTAAAATTTTCCACTTGACTTTAATTTCACCAGCAGATAAGAGATTTCTTGTTAAAATTAGGATAATGACCCATTGCAATATGCCAGCTGCCCAGCCATTGTGGACTGTTTTTCTAGGCATTCCAGAAGGATTTTTTGGACAGAAATTTGGATGAGTGTGGGATTTTATAGAGAAAAAAGCTACAGAGAAATGCCAGTTCAGAGGAGAATTTGGTAGCTCACACCCATATAATTAAAGAAGTTAATATTTTTTTACAGTCTGAGTCTAGTCTAGAGTTTTTTATCTTGGTTTGGATGCTCCCTGTCTAGGTGTGAAGAATTTTCTGCCCTTACAGAGGAGATTAATTCTTAGCTGAAGCTCAGAAAAGAAACCAGCTTTGTGTATATCACTCAGTGTCATGAATTTTTTGTGATTTTGAGAAGTCCGATACTAGCTGTCCTTATGTTGGTTTGGATCTCAGATGGTTTAGAGTATGTTTTTGCTTTTTCTTTCTCCTACTTTTCTCTCTCTCTTTCTTTTTTCCCCCCAAAGAGAAGTGAAAATATAAGGACATTTGCTTTAAATATTCATGTTGAGGCCATTTCCACCTGTCTAGTAGGAGCCAGTGACCAATCAGTTCTTTGCACATATCTCAGCTACTGTGTGGTTTGGCACTACATCGACATATCTATTATTGATTTTTTTTGTTGTTGTTGGGTTTTTTGTTGTTTTGTTTGTTTGTTTATGACAAATAGGTTGGTTTTTCCAGTGCAGGGCTGGCATTGTATTCTACTGCAAATTCCACAGAAGGAATAGGACAAGCAGAGTCTCTTTATTTCTTGTCTATTTATCATCTTCCTTTCATATTTTCATTGAGAAAAACAGATGTGTGTAACTTTTTGGTGGCCTTTCTGGATTCTTCTGCTTTGGAACTGGGTCGTACGGGGAGGTAGCTGGAGTAGCCAAAATTTGGTGGCAGGGGTATGCCATGGTGCTTGCTAAACATATAAGAATTGCACTTGCATGAGTAATTAGAACTTGAAAAATATTCATATGACACCTCTTATGCTGAACAGTGTATTAAATTGGGAAAGGAGGATCTGGTGCTTTTAGCTGTCCTGATAAGTCCTTGCTTATAAGTTCTACTTAAATTTGTGCTAT